>NW_027507686.1:197979077-199232827 GCF_037356315.1 Lithobates pipiens
AAGGGGCTGTATTACAAATTATTACATTACACAGCACTATGCTGTACTTGCAAACTTTTTTTTTTCAAAGTTTATGTGTGTGTCTCTAGAAATTGGTGTATTTCAATAACAGCAACAATAAAATAAATTGGAAAACAGTTAGCAAATGGTGAACTGGAAATGTGGCAAATCAATTGGATTTTGAATTGGATGATCATAAAAAGCAAAGTTTCACAAAAAAGTTTCAAACACAACTCCTTGAAACTTAAATCAGGAAGGCTGACAACTAGGATGTTCTTGAATAAAAGTACTTTATTAGTTACATGGTTACACGGGTACAGGCTATAAGCTTACGTGTTTCGGCTAAGAAGACTTCATCAAAGCAACAACTCCTCAAACCTTTAGGCTATAGTCACACTTTAGATGAGCATTTTCAAGCATGTTTTCAAGTGTTTTTTTCACGTGTTTTCAGTGTTTTGTGAGCAGATTTGTAAATATTATAGTCGTTTTTGCTGTGACCAGTAGAATCTTGTGTAAGGTGTGGAGTGCTTCTAGCAAAGGGAAGCTTCTGTTTCTGTCTTGCAAGGAGTTCAAATATAGATTGGCCTTTTTTACCCCTTATCCTAGGAATCTTGACCATGGTTATCTGATACTTGGTTTTTAGTTGACTAGCTATCATATTGTAATTTTTTACCACTTTGAATGTATCCATATACAGTATGTGCCTTAGGGAATTTTCCCAGTTGTCTCCTGAGTCATGATAGTCCCCTAGACAACAACCTTAAGGCTGGGTTCACAATAAAACATGCAGTGCCTCACAGCAGGAGTCCAGTGCATCGTCGTTCACCATTTCAGGTCCGAATTCAGCCCGAATTTTGGGCTGAATTCGGACCTGAAATGGACCAAAAGATGCACATGGCTCCTGTGCAATTCGCACCGGAGTCGCTGCAGAGATGTGTGAACCGGCTCCATAGAGAGCCAGTCACAATCTCCTGCTATGCGAATTGGGTGTGAGGAAACCCACATCCAATTCACATAAGTGTGAACCCCGCCTTATTGTAGCCACTTTGGTATACATAGTTCACTAGACTCAGGAATCATCTCCAGTTATTGTTAGGTCTTTGTCAACCTCTTAACTTATGATGTTATTGCCACATTGAAGAACCTTTCTTATATTTCATTATTGCATCTCAGAGTTCTTATTAGCATGGTTCAGGCTAACCTTGTTCTCGTGCTTCCCTGCTTGAGTTGACACTTGGATGTGGGAATTGGACGTACTGACATCATCGCACATCTCAGTGACAGGCGTTCGCTTGCTGGCTGGCTGGCCGTTTGTTTTATACATGTCTGTTTTTATCATCTTAAATGTAAGTGTGCTATTTTTTTCATATTAAATCCACGTTGGTTCAGTCTACACTATGGAGTTCTTCTTTTTATTTTCTGGGCAATAGCCTCTCTAACTGCTGATGAACGTCATTCGTGTTTCAAGACGTTGACGCATGGTCCAGGTGTCCTTTTCATGTACTTCAGCTTCTTTGAGGAAAAGGCCCTGGCTGGGTATTACCCGCAGGCCCCCGACCCTCTGATAAGAGCATATATTTTTTGTGTGGTGGTGGTGCACTGTCGTTACAAGGTGGTTTCTCAGCACTTGAATCAATATTTTTCACCAACTGTCACAGTTATATTTCATCATTGATTATTGGACAATTTTTCATTATAATAATTTTTCTTGCTTTGGATTTTTTTTGATTTTCAATATTTTTATTTTATTTTTTTAGCGCTGCCCATTTATTGTTTACTGTATTGTTCTATGTGTATTTCATAGTTTGGGAGCTGCTGCTACTTGTTTTTTTTCGCTTATGCACTTTAGCGCGGTATTTTTTCTATTATGTTGACACTTGGATGTACCTAAGCCTCAGCTTAAGCTATGCACCTTGAAAGTTCTTAGTGCGTTTCTTTGCTCTATCGGTCGAGGGTCATTGTTTCTTTACTTCAAGGCCAAATTTTGGTTCACTCTTTTCTTTTCAAAATGTTTATTGTTTCAGCATAAGATGATGTACAATTAACATTGCATGTGGTACATCGACAATGTGGGTACATAGCGTAACAGTTAGAAAGTTGAACATGGTACTTTGTTAAACAAAAAGTAAGTATCACAGCAATCACGGAAAAGTAATGAACAAATATTCACAGTAGAGTACAAGTAGACTCGTCCACCCAGCGGCACCCCAAATGGGATCATTAGTGCCACAGGGTTGACTGGTCCACCAGAGATAAAAGCAAAATAGCAAGAAAACCGCAGTCTAACAATTGGTGAAAGGAAGGAACAGCCTATACAGAGGATGGTGTCTGAGTGTCAAAGAGTGTTGTTCGGTCAAGAGGGGGGGATTCAGTCTATGAGTTGAGGTAGTCGAGTGCTTGTCACAGCAGTGGTCCAGTTGGTCCAGGGTTGTCAATGGATGGCTTGAGTAGGTTTGGGAAGCTTGGTGGCTACTCGTCGCTAGCCCTGTTTCGTAGCTGCAGTGTAGGGTTACCAGATCTATAATTTGAGATGTCGTTAATATGGCGTCAGATTTCCAATGCCTAGTGATGTTGAGTATTGCAGCAAGGAGAATGTGGGTCGTTATGTAACGGAAGTGATGAAGGATGTCTTCAATAGTCAGGTTCAGGAGAGCTAGTGCGGGTGATGGGGAGATTGAACATTCGGTGATGTCTGAGAGAAGCTGGAATGTTTTGGTCCAATAAGTGTGGATATTGGGGCAGTTCCAGAGGATGTGGAGAAGGTCCCCTCTGTGAGTTTTGCACCGCCAACACACGGAGGGGTGCTGAGGATTAAAGGAGGATAGTCTCGCGGGGGTAAGATACCATCGAAGGGTCAGTTTTTGCATAAGTTCCCAGAGGGCTGCACTTTTGGTTGAGTTATATGTGAATTTAAGTGCACGTTGCCATTGTGTGTCGGAAAAGGTTTGGGCAAGGCCCGCTTCCCATCTACAGTGTGAATCCAATTTGGCAAAACTTATTGTGTAGAAGACTTTAGAAGTGAGAGATACCTCTAGTCTTGGAAGAAGGGGTGGTGAGTCAATCGTATATAGGGGAAGTGGTACAGTTCGCATACAATGGTGAATTCTGAGATACGTTAAGTGTTCGGAGGCAGGGAGACCGTGCTCCGTCTGGAGGGTATGGAAGGACTTCAGGCGAGATCCTTGAATCAGATCCTGTAAGCAATGAATCCAGTTGAGGGTCAATTTTGTAGTTTGTATGTCGGGCGTTAAGAAAGAGAGGGTACCTAATGGTATATTGAATTTGCGGGAGGGGGGAGTGGAGTTCTCTGAGAGGTCAGTTTCTTCCAGCCGAGGGCAGAAGCTTTCATTGTAGGGGAGATAGAACCCGGAATTGGGGCATTGAGAGGCGTACTCAATATCCATTCTTTTAGAGAAGGTTTAGGGAGCAGGGAGCTTTCAATTTGTGTCCAGGGTGCACACGGGGATGAGCAGAACCAGTGAGGTAGTTGGGCCAGAATGGCGGCCACGTGGTAGTCCCCAAAATGTATGGCGCCAACACCTCCTGCAAGTTTATGCCTAATTAGTTTGAGATGGGCGCATCTAGGTTTTTTCCCCTGCCATAGATACTGATTATAGATGGATTGCAGGGCTCAAAAGAAAGTAGAGGGCAACGGGATTGGGAGCGTCCTGAAGAAGTACAGGATTTGGGGAAGACAGGTCATTTTGAAGGCTGCAAGCCTTCCAGACCAAGATAATTTGTGTTTCGCCAGGTCGTTGGAAGTCGATTGGATGGTGTGTAGAAGGGTTAGGTAGTTACATGAATAGAGGCGTCGTGTCTGCTCAAACAAGTGGGAATTGTAGTTGTAATAGGTTTCTAGTAGTAGCATCAATGTGTATGTCAAGAATAGATGATTTAGCAGTGTTAACCTTATAGTACAAGACAGAGCTAAACCATGTCAACAGTTTTTGTATTTCAGCCAGGGAGGAAGCCGGATCAGTTAGAATTAGAATGACGTCATCGGCAAATAGACTGATTTTGTGGGTAACTGGGCCGATTGTTATCCCAGAGATTGCAGGGTTAGTACGAACGTGTTCAGCCAATGGTTCCATGAGTAAATTAAATATGAGGGGGGATAGAGGGCAGCCTTGGCGTGTGCCATTGGTTATTGGAAAAGGGCGTAAAAGCATACCTTCAGTGAAGACTTGGGCTTCAGGTTTAGAGTACAGTGCCATAATTGCACTAAAAATGCAGCCCTCAAAGCCAAATTTTTGTAGAACAGCTCTGAGGTACGACCAGTGGACTCTGTCGAATGCCTTCTCCGCATCTAAGGATAGAAGCAGAGAAGGCTTCGGAATAGTGATTACAAGGGCTTTTAAGTATTCTTTAGAGAAACCTGAAGAGGAGGCAGCGTTATTGAATAGTTCAGTCAGATGTGGATGTAGTAATGGGGAATACTGTTTATAGTATTCTCCGGAAAACCCGTCCGGGCCTGGGGCTTTACCTCAATGAAGAGAATCTATGGTGGACTTAATTTCCTGTTCCGTGAACGGGTCGTTGAGGGCTTGAAATTGTTCAGCAGACAGGGTGGGAAGATTGAGTGTGTGGAGGAACTGGTTAATGTCGTGTTGCGTAGGGTGAGTGGATCCTTGTGGAGATTGTAGAGGTCTCCATAGTAGGCGCTAAAAGCGTCGGCTTTGCCTTGTGGGTCATGTAAGGGAGTTTTGGTATGGGGGTGGAGGAGATGATCAATCTTAGTTTTAGCTCTCCTGCCTCGGAGGCGTTGTGCAAGACGTTTCCCTGCTTTATTAGAGGTGGAGTAGGAGATCGCTTTTAGTTTTTTTATGAAGGAATTCATAGGAGTGAAGTAAAAGGGTCCTAAGGTCTTGTCTTAAGGCCAATAATTTAAGTGCTTGGGAGTCTGTGGGGGACTGTTTATGGGATAGTTCTAGGGATGCTATTTGAGCCGTCAGTTCGTCGAGACGCTGCGTCCTCTTCTTTTTGTGAATTGAACTTATTTTGATCAACATCCCCCTTATGAAGGCTTTATGAGCGCTCCACGCGCGTGGCGTCAGACACAGTGCCCCTATTAAGTAAAAAAAAGTCAGTGAGGTGATTTGAGATCTCTGGGATATATGTAGCATTTTGAATTATGTAGTTGTTTACTCGCCAGAGAAAAGTGTTATTTTTTGGGGTTGAGTCGTCTATGGATATCGTGACTGGGGCGTGGTCCGACCATGTCGTGGTGTGAATCTCGGAGCCAGAAATTTGCTGTAAGAGAAATTTGTCCAATAATAAGAGGTCTATTCTGGAGTACGTTCTGTGTCTAGAGGAGTAGAAGGTAAAGTCGCGTTCGGAACCATGGTGGCATCTCCATACATCATACAGAGCTTGAGAAGAGAGACATTTTTTCAGGGGTGAAGCTTGGCGCTTCGCAGCAGAGGTGGAGTCCAGAACAGAATCGGGAGGTAGGTTGAAGTCTCCACATATGAGCATTCGGCCCTGCTGGATCGGGTGGGCAGTGCGAAGGACCTTGCGGAAAAATTCCATTTGACGGGAGTTGGGGGCATAGATGGAGATCAGCGTGTACGCCGCTCAATTTAAGTACCAAACAAGGATTACAAAGCGGCCTGCTGGGTCCATAACTTTATGGATTAATTGGAAGTTCACAGTGTCTCTAATGGCGTTCAAAACCCCTCTTGTCTTAGTGGAATGAGTGGCATGGAAAATATGCGGGAACTGACGGTGTTTGCATAGATGCGTATCATCTGGAAGTAGATGCATTTCTTGAACGCAGGCGACATCTGTGTGGAGCGCGTTTACAGACTTCCACAGTGAGTGGCGCTTGGCGGGATGATTCAACCCATTGACATTTAAGGAGAGGACGTTGATAGGCATCTTGAATGTGTAAAGGTGATAATAAAAAAGAGCAAGACTTACAGTCAGTTGAGTTGGCGGCTCCGGGTTGGTAGATAGCAGAACGTAGATGAACAGCAGTCCAAGGGCAGCAGATCTGGGGGAGTCAAAGCTGTGGATAGAACAACACTTAATATATGGTTAGTTGCTTGTAGAAGGGTGGGGGGGAGCTTATCCTGAAGGATAAGGAGCAAAGAAGGCGCGTAGCAATGAGCTAGGCAAGTAGGCTGTTGTCAGGATAGAGTGGAAGTATCCCTGGCAGTTGCTGTGATGAGAGAAACAAAAAAAAATGGAAAAGTAAACCAAACGAGAACAATAAAAACTAGAATTCGCAGAGGGGTGCAGAGCACCACAAAACCTCTCGCGGGAGGGCATAAAGAGTCAGTGGTACTGGAGAACTTAGCAAGGGAACATAGCGTCAGGGCTCCGGGCAACTCGTAGACGTAATGTGGCCAGGTGTTGCACGTAGTGGCGCATCCTCTAGCTGATGGAGGAGGCCAGGCTTCCATGAGGTGGACGTGGACTCCCTGGACGATCCAGGGGTTTGGGAGGGTCTAGCAGGATTCCCCATGTGTGAAGCAGCTTTAAGCCTTTCTCAAGGTCTCCTACGGTGTGGGTTTGCCAATTTTTAGGGATGGGGAGAGTGGCCGGGTACCTCCATTTATAAGGCAGCTTATGGTTTTGCAGGCCTTTAGTGATTGGATTCAATAGGCGTCTCAGTTGGAGGGTGTACTTGGATAAATCTGGAAGGAGTTGGAGCCCGGTGTAAGGGGTCGGTAAGGGTGAGCTGGCTTTCATCCCTAACAGCAGTTTTTCTTTGATATGGTAAAAGTGAATCCTTAGTACATCCCTAGGGACTGAGGAAGCTAGGTGTGGTGGCTTGGCAATCCTGTGAATCCTGTCAATGAGGACATCTCTCGGAGACACATCAGGAACAATGAGACGGATCAGATCTGCCGCGTAGCGCGGTAAGTCCGCAGGGGGGACACTCTCGGAGACCCTCTTAACTTAATATTGTTCCTGCGAGAGCGGTCTTCGAGGTCGGCCAGCTTGGCTCGCATTCATAGTTGTTCCTCTTTAACTAGATGCCGACCGCCAGCCGTCAAATGACGGCCAGGCGGCACACCTATTGTGGCGGGAGGCCGTCATATGACGTCCTCCCTTTTAAACAGGGAATGCACGCGATCGTGCGCGCGCATCCCTGTTTCTTCGGTGGCGGCGTGTCACGGAGACACCGCTCGCCACCAAAGGGGGTGAACAGCCATTGGTAATGGCTGTTTACCACGTGATCGGCCGTGATGAAGTCACGGCCGATCACAGATGGTCACACCCCGGCTGTGCACGGCGCATGCGCGCGATCGCGAGCACGCTGCGCGTGCACGTCGGTGGCGGCGTGTTCCCCGGGAACACTGCTTGTCACCGACGCTGGTAAACAGCCATTGGCCGGCTGTTTACCCACGTGATCGGCTGTGATCCTTTCACAGCCGATCACTAAAATGTAAACAAACCGCGGTAACGAGATGTTACCGGGTTGTTCTCCTCCTCACACACCGATCGTGAGGAGGAGATTGCGGTGACATCTCATTACCGCTTAGTGTACACCAATCACACTGATTGCCCCCCCCCCGCAATAAAGAGGACCTGTCACCACCCCTCATAGTACCTGTCAATCACAGTCCATCAGAGTACCTGTCACAGTCCATCAGAGTATTTGAGTACCTGTCACAGCCCATCAGAGTACCCGGGTACCTGTCCTGGTCCATCTGAGTACCCGAGTACCTGTCCCGGTCCATCTGAGTACCCGAGTACCTGTCCCGGTCCATTTGAGTACCTGAGTACCTGTCCCAGTCCATCTGAGTACCTGAGTACCTGTCCCGGTCCATCTGAGTACCCGAGTACCTGTCCCGGTCCATCTGAGTACCCGAGTACCTGTCCCGGTCCATCAGAGTACCCGAGTACCTGTCACGGCACATCAGAGTACCCGAGTACCTGTCACGGCACATCAGAGTACCCGAGTACCTGTCACGGCACATCAGGGCACCCGAGTACCTGTCACGGCCCATCAGGGTACCCGAGTACCTGTCACGGCCCATCAGAGTACCTGAGTACATGTCACGGCACATCAGGGTACCCGAGTACCTGTCACGGCACATCAGGGTACCCGAGTACCTGTCACTGTCCATCAGAGTACCCGAGTACCTGTCACAGTCCATCAGAGAACCCGAGTACCTGTCACAGTCCATCTCAGTACCCGAGTACCTGTTACAGTTCATCTCAGTACCCGAGTACCTGTCACAGTTCATCTGAGTACCCGAGTACCTGTCACAGTTCATCTGAGTACCCGAGTACCTGTCACAGTTCATCTGAGTACCCGAGTATCTGTCAGAGTTCATCTGAGTACCCGAGTACCTGTCACAGTTCATCTGAGTACCCGAATACCTGTCACAGTTCATCTCAGTACCCGAGTACCTGTCACAGTTCATCTGAGTACCCAAGTACCTGTCACAGTTCATCTGAGTACCCGAGTACCTGTCACAGTTCATCTGAGCACCCGAGTACCTGTCACAGTTTATCTGAGTACCCGAGTACCTGTCACAGTTCATCTGAGTACCCGAACACCTGTCACAGTTCATCTGAGTACCTGTCACAGTTCATCTCAGTACCCAAGTACCTGTCACAGTCCATATGAGTACCTGTCACTGCCCTTCAGAATACCCAAATACCAGTCACCAAGCCATCAGAGTACCTGTCACCAGGCCATCAGAGTACCCGAGTACCTGTCACCAGGCCATCAGAGTACCCAAGTACCTGTCACCAGGCCATCAGAGTACCCGAGTACCTGTCACCAGGCCATCAGAGTACCCGAGTACCTGTCACCAGGCCATCAGAGTACCAGAGTACCTATCTCCAGCCCATCAGAGTACCCCAGTACCTATTTGCAGCTCATGTCTCATAGAATATACGTTGGGATGTTTGCTTTCCAAAATGGGGTCATTTTGTGGGTAATTTCACTGTTCTGGTGGTCCAGGACCTTCAAAAGTGTGATAGGAATGAAATGAGATGTGTAATTTATGCTCCTAGAACGCCTGAACATACTACTTCAATGTTCGGCCTCTCTATGTGGCCAGGCTGTGTAAAAGTCCTACACATGTGGTATCGCCATACTCGGGAGGAGTAGCAGAATGTATTTTGGGGTGTCATTTTTGCTATATACATGCTATGTGTTAGAAATATCTCATAAATTGACAATTTTGTAGCCTTTCCGGTCCCTGGAAAATTTCAATGGTAACTTAATAAATCATTATTAAATAACCCTTTTTGGTGTGTAGACATCAAGGGTAGCCTTTTGACATATTTTCTAGAAAATATAAACAAAATATCTCCTATCATAATCAAGGTTGCACATAAGGCAACAGTATGGGCCCTTTCACATGGCGGACCCGATCGGACCCTCCATTATTCTCTATGGAGTGGCAGGTGTCAACAAACATGACCTCTGCTGACCGATCCTGTCTGCTAAAAACAGACAAATGGAGATCTGTTTGTTACCTATCTGTCTGGCAGATCAGATCGGATGGCAGTCGGGTGTGTTCATTTGCCCATAGAAGAGAGCAGGCTGTGTCTGTGTCCACTCTGCATGAGCAGAGTGGACACAGACCAGCCATCAACCTGCTCAGTGTGGATCAGTAGACAGATTCCCCACTGAGCAGGTGGACTGCAACGGAGCCCACCATGTGTGGAAAGGGCTTAAGAGGTAAAATTATTCAGGCATCCTCACAACTTAAACACAAACATCAGTCTATGATTAACAAGCTGGAACATGAACTACAGTCTATTCTCAAAACCCAGAAGCTTAAAAAGGGTTCCTTGTGCTATACAATTAGAAATTTCAAGATATGCAAGTGCCCAACCTGGAACGATTCTTTATCCCCTTAGGAATGGAGACCCTTTGATCCTGCTCTGAATATGGCTTACATATCTGTATTTCCAAAACCAACTAAAGATTCTAGGGATGGGGAATTACCAGCTTATCTCTCTGTTTAACAATGACCTTATGTTTTTAACTAAGGTCTTAACTTACAGATTATCCTTCTTTATTGGAGCTTATATTCATAAGGGTCAAGTAAGCTGCATTCCAGGTAGACAAGGAAACTAAATCTCCTGCACTTGAGAGGAATGCGTGGCCACAAACAGATATATTCAACTAGTTCAACTTCCACACAGGCTATGCTGCCACTCATAACAGGTCGAAGAACCCAAATAAAAGACTGTAAAAGATAAGGAACAGAGGGCGCACCAGACTAGTTCATTACCTTTGCAATAATTTAATGTTAAAAAGAATATAAGTATATACTCACAAGCAATAACATGAAACAGGCATAACAAAGTCTAAGAAATGCTTCAACCAGCCTGGTCTGCTAGACAAGTCCCAAATGTGAGATAGAATTCCAAAGGAACTGACGCATTTTGAGAGAGGTATCCCCTCTTTCTCAGAGTCAGGTGGACAAGGTCCTGACCAAATGAGGAGTGCAATTGACATTATATCCTTATTGCAATCTTGATTTGATGGTGCTACCCCACGGAAAGGCCTTCTCTTGTGACCTGAAAAAAACATTTGACTCTGTGTCTTTGTCCTATCTTTTCTGGATCTTAGATGGGGATTTGGACCTAGTTTCCTACAAGTGCTAAGATTTTTATAATTCCAAACCTGAGCCAAAGTGAAATTGGGATACCTATCTGAACCCATTCGAATATGTAGAGGCATCTGCCAGGGCTGCCCAGTATCACCATTAATATTTGCAACAGCAACTGAAACGTTAGCAATTACCATTTGCGGTAACCCAAACATCAAATGGGTAATGCGTGGTCCTCAAGAGGATAAGCGTGCTTTATTTACAGATGACCTGCTTCTGCTTGTAACTTCCCCAATAACCTTCATCCCTCATATACTCTGGACTTTACGTGAGTTTGGTGCTGTATCTGGGCTCTCTGTAAATGAGACAAAATGCTTGGCCCTGAATGTCAACATTCCGGCAGAAACACATGTAAGATTACTAGATTTTCCTTTTCTCTGGCAAAATGATGAGATGCCATACTTGGGAGACCAATTTCTCCCTCTCTCATATCTATATTTGCTTAGTTATTCTCCCCTATATAAACATCTGGAGGAACATTTGTCTAGCTCGTTAATGGTTGGCCTGTCTTGGATCAGAAGAATCCAATATTAACTAAAGTCTCTATTTCTTCTGACCCTTGGGAGTGTCATTACATTGTAAAAATTGAATGTTTCAGGTGAAGATTATATATTTTATTTGGGGGAGGAAAGGTCAAAGGCTCCTAAAGAGAATATTATTTGCACCAAGAACACTGGGGAATGGGTGTACTCAATCTTTGAAGCTATTCCAGGCTGCACAGCTAATGCTCTCCATGATTTATTCTCAGTGGGAAAAATCAGACTTGGTATTTATGGAACAACAAGCCATACAACATTTCATGGTAGACTTTATAATGTAGAAATCCCTTAAAGACCACCCACCAATTGTTTATGGCCCCAACATTGTTGCATTCTCTAACCATACATCCCCTTTTTCAGAATTTACCCACTAGCTCATATATTCAATAACCCCAAGTTCCCTCTGTGTTTGGAAGTAAGAGTGTTCCAGTGCTGGTTAGACAGAGGTCTTTACCGCACTAAGCACTTCTTCACCTGCACAGGACCCTTTACCATATATCATTGCCTTATGAATCTTGAGTTGCCCCAATCCAAGATATTTCTAATTTTTTGAAATCCTTAGGATTGAACCCATCGGAACCTCACATACTCACAAAATGTGAAAAACAGTGTACTAAGGATCATGGTATGATCTATGATGTGCAGGTTTCTCCCCTCACATCTTTCCAAAAATGATCATACATGACAGATAGGGATCTGAATCTTTAAGTGGATCTAGATTCAGAATCATGGTATCAATGCTTTAGATCTTCTTTAAAGGACATTTTCAATGTTTTTTTTTTTTTTTTTGATAGAGGCTAACCCTTAAAGTGATAACCAGATGGTATTTGGTCTCCTCTCATTTAGCTAAAATGTATCCTGACATCTCTCCACATTGCTTTAGAGGCTCTTCTATATGGGTCAGTATGTTCCATATTTGGTGGAAATGCCCCAAATTGCAGGATTCTGGAATAGGGTTTTTTCCCTGCTTTCTTGAGTAACTGGATTGTCGATACAACATCATCCCCAAATAGCATTGTTGAATGAGCCAGTACCTGAGATCTCTTGAAGTACTTAGCAATTCATTTTCTGCATTTTGCTTGCTCTCAGTCTCCCTGAGAAATGTAAAACATAACTTCTCTTGGACTATGATTCCTGAAAAGATAGCACAATTAATATTAAGATGCAACAATTCAAAAGGACATGGAACCCATGGACCAAATATATGCCCTTTCAGTTATCTACTTTTCTGACTACAACTCCAGCACCTACAGTATGGTCAATTCTTCCTCTTCTTCTTTTCTTTTTTACCTCTCTTCCTTTTCTTCTCCTCTAGAATACTTTCTATGTGCCCTTAAGGGGTTCTTATCTATGACTGGTTGTTCTACAAACAGGGATTGTCATTGACTCGTATATCTTCTTCATGTCTGTAGAGCATGCATTCATAATCTGTTCTGAATATGTCTGATAATACACCATGAAGTGTCAGCTTGGTAAAACAATTGATTGAGCTGATATCTTTATGTGTGCTGTAAATCAAACCTTAAGTCTACACAATTACTCTTTGTATTATATGTTATTGTATAATCTTTCTTACAATAAAAATATTGAAAAAAAAAAAAAAAAAACAATAAAAAAGAGGCAGACCCAATGGACTATTTTTTTCTGCTGTTACTGTTTTGTGTCGCCTCATTTTTTTTATAAATGCAATCGTATGCATATTGAATAAAAAATTTGCACATTTTACATAATTTAGATACAGGACCTATACTAACCATAAATACTCTGTCTCGCTCTCTCTCAAGACAATATAAAACATGCTTAAAAATATGGTTGAAAACACATAAAAAATCAGAGCACCAAACGAATTACAATTTGAAAGTGTGAAGTGTGAACACTGTAGCATTTCTGGTGCTTAAATCTTGTATAGTTATTTCACATACATTTTTTAGAGCAGCGTGGGGTGCTTTTGCTTGTTGGTTTCAAGCAAGTTTTCATGTATTTTACATTTCCCAAGGAGCAGGGTAATAGCTGTATTTCTTTTCGGATGTGTACATTACAATGCATGTGCAATGAGTATATAGTGCATTTTACAAGTAATTCTATTTGTTTCTGGCAGACATGTATTTGTCAAAAGGCAGCTCGCCAGAATGCCGGGAATCGGGATTCACAGTCATTGCTAATATTGTTCAGCCATTCATTGCCTTACTGCACAGCCAGCAATAACACATTAATACTTTGTGATTTCCCCTTCCTTCCACCGCCCTACTAACATAGAAAAACACATCTTTTAGTAATAAAACTGTAGACATTTATCTGTTTCACTAGTGTATTTGGCTCCTTTCTACGAGCCCTGCATTAAATATACAGTACCTCACAAAAGTGAGTACACCTCTAACATTTCTGTAAATATTTTATTCTATCTTTTCATGTGACAACACTAAAGAAACGACATGTTGCTACAATGTGAAGTAGTGAGTGTACAGCTTGTATAACAGTGTAAATTTTCTGTCCCCTGAAAATAAACTCAATGCACAGCCATTAATGTCTAAACCACTGGCAACAAAAGTGAGTGCACCCATAAGTGAAAATATGCAAGTTGGGTCCAAATTGTCAATATTTTGTGTGGCCACCATTATTTTCCAGCACTGCCTTAATCCTCTTGGGCATGGAGTTCACCAGAGCTTCACAGGTTGCCATTGGAATCCTCTTCCACTCCTCCCTGGCGATATCAGGGAGTTGGTGGATGTTAGAGACCTTTCTCTCCTACACCTTCCATTTGAGGATTCCCCATGCGAAAGGGAGGGGATCATGCTCTGCTTCAGTATATCACAGTACATGTTGGCATTCATGGTTCCCCCAATGAACTGTAGCTCCCCAGTGCCGGCAGCACTCATGCAGTCCCAGACCATGACACTCCCATCACAATGCTTGACTGTAGGCCAGATACACTTGTCTTTGAACTCCTCACCTGGTTGCCACCACACACGCTTGACATCATCTGAACCAAATAAGTTTATCTTGGTCTCATCAGATCATAGGACATGGTTCCAGTAATCCATGTCCTTAGTCTGCTTGTCTTCAGCAAACTGTTTGCACACTTTCTTGTGCATCATCTTTAGAAGAGGGTTCCTTCTGGAATGACAGCCATGCAGACCAACTTGATGCAGTGTGCGGCATATGGTCTGAGCAGTGACAGACTGACCCCACGCCCCTTCAACCTCTGCAGCAAAGCTGGCAGCACTTTTACATCTATTTCCCAAAGACAACCTCCAGATAGGACGCTGAGCACATGCACTCAATTTCTTTGGTCGACCATAGCGAAGGCCTGTTCTGAGTGGAACCTGTCCTGTTAAATCTCTGTATGGTCTTGGCCATCATGCTGCAGCTCAGTTTCAGGGTCTTGGCAATCTTCTTATAGCCTAGGCCATCTTTATGTAGAGCAACAATTCTTTTTTTCAGATCCTCAGAGAGTTCTTTGCCATGAGGTGCCATGTTGAACTTCCAGTGACCAGTAGGAGATAGTGAGAGCGATAACACCAAATTTTACACACCTGCTTATCATTCACACATTGGACCTTGTAACACTAACGAGTCACATGACACCAGGGAGGGAAAATGAATAATTGGGCCCAATTTGGACATTTTCACTTAGGTGTGTACTCACTTTTGTTCCCAGCAGTTTAGACATTAATGGCTGTGTGTTGATGTTATTTTGAGGGGACAGACATTTTACACTTTTATACAAGCTGTACACTCACTACTTTACATTGTAATAAAGTGTCATTTCTTCAGTGTTGTTACATGAAATGATATAATAAAATATTTACAAAAATGTGAGGGGTGTACTCACTTTTGTGAGATACTGTAGATAGATATAGTATAGATGAATATGTATGTATGTATCTATTAAATCATATTCAAAAGACCTATGTCTTACTAGGGATTCCGTAAATGGTAACAGAAGTGTTAAATGTCCACTCACATTCTCCTATGGTGTTTCTCCCTTGCGGGCTATACCAATGAGACATTGCTCTGTTGCTGCTCTATCAATAGTAATTGAGATTTTAAAGGTTTTTTAAGATTTTCACAAGCAAAAAGGTGACTTAAAGTTGGTAGTGTGATAGCTGCACCAGTGGCAGAATCCCAACTTAGACATGGTGTTTATGAACACTGAAGATGTTGAATAATCATTTTATAACTGCAGCCAGGCAGTTATCATTTTAAGAAAAAAGATTGGCAAAAGAAGGCAAAATAATTTCTTTAGTGCGTATCCTTTTAAACTACCTCAAACACTTCAACCCCGGCCTATTCTGACACTTCTCTCCTAAATGTAAAAATCTAATTTTTTTTGCTAGAAAATTTCTTAAACGCCCAAACATTATATATGTTTTAAGTAGAGGCCCTAGAGAATAAAATGGTGGGTGTTGCAATTTTTGATGTCACGCGGTATTTGCGCAATAGTTTTTCAAACACAATTTTTTCAGAACAAATACACAAAAACACAATGTAATACCCAATTGTTTGGTAAAATATAAAAGATGATGTAAATACTGTAGATATGTAACATGTCATGCTTTAAAGAGGAGTTGCACCCAAAAATGGGACTTCCGCTTTTTGGAATCCCCCCCCCCTCCGGTGTCACATTTGGCACCTTTCAGGGGGAGGGGAGAGCAGATACCTGTATAATCCAGGTATTTGCTCCCATTTCCTGGCATATATATCCCCAGGTACCCGCGGATATCTATACCATATCCAGCACCTCATCCATACCCCCGCTGTCTTCTGGGAGACACACGCCCCAGAAGACAACAGGGACCTGCGGGATCATGCAGCATGACTCACACATGCACAGTAGGGAACCAGGCACTAGGGAATTACTTCCTGATTCCCTTACCGAAGAGCCGAGGGACAGATCAGCTTTGGGTGCTGACATCCCAGGTGCCCTGGACAGGTAAGTGTCCATATTTTTAAAGAAGCTTCAGTATTTGTAGCTGCTGACTTTAAAAAAAAAATTAATTGGCAGGAGCTCTGCTTTATCTTGGGCATGCTCGTGGAGCAGTATGATATATAAAAATCTCCATAGGCGACACTTTATAAGCCTTTACAGATTACCAGTTTTGAGTTGCACAGGAGGTCTGGTGCAAGAATTATTGCTCTTGCTATAACATTCGCGGGGATGCCTCATGTGTGTGATGAGATCACCATTCACATATGCATGCGGGACTAACGAGTATGTTCGGTGGGATTGGGGTGTATTATTATTACTTTTTTTTTTTTAACACTGTGACTTTATTTTTATCATTTGAACATCCTTGCTTGTGATAGAGTAGGCAGTGACAAAATCATTGTTAGTTTCAATTTCTGACTTCACACAGCGGGAGGAACAGCATCTGATCCTCTCACTGTCTCAGGAACTGGAAACCACCGGTCACATCCTTGCTGGGCTCCCTGATCGTTATGCTTGGGAGAGCCCAGTAAAGGCAGAGGCGAAGATGGGGAGGTAACCCCCTTCCGTCACTTTTAAAAGTAGCCCAGCGGCTCTTTAGCTGCTTGGATTACTTTTACCAGCTCCATAATCACAGGCTGAAAAAATGATATCTCTGTCATCACTGCAGCTATGCGGGCACATTGCTGGTCAGTAAGTGGTTAAATCTGAACTTTGTACAAATACAGTATGTGACACAAAATAAGTGCGGCTATGTATAATTCCTGATTAAATAAATTTTTTTTTTTTTTTTTTTTATTGTTAATCTTTATTAAATTTTCACATTATACAGACCACATTTTAAAATAACATTGCAAGGATTCAAATACATCTTCCTTCCATTCCGAAGTCTGAGTTTTAAAGTTCTAGGAAGGGACGGGGGACATGAAAATACATCCATACATCACATATATTAACAGGCAAAAGAAAACAATATCTAAACAATACCATAACCCCCCTTATCCTTCCTCAACTATTTTTGCAATTCCTACATTTTTCCTACTAATATAGCCCCTCCCCTCCCTCCCACCCTTTCTATCGACACCACCCCCCCCTCCCCTCCTATATATATATTTGTGCTTTTATCCTACAGTGTGTCATAAATGTGTTATGATGATTCCTGTACCTTTAATGTACACTACCCTACTCCTTCCCATTACCCGTCCCCCCTCCCCTCTTCCCTTTCCTATCATGGTTTAAACTGGGGTATGCATCTCCTCTATCCACTCTCGCCAGTTCCTATTAAACTCTTTTAGGTTATTTCGTTTTGCATATACTGCCCTCTCCTTACATAGATATTCATTTACCGCCCTTATCCAATCCTCTACTGTAGGGGCTAGCTTTGATTGCCATCTCCTAGCTATCATCCTTCTGGCTTGGAATAAACATCTTAGGATTACCGTTGTTACTCCCTTTCTCTCTACTTCCTCCTTTCTATAACCTAAGATACACACTATGGGATTTAATTCTATTGCCGTCCCAAAGGCTCTATTTATTATCTTTACCACTCCTTCCCAGTATCTAAATAATTTGGGACATTTCCAGAGCATGTGCATTAAATTCCCTGACCCCCCACACCTGGGGCAACAGTCATCTGTTCTCTTACCAAATTTAAATAATTTCTGGGGAGTATAGTATGCTCTATTAATTACCATCAAATGGGAAATCCTCTGGGGAGGAGAGACCGAGACCTTTGGGCATGCCGCTAGGATATTTTTCCACTGTACTCGTGTTATATTACCTAAGTCTTGCTCCCATTTCTCCTTCTCAACCCTCCCTTTCCTCTCACTATTAATCTGTTCACCCAACTGGGCATAGAATTTAGATATTAATCCTTTAGTGGGTCCTGCTTGTGCTACTGGGTATAGCAAGGGCAGTTCTTCCCATGTTAGTAACAGGTTTCCAAACTGGGTCTTTAAAGCATGCCTCATTTGTATATAGGCATAAAATGAGTTTTGTGATATCTTAAATTCTTTTTGCAGTTGGTCGAAAGATTTAATACCCCTGCTGCCATATAAATGGCTAAGCCTTACAATGCCACATTTTTCCCAATCTACAATTTTTCCAACCCGCCATATTTCCTGTAGCTTCTTATTGTTCCAGAGAGGCGTATACTTTGTTATTTTACTATATCCCATTTTTTTTTTTAACTATATCCCATAGCTTTAACATCATTTTTACTGTAGGGCATCTACACTGGAATGAGTCCGCCTCCAAGGTCTCAATCAGGGTGCTATGTGGGGAGCCTGTTAATACTAATCTCCCATTTGGGGTTCCTCCGTTCATCTCATCAATCCCCCCTAGCTGTTGTAATTGGGACGCCCAAAAATAGCACTCCGGATAAGGGACCGCGAATCCTCCTTCCTCTCCCGGTAGCTGAAGCATCCGCAATCTCAATCTGGCCTGTCCTCCCCTCCATATTAACTCCCTAAACAACATCTCGATTTTATTAAACCAACTTCTGTTAATCCATATTGGGGCATTATGTAATATGTATAAAAGTTGGGGCATCCATATCATTTTTATCAGATTGCATCTGCCAGCCACCGAGAGAGGCATTCGTTTCCATATAGCAATTTTTTGTTTAAACTTAGCCAATAATGGGACTAAGTTATAACTTATATATTGCTTAGGATCCCTTGACAAGGTTACTCCCAGATATTTCAACTTATCCACTATTGGTATTTGGGGGGTTCCCAGGGCCGTTTGCTGACCAATTGGGTCCAAAGGAAGACATTCCGATTTTTCCCAATTTATCTCCAGCCCTGTGAAGCCTCCAAACCCTTGCACCAGTCCCATTGTCCTTGGCAGTGAGTACCTCATATCCCCCAAAAACAATAGGATATCGTCTGCATAAAGTGAGATTTTTTCCTCTCCAGTTTTTCTTACAAAACCGACTATCTCCCGGTTTGCTCTAATTGCACATGCCAAGGGCTCTATAGCCAATGCAAAGAGCAGGGGTGATAATGGGCACCCCTGCCTCGTCCCTCTCCCCAGCTCTATTTTCCCGGATAACTCATTATTAATTTTTAGTCTCGCACTAGGTTTGTCATATAGCATCCTAATCCATCCTATGAAGGAAGGACCCAGACCAAATTTCTCCAGAACTTTCCATATATATCCCCATTCTACGCTATCAAATGCTTTCCTTACATCCAATGCCACTACTGCACCCAGAGTATCATTATCCATTGGGACCTGCAAATTCAAAAAGGCTCTTCTAATATTTATACTCGTTGACCTGTTGGCTATAAACCCTGTTTGGTCCATATGGACCAATCTTGCTATAACTCGATTAAGCCTAATCGCTAATACCTTGGCCAGTATCTTTGTATCGGTACACAGGAGAGAAATTGGCCTATACGCTGCAACATCTAGGGCGTCTTTCCCTTCTTTGTACAACAGGGTTATAACCGCCTCCATCATTGATGGAGGCAATTTACCCTCTCCATATGCTCCTCTTAACATCTCCAGGAGTTCAGGAAGCAGTATCTCGCCAAAATTTTTATAGACTTCAATCGGTAGTCCATCCGGCCCAGGCGATTTCTGATTTGGCATACTCGCAACTGCTTCCTGAAGTTCTTTCAAAGTTATTGGGGCTTCCAGTTCCTCTCTTTCTTCTTGTTTCAAACATGGTACCTCTAGTTGACCTAAAAATGTTTCCATTTGCTCATCCATCCCCACTTTCTGTGCAGTATATAGGTTTTTATAATATCCTTCAAATGCTTGGCATATACTCCCAGTTTCTGTTGTAACCTTTCCCTCAGGTATCCTAATCGCCGAAATTGAGGAGGGACCCGAGTTATTCTTCACCAGTTGTGCCAACATTTTTCCCACGCTTTCCCCTTCAGCAAAGGAGGCTTGGCGTTGGAACACATGTTGAATCTCTGCTTTCTTCAGAGTTAATAGCCTAAGTTCTTCTTGTTTATCTAACCAGATTTTTTCTTTGCCCTGAGTGGGATCGCTAATAAAATCTCTTTCAGCCTCTAACACTTCTCTCCCTATTTGTACCTCCTGTTCCCTAGACTTTCTGTTTATTTTTGCTATTGATTGGATCATAAGACCCCTCAAGAAAGCTTTCAAAGTATCCCACAGGATCCCTGATGTTACTGTACCCCGGTTATTTTTTAGAAATTCTTTTAATTCCCACTGAATTCTCTCAGGGCGTTCTTCTGTCTCTTTTTTTATCAGTTCTAACCAGAGCGGGTTCACTTTCCACAACCTCTGTACCTTACGTTCTCTCATTTTTAATACTGCTGTCACTGGGGAATGATCTGAAATCCCCCTGGGCTGATATTCAATCTTTTCCACCATTTGTAAGGCCAGGTCATTCCCCAGTATCATATCAATCCTGGATAACGTAGTATGCGTGGCCGAGTAACAACTATACTGCCGGGCTCCCGGGTTCCCAGTTCTCCATAAATCCCGTAGTCCTACTTCTTCCAGGTACTGTCCCAACCTCCCCTGCCAAGCTGGTTCCGCCAGTGTTTTTTCTGGGAATCTATCAATTTTAATATCCAATACCGTGTTGAAATCCCCTACTATTATTATAGGAACACCATCTATCCCCACTAAAAATTCCTGTAGTTTAAAAAGCACTTCCATTTTAAATGGTGGAGGGATGTAGATATTTGCCAACATACATTCTCTATTTTCAATTAGGCAATGTAAGAAAATGTATCTGCCCTTTTCATCCAGGCTGACCCGCTTACATACAAAATTCACCCCCGTTTTTACCAAGACACTCACCCCTCTACTATATGTCGAATAAACAGAGTGATATTGAAATTGATATTTTCTACTCTGCAACCGGTATATTGTATCTCTATTTAAATGGGTCTCCTGTAGGCAGAGCAGCTCTACTCCACATCCCTCCAACAAGGATAGCACAGCTTTTTGTTTCACCTGCATCCCCAGGCCCCTCACATTCCAGGAGCCTATCTTAATTTTACCGTCCTGCATAGCCATAAACAAATAAAGAGGAGAGAGAGAAGAAAGAAAAAAAACAAAAAAACAAAAACTAGGGCAGGAAAGAGAGAGAGTGAAATAACCAGTCTATTAAGGACACTATTGAGAACCATTTGTCTCCCAGTACCCACCAACTCCCCCCTAACTTCTTTTATTACCTTATACCGCGCTCCCCAAATATTACTCCCTTGTGTAAAAACAAATTTATTAAGAGTCCCCATTAATTCATATATTATGTGTCTTTTGATATAATTTATACCATATAATTGTTTATTACCATTTTCCCTCTTGTGACCAATATATTTTCCTTGTTTTTTACCACCCCAAGTTTTACCACCCCCCAGTTTGTGTCCTTTCTTAATTTGAATTATTTCCTGTACTCCATTTATTAGTGCATACATATTTTTTTTCCCCTTCCGCCTCCCCCCTATTTTCCCTACTACACCCACCCCCTCTCCCCCCTTCTACCTCCCTCCCACCCCTCCCCCACCTTCCTAGGTGTTACCCTAGGGGCTATTAGTGACCTTATACCACTCTCTTCACTACCTATTTGCCACCCACACCTAGTACGCTCGCCGTGTGTTACCTCCCTCCCGGCCCCCCTCCCATTCAGACACAACAAACCAAAAAAAAAAAAAAAAAACACATACTTCATCCCCCCATCTCTTTCTATCTTCCTATCCCACTCAGTACTAGGAACCCCAACGACTACAACTTTTCTTTATTTTCTTCTATCCATTTTTCCACTTCCATTGGGGAACAGAAAACCTGAGTATGCCCTAGTGCATTAATCCGTAGCTTTGCAGGATAAAGAAGAGCATACGGCACCCTGAGCTTCTGTAACCTGCGTTTCACCTGGATGAACTCTACCCTTTTTCTCTGAAGTTCTGGGGAAAAATCAGAATATAAAGAAATTCTAACACCCTTATACAGTACATTCCCCATTTCCCTTGCCTTCCGTAATAACACCACTTTATCCTTATAATTGAGTAATTTCATTAATAATGGCCTGGGACGGCCCCCCTCCAATGGTGCTCTAAAGGGTACCCTATGCGCCCTTTCTATTGAGAACGCTGTTGAAAAAGCATCCCTCCCAAACAGTTCAACCAGAAGATGCTCCATAAATTCAGCAGGGTTTACACCCTCACTTTTTTCCGGAAGCCCCACTACTCGCACATTGTCCCTCCTGAGCCTATTTTCCATTTCGTCCATTCTTGTTCTATATCCACTGAACTGCTCCTTCAGGCTTTCTATTTCTTTAATTAGGAATGTTGTATCGTCTTCTAATCTGCTAGTCCTTATCTCAAGTTCTGTCGTCCTTTCCACCACTTTCTGTAGGTCTTGCCTTACCACCATTAGATCTTCCTTCACTCCCTTCATTTGATTACAGAGTTCTTTCAGTGAGATGTTACATGCGTTTACGGCCAATAACACGTCCTTAATAGTTGGCTCTTTATCTAACGGAGGAGAGTCATCCGTTGTGATCTCTATATTCTGTTCCCCTGCACCCGCATTTTTATTAACTGAACATTTTGCCACTGCTCCAGCCTGCGTATTAATATTAATGTTTGACTGTCCCGTGCTTTTCCTTTCAGACATTACTCCATGCTGCCCCTTTGTCTGCCCTTTTTTTGGAGGGGTCTGAGATGACTGTACAGGGTTATGAGCAAATTGTTCTAATTTAGCTGCTGTGGCAGACTGTTGCGAACTTTTTTCCCCTCTTTCCTTTGCAGAACGCAGGTGCTGCATCTTACTTTCCTTTTCTCGCCCCTTTCTTCAGAACAGTCCTGGGTATATCGTATTTTAATATATTTTTAACTTTTTAACCCAGCCGCCCATCACTCAGTTAATCGCTTAGTGCAATATTAGCCGTATCTTATAACCAGTTCTCCAGTATTCACTTCATGTATCACAAAAACTTCCTGTTTTAATGCTTCATAAGAGACATTTGTTTGCACGCACTAGTTCAAGTACCGTTCAACCAGTTGATTTTTGGAACAGCCACCATCCCTCAATTGATCAATTAATGCGATACTGATCTTGTCTTATAGCCAGTCCACAAGCACTCAATTCAAATATCACATACTTCCTGGTTCGTTGCTTACAGACGTTCGTTTTTACAGCAGGTACTTCTTTGCATATTCTACCCAGGTTTATCATTCATTCGTCTTAGAGCACAAAACGAAGCGATGAGATCCAGGAAAAGAAAAGAGCTATAAGTCCTTCTCACCCCCTGCCAGCGCCCTCTTGTTTACTTGTTACCAGTTCTCAGGCATCGCTATGTCCACAACTTGCTCTGCCAAACCTCCGCCTGCTATGCCCCTCACACCTCTGACTTCTTCCCTCCCCCGCAATCCTGCCGCTTACCTCCTTCCTCCTATCGCGGCTTACTGGAGAGCGGGAGAGCCTCTTGATGTCCACTGTGTGCGGCGTCTCTCGGCAGGACTCAAAAGCGTTCGGCGTTGGTCGGGGGGACTCGTGTTTCTTCGGCCATATTCGCTGGGGTTCGGAACCCGGAAGAAAACGTGAATCTCCGAGGGCTCGGCACAATAGTACAGTGATACGCTGTCACTCCTCCTCCCGTCCAGCTTCGATGATCAGCTCCAGCCCACCTCACGCTGCGTCCGGCCGTAGCACTAAGCGCTCTACGCTCTCGTCATGGGGGTCTGGGAGAGAGTCACACACGGCGTCTCACATCTCTCACTCACTCCACCTTGCACATCCGGTCACACCCGATTAAATACATTTTTAATGCAAGCCATACCTGATTTTGACACATTGTTCCTTAACTACTTTTTGACCGCATTATAGCCGAATAATGACTACAGTGTGGTCATCCAGTTCTGGGAGGGCATGTCTTCCCAGAACCACGCCCCAGCACACCCACTTTGGCATGCATTCAGGGCACTCTGTGATTGCTGTGTCCTTTGGACACAGCTAATCACAGATCGGGGTAAAGGGACATTCACAGCAGATCTTTACTGTGTGATCATCTGTGTCCAATCACAGCTGATCACATTGTAAACACACTTGCCAGTCATCAGCATTCCTCTCCTCACACTGTCAAAGCATGTGGAGAGGAGAGTCGGTAACCGACTAGTGTAAAAGGGGACATCTACACAGACTATCAGTGCCATGATTATTAGTGCAGCCCCATCAGTGCCCATCAATGCTGCCAATCAGTGCCCATTTATGCCACCCATCAGTGCCTCCTCCTCAGTGCCCATCATTGCTACCTACCAGTGCCTATCAGTGCCACTTATCAGTGCCCATCAATGCCGACTCATCAGCACACATCAGTGAAGCAGAAAAATTGCCTGTTTGCTAAATTTTGTAACATAAACTAAGAAAAAAACTTTTTTTTTAACATCATTTTGGTCTATTTTCAATTGTTTAGCAAAAAATTAAAAACACAGTGGTGATTAAATGCCACCAGAAGAAAGCTCTATTTGTGTGAAAAAAAATGTACAAATTGTATATGGGTGCATCGTTGTATGACCATGCAGTTGTCATTCAAATTGTGACAGTCCTGAAGGCTGAAAATTGGACTGTGCAGGAAGGGGATGAAAGTGCCCAGTAAGCAAGTGGTTAAATGTTTCTTAAAAGCACCACAGAAAAATCAGGACTTTTACCCTGCAAGACAGGGTTGTGCTGTATAGCAGAAGAGTGTAAATTTCAGAACTGGATAGACAGAAATACACATCCTTTGGCAGGTAACCTTACATGTATTTAGCTATTTGCCTAGTGTTCAGCTTTAAATCTAATATAAAAAACAGGACAATCAAAGTGAGCTTGAGATGTATATATCAGATTGATTTTGTATAATAAAAATTACAAAAGATTTTCTCAAACTAAAGGAAGATTGAGATAACGGCTCATAAAATACTTGCCTGCTAAAATCATTTAGTGGCTAAATATGTCAGTTCAATATGAAAGTGGGAAAAATCAGGCTGGGATAATTGCAATGGAAATAACAAACATTCTTGGATAATGAATGAAGCTACAGAGCGAGAAAATAAAACTAAAATGACTTGTGCCTAAACTAGAAGCAATTAATCCTCTCCCAGGACTCTTGTTGAAGGCAGTCTGACAACACAAATCTCAGCTAGATCTGTTAATCTGTATAGCAGGGAGGCCACACATTGTTACTTCTGGGAAGGAAATTTTAATACAGGCAAAGAGATAAGAATAAATAATAACATTCTTAAATCAAATGAGAAACTTTACAGCTTAGATATTTGACAGCTAAGAAAAACATCAAATATCACATAAGCTATCTTGTGCTTATTTTACAATGCGGACATCCATAAATAAGAGCTGACTGAAGAGGTCAAACTAAAGTATGCAAGTTTTTTTTTACTACATTTATGGTACCTGTTAAATAAAATGTACCAGTATATATAGCCAAAAGTTATTTAGTTTTGGACAGAGTAAGCAATAGTTAGATTCTCATCAGGTTTTTATTTAGTTTCACCCTATTTGTCCTCCTCTGCTGTCACTGAGATGGAAAATGATGGTGAACCAAAGTTTTACTGTTGTTACCACAACAGGATAATAAAATAAATTGTTTAGTTTGGACCTGCCTGTTACAACGTCTCTATTTGTTTTTTTTTTTGTTTTTTGTTTTTTAAGAGAGAGTCTGAAGGTAAACAGCATCTATTGTTTTCTATCATTAGAAAATCCACAGGGATCCGTGAACCCGGTACCAAGGTGTTTTAGGTTCTGAACTTGTTGCCCCTCTTGCTATTAAGGTACCAGCCAACATCCTTGGTATTTCAGGCTGGTTAGTTCTAGGTATAGGCAGCACTTTTTACTACTTAAAAAAGAAAACAACTACTGTAGCCTTCCTTGTGTTGAACATCTATAAGTTTCAGCACTATGGAGAGCTCCTGCTGACAAATTCCTTGGCAGTCTTAAAGCTGAACTCTGAGCAGAAAAATGAATGACATCCCAGTATTGGTGCTTTCATATCTCACAGCTGTACACTTTTTGTTTCTTTCCTGAGTGTTTAATCTGTGAGAAATCCAGTGTGCAATATTTGAATTATTATTGTATACATTATACATTATTATAATTATTATGTTGCCCCTTGCTATAGTGGGCAGACCCAGGAGTCTGAGACTTCCAGTATGAACCACCCAGTGATGCAACATCTTTTGATGCCAGGAGGCTCTCAGTCTGTCCTGCCTCTTATGACCTCACCCAATGACTGAAAGGCCAGGAGTCTCCTGGTCTGTCAAAGCTCTCCACGAAGAGTACACAGAAGGCAAAGGGGCACAGCTGGAGGTTCACAGGTGGTTGAACAGGCTCAGTCACTCCAATAATGACATTATAAATTTACCCACCCACATTCATGCCGTCAATTATGCCCATTCTCTGCAATTCCCACTGCATAATGGGAACTGTATTTTCTCAAAGGTGCATTGCGAACAAACAGGATGTGATGTGCATGTCTGAACTTGCACTTCCTCCCAGAGCTACCTGATGTTGTTATTTTATGAATTGAAGAGATGACATCACAGAAATAGCAGTCCATTTTAACCCTAAATGGTTAGGTTTATAACATTAAATGGTTTTAAATAGCTCAGTGTACAGATTGCTCTATTTGTTTTACTTGATGACTCATCCCGATTCCGATCAGACTTAGTGCCACGCATGCTCAGATCAAATTCCTAGACCAAAGCTATTGGCTACTAGCCTGAATGTAGTCCCATCGTAACGAGATAACGTCATCGCGTTACGTACGATCGGATTTTCCGTCAACTTTGTCCGACCGTGTGTATGCAACACAAGTTTCGGACAAAATCCGTCTGACAAAATCCGACGGATTTTGTTGTTGGAATGTCCGACCGTGTGTACAAGGGCTTAGGGTTTTTCTTCATTTTTCTAATCATTCTTTATACGATATTTTTAAATACAGCATTTCATTTGTTTTACTTTGTATCATATTTATTATATTTTAATACATTGTATGATGTGTACATTTATTTGTTATTTTCAGTACTTTTTATGATATTTTTGAATACAGTACAGTGCAATAATAGTATTTCCTTTTCCTCTTGAAGCTTTATTGCAGTAGGTGAAAAAAATGGTTACAACAGAAAGACAGTGTGCTAATGCTTTAATGTTTTAGATAACAGGCAACAAAAGAGTGAAGACCTGCCTGACACCTTCTTTGTTTAATAAAGTAAATAAATAAAACATATGACTATTATCCAAAAAAAACATACAAATACTGAAGAATGTATCCAGTCTACTCCACTGAGTCATAAGGGAATTGTTTAACATTTACAGCTCTCGATGTGTTGGAAGTGCCAAGTTTTATGCATGGGTGATTTTGGAAACTAGAACAGAATCTAATTTGACAGCTCCAATATGGATCAGTATAGGATAATTTAAAGGTCTCAGTAAAAGGCTCAATATAAGATTATAAAATATTGCACTGGAAACTGGCAGCAACAGTATGGTAAGAATTGTCTGTCAGTCGCCTAGAATTATTTTGATTAGTAAAATCATAGATTGTTTTAAAAATTGCTAAAAATATAATTTTAGGTTTTTAACTAAAAGAATAGAGCTATTTTCCTTAACAAATACACATACTGAGTGAAATATGGCATTTGCTATGACCGATTGTTTGTGGTTTCAGTTTTTTTATTCACAGACCTAAAACAAATATGCTAATCAGGTTATTTACAGTGAAGTCAGAACTCCAAATCTGCATACTTGTTTTGAATCAGTGATTCAGAAACCACTGAAGCCATTGGATTACCAAAACGATCATGAAAAATAGTATTGTCAGAATGAAAAATCATCAATAGAAATTAAATTCAGCATTGCTACCATGGGTTTGCAGTAAACTTCCAGTTGGCAAATCGCTAACTTTTGACCAAAAACTTTGCAGGTTACTGCCTGGAAAAAATGACAAACCATATAGGTTTGAAAATGAATTGATGTCTATGTGATTGGCTTTGAATCCAAGATGCTACAAGACCTTTGTTGAGTTCCTAGTACCATGTGGCAGGGCTTGAGGTATTTGAATACTATACTGATCAGGAGTTTTTATTTTTCTGTCCACTGACTAAGCTTGCTTATTTTTTATTGCACAATTTAGCACTTTACATTTAGTAGAATTTTTGGAGATTACCTATGTTTCTGCGCACTGTATTAAAAATCATAGTTTTGATAAACATTTAAAAGGATGCCATTAGGGATACTTGATTTCAATAGATCTGTTTCTTGCTTTGAGCAAATATATAATTCAGGTGAAATGTATTTAAAGTGGTGTTGCCACCAAAAAATAAAAAAGTGTTTACAATTCTTAAAAAAATAAAATAAAATAATTAGAAAAAAAATAAAAAAATACTCACCTCTAAATACCTGTTGCTTGGGGGTCCTTCGTAGTCTGCCTTCTTCCTTGCCCGGGCTGGTGACATCACTTCCCCTCATGTCTCAAAGTCATCTGGGACCTGTCACGTGTCCCAGATGACTGTGCGGCGTATCACGGCGCCCTGCGCCACTCGTGTATGCGCAGTGGGTGCCTGGCTGTGGTACGAATGATGAATGACGGCGCTGTGAGCGGAGCGGGGAACGAGGGGGGCTTCGTTCCCCCGCATCGCTGGACCCTGGGACAGGTAAGTGTCCGATTATTAAAAGTCAGCAGCTACAGTATTTGTAGCTGCTGACTTTTATTTTATTTTTTAATTTTTTAGGGGCACCCCACTTTAACTACAAAGAACTGAATTTTCATTTTATAAGTTTAGATGAAAAACTGAAAAATTGGTTCAGCCATGTGAAGTGCAAAAAGTGAGCAGAGCTACGAAAGAGATAGTTACATTTAACTATGCAGAGACTTGAGACTTCCTTAAATACCAAGGAAGAGAAGTTTCCCATCCTGTACCTTCTCTGTGCACAATGATCATTATGGTCCTATTATTATCCTATATGTTCCTTAGAGAGAACATGAACAGCATTACTCCCACAAGGCTAAGAAGGGCCTCATGGGAGAAAAAGCCCTCTGTGGCTTATTGCAGGCAGAGATGCTACAAGGTGCATTTTAGTTTAGAGAATTCCAAGTGGAAGTCCAGTTTAAAAGGAAAACAGAAAAAATGGTACTAAGCTTTCTAACTAATGCAAATAACTATTTATGATTTAAACACAATGGCTGTACTTTAGTACATAAACTGCAAAAGAAAATAAAGCAAAAACATAACACTGCAAACCCCATGTGTTAAATAATGATTTAACGGTAGAAATGCTTCAAAACACTTACAAGAAAGTAACTGCACAGCAACAGGGAGTAGAGTCTATTATCCTAGCCAGTGGAGGAATGCATTTTACTCAATTTCCAGGGCCACCCACTGTGTCTCACACTGGGAAATGACACTGTAATATCACCAATAGATGTTACTACACCCCCTTTTCGATGGCAAAAATTTCCTCTTCCTGCTCCTCCTTATGTTATCACAACTGTGGCCAAGTAGGAAATCTTTTACATGTCCTTTGGGAATGCCCCATCTTAACTAGCTCCCGGAGGCAAATTTGTAAGCTTATATCTACCTGTACTGGGGTGCTTACTTCCCTGTGTCCAGCATTAGTTCTACTCAACCTCGGTATAGATAAGTTCCCGAAAGATCACTGGCAGGTTGTTACACATATCCTCCTTGTGGCCAATTCCTTAATCCTCAGACGGTAGAAATCAATCTTAGCTCCAAATCTGTCAGAAGTGGTTGGTATTATTAATTTGAACAGGACTTATGAGCTGTTGGCTTTGAACTCACTATCATATGACGTCTTTCAGAAATCGTGGAGTATATGGATGGGCGTTTGAACCTGTAGCATATTGTTTGTACCCTGAAATGTGTACTGAACCTCTTGTACTAAGTATGTCTGTATCGACCCTGTACGCTTGTTAACCACTTACAGACCGGACCATTTTGCTGGTCAAAGACCAGACCACTTTTTGCAATTCGGCACTGCGTCACTTTAACTGACAATTGCGGAGTCGTGCGACGTGGCTCCCAAACAAAATTGACGTCCTTTTTTCCCACAAATAGAGCTTTCTTTTGATCACCCCTGCGTTTTTTTTGCGCTATAAACAAAAATAGAGCGACAATTTTGAAAAAAACGCATTCTTTTTTACTTTTTGTTATAATAAATATCCCCCAAAAATATATAAAAAAATATTTTTTCCCTCAGGTCGATACCTGTTCTTCTACATATTTTTGGTAAAAAAAATCGCAATAAGCGATTATTGATTGGTTTGCGCAAAAGTTAGAGCGTTTACAAAATAGGGATAGTTTTATGGCATTTTTATTAATAAATTTTTATTATTTATTTTTTTACTAGTAATGGCGGTGATGAGCGATTTTTACGGCATTTCCTCCATTCAGCCGTCCTGTGAGATGATCACGGGTATGCCCTTGGCAATCGAGTCCACGGGACCCGCAACCGGACTCACGGGGGTCCCGACCGGCACGTGAGCGTGCCGCCACCGGCGGCGCGCTCGCAATGGCAGGGCGGCATTGAAGATTGGACGTACCTGTACGCCAATATGCCTGCCCGTGCCATTCTGCCGACGTACATCGGCGTTCGCTGATCGGGAACCGGTTAAGTACCAGCCTGTAGACTCAGTCTTCAGCATTGTGCACTTGCCCTGCTTTCCATCAGTAAGGTACTAGAATATGGACCGGTTTTTGCAGCAGTGAAGTCAAGTTCCCATCTGTGGCAGACTCCTATGAAAATTAGTTATTCGTTCTTCTAGATACATAGCCATTTAATATCTGTGCAAGAGTGGCAAAAGCAATGAGTAGAACTAAATAACCAGAAGGCAAAATGATGATCACTATGCAAGATGGCCCCAGCATTTGCTTGTGGGCTCCACTGCAAATATAGCTGCATTTTTATGCTAGGGGACTACACAGAGGACTTTTAGACAAACCAGTTTATAGCAGCACTTTGGTAAATAAGCTTTAGCTACTAAATCAACTTCAGTACTAAGTACAGTTTCATTTTAATATGTTTGACCTTGATATGAGACTGTAAGAAGAATGCAGCATGACACGGGCCCTATGCACTAATAAGATGTGGAATATACTAAGCCTTTGACTTCATTGCTATTCCCTGTGTACCTCACAGTCACATCAGTTCCTCAGTGTGTCTAATGTGGCAATTTGTCATTATAAAACAAAATAATTACTCCGCTAACTTTCACTGCAAGATGTTTACTGCTGAAGGTGCTCTGTGTATGCAGATTACCATTGTACTTGAACTGTCTAATAGACCTTTATATTGGTGATCTAGATTTAAATATGTTCTTTGCCACAATGCATCCCTTTCCAAACTAAAGACTAGTTCATGATATTTTCCTCTTATTGCTGCATCATTAGGGTATCCATGAAGAAAGCTATGTATCTGAGATGAACAAAACAGAATTGATTTAATCAGTTAGAATTTGAGAGATGGTCAGACATTGAGTTAGTTTATAAATTGTAATATAGAAAAATTATTTCTAAAAGGGGAATAAATTAGCAAATCAGATTAGACAGCTGGTTATTTTGCCTCTACTGCCTGAATCTCTAAGACTATTAATCTGAACAGGCCCAGTTATCTACAATTTTTCTCATCTCTGGGTCATAGTGAAAATAAATGTAACATTTGGGAAATTGAACATATGAACAACATGAGAAATATATAAGCAGACAGTATTTTAGAATAACTCTGTCTTTAATACAAAGATATTTAAAATTTTGTTTTTCTTTTTAAATCTTAATTGACATTGACAAAGTGTACAGAAAAAGGAAAACAGGAAAAAATTTGTAAAGATACACTTTACACGCATCGGTGTAGCAGATCAGGCCATAAAATAACTAGTAACACAGGAAACAGGGTGCAGTACGGCAGAAGTGGTAGTATTCTGTAAGAAGAGCAAGTTCATTAATAATTGGAGAAAACTGAACAGGTGAATTTGCTATAAGAAGGACAACCTATATTGTTTCTACATGAAGAGACTGATTGTAAATGCCAACAGGGGCAAGTGTCGCAAGCAGGAAAGGTACTCACAATGTTTTGAGTAGATTGTTAAGGAGCCGAGGTAACAGATGGTCTTTCCCAAACTCATCACGTATCAGATCACACAGAATTGGAGGCAAGACACTCATGGTATCTCTCAGTAAAGGTGAACTAGGTCCAATAGAATCAAGTCTTGTGGAAGCAGGCTTTTCGTTTCCTCAAGGATGAGGTCCGGTCCTTCATTATGTCATTCATTGACTTATCCACTGTTGTACAGTGGGGGGTGATGGGGACTTCCAAAGCACTGGGATACATTACCTGGCCGCATTAAGGAGATGTCACACTAGAGAGTATTGATACTTTCATTTGGGCAATGAGCTGAGGTGCAGGAGGTATGCAGCTGGGTTCTGCTTTAAAGACATGTCAGCAAGGTCATGGAAGGTCATGGGCATGACCAGAATATATGGAGTATTGACCCCCTAGCCATGCCACATCTCCAGCAGCTGGGGCTGACATTTGGGATATATGTGTTGTTGCCTCTCTGGAACCATATTCCGGTGGACCAAGATCTTGTAGCCAGAATCCTACAGTCTTGAGAAAATGAAGGCCTTGTGTTTAAAGAAGAGGAAAAATTATTTTTGTTCAGGTTTCAGGTGTAAATTCAAAGCTTTTTCCCACTCAGTGAGGAAAGAGGGAACATAGTTCTCTGTGAGGAAGGTCAACATGGAGCAAGCCACAGAGAGACCATGCATGCCTAATAGGTGTGACAGAGATGCAGTCATGTTCAAAAGAGGTGGGTGGTGGAATAGCAGGTGTTGGATGTGGATGTGGAATGAGAGTAGGTAGTGTAGGCAGCATGCAATTCAATACATACATAAATCTGTAGATCTACTATTGACTGGTGATAGAAACTCTGATTTCTGCCATTAAATACCCAGAGAGTGATACATGACAGGGATGGGGAAGAATGTCACATTTCCATGGTCCTTGTCATGTCCCCCTGGGAAGGAACCAAAACTCGCTAAGCTCCAACAACTTCAAAACATCAATTACAATAACAACAATGCATGTATTAAGAGATGTATTAGAGAGATAAATAAATATGAATTACATACTTCTTACAGAACTCAGGGCAGACATTTCCATCCCTTCTCCTAATATTTGCTATTGCACAATGGTTGCACTTTACTGCTCCTTCCCACAATGCAAGTCTATTTCAGCTGATTCACTGAAAACAAATCACTTGCTCTTGTGTCCTTCATGTGACAAATATCCTAGATACTTGGTCATGTGAACTTTGCTGAAGGGCAGGATTAGCCGATCTGAAAAGTGTGAACCTTGAGATCACAGGAGGGAGCCTGGAGCAGTGCTTTGTTCTGCAACGCTGAATTTATTCATTTATTTTTTTCCATAATTTTAGTTTTTTTATTCAGTATAGAAAAGGTATACAAACAAAACAGTATAAAAGGTCAATTAAATCACATTACTAGCTTCAAATTGAGTTTACAGTAATCAGATACAACATATGAGAACAGCCTGGGATGAATAAACCAGGGAAAAAAACTTGTGAATAGGACGAAGCATTGTTAGGTGGAGGGTCTCTTTTTCATTTTCACCTCCCCCTCCCTCCCTCTCTGGTACAACCAAGGATAGGAGGTAGCTGAGTAATTTGCTCCAGGTCAGAATTATGAGTGTAGCGTATCCTGAAAAGGCATAGTTAGTGACAACAGAAAAAAAGACATAAGAGAGAAAAGGGTGGGGGGTACGGTAGATGTTCAAGTTGAAGGCAAAGCGTTTGACCGCAAGAGGGGAAGAGGAATAGGTTGAGATAATATGGGGAGGGGGTCAAGATAGGGAATAAGGAGAAAAAGAGATGAGAAGGGGGTGATATCAGGGAAGCAGTAGGGGGTGAAGGGAGAGGGATGAGCATGGTCTAGTGGGGGAGAAGAGGAGATGGATGGGGTGAGGGGAGGGGATGTGGGGAGAGAGGGTGTGTTTTTAGGTCACCCTCATGTGGAGCCACTCCCCAATTTTGTATTTGTATATGGTATTCCATTCCTCTTTGGTTAGAGGTGTTTCCAAGTCCCTATTCCACGATACATGCAAAGGATGTGGATCATGGTTGGTCTCTTCCGAGAGGAGGGTGTATAAGAGGGATATAAGATGCCTTTGTGGCGTTTTGTGATAGCAATGGGATTCGAAGGGTGTGAGTTGTCTTGTCCAGTTGGTTTGGTGAGTATGGGTCGTAAAGGAAGTGGCAAATTTGTCTATAGGTCCAAAAGGGAAAATAGGCGGTCCTAGTGATGGTGTTTACTTTCTCTAGAGGGATAAAGGTCCAACCAGAGAAAAACGGGAGGGCTAGTACATCTTCAAAAGGCCATTCCTGATGTAGGAAGAGCTGGGACTCGCCTGGTGGAAATGCGGGGCTTCCTCTCAGTATAGTTAAGGGGCCCGGAATAAGTCCAAGTGACCCAAATTGTGAAGCTTTCTTGAATGCCAGGAGAGAGGGGTAAATGAGCGGATGGGATGAGATGGTTGGTGGCCAGTGCTTGTGAGTTAGCCAGGGAAGTAGGTATAGGGGTTTGGGCATAAAGGAGTTTTCAAGGTTTACCCATTTCTTTTTTAGAGTGTACTGTATATTCCAATCTGCGATTCTGATAATGTGACACACTGTGTAATACCTGTGTAGATCTGGTAACCCAATACCCCCTTTCATTTTGCAATGTGAGGCGGGAGTATTTAATACGCAGTGGGGAGCTCTTCCATATAAAAGTGGAGCAGGCTTTCTGATAGATCGCAAAAAATCTCAAGGGTAGATGTATCTGTACAGATTGAATTAAATAGAGAATGCGTGGGAGAATGATAATTTTGATTAGGGCTGATTGGCCAAACCATGAAACATTCAGTCCCATCCAGTCCTTTAGATGTTTTTGGGTTTTGAGGAGGGCATTGTGAAAGTTTTTCATATAGAGATCTGGCAAGCAGGATGGGATTTGAATGCCAAGGTATGTGATCACCTCCTTTTCCCATCGGAATGGAAAGGACTCTTGACAATCGGTTACTTCTTGCGGAGGGATTAATATGTGTAGCGGTGGGCTCCTGAAGAGCATGCGCTATGCGTTTTTCAAAGTTAAACTCTACCTAAACTGCAGTTAGACTTGGGTTTATTTTTCTAAATTGGACTTCGGCATCAGTCTGACTGGACTGTGAGATGTTCAGCCTGGCCACAGGGGGCACTGTCTCTAGTGCCTCTGGGAGAGGGTATTTAAGATGCGGACGTCATGTGGTTCTGGGTTCCGGTCCAGTGTGATGTGCTGATTACATGGTCCTGGTCCTCCTGACCAGCCCCCAGGAAGGCTATGGCCTGGGGTGCAGATCCACCCGACTTTAATGTCTCGGGGCTGGCTAGCCCAAGGCAAGGAAACTAAAGGAGGATTCTGAGGTGGTTGGGTACCGTCTCCAGTTCGGGAGAGACTCACTGTACTTCAAGCATTCCGGGGGAGGACTCTTTAGAAGAACACCACGTACGGGTTTGTTTTCTTAACCCCCCTAGCGGTAATCCCGAGTCTGGCTCGGGTTGGGATTTTAATTACAGGAGCGGTAACCCCGAGCCAGACTCGGGATCGCTTCGCTCGATGCAGGGGAGGACACAGGGAGAGTTACTCACCTTGTCCCCTGGATCCAGCGATGTCCGCTGCGCTGTGTGATCGAGCTGTCCTCCGCTCGATTTACAGTGGCGAATGCCGCCGAGCTCCGTTCCCTGCGACGTTACGGCGCACGGGAGCGGAGAACGGCGGCAAATTCAAAAAAGTAAAAGTACACAAAACACACACAGCACTGTAATCTTACAGATTACAGTGCTGTATTAAAAAATACACACCCCCTTTGTCCCTAGTGGTCTGTGCAATGCCCTGCATGCACTTTTATATTATAAATACTGTTTTTTTCTGCCTGAAATTTGGAGATTGTCCATAGCAACCAAAAAGTGTCCCTTTTTCAGTGTTTTAGGATTTGATTACATTATTGAATATTTTTTATTATTCTTTATTATATTATAAACGTTATCATACCCGGGATGTCTGCTAGACTCTGGTTTAAACAGATTTAAGAGCTTTATTCCTAAAGCCTCATACACACGATCGGACTTTGTACAAACTTTCCCGTGGACTTTTGTACAAAGGGCGTGGTCCACAAGTTCGTATTGCATACACACGGTCGGACTTTTTGACAACAAACACGAACGTAGTGACGTCACAACGTACTGACGCCACTTCAAAAGAGGACGTTCAATGACTCCAGCGCCACCTTTGGTCAACTTCAGTATTGTAGTCTGATCTTTTGCATTGGTTCTGAGCATGCGTGTTTGTACCTTGTACAAAAGTCCGATGCTTTTGCATACACACGGTCGGACTTTGCTCCATCGGACTTTTGTTGCCAGAAAGTTTGTCCGTTCGCAAAGCCAACAAAAGTCCGATGAAAACAGAAAAAGTTTGTCCGATGGAGCGCACACACAGTCGGATGTTGCTCCAAAACAGCTAATTTGCATGTTTGTTGTCAAAAAGTCCGACCGTGTGTACGGGCCTTAAGAATTACAGGACTACAAAATAAAATGCCAGATTTCCATGCAAAATAATTGTACCGCTTTCAGCACCTTATTCCAGACTGAATCATACCGCCAGGGAGGTTAACAAGAGCCTGGAAGGGCTGAAGTAACCAAGAGAATCCAGTCTTGTGGATATCACCAAGCAGGCTGAAAGATCCAGGTATTCTACAAGTGTTCTAAAGCTTAGTTTCCCTTCATGTTCTGCAACAACGTCTGTGACAAAGACTTTGTTCCTGAGTAAGCACCTTGTTGGCTGCTAGGCCTTGTGAGAGAGGGACTGTCCAACGTGAGTGCTCATCCAGCTGCGAATGACTATTCTTTGGATGCAGTCGAAGTAAGCAAGTCCTTTAACGTTTTTGGACTTTGACATTGAGAGTACCTGAACTTCCTTTTCCAACCCTCTGATCCCAAGTTGAAAGACTGTTCAATGGTTTGAGTTTTGCAAATAAAATCCCTTCAAGTGGATCTATTGTCAGTCTCAAGTTACTGGGTCATCTACCACGGAACATCCCCTAGACGTGCAACAAAGAGAACGGAAGGTAACAGTAAGCCCAAAAATAACCAGCAGCTCCTTCGGGGATTAGTGCTATATATGTTTAAGGTGTGCGATTTTGTGTGACTGATTTTAAGGTTGGATAAGATACTGAAGGTATCAATGTCTTTGAGGAGGTTGGGCAAGGAGGTTTGGGAAGATTAAAATATCGTCAGTGAAAGCTGCGACCTTGGATTCTGCATTATTTTTAGCTGATCTAGTGTTTTAGCATTTCTATTGCTCTTTATGCAAGACTGTTATTACAGATTTAACATTTACAGCATTAAGGCAAAAATATCCAAGTACATTTTCAACCCCCTGTCCCAAAAACCTATTTACTGTTTCTTGTCATTGCTGCCAGGTCCTCCACAATCTGCACTGTTCCTTAAACTTCCAGGTTATAGAGGAGATAGTGAGGGTGGGGAAGTGATAGACTCCTGTAGCTGCCTGGGAGGAGGGGGAAGGGTTGCAGCTTACCAGGTGCTGTGTGTATAAATGGATCCACACAGTCCTAACCAGGACAGCCACAACAATGGGTAGTGGGGCAGCAGACTGTTCACACACTGTAAAGAAACACAAAAGCATATATTCAAGGAAGTAGACTTTACATATTATGTATGTATAGATTTCTCAATGAATTTTAATAAATAGACACACCTGTCTCAGGATCCAGCGCTGTCCACACAGTGTCCTCACCAGGCAGGTTTCTTCACTGGGCTTAAGTTAGTCAACTGGAGGTAGAAGGGAAAAAGCATGAGATAGTTGGACAAGGTGGACAGGAAGTGGAGTTTAAAGTGAATGTAAACCCTCACATAAACACAGTGAAGTGAACAGCCTCAGATGATACACAGAGATTAAACAAATCTCCTTAAGTAAGTTTTACATCTTTATCTGCTGTCTTCAGATTTCAGTATTCTTTAGAAAGTGCACTTCTTGTTTCAGGGAAAGGCACACAGAGGAACAAAGAAATGTGCAGAGCTGTGCTATGAATAGAAAAGCTCTCTGCTTATCTATCTCTAAGTTACCTTCCTGACACAAATATCCAGCTGCTTTTATCTCATGTGTTGGAGAGCTTGTCAGAAGTTATCATGCTGATAACAGAGGAACAGAGCAGCAGAAAGACACAGGACTTAGGTCTTTGGAGAGAGATGAGTAAACACTTCAGATATATTTGCCTAGGTCAGGTTTCATGAATGGGGTTTACATCCACTTTAAGCCTTTGTACAATAGTAGTACTGACCATCTAAAATCTTTTGTGACAATGATTCCTATGTTCCTAATCCAGCACTTTATAAAAGAGATACTTAGCCATCTCCAAAGACTAGGATTCCAGGTAGCTAATGCTGCTACAATCCATCCCAGCACACACAACAGCCACATTGTTCTGTAATGGAAGTTTGCTTTAGCCAGCTTGGCAAAAATAACTATGTAAAGTGAAATGAAACCTGGACTTTTTTTTAAATAATATCTGTGTGCTGTATAGCAAAATAACATCATTACTAATAATAATTATAAAATAAACTAACAATAGCATATTTCTTTGAACAAAATCCAAAAGAAAAGAATCTTTCTTGTTTTCCCCCACTCATTTTTTTAGCAGGTTCAGACAGTTTTTGGGTCATTGTACATTTCTAGAATATGGAATCCTATAGCAAGAACATTATACTTTACAATATACCAGTCTCGTCAGGCAAGCTGCATCTGAATTATGCATTGTGACAGTGTATGCATATGTTTTCATTGTCATTTTACAGCACAGACACAGAGGAAAAAAAAAAAAAAAAAAGAATGTTCTTAGGAAAAAAAATAATAATAAAAAAACTTTAAGCCCTTAAGCATTTCATTCTTTTTGAAAGATGAGTTAGAATTCCATACAACCCTTCATTTGCATAAATTGCTCTGTGCTTCATTTTAATTTTAAATTAAAAACAGATAACCATCTGGTCCAATATCCTTGTTCTTTTGTCCTTCGTTTACCCCAAAGGTAATGTGACAAGGAAATCACTGAGTTTGTCACCATTAAATCGACAAACATGCCTTCTTTATATAATACATTTTTTAATATTGGTGCCGCAGCAGTCACCATTCTGATAAGATGGCTTATTGTGCGTGTTGATGACTGTGTAAATTATAAGAGACATTTCTTCTGCAAGGTACGTTTGATGCTACTGACGTGATCTGGGTTTTTTTTTTTTTTTATTCATATTTAGGGATGAATAAACTGGATTGGACAGATTTTGTCATTATTTTTATTACCTTTATTTACATACAGTGCCAGTACATTTATTAGCTCTTTACAGAGTACATTGAAACCTTCACATCAATTCTCATCCTTATGTTCTTACAGTCATACCGCATTCACACAACCCTCTGAGGGATAGTTTGGCTCGAAGACAATTTATTTCACACTTTAGTTTTTTTTTGTTTTGTTTTTTGGGTTGTGAAACTAATTCAATGGAACCCATATAAACTAAGGGCAGATAGGGAATCCATGCCGTTTTCTTTATGGGGAGGGGACTCTAATGCTAAATCTGTATCTAAAGCCAGATATGAAAATATAATATATTGCAGCTTACCAGCCCTTATATGTAGTGGCTACATTCGTTTTTCTTTTCAGACTTTTTTCCTTTTATTTTCACCTGGTAATCCTGTAGATATCACACTTCCTGTCCTTGAGTGGTTACCAAGGCCAAGACAAGGGGTGGGGAGGAGGGATGGCTGCCCCTGGCGCAATGGTTTATTGCAGGGTTAGGGGGCACCCTGACCCTAACCCTAAGGGAAAGGGGGGCGCAGTTTGGCATCTTTGCCCTGGGCACTGGATGACCTTGTCCCGGCACTGGTGGTTACTCTCACTCCACTACCGTTTCTGTGTTGGGAACCAGGCTGGACTTCAAGCATGTCTGCCTTTGCTCATCTCCATTACATAGATGGTGAGATTAATATTTAACAGAACGAAGACAGCAGTGTTTTTGCTTCAGTACAGCTCACACAATGCGACGAGGACATTGAATTACTGGCAAGGTCAACAGTTTTTTCTTTAGTTATCTAGTTCATATTTTTATTTATATGATTTTTTTTTTACAATGTTGCAACAGTTTCTTCATCCTAACAAGCATCAATCCTCCTCTTCTTGGGTCCCCCACTGGCTCTCATGCCAAGTGCCCCAAGAGCAAACAACTTGCTGTGGGGGCACCTAAGCAGGCTCACTCCTGAGCCACTCCTCTGTATGTGTCCATTCAGACACAGAGCCACTGCTCAGCCCCACCCCTTCTCTCTTTTCATTTGCTTACTGGCTATGATATGAGGAGAGAAAGGCTCACAAAGAGCCGAGGCTCTCGTGCACATCGCTGGATCTCGATGAGCCTCAGGTAAGTATTAGGGGGGCTGAAGGGGTTGCTGCACACGGAATGAAATTTACCATCATATATAGAATGCATGAAGGTAAAAAACCTTGAGCCTTTAGAACCACTTTAAAGCGGAGGTCCCCCCCACCGCTGCAAAAATGTACTACTCATACTGCATCTGCTGGCTTTTAATAATAGGAAACTTACCAGTGATGTCGGCACAGCAGCTGATGTTTCCATCAGCTATCGGGTGCTGCCACCGCCATTATGGGTGAGTGAACCTGGCAGTGTAGCCTGGGAACTCTACTGAGCATGCATGTGGCTCTGCTCCTCTCTCCTACTGGTCTTGTGACAAGGGGAGGAGGAGGGAGCCGAGGGGGACGTCAATATGGCTCCCGGAAGTGGGAACATGATACCTGTCAAAGACAGGTATCCTGTCCCCCCTCTTCCCCAAAAGGTGCCAAATGTGGCACCGGGGGGGGGGGGGAGTAGACATCAGTGGAAGTTCCACTTTTGAGTGGAACTCCACTTTAAGAAATACATTCATCCATCTAAATCCATCAAAACTGGCAAGATTCTGCGTATTTTTTTCACACAGATAGAGCTTTCTTTTGGTGGTATTTAATTGTTGCTGGGTATTTTCTTTTTTGCTAAAAAAAACAAAAAAGGACCAAATTTTGAAAAACAAAAAACAAGACTGTTTCATAGTTTCATGCCATAGAAAACAGGTTTTCTCCTTCAGTGATGTGCACTGATGAGGCTGTGCTGATGGGCACTGATAGGCGGTACTGATGGGCACTTATATGTGGCACTAATAGGCACTGATAGGCACGATAAGGCGGCACTAATGGGCAATGATAGGTTGCATTTATAAGCACTGATGAGGCGGCACTGATAGGTGGCACTGAGAGGTGGCACTGATGGACAACATTGATAGGCGGCACTGATATATGGCACTCATGGACACTGATGATCACTGATGGGTGGCACTGATGGGCACTGGTAGGCACGGGTAGGTGACACTGATAGGCAGCACTGATCTGTGGCACTGATTATGAGACACTGATGGCCATTGATTAGCAGCACTGGTGGGCATTGATGGGTGGCACTGTGGGCACTGGTAGGTGGCACTGGTGGGTACTGATTGGTAGCACTGGTAGGTGGCACAGTGGGCACTGGCAACTGGCACTGGTGGGCACAGAAAATGCAGCCACGGCTTTCTGTGTGAGGGACCGATGTCCCTCTGACAGAAGTCGGTGATTGGCTTTATTTCCCCTCACGCTGACAGTGTGAGGAAGAAAAAAATACCAATTACTGAGCTTCTGTTTACATCACGTGATCAGCCATCATTGGCTGACCTAAAGGGCCTGGTATGGAATTTGGGGGGACCCCCACGCAATTTATTTTTAACATTTTGGTTCGAGGTTCCCCTTAAAATTCATACCAGACCCGGGCCTGGTAATGGATTGAGGGATCCCATGTCATTTTTTTTTAATAACTTTTATGTGTATTGCCGAGACCCGACAATTCACTATAGCCGCTATTACTTTTAAACTTTTTGACTTTTTTCCTTTAAAAATGTCATTTTGTGCAGGGACTGTTCTAAACACTGGAAAATGAGCCACTTAATAGGCATACTATAGACACCTCCCAGGTACGAAATTTAAAGGAATATTTTACTTTTATTGTTTCACTTTAAGCATTATTAAAATCACTGCTCCCCAAAAAAGTCAGTTTTTAAAACTTTTTTTTGCATTGCTCCATGCCCCACCCGGGCAGGACCCAGGTCCCCAAACACTTTTTATGACAATAATTTGCATATTAACCCTTAAAATTTGCATTTTTTATTTTTCATGTTCATGTCCCATAGACTTTAACCACTTGACCACTGGACAATTAAACCCCCTTAATAACCAGACCAATTTTCAGCTTTCGGTGCTCTCACATTTTGAATGACAATTACTCAGTCATGCAACAATGTACCTATATGAAATTGTTGTCCTTTTTTTCACACAAATAGATCTTTCTTTTGGTGGTATTTAATCACCGCTGAGTTTTTAATTTTTTGTGCTATAAAAGAAAAAAGACCAAAAATTCTGTAAAAAAATGAATTTTTCTTTGTTTCTGTTATAAAATTTATCAGATTAGTAATTTTTCTTCATAAATTTTGTCCAAAATGTATACTATTACATATCTTTGGTAAAAATAAGTACAAATTGGTGGATATTATTTGATCTTTGTGAAAGTTATAGAGTCCACAAGCTATGGTGCCAATATTTGAAAATTGATCACACCTGAAGTACTAACAGCCTATTTCAATTCTTGAGACCCCAACATGCCAGAAAAGTACAAATACCCCCCAAATGACCCCTTTTTGGAAAGAAGACATTCCAAGGTATTTAGTAAGAGGCATGATGAGTTTTTTGAAGTTGTTATTTTTTCCCACAATTCTTTGAAAATCAAGATTTTTTTTCCTTTTTTTTCCACAAAATTGTCATATTATCAGTTTATTTCTCACACACAGCATATGCATAACACAAATTACACCCCAAAGCACATCCTGCTATTACTCCCGAGTACGGCGATACCACATGTGTGAGACTTTTACACAGTGTGGCCACATACAGAGGCCTAACATGCAGGAAGCACCATCAGGCGTTCTGGAGCACCCAGGACAATTCTGACATTTCTCTCCTACATGTAAAAATCATAATTTATTTGATAGAAAATTACATAGAACCTCAAAACATTTTATATGTTTTTTTAGAAAAGACCATAGAGAATACAATGGTGGCTGTTGCAACTTTTTATCTCGCACGGTATTTGCGCAGCAATTTTTCGAACGTGTTTTTTTGGGGAAAAAAAACAGTTTTGTGTTTAAAAAAAAAAATGAGTAAAGTTAGCCCAATGTTTTTGCATACTGTGAAAGATGAAGTTACGCAGAGTAAATAGATAGCTAACATGTCACCCTTCAAAATTGAACACGCTCGTGGAATGGCGCCAAGCGTCGCTACTTAAAAATCCCCATAGGCGACGCTTTACATTTTTTTACTGGTTACATGTTTTGCGTTACAGAGGAGGTCTAGGGCTAGAATTATTGCTCTCGCTCTAATGCTTGCAGCGATACCTCACATGTGTGGTTTGAACACCGTTTTCATATGTGGACGGGACTTACGTATGCATTCGCTTCTGCATGCGAGCACATGGGAACAGGGGAGCTTTAAATTTATTATTTTTTTATTGTTCATTTTACTTTATTTATTTTAGTTTGACACTTTTTTCCTCAAAAATAAATTTTTTGATCACTTTTATTCCTATTACAAGGAATGTAAACATCCCTTGTAATAGGAATATGGCATGACAGGTCCTCTCTACAGTGAGATGTGGGGTCAATAAGACCCCACATCTCACCTCTAGGCTGGGAAGCCTGAAATAAAAAAACAAAAAATGATTCCGGCTTTGATCATATCGGCGAGTCGGTAGAAGCACCAGAGGGCAGCAGGAGGGGGGACGCCCTTTCTCGCCTCCTGTAAGAACGAGCTACATGTAGCTAACTGTAGCTACAGGCATCATTCAGATATCCCTGCACAAAGTCAAGGACGTCATATGACGTCATATGACATGGTTAAAATGCATTTTTTTTTTAACACAAAGTTGTCCATTTATACAATATTTCTAACACATAGCATGTATATACCAAAAATGACACCCCAAAATAGATTCTCCTACTCCTCCTGATTACGGCGATACCACATGTGTGAGACTTCCACAGCCTGGTCACATATAGAGGCCGAGTACAGCCAAGCATGGCCGAGCATGGCCAAGCATGGCTGGTCACATACAGAGGCCGAGTACAGCCAAGCATGGCCAAGCATGGCCAAGCATGGCTGAGTATCACTGAGTATTGCAAGGTATCACCGAGTATGGCTGGGTATTGCAGGGTATCACAGAGTATGGCTGGTTATTGCAGGGTATCACCGAGTATGACTGAGCATGGCCGAGTATGGCTGGGTATTACAGAGTATCACCGGGTATGGCTGGGTATTGCAGAGTATCACAGAGTGTGGCTGGGTATTGCAGGGTATCACCGAGTATGGCTGGGTATTGCAGAGTATCACCCACTATGGCTGGGTATTGCAGAGTATGGCTGGGTATTGTAGGGTATCACCAAGTATGGTTGGGTATCACTGAGAATGGCTGGGTATTACTGAGTATGGCAGTTTATGGCAGAGTATTGACAGGGTATTGCAGGCTATTGCAGAGTATTGCTGGGTCTTGCAGATTATTGCTGGGTATTGCAGAGTATTGACAGGGCATTGCAGAGTATTGCAGAATATCGGCAGGGCATTGCTGGGTATTGCAGAGTATTGGCAGGGTATTGCAGAGTATTGGCAGGGCATTGCAGAGTATTGGCAGGGCATTCCTGGGAATTGCAGAGTATTGGCAGGGCATTGCAGAGTATTGGCAGGGCATTGCTGGGAATTGGAGAGTATTGGCAGGGCATTGCTGGGAATTGCAGAGTATTGGCAGGGCATTGCTGGGTATTGCAGAGTATTGGCAGAGAATTGCTGGGTTAATTGTCGATGAGCAGCGCTGTGGGCACTGCAGATCCAGCCCACAGCGCTGCTGACACCGATCTCTCCCCTCTCACTGTACCGATCGGTACAGAGAGGGGAGGGAGGAACCGGCTTTTGACGGAGCGATCACGTGGTAAACAGCCGCGATAAGCATCTATGACCCGGCGGTCACAGATGCTCTCGAGTGCGCACCCCAGGGGGCACGCGAGAGTGGAATTCTGTAAGGACGTACTATAAAGTCCTCCCAGAGTTAAGCAACCGCTCTGTACCCATCATTCGGCTATGAGCCGGTTGTTAAGTGGTTAATGGTGTTCGCGTGTTCAAACACATTTTTTGCCTCTTCGCATGTTCTGCTGCGAACGGGGGGTGTTCAGCTCATCCCTAATCACAGAGCGTGCCACAAGCGACCCGCAGGGTCTAGCAGACAGCGCTGGCTTGGCAGGAGGTCCATGGACACTCTCCCAGCAATTAAGGTCTGCGCTGCAGCCGTCTTTCAGCTATAGCATGGGCGGCAAGTAGTTAAAGTCACATTTTTACAGCGTGCACAGTAAATAAAATATTGTCACAGATGGAGACGTATCCTTTTTTTTAATTTAACCTCAAAAGATATACACTTATATATTTTTCAGGTGACCATTAAAGTAATTAGCTAGCCAATGAATCATCTTTAGGGCTCCTGTATACAATGGCATACCTAGCACATCTGGTACTTGGGGCTGGTAATTTTTTTCTTCTCTAGTGATTCTATGGTACTTAAAATGCAAAAAAATAGCTACTATTAAAACCTAGTAACAAAAACAGGTGCGGTTATCACTTTACAGAATTACATGAGCATAAAAAGCAATTAATGTGCATAAATCTCCATCCTTAAAGATACACAGAGACATTAATACAATAAATACAATTATATATAAAGCAAAATTAATACTGTTTTAAAAGTGAAATCTCATCTGCAAAAATGACGGTATGTGCAAACAATAATATATGTAAGTCCAGAAGTTTATGTGCAAATAAATAGATCCAAACTTTATGAAACTTTTATTGCCATTTAGACATGTGCAGTACCAGGAAAATGTGTTTTGTTTTGGTTTCGCTTCATTTGTTTTTTTTTTATTCGTTTATCAGATCATTTGTTATGATTGGCATTCATAACTTCTGATGCATTCATATTCGTTCCGTTCCATTCATTTAGATGCACTATTCGTTACTTTGGGTAATTGGTAACTTTGGATGCATTCATATTTGTTGTGTTTCATTCATTTAGATGTGGCATTCGTTACTTCTCTGTGTCACAAGAGTCTCACAAGTCCAACAAAACAATGCCACTGGCCCAACACACCCTGTCAGGACTTTGGATGTAATGCAGTCTGACACAGAAAACCACACAAGGGAATAAGGGACAAGCTAATTTGCCAGGGATAACACACTAACACTGCCCACCCAAAAATCGAAACAAATACGAATGTATGCAAAAGAAATACGAATATGAATGCATTTATCATTTTTTTCTTTATATTCAGCGATAACAGTCTAAAAGAACTAAAATATGAAAAACGAAATCGTCCAAATGTAATCAATTTGTTAAACTTGTAGGTTGAATCTCTTTTGTTCTTTCTGATTTTTATATTTTTATTCTTTCGGAATTAACGTTCTTTTGGATTTTCATTCTTTCGGGTTTTCATGCTGTTGGGTTTTTGGTCTTTTAATTTTTTTCTGACAATTTGTTTTCGTACGCATTCGTCAAATAAGTCGTTCATTAATTTGTATACTCCCAAATGAATGAATGTGCCAAATTTCATCCAAAAACTAATTTGGAACGAAACGATTTGCACATATCTATTGTTATTTATACCATTAAAACTTGCAGATTGGAATTATTATATTTTTATATGTATTTCTATTTATTTTTATGTTATCCACAATTGTACATAGATCAATCTCCATTACAGATTTCACCCCATTGCCAATTTACACACTTTCCAAATTGAGATTTTCCATGCAGTTGACTAGTTAATAACTGCACCTGTATTACTAAAGTTTGATTAATTATTATTTCTGTCTGCTTAAAACATCTAGGGGAAAATCTATGTGTGTTTTTTTTTTTTTTTTAAATAATTTTTATTAGGAAAATAGGAAAATAAAGAAAATACAAAGACATATGTTCAGGCACAATCATTAAAGACAAGATACATATCCAGGTCATACCCTGGGGTGACAGAGAACCACAAAGCATAGAACGTTCAAAGACAGTGAGATTATGTAAAACCTAGGCAATAATGACCAGACTGGATAAATCAGCTACTGTTTTGGACCTTAAATAGTACAGGCAGTAACAATAAAAAACAGTACCCCAGGGGCCAAATGCCTAACTGCAACTTAGAAAGCAATATGTTGACAGAAATAAGGGGGAAAGAGAGAACAGGGAGGGACATGGATGGGGGGGAGGGGGGGGTTCAATGGTGATGTCCAGAAGAGGGGTCCTGGCGTGGGAGAGAATTGAGGAGAGTTTTGAGGAGAGTCTTGAGGGGGAGGGTGTCGGCCTCTGCATAAGAGTCTCACATTGGTATCAGGAATGGAGCGGATCCTTGTAGATAAAAGAGAGTTGATCCAATTCGCGTTGGTCCTGTATAGACATGTTTGTGGTCATGAATAGCTGCCACCTGGCAAAGAAGTCAGCTTTTTGTTTACCATGCGAGAAGTCTGTCGTGAGCCTCTCTGTGTGTAGGAGAGATAGAAGGTCTTTGCGGAGTTGGGAGGCTGGAGGGCCAGAGGGCAGGAGCCAGAATCGTAGTATGAGACGGCGGGCCAACAGTAAGCACAACAGGGTCCAGTCCACTGTAGCTCGCGTAGGATGAGATCCTGAAGAGGGTCTAGTGCCTGCAGAGGTGGACCAAGGTAGCAGGATGGGATCCCAATAACCAAAGATTAGGAGAAGAGGTTCTTTAGGTAGTTTCATCAAGGTTACGTCAAAAATGAAGGCCAAGACCTGGTCCCAAAAGGTAGATATAACGGGACAAGACCATAAACGATGAGCGAGGGGTGGCTTCGGGAGATGACAATGAGGGCAGGAAGCCCCATCGGATTTGGATTTGGAGGAAAGAAAAGGAATGTAGGCCCTGTGGGCAATCTTAAGTTGAGTTTCCCTCCAGGTTTCATTAGGCGTCAGGTTGAGGACTTTGTTTAGACCGAGCAAAATTTTATGAACAAGATCTGTGTCCGGGAAGGCAGATGACCATTTTGCAATAGAGGTAGAGGATGCAGGTGGCTGTGATCGTTGCAGAAGCGGCTTGTAGATATCCGAGATTTTAAAGGATTTGTTATGTGTCAGCTGATCCAGGAAGCTTGGTTGAAATCGACGGGAGTCCTCCTTACAAGTGTGGGTAATGTAGCTGATGCATTGTTGGTAATGGAAGAAATGAGAGGTGGGAATCAGGAATGAGTCCATCACTTTCTGAAAGGGGAGCGGTTTCCCAGTATTCGGGTCGCATAGGGAAGAAAGAAGGGACAGGCCCCGTGCTGACCATTCCGAGAAGGCCTTACAGTGGAGACCTGGAGTAAAGCAAGGGTTTCCTTGAATAGGTAAATGAATAGAAAGGAAAGGCGTAAGTCCGGCCAATTTTCTGGATTCTCTCCACGCTATTGCCGTGTCTCTGAAGACTAGATTGTGTTGGTGGGGGAGGGGTACCGATTTCCAGCGGCAGTGTAACAGGGCAGACAATGAGAAAGGGTGAGCCATAGCGGATTCCAAATCAAAGTTAGAGTATCTGGACGAGTGTGTGATCCAGTCTAGGCTCGTTCTGAGTAAACAGGCTAGATTATACAACCTAATATTAGGTAGACTTATACCCCCATCGCCCCTGAGAAGGTGTAATTTTTTGAAAGCAATACGTGGACTTTTGCCGTGCCATAAAAATTTAGAAATAGCAGATTCCAAAGAGGTAACATCTTTGTGTTTGAGCAAAAGAGGAAGAGTTTGCATAGGATATAAAAGTCTGGCAAAACTGACCATTTTTACAAGGTGGCACCTTCCCAGGAGCGAGAGGGGCAGATCCATCCAGTTGGTCAATTCTTGGGATATCTTAGTTAACAAAGGGTGATAGTTTAGCTGATACAAAGAAGAAGGCATTTTACCAATTTTGATTCCCAGGTAGGTGATGTAAGAGGGAGCTACAGAGAATAGGGAGTCACTGACCCAGGAAGGAGTTGAGAGAGAGCCAATGGGTAAAATTTCACTCTTAGAATAATTAATGCGTAGCCCTGAGCACAACCTAAACTCATCGAAAGTAGTTTTAATGGTGTAAATGTCAAGGGATGGGTTAGAGGTGAAAATAAGGATATCGTCTGCGAACAGGGATGTGCGGAGTTCCACTCCTCCAATTTTTATGCCCTGGAGGGGAGCTGAATGAGATAGGTATCTGGAGAAGGGTTCCAAGGCTATGTTAAAAAGTAGAGGGGATAGGGGGCAGCCCTGCCTGGTACCTTTGTGTAAGGGGAAATTTGGTGAGAGGAGGCCTGCCGCTACCAGACGGGCGGTGGGAGAGGAGTACATAGAGGTTATAAGGTGACTGAATGGGCCTGAGAAACCTAATTTAGAGAGGGTCATGGATAGCCAGTCGAAATTGACGTTGTCAAAGGCTTTCTCAGCGTCTAAGGTAATGATGGCATAGGAACCATTAGGGTCCTGTTTGGCAGATTCAAGAGCGAGTAAAACTTTACGTATGTTTAGAGTGGCTGTCCGACCTTTGACAAAGCCTGATTGGGCTGGGTGGATTAGATGGGGGAGAATATCAGCTAGCCTTGTGGCGACAATTTTCGAGAGGATTTTCACATCTAGATTAAGGAGGGAGATAGGTCTGTAAGAGCCGGGTTGTAATGGATCTTTACCTTTTTTTGAGAGAAGCTTAATTACCGCTTGATTCCCGGAGGGAAGGTAGGGACCCCCAGCCCAAATAGAGGAGTAAACTGAGAGGAGTATGGGCGCTGCAATGTGAATGAGGTTTTTGTAAAAGTCGCTAGTGAAGCCGTCGGGGCCTGGCGCCTTATGTGAGTGCAGATGACGAATGGTAGATTCAATTTCAGATAGAGTGATGGGGGCGTTTAGGGTCTCTAATTGCTGTGCTGATAAGGTGGGAAGTGTCACTTTGTCCAAAAAGGCCTGAGCCTTTTCTCGTACTATGGGGTCTGGTGCATAGAGATCAGTGTAGTATTTCAACATGGTCTCGTTTATGGCTTGAGGGGAAGAATGTGTCTGTCCCATGTGGTCACGGAGGGAGGTGATGTGAGTGGGGCGATGGCCCCCTTTACACAGCCTGGAGAGGAGTTTTCCGGCTTTATTGCCATACTTGTGAAGGGTAGCATCCAAGTGAGCCTTTTTCGATCGTTCAAGAGTGTCAGCCCAAGTATCAAAAGCTGACTTGGCTGATACCCACTCATCATGATGAATGGTGGAATTGGAAGACGAGAGCTGCTGTTGGGCAGCATGTAGTCTGGCACTGGCTGATTTGTAATGCTTGAGTGCGTTGCGTTTAAAGGACGTGGCATAGCAGATAATGCGACCTCTAAGGTACGCTTTCCCTGCATCCCAAAAAAGATTCGGATCAGCCGCATGTATGGCGTTTGCGGAGGAGTATTCCACCCAGGCCTTATCCATAAATGTCAAAAAATCTGAGTTATTAGCTAAAAAAGCTGGAAAGCGCCAAAGGTTGGGATGCGGGGGAAGATCCAGTCTGTCTAGGGAAATTGCCACTGGGGCATGGTCAGAAACCGCTATGTCATGAATTTCAGATTCGGATACCAAGGTTATGAGATCATCCGAACCAAAAAAGTGGTCAAGTCTGGCCAGGGACTTATGAGGGTTGGAATAGAACGTGAATTCTCTGTCTGTAGGGTGACTGAGACGCCAAAGGTCCGTCATGTGTAGGGAGTCCATGGTGGAGGCAAAGATAGTAGGGATCATTATGGTGTCATCCTGCGGTTGTTTTTTGGGGAGGATCTGTCAATCGAGGAGTGCATAACGTCATTAAAGTCACCCCCTACTAAATGAGGCAAGTGGGGGAATTTAAGTAACCACGATGAAAGTTCAGAATAGAATTGCTTAGAGGGGTTAATAGGGGCATAAACGTTGGAGATAAACATTTCCTTAGTTCCTATCCGTACCTCGGCGGTGAAAAAACGACCCATGTTATCCGAGAGAGTGGATAGAATTGTGCAGGGAAGGTTTTTGTGAATTAAGAGCAATACCCCGGCTTTCCGACCCACTGACTCGGCTCCATGTACTAATCCCACCCACATTTTTTGCATGCGTGGAAAATCGGGTGCGTGTAGGTGGGTCTCCTGTAATAAGGCAATGTCTGCTTTGAGTCTTTTAAGGTGACGAAGGATCTTCACTCTCTTTTGGGGAGAGCGGAGACCCTTTACATTCCAGGAGACTACTCTAAGAGGAGCGGAATTTGTGGGTGTGAATGGCAGGATATGAGATACAGGTGGCTGAGGATAGTTAAAATGCCTAGGCCGAGCTCATTGATGATACAGGGCATAAGGTGTTGACCAGGGAATCTTGACTGGTAGAGGGGAGAACCCAATAGGTCACGGGGAAAGAACCAGGGGAGGGCAGGAAAAAAAGGGGCTTGGGGGGTAAACAATAATAAAAGGATAATAACCGAACAAATAAACAACAGCATGTACTTCTCTTTTTTCCGCATGAGTTCACTGTGCATAGGGGAGGGAGCTCTCCAGCAGAGCCCCGCGGAAACAGGGGTGGAACGCGGGCAGTGCCGTAATGCCGCTTGAGGCCCGCCGGACTAGGGTATGTGTCACAGCGTAACGGCTAGATGGTAGAGGGGTGGTATAATACACAGTGGAGTCATGCCAAGATCTAAACCAGGTGAAGGAATGAAATAAAAGCCGGTATGGCAATAAAATCTTAAACAATAACTTAATAAACGGTGCAAAGATAAGAGTATAAGCGCTATATGATAGAAACCTGAACATTTGTCCAAGGACGCGAGCGTACAACCGAAAAGGAGAAGGTCATTTGTTGAAAGCTCGTGGCGTCCGTTGTCCAGAGCCTTCGGGAACGGCATAGTACCAGCTCCCGGTGTGAAGCAATATAAAACTTGGTAACCGGAATGAAGGGGAGATGAGGTAAAGTACCCAAGAGCACGGGGAGCAGACAGCTGTTACTTAGCACATCATGGCTTGCAAACTGGGTAGAAGGGGGGGACAAGGAAAAGACATCAAGCCGTGGTAGGGATGAAGAAAGGTCTTCAGCGAGGAATGTTGCGATGCCGATGATCCGGATCCGAAGCTCGGAAGCGTTTAGGGGAATCCTTTCTGGGGCTCCTCTGGTCCAGGGCACGAAGAGTTGAGGCAGATTTGGAAGGAGTAGCCGGAGAAGGATCTGAGCGAAGTGAGCGTAAAAATGCTTCCGCTTCAGAGGGGTCCTGGAAGGAAAGTTGCTCCCCTTTGGGGGACTTGAGACGAAGCACGGCGGGGAATGCCAGGGAGAACTTAATTTAAACAGTTCTGAGCAGATCGGTTGGAAGGCTTTCCGTTTTTTTGATACTTCGATAGAATAGTCCGCGAAAATTAGAATCTTGACCCCATCGACCTGCACTGAGGAAGACTGCCGGAATGCTTGCAGGACAGCAGCTTTGTCCGCGTAGTTCAGATATTTGGCAATGATGGGACGAGGAGTTTTGCGGTCCGCATTAAAGGATCCTATGCGGTGGGCCCTTTCCACCATGAAGGGGCCTGTGAGACCGAGGGCTTCTGGGATGCGTTTCGCGCAAAAGTCACCCAAATTGGCGTTGGGGAGCGATTCAGGGACACCAACGAAACGCAGATTGGAGCGTCTGGATCTGTTCTCTAAGTTGTCCAACTTTTGGAAGACATACTGAAGCGCTTTTTCCTGAGACCGCTCAGTGGCTTGGGATTGATAGAGATCATCCTCTACCTCCGAGATTCTATGTTCAAGGTCATCAAGTCTGGTAGCATGCTCTGTGATTTGGGCCTTGATTTGTTGCATCCCAGCCTGTATGGCTTTCTCCACAGAAGCTGTGATCATGGGAGACAGCAGGGCCGCCACAGCTTGTGCTATGCGATTGGTGTGTCCATCATCCCCCGGGGGTGGCTGGTGTGTATCCCCATTAAGGTTATGAGGGGGCTTTGCAGTATGCCCACGGGGGTGTGGTGGTCCTGAGGTTGCTGGGGGTGTTGGGGTGGCGACCCCGCTTACCTCCATGTCTGTGTCCGGTCGATCTGCTGCATAGGCCTGAGAAGTTGGAGCGGAATGAGCCGGAGCCGAGTAGGCCAAAGCCAGGGGCTCGATTTGTGGCCGATCCGCGGGCGGGCTCCCGTTTTTTCGACGAATCGATCCATAGGAGCGGGGATCGTGGGGGACCACCCAGAGCCTGAGTGGAGCACTGGGGCCGCTGTGGCAGGATTTTTAGGCCGGTTTGAGGGGCTCTGCAGCGGGAGCTAGGCGGGAGCGCAGCTAGCTCATGCGGCGCCGGAACCGGAAGTCTATGTGTGTTTTAAAAGAAGCTTTTGGGAAAATATAAACATTCCACTCATACCTCCGTACCACTCATTTGTATATTTTTTTATTTCCAAATGTACTTAAAAATCTCTTTACTTATCTGAATCTGCCATCACATGGCCCTGGTCAACAAACACCTCTTTCATTTGTGTAGATGGATAATCCAGTGGTGCAGACTGTTTCTGCCACTGACTAGTTTCCTTGGTCTCCAGCAATGTTGACACCCAAAGAGGGATCCTCCCAATATCCAATGAGATGGACAGAAGACTTGGAATAAAAAACCAGGAGAGAGGCGCCTCTGAGTGTAGACATTTTAAGATTTTTAATGGTACATAAGGTGAATAACTCACATTTTAGTAGAAATAACAGGCATGTATGCCCCAACAAGGATAAGTCCTGGTGTGAGCGGTCCTGCTATTCCTGGTTCTTCATACTCAGGAGCTGACTCAAGGGAGTCCACCAGTTGATGGTGGGACCCAAAATGAGCTGTGAGGCGCAAGGAGGAAGATGGAACCAGCAGATGACATCACACAGCATCACAAGCGCACATGCTCAAGAAAAGTATTGTAAAATGTGTGATGTCATCTGCTGGTTCCATCTTCCTCCTTGTGCCTCGCTCCTCGTTTTGAGTCCCGCCATCAGAGTCGGCTCTTCCTCTACAGCGGTGGGCTCCCTTTAGTCGGTTCCCGAGTATGAAGGACTGGGAATAGCAGGACCGCTCACGCCAGGACTTATCCTTGCCGGGACATAAATGCCTGTAATTTCTACTAAAATGTGAGTTATTCACCTTATGTACCATTAAAAGTCTTAAAATGTGTACACTCAGAGGTGCTTCCCTCCTTATTTTTTTGCAGTATCTCTGGAACTTGGTTTCTGTTCCCATATGTTGGTAGCACTGAGTGTTCCAAATGTCTTATCTTTCCAAATACCACTAACCACCTACATGGACTAATATAGACTGTGTAATCCCATGACAGATTGTACTGCTATTGGGATACTTATGATTTTAAGTTTTTGCACCTATATTCATGTTTGGAGAGAAGACTTGGGACTGTATCATGTGACCATAGATTCAGGTAAGTATTTGGGGGCTTTAGATTCCATATTTTTTTTTCATCTAAGTTGCAGTAATGGACTGTCATCTCTATATTAATTATTTTACGAGGGCCATGCCCTCCACAAGGCATGAAGGGGACATCAATGAGCCTGGAGCTGCACGGAGAGTGGAGTAGAGTTTTAGCGGAGTCAGTAAAGCTGAGCTTGGTAAAACCACATCATTGAGCTTCATGCTCAGCTACTGTGCCTGGTGCAATGGTCAAACCTCATCAGGGACATGGAGCCTGTTAAAAGTGCAAGTTCAATGTCACAGAGCTTAACATTGCTGGTCACTGCACCTGCATGTGTGGCAGGTGCATCAGCCATGCAGAAAACTTTGCCTGAGGTGGTCCTATTTTTTACTGTTAAGTTGCGTTAACATCTATTCAAGAAGCAGGGTCTCAGCAGTTTGTTTGAACTTAATACAGAATAGCTTACCCATCCTTTATTGATCCAGTGATGTTGCAAGTCAAGTATCAGACACGCAGGTCTATATTTCAAAGTCAAATGCCAGCAAATTGCAAATTTTAGTACAAATTGGTATGAGGAAAATTGTAATATTTTTACTGATTATAGAGACACGAGAACAGCCTTTAAAGGAATAATAGAGGTAATATATATAATTTACAAAGTCAACGAGTCTGTCACAATACAAGGTTTTAGTAACACAATATACACGAAAACTACTCGTAGAATACAGTAAGTATATCATTCACCTAAATGATCACATTGACTTGTAAATCACATTACTGCAAATGATTACAACGATTATTTTGTGCCTCCAGCAAACCCCACGTAATACAGGCTTAATATGCATCTTATATACAGTATAGAAACAAATTTACACTCTTCTATTTTTTTCAGTTGTATTAATACTGTAGGGAGCTGTCATAAATAGGCCACAACAATAGAAATTAAACTAAAATTATTTTAAACAATGCTTTTACATTTATACATTTGAAGGTTACTGTTGCTTAAAAATGCATTAGTGCTTTAACGGAGCTTGAGAATCAAGCAGAATACAAAACCAAGAATCTAGTAGCGATTTACTTTAGTCTATGGCAGAGAAAATTATGTTTTGCAGGTTTAACAAAGTGTTTTATGAGAGTAGTTGTCTTTATTTAAATGTGTTATTTTCAGATCAGTATGGAGGGGAGTAACAACTTACTAGATCCTTGCAGGACCATATTTAGAAAGACAGGTGGAAATGAGGTGTGGGGCTCAAAGCTATAACCGCTATAACCACTTATTTATAAAGGCATTCAATGCTTATATTACTCAACGGGGTGCTTGTATGGTTCTATCCCCTAAATCCCAAAAGGAATATATATATACAGTGTACACTGTAAGTTTAATAGGCATACCACAAAACAGTATGTACTGCAGATATATTATTTTATATTTGAAAATGTTGTTTAATACAATCCACACAAAAGTAATACTCATGTCAGAAGAAGCACAATACCAACATACATTATAGCAGCATACAGTGTAAATATATACAGAGATAAGTATAATAATAAATGGTAAAAAGATGCATCAAGTATAAAATTACATAGAAATATCCTCATAACAAATACATGTTATCATGGTAAAAAAGAGGAGAGTACTTTGAATGGGAAAAGGTTTGGGGTTTGAAACTCCCTTTGTTGTGCCTGTTTCCACAACCACTATATTAAACCCCTCCAATTCTTCTAAATGAGGGCATGTAAAAGCTCTTTTGTTTTGTACTTTGTTTTATGGGATTCATTCCTCTTCAAACACTAGAATAATGCTAGTGGGCATAAGTTTCACCCTTACCAGACCTTTGGCTATACTTAAAAAGTAAGATTAAAGACAACATCAGTTTAGCTAATAGTACTTTGGGACCAGATTATATGAACTCCTAGTGAAGTCTAGATTATTTAATTACCTCTATTTCCTAATTTATACGGTTTAATGTCAAATTGTAAATAAAAAAGTCTGTAATAATTAACAGTTTCAAATAAAATTGATTATAAATCCGCAGAAAGCTAAAATATGTATTATGGAAATTTTCTTTAAAAAAATTGTAAATGCTTCTGTATGCAAGCTCTTAAGATTAGAGTTTACAAGTTGTTGTCTTTGTGAACTATGTCTTCCAATGTTTTTCACCTCTGGAACAGTTCTAAGAGGCAAGTCTCAATTAAGTTTTTTGAAGGTAGCTACATTAAGGCTGATGTGGTCCACCCCAAGCTTACATCACAATAATCTTCTTTCTAGTCACAGCTGGATCCCGCCGCGATGCGGACATGCCGCTGTGACGGGTACAAATGTACTGTAAAATGTTATAGGTCTCACTGCTCATTTACAATCACCCTAAAGTAGCAGATAAAGTAATTTTATTAGTATTTTGCCCTTGCTTCCAATTGCAGAGAGACGGTCACAGTCACATCCCCCTTTGCTCCAGGCTGTAATCGTGGAAATGAAAGAAATGGCAAAATGGGTGGTTGGAAATTCAAAAGACTAGCTGGGGCAAAAAAGATAGCTGTTAAGGTATAGACCACAAAGCCTAATAGCAATCAGATTTCAGCAAACTATTCTTTCCAATGGGAGATGAGTCATGATTGATCATTATTATTTACTGTATTGCACATTCTTGCTTGCTATATTAAATTTATATATCCGTTGCCTCACTGATTACAATAGACATTCCTCATACAGCTATTCATAGATTTTTTTCCCTAACAGCTGTTGTGTGCATAATACACAGGTATCAATCCTTAGACAATGGTTCATTCTGTAGTCTATTCCCAATGGGCATAATGAACGTTTTATGACTGTGTACAACAAAAAATAACAAAATATATAATTTATGGTTGTGATATTGTGCTTTCTTGAATAAAAACATTCCTTAGAATAAACCAACAGCCATGACAGTGTATTGTGAGCAAATTAATTATATACAGTGCCTTGAAAAAGTATTCATACCCTTTGAAATGTTCCACATTTTGTACTGTTACAACCAAAAACCTAAATGCATACAGCCAGAGCTACAATAAATTGGTTTATATCAAAGCATTTTCATGTGTTAGAATGGCCCAGTCAAAGTCCAGAACTAAATCCAATTGAGAATTTGTGACAAGACTTGAAAATTGCTCTTAACAGACGCTCTGCATCCAATATGACAGAGCTTGAGCTATTTTCAAAGAAGACTAGGCAAACATATCACTCTCTAGATGTGCAAAGCTGGTAGAGACATCCCCAAAAAGACTTGCAGCTGTAATTGCAGAAAAAGATGGTTCTACATAGTATTGACTCAGAGGGGCTGAATACAAATGCAACAAAAATGTAAAAGAAAATTAAAATGTCCTTCCACTTCACAATTATGTGCCACTTTGTGTTGGTCTATCACCAAAAATACCAATAAAATACATTTATGTTTTTGGTTGTAACATGACAAAATGTGAAAAATTTCAGACAGTATAAATACTTTTTCAAGGCACTGTATGCCCATGTTGTTAGTTGTCTTTTGTTTCTGTTTTAGTGAAGGGAATAGTTAGAACATCTGTTGAGTTTGCATTTTGCCTGTCCCTGAGTTCTATCTTTTGCATTATTCCTGGTGAGAATTGTCACCAATTTGTGGCAGAAAGCTCAAAAATTATGGAAATGCCAACATCAAATGAATGTTATTGAACAAGTGTAGAGGGACATCTATTGAAGGGTCATCTTCAGTAGCAGTAAGTGATGGGAAATTTCAATAGAACACCAGGTAGAAAAATAAAGCTTGAAAAAGATTTCAATTATAATTCCTACTCTTTTCAAAACTACAAAAATGAATTGTATATACAGTATATCTATACCAATAGGGTTAATAATATAATTAAAGGCTGATTGTCAGAAACATGATTCTTATTCCTACTGTGATCCTTTTCCAGTACATGTACACTGCTACCTCATCTGCTCCTCTTGTTCCCGATTCCCAGTTCTGGTCCCCTTCCTAATCTATCTGCTTGGTTGTTCCTTCCGTCTTTCTTGTCTTACCCTGCTTATCTATTTTCATCCCTTTGCTATATAGTCAGATTCAGATTCAGAATACTTTTATAATCCCAAAAGGAAATTAGTGTAGTTATAGTATATAGTTGTAGCACAGACACTCTGACTGGTCCTGCTACATGATTCAAGATACACCTTTCCTGCAGTGTAAGAGCAGCCAGGCACACAATATCATCCATACTTCTGGCTCAATAAGTAGTTTGGTGGAGATAGAAGGAGCCGAGGGAGCTGAGGGATATTCCAGAATGTAGGATAAAAGCAGGGAGAATTTAGGAATTAGAAGAAATTAGGAACTAATTCTTCTTGAAAAGTCTCTTAGCAACATCTCTTGGAAAGTGGACAAGGCCGGGCACCAAAGCAATATCCCAGGCTGGGCAAACCTCTCTCTTAATGCACCAAAGGGCTAATGAAAAGTATTCACCAGATCCTGCTCTCAGGTCTGTACCCATAAGTCCTTTGGTGCTGGGGTGCCTTTCTCAGTATTAGGCAGACAGCTGTGTAGTGGACTTCCTCAAACTGGATGCTAGGTGAACTTCCCCCTTCTAAACTCATAGTCTCTGAAAATAGGGCCCCAGCCTCAAGTTAGCTGAGGGGCTTTGCTGGGCTTATGGTAGTAGTGATGAGTGGCATGGGAGGGCCTAACCCTCCAGGCTGAGAGCTTCTCATACTGGACAAGGACCCCAACTGATCCAGCCCCAGACTATTCTTTTACTTGATTTAGAGTCCACATGTATTTTTACTTTCTACTTGTATTCTGTGTGCTGGTGTTAAATTGGTTTGTGCTTCATTATTAGTAAAAAGAAAGACGAGAAGCACCACTAAGTGCAGTAGGACTGGTAGTATTTAATAGAACCCCCTACTCACAGGATAAAGGTAAAAAACAAGCTCATTGCTGTGCGTGCCCCCTGGGGTGAGGAGGAGGCAGTCTCTCACAGCCTCGGTGGACAGCAGCATGGAGCGCAGCGTGGAGAGCAGATGTACTACAATGGCTTTCGGTTGTACTGAAACATTCACATTCCTTTCTCAAGCTGAGGAATGTCTATGTGAGCACTGAGTTTAAAGGAGCCTGCCGGAAATCAGGGCTTGCTTGATGTAAACAGCAACACTTTGTTTAAACAGCATTATACTATATACAGTAATTACAGATATTGAAAAAAAATATTAAAAAGGACATCAGATTCATCATAAAAATCAAAAATATCAGTGAATGAATAAATAGCATTTATAATAACAATTCATGAACACAATAAAAAAAAAAGGTATGTATCCACTATATATAAATATGTACTATGTACTGTATAAATATGTAAATGGTGGATGGGAAAGGTGGCAATTAATGATAAGGAGGGGGGGAGGATGCAATTTCATGTTGATATAAGGGCATATACATATAAAATAGAATAAAGGGAAGGTTGGAAAACCAGCATAATTATGATAATTGAGGTACATTGTAAAGTGAAAGTCGAATAATGAATATATTATACACAATGGATGTAGGGCAATTCATATCATATACTGTGTAGCATGAATAATGAGTAAGTAATAGATGATATTTGAAGATTTTATTAATCAGGTGAGGGATTTGTTGCATATGGATATGACAGAGGAGAAGGGAGGAATGAAGCAAGTGTATTGGGTTTTAATGGTGGGTTACAATAGTATGACCTTTCTATATACTATTTTCAATTATCTATTAATATACTGTATAACTGGTCTTTTCAGTGGGTATTTTCTCCAATGTGATAACACAGAAACCACCCCGACAGAGTTGTACCCGTAACAGGAGAAAATTGAAAACGTATAAAAAATAATGATAGTTAATAAGTGATAAGAATGAGAGTGATGAGAATGATACTATTTATGGATGTAGATGTATTAAATATATCAAATCTTTTCAAATGATATATTTTCTTATTATACATTTCTATTAGTTACTATGGGTGCTATATGTAAAGGATGATGACAGTATGGATATGTGAGGTGATAGGTGGTCGGGATACTAAAGGATTTATTCTGCCAGGAAAGAGGGTATCAAGGACTGATGAAATGCTCTGCCTTGGGGAGATTTGTCATGAAACTCAGCGAAGTGGTGGGGAACACTGTGTATATCCTTCCCTTCTTCTATGAATTGGCAGTGTTCACCAAATCTTTTTTTGCAGGGGTCTTATGGTACAACCTACATAAAAAAGGCTGCATGGGCAGGTGAGACAATATACTACATGGTCGGACGAACAGCAGTGGAAGTCATTGATCGGGTACGTTTTCCCTTGTGCTATAAAGTTTTTTTGTCCATGGTGGACGAATTTGCAGATTTTGCACAGTGGTTTACAGCATTGAAATATGCCTTTTAAGGGGATTAGGCAGGGCTGAGTCATGGATTGATGGGAAAAGTTGGATTTGAGCTTTCTCAGTGCTATTATGTTTTGGAGTTAGGAGCCCTTCTGTTTTTTTGTAGATGGGGGTCTTGAAGGAGGGTGGGCCAATGTTTCTGGAAGATAGATTCCGTTTTAATGTGTCTATTGTAGAAGCGTGTAATAAATCTGACCGGATTTCCATTTTCAGTGATTGGGATTTTAGGGGGTATTCCCTCTAAGGAGGTACGATATGCCGTGTCCACTAGCTAATCAGGATATCATTTGTCTATAAATTTATTTTTTAAGAAAAGGTTTTGTGTGATGTAGTCTGAATTGTTTGTACAGTTCTGTCTGAGACTGCAGAACTGTCCCTTTGGAATATTTTTGATTCATTTCAGAGGATGACAGCTACTATAATGTAAAAAAGAATTACCAGCTGTGGGTTGGTATAGTTTTTGGCTTGAATGATATGTTCCATTATTAAATCTTACTTTGATTATAAATAGTTTGGTTTCAGTTTCCTTAAGTATAGCCACACTGATCTACTTACCACCGCTGTTGGTGGATACCAACACCCAGTACACTAACAAATTCCTTGAATGAAATAAAACACAAACACATACTTACCTGTTTTTAAAATAAAGTTTAATATCGTTCCTTGGAGCAAATCTACATCAATCACTGCTTCCAGTGATATAATGGCGGCCCTAAAATCTATACATGCCACATTTCCACAGCAAAATTACAGATTCCCATTTGCAGTAATTTAGGTTTACTGCCAGTAATGGGGAAATTTGATTAACAACATTATTCTACCAGTATTTAGTGGGGCATGTACAGTAGCGGGTCATTGTGATTGAATTTTATTACGTCACTGGGCACTGTGGTTGACCTTTATTTACTTTAATTCATTAAGGGACTGGAAAGTGGGGATGCACCAAAATTTCGGTGGCCAAAACATTTCGGCCAAAAATTGTGTTTTCGGCATGTTGCAGAAAAGTAAAAAAATGCCGGTAATTGCACCAATAATCGCACATTTACAGTAGCGGTGGCTGCACCGCGGGTGCCAGCCATTGCGGAGTGTCGTCATGGTCAAGGTCCTGTCTTCCCATCCTTCCTCCTCCTCTCATTGCAGAGCCGCGATCTCTGTGTGTCATGAAGCTGAATTGTCCGGGCCATAGTAACAATGTCCCGCCTCCTGTGATAGATGGCACACTGATCCAATGGCAGGACATTGAACCAGTGTGACGTGATCACAGGAGGCGGGACATTGTTACTGCGGCCTGGGCAATTCAAATCCAGCTCCGTGACACATGGAGATCGCTGCTCTGATCCGGACACTTGCAGGCTGTATTCACAGGCACTGGGGAGGCTGCATGATGGTCACAGGCAGGCTGCTGCATCTGATGGAGACAGGCACTGGTGAGGATGCATGATGGACACAGACAGGCTGCTGCATCTGATGGGCGCAGGCATTGATGAGGATGCATGAAAGGCACAGGCAAGCTGCTGCACCTGCTGGGTACAGGCACTGGTGAGGATGCATGATAGGAACAGGCAGGCTGCTGCATCTGATGGGCACAGGCACAAGTGAGGATGTATGATGGGCACAGGCAGGCTGCTACATCTGATAGGCACGGGCACTGGTGGGGCTGCATGATGGGCACAGGCAGGCTGTTGCTATAATTTCTGCTAGAGGTGCACCGGATGAAAATGTTGCTAAAATTATTAGCAGTGTGTTTAAGTTTAGGTAAGAGATTTCAGACATTATACAAGAGTTGATTAGAGACAGTGGACATGATACAAGAGATGGTTAGAGACTGTGGACATGATACAAGAGATGGTTAGAGACTGTGGACATGATATAAGGGATGGTTAGAGACTGGGGACATGATACAAGTTTAAGTAAGAGATTGCAGACATGATACAAGAGATGGTTAGAGACTGTGGACATGATACAAGAGATGGTTAGAGACTCAGGACATGATACAAGAGATGGTTAGAGACTGTGGATGTGATATAAGTGATGGTAAGAGACTGGGGACATGATACAAGAGATGGTTAGAGACTGGGTACATGATGCAAAAGATGGTTAGAGACTGGGGACATGATACAAGAGATGGTTAGAGACTGTGGACATGATACAAGAGATGGTTAGACACTGGGGACACGATACAAGAAATGGTTAGAGCCTGTAGGCTGCTTTTATATATTCACACACATAGGTTGGACTAATGGACTTGTGTCTTTTTTTCAACCTTATCTACTATGTAACTATGCATTTTTCTTGAGCTTTTCTTGCACTAAAGGTGCCAGTAATGGCCAGAAATATATTCACATTCATTTAAATTAATGAGTTTAATGAAAAAGTCAAATATAATGAAATTGTATATAAAAATATAAATATATATTTTTTAAACTGTAATTTTCAGTTTTCGGCCTAGTGCATCCTTAATTTTCATTTTGGCACCAAAATTTTCATTCAGTGCACCTTTACTGCAAAGGGAGGGCAGAAAGCATTGTCCCTTTTCCTGTGCCATACCAGGTCACATGCCTTTCAATATTGCAGGGGACTTGTAAAGTGGGGGCAGGAAAGCCTACCCTCCTTGTATGGCACCTTTATCCCAATGAAGGACCTCTTCCCCACCTCTGTGTTTCCCAAAAAAGGAAGTGACGTAATGTGGGTGTGACGTATGATGGAATATGAAAACCCACTTTATAATAATAACCAACATTCCTACAAAGGGTCAAATAGCAATGTAGTCCACCTCAATCATGGTGACTCATTACCCACAAATCTGTACATGCCACATTTCTGGTAGCTGGTAAATTAAAGATTCTGTGGTAATATCAATGAGAATCTTAGATGATGTCATTGATTACGTTCAGTAAATGTCAGATGTTCTGTTTTAGCCTTTGGGAAATGAAGCCGTGATGTTTTTACTGTTTTCCAGAACATAAAAAAAAACCCTAGTGAAAATATCTGAATTTGTTGTGCTCCATAAAGTAGCTTTATATTTTATCCCAAAGTTATAAGCAAATACATTTTTCTAAATAATATATAATTTCAGTTACAATAACTTTTTTTCAATAATAATGGTTATGGTTACAGCAACTGAGCATAAAACGCGGGATAATTTTCACTGAAAAGCATTACAAAGCAATCATAAAGAACAATCTTTATGTCTAGGGATGGTAACCGTTCAACACGACTAAGCAAAGTGATTTATTCCAGGTAGCATAAAAGGATAAAATGAGTAAGCAACCAATAAGAATCCGGTCATTTTAGAATGTATCCCAAGGCAACAATAAATGGTATAGTGCTACAAATCCAGCTGATGTATGTGTCAAGAGGTTAAAAAAAAAAATCAAAGAATAAATAAGCTTAATGGAAAGAAAATAGAAAAGGAATAAATGAAAATAAAAATATAGAATGTAGATGTAAAAGGAAATACCCAACCGAGGCAAATTTATTTATTTTTTTACAGGTATTTCTATAACATCAACAACTTTCGCAGCACTTTACATGTTATACATTCACACCATTTCCAGTCCTCAAAGTCATTACAATTAAAGGTCTCCCTATCTCACATGCATAGATACACACTAGGGACAATTTAGACAGGAGCCAAGTAACCTATCAGTATGTCTTTAGAGTGTGGCTAAGGATGGTAGAAACGTACCCTTATATTTTTCTATGGTCTAATGTAAAGGATCAGGAATCAGAAACAGAACTGATATTGGATTAACTTGATTTTCCTGCAAAATTACCAGTTTTGTCATCTTACATTAATAACATTTTTCAAAATTGTAATTCCTTAAATTTGCTTTATTGCAGTATTTTCTTGCAAATAAAATTATCAACTACAGGCATACTCCACTTTTAAGTACACAATGTGTTTTATTTACTAAAGCTGGTAAGTGCAAAATCAGGCTCACTTCTGCATAGAAACCAATGAGCTTCTAACCCAAGCTTGTTCAACTTAGATTTGGCAATAAAAAATGGAAGCTCATTGGTTTCTATGCAGAAGTGAGCCTGATTTTGCACTTACCAGCTTTAGTAAATAAACCCCATTGTGTGCTTAAAAGTGGGGTATGCCTGTATTTTTTTGGTTTATAGATTGTGTTTCTGAGTATATTTAGGAAGTTTAGTCTTCTTTTGCATTTGTGTTTTTTATGGTTTCTATAATGCATATTTCTCCGTCGTTTTCAATTTTTTTTACCGCACCCCCAAAAAAACATCAAACACCATCTGTCATTTCCAAATTGACTTCAAAGTTGTGAAATTCTACAAAATACTACTGATTTAAACCAAAATTTAAGGTATAACTTAAGGCAAAACTTGTTTTATTATTATTTTTGTATACAGTGGAGAAGAATTTGAACAGCTCCCAGATTTTATTATTGTCTGTGCCTCCATTTTGGGAGATTCACCCTTTTGTTTTTGTCATTCTATCATTGCCATCAAATGCAAAAGAAAATCCCAAATTTTGTGTTGTTCCCACAAAAGGAATAGAGGGAACATTTTCCAATGGGGACACTAGGCTGGGTGATAACCAAGGATTCTTTCACTGTAAAGGGATTTAATTTAATTTCCTGTTTTGACTGTGGGGCGGGAAGTAAGGGGAAATCTCCCCAATAGAACAAGACTGGGAAAAAAATACTGAATTTTCCCTTAAGCTATCCAAAAATTGAAAGAAAAGAACATTTTTGCCTCTTTCAAACTGCTTGCCAACAAGTCATCGCAGTTATACTGTGGTAGGTTAGCTCGGCTGCGCGAATCACCATAGGTGTACGTTGGGCTTGTACCAAGCATTCTGTGGGCTATTGGCCAGTAGGGGAGCCAATCAGTGGGTCCAGCGGACTTGATATCCGCTGGCCGCCCGCTATCGTTCCCCGCAGAGACAGAACAGGGATCTGCCTGTGTAAACAGATCTCTGTTCTGACAAGGGATCACACACAGCAACCCATCCCCCATACAGTTAGTAAACACACTGAGGGAATACCCTTTAATCGCCCCTGATGTTAACCCCCTTCCCTGCCAGAGTCATTGTCATCAGTACAATGTTGGTGCATATTTTTTAGCACTGATCACTGTAATAATGTCACTGGTTCCCAAAAAAGTGTCAAAAATGTCAGTTAGGTGTCCGCTCTGTTCGCTGCAATGTCGAAGTCCTGCTAAAAATCGTTGATCACCGCCATTACTAGTAAAAAAATAATAATAATAAAAATGTTATAAATGTATCCCCTATTTTGTAGACGCTATAACTTTTGCGCAAACCAATCAATATACAATTTTTTTTATTTATTGGGTATGTTTTTGTAGCAGAAAATAAAAAATATTGTTTTTTGTTAAAATTGTTAGTCTTTTTTGTTTATAGTGCAAAAAATAAAAATTGCAGAGGTGATCAAATACCACCAAAATAAAGCTCTTTTTGTGGGAGAAAAAGGACGTCAATTTTATTTGGGTACAGTGTCGCACGACCCCGCAATTGTCAGCTAAAATAACACAGTGCCGTATCACAGAAAATGGCCTGGCCTTTAAGGGAATAAATCCTTCCGGGGCAGAAGTGGTTAAAGGAAATGAAAAGTCTCAATTTAACTAATCCTTAATCAGGAGACCTATAGAGCTAACAAAGACAGTGTATGTCAAGTCCAGAAAAGGTGATCGATTCAGGTGCTGCAATCTTACAAAAATGTATGACTGGTAAAGGTCCCACCCTTAAACAATATATATGCCCACACTTTTTGCCTTCCCTTCTACTTTAATGGAAGTTGTATTATTTCATTTATTTGCTCATCCACCATTCACAGATTGTTTTTTATTGATAGAAGACTATAGTACAGCGTCTATGAATGGACGTAAGGTACAGGCATAGTCGGCAATCTTGATGAGTGCCTGTGACAGGTCCCTTGGCTCTATTAACCTCTGCAATACCGGATGTATATAGCTACAGTGGTATGGGGGCAGAGGACTTCAGATTTAAACTAAGATGGCCAGCATCAGTACAGAGGGCATTTTTCATTAAATATAAATACTGTCCCTTGTGCTGATTTGTAACAAAAAAAATAAAAAATAAACTTAGTTTTTAAATATAATTAATTGTATCAAGTCCCAAACAACCGTTTACAGCTTATTAAAAAATGTAAATATATAATGTTGTAGCACTGGCAGGGAATAAACATGTGTAATATTCAACTATTACTGACAACATTGCACCATTGAATTGAAATGAAGCAGGTGTATTCCCTGAAGATAATATGTATATTCTTTTGAAATGCTAAGCTTTAAGTTGTTTACTTATGAGAGTACAAATCACTTTAATAGACTTTCCTGGAGAAAGAGGGAGGCAGGATTCAGAGCCACCAGATGCGGGTTCATAATTAGTTAATTAAATAGCTTATTATAAATGGCCATACATGTTTATGAGTTACACAGGCATTTGAATCACATTCCAAAGCTGGCTGTATCAGTTTATGTCTGACTTTGTGTGTGACTGAGATTACCTTTAATTCTGTCTTGCAGGCACAACAGCTAACAGACCTTGAGCAAAAGTTAACTGTGGCAAAAAAGGAAATGGAAATAGCTTCACTGGACAATGTAAGGACATTTAATATATATTATAATGTATGCAAGTTTGTTTATGTTGAAGGAGAATTGAACAAAGAGCTCATCTGTTGACTGAGTTCAGTGACCAATCGAACATCTTATTAAACCCATACATTTACCTAATTATGCTTCTGTGAAATAATTAAACACTGATTTTTTTTTGTCAACACATGTTGATCTACCATGGTAAAAATAAATACAAACACACACACGTTGGTACCTCACACCCGACAGAGTTCACAAATTTTACCCTATGGCTTCCGATAAATGTTTCAGGGGCTTCCCAACACCAGGCACTTTGCTCCACATCTTTTGGAGCTACCCACACCTCCAACACATTTGGGACCAGGCTTCCTCCAAGGTAGCCCAGATCACTGGTTCTAGCATTGATTTAATGGCTTCAAGGTGCCTTTTGTTTGCCCCGATCCCTGAAATTCCCTCTTCCTCTCAAAAATTAGTTAACACTCTGTTCTGCGCTATTCAGTGGGCTATAGCCCTAAACTGGGGCTCACAGTCAATCCCCTGGACTCAGGTTCTCCAAAGGATGGATACCATTCGTCTCATGGAACGCATCCACCATACGATCATGGATACGATGCAGGTATTCACCAGCAAATGGGCCAGTTGGCCTCCAAACCTGGGGCCCTAAAGAGCGGAACCTCCCCCTCTCCCTCAGTAAGGGAATGGTTGATAGCCTACTCAGGTGAAATGGTGAGCTAGGTGAGGGACCCTATGGTAACCAAGGCAGCTGAATCATTGATCTTTATTAAATCCCCCTCCTTTTTTTTTGTATTCTTTAACAAACAACCTAACAATGTTTTCATTATTGTAAGCACAGAACTAAAACAATATATTTCTCAGTTTTACATGTTTGTTTGTTGTTACTGTTAATATCTTATATTTTGTTCGAATGCTCTGAATGCTGCAGTAGTACTATTTGCTGGTCTGCAATGCTACAATTCTTTGTGCTTCATCCATCGTACACTGTATTACGCATTTTATGAGAAGATGTTAATTGATACATGACCTACGTTTCTCTATGGGTTGCATCCCAACAAATTTTGTAACGGTTAATTTTTTTTTTACTCAATAAAAACGTTTGTATTAAAAAATAAATAAATAAATACAAACATTCTTTATAAAGGCCCTGTTCACACTTCGGAATTTGGAATGATGGATGGGCGAAATAGCTGTAATTCTGTTGGTGATTTCAAATCACACGGCAATCACTGCAAAACACGCAATGCATGTTTAGGTGCTATTCATTCTAAATGGTGTGATTGTTGAAAAAAAGAATTGCGTGAAAAAATGCATCTTTAAAAATAGCATGGAGCTTATCACCCAAAATAGGAGCAGGATCTTCTTTTGGGAGACAAACACGCATATGCCTGACACTTGGAATTGTGGGCAAATTGCATTTTAACCGGTTCCCGACCACTGCATGTAGATATACATCGACAGAATGGCATGGCTGCACAAATGGGCGTACTTGTATGCCCCTTTGAATTTGCCACCATGCCATCACATGCGTGCCACTGGCGGTGTGCATGTGCACCCACCGCAAGCTCCGTGACTGGTATCGTGGGTCCAAGAGACTCGATTTCTGCGGAGATACCAGCGATCATCCCACGGAGAGGAAGAACAGGGAAATGCTAATGTAAACAAGCATTTCCCCCATTCTGCCTAATGACACTGTCACTGATCACAGCTCCCTGTAATCGGGAGCGTTGATCAGTGATGTGTCACACATAGCCCCTCCCCCCCACAGTTAGGATCACTCCCTAGGACACACTTAACCCCTACAGCGCCACCTAGTGTTAACCCTTTCACTGTCAGTCACATTTACACAGTAAAATTTACGCTTTTTTTTGTTTATAGCGCAAAAAATAAAAACCTCAGAGGTGATCAAATACCAGCAAAAGAAAGCTCTATTTGTGGGAAAAAAAGGGCGGCAGTTTTGTTTTGGAGCCACTTCGCACGACCGCGCCCAGCCAAATGGTCCGGGGGTGAAGTGGTTAAAAAACACACGCAAGAGCGCTTGTACCTGCAATGCATGATGTGAGCGGGGCCTAAAGGTGATCTCCAGACATCTCAATACTGCCACACAGCACACCCCTGTAAGGCAGGGCAGAAGACCATTTTTATTTTCTCTGATGTAGTTAAATTACACATACAGGACTTTTCTCTCCCCAGCCTGTGACTGTACAATGTAAGCAGAACATTGATGCACTCATCCCACTTTTCTCTCTTCTCCTAACAGCATGTTCTTTGTTAGCACATGAGCACTATAATACAGTGAATTGACTCCTTCTCCCTCCACTAGTTTGATTGCAGTTGCAGAGTGACTATATATAATGTACCCAGACATGGTGCGCACCATTAACCTGCAATCCTCACAGTGTAGTTATTATCCATAGAGTCCATGTAGGAACAGTCACAGTAGAGAGAGCCATAGACGAAGGAAAGATCCAATCTTCTGCAGCTCTCCTAAATTGAGATTACAATCAGCTGATGTCTCAAGGGCAATTTTTTCACAGCGATTACCCCCACCCCCATCCATGTATTGCTTTAGAGATTTCTTGCTAAGAAATTTGTAATAATTCTCTATGAAATTGCTTACTCTTCAAGTTTGAATGTGATTTGTAGCTCAGTCATTGATCAAAATTCATCTGTGTTCCATGATTTACCAGAGGCAATTGCTCTTTATTAACCTCTATAGCTAAGCCAACAATCTATGAAGAAGAGCGACTTGTAGCAAAGCGCAACCCAATACTGTAGCACTATCACCACAACCCTAGAAATTGAATTGCTAGCTGCAAATCTCTGTTAATCACTCTCATTAGTAATGTGTAGCAGCGATTAACCTCTGCTACAAAATCACCAGTGTAAAAGCAGGTTACCTATAGGTTAGAATGTTTCTTTTAACCACTGCATTCCATTAACAATTGTAAACATGGGATTTAATAGGATGCTAGCTATAGCATCACCACTTTGTTCCTTATATACGGCTAGATGTCAAATGTCAAGCATTCCTGTTTATGTCTATTAAGCCACCTAGTCACTGCAGTAATTTTTAGGCTAAGTAATTTGAAATGCACACATACGCTCGCCAGAACCGGGAGACAAACTGACTGCCCCTGTCCGAGACAATCACCTTGGGCAGCCCATGTAAGCGAAAGATCTCCCCAGCAAAAATGAAAGCCAGTTCCTTAGAGGTAGGCAACTTCTTAAGTGGAATACAATGACACATCTTTGAGAACCGGTCAACCACTATAAGGATAACAGTGTTGCCTTGGGAGTTGGGCAACTCCACAATGAAATCCATTGACAGGTGAGTCCAGGGCCTCTCTCCATTGGGTATGGGTTGAAGGAGGCCCACTGGAAGGTGTCATGGAGTCTTACTCTGAGCACACACAGGACAGGCACCTACAAAGGCAGTAATATCAGCCCATAGACTAGGCCACCAGAATGGTTGGGAAATGGCCCAAATGAGTTGATTCTTCGCAGGATGGCCAGCTGCCTTGGGAGAATGGTAAGTCTGGAGCACAGCAGTACGGAGACTCTCTGGGACAAAGCAGCAGTCACAAGGTTTCTCAGGAGGAGCATGGACCTGCAAGAATTGTGTCACCCAAAGGAGAAGTAAGACTGGTGCAAACCGTAGCCAAGATAGGATCATGAGGAATCATAGGAACCGGAACCGACTCTGACTTGGAAGTGGAAGAAAAATTGTTGTGACAAGGCATCAGCCCTTACATTCTTAGTACCGGGTAAGAATTAAACAATGTAATTAAAGCTCATCAAGAAAAGAGCCCATCGCACCCTTCTGGGAGGGTTGCTTAGCCTCAGACAAGAATGTAAGATTCTTATGGTCAGTAAGAATAAGAACAGGCACAGTGGTACCTTCAAGGAGATGTCTCCATTCTTTCAGGGCTAAAATGATTGCCAACAGCTCTCTGTCACCAATCTCATAATTGCACTCAGCAGGTGACAATTTCTTGGAAAAGTAGCCACACGGATGCATAGCGTTCTCAGAGTTAGGACGTTGAGACAGAAGGGCGCCAACTCCAGTCTCAGAAGCATCAACTTCTAGGATAAAAGGCAATGTAGGATTAGGATGTGCCAACACAGGAGCAGAAACAAAGGCAGCCTTGAGAGTCTCAAAGGCCTTAATGGACTTCAGAGACTAACTCTGTGGGTTACTGTCCTTTCTGTTCATATCAGTCAGGGGCTTGACCAGAGACGAGACGTTACGAATAAACTTCCGATAGTAGTTGGCAAAACCCAGGAAACGCTGCAGAGGACATAAATCCCACGAGTCGAGGACACAGTAGGACTGCCGAAAGTTTCTCTAGGTCCATCGAAAAAACAGCAGTGGAAATTACATATCTCAGGAATGTAACCTGTTCACGATGGAACTCGCACTTCTCCAGTTTACTATAGAGATTGTTCTCTCTTAGTTTCTGAAGCACACGACATCTTCTGAATTCATGGCCTTCGCCTACTGTCAGAAACCGTGAATCAGACTGAGACAGAATTACAGTTAAATCACACTTGTTTAATAATAATAAAAAAGTAAACAGAGTAAATGTAGTCGAAACATAGCCAGAGTTCAGGAACCAGAATGGATAGTCAGACAAGCCAAAATGTCAGGGAGCCAGAGATGAGCGTAGTAGAACAGCAAGCAGGATCTGGAGCCAGAAGGAATGTCAGTCAAGCAAGTCTTTAACAAGAACACAGGAGAGAGTCTCTAGAGATGTGACCAAGGCAAAGGCAGAGATCATCTGGACTGGACGGCTTAAGTAGGCAGGACTGACAAGAAGGATATCAGCAATAGGTGAGTCTCTGTGGATAGACAGGAGCTGGCAATTAGCAGACAGCTGAGCAGCCAGCTTTGAGCAGGAAGGGCTGAGCCCGGCCCTGACAGTGCTCCAGGCTGCCAGGAAATGATTGTTAGTTTCCTTGAGCACATCACAATAGTACACAATGAAAGGCATGTAACACAGCCTTTTATCATGTATAACTGTCATGTGATCTGCTGTGATTGGCCACAACAGTTACATGGTACTGGCAGTGGACCCATACAGAGATCTGTCATCAGCCGTGCCTGGTGGACACAGTGGATGACAGATCCTGTTGGAGTTTGGCCGATCCTGGGGGGGTATATCATATGATGTCCTCCCAGAACAACAGTGCTCCTGCCCAGACATCATTTGACAATAGGCTGGGTGGGAAAAGGTTAAATAACATGCAAGAGGGATGCCTTTATCCTGATTGTGAAGTTGTGCTTCTGTACAAATTATACAACCTACTGTACTGCATAAAAGGGGACATTTACAAAGAAAAAAATGCCATTAAATTAAATTGGGGGACTGGAGATTCCCTTCATTTGTACCAGACCCTTATCTTAGATGAACGTTTGGTAGAGATGTTAGTGGGGGACGCCACGCAAAGAAAAAAAAATGGCACAGAGTTATGCCTAAAGATACATGCCAGACAGCCTGGCTTGTCAGAAAAGGGAGTGGAGGAATGAGTGTGTAATCTCCCACTGAACGATACCAGGTCAAGACCTCAAAATGGTGGCATGCCTCATCCTCAGGTTGACGAGAACAAGGGCCATATTCCTACAATCCTGGCCTTGTTATTGTAGGGTCTATGGTTGGAGGGCTCATCCAAATCTAGAAGCCCCCTTTAAAGTGGAGTTCTGCCAATTTTTCTTTTAAAGTCAGCAGCTACAAATACTGCTGCTGCTGAACTTTCAAATATGGACACTTACCTGTCCAAGGTGCCTGCGATGTCGGTACCCAAAGCCGATCTGTCCCTCTCGGGTGGAGCTGCTGCCATCAGCAAGGGAATTAGGAAGTGAAGCCTTGCAGCTTCACATCCTGGTTCCCTACTGCACAGGCGCGAGTCATGCTGTGCGATCCCACTGGCCCCTGCTTTTTTCTGGGACCTGTGTGTCTCCCAGAAGACAGTGGGAGGGGGTGGAGGAGGCTTCGGACATGACGTAGATATGCACGGATACTGCGATTATCTATGCCTGAAAGTGGGAGCAAATACCTGGATTATACAGATATGTGCCCCCCCCCCTAAAAGGTGCCAAATGTGACACCCTAAGGGGGATTCTGAAAAGCAGAAGTTACATTTTTATGTGGAACTCCACTTTAATATAAGTAGCTCTCAGATACCACCCCCATGTAAATGAGTATGGAGTACAAAGTGTGAAATGTTCCATAATGTACATGCATCGTCAATCACATCATGTGGCAATGCAGATTCATGTCAATCCGGATAAACAATGTCTGCCAACCCACCAAAATAAAAAAAAATCCTGCTGATCGCCAAAACCAAACCTCTTCCATCACTCAATATGCATGACATCTCTCAGGCCCGCTGCTAAATCTAAACAAACAGGTTGGGGTCTCCCGATTGCTGTAATTGACCTCCAGGTGTCCATGGCAGATTGGGATCAACGAAAATGGGCTGAACAAATGTGAGTGCTATTCATCGTGGAAGAGGACTGGAGTGAGGTTTCTTCGGGGAAAAGCACTGGAGATATAGGAACTGATTAACTAAAGGCAAATAGACTGTGCACTTTGCAAGTGCAGTTGCAGTCTGCAAAGTTAAGTTGCTCCAGAGCTTAGTGAATAAAGCTAACCTTCATTTTGCAGATAATACTCAATCACATACAAGACAAATAAAAAAAATTGCATTTTTACCTGTGCATTATTGAATGATAGTGGTCAGCAGAGTGACTGCACTTACAACTGTGCACAGTCTATTTTCCTTTAGTAAATCAACCCCAAAGTGAGCATGGCAGTGAAAGCCACAATTTCTATGTTTAAAAAATGTTGCCATTTTTTCTTTCATTTAAACTCCATTTCATTGTCAAGGGCTTCCATTTGTATAATGTGCTTCAGTTCAAAACAGGAGATGCCACAGACGTGCGTGTTTTCATTGTGCCTAGCCTGTAATATAACTATATATTGTTATGAAGAAAACACAGTTTTTTAAAATCATAATTGGCTACTTGTAAAATCCATAATCAACTTAGGCATTTCCTCTACGCAGGAATCACAGTTAAAAGCCTTGAAAGAGACAGTTCAGCTTTGTCTAACGTCGGTTTTGCACAATCAGCCACCTGCTGTAAACATCATCTCATCAAAGCCCAGAGAGAGACCGACATCCTCAAGAGGGACACTGGAAACATCCTACACAGAGGTACTTATTATATTCGTTTGTTCTTTCAGCTTGGAGAACTTGCTGGTAAAAAACATAAAATTTGTTAAAGAACGAAAAAAATATTTCTCTTTATATAAAAAGTTTTAAGTGGTATTCTATTTGGCCATTCTTGCAAGTTACACATCAGTTATACTAAATAGCCAACAGAGTGATCCCACTGTTTTTTAAATTTGTGACATCCTGCGTCACCTGCTTGCTGATTGTATGAATCATTTTGGGTGACTATACTGTTTCATTGTCCTGTGAGCAGGAAGATGACACAAGAAGGATACAAAGAGATAGTAGGAAACTGGCTGTAGCAAGCAGATTATTATTTTTTTAATCACAAAAATTCCAAAATTATAAATGGCTCATTTACATTCTTGCATAAACCATACAAGTTAATACATGTTACCAAGCGTATGGCAAAGCATTTCCTGTATGTGTGTGTGTGTTTTTTTTTTATTTTTTTTTTATGGTGTAACTCATAGTGAATGGCAACCCAATAAATTGTGCAGTAGAGTGCAACACACAACGAACCACAGCATGGTGCATCATCACATACATTGTCATGCACTACATTGGTAGAAAATGGACATAGTTTTTTTTTTTTTCTATCGTCGTGTGTTGGCATCCCATTTATATTGAGTAAGTGATGCTGATGAAACAGAAAACTTAAGTGTGAATCAGTCCAAATCCTTCTCCAAATAAAACAGTTTGCACATATGGATTTTAAAACACAAGTCTACCTGGCCTTTAAGCATGTATGTACTATATCTTTGTACCTGAATTTAAATGTAAATTGAAACTACAAATGCTTTTGGACAATTCTATTTGACCATTTGCAATTTACAAGTTTATAAGCTAATGTTTTTGTATCCCACTTTTAATTTCTTTGGGCAAAAATCACAATTAATTTGCTGAACATGCTGGACATTGTATTAAGAAAGCCAAGCATACCAATATTTTTGGGCAGACTTGTAATTGATTAGGAAAGGTTTGTCATTTTTGCTAGGAAGTGGGATTGGGTCTAGGTGTTTCTTCATGTTTTCTCATTCAGTTCCATTTAACCCCTTTAAAGTGGTTGTAAACCCACAAAAAAAAAAAAAAAAAAACCTGCAAAGGCATAACATACTAGCTCAATATGAAATACTTAGCTTAGATCGAAGCTCCCACAGCGGTCCCAGCACACCAATGTGGTTAACGACATGTCTCCCGGAGTTATTTCCGGGTATCGCGGGCTCCGGCGATGTGATTGGCTGGAGTCACAATGATGTCACTCACGCGCATGCCTGTAGGAGCTGCTGGTAACGGCACAAGCGAGATGTTTCTTCAGTGCGCATGTGCCGATGACATCGGTACATGCTGATACAGTGAATATCTCCTAAAAGGTGCAGGTTTAGGAGATATTCATGGTACCTACAGGTAAGCCTTATTATATACTTACCTGTAGCTAAAAGTGGTGTTTAAGAGCCCTTTCACACTGCCAGTATGGGAGCGTCGGCGGTAAAGCACCACTAGTTTTAGCGTGCTTTATCAATGTTTTGTGGCACTTTTCAGGTGCTAGCGGGGTGTATACACCTCTCCTAAAGTGCCTCAAAGAAGCTGCTTGCAGGACTTTTTTTTTACATCCTGCCAGCACAGCGCCCCACTGTGAAAGCACTCTGGCTTTCACACTGGGATTTCAGATGAGGCTATTTTCAGGTGCCTTACAGGCGCTATTTTTAGTGCTAAGGCTACTTTCAGACAGGGGCGGGCGGGCGTTGGCGCTAATGTCGCAATATTTTTAACGCTGCTTTACCGTAGTTTTAGCGGTGCTATTGCTTCGCTAATGGGGCAGTTTTAACCCCACTAGTTTTAACTGCCTGCAAAGCACTGCTGCAGTGGTGGTTTGGCAGCAGTTTGGCGACAATGCCCCATTGTTTTCAATAGGCAGGGGCGCTTTAGGAGCGGTTTACAGGACTTTTTTTACAGTCCTGCAAGCACACCGCTCCAATGTGAAAAAAAGCTAATAAAAATATATTTTTATGTCTTACTACTGAACAATATATATGTTATAGCTTAACGTATAACTAAAGGCAAAAGCTTTTTTTTACTTTTTGGTCAGTGTTGAGTGGGATCAGAACTCCCGTTCTCAGGGAAATTTGTTTTGTATACTGTTAGCATTGAAAGTAAAAATAAAAGAAAATTACACATTTTGGGTTGTCCTCAGATCAGTAGCAGAGGGGAACTCTCCCAATGGGGACACTAGTTCTTGTTCCTGGTGACATCCAGGGATTCCCTCACTTTGGAGTGATTCCCTCTCACTTCTTTTTTTAACCCTTTCTTACCCTGTCCACAATAAAAAAAAAAAAGTTTTGCCTTTAGTTCTACTTTGCCAGTGATCGGAAATGGCCATCTGATCTCTGTGCTCTGCGAGCCAGGGGAAGACACACAGCTTTACAGAGATGCCGCCAGATCCATTCTCACAGTGGATCACTTCATTCACACTGCTGACACAATGTCTTGCAAGAAGGGTAAGCTGGTGGGTCCCCTTTGGCTCACAAACCTTTCTCCCCAGCTGAGCCTGCAGGAATGCTAAGCTGGTGCCACCATCACTAACTGGACAGCGCTCAGGAACACTTGGCAGCCAGAAAATAATGCTGATCCTGCCTCTGACATGGAGGATATGAGGCACCTTTCACTGATGATGATAATCAGGACTGTAGTGATTCCTTAGCCGCCCTTCCCACTACTGACAATCCTGTCTCTGAAAACCCTGAAACACATGCTCCTGTCACTACAAAAAGATCTTTACAGGGATCTTTCTAAATATATTGTCAAAATTCAGTTCCAAATAGACCACTCACCAACTATGTTGAGTGTCAATTTACTGTGGCATATAACAAGCTTGTTTATACCCATAAATCTCACTCAAATGAGCTGCAACGCATGCTGATATGCTTGCTGACCTTCAAAATTAGCGTTATCTCCAAAGCTATCCAAGCTCTGAACTGACATATTTATAGCAGTTTTTCAACATCTTTGTCCCTAGGCTATCGCCGCAAGATTTAATCCTTTAATCAGGTACACCATCTCCATAAGCCAAAGCACATTCCGGATGTGGTCCTATGGGTTATCATCCCTCCCGTGCACCTCTACCATGTCAAGGAGCAAATACTCTTCCCTACTTGCACCTGGCGATTTTCACCGATATCGCTCAAACCACCGCCCAGAGGTGAAAATTGTTTGCCTCTGTAACCAAAGCTCACCATAATCATCATGTTCTCCACAAGTGGGGTTTCCCCTTAAAACTTCTCATCACCTTTCAAGGCAAGACCATCCCCATTTCTCATCCTAAGGTAGGTACCAAGCTGCTGCTAGGGATGGGCGAATGATTTGGCCCGAGCATAAGTTCGGGCTGAACTTTGGTTGTTCAAATGTTCGGCGAACAACGAACATTATGCGGTGTTACCGCAAATTCGAAAGCCGCAGAACCAGTTAAAGTCTATGGGACACTAACATAAAAAAACAAAAGTGCTGATTTTAAAGGCTTATATGCAAGTTATTGTCATAAAAAGTGTTTGGGGACCCAGGTCCTGCCCCATGTATTAATGCAAAAAAAAGTTTTAAAAAAGTTAATTTTTTCGGGAGCAGTGATTTTAATAATGCTTAAAGTGGAACAATAAAAATGAAATATTCCTTTAATTATCATGCCTGGGGGGTGTCTATAGTATGCCTGTAATGTGGCGCAGTTTTCCCATGTTTACAACAGTACAGTACCACAGCAAGGAAAAAAGTCATTAAAAACTGATTGCGGCTGTAATGAATTGTCAGGTCTATATAGATAAAACTCATTGAAAAAAAGGGCATGGGTTCCCCTCCAGTCCATTACCAGGCACTTTGGGTCTGGTATGAATATTAAGGGGAATCCCAAACCCAAAATTTTTAAAACAATTGCGTGGGGGTCCCCCCAAAATCCATACCAGGCTCTTCAGGTCTGGTATAGATATTAAAGGAATCCTGTGTCAAGTTAAAAAAAATGGCATAGGGATCCCTCCAAAATCCATACCAGATCCTTATCCGAGTGTGCAACCTGACAGCCCAGAGGAACAGGAGGGGTGCCCCCCCCTCCTGAATTATACCAGGCCACATGCCCTCAACATGGGGAGGGTGCTTTGGAGTAGCCCCCTCAGTAACGTAAACGGGTGAACCCACCTTCTTCTGATGGGGGTAGTGGTCACCTGTTTACATCACTGGGTGGCCCCGCCCTCAGTTATATAACAGCTGTCACCGAGAGGAAGCCTCACTCGGCGGGAGCCTCCCACGGAGGCAGAGCTGTTGCAGTTTTTTTTCTGGTCCATTGGGGGGCATGAGATGGATCTACATCACGGGACATTATTTATTTATTTTTAATAAAGGACTTGTCCCTAAGTGTTTCTTGTAATTTTTACTATTCATGACACTTTTCTTTGTGAATTGGCAGGGGTACAATGTACCTATTTCCAAATTATATGGGGGGTGGGATTTGGGGGTCCCCTTATTAAAGGGGGCTTCCAGATTTCGATAAACCCCTCGGCCACAGACCCCCACAACCACTGGGCAAGGGTTGTGGGGATGAGGCCCTTGTCCCTATCAACATGGGGACAAGATGCTTCAGGGGGCTACTCCAAAGATCCCCCCCCATGTTGAGGGCATGTGGCCTGGTATGGTTCAGGAGGGGGGGCGCTCTCTCATCCTCCCTTTTTTCCTGCAGCCTGCCAGGTTGTGTGCTCAGATAAGGGTCTGGTATGAATTTTGAGGGGACCCCTACGCCATTTTAAAAAAAAAATGGCGCTGGGTTCCCCTTACTATCCATAACAGACCTGAAGGACCTGGTATGGATTTTAGGGTGACCCCCCCATGCAATTTTTTTTTCATTTTGGTTTTGGGTTGCCCTTAATATTCATACCGGACCCAAAAGGCCTGGTGATGGACTGGGGGGGGGGGGGGGGGACCCATGCCGTTTTTTTCTATGAGTTTTATCAATATTGCCGAGACCCGACAATTCATTACAGCCGGGATCAGTTTTAAATTACTTTTATTTCCTATAGAAATGTCATTTTGCTGTGGTACTGTTCTAAACTTGGGAAAATTGTGCCACTTTACAGGCGTACTATAGACACCCTCCAGGCACGATGTTTAAAGTAATATTTCATTTTTATTGTTTCACTTTAAGCATTATTAAAATCACTGCTCCCGAAAACACAGATGTTTTTAAAACTTTTTTTGCATTGATACATGTCCCCTGGGGCAGGACCCAGGTCTCCAAACACTTTTTATGACAATAACTTGCATATAAGCCTTTAAAATTAGCACTTTGGGTTTTCAATGTTCGTATCCCATAAACTTTAACGGTGTTCGTGTGTTCGTCCAAATGTTTTGCCTATTTGCAAGTTCTGGTGCGAACCGAATCGGGTAGGTGTTCGGCTCATCCTTAGCTGCTACATAACTGGGGCCTGCTTTGGGCTCCATCCACTAACACTTAGCTTCCTAACCGTAATACACCTTCTCAGATCCCTGTATACTGGGATCCTCACCTACATGAATTAGGGTTTTTACAGCACTCGTTCATAATATCATCACTTTTGAAAAGATGCTTTGATTCAGATCTCCCTGGCAGCACCTGACTGTTTTCTTTAGTTACCCATAATTCTGTGTGCTAAGAACACAATGGTCTATATTGCGGTTTTCATTTTTATTGTGTTAATTTGTTGTTTTTCTCTCTGTGCACCAGTATATTGTAACTTTACTTCGCTATATAGCATGGTCTCAATGGGGATTTTCTTAGCTAAAAATTGTGCTACCCAAAGTGTCAGCTCTTTCCGGTGGCCTCATATTGTGGGCACGTTTAAAACATCTCTTTCCAAATAATGATGGCCCTTAAAATTACTTTACTCAACATTAATAGGCTATACAGCCCAGTTAAGAGAGCCATGTGGTGGAGGGAAGCTATCTCCCAAAAAAGCGATGTTCTCAGTATCCAGGAGACCCATGCCTCTAAATTTAAATCCCCTAAAACCTCTCACTGTAAATTGCAAACACAGACACCAAAAGCAAAGGAGTTCGTATTGCTGTTAGCATCCCTATCTCATTCCAACGCCATCATGTTGAGGTAGATCCCAACGACCAATTTATTATCCTCTTCGCCTCTTTTGATAACCACTTACTCACAAAAGCTAACTTCTATGCCACCAAACCCCACCAAAGATAATTCTTTAAATCCCTCAAGCATAAATTGCAGTCATACAGAGGCTAGCCAATTGTTATCTGCTGAGACTTTAATGAAGTGGTGGATGTAGCCTTGGACTCCTTCAATATAATCAAGTGGAGACCCACTCTCCTCCCTTTGCTCTTGACCTCTAAAGATCTCTATGAAGTATGGCACTGCCTTCACACCATTGAGAGAGATAACATTTTCTGCTCTAACACCGAACTATATTACTCTAGACTTTATAATTTCCTTATGGACAAATGTCAGATCATGCACCAATCTTTATAGTGCTCTTTCTGGATACTAAAGTCCAAACTTACTCCATTTGGAGACTAAATTCTTCCATCTTTACAAATACCCAGCATAGAGAAATTATACAATCTTATTTCCTGACTAACGTTGGTTTCTGATATGACTGCATTATGGAATGCACACAAATCTTTTATCAGAAGTAACCCCATGAGAAGTGAATCAGCACGAGAACTCTAATTGACCGTACCACCCAGATCCATGATCTGTAAAAATTAGATAAAGTCAACCCCTCCTATCAACTCTAATCAGAACTTTGAAATTTAAGAACACAATTATGCTCCCATTTGCAAAAAGGCTTGGACTTTGATGTCAAAAGTGTCAGGTCACCTAGAGCTCAGGTGACAGGTGCACACCGTAGGGTTGGGGATGCACCGCAAGGCTGTGGACCCTACGGTTGACGGCTGCAGACGGGGGACAGATCCCACTGGGGTAAGAGCGTAAGATTCCCCGGGGCGCGGAGTCTAAGAGCCAGCTGGTGTTCACCAGAGCTTCGAGTGGTGAAGATGGTCTTGGCTGCAACTGGCTCCAGGTCGCGACCCCCAGGGTCCCCCAGCTCACACCCACAGTAGGTAACAGGAGGATAGGGATGGTGAGGGACAAAGCCAAGGTCGGGGCCACAAGCAGAACAGAATAGTCGGGTACACGCCAATAGGTCAGGGTCACAGGCAAGCAGGGATGGTCAGAACACGCCAAGGTCGGTAACGGAAATCAGAAGCAGAGCACACGACAGGAAACAGGAAGCTAATACACAAAGGTTGATCAGCAGGATAGGCTAGCAGTGCAAAGGTTAATATAGTGTAGTCTGATAGGGGCTAGGGTGGAGCCATTCCAGAGGAAGGAAATAAAAGCAGTCAGGTGAAGCTCGGCTGGTCTCTAGAAATGAACACATGCAGACAGGTAAGGGGAACAACTCTAATGCATAACCATGACAAAAAGACTCTGTCTCAGCTTTCACTTCAAAGGAAACACATCTGGCTCCCTACTAGCTAAGCAATATACAAAACATATGGTCAGGTCCAAAATCCCATATCTATTAGACCAGCGAGGTACAAAAATTACGCACCCCTTTGACATAGCTAATCAATTCCGTAATTTCTGTGCCGCCTTGTATAACTTACAGGATCATGGCTTTGCCCTGTCGCCATCTTAGGAGGACATCCAACATTTTCTAGATGAAGCCTATCTTCCATCTCTATCACTGGACCAACAGGCGAAACTGTCAGCCCTTTTGCTGAGTCTGAACTAAAACTGGTTATTTAAAATGAACCCCTAACCATAGCTCCCGATGGCCTTATTGACAAATATTATAAAACTTTAACTGACAAATTCACACCCCACTTAAGTATTTCTCTTAACCATACAGCTGACTAACCTAGAGATTCGCTTGAAGCCCTAATTATCAAGCTTGCATAATCTGGCAGATAACCCCCCTAATTACTGTCCAATAGCTCTCCTCAACATAGATATAAAAACATATGCTAAACTGATTGTGAATAGACCAGCCATCTATATCCCTATGTTAATTCACACTGACCAAGTAGGTTTTGTAACTCAGCGACAATCTTTCGATGGCACAAGAAGATTTATCAATCTTTTTCAGTGGCCTGGGTACCATCAAGCACCTTCTCTGCTCCTATCTGCTCCAATGGTCCTACCTCAAATCGGTTTTCCTTAACTTTGGACTTATTGGGTGTGTGTACGGTTCTCTGTGCCAGAATTTGGAACTTCTGATTTCCTTTCCTCCTCGTTCCCAATTACTAATGGTACCCATTGAGGGATGTCACTTCTTCCCTATCATTTTCTCACTATTTATGGAACCCCTGGTGGAAAATATTTGTGCCAATGTGCAAAAACTCAGGCATTCAGGTGGAGAATGTACACAATTCAATTGGTTTGCATTCAGGCAACGTCCTAGACTCTTTAACAAGCCTTACCTTCTCCTTACCCCCTCTTTATGACATTTTAAATTAGTTTAGAGACATTTCTCTATACGAGATTAACATTACAAAATATCTTTGCTGGCGATAGGGTTAGACCCCCCTTACAATCTCTCAAGTTTTTCATGTGGCTCATTTCTAATGGGCACCCTTGTCGAAGGTTAAATACTTAGGTATCCAAATGACTACACCCAGCAGCAAGATCCTTCCCCTGAACTACTCTACTCTCCTAAACAAACTTCAAGGCGCATTTACTGGCCTCAAACATGTTACAGCTTACTGGGTGGACTGCATCTCTCTGTGTAAGATGTTGCTATTGCCACATATTCTTTACATGTTTCACTCTCTACCTCTTCCTATTCTATCATCACACCTGCGTAAACTCCAGAAAGTTCTCAACTCTTACATCTGGGACTATAAGAAACACCATGTCTGAAGTAACATCCTTTACCTCTCAACACACCATTCAGGAATAGGAGTCCCAGAGTCCAGAGCTTGTCAAATATTACAATTCCATTATATTGGCTCAATCCAAACAGTGGTGGTGCACATCTTTTGACTACTCGTGGCTCCAAATCAAGTGAACAGCATGAACCTTGGAATTTTGTCTGACTTTGGGAGTTCATCTGTTGCAACAACTCATGTTTGGTAGAGCAGCGCCAAACTTCACAACTTTTGGTCAACTGTTTTTCTTTTGATTTCCACTCTAACTGCTTCTGTAAGTATTCCAGTTCCTAGGTTAGCACATTTGGGAGTGGGTATTGATGCTTGGCCATCATCATTTCACACACTTGCAAGTTGCAGCTAGATTAGCTATTGCCCAAAATGTGAAAAAGATATTCTACCCACATTGTATAGTATGATACAAATTCTGAACGGACAAGCTCACCTTGAATACCTGTTTGTGAAGACCCACCTCAGCCAAAACACATTTCTGCTCCAATGGGCCCCTTGGTTAAATAACCCTAAGTGCTCCCTTATGCCATAATATGGTTCCCACATCTGAACCCTTGTATTAGTAACGCATTTTAATCTGCTTAAGGCAATACCTCTCCCATAGTCCAGTTTCTACCTGGGAGCTCAACAATACGATTGTATTCCTTAGAAATTCTACATATATATCTGCTAAGTTCCTCACTGATCTTTGTAATGCATTATATAATGTTTAACACCAGTTTTGTTTGTTTCTGTACCTCCTTTCCCCTTACCCTTTCCCAAACCCATGCTTTTTTATTATAATCCATGCGATATCACTGTGTGCAATGGTAATCTCTTCCCTCCTTTTTGATATGGAAAGGCTTATCATTCTGTGTCTTTATATATTGCAATGCAACGTATTACCTTAAGGACATATTGTTCTGACTATCAGTATGAATACACATTTTTTTCAATAAAGAATAATGAAACTAAAATCGACACCAACCACACAGCAGCTTTACTAGTGTTAGCGTACAACCATGATGTAGACATAAGGTAATTTTTCTGTAGAGATTCTCAGTTACATGGTATACCAAGTAGTAATTCATCACATTCAACTGGCCTTGTTCTGTAATGTTGCTGCTATTTCACTGCATATCCAATTAGCTTCCTCATGCCTGAGTGTCACAGACATACCCCTCCATTTATAGTCACACAGATAACTCAGTACCCATTATTTAGTCTCCATGGTATATTTCAAGGCAGGTGTTGATTGTCCAAGAACAACATTAGAAGTGTGAAAGTTTGTGAAACCAACCTGTTCTAATTACATAATGTTATCCCATGTAGCCATGAAGCCTGAGATAGTGTTAATTGTTCATGTTTCAAGGCTGGGGGTGGTAATGTTGTCAAAGCACTGTGATAGAGACATTTAAAGAAAACTATAAATGAATGATAGCTGGTTTTGCAGTCACCCAACCCTGGTAAGGGATGGCTGTTCTAGTTTGAGGTATATAGCCTCCTTCATGCAAACCAGTTGTACTTGAAGGAGAGCTCATATTCCTCAAGTTGTAGGAAGACTACTAAGTCCTGAATTACAGAGTTTAGCCCCCTCTGTTGAGCCTAGCATTTGTTGATGTTATCTTGATTGCATTTACCAAGTTACTGCACTTGTTTTTGGATGTTGAATTTTAAAAAGTTATATTTTTAGATCAGCATGAAGAAAACAGTTAATTTTTTGTTAATTTTTTAAAATTATTTAATTTGAATAATGTACATCATTATTCCATGTGTCCCAAAAGAATGGATTAAAAGCAAAAACTCTCTATCAAAAGTCTTTTTAATGCTACAGCTCATGATGATTATGTTTCTGCCAGTAAATCCCTTAGAATCATTTGACCACCAAAAACTACATCAAAGCAGAGATACCTTTGGGGGAGTGAAAACTTCATAAGATAGTGTTAGTTTTTTTCATTGTTTTTTTTTTATGTAATCAGCAAGAATCATCTATGAACTAGGACAGAGGTTTCTCATTTTCTGCTGGCTCCCAAACAAATTTCAGACTGCATGTTATTTATTTATTAATGTGCATGGATTTTTTTTCTACATAATGAAGGAAGTCTCAACAGACGACTGTCCCTTTTGATAAGCAGCAATAAAACCATTGGGGAACCAGAAATGATACTTTGCACATAACATTTCTTAACTTCAAAGAGGTGCTGATCAAGCCCGAAAAGGTATTTTAATATGGAATCTAACATTTACATATTATTTATACAAATTCATTTTTGCTTTAAGGATCTTGCCAGTTAAATGTAATAAAAGAGATTGATGGTTGCTTTTTTATGCTATCTTAATATTCTCATGTTTTGACAAACTGTTAATTTAGCAGAAGAGAAATGTACCAACTTACCAATGAACTTAAATTGAAGGGATATGAATATACTCTGTACTTTAAATCAAATATGATTGTATTAAAGATGCTTAAATCTTAATTGTTGACATAAAGCATAATTGCAGTTTTGTAAAAAAAAATGCAACCCAACCCTACAATTGAAGGGCAACAATAAGCAGACAGATAGAAAATACACATAAATGCAGCTCTATATCTTTAAAAAATAATTAAAGAGTAATACTATTATGGGTGAGCATAGGCAGCAATTTGGACGAGAGAGGGATGGAGGTGGTGGGAAGGGAAAGAGCAAGGTGTTGGGTAGGGTGTGGGAGAGGGGAGAAGGGGAGATGGTGGGTAGGGAGAGTGTCTCGGGGGCAGGGAAGTCACGTGGAGACTCAGAGATGAGAGTAGGTATCTAGTAGACAAAGGCATGTACGGTAGGAGCTGGAAGAGTTTATAAGGATGAAGGAGGCTCGGTTCCTTGAAGTGACTCATAGGTGTGCAAAGCTCATCCCTCTCTGCCGAGAAGGATGGAGAGGGTGGGGAAGGCAAAGAGCAAGGTGTTGAGTAGGGTGTGGGAGAGGGGAGAAGGGGAGATGGTGAGTAAGGGGATAGTCTAGGGGGCAGGAAAGTCACGTGGAGACTCAGAGATGAGGGTAGGTATCTAGTAGACAAAGGCATGTACGCTAGACTGGTACTGAATCCAGAAATTTAGAAAATTAGCCTCAAAACCCAACTGTGGTTTCAGGAAAGTTAACTTTGAAAAAACCATAGTGCCTGCTCATCAGGAGCCAGCGCCACAGCTATATTTTTTCCCACAAAAACTGAGTTAACCTATAAATGTATTTTTTTAAAGGCAACTAGTATAAATATCTGAATTTGACTAAAATTAGTCTCTTGCAATCGGTAGTTTTAATTCAGCAGTACTAATACTAAGACTAGAAAAGGAAGGGGCAGCACCAGGAACCAGTCAAGTGTGCTTCATGCAAGAAAGCAGATTGAGCATTGGGCAAACCTCACCAATCTCCCGCTTCTCCTTTTACTGTCCAATATTCGACCAAGGAAGGAGAGAAAACACCAATGCATTTTTGACTCAAAGGCAGAGTGATATTGACTCATAGGTGTGCAAAGCTCTTGTGTGCACTTGTGTGTGTGTATATATATATATATATATATATATATATATATATATATATATATATATATATATATAGTAAACTTGGGGGTTGGTTGTTTAGCCCAAGTGTAGCCCAAGTGTCGCCCGTTAGGAGAACAGTCCACACAAATGTTTCCTTTTCAGGGCTTGTTGGCCCACTTTCATTAACCACTTGCCGACGAGCGCACGACGATGTACGTCGACAGAATGGCACGGGCAGGCAAATGGGCATACATGTACGTCCCTTTAAAGTTGCCGCCCTGCCATCAGGAGTGCGCCACCGGCGGCGCGCTCCCGCGCTGGTCGGGACCCCCGTGAGTCCGGTCGCGGGACCCGCGGACTAGATCGCCGCGGGCATCCCCGCGATCGTCTCACGGCCACGGAGCGGCCGAATGAATCACTGCATTTATATAGGAGTGATTACTGTATAAATGACAATGGTCCCAAAAATGTGTCAAAAATGTCCGATGGGTCCCCCACAATGTCGCAGTCACAATAAAAATCGCTGATCGCCGCCATTACTAGTAAAAAAAAAATAATAAAAAATGATTAATAAAAATGCTATAAAACTATCCCTATTTTGTATACGCTATAACTTTTGCGCAAATCAATCAATAATCGCTTATTGCGATTTTTTTACCAAAAATATGTGGAAGAATACGTATCGGCCTAAACTGAGGGAAAAAATGTTTTTTTATATATTTTTGGGGGATATTTATTATAACAAAAAGTAAAAAATAATGCGTTTTTTTAAAAATTGTCGCTCTATTTTTGTTTATAGCGCAAAAAATAAAAACCGCAGGGGTGATCAAATACCACCAAAAGAAATCTCTATTTGTGGGAAAAAAGGATGTCAATTTTGTTTGGGAGCCACGTCGCACGACCGCGCAATTGTCAGTTAAAGCGACGCAGTGCCGAATCGCAAAAAGTGGTCTAGTCTTTGACCAGCAAATTGGTCCGGTCTGAAAGTGGTTAAAGAAGAGCAAACAAAACAACAGGGTTTCCTTGAAGGGAGTTTTCACCATCAGCATTAAATAACAGTATGTTCAGACTCCTGGCTCACACATGCAACATTGCAAACAAAAATACAGAGCTAACTGGCTCTTTTCAGCAGCAGCACCACTGCTCAGCCTCCTGATTCCTGTCAGCAACTTCAGGCTCGGGTCTCTGGCTTTCACAGTGCACACCTGCATTCTCTGACTTCTCCCTTGCAAGCTTGGACTTCTTGGGAGGGTGGAGCCCAGAACCATGGTCAGGTGTCTACAAATAAATAGGCCAGCACACACCTGACCACTCAGTGTTTCAAAATCCAGACCCAGGACTGGGGATTTCATCCCACCCGGATCTCCAAGAAATCCCTGGGCTCCAGGTCCCAAAGAGGACATTACTAAATAATGAGGAAACTGGAAAGCCAGTTTCCTCCCAAATAAGCAAATACACTGGAGCTCCTCAACCTGCCTGGTTGAGAATTCTGCATCCATACATTGGTGGGTTAATACACTACTATATATATATATATATATATACATATACATATGCACACAGACACACAAACTCTTCTAAATAAATGTAAACAAACATTTTAAAATGTATTAAAACATGGATTTTGTCAGTAGAGCAGTGGACGTGTGAGTAGTGTAGAGGCTGGCGTCAGTAGGACAGTGGATGGTGTAAGTCAGGGGGAATCTGTCAGTAGATTAATGGACCTTGTCAGTAGGGCAGTGGACTTTGTCAGTAGGGCAAAGGATGGTGTAAGTAAAGCAGTGGACAGTGTCAATAGGGCAGAGATTGATGTCAGGCAGGGGGAATCTGCACTGCACAGGGTGATTAGGGTGACACACCCTGTGCACATGCCTATGGTGTTAGTGTTGTGTAAAATGTTTATTAACCCTTAGGCTTCACCTAATGATGCCAGTCTGTACAGCCAGCAAAATGATTCCATTATTTGCTGATTTACGTGTACAGTTTTATTTGTCACTGACCTGCTCTATGTATTGTAAAATAGCATGCCATGATGCAGATCCATTGTCCAATAAGCAATCTGGGAATAGAACAGTGACACAGAAAACTGAAAGAGCAATCGTGGTGTCACCTGTCTGACTACATAGTGTGGATACATATGTGAATATGTAATTCTGTTTAGGCTTTCCAGTAATACACACAAATCTGCATAAAAAGTTATATTGTTGCATTATTTCACCTACACCTATGTCATAATAATGAATCAGCAGGATGATAGTATAGATTCTTTGTCCAATTCATCTTCAATCAGACTTCAGACATGGGAAGGTGAAATAGAAAAATCAGAGTCACATGCCTGATTATGCAGTATGGAAGTACAGCTGAATCCCAAGACTGGTTGAAGATAATTGCACATCTTTTCAATTGGATTTGTTTCAACTTCTTGATTAGTTGTTTTACTGGAGCCCCACTTTAATAATTGTGTGATCTAGCACCTTTAACAAGCTCAAGACCCTTTGGCTGTAGAATATGAAAGTCTTGATAAGTGGAGGCATTCAGTAGGTAGGCAATTTGAGTTAAACTGCAAAGTGTTCCTGTGTGACCGGCGTGGGCTTTAAAGTACTGTTACATTTCACATTATGTGTTTTCTGAGACTTGTGTGATCTACAAAAGACACAGTGGATAAGGGAGAATGATGTGCTTTTCTTTTTTTTCCATTAAGTTAGTAAACAAGTAGAACCCAGCTAATAAGTACTGTAAAGCAGCATTTCTGCAAAAATTAGAAGCATCTCAGTGATAGCGTGCAGCATCTGTTTGTGCTTTTCTCTGCTCCCTATTGATGCAAACAGACAATTATCTGCTGCTGCCTGCAGAGAATTATGCGTCTTTGGTCTTTTAGTACAATACAGTAAAGCAAAGGCGAAAACTAAAAGTACAATGCTACAGCAGAACGCAGAATGAAATATAGAAGTTTTATCAACTTTCAGGTTGCTGTTTTATACCAAATTCAATATTGTACATTTTTATTGTAGCACTAAAAATCGAACTTAGATTAAAAAAAAAGAAACAAAATTGTATAAATAACAGGAGCTAAAAGGGCACACTAGTTAGAAGTATACATTTTTTATAAATGCTCAGTCAGATGACACAGAGTAATTGCGAGGTCAATGTATGTATCAATGTATTTTCTACAACTGCATGCTCTCTTCCTCATTTATATGGGTGTACCAATCCATACACCTATGTAAGGGGGTCATCTTCACCCATGGAGAGCTGTGCAGCTAGCTGCCTGTCATTGATTTTAACAGGCTGCCTGTACAGGTCTGCATAGGACACCTGTGCTTGCCATGTGTGTAAAGATATGGGTATAGATCCACATGAATGAGCCCAAAGCCTTAAAATATCTTGATACAAGAAAATACAAATGCTCCTGCTCTTGAAAGATAGCAGTTGGGTGAATTGAAGAAGCGGGGGGAGGGGAAAATTTCTTCACAAATCACGCCACTGAGGTGGCTGTGCTGCCACTCTTATCAGGTCAGGGGCAACCCAGAAATAACTAAGCAAGTATTTTTCTGTACTTGCATAATTTTTAAAGAGCTAAAACATGGGGTAAGTATTAACAAAATATATAGTGTGTTTTTTTTCTTATTGTTATTATTCCTACTCATACACGTTAAGGCCTTTAAAAGAAAAAAAATATGCCACCAAGATATTTTAAGAAATCAGAAGGCACACCAGCATTGCGCATTACCTTTGCAACACGGAGAATTTATTAAAAATAATATACTCACAAACCAGTGTTAAAAATCAAGCACATATGCAAAGTCCATCATTGGCCTCGTCCAGCAGGGTCTGTTGCCCAGTAGACTTAGGTGGGATGAAAAAGTCCAAGCTGAGCAGATGTGTTTTGATGGTGACCACTCTTCCTCAGAGCTCTGAGGAAGTGCTTGATTTTTAACATTCGTTTGTGAGTATATTATTCATTTTTTTTGTATAAATTCTCTGTGTTGCAAAGGTAACGCGCAATGCTGGAGTGCCTTCTTTCCATGTTTTCTTAAAATATCTTGGTGGCATATTTTATTTTATTTTTTTAAAGGCCTTAATGTGTATGAGTAGGAATAATAACAATAAGAAAAAAACACGCTATATATTTCTTTAATACTTGCCCATGTTTTATCTCTTTAAAAATGCTGCAAGTACAGAAAAATACTTGACTTTTGCCAAAGATCTAGTAAGCTTCTACCTTTCTTTTATGAGCTTACAACACTGCCCCTGACACTATCCAATACAAAGCATTGTTGTCAGTTCTCCTCTTCTGGTCTGCAGAACTATATGCTGAGAGCAACATCTTGCATGCCTCCTCTCTATAACCTTTTATATTCAAGAAACTGGAGACATTGGAGCTTAGCACACAATCAGTGGAGTTTTAATGTAAATTGGACCTAAGATGCAAGGTCCACTTTTTAAATATGTTAAAGCTGTTAAAATATAACAAAAAAAGTTAGGTAATATACTTACCTTACCTCCAGCCTATGACTGCAGCACCTAGGTGAGAGTAATGTCATTGTCCTGCTGAGATCCGGAGAATGTAAAATAGTCTAAGGCCGCGTACACACGGGCGGACTGTTCGCCCAACTTTGTTTGTCAAACAGTTTCGGCAAACAGTCCGCTCAAAATTTGCATGAGCGGACTTGCCCACACACGAGCGGACTGTTTCAGCGAACTGTTTGACAAACAGTTCGCTCAACTTTTGAAATGAACGGACTCGCCCACGTAAGGCGGAGGCAAATCCGCCCATTTCGAGCGCGTGTACAGGTAGGCGGGGCCCGCGAAGGAGACGTCGCGGGCTCCGCCGCCTGGAATGGGCTTAAAGGGGAACCCCAACGCCGAAAAAAATCGGCGTGGGGGTTCCCCCAAAGTCCACAACAGACCCTTGTCCGAGCACGCTACCCGGCCGGCCAGGAAAGGGGGGCGAGCGAGCGCGCCCCCCCTCCTGAGCCGTACCAGGCCGCGCGGCCCCCCCCACCCCAAAGCACCTTGTCCCCATGTTGATGAGGACAAGGGCCTCTTCCCGACAACCCTGGCCGTTGGTTGTCGGGGTCTGCGGGCGGGGGGCTTATCGGAATCCGGCCCCCCACCCTATGTGAATGAGTATGGGGTACAATGTACCCCTACCCATTCACCTGTGAAATAAAGTACAAAAAAAAACACAACACAGAGAAAAAATATTTTATTGCACAGCTCCGGGGGTCTTCCGTCTTCGGGGGTCTTCTCGCCGGACTCCTCCGCTATCTTCGTGTAGCTCTTTTACTAGCGGAGGAGCCCGGCTTTCTTCCTCCCCGCCGCCGGCCTCTTCTCCCGACTTCGGGGGTCTTGTCCCCCTCTTCGGTTCTTCTGCCGGGCCACCGCGCCTTCTTGTAGCTCTTTTACAGGCGGTGGCCCGGTCTTCTGTCGCCGCTGTCGCTGTCGCCGTCGCCGTCGCCTACCTCGAAATGAGCAGACTTCCCTCCGAGCAGGAACAGTTTGCTCATTTCGAAAGTAGCCTACACACGGGCGGACTGTCCGCTCAAACACAGTTTCAGCGGACAGTTTTTCGGAATTTCCGAAAGACTTTGTCCGTCAAACTGTCCGCTGAAACTGTCCGCTGAAAGCCCACACACGAGCGGACTGTCCGCCCAAACACTGTTCAGCGGACAAGGTTGGGCGAACAGTCCGCCCGTGTGTACGCGGCCTAAATCTTGCTGAGATGCTCTCAGCACTATGCTGCAGAGTCTACTCAAAAGGCTTAGTGCATCCACCATTCTCCTAGACTTTGTCAGCAAGATTACGACATCACTCCATGCACTACAGAATCTGGAGAAAAGATAGGTATAATATCCTACCTCTACAGGTGTTTTTTTTTTATTACAGGTTTACATGATGTTTTAGCAAGGGAGAGGAAGCACATTTAAACAATGCAGTGCATGGCTTGCTTTAACTGTTTTGCAGACAGTAGTACCAGGGTCTCCGTATACCAGCAATGTCTATTTACCAACAAAAAACTGCTGCTGCCTTGATTCCCAATAACCTTCCCAAGAGCAGATTAAATACATCTCAAAATCTGGTTTTAAGTTAGTTTTATTGCTGTTCCTAATTTTTGTAGCCACATTTCCTTGACAAATGGTTCCTTCATTTGTCACCTTTGAAACAACAGCAACCCACAAAATATCCACCCTGCCCCTTGGGATTTGTATATTTAATACATTTCTAATCCAACCTATCACCTGAGGCGGTGTCACCTTAGATGGAACGTGCAAAGTATTAAAAAAACAAAAACAAAGGATAGATGTACTTTCATCCAGTTGCCCTTTTATTTTCTCCCCACCCCACCAAGTCCTATACTTACCTGTCCATGTTCCTGCCAGATACACACAGTGTGGTCCACAAAGGGCTGCATGACCACTGCTATAAACTCTCAATTACTTCTGTGCATGCATGGGAAATTATATTCATTCTCATGAAGCGGTTGTCTATTGTTGGGAGTAAGATGATCAGCCTCTGCATAGGAATGAATGGGATTGTTTCACGCATGGGTAAAAGTAGGGAATGAGCCCTGGGGAATCTGGTGGGGGGTTTATAATATTCCGATATATGGAGCCTGCTGACTTGGAGTGGCTTCCCGGGAGGGTGGGTTAGTTTTCCTTCCTGCCCGCCCCCCCTTCATGTTCTCTTATTTTACTGTGTTTTTCCTTTTTTCTTTTGGCCCCGGGGATTGCCCTGCGGGCCCCCCCCTGACTGTGGGATGTTGCCCCCCCGCCTCCGGCGCTTCGGATGTCTGCCGGACTACATGTGACTGAGGTGACGCTCCGGATGCTGGATTTGCGGTTCCACTGAGGGGTCGCCCTGACTTTCTCTGTCTGTGTGGGGTGCCCGGGGTGGGGATTCCTCCCCCCTGCCTTTTGGGGGGAGGCTGCCCTCCTGGGGTGGTGGGGAGGGGGTCACCCGTGCTCTCCTCTCCTTGTTCTGGCTGGGGTGGTGGCCCCCCCGGCTGGTGGGGGTCGCAGATACTTTGATGCTGATGCTACCCTGGTCGCCTGGCTGTTAGGGATGCATACCTACTGTTATTATATTATGTTTGTTCTTTCTGTTTTAATTCTGCTTGCATGAGTTTCTGCTGGGTTCTGGTTACATATGTATACACACCTGGGGCACGCCGTCTGCTGCGATTTATATGATTGGGGGGAATTGTCGCCGGGCCATATACCCCATTGGGCGGAGTGGCGGGTGTACATACGGGTGCTTTGCGCCTGATACCCGCCACGCTGCTACAAGTTGCCTGCCTCCCCTACCCGCTAGGGGACCGAGAGGGGACCTCTCGGTTGCTGGGGTGGGATGTTTTATTAGGGGAGCGGGTGGTGGGGAACCTGCTGGGATCCTTTATTTGCCCGGGGACATTACCTCGGTGGGCTCTGATGCGATTAGCCCCGGGGCCACGTGCCCCCCCCTTTTTAGGGGACGGGGTTGGTTGTTTCTGGGGCGTGGACCTCGAGGCGGCTTCTGATGTGTGTCCTCCCCTCCCCCCCCGTCAACCCCTCTTTAGGTCGGGAGGGCGGGATGGAGGGAGCGTGCGGCTGCTGACGACCCATACTCGTACAGCTCCATGGGTTCCGTGAGGTCGGGGGGAGTCGGGGGCTCCCACTCCTTGGCTGTTCCAGGTCGCTTCCCCACATAGGCCGGCACGCTCTCGGCCACTTTTGGTAGAGACGTGCCACGCAAGCATTTTGCTTGTCCTTAGTTTCTACCCTCCCCTTGTCCCCTATTGTCCCGTCCCTACCTTCCTATACCTCTCCTGGCAGCATTTTTTGTTTTTGGGCTTAAGGGACACCCTGCTGTGAGGATAGTGGGGGCCCCCGTTGGCGGCCTACTTTGATTCCTTCCCTCTGCCTCCCCCCCTTCCCTTTTCCCCGTTGTGTCTTAGTCTTTCCCTATCCCACTCTTAACCCCCCCTTCTCTTCCTTTTTCCCCCCCTTCCTCCCCTTTTTTTTTTTTTTTCTCTCTCTCTCTCCCCTTCTGGTTGAGGATGGACAGCCTGTCACTGTACTCCTTAAACGCGAAAGGGCTTAACACCCCGGAGAAACGCCGTATGTTGATGCACGACCTAAAAAGAGCGAAAATTGATATAGCCTATATCCAGGAAACTCACTTTAAAGAGGATAGGTTGCCAGTCCTTAAGAACAGATTCTTTCCTCTGACGTACCACTCCACTAATAAAACTAAATCTCGAGGTGCCTCCATCCTCATCTCCTGTAATGTACCTTGGACTCTCACGGGTTCCAAGATAGACCCGGAAGGACGTTATGTCTTTCTCAAAGGACTGGTGGGGGGTGTACGGTTGACACTAGCGAATGTCTACGCCCCTAACGAAGGCCAGGACGCGTTTGTGCGGCGTCTTTTGACCAAGTTGACTGCCTTTCAGGAGGGCCAACTGATTCTGGGCGGAGATTGGAATGTTCCTCTGGCCCCCCACGTGGATACTTCGGCGGGCTCGTCCTCCTTACCTATTAGTGCCCGTAATCGTATCGTCGCGTGTCTCCATGAGTCACAATTAGTTGATATCTGGCGCTTACAGCACCCGGGTGACAGAGACTATACCTTCTACTCTCCTCCACACAAAATTTACACAAGAATTGATTACTTTCTTATACCCCATAGCCAATTACATGCGGTCCAGGCCTCCTCTATAGGTCAAAAGACATGGTCGGATCATGCCCCCATTATGCTGACTTACAAGCTATCTGCCACTCCTTCCCGGCGGACACGTTTCTGGCGTCTCAATGACAGCTTGCTACAGCGACCTGAGATACTGGAAGAGGTGACTAGGGAGCTTACTCTTTACTTTCAGACGAACACAACGGCTGACTCCTCCCCGGGGGCGGTGTGGGAAGCACACAAAACGGTTATTCGGGGTGTCCTGATTAAACACGGCTCGCGCATCAAAAAAGAGACTGGGAAACAATTGGACTCGCTTCTAGCCAAACTCCAGGTTTTGGAGTCGAAACACAAGGCCTCCCTGGATCCATCCGTGGAGGCTGAACTTTCCTCTCTTCGCAGCCAAGTCAATGACCTCCTTGGCTACAAAGCCAAGGCGGCGTTACAAAAATGCAGACTCGTGGCCTATGAATCGGGAAATAAGTGCGGGCGTATTCTGGCGCGGGCGGTCCGAGACATTAAGACACAGACATATGTCCCTCGAATTAGGTCGGAAGCGAACGTGGATGTCGGCCTCCCGCATCAGATAGCGGCTGCATTTAAAAACTTTTACAATACCCTCTACAATCTACCACCCCCTACGGGAGGACGACCTCTGATGGAGGCGTATGTGAGTTCTAGTCAGATCCCTACATTATCACCTGACAGTGTAGCTGCATTGGAGGCCCCGATAACTCCTGAGGAGTTGGAGTCGGCGCTTAACGCGGCTAAACCTGGGAGGGCACCTGGACCGGATGGCTTCGCTCTCCCGTATTATAAGACGTTATTCCCCATCCTTAGCCCTCATATGGTGACCTTTTTTAATGACATAGGGAACACAGCCACCTTCGTCACTGATACCACTCGGGCCCATATCACGGTCATCCCCAAGGAAGGCAAAGACCCCTTGACCTGTAGTAGCTACAGACCAATCTCATTGTTAAATACGGATCTTAAATTATTCACCAAGATATTAGCGACCCGATTGGCCAGACATGTACAGTTCCTAGTCCATCAGGATCAGGTGGGCTTCATTCCCACGAGGGAAGCCAGAGACAGCACAACCAAGGTATTGAATTTGATCCACGTTGCGAACCAGGGCCCCACTCCTTCCATTTTCCTAAATACAGACGCTGAAAAAGCCTTTGACAGGGTTAACTGGGCGTATATGTTCACTGTCCTCCACCACATAGGCTTAGGTGAGAAAATGATTAGGTGGATAGCCCAATTACACACTACCCCGACGGCACAAATTAAAGTGAATGGGATACTGTCGGAGCCCCTGCTGATTAAAAATGGAACCAGGCAGGGCTGCCCATTGTCACCCCTTCTTTTTGCCCTTTCCTTAGAGCCCTTTCTATGTAGAGTTAGGAATAACCCCGATATCCAAGGCATAGTTGCGGGTGATGCTCACTTCAAGGTCTCTGCATATGCGGATGACTTGCTGTTCTCCCTTTCCAATCCGGTGATATCCCTCCCGAATCTCCTCCGGGAATTCGAGGAATACGGGCAAGTCTCTAATCTAAAGATTAACTACACTAAATCGGAAGCCATGGGAGTAGCACTGTCGCAAGCGACCATGCGGGGGCTTCGGTCCAGCTTTAATTTTAAATGGACGTCCACGGCGCTGTCGTACCTGGGGACTTTTGTCCCGGCAAATCTAAATCATGTCTTTAAACTCAATTTCCCTCCCCTGCTGGCCAGAACCAGGACTCTTCTGGAATCCTGGAATAAAGGCCTTCATTCATGGTTTGGCAGGTGTAACCTGCTTAAGATGTGCAACCTGCCCAAATTTTTATATCTGCTGCAGGCACTCCCTATTTCGGTCCCCACGTTATATTTTCGACAGGTTCACGGTTTGTTCACTGGCTTTATTTGGGCATATAGGAAGCCAAGATTGGCCCGGAATTTGCTCTCCATGCCCAAACTCTTCGGCGGCCTTGCCGTTCCGGATGTAAAGAAATACTATCAGGCGGTACACCTCGGTAGAATTGTAGACTGGTGCCGACACCGGGATCTGAAGCTGTGGATCCAGTTGGAGCAGGCCCAGGTCCGGGTGCCGTTATCAGGGGCTGCCTGGTGTTATAGACACCTCCCGGCCCACATGAAGAGGCATCCCCTGATAGGGACGACGCTACGGGTGGGGTCACAGATTTGCTCAAAGGGGTCGCTATCCACGCCTAACTCCCCGCTATTTCCTATTATGGGGAACCCGCAATTCTCCCCTGGTATGGACCCCCATCTTCTGCAGGCCATGTCCAGTAGCAGGTGCACACAAGCACGATGTTTCTGGACAGGTGGGGACTGGCCGTCCATAGAGGCGCTCTGTAATACATCGGGACCCTATAAACTAGCCTTTTGGACTGCTGTCCAACTTAGACACTTTTTTCGAGCGCTCCCATCCCCCCTTCAATTTGACGGACCATTGACTGCCTTTGAGGAATGTTGCTCTGGCAACGGGGTGCTTCCAAGAACGCTGTCTACAATGTACAATCTTCTTATCACACCCGGGGATGACGCTCATTTGACCTTCCTGACAAAATGGGAGAGGGACTTGAACTGTACGTTTACTCCGAGCCAGACTCAAAACATTGTAGCATTGGCCCTGAAATCTACCATCTGTACGACCATACAGGAAACAAATTATAAAATTCTGACGAGATGGTACTTAACTCCTCAGGCTTTGCATTCTTTCTACCCGACCACCTCTGCGCTTTGTTGGAGATGCGGACTGGAACAGGGCACGTTGTTGCATGTGTTTTGGTCATGTTCGAAGTTGTCTCACTTTTGGTCCACTGTTAGGACCGTTACTCAAAAATTTACGGAGTATAATGTCCCCAATGACCCGGCCTTCTTCCTCCTGCACGTAAACGCCATGTCCACTAAAAAGTACAAAAAATCCATTCTATGCCATCTGGTAAATGCCGCAAGAGCATGTATACCGCTCCACTGGAAAAGCCAGGCCCCTCCATCGGTGGCGTCCTGGGTTCATAGGGTGGAGGAAATTAGTAGACTGGAGGACCTGGTGCTTACGGGGAGGCAACAGCAGGAAAGATTTAGGAAAACATGGGCACTCTGGCACCAATTTATCTTCTCGCCCGAAAGGGTATCTCTGAGGACCTTGTAATATGATCAGCGATATATACTGCATGTGGGGTAGGGCAGTCCTGAATCAACCAGAAATCCCCCCCTTTCCCCCCTCACCTCACCCCCCTCTCCTTCCCCCCTCAGTCTCCCCTGCCAGTGTCCCTTCCCCTTCCCTCAATGGTCTCTGCCCTTGGTACTGGGTTTTTACCGGGGTATCGAGGTTCTGACGAGAGCCGGAGATAGGGGGAACTGAAGGGATTTAGGCTCCCGAGTACGCTTCTGACATGGAGGTGTTATGGGTGGGCCATGTACAATGTTTTCTATGATCCTATCTCTCCCTTGATCTCGGCAATATGTTCGATATGTGCTTCCCTTTTCCTCCCTCCCCTTTTTGTATCCCACTTCTATGTTGTATGACATGTCCATGCCCATGTTGGGCATTGTTTGAAAATTAATAAAATTTATATTTGAAAAAAAAAAAAAAAAAGAAAGTAGGGAATGGCCAGAGCATTGCATTGGTAGCTGTGTGATTCTGCATTGGCTGCACTGCACAGATCTGGCAATAAATATAAGACTTTGGGGGATGATTAAAGGATAATTGTATGAATGTAAGGTTTTGCATTAATGTTTTAGAATTATAGGTATGATTGACAAACTACAGTTAAAGTTTGTTGTGTTGGATAGGAGAAGTGTGGGACTTGAGCCTCACTCACACAGGCATACTTAAGTGTACTGTTAAGGGCAACGTTTCTTTGCATGGGATGCTCAGGTGTTCCATGCATATGCATACAGGCAATCCCATTGACATCAATTGGGATGCAGAGGCTGTAGAGACACAGCCGCTGCTCCAAATTTGATATCCATGTGGTTGTGGGTATGTGCAGTGTGAGTTTGGGGATACACACCCGCACTCACATGGATGTCAAGTTGGGAACAACGGCTGTGTTCATGCAGCCAATGAGTTCCAATTGCCATGAATGTGACTACCTGCAGGAGGATGAAGGGAACACCAGGGCACCCATGTGGGCAAACATGGCCCTTTGCATGGGTGTACATCAAAATGCAAACGTGTGCACAAAGAATTATTTTGAGTTTTTAATTCTTGCCTGTGCCTCCACTGGGAAAAGTGTTTGATTGGGTTATATTGTTGGCATAAAATGATTTTTTGTTCTATAAGAGAGCCATCCATGGAGCCATTATGCCACTATTTGGTCAGAGTACCATTAAGTGTGCAACTAGAACATCTTACTATGTCATGGGGAAAATTCCCCACTTCCCATTCCAGTAACACCCTTTCTGTCAGGGTTTGACAGGGTTTCTACAGGGAAGGGAAAATTGATAACTGACATACGTTCTCACCTTTCTCTTTTCCTTTTATTTTTTTATGCCTGAAGATTTTAAGGCCGCGTACACACGCGGGGACTGTTCGCCCAACTTTGTCCGTCAAACAGTTTCAGCAAACAGTCCGCTCAAAATTAGCATGGACGGACATGGCCACACACGACGAACGAACAGTTTGCTGAAACCGTGCGCGATGACGTGAACGGCACGTACGACGGGACGAAAAATACGACGTCCTATACACTGCATTATAACTTTCGGCGTGTAAATCCTTTCTGAGCATGCGCGGAACTTAGTTTGACGAACAAGCCTACACACGAGGGGACTGTTCGCTGAAACAAAGTTTCAGCGGACAGTTTTTTGGAAATTCCGAAAAACCTTGTTCAGCGGACTGTTCGCTGAAACTGTCCGCTGAAAGCCCACACACGAGCGGACTGTCCGCCGAAACACTGTTCAGCGGACAAAGTTGGGCGAACAGTCCCCGCGTGTGTACGCGGCCTTAGAGTTCCCAGTTCCATGCAGTTTCTGCTTTTGAGCTTCTAAACTGATAATCCAAAACATTTTTTTTTTCAACAGATTGCCAATGCCATGCAATATGTAGTTGCATTAATTGAAAAAGAAGTGATGTCTGCATTGTTTAATACTATCTCTACATTACTGTGACTTTTCTTTACATATGACATGTTTTTCTTTTAAATGGATAGCGATTATTGATTTTTTTTATTTTATTTACATTATTTAAGTATACCAGTAGATTTCTTTTCTATTGATGCCTTGTATAGGAGGCGTGACATTGTCAGGGTTCAGGTTGTCTTTGTAACAGATGTTGTAGAGGAGGAAGTCAAGGTTTGCCCAATGAATCATGCTAGTGTGACCACAGCTGAATCAGCCTATGTTTCTTTTGGGAGAGGCAAATTGGAAGATGCTAAAGTTTCTTCAGTCCCCTGTCAGTAGAGCTGTTGGCTTGACTGAGAATTTCTAAGCTACTATGCTTTGTATAGATTTCAAAGGACAATATTTCTTACAAGTTATTTGATATAGAAAAAGAAAATCCATTTCCTGTCATAACTATTAGTATGTGAGCTGCTTTCTTGAGATCTTGCATGGTCAGTTTAACATATATCTAAAGCATATTTTTTTTATTATTTAACTAGAGTAGAGAAGGATCAATGCCTGTTTTTTTTTTTTTTTTTATCTGTATTCCATTGGAAGATATCCATTTACTTCCTGCCCTGTAGACACAACAGGAAATATAGGAAATCTCTCCAAAGTACAGGAAACCCTCTTATGCCCCATACACACGAGCGGAAATTCCGCCAGCAAAAGTCTGATGTGAACGTTTGGCCAGAAATTCCGACCGTGTGCATGTTCCATCGGACTTTTGCTGGTGGAATTTCCGCCAGCAAAAGATTGAGAGCAGGTTCTCTATATTTCCGACAGAAAAAGTTCCGATCTGAAATTCTGATCGTCTGTAGCAATTCCGACACGCAAAATTCCTACAAATGCTCGGAAACAATTTGATGCTTGTTCGGAAGCATTGAACTTAATTTTCTCGGCTTGTCGTAGTGTTGTACGTCACTGTGTTCTCGACGGACGAAAATTTAGAAAACTTTTGTGTGACCATGTGTAGCCAAGCTTGAACAAAATTCCGTCAGAAAAATCATCCAAGATTTTTCAGAGTGAAATTCCGCTCATCTGTACGGACCATAAGAGAGGTGCCACGAAACTGGAAGATTTCTTGTCCTGGTGACAACTGTAAAATTTTGAGATTTCCATAGCCTTCTGTAACATTAACAATGAACTCCAGAAAAAATTGCGAGAGACAATCTCCCCATTGGCCACATGGACAGAAATCACCACCTGATTGGTGTTCTAACACTTCCACACTATCTAAAACACAAGATCAGTTTTGGCTTTAGATTATTTTAATGTATTACTATTTAACTGCCTCATGATTGACCACATTCAAAATAACCTTGATATAGTTCTCTGTTTAGTCATCAACAGCAATTTTTTTCAGTCTGTTCTGTGCGCATTTTCCAGTATCAGACCTTTGACTTCGGAGTCTGTATGCCTAGTGTAAATTTCTAACATGAAACTATAAACCTATAATACAAGTAAAGTTTTCAATTTCCTTTTATTGGTTTGTGTCGCATGTTATAGTTTTATTACATAAAGTTTCTAGTGTAGGAATTCTCCCCATTATCTTTGAAGTTAAGTTAATACATTTTGTAACAGCCATTTTTTAATTGCTTTCTGTATCTCCAATCACATTATTAATTTTCTTCATAATTGTACTGTTAACTTTTTGTGTTACATGCCCTTTATTTAGATATTCAGTCATAGCATCAGCACAAATACTCCTGGCATAGAATGGTATCAACTAAAAACAAAACAAAATAAAAATACAAGCATATAATATGGGTATTTCATTGATTAGAATTGTTAATAAATTAGGTTTCTATTCCTTTTTTTTTTTTCACATTCTATTCCTTTATGGATGGTTGAAAATCAGATCCACTACACTACTTTAAGTGTTTTCCTTTTCAGTTCGGCTATGCTGGAATTCAAAGGAACCATTTTCATATACCAGGCCTAGTGGATGGAAAGGAGGTGGTGTTGGAATCCTCCTATCCCCTCAAAGCACTTTTCAGGTTCTTCATCCACCCCCTTCTCTGCCCCTCTCTTCATTTGAAGCTCACTGTATTCGTTTATTTTCTCCAGTTTCATTGAAAATCGCTGTGATCTATCGGCCCCCTGGACCGGTAGCAAACTTCCTTGACGACTTCTCCGCCCGGCTACCCTACTTTCTCTCCTCTGAAATTCCAACAATCATTCTTGGTGACTTCAATATCCCTGTTAATCTTAACACTCCTGCTACATCTAAGCTGCTGAGCCTAACCTCCTCTTTTGATCTAAAACAATGGACAAGTGCTTCCACTCACTCTGTTGGCAACTGCCTTGACCTCATATTCTCCTACCTATGCACTCCGCACACCCTCTCCAATATTCCTTTGCCTCTATCTGATCACCACCTTATTAGTTTCACTCTCTCCTTGTCTGCCTCCTCCTTGCCTTCCAACTACCAAACTATTACCCGTAGAAACCTTCACCATCTTAACCCTTCTCTTCTTTTTTTTCTGCTACAGATTTTCTCTACGACAAAATCTCATCCTTGTCCTGCCCCAACTTGGCTACTTCTGTCTACAACAGTTCACTGTCATCCACCCTGGATAACTTCGCCCCCCTCACTACGCACAGAATCAGGCCCCGACCGCTACAACCCTGGCAGACAGACAATACCAGAAGCCTCAAAAAACGTAGCTGTGCTCTTGAGCTTCTGTGGCGTAAAACTAACTCACAGCAAGATTTCAGCCAATATAAATCTGCCCTCCAAAAATACCATTCCTGCCTGTACACTTCCAAACAGACCTACTTTATTACTCTCATTAACACCCTCTCACGCAGTCCCCGTTATCTCTTTTCTACCTTTGCTACTCTACTTCGTCCTCCATTACGCCCACCCACTAACTTACTCACTGCCCAGGAGATTGCTTATCACTTCAAAAATAAGATTGAGACGATTTGTCTCGAGATTTCCGCTCTACAGACATCTCCCTCACCTTACACTCCTTGTCCTCCGGCACAATCAATACTTTCCTCTTTTAACCCAGCTACTATAGAGGAAGTCACTAATTTTTTTTCTATTGCCCACCTAACCTCCTGCCCCCTGGACCCTGTTCCTTCTCAAATACTACGGTCACCATCTGACTCAATCCTACACTCCTTTACTCATATATTCAACCTCTCACTCTCTACTGACATCTTCCCCAACCCTCTTAAACATGCACTAGTCACTCCCATACCAAAAAAGGCCTCAGACCCCACCAATCTTAACAACTTAAGACCCATCTATTTACTCCCTTTTGCCTCCAAACTCCTTAAACGTTTAGTCTACAACCGACTGAGCAACCACCTCATTGAAATAACCTTCTTGATCCTCTTCAGTCTGGATTTCGCCCACAGTACTCCACAGAAACTGCCCTCCTAAAACTCACAAACGACTTACTAACAGCCAAAACCAATGGTCATTATTCCATACTCTTACTCTTGGACCTTTCCGCTGCCTTTGATACAGTTGACCACCCGCTCCTCCTCAAAAAACTCAATTTTCTTGGTCTCCATGGCTTCACTCTCCGTTGGTTTGAATCTTACCTATCTCATCACACCTTCAGTGTCACTTACAACTCCACTTCCTCTTCTCCAACTCCCCTTTCCATTGGGGTCCCCCAAGGTTCTGTCCTTGGACCTCTACTATTCTCGATCTACACGTGCTCCCTGGGTCAGCTGACAGCCTCTCATGGCTTTCACTACCATGTATATGCTGATGCCACCCAAATCTATCTTTCTGCCCCTCAGCTCACCCCATCAATCTCCTCACGCATCATAGATCTACTAACAGACGTTTTAGCCTGGATGTCACACCTCTTCCTCAAACTTAATCTATCTAAAACCGAGCTCTTAATATTTCCTCCCCCACGTGCCCCTTCGCCTGACTTCTCTGTCAAGATCAATGGCACATCTATCAGTCCGTCCCCACATGCCAGGGTGCTAGGGGTAACCTTAGACTCCGAACTGTCCTTTCAGGCCCACATACAAGCCCTGTCCAAATCATGCTGCCTTAGCCTCCGCAACATTTACAGAATACGCCTTTTTTTAACTAATGACACCACCAAGCTTCTAATTAACTCCCTGGTCATCTCTCGCCTCGACTACAGCAACTCCCTCCTCATTGGATTAACTTTACATAGACTATCCCCCCTTCAGTCCATAATGAATGCTGCTGCCAGACTCATCCACCTTACCAGCCATTCAGTGTCCTCCACCCCTCTCTGCCAATCCCTCCACTGGCTTCCACTCACCCAACGAATAAAATTCAAAGTACTAACAATAATTTACAAAGCCATCCATAACTCTGCCACTAGTTACATCACTAACCTAGTCCCAAAATACCAACTAAGGTGCTCTCTTCGGTCATCTCAAGACCTCCTGCTCTCTAACTCGCTTGTCATCTCCTCCCATGCTCGCCTCCAGGATTTCTCCAGAGCTTCTCCCATCCTTTGGAACTCTCTACCCCAATCTGTCTGACTGTCCCCTAATCTATCCATCTTTAGACGATCCCTGAAAACCCTTCTCTTCAAAGAAGCCTATCCTGCTTCTAACTAACACTGTTTTACTTCCTCCATCAGCTAATCCCCCCACAGCTATTACCTATTGTATCAATTGACCCTTCCTATTTAGATTATAAGCTTTAATGAGCAGAGCACTCTGATTCCTCTTGTACCAAATTGTAATGTAACTGTAATGTCTACCCTCATGTTGTAAAGAGCTGAGCAAACTGTTGGCGCTATATAAAACCTGTATGATAATAATAATAATAATATGCAGAGGGTAATCCCCTTTACCTGTTGGCGTAAAAAGTGTGACTTTCTTTTTTACAATGGTCTTAAACAGACAATTTTACATCAAGGTTATTATATGAAACATTTGTTTATTTATGCAAGATAATTATATCTTCCCTTAAAGAACAACTGAACAATTGAACTTTTAGTTAAAATTAACCAAGAAAACCTCTAAAAACCCCTAGATTTCTTCATCACCAGTTCTTTGACACTGTAGTAATGAGGCTTACAATCACATGCCTGGTGGACCATCAGGACAAGAAGATTGTAGAGCTCGATCGCTTTATCCAACCCCAACTTGTGATCTGGGATATCAGTAGGAAAATCTGTTTTCAAGATATCTAACTTAGCGCAAGTCTGGTCTAGTTGATTTTGATGATGGTTATTTTATTGGTACATGAGATAACGAAGTTTAGCTTATGTTCCCTAGCTTCAATTTGTGTGCCCAGCAGCCCAATGTCAGCCTTTATATATAAAGTAATCTGTAAAGCTATGTAAGCCAATCCCTTGTACAGTAGATCAGAGACTGGGACTCAGTGGGGGAGAGGTTTTACATACAGGAGATACGCTTTCAAGTCAAGAAGGAAGTGCCGGTGTACAGTCCTGTGAACCTCCTGCAGCTTCCAGGCCATGTGTCTGTGATGGATCCACAGCAGCCATCTTCGCTGCAGCTGCTGTGGAGCAGGATGCTGGTGGGGGTCTGGAGCAGGCTCTACTCTCTGTTCCTCTAGTCATCTAACAGAGCAAGGGTGTATGGGAGAGCTCATTCAGCCAGTTCAGTAAGCAGGTTGGCGGCTAGGCAGCCATCTTGGCGAGCTGCATGCAGGTGTACCTTCCCTCTCGTTTTTATTCAATTTTGGCAATGAATAAAATTTTGACAATGTTGGATTTTTGTTTAACATGTATCTATATATTCCGATTATAATACTTTTAAAACTAGCTCTGCTAATATTTCCAGTCTGTACATACTCACAGATAAGTCAGTACTTGATAAATGTCAGTATATACCTAAAATTGGTAGGCACTGTTTTAAACATTTCCTCTATCATTTACAGCTATGTTACTATCTTTATTGGCTGGCTTTATCATTATGTCTTTATTTTACAATGGCAATTTCTATTTGTATGTTAAAACATTTTTATGTCTCACATGTTTCTGGATAATGGATAATACTATTAACTAATTTTCTATCATTTTAACAAAAACATTGAACATTCCCTCCAGATGCAAATGGTGTGAAATCATTTTAATATGGGACAGCTAATGTTAATTTGTAGTACTGATAAGCTATGTTAACTTTCTCTTTATAGAGACTTCAATATTCTTTCAATTGTTATTTCCTCCTGCTATATAAATTGAAATTTTTTTTTATTTTTTTTTGGAGAGTGGACTTTTGTTTGTACCAACTTTATCCTTGAAAGGATCAAAGATCTGAACCTGTTTGCTAGGAAACTAGTGTTGAAAATAGAAAATATGAACAAAGAAAAAATAGGTCCTTTGATATCGCAGGAGGTATAAACATGCCCTTCAGTATATATTGTATAAAGGGCTATATATAAAGTGTTATTAAAGGAAGAATATGGATACTGTATATGTTAAAATCTTTCAACATTGGCAACATTGCATTAATTGTTCAAAATGCGGGATCCTCTGAGTGTCCAAATGTTTCTGGTAATCACATGATTGAAGGATTGAGTTGATATATAAACACCATCTTATGGCCATATGTACAAATTTCACCATCATACATAGCAGATACACATAATCTTGTGAAAAAAAGCAAGATTCCACAGTTGCAAGCAATACTCTTTTAGTGAGCCTTGATGTTAGAGTGATACTAAAAACACACACTGTTTAATTTACATTGTCCCTTCTCTTTCTGTATGTGGATGATGGCTTTGTAATTATTTTAATAAAAATAAAAAAATATATAAGTAACTTTTTCCTAATTGATATACAGCTGTCACACGACCCAGATCTTTCTTAGCCTGCCTGGGAAACAAATGCAGGAGGAGCTTCGTGTCCTCTGCTGCTGGTCAAATGCTCAAAAAAAAGTAGAGTAAAAAAAAAAAAAATATATATATATATATATATATATATATATATATATATATATATATATTATCAATGAACTGTTTTAAATAATCATACAATCACATTTGAAATAAATCTTTATTATTTTGTGGAAATAACATGGTGTGGGCAGATTTCTGCCAGTCACAGCCCCCCCCCCCCCCCCCCAGCCTTGCCTATGTCTTAGAAAAAGAGGTTGGTGAAGCCTCCATTAATCAATATGTTACATCCCATCCCCATTGTGTTTAGCTGGTTAGTGGGCATGGAGGGAGGGGGTGTGCTGTCATTTACCACTGTGTATACGCCCACATATGTGTCTCTATAATCATATGGGCTGCTCAGATGTGATAGGGAGGAAATTCTGAACATAGAAACTCATTGAAAACTGAGCATGTCCAGAGTTGCCATCACAGCTGCAAAATCCCTAGCTCAATTGGAGACTTAAACAGGAGGTGGGGATAGAGAGCAGCAGGATCAACCAGGTTATTTGCAGAATACAGAAAATGAATCTCATAGTGACTGAGTGAATATAAACAGTATGCAATACAGCATTTATTGATAGTTTTTTTTTTTTATGATGTGAGTTTAGTAACACTTTAAGGCTTTGTAAAGTAACTTTAATAATGAACTATAAGTAAAAGTGTGTGAACACATTTTGAGAACCAGAGAATTTTGCTTTTCTAAAAAAAAAATTCTTATTCACATTTACTTTCTTTTTCAGAGCACTGCCTATAAACAGCTGATATAAATAGCAAAGGCATCTGCATGCAAAAACACATTTTTTCTGGGAAGGTGGGGATTGCCTTTGTTTTTACTGAAAAAGTTGGAAAGGTATACATCCCATGTGTTATTATGGGTCAGATTTATCAGATCTATCTAAATATGAATAAAATGGGGATGCCCTTTAAGAGTGAAATTCGTAAGGAAGCCATACTGTTTTTAACTTGACCATAAAGAAAGATGTAAAAGGGAACAGTCAGTTATTTTTTGAGCTTTCTTATAAACCAAAACGACCAAAAAAGTAATCCATAAGGTTCATTGCAATGTGGACATTGCAAAGCTTGCAATACTAGTGATAAAAAAAAAAACCTTCAAATGACCCAGTTTTCTGCAGTAATTTGCATTAAAATGTGATCTGATCCTCATCCAAGTCACAACAATAGGCAAACACAATGTGCTTGAGGTCATAACTCACAAACAGTTCCAATTTATTTACACATCTTTTTCAATTTATTTATACATCTATTATACATACATCTATTATACATTCACAGTGCTGGAAGAAAAAGTACATGATCCCATAAAATAATGACTTCAACAAATGCTAATTGGAGTCAGTAGTTTGCACACATGGAGTCCAATTAATAAAATTAATACAATTTGTTTGGGGGTGTGGTTTAGAGCTATTTTGATTGATGAAAGACACTCAAACATTTTAAGATTGCCGTTCATAAGAAGCATGAGCTGATGTAAACCATGCCTCACTAAAAGGAGCTTTTTGAAGAGAATCTCAAAATGTTTTGGCATCCATCAATCAACAGTTTGACAAATTGTCTGAAAATGGAGAGTTTAGTACTGTGACTTCCTTTCCTAGAAGTAGGGGTCCAGCCAAGATGACTCCCAAGGCACAACGCATCTTCTATGAGAATAACCCACGGATAACAACTAAAGGCTTGAAGACAGGTAGAGTGTCCATGGCAAAACAAAAATGTAGGAAGCAGCTGCTTTCCAAAAAGAAATTGCTGTGCACCTGAAATTTGCCAAAGAGCACCTTAGCAAACCACAATGCTACTGGGGAATGTATTGTGGACTGATGAAATACAAGTTAAATTGTTTGGGAAGAATACTCAGCACTATGAATTGTGCAAAAAATGGCACAATATAACAACATCAAAACATAATCCCAACCGTGAAATGTGGTGTCAATGCCTTAGGGTCTAGACCAGTTGCCATTATTATGGGAGAGATCAATTCCCAAATTTTCCAAAATATCCTACAAGATAATGTCAGGGTGGCTATCTGCCAGTAGAAGCTACCTAGAAATTGGGTGATGCAGCAGGATAGTGACCCTAAACATCAAAGTAAATCCACAACAGACTGGCTTCAGAAAAAGAAAATTAACTTCAAGAGAGCTGTTCACACCAGACATTCTACAAATGTGTCTGAGTTGAAGCAGTTTTGTAAAGAGGAATGGTCAATAATTCCTCCTGAACGTTGTGCAGGTCTGATCCAGAGCTTCCAAAAGTGCTTGCTTGACGTTATTGCTGCCAAGGTTCGACCAGCTAGTAACTCCAAGGGTTCACTTGCTTTTTCCTTCAGTACTGGTAATATTTAATGAGTGTGTGAATAAAAACATTAGAAATAAGAATTGTCTGTGTGTTATCAGTGTACTCACATTTTGTTTGTCTATTGTTGTGACTTAGATGATGATCAGATCCAATTTCATGGCAAATTACTGCAGAAAATAAGTTAATTTCAATGCATTCACTTACTTGTTCTTGCTATTCTCATGGTTAAAATAATTTATAAAGCCAGAAAAATAGACAGATGATGGAAATTAGATATTTCTTTAGCAGATGATAGAAATTAGATCTTTCTTTAGATGTAGCTCTTCTGTAATGATGTATGTGGCTAAATGTCCATGTTCAAAACTCTATATTGGGAAAAGGCAATAAGGCAGACAGACGTTCTTGACATTTGGATGATATTATGTTGAAGAGAAATGTATTCTCAGCAAAACATAAACTGTATGGACATCATTCCACAACAATATGAAACATAATGTAAATATGCACAGAATGATGGACCAGATTGTTTATACTGTAATTCAGGGCAAAAAAAATGGGTCCAAGCAAAGGAAACTTTGACAGTAGTTTATTACAAACTGACTTTCAGTGGATCTTTGGACTTAATATAATACCATCACATGGTCTGAATGAAGTTTATACATATCTCGTCTATGGTAAAAATAAATAAAAACTAGCTTTGTAGATAAATGTATGAGATCAATTTGAGATGGAGAATCATGTAATCTATTAAGGCTGCATTCAGACCTGAGTATTTTCAGCTCATAAAACGCTCGTACAACGCCCAAAAAAAGCCTGGAAAACACCCATCAACCAAAATCCCATTTATTTCAATGGCTCCTGTTCACATCTGAGCGTTTTGTCACCTGAAGCAAAACGCCTGAAAAACACCCTAAGCTCAAAAAAGAACATGAGCTTCTTTGGGGAAGATTACAGATGTTTTTCTGCCTTTTACATTGGTGACCTAAACAAAATTGCGGAAAAAATGCTGCAAAGTCTTGGTGAAAATGCGCAACTTTAAAATGCTCAAATGGAAATGCAGCTTAAGAAAGAAGTTTAAATGAATGAACTTCCCTATAGACATTCAGGAATAATAATAAGAGTTATGAATAGATATGAAAAGTCAACAATGAAACTGTACAGTATGCAAGATCCATATAAAAGTTATCAACATGATTAAATTATGGATAGAGAATAGGTTCAACAAATTATTTAAATCCATGGAATAGCGTCAATAAGTTATTTAACATTCATGGAGTAAGTTTATGATAGTAGGTTAAGAAAGACATAATTCTGAAGATAACTGTAAATAAATATCAGAAGGTTGAAATAGATATTAATTTGAAGTGAAATGTAAATAAAAAAATCACGAGGAATAAATAAATTATGATAGTTCTTAACCACTTTCAGACCGGACCATTTTGCTGGTAAATGACCAGAGGTCTTTTTACACTTTGGCACTGCGCTGCTTTAACTGGTAATTGCGCGGTCATGCAATGTTGTACCCAAACAAAATTTGCGTCCTTTTCTTCCCACAAATAGAGCTTTCTTTTGATGGTATTTGATTGCCTCTGCGATTTTATTTTTTGCGATATAAACGTAAAAAGACCGCAAATTTTGAAAAAAAATGATATTTTCTACTTTTTGTTATTAGAAAAATCCAATAAACTCAATTTTAGTCATACATTTAGGCCAAAATGTATTCAGCCACATGTCTTTGGTAAAAAAAAAGTCAATAATTGTATATTTATTGGTTTGCGCAAAAGTTGTCACATCTACAAACTAAGGTACGTTTTCTGGAATTTACGCAGCTTTTAGTTTACGACTGCCTATCTCATTTCTTGAGGTGCTAAAATGGCAGGGCAGTACAAAACCCCCCCAAATGACCCCATTTTGGAAAGTAGACCCCCTAAGGAAATTGATAAGAGGCATGTTGAGCCCATTGAATATTTTATTTTTTTGCCTCAAGCGATTGAATAATGACAAAAAAAAAAATTTTTTTTTTTTTTTTACACAAAGTTGTCACTAAATGATATATTGCTCACACATGCTATGGGCGTATGTGAAATGACACCCCAAAATAAATTCTGCTGCTTCTCCTGAGTATGGGGATACCACATATGTGGGACTTTTTGGGAGCCTAGCCGCGTACGGGGCCCCGAAAACCAAGCACCGCCTTCAGGCTTTCTAAGGGCGTAAATTTTTGAGTTCACTTCTCACTACCTATTACAGTTTTGAAGGCCATAAAATGCCAAGATGGCACAAAACCCCCACAAATGACCCCATTTTAGAAAGTAGACACCCCAAGCTATTTGCTGAGAGGCATGTTGAGTTCATGGAATATTTTATATTTTGCCACAAGTTGCGGGAAAATTACAAACTTTTTTTTTTTTTTTTTTTTTTAACAAAGTTGTCACTAAATGATATATTGCTCATGCATGCCATGGGCATATGTGAAATGACACCCCAAAATAAATTCTGCTGCTTCTCCTGAGTACGGGGATACCACATATGTGGGACTTTTTGGGAGCCTAGCCGCGTACGGGGCCCCGAAAACCAAGCACCGCCTTCAGGCTTTCTAAGGGCGTAATTTTTTGATTTCACTCCTCACTACCTATTACAGTTTTGAAGGCCATAAAATGCCAAGATGGCACAAAACCCCCACAAATGACCCCATTTTAGAAAGTAGACACCCCAAGCTATTTGCTGAGAGGCATGTTGAGTCCATGGAATATTTTATATTTTGCCACAAGTTGCGGGAAAATTACAAACTTTTTTTTTTTTTTTTTTTTTTTCACAAAGTTGTCACTAAATGATATATTGCTCACGCATGCCATGGGCATATGTGAAATGACACCCCAAAATAAATTCTGCTGCTTCTCCTGAGTATGGGGATACCACATATGTGGGACTTTTTGGGAGCCTAGCCGCGTACGGGGCCCCGAAAACCAAGCACCGCCTTCAGGCTTTCTAAGGGCGTTACAGTTTTGAAGGCCATAAAATGCCAAGATGGCACAAACCCCCCCCCAAATGACCCCATTTTGGAAAGTAGACACCCCTAAATTTAGGGGTACACTAGTGAGACTAGGTAATAAATGGCGGGTGCCCTGAAACTATAAAAAAATAACTAACCAACCAGCGTCACCTGTAACAGTTATATGGTGATCACTGGTGAAAGGGTTAACTAGGGGGCAATTAGGGGGCTTTATGCGGTAGTATATGGGGGTCCCTGGCGCTATAAAAAGCTGCAGCGAACCTAAATACCTACCTGCCTAACTAGCGTCACCTGTGACACTAATACGGCGATCAGAAAAACGATCGCTTATTAGGCTGGGTTCACACTGGAGCGATGCGGGAACGCCACGAATGCGCGGCGGGTTCCCGCATCGCATGCCTCCCGGCGGCAGTTCACACTGCCCTATGCGAACTGCTGGGAGTGTCAGTGAAATGTTACTGACACCCCCAGATCAGTTCGCATATCGCAGTGCGATCTGCAAACTCGGATCGCATGGTGTGAACACCCATGCGATCCGATTCTGCTGCGGGCCAAAAAAAGGGTCCCGTGCGAATTTGCGGCGGGTGCGGCGGGTGCGGCGAATGGCTGAACTCGAATCGCACAGAGATCGGATGTGATTTGCACTGCAGTGCGGTGCGAATCACATCCGTTCTCATAAACCGCTGCAATGTGAACCCAGCCTTAGTGACACTGGCGACGGGGGGTGATCACGGGGTTAAACCTTTATTGGGGGGGTTAGGGGGGTACCTTAGAACTAAAGGGGGCTAACCCTAACTGCCCTAACAGTTATTAGTCACAAATGACACCCGCCGGGTGATCAGGGGGTTAAACCTTTATTAGGTAATAAATGGCGGGTGCCCTGAAACTATAAAAAAATAACTAACCAACCAGCGTCACCTGTAACAGTTATATGGTGATCACTGGTGAAAGGGTTAACTAGGGGGCAATCAGGGGGCTTTATGCGGTAGTATATGGGGGTCCCTGGCGCTATAAAAAGCTGCGGCGAACCTAAATACCTACCTGCCTAACTAGCGTCACCTGTGACACTAATACGGCGATCAGAAAAATGATCGCTTATTAGGCTGGGTTCACACTGGAGCGATGCGGAAACGCCGCGAATCCGCGGCGGGTTCCCGCATCACATGCCTCCCGGCGGCAGTTCACACTGCCCTATGCGAACTGCTGGGAGTGTCAGTGAAATGTTACTGACACCCCCAGATCAGTTCGCATATCGCAGTGCGATCTGCAAACTCGGATCGCATGGTGTGAACACCCATGCGATCCGATTCTGCTGCGGGCCAAAAAAAGGGTCCCGTGCGAATTTGCGGCGGGTGCGGCGGGTGTGGCGGGTGCGGCGAATGGCTGAACTCGAATCGCACAGAGATCGGATGTGATTTGCACTGCAGTGCGGTGCGAATCACATTCGTTCTCATAAACCGCTGCAATGTGAACCCAGCCTTAGTGACACTGGCGACGGGGGGTGATCACGGGGTTAAACCTTTATTGGGGGGGTTAGGGGGGTACATTAGAACTAAAGGGGGCTAACTCTAACTGCCCTAACAGTTATTACAGTCACAAATGACACCAATGCAAAAAAAAAAAAAATGACATTGGTGTCACTGTGACTGGGGGGCAGGGGTAATTGGGGGGGTGATCGGGGGGTAAAGGGGGGGTGTGAGTGTGCCTGGCATGTTCTACTGTGTGTGTGAGTGTTGGTGCAACTTACTGATCCGCTCTCCTCCGTGTCGGAACGAAAAATACCGACACGGAGGAGAGAATACATCACTTCCTCTCCTGTGTTTACATTACAGGAGAGGAAGTGATGTCACCGGGGATTTCTATTCGTCGGGAGCGATCGCGAGGGGGTGGCCATGAATGAATGGCCGTCCCCTCGTCCGGGATCGCTCCCGTACGAATACCGACCGCCGCAGGCACCGGGCGGGGGCCCGATCGGGCCCCCGACCCGCGGGAGGCAAGGGACGTACATGTATGTCCTTATGCCTGCCCGTGCCATTGTACCGACGTACATCGGCGTGCGGCGGTCGGCAACTGGTTAAAGGATAAATTAAATATTGGAAATATTCAGTAGCAGAAGATGAGCAAAATAGCAAAATAGGCGAGTTGGAAGCTCTGGTGCATCAGGAGAGCTATGGTGTAATCGGTATTGCTGAAACTTGGCTTATTCCTCACATGACTGGGCTATTACTATTCCTGGCTATGCACTCTTTCGGAAAGACAGAGTAAAAAGGAAAGGTGGAGGGGTCTGTCTGTATGTGAGAAGTGATCTCAAAGTGAGTGAGAAAGAGGACCTGGTGGACGGAGAGTGTGATGAGTCCGAAGCATTATGGGTGGAACTGCATACAGATGTGCGTAGTTCAAAGTTAATCATTGGAGTTTGTTATAGACCACCCAATTTTAATGAGGAGGTGGAGACTCAGCTCCTTGCACAGATAGAAAGGGCTGCAAGGGCTGGGACAGTGATAATAATAGGGGATTTTAACTACCCAGAAATTGACTGGGGTAATGGCACTGCTGGGACAGTTAAAGGGCAAAAATTTATAAACCTATTACAGGACAATTTTATGGTCCAGTTTATTGAGGCCCCAACTAGGAATGCTGCTCTATTGGACCTGGTAATCTCAAACCATGCAGAGCATATTACTAATGTTCAGATAAAGGAACATCTGGGTAGCAGTGACCATAACATGATTTCATTTGACGTTAGCTGTAAGCAAAAATCACATACGGGAAAGATAAAAACACTTAATTTCAAGAGAGCAAATTTTCCAAGGATGAGGGCTGCTCTCCAGGACTTAGACTGGGAGAGAATATTGGCATCAATGGGCACAGAACAGAAATGGTAATTCTTCAAAAAGACTGTTTGTGATCTCACGGCAAAGTATATTCCCATGGGCAATAAGTTTAAAAGGCTAAAAATAAAACCGATGTGGCTCACGACCAAAGTTAAAAAAGCTATAAACTATAAAAAAAGAGCTTTTAAAAAATATGAAAATGAAGGAACGTTAGTGTCATTTAAATGTTACAAGGAATATAACAGAATATGTAAAAAGGAAATCAAGGATGCAAAAATTCAAAATGAAAGACAGATTGCAAAAGATAGTATGACAAACCCCAAAAAATTATTCAAATATATTAATAGTAAAAAGGTTAAGTCTGAGCATGTAGGCCCTTTGCAAAATAATCTGGAGTGGGTGACTGGGGACAAAGAGAAGGCTAACTTATTAAATACTTTCTTCAGCTCTGTGTATACAAAGGAGCATGGGGGAGCTCATGTCCATAATGGGGGTGGTAGTGACGCAGTCCCAAATCCACAATGGCTCAAAAGTGATATGGTCCAGAAATATTTGGACAGAATAAAGGTGGATAAAGCACCTGGACCTGATGGCATCCACCCACGGATCCTAAAAGAATTGAGCTCTGTAATTTCAAAGCCATTGTATCTAACTTTTAGGGACTCATTAATGACAGGAATAGTACCACTGGATTGGCGCAGGGCCAATGTGGTGCCTATATTTAAAAAGGAAACTAAGTCTTTACCAAGTAACTATAGACCCGTTAGTTTAACTTCTATAGTTGGGAAGATACTGGAGGGATTAATAAAAGACCACATAGATGAGTTCTTAAAAATATTTTAAGCAACAGACAGCATGGATTCATGAAAGGCAGAAGTTGTCAGACAAACCTGATTTCTTTTTATGAGGTGGTAAGTAAAACCTTGGACAGAGGGGTGGCGGTGGACGTGATATACTTGGATTTTGCAAAAGCGTTCGATACAGTTCCGCACACACGGCTCATGTGTAAGATAAAGTCTACAGGTTTGGAAATATCAGTTTGTAAATGGATAGAAAACTGTCTAAAAGACAGAATTCAGAGAGTAGTGGTTAATGATTCTTACTCTGAATGGTCTAAGGTTATCAGTGGTGTATCCCAAGGTTCAGTGCTGGGACCCTTACTTTTTAATATCTTTATAAATGATATTGGGTCTGGGATCAAAAGTAACATTTCCGTCTTTGCAGATGACACCAAGCTATGCAGTGGAATAACGTCCTTACAGGATGTCTCCAATTTACAAGCCGACCTCAATGCTCTGTCTAATTGGGCGACTATGTGGCAGATGAGGTTTAATGTTGATAAATGTAAAGTTATGCACTTGGAGGCTAAGAATATGCATGCATCATACATGCTAGGGGGAGTACAACTGGGGGAATCTATAGTGGAGAAGGATCTGGGGGTTTTGGTAGATCATAAGCTCAATAATAGCATGCAATGCCAAGCTGCGGTTTCCAAAGTCCTTTCCTGTATTAAGAGAGGTATGTACTCCAGAGAGAGAGATATCATTTTGCCCCTGTTCAAATCATTAGTAAGACCTCATCTAGAATATGCAGTTTAGTTTTGGGCACCAGTTCTCAAAAAGGATATCGGGGAACTGGAGAAAGTGCAGAGAAGGGCAACCAAACTGATAAGAGGCATGGAGGATCTCAGCTATGAGGAAAGATTAGAGGAACTGAATTTATTCACTCTTGATAAGAGGAGATAAGGGGGATATGATCAACATGTACAAATATATAAGGGGTCCATATAGTGAACTTGGTGTCGAGTTATTCACTTTACAGTCAACAAAGAGGACAAGGGGGCACTCTTTATGTCTAGAGGAAAAGAGATTTCATCTCCAAATACGGAAAGGTTTCTTCACAGTAAGAGCTGTGGAAATGTGGAATAGACTCCCTGCAGAGGTGGTTATTGCCAGCTCAGTGGATTGCTTTAAGAAAGGCCTGGATTATTTCCTAAGTGTACATAAAATAACTGGGTACTGACATTTATAGGGAAAGTTGATCTGGGGAAAATCCGATTGCCTCTCGGGGGATCAGGAAGGAATTTTTTCCCTTGCTTTAGCGAATTGGATCATGCTCTGCTGGTGTTTTTTGCCTTCCTCTGGATCAACTGTGGGTATAGAATTGGGTATATGGGCTGGTATGATATTATTATATATATATATATTTTTTGTGGTTGAACTGTATGGACTTGTGTCTTTTTTCAACCTGACTAACTATGTAACTATGTAAAGACAATTTAGTACAAATACATACAAATGCACAAAAAGACAAGACTGAGTAAACATATTTTAATTGGCAAGCTAATAATCAATAGCAAATTCCCTAGGAGACCAATAACCTAAACTTTGTTCATAGTTTAAATAGGAAGGGCTCAAAATGGCATATCTGAGTGAGGAGAATAAGGCTGACCATACATTATACAATTTTCTTATTCAATTTTCTTTTGATTTACCCTCAACTATGAAGTGTAAGTACCTGCCTTATTGCAGACAAATTAATAGTGTTTAGGTCTGACCTCATATCATATGGATTTGGTAAATCTACAGGAAAACTGTACAAGAAAATTATATAATGTATGGCCAGCCTAAGATGTTATATTTGGCATGCATGATTATGTTGGCTAAATGAATGTTGGCTAAATGACATGCATACATAATCAGACATGTGTAATGTAGCATGATGACATAATCATATGGACGTCTATGATCATAGCCAAGAGATTATATAAGGAAGGAGAAAGTAGCATTGGTTGGTATTTTGTTGTTATACTTTACACAGAACACAATTTATTGTATACCCTGAAGAAGCCACTAAGGGTGGCAAAACATGTAGGGAGCACAGAGCAGCACTTAACACTTGCCAGACATGTTAAATGTTAAAGCCATGGGCAAAAAAATGTTTTTTCCCCCTGTTTTTGCCGAAATTTGCTAAAAATTTTAAAAAAAAATTCAGTGTGGAGTAGTTTTACAAATTAAAAAGTCATTTTGTTACACTGGGAATGCAAAATGCAGTATATATACAAGTATTATGCTTGAAATAAAAGCACAGATTATTCGGTAAATAAACAAAGCTTGCTTTTTTTTCAATTTCATTTTTTTATTACAAATAGAATAACAAGGACTGTATATGTTATGACAATTTCAACTATGCATGAGAACAGATAACCACCCCCTTTCCTCATAATTTAAAAGCTTCCTGCCAATATTAATTTTATGCTATTGACAATGCTGACCCAGAAGCATATATTGCTCTTGCAAGAGCTTGATCAATGTTCTTCTGATTTGCAGGTGTCATTTTATTCATAAATTAAGGTATTGTGTATTTTTGTGAGACAGTGGTTTGCAACACTTAAAAGTCAATAGCTACAATTACTTTAGTTGCTGAATTTAAAGGGGTTGTAAAGGTAAATGTTTTTTCACCTTAATGCATTCTATGCATTAAGGTGAAAAAACATCTCACACTGCTGGCGCCCCCAGTCCCCCCGTTTTACTTACCTGACCCCTCGAAAATCCCGCGCTCGCCCTCGCCGTCCTCTTCGCCGCTCAGCCTGGCCGCTGATTGGCTGGAGTGGATGGATTGAAAGCAGCGCAGCCATTGGCTCGCGCTGCTGTCAATCACATCCAATGACGCAGCGCGCCGGGGGGCGGGGCCTTGTGATACAGCGAGCGGCTATAGCCGCCGGCTGTATCACGGGAGCGCGCCCGCAGTGCTTCTCACCAATGCGAGGGAGCTCGCATTAACGTGAGAAGCACCTGCGGGAGGAAGCAGAGACAGCCGCCGAGGGACCCCAGAAGAGCAGGTTTGGGGCCACTCTGTGCAAAACGAGCTGCACAGTGGAGGTAAGTATGACATGTTTGTTATTTAAAAAAAATAAAAATTTTTACTTTACAACCCCTTTAAGTTCCAAAGTATTTTATTAAAGATCAAAGAGACATAGAAACATAAAACATGTCACAACAAAATGAAGTTCAAGGCTTCCTTCAAATAAATTGAACAACGGAAGCTGAGCTGATACATAGTTTGTTAGTGCCGTGGCCGTGTGAATAAGATGCAAAGCATAGTATATCTGAAAAGGGCCCATGGTCTAACAATAGGGTGCCTAACAGTCACTATAAATGCTTAACTGGTAGAAAGGAAGATGCTATTAGGCCAAGTGTATGAAAAGACATGATCCCATCCCATCCAGAATCAAAGGGAATAAGTCAAAATACTGGAATACTCTGCAGAATTCTGGAAGTGTAGGCAACCCACGCAAGTTTTTGTATGTTTGGAGGGAGTGTCCATTGCTATGTAAATAAGCTTCTCCATCTCAACAATCTTTGGTATTCATCTGAACCAGTCTGTTAATTTCAGCGGGCACTTTTTACCCCAGAAAAGTGTGATGCACGCCCTAGCTGCATTGACAAGATGCATAGCTTGAGATTTAAAGTAGGCAGATATAGAAAGAGATGCGTGATGTAGTAGAAATTGGGTTGGAGTAAAATCAAACACCTAACTAATACTGTTGCAGAGATGAATACAACCACCAGATGTGTAGAAGGGAACCAGTTTCTGCTTCACATCTCCACATGTGGATAAGGCCTGAGGAGAAAACTTGTGTATCAAAAGGGGGGATTTATACCATCCGGAGAAGTGAGACATTCACTGTACCTTTGTGCAAATATTGACAAATCTGCCCCCATTCCTCAGCAGACATGTCAAGATATACGTAAGTCCCATTCCCACCTCCTACAGGCTAAATTACAGGTCAGTTCTTGATCAGAGAAAAGAAGCGGATATACAGTATAGATGAGATTAGATGAGATTGGAATTCCCTCACTGAGCACAAAGATTCAAACAATGTGCTTGGTTGGGTCCATGCAGAAAGCCTGTTTGGATGAATGAAAAAGTGCCTTAATTTGACATGTGTCCAAAAGGGGAAATAGTGCCTGTTTATCAGGGCTTCATAACTAAGAAAGGAGCCTTTGACAAAAAAGCAGTAATTTGGTCATACGGCCATATATCAGTCAAAAGGTGGGGTTCCAATCCGGGGAGAAGGCCAGATTACGATTGATAGTGGTTAGGGGACCCAAGGAAGAGGAAACAATTTAGCGTATGTTTTATGGAAACAAGATAGGGTGGCACCTATCAGTGGATTGTCTTCATAGTCAGAAAGAACATGTGGCAAAATCAGCCAGGGAGTCAAGTGCAATGGAGTGGTGTTAAAAGCATTTTCAAGGGTTACCCAGGCTTTAGGGTGAACATGTATGTTCCAGTGTACTAGCCTGATAAGGTGACAAGCCCAGTGGTATTTTTAGAGATCTGGGAGGTCTAGGCCACCCCTCAGCTTTGGAAGGGTTAGCTTAACAAAGCTGAGCTGAGAACGCCCAGATGTCCAGACACAGGCTGATAAATATGAAGTAAAAATGGCTGGAGGTAACTTAATTGGAATTGCTGGCATCAGGTAGAGTAACCTTGGCAGTATATTCATTTTAAAAACTGCAGCTCTACCAAACCATGTAAAAAAGAGGTTATTCCACACCTGAAGGTAACTTTGAATGGAACATAAAGCCTGTAAGAAGTTCATCTGAGAGTAATGGAAGTTGAATTCCTAAATAAGGGATTGCATCTTGCTTCCAGGTGAATGGAAAAATTGCTTGGCAATGTGCTACCAAGGTCAGGGCTGAGACTAATATTAAGGGGGAATGATTTGGAAAAGTTTATCTGAAGATTGGACAAGATTATTAAATGTGTAAAATCTTGAAGTATGTTTGGTATGTTCACAAGAGGTTCAGAGAGAAAGTGATGAATGACATCTGCAAAGACTGCTACTCTGTACATAGTACTTGTAATCACAAAGACCCATGATCAACAAAACAGCTTCCATATTATCCCAGGCTACGCTATTGAATGCCTGCTCCACGTCCAAGGATAAGAAAAAGCTTCTCTGGTTATGTGTCATAAGCCAGTGGTGTAGGTTTAGCGCTTTATTAGTGTTATCCCTGGCTTCCCTAACTGGAATAAACCCCATTTGATCATTAATGATGAGGTAAAGGAGCAGGGTCGCTGATAAAAATCGCTGATAAAAATCATCACCTTCAACCCCACCCCTTGTCCCTCCTTCAGCTACACCCCTGTCTGCTGGCAGCACATGCGTTATGGTATTGGCAGCATGGATGGCACGGTCTCTGCAGGCAGAACATGTGTTATGGCCCATAACACATGTGCTGCCTGCAGAGACAGTGTCACACTGCCAGTGCCATAATGTGTAGATTCTGCAGAGACAGATACAGTGTACAGTCAATCATCATCATATAGTAGATCTCTTGAATCACCCCCGAGCAAGCACACACCTATATTATGCCCACTTCCTCTCTGATTCCAGCTGCTGCCTGAAGTCACAATTTCAATTGTCAGCTCAGCTGAGTTGCTTCCTCTGCTGCCGCCATTCACCTCACTGCTTCTTCTCCAGTCTCAGGCCTGGCCAAGTGGGGAACAGAGTGGAGTGCCATGAGCAGAGGGAGATAAATAACTCCGCCAGGGAAGTCACGGCCACTGCACTGACATGCGGAGCAGCCAGGGAAGTGACATGCGCCCTAAATACAAGAAGTAGTCCCTCACAAGAACCCACAAGAACCGAATAGTTTAAAAGCATGCAGAGACGTCGGAGTGTGGAGCGGATTGTGGGGAGGTCGGGCCGCTGCTTGTTGGAGAATTATTATTTTTTTATTATTATGCATGCATTCCCTGTTTATATTGCCCCCCTGCTGGCTTTTCAGCAGCCCTGGAAGGGAGCAAGGCAAATTCACCAAGACCTTAGAAAAAAGTTTGATATCTACATTACGGAGTGAGATGGCTCTATAGTTGGAGAAGAGAGATGGGTCTTTGCTCTCCTGTCAGGAAAGGCTTACCAGAGGGCAAAATGTTTCCCGCAGGCTAACTCCTGTTCCCCAAATTTGTCTTGGGGAATCTGCATTACTGTGTACTAACATAAATTAGCACATGTGCACGAAGATAAAAGAGAACGGTTATGCGCATAAGCGCATTAGCACCCACGGCATATCATGTGACAGATAAGGGTGCCAAATGGGTTATTTAAACCATATCAGTACACAGATCCAGTGCTGTCTTGTCTACAGCATTCCTTTGAGTGTCCTGTTTCCTGTTTATCTGCATCTGATTCCCATTACCTACCCGATGTGCTTTGACTATTCCTCCTCTCCACCTGCAATGACCCGGCTTGAACTTTGACCTCTCTCCAGTATCCGCATCTGTACCTTATCTGTCCGCACTATGTATGACCTGGCTTGCCTGACCCTGCTCCAGTCTTCTGCTTCCAGCTTGTGTAGCTCCGGTACCGCTGACCTGCATCCACAGCATACCTGCATCTATTATCCTGTATCTACAGCTTGCCTGCATCTGCTGTCCTGCATCCACAGCATCCCTGCATCCACTGCCCTGCAACTACAGCTTACCTGCATCAGCTGTTCTGCATCCAAAGCATATCTGCATCCGCTGTCATCTGGCAACCCACTCAACTGGAAGACCAGCAGCTAACCTGACTACCGGCCCTCATGTGACTCTGCACTCCTGCACCACCTGTCTGCTCTACCAGGGGCCTCCTAGTCAGAGGAGTAAGAAAAGCTTTCCTCTGCATACCAGGCTCTTCCTACCAAGTACACGACCCCTCCTTTGGAATTAAAGGATTGTATATTTCTAATAAGCTACAGGAATGAGGGGTCTGTAGTTAGTACATTTGCAAAAGTCTTGTAGTCGGCTGCCATAAACCCATCTGGGCCAGGACTTTTCCTCACTTTCAGTTCCTTGAGGGCTTGAGTGAGTTCCTCTGATGTGATATGGTACTCAAGATTTGTGGTCAAGATGGGTTTAGGGCAGAATTAATGTAGGAAGTCAACGATTTGACAGGGACAACTCTCAACATCCACTGCTATGCTCAAATGAGAAGACGAGTTACAGTATAAAGTTTCAAATAGAATCGTGTGAATTGAGCAGCTATGTCTTCATTGTAAGACTAGGAAGTACCCGTGGAGTCATGAATGTTATAGAAGATTGTAAGGCCCTCGCTAACAATTTCCCGCTTTAATTGCCTTGTTTGTAGAATCATTTTTTTAGACAGAACAACTCTATGCCTCAGTAAAATCTATGTTCTTCTAGTAAAATTAATCTGATATTCATGACTTCCAAATAGGTTTGCTCTGCTTTGATTTTCTCATGCATTGATTCCAAGAGTTCAATACAATTGGTCAGGTCAGTTAGACAAGCTTGGAATGCTTTCTTTTCCATTTTGCAGCTAGGTCTAGCAGGTCTCCCAGTAACACGCTTCCCATTGAGATTGATTTTAGGGGTTAGGAACATCGGGAGTGTCATTTTTTAGGAAGTATGCTCGATGTGAGAATGCAGATAGTCAGATGTTACTTTGTTCATCAAAAGAATTGCGTTTAAGTGCCAGAGCAGTGAGCACGCTAACACTTCTGGAAAAGCTAAAGTCATTATTATTGGATGATGGTCAGATAAAAAACATAGATTCTATGGTGGCTTGCTTTAAAAGCAGTAGGTCCCTTTGCAATAGGAAAAATTAGTCCAATCTTGCGTAACGTTTGTGGGAGGCTGCATAGTGTGTATAGTCCCGGTCTCTAGGTAAAAGAGTGCTCCAAGTGTTGTCGACCAAAGGGTCATGGAGTTGGAGTTTGATTTGGCGTAGGGCTCTGCAGGTCAATGCCGACATGCCAGTGGAAGTATCAAGCAAGGGATGCATAGGTAGGTTGAAATCACCTGCCAGTCCCGTCATAGCCCTTGTACACACGGTCGGAGATTCCGACGGAATGTGTCCTATCGGACCGTTTTGTCGGATAATCCGACTGTGTGTGGTATGCATCGGAATATCCGTCGGACCCAATTTTCCAACTTGTTGGAAATATTTTCCGACAAACTGGTCCGATCAGACATACAAAGTGCCACGCATGCTCAGATCAAATTCCTACACCAAAGCTATTGGCTACTAGCGTAAACGTAGTCCCATCGTAACGAAATAACGTCATCACGTTCTGAACGATCAGATTTTCCGACAACTTGGTCCGACCGTGTGTATGCAACAGTTTCGGACACAATCCGTTAGACAAAATCCGTCGGACAAAATCCAACGGATTTGGTTGGCAGAATGTCCGACCGTGTGTACTAAGGGCTAAGAGGAAGCAACGTTAGTAGTGAGATCACAAATAAATGTTACCTGTTTGGTGTTGGGGCAGTAAATGTTCACAATTGTGATGGGCCTAGTCTGTAACGGCGTACCTTTGAGGAAGAGGTATATTGCATGCTTTTCTGCCAAGGAATAAGAGCTCTAAATGGGAAGATGGCGAGCAATTTGGATCAAAACCCCTTTATATTAGGTTCGTTTATTGGTGGTGTATTGTGGCATACTATAGTGCAAGTCTTGTTTATGAGCTTGGGGATAGAACCAGTGTGAAAATGAGTTTCTTGTAGAAACACGAGATCTGCCTTGTGTTTACATAGAAACAATTCAGATTTGTTTTCTGGGATATTACGATTTCTTATATTCAGGAATAACAATTTAATGGAACATTGCTGAGAGGGGGTTCTGGGAGACGTCATGGTTGAGGTAGTGGCTTCCGAACACCTATAGATAGGGAAGAGTATATAAGCGAGAGAGCTCACCTGTGAGAAAATAGGCAGACTTAGGAAAATGGGGGGATTAAAGGGAGGAAGGTGAATGAGAAAACAAAAGTGGGAATGGTGGGAGTGCAAGGAGGAGGGGGAAGAGAGAGGGAATGAACTAAGAAACTGTAAGAAGAAGGGGTGAATGCATCAGAGGTCAAGAGGGGAGGGGTAGGGGTTAGGTGGAGAGGTATTCCAGTGGTGGCGTAGAACCAGCTGTCCCACTGTAAAAATCAAGTATAAGTTCCAGAAATGGTCACTGGCCTCTCTGTTTATTTTTCTTCATATTTGGGACCCTCCATGGCCCTTTTAAAGTTAATTTTCACTCTTTTAAATTCCACACTATCCTTTGTGTATACTAGTGCCAAAACTGAACTAACATTTTAGCATGGATGTCTCCTGCTTAAGTTGTTAAAAGTGCCCTGGGCCTAATACATTTGAAAGCAGCCTGAGACCTTGGGCCAAAGTTTCATGTTTGTATCACACCACTGCCTTACAGTACCCTTTGTGAAGGACTGTGTAGAGAACAGGATAGGAGACATAGATACATGCTTTCATTATTTGGGTTGTGGGGGATGATGGGAACACAGTTTTTAGTATGCAAGACTTCTCACTCATGCAAGTTGAGAGGGTCAAGGTTAGTCCAGTCTGAAAGGAGAGGACTGGTTTACAGTGCTGTCTGGATTGATAAAGCCTCATTTATAACCTGTAATTCAGAGGATGAGAGAGATTTTGATTAGGAAAGAGCCTCCAATCCTGAGTATGGGGACTTTGGTCCCAAAGGGTTAACCTGCCTGCAGGGGAGGCCTAAAAAGGAAGCAAGAGGCAGTCAGCCCCTATCAGTGCAGTGGACTGTCTGGCAACTGAGACATCTGTTTGCTGAGCTCCTGTGGCCTTTGCAGTACCCCCAAAGCAGATGAGAACCCTAAACCCAAGTGCGAAATTGGTTTGATATCAGTGAGCCATTATGTTGTAACTATACCAGGATTATGAACTGTTTGCCTTTACTTTTGCAACAATAAGCTGTTTTTGCTTATTTTAAGAACCCCACGATGGCTGTTGACTTTTAAAAGTGTCTCCTGATCCCACAGTCCCCATATTACAACATTTTTACTCAGGAAAATAATGAGAGATAATTTTAATTTCAATGGCTGATATTGTTTAACTAACATTCTAATTTATATGTCTTTAGGATCATTTTGGTTTTATTTTTGCAGACATTTCTAAGTAATTTAATTAATGTTTCAAAGTTCAACCTCAGTAGCAAGTAACAAAAACAAAGTTTAACAGCAAAAACCACACACTAATAATGTTACTTAACTGAAGGACAGGGCTCTGCAAAAAGGTTTCTTAGCAACAACAGAACATTTGTATTAGTGAAAGTTGCAGACAAAGGGAAAATGTTGAGCCATTCATTTGAGAAAAATTGTCTTTCAAGTGTTTGCTGTCCACTGGCCCAACTATTTCACTGCCCTTTCTCAAAGCATCATACTTTATGACTCAAAGTGTCTGTTCAAAAGTAGCTTACTGTATATATGAAATGAGCATGAGATGTGTAGAGGGTAAAAGAGAATAAATGCAGCAGTTAATGACAGCAAAGGTTTGAAAATGCCAGGAATTCAACACAATATGAGTGTTCCTTTCATGTTGACCTCCCGCTATTAATGAATGTTTGCCGACCAACAATAAAATGCACATATTCTTGCATTGACTAATAAAGAATTTTCTACTATGTTTGCCCGTGATAAATATTCAGCTCCTTCTGACCATACCCCATAATTCACATAATAAGCATTTCTAAGTTTAATGGACAACTTCACTTATTTAGTCAAGTTGACTTTTAAATCTGTCTCACCTGCCTTAATGGAAGCCATATTGCTAAATGCTTTCAGACCTGCTTTTTCTTGCACAAGCTTTATACTTAAAGGGATTGTAAAGTCAGAAAGTTTTTTATCTTAATGCATTCTTTCTTAATGCATTCCATGTGCAGCAGCCCCCCTCATCCCCCCTAATACTTACCTGAGCCCCATCTCTGTCCAGTGATGTCCACGAGTGTCTCAGCCTGCCCTCTATCACCTCAGATTTTTGCCCTGGCAATAGAACCCTTGGCAAGGGCAATTATAACAGACCCAAACATTAAAGGTTATTAGAAAGGTGAGGAAGCATTTAAACTCGGTATGTACGCAGACAATGTATTTATGTTCTTACCAAACCCAGTGGTATTTCTCCCTAACTTTATATCTACACTGCAAAAATTCCATACCCTTTCTGGGCTGGGGGTCAACCTGGCAAAATGCTTCGCACTCCCAATTACCTTGTACACCGTATAGCGGTGAACCTTAGAGATTCCTTTGCGTGTCGCCAGGTTTTTACTCTACGTGCCATGTATAATGCCAATTACCCTCTATAATTTGAATTGGGTACCGTTTTGAATATGACTAACATGTATTCTATGTAGGCCTTTATATACGGGTTGCATCCTGACTAATGTCTTAACTTCTCTTTATTTTTGTAGTGCCTTTTCTTACTCTTCAATAAAAGGGTTTGTATGAAAAAATAATTAAAAATTCAATGTTGATTGAGAGTGAAGTTCCTCTTTAACTTTGTGTTAAAGTTTTGTGAATTGGGCCTATTGCGTAAAAATGGAGGAAATACATTCAAGAATAAAAAAACATAATCATTAAAAATTATATACAAAAGTAAAACATTATACAAGCACATATATACACACATATTTGTACAAAAAAAAAAAAAAAAAAAAAAAATTTACTGGTTATTCGTAAAGCACAATAATGCAGCATTCAGAAATTTTCAAATAACACAATATACTGCCACACAGTAATGTATACAAGTCATTGCACAGTCAGTCCCTGGAATTCAAAAAGACTGAACAAAAAAAAATTCAATGTTGATTGAGATAGTTAAGTTCCATGTCTCACATGCATTCTAAAAGTGGCACAGCGTGCAGCAAATTCATGTGCCTTGTACTTGAATTTGGCGTATGCTGTGCCACTTTTAGAATGCATATGAGATACTTTCACAAAATCTGTCTCTGTACGCCAAAAGAAAGTTGGTCTTAGTTAGCTCCACTTTCATTAGATACAAACAGTCCACATTTAATTTGAATTTGGTGCAAGTGTTGTGCCAAAATATAGAAGTGGAGAAAATTAGAACCACTTAAATTTGACGCATGTTAGATCCAAAACTGTTGCAGATGTTGGATTAGGCGCAACACATTAACAAGAGCAATTAACATTGGTAAAGTGTGGCAGCAGCTTATTGAATTACCCCCCATTTTTTTTTATACTTTTACAACTAACTGCAACAAAGCAAATGTATTTTACCATGTAACAATGCACAGGTGTTTACAACCTTTGTAACTGCATTCTGTGATCTTTTGAAGCACCCTCCTAAATAGATGTTAGGATTAGTTAGATTTAGTGCTGGCTCACTGTGTTCAGTGGAGCTATATTTTGTTTGCTATATAAATTTAGCTTGTCTCACTGTAATCAGTGTGGTTGTAATTGTTGTGTTAGGTAAATTTAGTTAGTGCTCACTGTAATCAATGCAGCTGCATGTGATTGGTTAGGTCTGCTGATTGTTTCAGCTGTTGCTAGTTTGACTGCTTTCTATACTTTCCAGAAAGCAGTAGAATCCTCTGGAACATAGGTGTGAAGCAGTGTAAATAGCAGTATGAGTATTTATACAGCACTGGCCAATCCCAGGCAGGATGGCCCTGGAGGCTACTGGGAGTCTGTATAAATATTCCAAGACACAGAGATGCTGGGTCTTTTTCTTCAGGAACAAAACACAGCCTGGAGGGTTTGCTGCCCTCCAGGGTAGTGCTGTCATGTGTTTACTGTTCATGAGGCCTCAGGTGGGCGACATGAGGGCCTAGGTGCTCAAGCTATAGTCAGCTGACTGAGGAGCTGTCTGCTGAAGATCTAGTCTGGTCAAGGATGTTGGAAGGATGCAGCCAACTTTCCCATGACATTTAATGCCCTAATAAAGTGCTAAAAAATTAAATAGGTGTAAAAACAGTGATAAAAAGTTCATGAGGTTTACTGTATGTGGCGAAGTATGAGAATGAATTATATTCTTGTTGTTCAACAGACATCATAGGCAGTAAAATGAAAACACTTACATCAACTGCTGCCACCCAGACTTCCGCTGTGGCAGAGTGATGTCAAGCTAAAAGCTCCACCCAACGTGTTTCACAGTACGTCCTCAAGGGCGTATGGTGCTCAGTATTTTAAAAAAGGCAGGTTCCTTAAGGTGTGTGGACATTGATTGTTCCCACCAAAGCTTATGCATATCAGCTCTATCTATTTTGTGTAATCTTAATTTTTGAATTAGGAAAACTCAAAAATCAAGTTTTTAGTAGAATTGTTGTTATTTTACAAACTGTTTTGCAGTTTATCATTACACAGGTCAAGCATACTTCATTTTTTTTTGTTCAACCAGCAGGTTAAACAAAAAATAAATAAATGACCTGATTCCCCCATCCACATCGAAGGTGAATTCTTCCCGCTGTGCTATTGTGTTCTATTGGCAGGGAATACAATGATAAGCATTGCCAGCTATACCCGGCAGCACTGATCAATCAGGAAAAACCTAACAGACTGGTTGTACACTGTGTACAACCAACTAGCTCATACATGGATCGATGTTCGGTTCAGTTCGCGATTCAGTTCGCTTTGTGCGCTATACAAATTATTCATTCATTCAGCCTGTTCACATTGCAAGGGAATTTTCACTTATAGTAACTTATTCAACAAAGTCAAACTATGCTGACTTCCATCATCCAATCATGTGCAAGAAAAATACATTTTTTTTTTATTTCCTTGCATGTGATTGGGTATTCTTAGCAAAGTGAATTTTTACTACAATTGGGGAAACTTTCCCGGCAAAAAGGGAACAGCCTATTTTGCTTTAGTAAATCAACCCCCTTAATCCACGGCTGCCACAGCATAGATCTGTAGAGAAAGTTCTAACTTTCATAGTGTGTGCAGCTGTTCCTCCTCCTCCTCTGCATATTATTATGAAGAATTCTTCTTTTTGAATCTTAGTTTTGATACTGAAATAACAGAGCCCATTAATTACAATATAAACTGGTAATACATGCTTTCCATTCTTGAACTACTTACTAATAACAGAATTTTAAGTGCTACATTACAAATCCTGCTATGTAACTTGTTTTTTTTTTTTTTTTATCACCACGTCTTTGGTATTTCAATATCACTGTTTGTAAATAAATCCCATGTTTATTTATTTATGCTTGTATTCTATGTATGAATTTAATTAGAAGTCTGGAGGGCTTTCGCAGTTAATTATTTAAGAGGTACAAATGATATATGTAGTCACAGCAGTTTGTCTCCTGATTCCTATGTGGAGTGCCTGTGCTCACAAGCTTTAGATCACAAAACAAGCAGCCTTTTTTTCTTTATTGATGTCTGGCATGTAGCTGTACAGCCCTTCGGCTGACCACTAGTGGCAACCGCCTCTAAATGCTGTCTTTCATAATGCTTTAAAATGCAAACTGCTGTCTGAATACAATTTACATTTAAATTGGCTTAGGGGATTCAGGTTGCCAGTGGATTGGATCTAATGTTTATCCTGGCATTGGTGTTCTTTCCATGTCTGCCATGAAGATTAAATTTCCTTATCTTCCAAATTACCTTAAATGGTAACCTATGAAAATCCAAGCTAGTGTGTTCCATGGTTCCATCACTATTCTCAATCTTAACATATTGCAACCTTACCCACCCACAATAGAGAATAATGCGGTCCGACATTCCGACGACAAAATCCATCAGATTTTTTCCAACAGATTTTGGCGCAAACTTGTCTTGCATACACACGGTCGCACAAAGTTGTCGGAAAATCCGATCGTTCAGAACGAGGTGGCGTACTATAAAGAACTATAAAGAGGCCAGTAGCCAATAGCTTTCATCTCGTAATTTATTCTGAGCATGCGTGGCACTTTTAAGGATCAGAATTTGTTGTCGAAAAATTTTAAAGCCAGCTCTCAAACTTTGTGTGTTGGAAATTCTGATGGAAAAAGTCAGATGGAGCCCACACACGATCGGATTTTCCGACAAGATCCGATTGCACATTTTCCGTTGGAAAGTACGACCGTGTGTACAGGGCATAAGGCCTGATTCACATCTGAGATATACACCACCGCTCAAAGGCAGGTCCTGGGAACTCAGAGATAATTGCTCCAGGTGAAGGGATCCGGGTGCGAGCCACAGCATGCAGATAATGTGGATAATGACAGAACTCTGGACGGCCGCACTCCAATGCTAAAACGATGCTTTATTCAAATAATATTTAGGACACAGCAAATGACATCACAGCGAAAGATGCTAACAGCTGACGGGTTATGCACTAAGGCTAGTGCTTACTCATAGCTGGTGTGTAAGCACTAGCCTTAGTGCGAAATGCGTCAATTTCACATTTTCGCTGAATCCAACAGGTAAAGTGGGCTATTTTTAAAACTGACAAGTACTTGTTAGTTGTTAAACATCTGTAAATGCTGCAACAATTTTACATATTGCTATTTTAAAAACAAGTCATGGGTTGTTTTTACTGTGTGCCAAGGAACATTTTTTCCTCCACTTCTACACGATTTATAGGGTGTGAAACCAAGCTTTTTGGATTTTGTACCTTAATTAGAACATTTTCTTTACAGAAACAGAGTACTATTGCTAAGGATGCGTAAATCTGCCAAGGTTCGATTTGTGAGGGGTTTATCGAATATTACTGAAATACTCAAAACCCAAGCTTAGCTGCCCTCTTGCAATGACAGAACTCTGGACGGCCGCACTCCAATGCTAAAACTATGCTTTATTCAAATAATATTTAGGACACAGCAAATTACATCACAGCAAAAGATGCTAACAGCTGACGCGTTATGCACTAAGGCTAGTGCTTACTCATAGCTGGTGTGTAAGCACTAGCCTTAGTGCGAAATGCGTCAGCTGTTAGCATCTTTCGCTGTGATGTAATTTGCTGTGTCCTAAATATTATTTGAATAAAGCATCGTTTTAGCATTTGGAGTGCGGCCGTCCAGAGTTCTGTCATTGCAAGAGGGCAGCTAAGCTTGGGTTTTGAGTATTTCAGTAATATTCGCTAAACCCCTCACAAATCGAACCTTGGCAGATGTATGCATCCATAGCAATAGTACTCTGTTTCTGTAAAGAAAATGTTCTAATTAAGGTACAAAATCCAAAAAGCTTGGTTTCCCACCCTATAAATAGTGTAGAAGTGGAGGAAAAAATGTTCCTTGGCACACAGTAAAAACAACCCATGACTTGTTTTTAAAATAGCAATATGTAAAATCGTTGCAGCATTTACAGATGTTTAACAACTAACAAGTACTTGTCAGTTTTAAAAATAGCCCACTTTACCTGTTGGATTCAACGGAAATGTGAAATTGCTACAAAAATGTATGGTAGGATTTCATATTACAAGTAAATATTACTGCTTTGTAGAACATTGTCACTAAATATTTAAACATAAAGATTTAAAAATTGTGTTTTAAATATTGACCAATGTTCATTTGAAGGTCTCCAAGTACCCTGTGTGGCATAATGTTGCCAAAGGGGTTGGTCTCTGAAGCATGTTCATCCGCCCACTTGATCCATTGGCTTTGGTCTCTCCTAGCAGGCCAGAGGGAGGCCTCACACGCAGAGGCATAGCTTGAAGCTTGTGGGCCCCAATGCAAAAGTTGACCTGGCCCCCCTACTACCACCCACCACTTCTACCGCGTGTGCAGATAAACCCACCGCACGCCAAGATACTCAAAGTGTTTTGAGTTCCCAGAGTTCCTCCCTACATCACAGGACAGGGGTCACCCCTGGAGAATTAGAGAACATGGGTCACCCCTGGAGAATCAGAGGACGGGTCACCCCTGGAGAATCAGAGGACGGGGTCACCCCTGGAGAATCAGAGGACAGGCACCCCTGGCAAGTCATTTGGCAGAGCTCCTTTCCCATTCCAGCACTGTAAACAGCTCCCCTCCCCCACACACACACAATACACAAGGCTGAAATCACATTCCTTTACACACCATCTATCAGCGTTCACAGGGTGTATATGTCTTTTATGTTGCTGTTCTGACCTGTGAAATTCTCTGGTTGGAACGGCAGTGTAGTTGCAGTAGGCAGATACACCCTATGCAGATCGTGGCTGACTGGTGGTGCTGTAAAGGAATGTGATTTTAGCCAGAGAGTCCCAGCTAGCAACTAGAAGACACTGAGCGGTGTCATACCTCACCAGTGACATCGGTCCCATCATGGCTACAGGATGGCACTCTCCTCCTCTTAACTCACTGAGCTCGGTTACAGAGAGTCCCAGCTAGCAACTAGAAGACACTGAGCGGTGTCATACCTCACCAGTGACATCGGTCCCATCATGGCTACAGGATGGCACTCTCCTCCTCTTAACTCACTGAGCTCGGTTACCATTCCATGTTGCCAGCACAGACACTTCTCCACCCTGGGCTGTTCTCAACTTTGCTCCTTTCCATTCAGTAAATGGCTCACAGCTTCTCCCCAGCCAATGAGAACAGAGGGATGTGGACTGTGGAAGGCAAAGTAGAAGCCCAGTGCTGGAGCATGGCTGTGAGGCCCTAGGGCAGATCGGAGCTGGACTGCGTGGAGAATATGATAATAAGACAGGGAGGCTATAAGGGCCCCCTGGAGCTAGAGGCGGGGTTGCGATTGTGAACCCTGCAACCCCTTATGCTACGCCCATGCTCACACCCTAACAACGGTCTACCCCTGAAGGCCTGGTATTCCATTTCCTGGTCCAGTGGTCCTACTGCTTACACGGCTGTTGAGTGGATTCCAATTCACCTTGCTGTCCAGAGTCCCTGTAAGTCCAACTTAAGTGCTAATCAGCCCTCATAGTTTTCAGCATCGATCTCACTGAGTGGGGCAGAGGGCCCTGTCCACATACTGACAGCCTCTTGATCCATAACGGTTTGCCATATTGCTATCCAGCTCAGTGGTTGTTGATTTGTGCCTGCTCTTTACAGTTTCACAGTTTCACCTCTGAAGCACTTCAGAGAGACTGTTATGTAAGTCTTCTAGTGATGTTTTAATAAACTTTGACTTTTTTATTGATCCAGCGCCCTGGCGATTATTGTGCACCCTTCCATGGAACTTTCTCTGATCTGAATCACCTGGGGCTGCAAATCATTAGTTATGTCTTCATTGGTATTTTTTATCCAGTTTCTACTGCATACAAATTTATTTTAATCTTTTTGTTCCCCTTGACAGCTGCCAACTATTGACCACTACTTCATGCTTTCACATGAAGTGAATTTACATAGTAAATTGTGATACAACAGTCTTTTGTGAGCACTTGAGTATGTGCCTTAGGGCAATTTATTTCATGTTTTGGTTATCCCATCATGAGAGAAAGACTATGGGGTTGATTTAATAAAGGCAAATAGACTGTGCACTTTTTGCAAGCGCAGTTGCTCCAGAGCTTAGTAAATTAGGTATAGCTTCTATTTTTTGCATTTTTGCTTGCACATGATTGGATGATGGAAGTCAGCAGTCAGCCTATTTGCCTTTAATAAATCAACCAATAGGCTTCCAGTGATGTCCTCCTGCAGGAAATGCTAATTAACTGGATATCTCAGACTTAAATAATTTATGTTTCAGTTACCTAGAACAAGTGTGGAAACTAGAGGCTTCAGAGGAAAGGGAGTTAATATAACAAAAAGCAAATAACATCCCCCCAGCAAAAAAATGGCAAAAACATATACTTTACATATAAAAAAGCACACTGGCCTACAGTATGTCCATGCTGCCTTTCAGTCTTGTGAATCTTTTTCAGGCTGCTTCTGTACAGGTAGTGTACAGGCTCCTGCAGTGTTCCTGCTCCTGCACAATTATTTTGCAGTTGCACAAGATGGAACAAATAACCTCATGCGCCTTGTCTTGCATATGCACAATTTTAACATTACACTCATTTTTTTTAAATAAAAAGTGTTCCCCTGAGATCTATAATGATCTTGGGGAGATATGTTATTAATCACATATTGTCACTTAATCCAAATACTGCAAGATCTTGCAGCTTAGCATGGGATCTTCCTGAAGGAACCAATGATTATGGCCTCCCAGGGTGCATCTGTGCAACTTGAGCTACATCTATAGTGCCTTCAAGGGAACCAGGAAGTTGACATAAAAAAGGTAAGTAAATCAGAGATTATTTTTCAAAAAACAGATGAATTCTAATGTGAAATGTAGTCATGGGGTAAAGGTTCACTTTAAGTCACTGGTGCCTCTTCCAGGAGTGAAGACTGGTTATACAGCCCTGTAGTCTGTATCTTCCACCAGCTAGTCCCCTTATTATGATGTGATCATGACATGAAGTCGTCTAGACTCTAAGCCAACCCTACTGCTGGACAGTCAATATGAAAATACTCATTTGGTCAAAGGCAGTGTCCAAATATAGCTATGTGGCCATATTAGGTACCTTATCTCCCAAGCATCCCTGTCCCTTTTTTACACATAGGTGTGGGACGGGGAATGCCCTGGTTGCGGCTGATTGGACGCTGATTTGATAACAATGACAGCTTGATTAAAGATTCGGTCCAAACCAAAGCTCAGTCCAAACCTATGCTCATCCCTACTTATGTGCTATCAAAGAACATGCTGATAGGAGGAGAGAGCAGAAAGATGAGCTGATCAGTCTGCTACAGCTCTTTGGTTGCACAGTCCCAGGCTGGGGGGAGTGATAAAAACTTGTAAGTATTACTTCATTGCTTCTCAGCCCTCCTAGTTTTCAGCATCAATCCTACCTAATGTGGCAGATGGCTCTGTGCACATGCTGACAGCCTCTTGATCCACAGTGGTATGGCATACCGCCATCCAGTTCAGTGGTCCCTGGTTTGTTTCTTTCATGATGGGTTTACTTAAATGAATCAATGACTTATATAGATCGCTGTAGCTTTATTTTTTTAAGCACGGATCAACACCCAGCGTCATAAATTGTGGTCTGGTTCAATATAAGCAGATATTTAGAAGTCTGTGCTTTTCCACTTTAACGTTATCCAGTTAATTTTCACTATTAAATATTTAACTGCATTGCAGCAAACAAGCTCACTGCTGTCTTACAGACTGAATTAGAGCCATAAAGCTTTAGCCTTCCATATTTCAAACAATACAAGAAAGCTGTGAGGATTTGCAGTATCTTGTCACATTTGTGTATCTGATCTATATGTAAAGTGTTGTACTTATAAGAGATGGATGCAGAAAACTATGCAAACCTGTGCACAAAAACATAGGACTTCTGCTAGATTTATAGAGCGTTTTGGGTACAGGTGGTGTACATGGTGTGGGCTATCTGGGGGGAGGTTTTGCCAATCCCAGCCTGTTTCACACTTATCCAGTCTGTGTCTATTGTTTGTACTGTATATGCTTAAAATTACAGGGAGATGAAGCCTCCATCAATCAAAATGTAATATCCTCCTCCCATTGTGTTTAGCTGTTCAGTGGACATGGATGGATTGAGTGGGCTATCATTTACCACTGTATATACACCCACATTTGTGACTCAGAGATAAGAAAAAGGAGGAATGAACAGCTTAAAAGGGAACTGAAACTGGAGCATGCTCACTATATGTGGCAAAGACTGGTCTACTCAATCTCAGGCTGCAGTGGGGACACACACAAGGAGGGGAAAACAGTTAACAGGAGGATCAGCCAGTTTGTTTTTGCAGAATACAGAAAACAAATCCCATAGTGACTGAATGAGTATGGACAGAATGTAATACAACATAAAATAAGGACACTTACCTGCCCAGCGTGCCCGCGATGTCGGCACCCGAAGCCGATCTCTCGATCATCTCTCGGGTGCTGCCGCCGCCATCTTGGGTATGGGAATCAGGAAGTGGAGCCTTGTGGCTTCATTTCCCAGTTCCCTACTGTGCATGCACGAGTCGCGCTGCGCAATAAGGATGGTCCCCGCTGTCTCTGGGATCCGTGTGTTTCCCAGCAGACAGCAGGGGAAACTTGCGGAAAGGGGCGTAAATATCCGTAGATTCTGCGGATATCTATGCCGGAAATGGGTGCAGATACCTGTACTGTACAGGTACCTGCACCCCCCTCCCCCCTGAAAGGTGCCAATTGTGGCGCCGGAGGGGGGGAGGGTTCCAATGAGCGAAAGTTCCACTTTAGGGTGGAGCTCCGCTTTAATGATGTGGGTTTAAATGATACTTTAAATACACAGAGAGAATAAAAACATGACACTATTTTACCTGTAAAAGGATTTGTAATTCTGATCATCTAGTCCCTAAATGGACATAGCTCTGCCACACAGCATGGCTCTGTATGGCAGGACTGCAGTTTAACTTTCACTTACAGGTTCTTACCTCCATTACATTACTGAATAATGCAGGGAGACAAAACACACAGATAAGCTTACCTCTCCATCACTCTGCTTTCTCCCCCTATCAGTGTGCTTCTTTTAGCATATTAGTACTGCAGAATAACAACTTCTCTTTTTTGGCTGCTTTCCCTCTTATCAGTCTGAGCTGAACAGGGGCTGTAAGGTGCTATTAGTAAGTAAAATTCAGGTTCTTACATTGCCTGCATTAAAAAAAAAAAATTAAATATACATACATTAATACAGAACTGCATTTATTTTTATCCTTTATATTTGCCTGAAGCTCAGCTTTTGTGTAAAATATTTCCCAAAAAGCAGCTTGTTAATGCTGTATCTCACATTGACCATGTTTTCTTGGAGGAATTGTTGTATTTTATAAACTCTTTTGACATGTTTCTATTCAGCTCTGAGTCACATTTTATAATGAGTTTTATCATTAAAACTACAACTAAATTACTTTACTGGAATATACTATTACTACATCTGGGACAATTTCTTCCTCTGCCTATATTATACAGGCTTTCATGTAGGACAAGAAGGAAGAAAACCCACACATGGGTGGTATTACTCTGACTAACAAGCGCTGCACAACAAACTGTATGAGAAAAGTAAATCTAACAGTAAATTCTAAATGTGCATAAGCAGTGTTGCTTAATGAAATCTTGGGGTCCTGCGCAGACTGCCTGACAATCCCCCCCCCCCCCCCCGAAGAAAATATTAAAGCAATATTTTTCTATAAATACAATAAAACTATTTGCAGACACAACTACAACATAACTCACAGAATTCCTGCTAAATCTAAAAGATAAAACTGAGTTATGCTCCATGCACACTATCCTTTTACACAAGCTCAAAAAAAGCTAGAAAAAAATGCTGAATTAAAAATGCTGATGCTGATAATAGCATTTTTGTGAAAGCTTCTAGTAGCATTTAGAATCTTTTAGGAGCATTAGCATTTTATTAGCATTTTAGGACTGCTGATAGGGGGGACCACCGGTCCTCTTGTAGTACACAAGGGGGCCTGCACAGGGAGGGAGATGTGAGGCAACAATTACAGAACTGTCTCTTTCTCAGCAGATAAAAACTGGCAGCAGGGAGTGGGGGAGAGGCCAGCTTTCAGCTGGTGGAGGAAGCCCTTCTACACACGGTTGGAGATTCCGACTACCAAATCCGTCGGAGTAATTCCGACGGATTGATTCCGGAAGAGGTCCGGAAGTGATGTTGCGTACACACAGTCGGACTAAGTTGTCGGAAAATCCGATTGTACATAACGTGATGACGTTATTTCGTTAGACGGGACTACGTTCAGGCTAGTAGCCAACAGCTTTGGTCTAGGAATTTGATCTGAGCATGCGTGGCACTTCCGTCAGAGTAGGCTACACATGATTGGAGTATGTCCGATAGGAGCATTTTGTCGGAAAATTTTACCGGCAAGTTGAAAAACTTGGTCCGTCGGATATTCTGACGGAAACAGTCCGATACAGATCACACACAGTCGGAAAATATCAGACAAAACAGTCCGATAGGACACATTCCGTCGGAATCTCCGACCGTGTGTACAAGGGCAAAGAGAGACACAATTGTCGTCCATCACTAATCGCCCTCCCAGTGTGGGCCCCCCGTGTGCTTGAGCCCCCTACAAGAGGACCGGTGGTCCCACCCTATCAGCGGCCCTGTACACAAGGACACATTTCTGATCTGTCAATGGAGGTTATACAGAGGGGATTGCTGTGACCTCACTATATGTGCTATAGCCCCCCATTTCTTTCTCCATTTTGTTGCCCAAACAACTTTTCCCTATTATATCTCCACACCATCGGTGCCCTCTCAGACACTGCTTGCTGATATCTTTGAAATGTCCTATCCTTCTTCTATTTATCCTTATCCCCTATACTCTGCCCACTTCCTCCTAAGCCTCTGATTCCAAGTCGGTTCCCTTTCCTCATCCAACTGCCACTGACATCTCTCAGTGGAGCACCATGCTCTTTTCCTGTACTCACTCTGTCATTATCCACAGTCCCCATCATCATGTAATTCTCCTGCTCCTTACCTTTGTCTTTGTAGACTTATTCTCTCCCAGTCCCTTTTGTCCCCAGGTCCATGTCTGTCATATTCTGATGCCTGATTCTGAGGAAGGGAGACTACGTTTCAATAGATGCTTGTATCATAAGGGTTGACAGACAAAACAACAAAAAATTCCTCTTAATCCAGTGCTGGGGCATGAAGGCTACAAACCACTTGAGGCTTACCTCGGAAAAGTAATTAAAATATCTGTGCCACGGTTTGTAATTAAAAGATTTATTGTGAAATCAAAGTCAAGGATTCCAGAAAACGGAAGCGGTTAAAATATGAGTGACAAACAATCAGTGTTAAACTTCATGCTTGATTATGAACCTCGATCTCACCAAAACCCCACCAGGCTGACTCAGGCAGTGCTCGGCCAGCCAAAAAGTGTGTGGGTGCCAGATGTCACATGGGCATCCACCAATGGAAGAGATGACAGACCACTGGTTGAACCCCTAAGGGTCAGTGATGAAGAGAGGCCCCCAATGGACCAGACAAAAACTCCAAACCACCGGATAGTGCAGCTGGTGAGCTGGTGTAGTTGGTTGGAGTGCCGGATGTGATGTCACCAACATGGAGCGATGTCAGACCAACTCACCACAATGAGGCTTGGGGTGGAAGGCTGTCAGCAGACTGTAGTCATGACAACGTGTTTTGGGCATGGCCCTTTATCCAATCAGGGTTGACAGACAGAAGCTTTGGTTGAGCCTCAGGGTTTTGTTAGAAAATGGAAAACAAAGAACTGGTGTGGACATTGTAGAACACGAACAAGTTCTGTAACTACCTAACCTTTAAGCTGACCCCTACATTATTTTAAACAAAATGTGATTGCAAACATATATAGATTATGTACAGTACCTTGACAAAGTATTCATACCCCTTGACATTTTCCAAATTTTTAATGTTACAGCCAAAAACGTAAATTTATTTTATTAGACTTTTATGTGATAGACCAACAAAAAGTGACATATAATTGTGAAGTGCAAGGAAAATGATAAATAGTTTTCAATTTTTTTACAAATCAATGTCTGAAAAGGGTGGCGTGTATTTATATGCAGCCCTCTTTACTCTTATACCCCTAACTAACATCTAGTGGAACCAATTGCCTTCAGAAGTCACCTAATTAGTAACTTTATGCAATTTAAACTCAGTATAAATACATCTGTTCTGTGAAGCCCTCAAGGGTTTGTTAGCGAACCTTAGTGAACAAACAGCACCATCAAGGCCAAGTAACACACTAGACAGGTCAAGGATAAAGTTGTAGAGACGTTTAAAGCAAGGTTAGGTTATAAAAAAATATCCAAAGCTTTGAACATCTCATGGTGCAATGTTCAATCATCATCCGAAAATAGAAAGAGTATGGCACAACTGCAAACCTACCAAGACATGGCCGTCCATCTCAACTGACAGGCCAGGCAAGGAGAGCATTAATCAGAGAAGCAGCAAAGAGGCTCATGGTAACTCTGGAGGAGTTGCAGTGATCCACAGCCCAGGTGGGAGAATCTTTCCACAGGACAACTATTACTCGTGCACTCCACAAATCTGGCCTTTATGGAAGAGTGATAAGAAGAAAGCCATTGTTGAAAGAAAGCTATGAGAAGTCTCATTTGCAGTTTGTGAGAAGCCATGTGGGGGACACAGAAAACATGTGGAAGAAGGTGCTCTGGTCAGATGAGACCAAAATTAAATTTTTTGGCCTAAAAGCAAAATGCTGTGTGGTGGAAAATGAACACTGCACATTACCTGAACTTTCCATGCCCACCGTGAAACATGGTGGTGGCAGCATCATGTTGTGTGGATGCTTTTTCCTCACCAGGGATAGGGAAGCTGATCAGAGTTGAAGGGAAGATGGATGGAGCCAAATACAGGGCAATATTAGAAGAAAACCTGTTAGAATCTGCAAAAGACTTGAGACTGGGGCGGAGGTTCACCTTCCAGCAGAACAATGACCCTAAACATAAAGCTCAAGCTACAATGGAATGGTTTAGATCAAAACATATTCATTTGTTAGAATGGCCCAGTCAAAGTTCAGACCTAAATCCAATTGAGAATCTAGCAAAACTTGAAATGTGCCATTTTGTGTTGGTCTATAACATAAAATCCCAATAAAATCAATTTAGGTTTCTGGTTGTAACATGACAAAAAGTGGAAAATGTCAAGGGGTATGAATACTTTTTCAAGTCACTGTATCCATTGGCCTGAGCACTACCCTTCTTCATTAGCATGGTGTGCTACGTTTGTATGTACATTGTGATAGATATCATATACCTTCTACTTGAGGCCTCTTTATTAGCAAGGGTACAGCCAAGGAAAACCTGTTAATGCTTTATACTTACAATGTGATGGAGACCTGTACCCTTTCACCTCAGGTTTATCACCCTAAAATGGTAGGTGCTTTACAGTTACTATGCTATAGAGACCATAGACAATACAATGTCAAGGAGACTTATAAAAACCCCCTCCCCCAATAACAAGACACAATACATGTCTTATGTTTATACAGTATTTGGGGGCCCACTTAACCCCTGGCCTGAGGACTAGGGATGGGCCGAACGGACCCCTGTTTGGTTCACACCTTAACTTTCGAACACCGCAAAAGTTTGTACCCAAATTATTTGGTCCTTTTGCAGGCTTTGAAGCATCAGGTTGCCCAGAGGCTTGAGAAGCAGACTCCTTGGGGTCACTCAGGAGGACAGCATCTGGAACTTCTTCCTTCCTGCCACGTACTAGTCCCAAGGGTCCTAGGGTTGGAAAGCTATAACTTACAGATTGACGCATGTCTTCCTCTTCTTCAAAGACTATGAAAGTGCCATAATCCTCCTCCTCATCCTACTCCCCTCTCTCCTCCTGCGTGTTCTGTGCCATAGGAATGATGGTGTCTGGATAAAGTGGGCCATGAGAGGAAAGGAAGTCCTCCTCTTCCTCCTGCATCTCTGCCTTCAGTGCCCTGTCCAATGCCACACAGAGTCTGCTCCAGCAGGAACACAACAGGGATTGTGTCACTGACGCATGCAATGTCACGGCTCAACATCCTTTTGGCCTCCTCAAATGGTGACAATACAGTGCATGCATTCTTAATGATCAGCCATTTGCGTTGGGACAAAAAAAAGCCTAGGCAACCTGAGCTTGTCTTCGTGCCGTGTTCGCACCGATACTCGTTGACGGCCCTCTGCTGCATGTATCGCTATTGCAGCATTGACAAAATCGAGTTCCACCTGGTGGGCATGTCACAAATCAGGCGTTTTACGGGCAGGTGGATTTCCCGTTGAATTTCAGCCAACCGAGCACTGGCTATGTATGACCACCTGAAATGGATACAGACTCTTCTGGCCAGCTTTAGCACATCTTGTAACCCTGGGTACATATTTAGGAAACCACCAAATTGAGGACATGTGTCAGGCATGGCACATGTGTCAACTTTCCCTGTCTAAGGGAGAACAGGATGTTTGAGCAATTATCACACACCACTATTCCTGACTATAGCTGGCGTGGTGTGAACCACCTGTGGGCATGTCCCTGCAGAGCTGCAAGAATCTCTGCTCCAGTGTGGTCCCTGCCCCTTAAACACACTAGCTGAAGCACTGCATGGCACCTTTTAGCATGACACTGGGTATAGCCTTTTGAACGCTTAGGGGTACCTGATGTTCATAGGATAATTCTGCAGAGGAGGGCATGGAGATGGCGGAAGAGGAGGAGGGGGTAGAGCTCACAGGTTTGGCATCATCACTATCAGCTGTATGGAGACATGAGGGCACAACAAGTTGCAGCACCATGCCCTGTCCTGCATCCTTTCTAGTTGCAAGGAGCATTACCTAGTGTGCTGTGAACAAAATATATTTTCCCTGCCCATACTTGCTGGACCACATGTCAGCCATTGTGGTACAGCACATTGTGCCAATTCATGGAAGGGGGCAGAATCAAATTTGGAGAGCCAACAGCTTTGACAAGCTTGCATTTAGACGCTGGGCATGTGTCAGGGACTGTATTTTTTTTTCCACTGCAGCAGATGGGGCAGAGAAATTTGCTGGCTACAGTCTACAGCTGGTGGCGTGCTGCCTGCAGATAAGCTGCTAGGACCTGGGGTACCCTGTGCTATACCATCATATGTGCCTTGTTAAGCATATGATACCCAAATAACTGGTGTTTTTGCCATGTTTGATATGCCTAAGACACAGTTTGCAGATAGCAACAGTGTGATTTGCTGCAGATTTGCTGAAAAAGGCCCAGACAGCTGAGCTTTAGGGAGTGGGCTGGGAGAAAACAGCTGCAGAATGTGATGGAATACAGTGGCTGCTCTCTACTCTTTCTTGATTTCGGTCTCCTTGGGGTTGTGACCCCTCACGTTGAGTTTCCTCCTCTGCTCTATCTGGCACCCAAGTCGCATCAGTGACCTCATCATCATCTTCATCTCCTCCATCATCATCATTACCACTGGAGACAACTTGGTAATATGCTGCAACTGGGTGAACATGAATGCCAACTGTCTACCTGTGTTCTTCCCTCTGTGGGCTCCGCAACCTCAGAACCAACCAACCAACATCTGAATCCAGTAATGGCTGGGCATCATCAAGGCACAAGTGGCTGACTCTGTGGTCAAATAATTCAGCTGACACCTCCATGGCTGATGTTGGGGTTATGGCAGGAATAGATGTGGACAAGGAGGCAGGTTTATCAACTCTGGCAACTGCAGGGGACTGCACACTTGTCTCTGCTTGCATGACAGAGAATAAGGAGGATGAGGAAGGTTTAGTAAGCCAGTCCATCACCTCCTCTGCATCCTGTGGCTGGATAGCATGGTCAAACTCACTAAACAGAAGAAATGATGCCCTGCCTGAGGACTAACCACCACGTCTATCTTTGCCTGTGGACACATTTGTTGCTGGCCCCCTTACAGTGCCAAGGGAACATCTGCCTCTCCTTGTTGTTCTCCCAGACATTATTGGGAGGAAGAGGGCGGTACTTATAAGCAAATGTAAAGAAGAAGTAGAAATCTGTATGTAGATGCACTTTAACCACTTCCCGACCGGCGCACGACAATGTACGTTGGCAGAATGGCACAGGCAGGCAAATTCGTGTACAGGTACGTCCATTTGAAATTGCCTCTGTGCCATTGCGTGAGCACCGCCGGCGGCACGCATGCATGCCGGTCTGGACCCCCGTGAGTCTGGTCGTGGGTCCCGCGGACTCGATCACCGTGGGGATACCCACAATCCTCTCACGGGGAGGCTGAACGGGGAGATGCTGAAGTTAACAGCATTTCCCTGTTCTACCTAGCAACAAGTGACACTGATCTCTGCTCCCTGTGATTGGAGAAGAGATCAGTGTTTACTAACACACAACCACACCCCCCAACGTTAGTAAGATGCCCCTAGGACACACTTAACCCCTACAATGCCACCACCTGGTTAACCCCTTCACTACCAGTGTCATTTACACAGGAATCAGTGCATTTGTATAGCACTAATTGCTGTATAAATGACAATGGTCCCAAAAATGTGTCAAAAATGTCCGATGTGTCTGTCATAATATCGCAGTCACAATAAAAATCGCTGATCACGCCATTACTAGTAAAAAAAAATTATTAATAAAAATGCCATAAAACTATCCCCTAGTTCAGTGATGGCGAACCTTGGCACCCCAGATGTTATGGAACTACATTTCCCATGATGCTCACCTATGCTGCAGAGTGCATGAGCATCATGGGAAATGTAGTTCCAAAACATCTGGGGTGCCAAGGTTCGCCATCACTGCCCTAGTTTGTAAATGCTATAAATTTTGCGCAAACCAATCAATAATCCCTTTTTTACCAAAAATATGTAGAAGAACAAGTATCAGCCTAAACCGAGGAAAAAAATTATTTTTAATATATTTTTGGGGGATATTTATTATAGTAAAAAGGAATGCGTTTTTTCAAAATTGTCGCTCTTTTTTTGTTTGTAGCGCAAAAAATAAAAACCACAGGGGTGGTCAAAAACCACCAAAATAACGCTCTATTTGTGGGAAAAAAGGACGTCAATTTTGTTTGGCAGCCACGTCGCATGACCGCGCAATTGTCAGTTAAAGCGATGCAGTGCCGAATCGCAAAAATGGTCCGGTCTGAAAGTGGTTAATCAGTGTAAAGTGGTGTTTGGTGCACTTTAATTTGAGTATTCACACTGCACAGACAGACTCCATGGATACACTATAATATACTGCAATATAATGCACCAAACGTACAGTCACTCACAAAACTATATAGCGTTAAACTGGCAGTAATGCACACAGAACTATATGGCTTTAAACGGGCAGTAACACACACAAAACTATATAATGTTAAAGTGGCACTAATGCACAAAAAACAATATGGTGTTAAACTGGCAGTAATGCACACAGAACTATATGGCGGTAAACTGGCAGCAACACTAACAGAACTATATGACGTTAAACTGACAGTAACGCATAAAGAACTATATGGCATTAAACTGGCAGTAACGCACATAGAACTATATGGCATTAAACTGGTAGCAATGCAATGAAATAGACGGTGTTCAGCCATCACTACACTGATGCTCTCTGAACTATCCCTACTCTAGCTATACACTAACGTCAAGATAACTGACACAGTCATACTACACCACACTGAAACTATCTGAGCTGTCCCTATTCTACACTAATCTATGTATGAATAACATGGTCTCACTGCACTACAGTGAAACTATCTGAGCTGTCCCTACTCTAGCTGCACACCATGCAAAGCTGAATGATGGTCCTCCTAACTACACTCACATTATCTCTAGGCTGACACTAAACTAATATTTTACACTGACAATTGAAGAAAAATAGAACAGTATAGCACACTAACTAACTAATAGCACTGAGCAGAGCCCTGTTCTATCTCTCTCCACGCCAAAATCACACTGAAAATGGCTGCCATTGAAAGAATACTTTTATACTGTGGGGCGGGAATGAGCCATGATCGGATAAAGTCATGATGACAGTGTCCATTTCTGACTCTGAGATTGCTCTGCGCCCTGATTGGCTGAAGCTTTCACTGCTTCAGCCAATCAGGGCTTGCAATGCACTGTTCAGCGCCACAATACATTGTGATTGGTTCGGGGGGCGAACAAATGGTCGAACAACCCGTTTGTTCGGCTGTTTGCCGAATGTCTGAACAGCGAATGTTAGGCCCGAACCATTCACTTATCCCTACTGAGGATTACTGTCTCCAATAACACATGAAAGACAGAATAGATTTTTTTTGTTTGATTTCCCTGAAAACCAGTCTTTTTGGTATTTTGTGTGAGCAATTCTATGCCAGTGGTCCTAGACCGGAGAAGCAGGACATTCAAATGGATTTTAAAATACCTTAAAACATAATTTTTTTCACCATTGTTGATATTTCATATCCCCAAAAAATTCTTATGGAGATAAGCTAATACTTTAAAACTTTTGGCTGGTATCATAGTATGATTCACCCTACCCCAGCCCCCTTTTTGACATGAACCAAAAGTTTGATTTCCAGTGCAATAAATTGGTTGCTTGCCTATAATTTGACCTCAAGTTCTATACCCCATGAGGTTTTAAGCTCAATCCAGGGGAAATAGTATAACAACTTTGGGCAATCTTTCCAATGGACTCATTACTTTATCATTGTTGCAAGGACAAGATTTTTTTTTCAGTCAGAAGTTAACAAATGGCTGTGAGTTGAAATTAAGATAATCATAAGGAAGTTCTACTAACTCTGAAGCCCAGGATCTGTACAAATGCCCATTTTAGCCCCCTTACTTTGCTTTGTATGGTGGTGAAACAAGTTTTGTCCAATGGCCAACACTTGATGGTCTCAGTGACACTAGTTAAGAAAAAATTGCATGGTTTCTCTTAAGAAAAAATTGCATTGCATGCGTACATTTAAATGGGTCTGGACCTCCTTGATTGAACATTATTTACCATGGGATTTTGACCACTCACTCTGTGGCTATCTCGTATAGCCAGCTAAGCCACCTGTCAGGTTAATGCGTAGCTCATTCTAAGAATACAGATTACAGTTTTGACTTTTATAGTCCTAGGTTATCATCTTATTGAAAATTGATCTTGTGTATGTACCCTCCTTGATTGCGCTTTTTGTAATGCATGTTTATAAATCCTTGAATAAACATTTTTGCAAATAGAGATGAAGGTAATCTGTTAATACATTCAGTAATAATAATATTTTTTTTTTTTATTGTTTAAGCTCACTATCACTTTTTTTTAACAAACTTTTCCTTCATAAAATGGCCATCAATTTGGTGGCTATTGACTAAGGGTCAATTCACACATAGTATTGCAGTTGGCATTTCTCCACACTTGAAGAATGCTAGTCACACGCTAGGACTCACAGAAAACAACTATTTTCTATGTGTCCTATTCAGTCGCGGCTGGTGCTCCATTTTTTTGTGTGGTGTGAGTGGCAAACAAACCCCCCCATCCCGCTAAGTCTGTACCTACCCCATCCAGGTCATGGCCGCTTCCTGTCCTGATTGGCCGGTAGGTGAAGCAGGAAGACAATAGTGAATGTTGATTAGATAATGTGGGTGGGCACTGTGCCCTGAGCCCAAGCTTTTTGAAGCCAATTAGAGCCTCAGGTTCTAATCATGTGCTTTAAAAAAAAAGAATCTGGCGCCCTGCATGGAGATTATAGGAGTGCTGGCCCCCGCACTGCTTATGGACTGGCTGCGACTGGTCCTATTCTCACTGAAATGCAGCCCAGAGCTGTGCTGCAATGATCTGTGATAAAATGCAGACATGCATATCACAACACACTGCTGCCACTTTTATGCACAAATAAAGTTATTTGTAAAAAAAAAAAAAAAAAAAAGAGCTGGCGATGAACTGAATGGTGCACCACACCACCTCCTACGTTCAGCGCACTGCACCCGGAAGATAGCCGCCAGACTACTGCTGTTTACTGTGCAACAGCTGTCCATTTATGTGTGAACGGGCCCCTAAGAACTAACGGAAACATTTTTATATTAAAAATGTTTACATCCTGAGTGGCTGTTACCAAATCACTAGAATTATGTTGCTTGAAAGTATAACTGTAGCTATGTGTTTCATACAATTGCTAGCTTTGTGTTTCATACAATCTCTAAACCGTTTCCAAACGTAAATATCATCCTCAATCTTTACTGTATTGTGTTTGCAGCTCATTATAGCACTACGTTGGTATTTCCATAACACCATTTGCTAAATGCTAAAGAGCATTTACACGCAGTGAACATGATAGTGAAATATTTAGAATTTGCGCTCGTTTGAAATCATGCTGTGAATTTACAACATTAAATATTTATTAAAGTTCTACCAAACAAGCATATACTGCCTTCTATAAGATAAAACATCCTAGATCCATAGCATTTCATGTTGTAGGACCATAGCAATAATGATTTTAAGGCTTTAATCACAGTTGTTATTTTTTTTTAGGCGTGGGGTCAAAAGACTAACTAGGGACTGGGGTTGCTGTTCATGTATACGTGATAACTATTTTCTTAGGCTTTTCTTAATTAAAGTTGTAAATTGCATTGATTGTGTGAGATAAAAAGCTTCCTTATATGGAAGATATAAGACCAAACGGGGTTCATTTAGTAAAAAGCAAATAGGCTGTTTATTTTGCAAGAAATGTTGCACTTTACAAAGGAATATTCTCCAGAGCTGAGTGAAGGTGGTGACATTTTACTTTTGCATAGAATACCCAATCACATGCAAGGAAAATATAAAAAAAAATGCTATTTTGCTTTCATGTGTTTAGATTATGGAAGTCAGGAGAGTTTCACCTCATTCATTGAAGCCTGGTTCACACCTATGCAGGTTGCAGTTTGCATTTTCCAGGAGCATTTTACGTTTTTCAATACAGGTTTTTGATCCATTGAAGTCTATGGAACCAAAAACCAGAGAAAAGTCCCTGGTCCTTTCCATATATTTCACAGATGTGAATGTGACACATAGGAAACCATGTTAAATGGACTGTAGTGTGTTTCTGCAAAACTGAAAACGCACAAAAAAATGCATAGGTGTGAACCAGGCCTTATGGCCAGTTCACACCACATGCAGTCCAGTGCCTTTTTTTTCTGCATCAAAAACACATGGAAAGTAGGTTATATGGTTTCCAATGGTATAGTTGACACCAGTGCTGTCAGTTCCAGGGCTCAATGGTTCCAGAAAAAAAAAAAATAGAACATGCTGCATCTTTCCTGCACTGGATTTCACTCAAATGTGGTAAAACGCATCACAAGCGCACAAGAATGTACTGGAATGCATCAACAATGCACTGGACCTCAGTTCGGTGGAAAAAAAAGCAGGAAACAAGAAGTAAAAAGAATCTGGAAAGTATCTGGAATGCATTCAGAAACACATCTAAAATGCACTGGAACGCACCAAAAACAACTAAAAACCGAGTATGCAGAAACGCAACTGGAACGGATCTGGAGTGCATTTTGTGGTGTAAACTAGCCCTAAGCTCTAGGGAAAAAGTATTTTTGCAAAGTGAAAACCCTAATTGCCTTTAGTAAATCAACCTCAATGTATCTAAAAATAAATTTATTGCTATTGATAATAGACAATTTTTTAATAAAATGGTGTTACATGTAAATACAGATAGTCAAATAAAATGCATTGAAGAGGCAAAAAAAGATCGTCAAGATGAAGCATTACTTTACAGTCTTATGTATAGAGAATCTAACATAACGTATATTCACATAGTCATTGTATATATATATATATATATATATATTTGCCACAAGATCACTTTTATCGGCAGTGGGAGAGGGCCAACCCCCCGGCGCTCCACATTGCCCTCCGCCGCTTATCGAAACAATCGGATCCTTGTCCTTGCTGGGTATGGAGACGAGTGAGGGGAAGATGACCCCCACCCCCAGTCTCCATACCATTTCAGGGAGGAAGCAATGTCAAAATGTACCTTCCATCCATAGCTCTTAAAGGGCCATTTTTTTTTTCAAATGACAATTTTTTTTTATTGCATTTTAGTGTAAATCTGAGGTTTGAGGTCTTTTTGACCCCAGATCTAATATTTAAGAGGTCCTGTCATGCTTTTTTTCTATTACAAGGCATGTTTACATACCTTGTAATAGGAATAAAAGTGACACCATTTTTTTTTTTAAAGAGCAGTGTAAAAATAAAAAATAAAAGGTAAAATAAATAATAAAAAAAAGTAAATGCGCCCCATCCCGCCGAGCTCACGTACAGAAGCAAACACATATGTGAGTATGAAAACAGTGTTCAAACCACACATGTGAGGTATTGCCACGATCAGCAGAGCAAGAGCAATAATTCTAACTCAAAACATACAACCTGTAGAATTTTTTAAACGTTGACTATTGAAATTTTTAAGGGTAAAAGTTTGTTGCCATTCCACGAGCGGGCGCAGTTTTGAAGCGTGACAGTTTACTTGGCGTAACATTATCTTTCACAATATAAAAAAAATTGAGCTAACTTTACTGTTGTCTTATTTTTTTAATTCAGAAAAGTGACAAGAAATGCACTTGTAACACCGCTGCACAAATACGGTGTGACAGAAAGTATTGTAATGACCGCCATTTTATTCTCTAGGGTTAGAAAACAAATGTATAATGTTTGGCAAAAAAATAATTTTCTAGCAAAAAAGCCTGTTTTTAACTTGTAAACAACAAATCTCAGAAAGAGGCTTGGTCCTTAAGTGGGTAAACATCCCCATTTTTTTTTTCAAAGAATGCCTTCTAAGCAGCCTAGTTAACATTCCCTATACACATTTTTCTAGATTTGGGCACTTACATGAGATACTTTTCACTTCTGCTGACTCCACTCCTTCATTACAGCTTCCCTGAGCTTCAGGTATTAAGAGAATGTGCAGGATCGAGCAGCTGTCGAACACTTAGCTTGGCGGAGGGAAGAACAGTGAACAGTGAGTGGCTTACAATGGGGCTGCATTTTTATGTTTGGTTCTAGTCCCCAGAGACTGTAAATGTGTATGCAGAATTTGCTCCATTGGGCCCAACAAGGGAAAAGAGCAGCCCACTAAAACCAGAAGGCAGAGACAGCACAAAATGGTTGTAAAGCCACTGTGTGATATTACTACAATCCACTGTCTTACATTAAATTATGTGCACAGTGTATGCATTTTTAAAAAATATATGTCCCTGTATACCTTATTTCATATTGCCGCTCGCGTGACTGCTCGCTGCTACAAGAGACAGGCGGACAGTCAGATGAGCACTGAGTGGCGCTATGAAATAAGGCATACAGGGGAATATTTTTCACAAAAACATATACACTGGGCAGATCATTTAATGTAAGACTGTGAATTGTAGCAATATCACACAGTTATTTTAGCAGCAGGAGGGGAGGATTGGGGAGCAGATTGGAGCTGACAGGCAGGGAGAGAGGGGGAGAGAGGGAGCAAGAAGAGACAGCGGATGATGGAGGCACATAAACTGACAACGGCATCTCAGCAGCCATGATAAATGTGGTCAGTTTACAGAGGTTGGGGGGCAGCACCAGGCAGGATCAGCCAGGTATTTTAGATGATAGAAAGGACCAAATTACACCTCACAAGCACTGTGTTGTATAACATGCTTTAAAGGAGCAGGATCAATGTGTTTTTTTTTTAGGGTTATAACCACTGACTCATTCAGCAAGAAATTGCATCAATCATACATAAAGGAGTAGAAAGCATTGTAAGTGGAATAATCACCATTAGAAAAGGATAAAATCATATTGACTTTAATATAAGTTTAAGGCCTTTCACACCCGTGAATGGGCCCATTTACAATTAGATGTGAGACCCCCAAATTTAATTGCAAACAGCCACATCTAAAAGTATGAATGAGGCCTTAAGCTAATTTCTGGGTTAAATTAAACCTTCTTTAAAGATACCTGCCCTCAAAAACTTGGGATATGAACGTTACATGACCACAGATTTAGGCAAGTTAAAGGGGCATATACCGTATTTAGTTTTTTTATACCAGTAATTTGTTGAGGGGGCCTAACTTTAGGTAACTTCCTTAAAATTGTGTTGTGTTGTGCCACCGTAAGAAAAAAAGACACTGTTCCAGTTATTCTTCCACTGTTGTGGATTGGCAGACCATCCTAAATGAAAGAACACATGTGATTGTGTAAAATGTTGCATGTTTGCATGCGATAATGCCCCTCAAATGAAAAGTGCGATGAAGACATAAAAATATTCTGTTTGTATAATGCATCTTATGAGGTGAAAGCACAATATGGTATGTTTCGTAGCTTGAGGAAACATTCTGGACACCCATTTCCGAACCTCTACAGTCTCTCGGATTAACTGTTTTCCTTGTTTGAGAATCTTTTTAGCTTGGTTTTTCAAGTTTTAAATCTGTCACTGAGAATTTAACATCCAAGACTTTCTGCCGCAGCCTCAAATTCCTATTTAATTTCCAGAATTACCTAATCTTCTTTTATTTGTTAGTAGTGAGATAAAATATACATAGAATAGATTTAGTAAGAGGGAATTCATTTAAGCTGCCAGTTTTATAAAACAAAACTGTCTATAGCAGGGCGTCCCTGGTAATGTAATAAATCAAGAAGCATATCCCAGCATGCAGAGTTTAGGTACGTATCTAATCAGGTTTAAAGTCAAAGTGAAATACCGAGGAGAGAATTCTCATTTCTCTAAATATAATCTTTCTTTGTGGTCCTTAGTGCAGGGCACTTTAGTTGTTTTGTAGCTGGCATTTCTGTTGGTATGCTTTAAAGTCTGTATTACGAAGGGAACTAAAATAAAACTTAGCAGTACTGCCAAAAAAAGTCCAACCCCTGACAAATCTTTTAGTTTTTAGTTTTAGATAGACTTGAAAAAAATCTACAACATCTTTTGACAACAGAACAAGAAAAAGGGGAGTGGTGATCACCAAGACACAAATAGAAAATATAGTACAAACTGATAATGATGATATGGTGCAAATGAATGTAGTGTAAACTAGTACATGGATACTAAACCAATTCAGCAATAAGTCCACGAAAGTCTGTATTGATACACCAAGGGTAAACTCGTGCTGATTTCAGGATACTTTATGCAGCACAACCAGAGACTGAGGAGATGTCTAAGATATCAAATAAAAACAGCAGAGGTTTTAATCTGAGTGTAGTAATACAAATATTTACAGAAGAAATGACAAAATGGCAACTCACACGTTTGACAATTAAAAGATGCCTCAGTGAGCCAGGGAACAGGGATCCAGTCTGGGTACACTCAAGGGGCTGCTGGCTTTATATGCATGTAAAATTGAGAGGACAACAGAGGGTGCCAAACTAAGTGCAGTATGAAAAGTACCAGTAAATTACATATACAGTGGTGTGAAAAAGTGTTTGCCCCCTTCCTCATTTCCTGTTCCTTTGCATGTTTGTCACACTTAAGTGTTTCGGAACATCAAACCAATTTAAACAATAGTCAAGGACAACACAATTAAACACAAAATGCAATTTGTAAATGAAGGTGTTTATTATTAAAGGTGAAAAAAATCCAAACCATCATGGCCCTGTGTGAAAAAGTGATTGCCCCCTAAACCTAATAACTGGTTGGGCCACCCTTAGCAGCAACAACTGCAACCCTGCGTTTGCGATAACGTGCAATGAGGCTTTTACAGCGTCCTGGAGGAATTTTGGCCCACTCATCTTTGCAGAATTGTCCTAATTCAGTTACATTAGAGGGTTTTCGAGCATGAACGGCCTTTTTAAGGTCATACCACAACATCTCAATAGGATTCAGGTCAGGACTTTGGCTAGGCCACTCCAAAGTCTTCATTTTGTTTTTCTTCAGCCATTCGGTGGTGGACTTGCTGGTGTGTTTAGGATCATTGTCCTGCTGCAGAACCCAAGTTCGTTTCAGCTTGAGTACACGAACAGATGGTCGGACATTCTCCTTCAGGATCTCTTGGTAGACAGCAGAATTCATAGTTCCTTTTATCACGGCAAGTCTTCCAGGTCCTGAAGCAGCAAAACAGCCCCAGACCATCACACTACCACCACCATATTTTACTGTTGGTATAATGTTCTTTTTATGAAATGCAGTGTTTCTTCTACGCCAGATATACTTGGACACACACCTTCCAAAGAGTTCCACTTTTGTCTCATCGGTCCACAGAATGTTGTCCCAAAAGTCTTGGGGATCATCAAGATGTATTGTGGAGAAATTGAGACGAGCTTTGATGTTCTTTTTGCTCAGCAGTGGTTTTCTCCTTGGAACTCTGCCATGCAGGCCATTTTTGCCCAGTCTTTTCCTGATGGTGGAGGCATGAACGCTGACCTTAACTGAGGCAAGTGAGGCCTGCAGTTCCTTGGATGTTGTTGTGGGGTCTTTTGTGACCTCTTGGATGAGTCGTCGCTGCGCTCTTGGGGTAATTTTGGGCGGCCGGCCACTCCTGGGAAGGTTCACCACTGTTCCATGTCTTCGCCATTTGTCGATAATGGCTCTCACTGTGGTTCGCTGGATTCCCAAAGCTTTGGAAATGGCTTTATAACCCTTTCCAGATTGATAGATCTCAATTACTTTCTTTCTCAATTGTTCCTGAATTTCTTTGGGTCTCGGCATGATGTGTAGCTTTTAAGGATCTTCTGGTGGACCTTACTGTGTCAAGCAGCTCCTATTTAAGTGATGCCTTGATTGTGAACAGGTGTGGCAATAATCAGGCCTGGGTGTGGCTAGAGAAATTGAACTCCGGTGTGGACAACCACAGTTATAGTATGTTTTAACAAGGGGGGCAATCACTTTTTCACACAGGGCCATGATGGTTTGGATTTTTTTTCACCTTTAATAATAATCACCTTCATTTACAAATTGCATTTTGTGTTTACTTGTGTTGTCCTTGACTATTGTTTAAATTGGTTTGATGTTCCGAAACACTTAAGTGTGACAAACATGCAAAGGAACAGGAAATGAGGAAGGGGGCAAACACTTTTTCACACCACTGTACATGACAACTCACATGGTATAAAAAGGAATGGCGTGTGAAGCCCACCATCTCTTCCACATTCGGTGGTTCCAGCAGGAAGTATGGATAGTTTTAAAAGACTCTTGGACGTGCATCTTAACAAAAACAATTTAAGGGGGTATGGGAAATGATTTTTCTACACATACACACACATGCACACACACAAACACACACCAACACAGGTTGAACTGGATGGACTGTTGTTTTTATTCAACCTCACTAAGTATGTAACTATGTAAGAATAATGTACCAGCACCCTGCATTTTTACCAGCACCCTGCACCTATTTTCTACACATAATTCAAACCTAGATCAATTTTCAATCCTACAAATGTTAGGAAACTTTCTACCAAGTAGTATTTGCAGACCTACTATCCATCTGCCATGCCAGGATGCCAAAATATGGGCATACATCAACCGACTTAACACCTACAGGATGCAAGGCCCTACAAACATTATCCAGGAACCATTATGTCATGATTAAATCTGCTGACAAAGATGAGAGTATAGTAGTATGAGCTAGGACAGACTCTCTTAAGGAAGCCCACTGACTACTATCAGACTACAAAACCTATTGACAAACTATTCTTCGACAAGAACAAAGCTGCCTTCCTGGTTAAAGACTTTTTCCAAACCCCATATTTTATCATCTCCCCAAAATCCTTGTGGCTTCAATGGAAAGTGTTACTAGTGTCCTATCCCTTTATGTGGATTACTTCTTACAACCATTGGTCACTTCCCTACCATCCTACATCCGTGACAGTACACACTTCTTATAAAACCTATGCCCATACTCATGGGAAACCACCTACCTTTCGGTATCCCTCAATGTATGTTCATTATAACTATCCATCCCACAAGAGATAGGGCTTTGGGAAGACAATTATTTCCTGTCCACCAATCCACACTTGAATAATAAACAAGCTGATTTAGTTTTGAAGGCCACACAATTCCGTCTGCTTCATAACTACTTTGAATTTCATGGCAACTACTACATTAAAAAAACTGGCATGGCCATACTAGCCCACTTCTCCCCTAGTTATGCCAATATGATTATGGGGCACTGGTAACTCCAATACATACGGGAAAACAATTATTTTGTTTGGCTTATCGTCTACTATGGCTGGTTTATAGAGAATACTATTATCATCTGATACTGATCCCTCCCACCTCCCATCAGTTACCGACTGTATACAACAACCAATTTCAGTCTATCTTTTACACATGTATGTGACAGGTCTTCATTAGTCTTTTTTGATTTGTAACTTGGCTCTGGCAAACACAATATCAAAAAAGACTAATGAAGACCTGTCTATGAATAAAAAAAAAACTTTCCCAAGAGCCAATACTGTAAAATTGTACACAGAAGATGTCATACAACAGAGCCAAATTCTCAAAAACAAATTATTAAACAAGGGTTATCCTTCAAACTATTCTCCTTGCAAGAGAGAAAGCTGTAAATGGGTGCATGCAGTGCAAGGACCTTCCTGGCTTCATTCATACCCTGTATCTATCCTTCTTCCACCTCTCAGCTCCCTTTGCACAGATGGCAGTGCCTATTAAAATCTCCAAAGCAAGTGAATAGGGCTGTAAGCCAAATGACTGAGAGTTGCGATGCTGCAGCACCATGTGTCCATTCAGACATGGAGCTGCCGTTCAGCCCTGTCCCCTCTCTCTCCTGTTTGGCTAATTGACTTTGATTGACAGCCGCGTGAGCTAATGGCACCACTGATGTGTCTCAGCCAATTAGGAAGGAGAGTCCCAGATGGTCAAGGGATTTGTGGACATTGCTGAAAAGAGAATGGGCTCAGGTAAGTATTAGGGGTAATGGGGTGGCTGCTACACACAGAAAGCGTTTTTATCTGAATGCATAGAATTCATTCAAATAAAAATCCTTATGACTTTACAACTCCTTTAACCACTTGCCGACCAGCGCACGACGATGTACGTCGACAGAATGGCACGGGCAGGCAAATGGGCGTACATGTACGTCCCTTTAAATTTGCCGCCCTGCCATCAGGAGCGCGCCGCCGGCGCCGCGCTCCCAAGCTGGTCGGGACCCCCGTGAGTCCGGTCGCGGGACCCGCGGACTCGATCGCCGGCGTCATCCCCGCGATCGTCTCACGGAGCGGCCGAATGGAGAAGTGCCGTTGTAAACAACATTTCTCCATTCTGCCTAGCAACTAGTGACACTGATCTCTGCTCCATGTGATTGGAGCAGAGATCAGTGTTCACTAAATGAAAGCCCAACCCCCCCACAGTTAGTAACACGCCCCTAGGGACACTTAACCCCTACACTGCCACCCACTGGTTAACCCCTTCACTGCCAGTGTCATTTACACAAGAATCACTGCATTTATATAGCAGTGATTATTGTATAAATGACAATGGTCCCAAAAATGTGTCAAAAATGTCCGATGGGTCCCCCACAATGTCGCAGTCACAATAAAAATCGCTGATCGCCGCCATTACTAGTAAAAAAAAATAATAACAAATTATTTTTCTTTGATTTATATAATCTTTATTTATTTTCCATAATAATTTTTCCATTCATGAACTTTATACAGTTAAACACTCCGTTTTCCACATTAACATTTCCCTCCCCCTCTCCCCCCCCCCTCACGTACATAACAGGAAGAAGCAGTGGGCCCCTCATACACAAACTATGACCGTGTTACTCTCTATACCTCTAACTTCTTATCACCTATACCATATATTCTCTCTCTCCTTCTTCCCTCCAGTCGTCATTCTCTCCAGTTCTTTATACTGTGTAACCCAACTTGTCTAACCATGGTTTCCACATTTTATTAAATTCCCTAAAATTCCCTCTCCTTACATATACTACTTTTTCCTTCCAGATCGTCTCTGTTATTAGTTGTCTCCACTCCTCTACCGATGGGGAGTTTTTTGCCTGCCACCTTTGCGCTATTAGCTTCCTTGCCTGGAACATACATCTCATTACTGCTTTATTTATACAGGCCGGGCTTCCTATTCCTTCATTCAGGCCCAATAGGCACATTCTGGGGTTCCCATCAACCGACACTCCAAATGTTTCATTCAAGTCAGCAATAACTTCTGACCAGTAACGGAACAGTTTAGGGCACCTCCAGAACATGTGCATCAGATCCCCTGTCGCCTGACATCTCGGGCAGCCATCATCTTCCCTTCGCCTAAACCTGTATAGCCTCTTCGGTGTATAATAGGCTCTATGTAGCAGCATTAGATGTGACACCCTCTGGGCTGGTGAGACAGATATCAAGTGTCCTCCCTCCAGTATCCTCATCCACTGCTCATCTGAGAATGTTCCTACTTCCTCTTCCCATTTTATTTTACTTTTAAGTTTATCTGGGGTTTCTATGCTCCCTTCACAAATATATGGATACATTTCTGCTATAAACCCTTTTGCACTATCTTCAGATTTTAATCTATTATAGATGGGGGATTTGCTCCACACTGGCCCCGGTGCACCAAATTGTTTCGATAATGCGTGTCTGATTTGTAAATATTTATAAAATGAGTGTTTTGGTAGATCATATTCCATTCTCAGTGTATTAAATGTTTTTATTATACTTCCTTCATACAACTGGGCCAGTCTGTCAATCCCCCTACTTTCCCAATCTTTGTGCCTCTCTATCATTCCCATTTCCTGTAGGTTCAGGTTATTCCATAATGGGGTTTCTTTGGTCATCCCTTCTAGACCCTTTATCGCTTTTACTGCCTTCCATACTTTTAGAGCGAGTTTTATTGTGGGCGTTCTATAGGGAAATGAGTTTGCCTCCAAGGCCTCTACTATGGTTTTATGAGGTGTCCCAGTAATCATTAACTTCCTATTTATATCTCCACTAAGCTCATTGCTCGTCCCCAGATGTTGCAATTGTGCAGCTAAAAAGTAGCTTCTTGGGTGAGGTACTGCCATTCCTCCTTTCCTTGTCGGTAATTGCAGAATTTGTAGGCCTATTCTTGAAGTACCTCCGCTCCATATGAGTTCTCTAAATAGTGTTTCTATTTTTTTAAACCACTTTATATCTATCCATAACGGCACATTATGCAACAGATACAATAACTGTGGCATCCATAGCATTTTGATAAGATTGCATCTCCCTGCAACCGAAAGAGGGAGTTTCTTCCAGATTTCGATTTTATTTTTAAATTGAACTAATAAGGGGGCGATATTATCACTTATATACCTTTTTGCATCACTTTGTATGTATATTCCTAAATATTTTATTTTCTCCACTACTTCTAACTGCGGGATTGTCAATATAGTTTGACTCTCCAGTGTATCTACAGGCATCAGAGATGATTTTTCCCAATTTATTGTTAATCCCGAGAAGCTGCTAAAATCCCCGAGGACTTTCATCCCCTGCCTGGTTGACTTCTCCACGTCCCCCAGATAGAGGAGAATATCATCGGCGTATAGCGCGATCTTTTCTTCCCTCGCTTTTCTTTTAAAGCCTTCCATATCAGCATTAGATCTTATTGCAATGGTTAATGGTTCCATTGCAAGGGCAAAGATCAGGGGTGACAAAGGGCACCCCTGTCTTGTACCTCTTTCTAATAATATCTTATCTGAATACTCGTTGTTAACCCTAATTCTAGCACTAGGACCATTGTACAAGATTTTTATCCATTCAATGAATGAGGAGCCAAAGCCAAATTCTCTCAGAACTCGCCAAATGTATCTCCATTCAAGACTATCAAAGGCTTTGACTACATCCAAAGCCATAATTGCCCTTTTCCCTATGTTTTCCGTTGGTATCTGTAAATTAAGGTATAGTCTTCTAATATTCATGCTAGTTGATCTACCGGGGATAAATCCTGTCTGATCAGGATGTATTAATCTGGAAATAATTTTATTCAGTCTGGCCGCCAGTACCTTAGCTAGTATTTTTGCGTCCGTGCACAAAAGTGAGATAGGTCGGTAAGATTTAGTTTCCAACGGATCCTTCCCCTCCTTGTGCAGAACGATTATCGTTGTCTCCGTCATCGAGGTAGGCAATCTCCCTTCCTCCTTTACCCTATTTAACACTCTGAGAAACTCTGGAAGCAGTACTCTCCCATAGTATTTATAGGTTTCCAATGGAAGACCGTCTGGTCCCGGAGACTTCTGGTTAGCCATTGCTGTCACTGCAGATTGAATTTCTTCTAATGTTAATGGGGCTTCCATTGTCTCTCTCTCCTCCTCGGTAAGGGAAGGGACTTTAATATTTCCAAAAAACTTTTCCATCTCCTCGTCTCCCCTCATCCCCTGCGATCTGTACAGTTTTGCATAGTATGATCTAAAAGTATCTATAATCACTGAATTCTGAGTTGAGATTTCTCCCTTCTCTGTTCTGATCGCGGGGACGATGGATGGCGAGGAGTTGGTCTTCACTAGGTGTGCCAGCATCTTCCCGACACTTTCCCCCTCCCCAAACGCCACTTGTTTCTGGAATAGTCTTTTGTTCTCAGCTTTCCTGATAATCATTGCTTTATACTTCTGCTGTGTATCTAACCATACCTTTCGTTTCTCTGGGGAGGGATTTACTATATATTCTCTTTCTGCTCCTACTAACTCACTTTTAACGGTATTCTCCCATTCTCTAGATATTTTCTTAATTTTTGCCACCTGTTGAATAAGGATACCTCTGAGGTAGGCCTTTAATGCGTCCCATATTACTCCACTTGCAGCGGTATCCTTATTGAGCTCTATGAACTCTTATAGCTGGGATAGTACTTTGTTTGCATCCCCAATAATCTCAAGCCATACTGGGTTCAGTTTCCATACTTTCGGGGGACTTCTCCCCTCTAAGTTAACCGATACCGTCACCAATGAGTGATCCGACACCCCCCTGGGTTGATATACTATTTCCCTTACCACTTGGTTAGCTTCTTCGTTCCCCAACACTAAATCTATTCTTGAGAGTGAAGAGTAAGAACTTGAAAAACACGAATATTGTAGGAGGTCCGGATTCCGAACTCTCCACAAATCAAATAGTCCCCCTTCTTGCATAAACCTGGATAACCGACTCTCACCCTCTCTCTGCAAATTTGTCCCTGATGGGAACCTATCCTGATTTTTATTTATAACCTCGTTGAAATCTCCCACTGCTACTACTGGGATCCCAGATTTACCTACTATAAATTCCATTAGATTATATAAAACATCCAGTTTAAACGGGGGTGGAATATAAATATTTGCAATGACATACTCCCGATTTTCAATTACACAATGCAAAAATACATATCTCCCTTCTTTATCGATGCTGGTCTGCCGACAGTTAAACGCTACTTCTTTTCTTATCAACACAGCCACACCTCTTGAATAAGAGGTGTGGACTGAGTGAAACTGAGTGGGAAATTTCCTGCTGTAGTTCTCCAACTTGGAGTCCTCAGTTAGATGCGTTTCCTGTAAGCAGACCAACCCGATATCACATTTTTCGAGGGCATCAAACACCGCTGCTTTTTTAACTGATGTACCCATCCCTCTAACGTTCCAGGAGCCAATATTCATAACTCTATCCTGCATACCTTTCCAGAAAACAGTAAAAAATGACAGGAAAAAGGGATTGTCTCAATATTATAATTGATCTCATAGGGATGTTCTCTATGCCCCCTCTGAAAAAAAGTTGCGAGATGTGAGGGAACAAAAGGAGAGAAAAAAAGCCTACTCAAACTAAAATTCCTAATAACCTTGTGTATCCTTTTGAATATTGTGATACCATTCTGTCCCAAACTTCCCTTTAGTGAAAGAGAAAAGATAAACTTTTCATATATTCCCAACGTTATTTTTAATTTATCCTCTATTACTGTGCAATCTTTGCCCTTTTCCTGTCCAATATTTCCCTTTTTATTCCTTGTTCCTACTCCCCACCCCTCCCCATATCCTTCTGGGTTACCCCTAGGGGCTTTTCCTGTGACCGTTACAACCTCACCCATACCTTCAAACTCCCTTCTCTTCCCCACCCATTCACATACTACCTTATCCCCCCTCCCCCCCTCCCTAACCCAACTTCCCTTAAACCCAACCTGTGCCTCATTTTTTTTTTTACCCTTCCTAATTTCATTCATGTAATCCTTTATACTGTGAGTGTCCCACCTCCCACCGTTGCATGTGTATATACATTGTGCCCGTAATTCAGGTGCATTGTACCCACTATATCTCCCCGTCCGAACCCACCCCCCCCCCCCCCCAACGATATCAGTCAGGGGTGAGGGGAAGAGAGAGCAGGAGGGAGCAAGGAGAGTAAAGGGATGGACAAATCAAAAAAAAAACGGACTAAACAAAAAAAAAAAAAAAAAAAGGGAGAGAGAAGAAAAAAAAAAAAAAAAAGGAAAAACAGAGAAAAGGAGGAAGGGGGGAAGAGGCTTTCCTTCCTCCCCCCTAACCCTTCACCTCCTTATCAACCGATCCCCCTTTTCCTCCACCCAAGCTGACACACCAGCAGGAGAATCAAAAAATAAAGTCTCTCCCAAGGCTGCAACTCGTAACCGGGCTGGGTACAGCAGAGCATATGTAACATCTAATTTCTGAAGTCTGCGCTTGGTTTCAGCAAACTCTGCTCTGCGCTTCTGTAGGTCCGGGGAAAAATCAGAATAAAATGAAACTTTGGCCCCTTTATAAGTGATACTACCCATTTCTCTGGCCTTTCGGAGCACAGCCGCTTTATCTTTATAATTCAAGAATTTCAGTAAGATGGATCTAGGTTGGCCCCCTCGGTTCAGGATTCTAGCCGGGACTCTATGCGCCCTTTCGATTGCGAACTGTTGGGAAAAAGTCTCTCTTCCAAAGGTTTCAACAAGCCAATTTTCCAGAAATATAATTGGATCAGGGCCTTCACATTTTTCCGGGAGTCCTACCAGCCTCACATTGTCCCTCCGGAGCCTGTTCTCCATTTCATCCAATTTCCCTGCGAATTTCCCCATCTGTATTTTTAGGTCTTTGACCTCTTGATTCAATGGGTATACCTCATCTTCAATCTGAGATATTCTCCCCTCTGCTGCTGTTATCCTATCAGCCGTGTTTTGAAGATCTTGCCGCATCAAAGCTAGCTCCTCCTTAATGCCTCTTGTTTGTTCACATAGCTCTACTAGAGATTGTTTACACACATTAACCGCCCCCAACACCTCCTTTAATGTGGGTTCTCCTTCTCCATTAATCAAATGGTCCTGCATAGACACTGTTTCGGAACTCCCTACAGTACCCACCGTTTGTTTAACTGCGTTCTTTCCCCCTACCAGTCCTGATTGCCCTTGGCTCTTTCTATCTGTTGAGATTTGTACTTGAGCTCCCTTAGTTGGCGTATGTTCAGAAGTATGCGCATATTTTTCTAGTTTTGCTGCTGCTGATGTCCCTGTTGCCATGGCCTGGGAGCTCTTTTCCTTGTCTTTATCCTTAGCTGACCTTAAAGATTGCGTTCCAACATTCTCTTGACCTGCCAGCTCTTCCCCTCTCCTCCTTGCTGCCATAATTGATTCGGTATATAACCAAAGAACACAAAAAAAAAAAAAAAAAAGGGGGGGATTGCTCTCTTCTCCTCCAGGGAAAGAGGGAGGGAGGGGAGGGGGGTACTCACAATGCAGCCTCCGCAATGCCGTGGGGATCCACTTTAGTTATATAGCCTCCAAAAGCTCCGACAATTCCCACTGTCCAGCTAGGATCCCCCTCTCTTAATAACAAGAGCAACAAAAACAGGTGCGGCACTTTTTTTTTTTTTGTCTTTTCCTTCCTTTCAAAGCCTGGTCAGATCTTACACATTTGTTAGCAGGTTAATTCATGAAAGTTCAGACAATATAAGTTCCACTCCTCCACACTTTCTATTTTCCCTTTGGAGCACTATAAGTAGCTGGCAGGCATATTATACTAAGTAAAGAGAAATGTCTCTCAAGTACTTTCCACATACTGATATATAACCTCTGATACATACAGGAGATACCAGACGATATTGCAGGTGGCCACCAGAGGTCTCTCTTCACTGCTTATTCCACTGCTTAGCTGCTTGGTTTAGGATTTTTTACCTGGTATGCCGAGACTGGCTTCACTGTGTTTATCAAGCTGTCGCCTCGTCTCCCGAGCCCTCACCGGGATTTCGCTAGACCACGCAGGCAGTCCCCCCTGCAGCGCCTCCACAGCCCCGGATCGACCAGCAGCTCCTCCGCTCCAGTATACAAGGAGGATCCCCACGGACAAGACACCAGGTACCAGCCAGTCTGTGAGAACAGCCTATGGGAGCAAGTTGACTAAGGAAGTGTGTACTAACATCCGTCCTCCTCTCTCCTCTCCTCTTGTGGGCATCACAGCTCAAAGCGCTGTTAACCGGGCACAGGCATCAGCTGTCAGCGTTGCGGTGAGAGCACACACCACTCTCACCTCTCTCACTCCTCGCACGCCGCCGCCATCACCATCCGGTCACGCCCCCAGGTGAGATAATAACAAATTATTAATAAAAATGCTATAAAACTATCCCTATTTTGTAAACGCTATAACTTTTGCGCAAACCAATCAATAATCGCTTATTGCGATTTTTTTTACCAAAAATATGTAGAAGAATATGTATCAGCCTAAACTGAGGGAAAAAAATGTTTTTTTATATATTTTTGGGGGATATTTATTATAACAAAGAGTAAAAAATAATGCGTTTTTTTTCAAAATTGTCGCTCTATTTTTGTTTATAGCGCAAAAAATAAAAACCGCAGGGGTGATCAAATACCACCAAAAGAAAGCTCTATTTGTGGGAAAAAAGGACGTCAATTTTGTTTGGGAGCCACGTTGCGCGACCGCGCAATTGTCAGTTAAAGCGACGCAGTGCCGAATCGCAAAAAGTGGTCTGGTCTTTGACCAGCAAATTGGTCCGGTCTGAAAGTGGTTAAGTTATATCACCAAATCTATTATACGCCCAACTGTTTATAGGAATGTAATTGTTGTGTTACAATATGTGATTTATTTTTGCTCTATGTCTTAAAGCTCTGTTCCCTTCTGTCTAGCTGAACTCTCTCCCACCGTAGTTCTGTATATTCCCCTCCCCTTCCTGTCTCTGATTCATTTGCTCAGTATTCCACCATGTTGTAACATCTTTCCATGTGGATTACAACATTGACATTTTTCTACCTATGAATATCCATCATTAAACAGAATGATCAAAAGGATTCATTGTCTGTCTCCCTAAACAGTGAGTTTATTAATCGAGTTAAGCTGTCTGAATTGATACATGCAAGGTATAAATAGAACACCAGGTCGGGAAGCCCTATATGAAGCTGGAGATAAAGTTTATGGCCTTGTAGTTGAGTTAGAACAATAGAAAAACAGTCTAATTACAAGATTTCTGCATGACAGTACTGATACAGACAAGATGTATTGCCCTCATTGCAAGGAAGAATAAGGGAGCAGCACATGGAAGCCTCATAACCTGAGTGCAGGCTGCATGGTGTCCTATTACAGCACACAGATCTTGCCTGCTTACTACTCGGTAATTATCTGCCATGAGTTACCACGACACGCAGCAACCCCAGCACAAGATCCTCAGCCAACTGAGTTACCAAAAGCTCAGTTAAAACAACTTGGAAAGTAATGGAGAATTGTGAAGCTTTAAGAACTGAATTGTCAAAGAGCTTGAAATAGCATGGGAGAAGATTGTTACTGAATTGAATACAGTGTCTGTTGAACGTGAACTACTGACACTAGAAGACACCATTAAACAACTTTCTGCCTCATATGAGCTCTATCAGTTTACCAGTGACAAGTTCATTAATGTCTTACAAAATATGAACACAGAAGGTTCACTGGAGGAATTAAAGAGCTTCAAGGTTCTTAATCTAGAGACAGTTTTATCTAGCAAACCAATTTAAAGGCAGAAGCAAAGATAGAGCTGCTACATGACACTGCATCTCACAGATCTGTTTCCACCAGACGTTCTAAAAAGTCTTCTAGATCCCATAGTTCAAGATATTCCACACTCAGTGAGTGACTTATTATTGCTCGCGCTGAAGCGGAAGCCAGCAAGGTGCAGGTCGCATATGCAGAAAAGAGAGCAGAGTTGAAAGTGGAGTCAGTGCTTCAAACAGCACGTCAAAGAGCAACAATAGAAATCTTAAATGAACAGTGTAAACATGATGCAGCTATGGCAAACTAAGGGTCTTAGAGCAAGCTGCCAGTGCAGACGAAGGTGCAAGTGAGAAAGACACCATCAACCTAAACATAGCAGATATGGAAGATCCCCTCAAATGCACTAAAGACTATGTCCTATGCCACTGCAGTGTATACTCCATCATCTCCAATGCTCCTTACAACATAGAGACTCCTTCACAGCTTCAAGTTAAAGAGGTTCCAGCAACTTTCTGCACGCAAAATCACTTCAATGCATTTCCTGCCTGCCTTCCTAACCTTCCTTTTTATGTCACAGAGCATCACAGCAAGCTGCAAGCAAGTCATCAATTTCCAGTCATCGGTACAGACTTGAATCCATGTACCATAGGAACAACTGACTTCAAGCAAGCAACTCACCCGCACGCATCTGCTGCACCATACTTCCCTATGTCCTTTAACAACAATGTCAAAGATAGTGCAATTAGCACCATTCAGCCAACAACATCTCATATAAAGGCAGAGACACCTGAGACAGCAGAGTTTGTGAGGTACATACTTTGCAGAGAGCTCACAAAGATTGGTCTTACAACTTTTGATGACCAACCTGAGAACTACAGAAGTTGGGAATGTGCTTTCAGAACTGCAATCAGTGACCTTGGCATTACAGCTGCTGAAGAATTGGATCTGCTGATCAGATTGCTTGGTCCTTTATCTGCTACACATGTTAATCCATTAAGATCGGTTTTCATGGACAATCCCACAGAAGGCCTTACAGCTGCATGGGATCAACTAGAGCAAAGCTATAGCAGTCCAGAAGCTATAGAAAATGCCTTGTTCATGCATCTGGAAACTTTCCCAAAGATATCTAGTAAGGACAAAAAGGAGTTTCAGAGACTGAATAACCTTAACCTTGAGCTTCAGCTAGCCAAGGCAGACCCAAAACTACCTGGACTCGGTTACCTTGACACTGCAAGAGGGGTAAATCCAATAGTCTCCAAGCTCCCTTATGGTTTACAAGAGAATTGGTCAACACTAGGGTCAACATACAAAAAAGAGAACACGATTTCCTTCCCTCCATTCTCTTTCTTCTACGAATTCATCAGGAAAAATTGCAGAGACGAATAATGATCCACGTTTTTCCTACAGTGAGTACAGTCTCTTCTCACCCAGTCTTCACGGCAACTGTAGAAGCTGTAGAGGCCCAGTATCCATGAAAAAGACTGACATCCTTCCCATTACTACCACAGTTGTGGCCACAGACAAACAGAGTAGGAAGATTGAAAACCCTAACAGAGAGTGTCCCATTCACAAGAAGCCACATCCCTTCAAAAAATGTATAAGCTTTAGGAAAATGCCTCTTGAAGAGTGTAAGGAGCTTTTAAAGACATTTATGCTGCGTACACACAAGCGGAATGTCCAACTGAAAAAGTCAGAAGGGAGCTTTTCATCGTATATTCCGATCGTGTGCGCCAAAAATTCTGACGGACCTAGAAATAGAACATGTTCTAAATATTTCCAATGGAACCAATTCCTATCGGGAATACCGCTTGTCTGTATGCTGTTCCGAGGGACCAAAAACGACGCATGCTCTGAAGCAAGTACGAGGTGGAAGCTATTGGCTACTGGCTATTAAACTTCCTTTTTCTAGTCCCAATGTACGTGATGTACGTCACCACATTCTTGACGGTCAGACTTTGGTGTGATCGTGTGTACGCAAGACAGTTTTAGTGGAATTCTGTCGGAACTCTGTTGGAAAAACCTTCAGAGTTTATAACGGGAAAACTGGTTGTGTGTACAGGACATTAGGGTATGTTTCAGGTGCTATGCTTCTACAGAACATTTTGCAAAGGACTGTAATGTGTCCATCAAGTGCATAGAGTGTGGCTCTGAAGAACATGTGCAAGCCCTCCATCCGCTTGAGCCCAGCTCCGCACAACCTGCTTCCTCTCCTCCCAGGTTAACGCAAGGCGGGGAGAATACAGACCAAGTGCCTAATTCTACCATAATTTCTTCATCCTGCACTGAATTTTGTGGAGAAGACACCTGTGATAAGTCTTGTGCTAAAATATGCTTGGTGAACATATGCTACAAGGATCAAGCAGAAAAGACTCTAAAAGCGTATGCTATCTTAGACGATCAGAGCAATAGATCACTTGCAAAATCAGAACTGTTTTAATCTTTTTGAAATAAAAGACAAAGCTCATCCTTACACCTTGGGTACCTGTAGTGGAACTACAGAGGTTTCTGGAAGAAGGGCACATGGACTCATGTTATCTTCTCTCAAAGGTAATTTGCAATTACCCCTACCTAAACTTGTTGAGTGCAATCAGATACCTGCTAACAGGGGAGAAATCCTTAATCCAGCTGCTGCTTTCCACCACCCTCACCTGAAGGTAATAGAAAATGAGATACCGCTGGTTGAAAAAAATACTCAGATCCTTCTTCTGTTAGGAAGAGACATTCATTTTTTTTTTTTTTTTGAGACATTCTACGAGTTCACAAGGTAAATAGACAAGTCAGTGGACCCCCAGATGCCCCATTTGCCCAGCGCACTGATCTAGGCTGGGTCATCATAGGCAATGTCTGTATAGGCAAAATGAAGAGACCTACCAACATTTTGTCATTTAAGACAAATGTTCTGCCAAATGGCTGAAACGCTTACTTTGAGCCATGCCCACATCACTACTGGGTGAAAGAAAAGATAGCCAGCCACAAATGGCAACATGGTATCTCAGGTAACACAAGCCCCTTTTCCTGCCACAATGACAACTTAGGCTCTACAGTGTTTAATGCAACCAGTGAAGATGACATACTGGCTCTTTCAATGGAAGACAAGGAATTCACCAAGGTAATGGACAATGAGTTCTTTCAAGACAACTCCAATAACTTGGTAGCACCCCTACCTTTTCGTCTACCACGAGAGAGATTGCCCAACAACTTGCAGCAAGCCATCAGTAGATTCTCCTCCTTAAAGCGGAACTTAAGCAGGAAAACAGAGATGCAAAGCACTTTGTAGACTTTATGCAAAATATATTTGACAGAGATCATGCAGAGCCTGCACCCCCACTAATGGAGGGAGAAGAATACTGGTACCTTCCATCCTTTGGCGTGTATCACCCACACAAACCAGACTGACCGAACTGACTTACCTACACACGATCACACCAAAGTCCGTTTGTTTCAAATGCAACGACGTATGACGGAACTAGAAAAGGAAGTTCAATAGCCAGTAGCTAATAGTTGTCCTTGCATCGTATTTGGTCTGTCGGACTAGCATGCAGAAGAATGATTTTTCTGATAGGAATTAATTCAGTCGGAAAGATTTAAAACCTGTTCTATTTCTAGGTCCATCAGAATTTTTGAAGAAAAAAGTCAGATGAAGCCCACACATGATCGGAATATCTGATGAAATAATTCCGTCTGAACTTTTCTGCCGGAAAGTCTGGTCATGTGTACGTGACATTAGACTGCACAAGATTATATCCAACAGCCAGGAACGTATGAATGCCTTTCACTCTGAGGACTATGCCACTGGTCTAAAAAACCTTGATTTAGGTACAGATGTGCCTCCTGTACAGCAAAGTCTGGGTTTGTTGAATAACATCAAATAAGACACATTTACCTTCCAAGTGTCAACTTGTGACAAACCCTTCACTAAGAGAGGAGTCCTGTCTGTGGTGAATATCATCTATGACCCATTGGGTTTCCTTGCTCCAGTTACCATTCAAGGTAAGATTCTGCTAAGACAGTTAGCTGCTGAGAACATAAAACTGGGATACTCCTTTGCCTAGTGAGAATCAACACAAGTGGGAAAGGTGGAAATATTCTTTGAAGTCACTAGAAAAACTAGCCTATTTGAATGAATGCAGAATCACTGTAGTTTTGTCCTAGGCAAGGCAAAAACTCACTGCCAAACCTGCACATATCATACTAAGACTTGAACTTTGTGCAGCCGTGCTAGCAGTATAAATTGCTGAAGTCATACAAAGTGAAATAGACACTAGAATTGATTCTTTCACCTTCTATACAGACAGTAAGGTAGTGGTTACATATACAACCAAACAAAAAAAGTTTTATGTGTACCTCAGCAACAGGGTTGAACGTATTAAGAGATTCTCTTTACCAAGTAAATGGCATCATGTTCCCAGTTGACTGTGGGACCAGAGCCGTGTCATCTGCTGTTCTTCAGGACAGCTTAAGGCTGTCACCTCAATAGGTTGAAACATGGCATTTAACAGCTCTACACATTTCATGGATTGATCCAATCTTCAAGAGCATTCACGTGACTTGAGATATGTAATATACGATAATATAAATATCTATAAGGTCTGACCAGATGTAACTGTATGATGAGAGTGTGGCACTAGGATCGGAGACCCCCTAAGGGCATCGCCACCAGGAGATTAGGTGGCACGGGGCAGCCCGAGGCCTGCAAGGACAACATGCAAGGAGGGTAGATTTACAAGAAGTGAAAAATAATCATGAGTGACCATGAGTACAGGATATAGAACTGGGAGTCAGTAAATCCTGTGATGAGTACTGAGGAGAGAGAGAGAGAAAAGAAGACAGACATGAGCCAGCACAGGGAGAGTAGCAGGGAGTTCAAAGTCAAACTGCCCTTTCCTCATGCTCATAGCATTCAATGAAAAAATGCAAAACATTCTCTTACTGATGCCCTTTCCGAGTGAACAAATTCCTGTATTGACAGTTCAGCAAAGCAGTAGCTAGAAGCTAGTGGAGATAACGGTAGTGGTGGTGCCTACCACAATGATTTCCAGCTTCCAGAGAATTCCCACAGGTATGGTATATACATTGTTACATTAGTCTAAGCTGGACCTAACTATGTAAAAAAATATATCTACCTGAAATGGAAGTGTGCATGCAAAGATCATAAGGTTGCTGTACTAGAGTCATGCTACCAAAATATTATAGTTTAGAAGGCCACAGGTTCACTTTAAAGTTAAATCCTGGAATTATTTAGGAAACCCACTAGTATTACAGATTTGCTTTTTAAGGTGCAGCCACCAGGTCCATCATCCTCACCTTGGGTTCGCAACCCAGTGAGTCACTGACCCAAAACAGGAGGCCAGACTTTTCAGGCTTCACTGCCACATGCTTATTCCAGATCATTGTTGCACTGCTTAGCAAAGTCAAGACCAGCAAGACAGCCATAAAGGCTGCAAAAAGTAGTTGGCAATGGCATCTTCGATATTATCATCCTCATTGTCTGACTTTATAAATTACCTCAGTGGTAGCAAGAATCCTCAAAGTTGCTTTTGTTTTTTTATAGTTTCTTTTTATGCGGATGTTTTTATGATTAAATTCAAATCTAAAGTCGACTGTTTAATTAGCAAGGAGCTGGCTCTTCTCGACAGATGAGAGGAGGAGGTGACTAGATACAGTGCACTGCCATTATATTTTATAGATTGTCCTAAGTATTACCTCCAGACTCTCCAGAACATTACACATCTGACCACGGGTGTTTTTTAAAGCTAATAACCAGACAAAAATTAATGGAGCAAGGGAAATAGATTATAGAAAAGTGGATTGAAACACAGATAGTGCTGAAGATGTTTGGAGGCGACAGAAGAGAATAAGAACAGCGGCGGAAGGAACCTGAAAACACGCATTTTTCTAAGAGTAAAGTGAGAAAATAATCTGAGTGCATGAGAATTGAAAATGATTTTTTAATGTAAAACAATTTCAGGTTCTTTTACTTTTGTAAGAAAAAAAATATAATAATAGAAAAAAATATAGCAACGTATTAATAATAACATGTTTTGATGGGGTGGAAATGTGATTTTAGGCACATTAAGAAAGTAATTAGCTTTCCAAATTCACTGGTATATCAATAGGTAGAATTCTGTGAAATAAGAAAGGAGATCAGGCTGTTAAAGGGTACCTGCCACAATAACAATATTAATATGACACGCATAAAGCTGAACTCCGGGCATACAGCGAACATGTATATGAAGTTAACAAAACAAGAACAGTTTCACCTGCTAAGTATTTGTATTTCTGTTCATACAGTTCTGAGATACACACAGCCTTGCAGCTTAGTACAGTCTTGTCTGACAGAGTAGGAGACCTAGTTTTACATTACTACATAATTGGTAAAGTACAGGAGCTTCACATTCAGACCCTTATCCGAGCTTGCAGCCTGGGAGACCAGGAAAGGGGGGAAATAAAAACAAAGAGACAGTTTTTGACAAATCCTTTTTTACAAAAACTAAAACATGGTCCCCCCCATGTAGATCCATTGTCAATTATGATGCCTGCCACCACCTCCGAACTGAGACAAAACAGCTTTGACGCACCAAAGGCTCCTACCATCTGCCTCTTCCGCTGTCTGGCAGTCCTTAAATAGCTAAGGGGTGGGGCCATCCAGTAATGTCACCTGGTGGCACTGCCCTCTTGTGACATCACCAACCCAGCATGCACCCAGCATAGTTTGGCGTTGCAATACTGTGTGGCAATACATGTTACATTGAATGGGCCCTGAATGCAGTGAGGCAACACATATGCCTTGCATAACACCAAAACACTTGGAAATGAACCATAGTGCATTGCTTCACAAAGTTTGTGACATGTCCAATAGTTTGGGACATTTTGTTGCCTTGACAGCCAAATAATTGAAATGAAAGCATAAAAAAAAAACAGGAGAGCTAAGCCAAAAAGGTTCAAATTGTTTTAATGGCTTTTTAGCAAGATCATATAAAACAGCTAACATGGGTTGGGAGCTCACAGCAAACACCTTTCATCAGAACAAAAGGTTTAGATGGGTTCAGTAAAAGGGATGATCAGAGAAATCTTTAGCTTGATGGTAAATGGCAAAAGCAGTTGTGCAGTTCGTGTCAGAAAAGGAGAGCACAAATGTAAATGGACTCTTAATGACTAGACTTGCCTCTGACCATGAGTCCTACCAGCCAATTTCATCTCCTGATTCTATACCACATTTCTTGATTTACTAAAACTAGAGGATACAAAATCTGGTGCAGCTCTGCATAGAAACCAATCAGCTTCCAGTGTTTTTTTGTTTTTGTTTTTTGTGTCAAAGCTTAATTGAACAAGTTAAAGTTAGAAACCAATTGGCTACTATGAAGAGCTGCACCAAATTTTGCACTTTCCAGTTTTATTAAATAAACTCCTTAATTTCAGCCAGCTGTTGTTGGTCTGGGTGTGTCCGTGGGGTGCAGCATTGAAGCCGCCCCCACTAAATCCTATCTCCTTCACAAAGATTTAATTCAACTTCATTTTCTGACGACATCTTTAAAATTTTGTAGTTCCCTTCTACTTATTGTCTCAATGACAATGGCCATCAGTACAAAACATGTGGTGAATCTTCCCAATTGGCACAGATAGCACTTACATGTTTAAATGGGGCAACTTTTTGTATCGCAAGCGGTGTCCTCTCTACAGAGTTACCTATTATATATTTTACTGCAGGTAAAGCATACCTTCCTTCAATATGTAATTGAAAATGTCTCAAGGACGTTTTGAGAGTATCCCTTAAAGAATCAAAAACATACATTCATTTATTCGTTTTTCATATTTTTAAAGTGTTACTAAACCCACAACAGTAAAATGAGTCTGTATATGGAGTAAAGCATGCTTGTTATACTCACTGTGGAACCTAAGAGGTTAATCATTTGCATTGTGTAAACAGATCATTTGATCATGTCTTCTCTGATCCTCCCCTTCTTTCCTTCCCCAATCCATCTTCTGATAAGACAGAGACTTTGCACATTCTCAGTTTGTGTGTATTGCTAGAGAGTTTTATTTTCTTGGGATAGTGCATGTGATCAGCACAGGTCCAATCAACACTGTTTATAGAGAGTGTCAGGGAATCAGGGATCTTGCAGTCTCATAGGACAGTCAGAGTAGAATGAAAACTCCTCCTACAAGCTTTAACTAGACACTGATAGAAGTCACAAGACTGCCATATACTACTGATGAGAAAAGATAATTAGTAGTTTATATTTACTAAAATAATTGCATTTCCATGTTCTGTGTAATGTGGGGGACCAAATATGGTGAATGCAGGGTCCTGGGTTTAGTAACACTTTAAATACTAAGACCCCATTCACACCTCTGAATTTCCAATCATGCAGCAAATCACAGAGAAAATGTCATAGTTTCATAGTTAGTTTCAAAGTTAGTAAGGTTGAATAAAGACACCAGTCCATCCAGTTCAACCTGAGTGAGTGTCTACAATTGTCCCTATCCCTGTACATTGCACGCTCTCATCGGTCCCTACCCTCAAGGAGCCACAATCCAAGGTCCCCATTCATAAACTAGGGCCAATTTTGGACAGAAGCCAATTAACCTACCTGCATGTCTTCGGTTTGTGGGAGGAAACCGGGGTACCCGGAGGAAAACCACGCATAGTTTCATGGAAACCCACGCATAGTTTCATGCTTTGCATGCTTTGTTTTTAAAAACACACTGCAAATGTGCATTGTTGCATTGCCATTAAACGGTAATGTCACCCCAAGCATGGGGTAGCAGGTCCACTTTTGCCGAGTGACAAATGTGCTGCAAATGCACCAAAAAATTTGGCAAAAAAATAACTGGCAAAAGGTAGAGTAGCTTTTTTAGAGAGTTTGTCGCACAAAGAGCAGTGATGCGCATTAATACTTGCAAAGTGCGCCAAAATGCAAGTGGAAATGCTAGTTCCCGCTATGCACAGATGTGAATGCATTGTAATAGGTTAAAGTGTGTTTACGACTCTCAGATTCTCCTTTCAACATTTTTATAATGGCAATAAAAGCTTGATGGGGGCTCTAACTCTACTCTACTCCACCCAGAACTGACAATATAATTGGCTTTTAATGCATTTTAACAATTCAACCTTTATAAAGAACAGATGATATTTTCACGTTTCATAATGCTCGATCACATCTGAACTATCCTTTCTAAAACAAAACACACAAAATACAAGAGTTATTACGGTTATTATATTTTACTTACTTAACATTGGTATTTAGTTTACTAAAGAAACATGTATCATAAACAACTGCAATTTATTCTACTGTTTTCATTATTTGTTGCCTTTCATTGCTGCTGATTTTGTGTAAACTCCATTAATGGTTGCATTGCTATTCTCAAGGGGGGTTTCCGATGGTGAAAGCCTTAAGCCTGGTACACACTAATAATTTTTTTTCTGGTTGAACAAAATAAAGCTGGCATCTCTGGTCGGAGCCGCTGTACTAACAATCTGATGTTAGTACATCAATCTCCCCCACTGAGCTGTTGTGTTCTGACAGGAGGACGGCCCCCCGCCAGAAGACTCTGGTCAGCGCTCTCAGGTATCATCTGCTGTTTCCACCATGCCCGTCCAACAGAAGTTGGCCAAATGGTCAGCTTCTGTCGGACTGGCTGACATACACATGGACTGAATGTCAACCGTTTTTTATTGAACCGGCCCATGCCTCCTGATATTCGGCCTGTGTGTACTAGGCAATGCCTTTGTAACGTGTGCTGTAATTGTATTCACTGGGGGACAACCCAGAAGTGGAAGACAGAGCATTGTCACCATATTGGGGTAATTACCTGAAATAGGAACCTCATTGCAAGAGCACCAGGAATCATTTTAGCAAAGGTGCAAATTTAAAAAATATAAAAAATTGCTTTTGAAATTACAATACAATTGTACTGCTTTTGTGAGCTTTTAGTGTTTGGGTTTACAGATAATTTGAATGTTTTTATTGTTGCTAATAGAAAAAGGCAGGTTTATTCAAAGTACAATTTTCTAATTTTTATATATGATTACACTTGTTTTTCAAGATTTGGCTGTTTGCCTATTTATCTAATTTACTTTACTGCTATGCCAAGTAATACTTTCTGTGCTTTTCACAAATCCCTGCTTTGATACAGTACAAGGCTTTTGTCTATATTTTATGTCAATCAACCTGTTTATTTAGAAAAGAAGTACAAATATTTCTTACTGATATGAAAATATAATTTGTTCAGGGGAACATTATTATGTATAGAATATATTATTACATTCTCATTAGTTTCCTTCATGAATGTCTTTACCATTGCAGTAAAATAATTGAATAATGTACATCATTTTTTTGTTATTTGCCCTGAGTTTATTTTTCAAGGCAAGCTTTTATGAAATCAACTTTCTTAACCAGGTCAGATCTGTTCAAAATTTTACAGTCTCAACGGGGTATAAAAACAAATTCTAGCATTTAAGTTATCTATCAGAAAAAGTTAGTGAAAAGTTAAGAATTCCAACAGTGTGCTTGCTTTTAACCCTTTTGGGTATAATATCCTAGATGTCAGGGATATGCAATTAGCAGACCTCCAGCTGTTGCAAAACTACAAGTCCCATCATGCTTCTGCCTCTGGGTGTAATGCTTGTGGCTGTCAGAGTCTTGCTATGCCTCATGGGACTTATAGTTGTGCAACAGCTGGAGGTCCGCTAATTGCAAATCCCTGCTATATGTCTTTGGCTGGCTAACAGAGGGAACAGCCATAACTTTTACGGCTCCTGCACACGACAGCTCAAAAAAAAGCTGCGTTTACAAGCATTTGAGCTTTTATTTCAGCTTAAAGAAGCTTGTGCTTTTTTTCGTGCTCTTGTGCATATTTTTATTGAGCTTTTTCAAGCTTCTTCAAGCTCCTTTGAGTTTCTTTGAGCTTTTTTGAGCATAAGCGTTTTGTTTTTTTGTTTTTTTGTTTTTTCTTCACAAACCCTCCCAGATAGTATTTTCTTAACCATTGTATAAACAAAACAAAAAACTGGAATAAACATTTTCACATTTTTGAGCTTCTTTGAGCTTTTTTTGAGCCTTTTTGAACCCTTTTGAGCTTTTTGAGCTCTTTGGGGCACTAGCTCCTCTAAAAAATGTGAGTTTGGTGTTCTGCCTGTAGGAGCATATGCCTGAAAAAACCATAGTGTGCATGGACACATTGGCTAACATGGAGTGGAGTTTCCAGGCAGAAATAAATAAGAGCTCAAAAGAGCTCAACAGTCTGTAGGAGCTGCTTCTTTGAGCACCTTTTAGCTGCAGTGTACATGAGCCCTTAGAATTGATCTTTGGCAGTCAAAGGGCTAAAGTGTAATTTTAGAGCAACTTGTGAAACAAATTTGTGATCTACTCAACAACTTTGTTAAAGCTTAACTCTAGGAATTCATCTACTTTGAAAGAAAAAGTCATACTTCGAGTTAAGTCCAATGAGTTGCCACCTCCCAGACTTACCTTAATTATTTATATCTAACAGGTTTATAACGCTCCCAAAAGACAGCTATTGTTATGGCTACAGGAGCTCCGATTCTGGATCTTCTAGACTCAGCTCCATCAGCTGGAGAATCAATGCAATTGAGGTTCACATTAAATACATGACCACAATCAAAAGAATACTTTCAGCTCATTCCTCCCCATCTATTGAATTATTAAGATAGCTTTGTTATTTCAGAATGTTTCTACATTTTGATTGGTCAGTTTTATTATAACTAAAATTTAATTTAAATACAATATGATCCTGAGAAATAAGTCATGGTACACATGTACCACAATGGAATGTGTGCATGTTGTGGGATGTCTAAATGGAAGTTTATCTTTTAAAATATATTATCTCATCTTATTATACATGACTAAGGCTTTATTGTCATAAACCAACAGGGTGGAATTATTTAACACATTGGGGAGTCTATTGGGTAGAGCACTGCTTGTCACCTATTTGGGGGTTGCATATTTAAAGGCTTGCCAATAAGACAGGTTTCTGCACCAATACTTTTGAATGGATAAGCAAACATGAACATATAAAATGGTCATCATGTAAATTACATACCTTGTGTATCTCAGCAAGACATGTCACACTTTGCATTGTAGTATATACAATTTCTAACATTCTTATACTAAATGCACTAATGTGGCTATGTGACTTGGTATTTTAAAAACATCATTAGAATTTGACATACTAGCTGCTTGAGGCTTCCTATGAGTGATATATAAAGCCAGTTACTGGCTATTAGAAGCATTTAAACTAAATTAACCCTGGAACACTTTTTTTTAAATCACATTGTATGCTTAGTTTGCTTTTTTTAATATAACACTGTGTTCTTTTTTTTTAATAATATGCTTGATTGCTGGTTACTGATTTTAACTCAACTAACTATTTTGAAATCTTAAAAAGCTGTCCTCCCTGCAAAAAATTAGGGAAGAAGGGCAGGTTAGTCAAAACCCCACTTTTTAAATGTGGCCTTCCCACTGCTTTTATATTTGCTGCACACAGTCTGTAAGGCTGCTTTCACACTGGGGCGGGAGCAGCGTCGGCGGTAAAGCGCCGCTATTTTTAGCGGCGCTTTACCGTCGTTTTAGCGGCGGTGTGCGGGCGCTAGCGGGGTGGTTTTAACCCCCGCTAGCGGCCGAAAAGGGGTTAAACCCGCCCGCAAAGCGCCGCTGCAGCGGCGCTTTGCCGGCGCTTTGCCGGCGGTATTGCCGCGGTGTCCCATTGATTTCAATGGGTAGGAGCGGTATAGGAGCGGTGAATACACCGCTCCTTCACCGCTGCAAAGATGCGGCTAGCAGGACTTTTTTCACCGTCCTGCCAGCGCATCGCTCCAGTGTGAAAGCCCTCCGGCTTTCACACTGGAGTTAAAGGGGCCGGTTTTTTTCAGGCGTTACACAGGCGCTATTTTTAGCGCTGTAACGCCTGAATACCGCCCCAGTGTGAAAGCAGCCTAATACAATTAATTTGAAGAGCAGTGACGTTATGCCAACTGGTGTCTTTAGCTACAAGGCATTAATGGTAATGAAAGAATTAACATTCATCAGCCATGCAGACAGACATTCTCACTGAATATGGGATTAAAAAAGGTATCTACTTTGATATTTATTACAAATTCTATGTAGCAAATATAAAAGCAGTGGGGAGGCACCATCTAAAAGGTGGGTTATCGCATTGTCTTTCCTTGTACTTTAGTATTCAACGGTTTCCCTGCCTGCACTACCAGACTGATCTGGGATGAAGCTTGATCAAAGATATTCATCATCCAGGTGTGTTGGACTCCTGGTCTCTACTGTACCCTTTGTTTCTTTCTGCCAGCCTCTATGTCATTACATAGTATTGCAGGAGCCACCAGAGGAAACCACAGAGCATTGTGGCAGACTCATACCTCTGTCGCTCCAAATGGAGGACATCTTTAAACAAGCTTTGTTCTTCAAGCCAGAGGAGTTTGGCAGTGTGGGCTGCTGAAGAGATAAGTAAGTGTTGCTTTCTTTGCAGGGAGATCTGCTTTTCGAGTTTTATAAAAAAAAAAGAGTTACTTCAAAGTAGATGTAAACCCTAATTGGAGCACTTGTAGCTTCCTACCAAAGTGTGTATTATACTTTTTTTTCTTTGGAAAATGTTTTCCTTAGAAAATGTTCAGAGAAGTTGAACACTACCTATGTACAATAGGCAGGCATGTCTGACATTCTGAAATGCTCATTAATATTCCCTGGGGAGATCCTACATGGTCCTGATGTTGTATGAAGTCATGTAGGGCATAAGCCTTGTCAGACAGAAGCTAAGTGGTTCAAAGGAGAGTGGATAACGTTATCTGATCTCCTTTATTCATCAATGTTCTACTGTATACACACCATGATCCCAATACATTAAATCCCATTCATAAAGCAAGGGCTCCAATAGATGTAAACTCTAACCCGAGCACTTGTAGTTTGCTGCCATAATGTGTATTATACTTTTTTTTTTTTGGAAAATGTTTTCTTTTCGAAAATGGTCAGAGAAGTTGAATACCACCTAGGTACAATAGACAGGCATGTCTGACATTCTGAAACACTCATTACTATACCCTAGGGAGATCCTACATGGTCCCAATATTGTACAGAGCCATGTACGGCATATGCTTTGTCAGACAGAAGCTAAATGGGTTAAATGAGAGTGGACAATGTTATTTTCTCTCCTTTATTTACCAATGCACTATACGCACACAATGACCCCCATACAGTAAATCCCATTCATAAAATGAAGGCTCCAAAATTTGAACCTATTTTTTTACAGGACTTTCGATCATTTTATTGTGCAGAGCCCATTTGTAAAGCACATTGCTGTGCTTTAAAAATGTATGTTTTTTTTCTTTCTGACCATACCACTTTTTGAATAAGCCTACATTTTAAGCACTGTTGTTTTCTCTAAATGTCTATTGAACTGAACACGCTAATATTGTAACACTAGTTAACAACCTGAGTAAGCCAGCCTTAAAGGCCAACTCCTGGAAGTTTGAAAGTTCTCTTTTGCAGTGGAGCTGCTAATTTGGGTGTTTTTGCTTTATTTGTTTGCCTTCCTCTGGATGACTTGTGGGTAGGGTCCTCTATATCAAGGTTTTTTTTTTTTTTTTCATTAGTTAAACTGGATGGACCTGTGTATTTTTTTCAACCTAACAATGTAACTAAACAAATGTGAAAATCTTAATCAGTGCAACCTCTAAGTGCTTAATGCAGTGAACAAATACACAAATACAAATTCAAATATTGGTTGTTGAAAACAAATATGTAGCATGATAGAAATGAGTGAATCTTCAATAAATTGCTGCCAGCACCACAAAAGTGTTTTCACCTCACTTTTACCAATAATAAACCCATATAATAGTAGAGTACAACACCTTAAAAGGACCTAAAGTGCAAGTGCTATGTTATCTCATATTAATTGCTTAAACTCATAATGTATATATATATATATCAACTTAATCAATCATTAAAATTTCAGGAAAAAAATCTAAGCATGCAGCAAATGAAAAAAATTGTAAACAAACAAATTAAATATGAAATAATCCAACCACCACCGAGGAAGTCCAGACCCAGGATGCAACGCGTATGGGATATGAGCCTGACATCTGACATCATCCCACAGCCATTCCTAGTTATATGTGGAGGCAAGCCAGTGTTTGTATTTGAGCGGACATCACCTGCCATGGCTTAAAGTGATTGTAAAGTCTTGTTTTTTTCTATAAGAATAATAAACATGTTATGCTTACCTACTCTGTTGCAGTGGATATGCACAGAGCAGCCAAGATCCTCATCTTCTCACGTCCCTCTTCTGTGATCCTGGCCCCTCCCTCCTGTTCAGTGCCCCCCACAGCAAGCAGCTTGCTATGGGGGCACCCAAGCTGAGTCACAGCTCCCTGTGTCCATTAAAACAGGGAGCCCTGATCTGGCCCCCGTCCCCTCTCTCCCTTGATTCGCTAGCTGACTTTGATTGACAGCAGTGGGAGCCAATGGTATTGCTGCTGTGGCTCAGCCAATCAGGAAGGAGAATCTTAGACGGCTGAGACAATAGTGGACATCGCTGGACAGAGAGGGACCTAAGGTAAGTGTTTAGGGGCTGAGGGGGGCTGCGGCACATAGAATGCTTTTTATCTTAATGCATAGAATGCATTAAAGTGGTTGTAAACCCTTACAAACCACTTTGACCTACAGGTAAGCCTAGATTAAGGCTTACCTGTAGGTCCAAGAAATATTTCCTAAACCTATACGGTTTAGGAGATATTTGCCCGAAGACAGGCACCACTATCTACGGCGCTTGCGCCGTAGACAGCGGCGCACAGGCGCACTGAGCGCGGCATTTCCAACAATGGAGCTGCCGTGCATGTCGGCTCCCGTGCGCATGCGCGGGAGTGACGTCATCGCGGCTTCGCCGAATGACAGCGGCGGAGCTGTGAGACCCCACCGAGAAGATGGATGCGCCGGACTACAGGGGACAGCGGTGACTTCGCTGGCTCCTGTGTCAGGTAAGTGACACATAATGGGCTACTATGCGATGCATAGTAGTCCATTATGCTTTGCCTTTGCAGGGAATGAAAGAGGAAGTAAACTCATCAGGGTTTACTTCCTCTTTAAGATACAAAAAAAAGATTCTACCATTACAACCCCTTTAAGTGCCTTTTATGTGTGTGTAATGTAACACATTTTAGTAGGAATACATTATTTTAAACAGAGAGCATCTCATATGTATCTTCTGTTGCATATGACTGTCATCCATGATTATACCAACAAAGGAGAGAGTCAGGCAGAGGGAACGGATGGTTTGCTTACCACAACGATTTGAGTATACCCTAAGGGGAACAGCTTGTTAAGACTTGCTGGTAAATCAGGAGTTGTAACGTGAGGTGAGTGGCCAGTGAGCGCAGGTGGAGGATTGCACGGGAACTTTATGTACTATTTTTTTTGCATCCTATCCTGTTAATTCACAGAGGTGGAAGAGGATGGATTTTTTTTTTGTTTTTTGTTTTATTATTTCATGATTAATTTGTACGTGTGCTTAGAATTTTTTCATGCTTGAAATTTTAATGATTGGTTGTTTAAGTTAATATATACAGTATGAGTTTAATCAATTATTATGAGCTAACATAGCACTTGTACTTTAGGTCTATTAACCACTTTCAGACCGGACCATTTTGCTGGTAAATGACCAGAGGTCTTTTTACACTTTGGCACTGCGCTGCTTTAACTGGTAATTGCGCGGTCATGCAATGTTGTACCCAAATGAAATTTGCGTCCTTTTCTTCCCACAAATAGAGCTTTCTTTTAAAGGTATTTGACTGACTCTGCGATTTTTATTTTTTGCGATATAAACGTAAAAAAACGCAAATTTTGAAAAAAAATGATATTTTCTACTTTTTGTTATTAGAAAAATCCAATAAACTCAATTTTAGTCATACATTTAGGCCAAAATGTATTCAGCCACATGTCTTTGGTAAAAAAAAAGTCAATAACTGTATATTTATTGGTTTGCGCAAAAGTTGTCACATCTACAAACTAAGGTACGTTTTCTGGAATTTACGCAGCTTTTAGTTTACAACTGCCTATCTCATTTCTTGAGGTGATAAAATGGCAGGGCAGTACAAACCCCCCCCAAATGACCCCATTTTGGAAAGTAGACCCCCTAAGGAAATTGATAAGTGGCATGTTGAGCCCATTGAATATTTTATTTTTTTGCCTCATGCGATTGAATAATGACAAAAAAAATTTTTTTTTTTTTTTTTTTTACACAAAGTTGTCACTAAATGATATATTGCTCACACATGCTATGGGCATATGTGAAATGACACCCCAAAATAAATTCTACTGCTTCTCCTGAGTACGGGGATACCACATATGTGGGACTTTTTGTGAGCCTAGCCGCGTACGGGGCCCCGAAAGCCAAGAACCGCCTTCAGGCTTTCTAAGGGCGTAAATTTTTGATTTCACTTCTCACTACCTATTACAGTTTTGAAGGCCATAAAATGCCAAGATGGCACAAAATCCCCACAAATGACCCCATTTTAGAAAGTAGACACCCCAAGCTATTTGCTGAGAGGCATGTTGAGTCCATGGAATATTTTATATTTTGCCACAAGTTGCGGGAAAATTACAAACTTTAATTTTTTTTATTTTTTTTTAACAAAGTTGTCACTAAATGATATATTGCTCACGCATGCCATGGGCATATGTGAAATGACACCCCAAAATAAATTCTGCTGCTTCTCCTGAGTACGGGGATACCACATGTGTGGGATTTTTTGGGAGCCTAGCCGCGTACGGGGCCCCGAAAGCCAAGAACCGCCTTCAGGTTTTCTAAGGGCGTAAATATTTGACTTCACTCCTCACTACCTATTACAGTTTTGAAGGCCATAAAATGCCAAGATGGCACAAAACCCCCACAAATGACCCAATTTTAGAAAGTAGACACCCCAAGCTATTTGCTGAGAGGCATGTTGAGTCCATGGAATATTTTATATTTTGCCACAAGTTGCGGGAAAATTACAAACTTTTTTTTTTTTCACAAAGTTGTCACTAAATGATATATTGCTCACGCATGCCATGGGCATATGTGAAATGACACCCCAAAATAAATTCTGCTGCTTCTCCTGAGTACGGGGATACCACATATGTGGGACTTTTTGGGAGCCTAGCCGCGTACGGGACCCCGAAAACCAAGCACCGCCTTCAGGCTTTCTAAGGGTGTTACAGTTTTGAAGGCCATAAAATGCCAAGATGGCACAAACCCCCCCAAATGACCCCATTTTGGAAAGTAGACACCCCTAAATTTAGGGGTACACTAGTGAGACTAGGTAATAAATGGCGGGTGCCCTGAAACTATAAAAAAATAACTAACCAACCAGCGTCACCTGTAACAGTTATATGGTGATCACTGGTGAAAGGGTTAACTAGGGGGCAATCAGTGGGCTTTATGCGGTAGTATATGGGGGTCCCTGGCGCTATAAAAAGCTGCGGCGAACCTAAATACCTACCTGCCTAACTAGCATCACCTGTGACACTAATACAGCGATCAGAAAAACGATCGCTTATTAGGCTGGGTTCACACTGGAGCGATGCGGGAACGCCACGAATCCGTGGCGGGTTCCCGCATCGCATGCCTCCCGGGGGCAGTTCACACTGCCCTATGCGAACTGCTGGGAGTGTCAGTGAAATGTTAATGACACCCCCAGATCAGTTCACATATCGCAGTGCGATCTGCAAACTCGGATCGTATGGTGTGAACACCCATGCGATCCGATTCTGCTGCGGACCAAAAAAAGGGTCCCGTGCGAGTTTGCGGCGGGTGCGGTGGGTGCAACGCGAATTCAGCCATACTATCTGTATGGCTGAACTCGAATCGCACAGAGATCGGATGTGATTTGCACTGCAGTGCGGTGCGAATCACATCCGTTCTCATAAACCGCTGCAATGTGAACCCAGCCTTAGTGACACTGGCGACGGGGGGTGATCACGGGGTTAAACCTTTATTGGGGGGGTTAGGGGGGTACCTTAGAACTAAAGGGGGCTAACCCTAACTGCCCTAACAGTTATTACAGTCACAAATGACACCTGCCGGGTGATCAGGGGGTTAAACCTTTATTATTAGGTAATAAATGGCGGGTGCCCTGAAACTATAAAAAAATAACTAACCAACCAGCGTCACCTGTAACAGTTATATGGTGATCACTGGTGAAAGGGTTAACTAGGGGGCAATCAGGGGGCTTTATGCGGTAGTATATGGGGGTCCCTGGCGCTATAAAAAGTTGCGGCGAACCTAAATACCTACCTGCCTAACTAGCGTCACCTGTGACACTAATACAGCGATCAGAAAAATGATCGCTTATTAGGCTGGGTTCACACTGGAGCGATGCGGGAACGCCACGAATCCGCGGCGGGTTCCCGCATCGCATGCCTCCCGGCGGCAGTTCACACTGCCCTATGCGAACTGCTGGGAGTGTCAGTGAAATGTTAATGACACCCCCAGATCAGTTCGCATATCGCAGTGCGATCTGCAAACTCGGATCGCATGGTGTGAACACCCATGCGATCCGATTCTGCTGCGGACCAAAAAAAGGGTCCCGTGCGAATTTGCGGCGGGTGCGGCGCGAATTCAGCCATACTATCTGTATGGCTGAACTCGAATCGCACAGAGATCGGATGTGATTTGCACTGCAGTGCGGTGCGAATCACATTCGTTCTCATAAACCGCTGCAATGTGAACCCAGCCTTAGTGACACTGGCGACGGGGGGTGATCACGGGGTTAAACCTTTATTGGGGGGGTTAGGGGGGCACATTAGTGTGCCTGGCATGTTCTACTGTACGTGTGGTGTGTTGGTGCAACTCACCGATCCTCTCTCCTCGGTGCCGGAACGAAAAATACCGACACGGAGGAGAGATTACATCACTTCCTCTCCTGTGAGGAGAGGAAGTGATGTCGTGGAGCATTTCTATTCGTCGGGAGCGATCGCGAGGGGGTGGCCATGAATGAATGGCTGCCCCCTCATCCCGGATCGCTCCCGAACGAATGCCGACCGCCGCAGGCACCGGGGGGGGGCCCGATCGGGCCCCCCATCCGCGGGAAGGAAGGGACTTATATATACGCCCTTATGCCTGCCCGTGCCATTCTGCCGACGTATATCGTCGTGCGGCGGTCGGCAAGTGGTTAAAGAGTTGTGTTGCACTATTATATGGGTTTATTATGTAACTAAACAATACATTTTCTGCATGAAGACGTGTATGACCTGATACATACATATGTATTTCTGTAATCATTCCAATTCTACAATATAATCAATGGTTAAGCAATAAGCATCCACGAGTGTTAATGTCCAATTCTATGGTACACTAGTTAGACCCAGCCCATATGAGCAATTAGCATTTTAAGAAGGTAGTTAGCAACGGAAGCTCTTAAATTTCTCTAATGGCAGATGGAATGGAACATGTTGTAGGCTGTAATTTCCCTTTAGGAAATTATTTCCCGTTTGCACACAAAATGACTTTCATGTGGACGGTTCTTTTATTTACAGCTTAAATTCCTTAATACATGCATGTCTTTAAGAACTTGAAACACAGTCTCATATACATTAAGGTGATTTATGCATCAAATATCTCTGGCCTTGCAGCTGCAGCAACACGATTTAAACATTTCATAATTCTTAGCAAACAGCCTTCTGCATCTCTCTGCCACAACTATCAATACCCAGCAGAGAGACATTTCCCAGCTTTGTAAGCATTTTCTACACCTATCCAGGCATCTTTCTGAAATGTGTCTCATCTCATCTAAGCATTTATTCGTGCAAAACAAAATCGTAATCCGGAAATTAATTTAAAATGATGATCACTCTGGGATCTGAATGGAGTAAGACATAATAAAATTGGAAATCTTATTTAATGACTTTGTGCAAACAGGCTGGAAGCACTATAATATGTAACAACACAGTAACAGCCAATCAGATGTTCAGTAATGATTGCTAGAGGCCATTTTAGGGTCCGCCGAAAACCAATAACTCAGTTTTAGAAGGATTTATGTGGGTTTTATAACCGCGTTGAGACTTATTTACAAGAGCATTGAAATGGTCAAGTCGCTTGTTTGGTTATTTTTTCTTTATGTATTTTGTTTTTGATTAGAAATTTAATGTCTTAAAAAAATGGTATTACTTTTAGTTAGATAGGGATTGAAATGTTTCTAAAGCTTAAACTTTTTTTTTTTTTTAGTTTTATATAGTGGTAGGGGTTGGAGCTCATGTCAAGTATTTATTTTAAAAATGCATACAGGCTGTTGCCAAAGATACAGAAGCTGTGACCCCTTACTATTCTATTACACACAACACATCCAGAACGATAAAAAAAAAAACACTATTGGGATTCTAAAGGTGTCAAATCTTAATCATCCTTTTCTGTAAAATCATACATTTTGCTTACAACTATAAAAAAGTAATCCACAAGTTATACACAAAAAGGAACAGCCAAATTTGGACTTTGTACTTATCTAAATATTTCTTGGGATGTAACACCTAAACAATGCTGCTAAAAATAATTTGATTAACAAAATAGTACTAAAAAAATACAATAATTAAAAATAGAATTGTCGCTAATGAAATGCTGTGAAAACACTTCTTCATGACCAGCCCATAATCACTGCCAAACCAAATTATCCTATCGAACCATGTTGTTGTGTTACCATAAGTAACATTACAAATAAAGCATGTGGTCTACATGGTTGAATCTATACCATAAGAAATTAAGGCAGTTCAGAAGACAAAAGAGGGTCCAACCCAGTACTAGCAAGGTGTATATAATTAAGTGGCTGGTGAGTGTATATATATTGAGGCACCTGCATTTACAAGCATCTGAACTTTAATGACATCCCAGTCTTAGTCCATAGGGTTCATGATTGAGTTGGCCCATCCTTTGCAGCTATACCAGCATCAACTCTTTTGACCATACTCAGGTTGGCTCTATGAGTCCGGACAGGAGGAGAGCAGAGGAATGACTCCCTTTGTGTTAGGCTTCTCTCTTCTGTCCCCTGACACCACAGAAATAAGAAATAACACAACGACACCACAGGCCCAACTTTAAACACTCTATACAAATCAACAGGTAATAGCTTTGATTTGAGATTTAAGTATTGTCCACACATAACCCAGAAGCCAACAGGGATATTATTAGCACAACATTGAGAAAATAAATTTTGAGCACTTACAGTAAGTGTCACTTACCACCATTTGAAGGTTCTAGCACCATCAAACTACTATTCTATGCAGTACACACCTGACAGAGGTTCAACCTAAAAAAAAAAAAAAATGGTGGCTAAAGATACACTTTAACAACACTATTATAATGCTTAGCCATAACCCAAAAATCCCTAATTATGCATCTAAATAAAGATTCCTTTTTTTTTTTGTGCTTGGAACAGCTAGGTCATGTTTGTAAGTGGTGTAAATTGGTACGTGCAGCACAAAGAAATATATTTAGCGTATAAAAGTGGTTATTTTATCACAGGCAAAGGTCTTTACAAATGCTCTATAGATCAAAATGAATGTAATCTGCAGTATTTCATTCAGTGAAAGGCACTTACATGTTTCTCAATAGATAGACGGTATGGGGCATGTAACGAGAACATGAAGAAGGAATTCTTTTCAGATCTTTGTATCTTTATTAGTCATTTCAGGAGTTCAAAGTTTTAGAGGCTGAAAGCATTTTTGTGCTGTGGCAAGCCGTTTTTTCCCAAGATGCCTTAGAAATAAACTGCAACATTTTATAGTTTGTATGGGATAGAAAAAAACATTGCCAAATAATATTTTTTCCTTTAGTATATTGTAAATGCAAATTACGTTAATTATGTAAACAGTAAAAAAGGAGGACAGACCATATTGGCTTCATAAAGAATGAGGAAGGACATCTGGCTACAAAGGATGATAAGGGACTGTACACAAGGTTTTAGTAATGAGAACGGTGTCATTAGCAGTAATCAGCATGGATTCATGAAGAATTGTTCTTGCAAACCTATCTATTAACCTTCAATGTGGAGGTGAGTTGCCATCTAGATAAAGGAAGGCACATAGACATGGTGTATCTGGATTTTGCAAAAGCATTTTACACAGTTCCCCATTAACGTTTACGGTACAAAATAAGGTCCGTTGTCATGGACCATAGGGTGAGTACATGGATTGAAAACTGGCTACAAGGGCGAGTTCAGAGGGTGGTGATAAATGGGGAGTACTCGGAATGGTCAGGATGGGTAGTGGGGTCCCCCAGGGTTCTGTGCTGGGACTAATCCTATTTAATTTGTTCATAAACGACCTGGAGGATGGAGTAAACAGTTCAATCTCTGTATTTGCGGACAATACTGAGCTAAGCAGGGCAATAACTTCTCCGCAGAACCTTGCAAAAAGATCTGAACAGATTAATGGGGAGGGCAACTACATGGCAAATGAGGTTCAATGTAGAAAAATGTAAAACAATGCATTTGGGTGGCAAAAATATGAATGTAATCTATACACTGGGGGGGAGAACCTCTGGGGGAATCTAGGATGGAAAAGGACCTGGGGGTCCTAGTAGATGATAGGCTCAGCAATGGCATGCAATGCCAAACTGCTACTAACAAAGCAAATAGAATATTGACATGCATTAAAAAGGGGATAAACTCCAGAGATAAAACCATAATTCTCCCACTCTACAAGACTCTGGTCTGGCCGCACCTAGCGTATGCTGCCCAGTTCTGGGCACCAGTCCTCAGGAAGGATGTACTGGAAAATGGAGCGAGTACAAAGAAGGGCAACAAAGTTAATAAAGGGTCTGGAGGATATTAGTTATAAGGAAAGGTTGCAAGTACTGAACTTATTCTCTCTGGAGAAGAGACGTTTGAAAGGGGATATGATTTCAATATACAAATACCATACTGGTGACTCAACAATAGGGATAAAACTTTTTTTTCAGAAGGGAGTTTAACAAGACTCACGGCCATTCATTAAAATTAGAAGAAAAGAGGTTTAACCTTAAACTACGTAGAGGTTTCTTTACTGTAAGAGCGGCAAGGATGTGGAATTCCCTTCCACAGGCGGTAGTCTTTTGCTAGTTTCAAGAAACTATTGGATAAACATCTGAACGACTGCAACGTACAGGGATATACAATGCAATACTGACATATAATCACATACATGGGTTGGACTTGATGGACTTGTGTCTTTTTCAAACTCACCTACTATGTAACTATGTAAAAAAAAACATATATATATATATATATATATATATATATATATATATATCATTAAAGTGGTTGTAAACCCTATTTTACAACCTTATGCTACAGGTAAACCTATATTTGGGCTTACCTGTAGCTACCCAGGATATCTCCTTAACCTGCACGGTTTAGGAGATATCCCCTGTCCCCTGCATGTGCCGATGTCATCAGCACATGCACACTGGGAAAAACCCTTCCTTCTCTGGGCTGGCTCAGCTGTCGGCTAATTGCCAGCTCTCTTCTCTCTCCACAGTTACCAGCTGTTCCTGATGATGCTCATCTGATCTGCCTACTTAAAGCCTTCCAGCTCACTTCACCTCTGCCTTCGCCTTGGTCACGTCACTAGAAACCATCTCCAGCTGTTTGTTTAAAGACTGGCTTGCTGACATCCCTTTTGGCTCCTTATCCTGCTTGCTGTTGCTCTACTTGGATCCCTGACTTCTGGCCTGGCTGACTACCCGATATGGTTGCTGGGCTCTGGCTATGCTTGACTACCCTTTTTCTATTTACCTTTTGATTTTTATTAATAAACAAGTGTGATTTAATTGTACTTCTGTCTCAGTCTGATTCATGGTTTCTTACAGTAGACAAAGGCCATGAATTCAGAAGATACAATCAATCCACTTGTTGGTAATATTTTTTCCAGATTGGATGAGCAAGTTCACCGCATGGATCAGTTTGCCATAGCGTTACAAACGCTCCTGAATCACATGGCTCACCTGGAATCCCCCACGGTGGCTTCTCTGGTACAACCTGAGTAGCAGGCCGTCCCTGCTGCTGCGCCAGTCTCTGTGCAGGCACTCGTCTCGAGTATTACCTCAATAAGAGGTATGTCTGGTTCTGCTCCACTTCCCCAGCAATTTGGGGGCGATCCAGTTCAATGCAGAGGGTTTCTCAATCAGGTTGAGATATACTTTGAGATGCTGCCCCAGGCGTTTCCCACAGACAGAAGCAAAGTAGGTTTCGTGATATCTTTGCTTTCTGAGAGAGCCTTGGCCTGGGCTAACCCTCTATGGGAGACGCAAAAACCTGTTGTCTTGAGTTACCCTCAGTTTGTGGCCTCCTTTAAAAGGGTATTTGACGTTCCCGAATGCTCCGCTTCTGCTGCCAAGTGCCTCATGTCCATCAAACAGAGTACGAGAACTGTTGCCGACTACACCATTGAATTCCACACTCTGACAGCAGAGGTTGCTTGGAACAATGAGGCCCTCGTGGCTGCTTTTTCTCATGGTCTCTCGGATTCCATCAAGGATGAGATAGCAGCCTGAGATATACCCACTGAGCTGGAGAGCTTGATCTTGTTTGCCATCCTCATTGACTCCAGACTCAGAGAAAGACTTTCTCTAAAGGAGCACTTGCGAAAGCCTCCTGTACATTTGCCTCCGAGCTTTGTAGTTCCACCCTTGCCTCCCTCACCTCCCATGCCTCCTGGTACCGAGTTGGTCAGTGAAGATTAACCCATGCACCTGGGCTTCACGGGTCTCTCTGCGGATTAGAGAGCCTTTAGGAGGAGGTAGAGATTGTGCCTTTATTGTGGCCGGGCAGGTCACTTTTTGAAGTCTTGTCCTACCCGAGGTCTTGTCATGGACAGACCTTAGGTGACGATGTTTTGTCCCCAGTTATCCAGAAGGATAAGCCCCTAGTTTTGTTCACCCTTTCTTGGGCTGAGTCGTCCATCGAGATACAGGCTCTAATCGACTCTGGGGCTGCAGGCCTGTTCATTGATGCTGCATTTGTTTCGCAGCACTCGATTTCACTGCAGCTGCGTGACACTCCACTTGCCATTGAGGCTCTTGACGGGAGACCTTTACAGCCTGCCCATGTGACTCATTTGGGCCATTTCCCAACAATTCTGGTGGCCTAGTCTACATGCTGAGGTTACTGCCTTCGTAGCTGCCTGTCCCGTGTGTGCTCAGAGTAAGACTCCGCGACACCTTCCAGTGGGCCTGATACAACCCATACCCAAATGAGAAAGGCCCTGGACTCATCTGTCTATGGATTTCATTGTGAAGTTGCCCAACTCCCAAGGAAACACTGTTATCCTTATGGTGGTTGACTAGTTCTCAAAGATGTGTCATTGTATTCCACTTAAGAAGTTGCCCACCTCTAAGGAACTGGCTTCCATTTTTGCTTGGGAGATCTTTCGCTTACATGGGCTACCCAAGGTGATTGTCTCAGATAGGGACAGTCAGTTTGTCTCCTGGTTCTGGCGAGCCTTTTGTGCACAGTTGGGAATCCAGCTTGCGTTCTCTTCTGCGTATCACCCACAGTCTAATGGGGCCACAAAACAAGCCAATCAGTCCTTGGAGCAATTCCTACGTTGCTATATTTCTGACCATCATAACAACTGGTCTGACCTATTACCTTGGGCAGAGTTTGCTCACAACAGTGCCTTAAATTCTGCCTCCCGATTGTCTCCATTTATGGCGAATTATGGTTTCCAACCTTCCATGTTGCCTGACTCGTTTGTTCCGCAGAGTATTCCTGAGTTAGAGGAGCATCTCCGTGGTTTTCGTTCCACCTGGTACAAGTCCAGGAGGCTTTGCGTCATGCTAATGATAGGTACAGACTCCATGCTGACTGCAGATGCCTGCCTGCGCCTTCCTACCAGGTTGGGGACAGGGTCTGGCTGTCATCTCGCAACCTCCGGCTTCGTGGTCCCTCATTGAAGTTTGCACCTCGGTTTATTGGGCCTTTCCATATACTTCGCAGGATTAACCCAGTGGTTTACGCGTTGGATCTTCCTCCTAGTATGCGCATCTCAAATGTGTTTCATGTCTCCTTATTTGAACTGTTGGTCTGTAACCGATTTACCACCTCGGTGCCACGTCCTCACCGTATTCAGGTTGAGAACCATGAGGAGTATGAGGTACAATCCATTGTTGACTCCCATAGGTTCCGTGGGCGCATACAGTACCTGGTGCATTTTTAGAGGCACCCATCTCCCACTTCCTCCCAGGGCTCCGCAGAGCCAAAAGGAATTTCACCTCTCCCCCCTCCCTCCCTGCAATCACGCAAACATGTCACAGGTCCCAGAAGATTGCCCGGCCATTCACAGCATTCCTTGCGCATGCGCAGTGCACTCACAGTTACAATGCTGGCACCGCAGAGAGGAGGGGGAGAAGAGCAGGGCTTCCTTCGCCCACATAGCTGGACCATGGGACAGGTAAGTTTACAATTATTAAAAGCCATTTTCTATTAAAAGACTTTTAAACTGGTGGAACTCCACTTTAATGTGCACTTTGTAACACAGCTTCCCTAGGACTAGGTCCGACGGTCTTCCCGACAGACTTTCGGCATAGGTCCAATGAACTCTCTGAGCGAACGGACTAAGTCCGTTCGAAAGTCTATTCTTTTTGAACGTGATGACTTAAACGGGACTAAACAAGGAAGTTCAATAGCCAGTAGCCAATAGCTGCCCTAACGTCATATTTGGTCCATCAGACAAGCACAAAGACAAACGATTTTCCCGATTTTTAGTCCATCAGACTTGAGTCTGTCAGATAGATTTAAAACATGTTTTATTTCTAGGTCTGTCTGACTTTTGGGAAAAAAAAGTCTGCTGGAGCCCATACACAATTGAATTGTCCAACGGATTCCGGTCCATCGGACCAAGTCTGCCGGAAAGTCTGATTGTGTGTACGTGGCATAAGTCGACAAGCTGGACATCTTCCTTAGCTGTGACAAGAACCTGGGAAAATGAAAGAAACCTAAAGCAATTTGCCTATTAACCCCAACTATCAGATAATAGATTCTCTAGACCAGTGATGGCGAACCTTGGCACTCCTGATGTTTTGAAACTACATTTCCCATGATGCTCCACTACACTGCAGAGTGCATGAGCATCATGGGAAATGTAGTTCCAAAACATCTGGGGTGCCAAGGTTCGCCATCACTGCTCTAGACCTTTAGAAAACAGGAAAACCCATGCCACATGTATACCCTCTGTTTCCAAAGAGGATGAGTACTCAATTTCTGCACCCCTAAACACGAAGACTGCTGTTGCTTATGGTATCTATCAAATGCAAAGGAAAAAATAATCCTTCTCTGATCTTCTCCATCTCTAAAATAAACATGTGAAAAATGTATTAGAAAATATACAAAACATACATCGTGAATAAAACATCTAAAAGTCCATGATTAAATGTCCAATATACAAATGACAATCTTTCTGCCACCAGTGTAATGATAAAGCAGAAATCAAAAGCACCCAGTGGTTAAATCCATAGGAGAGTAAGCTCATCTTCACATTCATCCTCCAAAAAAAATTGAAGGTCTAAAAGCACTTTTATATAACCTACTTCAGACTGACATCCTCCAGATCACAGAGGGATACATCAAGATGAAAAACTCGTATGCATGGAAAAAGAGGCTAACAATAGTGAAGATGAAGAACCACCTACAAGCTTTTTATCAAAAACAAAAAGATTACACTCACATAGGCAGAAAATGTCACAAAATCACAAACAATGCTATGGACTCACACTACGGCACCACAAATCAAGCACTCTCATAGCTCGAAAGCATCCAAAAGTGATGAAGAGTGTGGGAATTCCCCCTACACGTTTCATCTGAATGACATCCTCAGGGACTTGCAGCTTGGGTTTTCAATCATGGACTTATAGTTGTTTTATTGACTAAATATTATTTATGATGGATGCTTTGTATATTTCCCGATATGTTGTTCACATCTTTATATTTGCACAAGTTTAATTAGGCAGTTCTTTATTATTGATTCGACATTTCAGATATAATATTTATTAGGTAGATGCCTATTTATCTTTAAAGTGGAATTCCAGCATATTCCTAACTTCGAAATCGAAATGCTATTGTAACTACCCTTTTAAAAAAAGATGCTTATACTTAAAGAGGAAATAAACCCTGATGAGTTTACTTCCTCTTTGATTCCCTGCAAAGGTAAAGCATAATGGACTACTATGCATCGCATATGCATAGTCCATTATGTGTCACTTACCTGACACAGGAGCCAGTGAAGTCCCCGCTGTCCTCATGTAGTCCGCAGCATCCATCTTCTCGGTTGGTCTCGCTGCTCCGCTGCTGTCATTTGACGAAGCCGCGATGACGTCACTCCCGGTGCCTGTGTTTTGGCAAATATCTCCTAAACCGTGTAGGTTTAGGAGATATTTCTTTGACCTACAGGTAAGCCTTAATCTAGGCTTGCCTGTAGGTCAAAGTGGTTTGTAAGGGTTTACAACAACTTTAAATATCCCCAGAGCACTCTGGCCTAGTCACATGATCTCCCCAGTGATCAGCTTCAGGGAAGAGGAGAGATTGCCGAGGAGATATTGCCGACAACAGCTGAAATGCCTGGATGCTGACATCACCCATAGGCTTACTATGGGGCATGAGTTGTTGGCTGTCCCTCAACTCCCTTGAAGCCTTCACTGGGATCTGATCATGTGACCGGACGGTAAGTATAAGCATCTTCCTTTCACAGGGTAGTTAGAATAGGATTTAGAAGAGGGTGGGAGCCAGATTAAGCTAGTTAGGAATAGTCTGGAACTCCACTTTAACCACTTCTCCCCGGGTGGACATCATATACAGTCCTGGGGTTTAAGTGGTGATACCAGGATGATGCCTGCAAACCAATATTGGTTTGACCAGATGCTTTAGAGGCCAGAGGAGACATCTGAGATCTAATAAAGAGGAAGTGTCATGCTTATTGCTATCATGATTTTCATTGAGTTGATAAAAAATAAAATAAAAAATAGACCGTGTAAAAAGATGTTTAAAGAAAAAAAAATGGAAAGTACCCCTGTCCCTCTATGCTCATGAGCAAATGCAAACGCATACGTAAGTCCTGTAATCATGTGTAAGCGATGATTAATTTAAATTGTGTTAGAAAAACTGCTGCGCAAATACCACGTGGCATGAAAAATTGCAACATCCACAATTTTACTCTACAGGGTCTCTGCTTACAAAATATATAATGTTTGCAATGGAGGTGTGGGTGGAACAGAACACATGCAGAGATCAAGAGGGATTTTAGGTACCCTGATGAAGAAGTTCTTAATTTTGGGGGTTTAAAAACCACGGAGTCAGATACAGGGAAAGCCACTGTGAGGGACATGCAGAAATAAAACAGGGTGGTAATAGGTTACATCAAGGGATAAGTTCATAGGCACTGGGCAGCAATCTAATACAGCAGGGACTTAATGCAGAATTACAGGACACAATCCAGGAACAGTGAGTAGCAGGCCGCAATCAAAGTCCAGGGTCGCAGGGCCACAATCTAGTACAGCAAAGTCCAGGGGCACAGGGCAGCAATGCAGAGAGCCGACAGGGGCCTCAGCAGAGGATGTCCAGGCAGCTTGGCCTCAGAGTGGCTGTGTTGCCAGGCTGTAGCATCTGGTCCACACAGACAATGCAGGACTACAAGTCCCAGCAGTAGAGAACGCACAGCCCATACAGAACTATCTGTCTCCCCAGTTCCATGCGTCTTCTCGCCGCCTAGTGAGACCTGCAGCCATCAGCTCCTTTGTCCATCACTGAAGAGACTATCAACAGTCTGACATTTTCTGCTAGGGAAATTAAATTGTACTTTGAATTTAGCTAAGGCTAGCATGCAACACCTGGTGCTGGCACATGTCCAAATACTGGACACTATGTTTTCTGTGCTTCCTATGGAGATCAAGCTCATCTCCCATCCCCTGTGGAGCACAGGAGCACAAAGATTAATTAAGCAATCAAGCTGACTGCTTACACACAAAAAACAAACAAACACAATAAATATATATATATATATATATATATATATATATATATATATATTTCTGACCCCTGTTACAATGTTTAGTGCTTCTAAGTAACTTTCTAGCAAAAAATGTAAATGTTTACATATACAGGCTCTCCTCCAACAACTAGGTTTCGTTCCATTGACCAAGTCATTAAACAAATTGGTCGTTAAACAAGGAGACACAAGTAATCAATATTTTAAGCATTCTTAACTAATGTACTGTACTGTATTGTGAAAAAATGTCTAAACACAAAACTCTAGCTCAATAAAATTATTTTACTTTGCATAAGTACAGAACACAAACGAAAATTCTGTACTGTATAATGATGTATAGCGGGTCGTTATGGTGGGGAGAGCTGGTCATAAGTCCAAGTGGCCGTTAAACAGGTAAGTCGTTAAACAAGGATTATCTGTATGTGAGAAGTGTCAGATTTGGCCTGGGAGTTAAGTGGTTGATTATTTGTTTTTGTTATATTTAAATTGAGTGCAGCACATTCATTTTGTATTCATTTGGTTATTTATAGCGTTGATGTTAATATTTTTTTTTTCTTTTTTTTCAGAGTCATACAATTGCACCTGTAAATACAACATCAAGTCCCAATGAACTGACAACTAAAGAATTCAAACAAGATAAGAACTGTGACTCTGGCAATGTAAGCATATGCCACGTTGCCACAAACTCACAACCGTAGCTAAAGTTTTGTTGTATATCTAGACCCTACTGTTTTATAGCTTAGCTATGAAATCTTTCTATGAACATCCAACTGTTTTGGGCAAACAGTATTTTTGTTGGCTTTCTGTATGAATTTTATACCCTAAACTGGTTGTAAATGATATAACAGATGTAAGCACTCTTTAGGGTTACAGTTGTACAGCCTTGTGTTCAAAGTTCTTTTTGTACAAAACTAATTGACATGGGCTACCATAGGAGTTATACATCTTTTGCACTTTAGTTTTTGGTCACTTCCCATTTTCAATACCAAATTTAGCTTGCTTACAGCTTACGTTTCTCTTGAAACCGATGTAGGTCCTCCCTTAATATCTGAGTGCCTGGCACAACTCCCATCTTTGTTTCCTGATTGGCTGGCCCAGTTTCTTGTCATCGGGGTAGAACTTAAAAAAAACAGTAAGGAATACAGGAATTTCAATACTAGCACCAAAGAGGCAGTTGTCAGTAAATTGCACTCATTTTAAGAGACGTTTTAGCTGAAAGCTATTTTTAAACACATTAGGCATTATAGGCATTAAGCATTATTTAGCAGTCTGTTAAATCATCTTTATCAATTTTTTTTTATGTACTAAAATTGTTGTATTTGTAATATTAAATCTTTAGTAGCAGTTTTCAGAGACATTTTATGTTTGTAACTGATGGAAAATTTTGCATGAAAACTGGTGCACACAAAGATTATGCTGTAACTGATGTTTACACATTTTAATCTTAGAGTGTATGCAGAGCCCAAACTTTTCTCTTTAGTTTTGGATAGAGTAGGGTATGGTTTGGCAATGTCCTATTAGTAGACATGTGCACACTGAAATATTTTGTTTCGGAATTAAATTTTCGTCTGAAAAATAAATTTATTTAGTTACTCCCGAAATTCGTTTTTATTTATTTTGTTTTGTTAAAAAATGCATTCGTCCAAAAATCCAAAATAATTAAGGTTGAATCTGTCATTGAAGGCTTATGGTGTCTGTCGAATGTTCTATGAAGATTCGACGGAGCAGCCAAACTGTACGACACCGCAATCGTACATTTCCGGTCAAATGTTCCACCTACAAGCTATAGTAGAATTCTAAAGTTGTATGACACTATTAATAATTATATTTATTAATTATTATTACTTGTCAACCAACATTATAATTCTTCTATAGCCTATGGGTGGAGCAATTGACCATAAATGTCCACTCGCAGTGACTGCTTCGTCGAATCTTCATGTTGCATCTTTTCTCTCTATGTCGAATAATCTTGGATTAATAGAATTAGGTTAGGCACATTCAACCTTTTTTGCTATTGTCTCTATAATGTCAAATCTTTTCTCTCTATGTCAAATCTTTTCTCTCTATGTAGAATAATCTTGGACTAATAGAGCTAAGGTTAGGCACATTCGACCATAGGTTCGATGGACACAGATTGCTATTGTCAGCGTCATGTCGAATCTCCTATCTATATCAAACTATATTGTCAAAACGAAAATGAAAATAAAGAATTTGTTTATGTCGGGTCTTTCGGTTTTTGGATTCTGCTCGTTCATTATCGTTTGTTAAAACGATAACGAAAATACCAGAAATTCGGACAAAAATGCATTTGGACGAAAACTAATGCACATGTCTACCTATTAGGGGAATTTACCTTTGCATACTGTACCAGAAACAAAGCAAGAGGTAGGGGGCAATCTTTCCAATATGAGAGAATATTTCTCCTTAGACAATTGTCACTAGAACAGAAGATTTTCCCTCACCTGTTGCGGTGCCAATTTAAAAAAAAATGGTTTCCCCTTCACTTCCTGTACAAGAAACAAAGCAGAAAGTAAGAGGAGATCTCTCCAAAGTGAGAAGATATATTCTCTTGCACAGTTGTCAACAGAACAGAATTCCCAATTGGAATATTTTCCCTTATCTCCTGTTCCAGTGACACTTCCAAAATTTTTGATTTACCATTGCTTTCTGTACAGGAGACAATATATGCCAGGACCAATAGTGAGGGTGAATCTCCTGAGCAGGACACAGACAGCAATAAGAAGCAAGGATCTAACTCTACATTCTATCTAAAGCAAAAAATACATACATACATACATACATACATACATACATACAATTTAAACTTCATGGCACTGTTAATATGAACTTAAAACCCATCTGTTGCATTGGTTTACATTCTTAGATCTGTTGTCATCATATTCCTACCTTCATTACCTAACTTGTAGAAGGGACATCACTGCTGGATTTTGATTGGTAGTTGAAAGCAGCTGAAAAAGGGTCTTAATATCAAACAAACTGCTAATATTATACGTTGACTTGCACCTCGTCTCCTAAACATATATCAGTAGTCTTACAGGTCTCTGTGGTTCTATTTATCAAATGCATACAGTTTTAGTAGCTGAAATGGACTGCCTTTTGCCTTTACAATGTTTATGTCAATAAATCAAATAGCTACATGGTGTGGGCCAGTTGGACAGAAACACAAAAAAAATCAAACTCTAGTACAGACAGCAGTACACCAAAAGGGTTTCAAGCTTCATGCTCCTCAGAACAAGTGTCTTCTGTTGATACCCTCTAATCCAGAAGAAGTGGTTTGTTGGTATCATACTAGATCAGACTTTATAGCCACTCAATGCATGCTGAGGCTGGGGTGAAGATGCTGGAAGAGGCACCTAGAACAGAAGACAAGAAGTGTAGACAATGTTGTTACCCTTCTGGTTCCATATAAAGGGAACTGTAAGCACATAGTACACTACATTCCAAACAAAACACATAAACTGTGTTGGGATAGCACCAGTAAGGAGATTGCATGGGTAGTCAGGGTGACATTCTTTTAGTACCACCAAGAATGTTTTTCCAACAGTCAACACCATACGTGGATGGCAACCCTGCTTCCTTGGCCATGACCTATGTTGACTATGCAGAACTTTTGCCCAGGGTAAAATATTCTAAATGGGGAGATTTGCTAAAACTGGTGCACACAGATCTGGAGCAGCTGTGCATAGTAACCAGTCAGCTTCTAACAGTTTGTTTAATTAAGCTTTGACAATAAAACCTGGAAACTTATTGGTTACTATGCACAGCGGCACCAGATTCTGTGTGAAACCATTTTAGTAAATCCCTCACAATGGAAGGTTACTCATAGGCCATCATTTAATAAGGTGTAACAACCAATCAGAAATATGCTTTGGAAGCTACAATATAATTGGTTTCTATAGTGGCTGGTCATATAAATGGAAACATTCTAGGAAAGTACTGTATGTCTTGTTAAGTAAACAGCCACAAAGCTAAAGCATTAGAAACATTTTAATTTATTGTCTGTTTAACTCCCCAGTGCAGAGGAAGGGAGTGTGCATGGGCAAATCTAACAGCCCAGAGTTGGGCATTAAAAACCCAACTCTATCCAAAACTTTTTTGTTGTTGCTGTTTTCAAATGGGGAATGGACATAACCTCTGTCAGGCTTTACTTGGGGATATTTACCCAAATTCCTCACAGGACAGGAGGGAATGTATGTGCAGAGGGGGCACATAAAAGTTCACCTTTGTAACATGTTACACCTGTATTTAGGGTTTAACATGCAACATGCTACAATACAGCACCTACCCGCACTTCCCGATCCCACCCATTATCACTATTTAAAAAACAGATCAGCCATGCAGGGCTTCGCTCACACAGTCACTTCATTTATTAACAGAGTTCTGTTTATCAATGAAGTACAAGTACTGTTTTTCATTGAGGCAGATGACTTATAGTTCTCAATGAACTATGAGGACGCTGGTGGCAGCTCTCATAGTTCATTGATTTATCCTACAGTTCAGCAACTGGCTGTCCATACTTATCTTTTAAGTAAATTGGTAAAGGAGTAAAACCTCCATCAGGTTATTACTGCCTGTGTCGTCCTGTCCAAGTGACAACAACTCACCTCTTTAATTGTCATGTTGTCACAGGAACAGGAAGTAAAGGTGAAATCTCCCTTATGTGTTCAGGGGCAACAAAGAAAACTTGGCATATATATATATATATATATATATATATATTGTGAGGGGGTTAGCTCGGCATCGGGTGTGTGTGACCCCCTGGATGGGTTCACAACACAAAATTAGGCACAGCAGACAGCGTTGTAGGTGCAAAAAAACAAAAGATGCAGTTTATTTATGCTACATGCAGTGAAACATATAACAGCCAAACAAAAATTAAACATGAAAATAAATCCTGGTCAGCTTGACCTCTAATTACACACTTAGACTCCCTGTCTAACAACTGAGTGCAGCCTTGTGCTGCCCCAGTCCCTGTCTCTGTTGTAGGGGTTTGCCACACAGGCGTTAACTCACTGCACAGAACAGGTATCACACTCCCCAGTCTATACACACAAAACTGGTTCCAGGATGGAGCATCTCCCTAAGCATGCTGTTTTTTTTTGTAGAGGTCTTAATGAGCCCACTTACTTCAGCTGGGCTCGTTAACTCTTCCCCTCTAATTATACAAGTCTGAATAAAGCCTGAATCTAGGGCACACATATTTCCCATCCTGGATACAACCAGGTGACTTTACCTGCGTGCTGCCACATACCCCCCCCCTCTTGTTTCAACCTTGGGGTTGTAACACAAGCAGTCAGACATGCATGTATCCGAGACAAAGCATCCACATTCCCCATTTTAACACCAGGGCGATGCTTAACTGTAAAGTTAAATTCTTGTAGGGCCAGGAACCACCTATTTACCCTTCTATTGGTCTCCTTGTTCTGAGCCATCCACTTTAAAGGAGCGTGATCAGTCACCAGGTCAAAGTGCCTACATAGCAGATAGTACCGAAGGGAATCTAGAGCCCACTTCACTGCTAAACATTCCTTCTCAATCGTGGCGTAATTTACCTCAACTTCATGCTGAGGTAAATGACTGGGTGCTCTTCCCCGTTCCAGACCTGGGATAACACTGCTCCTAACCCAACGTCTGATGCATCAGTTTGTACAACGAAGTCCTTAGAGAAGTCTGGTGAGTACAACACTGGCTGGCTACATAAGGCTGTTTTTAAGGACTGAAATGCTTCTTCAGCCTCTGGGGACCATTTAACCATAACAGACTCTTTCCCTTTTGTCAGGTTGGTGAGGGGCACAGCCTGAGAAGCAAAATGGGGAATGAATCGTCGATAATAGCCAGCGATTCCCAGAAAGGCTCGTACCTGCTTCTTGCTGTTGGGACGTGGCCAACTCTGTATGGCCTCGACTTTATTGACTTGGGGTTTTATCACCCCCCTCCCAATAGTGTACCCAAGATATTTGGCCTCCTCCTGTCCAATGGTACACTTCTTTGGATTGGCCGTAAACCCAGCTTCCCGGATAGAGTCTAGGACTGCTTGTACTTTTGGCAAATGTGAGACCCAGTCTGTGCTATGGATAATCACATCATCCAGGTAAGCTGCAGCATATTTCTGATGGGGCCTCAGAATCTTATCCATTTTCCGCTGGAATGTTGCCGGTGCATTCTGTAACCCAAACGGCATTCTCTTATATTGGAATGCCCCATCTGGGGTTACAAACGCAGTTTTCTCCTTGGCTGACTCATCTAGGGGAATTTGCCAATACCCTTTGGTGAGATCAAGAGTTGTCATATATCGGGCTGTTCCCAGCCGGTCAATCAACTCATCTATACGCGGCATGGGGTAGGTGTCAAATTTTGTAACTTTATTTAATTGTCGAAAATCATTACAAAACCGCCAGCTCCCATCAGGTTTGGGCACTAGTACGATAGGACTGGACCAGTCACTCTGGGACTCCTCTATTACACCCAATTCCAGCATCCTTTGTACCTCCCCACGTATTGCCTCCCGTCGGGCCTCTGGTATTCTATAAGGTTTTAGTTTTACCCTTTCTCCTGGCGGGGTGATAATGTCATGCTCTACGCCAGATGTTTGTCCCAGAAGCTCAGAGAAAATCTCTTTGTTACAAAGTACAAACTCTTTAACCTCCTGTTGTTGGGGTTTTGATAAGGTGTCTGCTATTCCAACCTCAGGAACTAAGCAATCAGGCTGTACTTGTGACAAAGTCTCTGCGACTAGGGATTCCCTATCCCTCCAGGCTTTCAGCAGATTGACGTGATAGATCTGCTCCGGCTTTCGCCTTCCTGGCTGTCTAACCCTGTAGTTCACCTCACTAATTTTTTCAATTACTTCATATGGACCTTGCCATTTGGCCAGAAATTTGCTTTCAACCATAGGGACTAGCACCAAGACCCTATCCCCCGGGGAAAAAGTACGGGTCTTGGCCCCACGGTTGTACACTCTCTGCTGTGCTAACTGCGCTTGGGTTAAATGTTCCTTTACAATTGGCATTACCTGTGCAATTCTATCTTCCATCAGGGCGACATGCTCAATCACACTCCTGTGAGGAGAACTCTCATTTTCCCAAGTTTCCTTGGCGATATCCAGCAGCCCTCTTGGGTGTCTCCCATAGAGCAACTCGAAGGGTGAGAAACCCGTAGAGGATTGGGGTACCTCCCTAATGGCAAACATCAGATAGGGTATTAGACAGTCCCAATTCTTTCCATCTCTATCCACCACCTTCTTTAACATTTGTTTTAGGGTTTTGTTGAATCTTTCAACCAACCCATCTGTTTGGGGGTGATACACAGATGTACGCAATTGCGTCACTTTGTACAACTTGCATAATTCTTTCATAACCCGGGACATAAAGGGTGTACCTTGGTCCGTAAGCAGTTCCTTACAAATACCCACGCGGCTAAAAACAAGAGATAGCTCTTTGGCTATGGTTTTGGCCGAGGTATTTCGAAGAGGAATTGCTTCCGGATAACGGGTGGCATAGTCCAATATAACCAAAATGTACTGATGCCCCCTGGCGGACTTCATTATCGGACCTACCAAATCCATTGCGATCCTTTCAAAGGGGACCTCAATGATAGGAAGAGGTACCAGCGGGTTACGGAAATGTGGCATAGGTGCCGACTTCTGACACACAGGGCAGGAGGAACAATAATTTTCTATTTCCTTCATGACCCCAGGCCAATAGAATCTCTGCAATATCCTCTCTCTGGTTTTCTCGGCCCCCAGATGACCTCCCAGAATGTGCCCATGAGCCAATTCTAACACCAACTTCCTGTAAGGTTTGGGCACTACAAGTTGCTCAATGGTTTCTTCTGCCCTTTGAGCCACTCGATACAGCAGGTCCCTTTCCATAGTGAAGTAAGGATAAGTGCAAGTCTTATCTGGGTTCACTAACTCGCCATCTATTTTCACCACATTTCCCGTGCCTTTATTAGGGTGGGGTCTTTTAACTGTTCTGTGGCAAAATTTTCCCTGTGAACCTCAAGATCTGAAAACTCCACAGACGGCAATTTTTCATCTGAGGATGTTGGCTCCTCCCCAGTTTCTCGAGTTTCCCCCGCCAATACCGACAATGGAAATTCAGGAGAGTCCTCACCACTCCCAGAGGAATTCTGGTCATCTTCCTGGTTTATAGGGGCACCAGTGGGGGGCTCAAGACAATCCCAGAGTTCCCAGAATTTTGGAAAATCCCTTCCCACAATAGCATCATGTGGTAAGTGAGACACTAACCCCACCTGATGAGAGAGGTTACCTTTGGGGGTCTCAAAAAACACTGAAGTTACAGGATACTCTCAGGTGTCCCCATGCACACAAATAACAGCCACCCTGTTCTTCAAAGAGACCTCTGTAGTAACTAATTCAGCTTTTATCAACGTTACCAGGCTACCTGAATCCAGCAACACATCAACATTTCTACCATTAATACACATTTTACATAAATGTTTCTCAGATCCCCGAATGGCAGTGCATGCAACTGTCGCAAACAGCGACTGACGTCTCTCCCTTATAAAGTCACATTGCATAGGCTCATCCACAACGGGGCAATTGGCTGCAATATGTCCCTCTTGCCGGCAGCGGTAGCAAATAATCTTTTTCGCTGCCTCTTGCAGCCTGGGCTTCCTGGGCTGCTCCCGCCAGACCTTAGGAAGAACTCCCACTCTCTCACTCTCTCCACCCTCACCCCTTGGAGTCATCTTACCCGCCACTGGGAATGATCTGGTCTTAGGGTGGAAAGTCTGTGAGTCCCTGGAAGAGGTGGTCAGGTTCTCTGTAGCCAAGTACCTCTCAACCAGATTCACAAGTTTATCTGCATTTTCTGGATCTCCATGGCTTACCCATTTTTGGATGGCAGTAGGAAGAGCTCTCAGGAAACAATCCATAACAACACGTTCCACAATGTTTGGTGCGGTCAAAATCTCTGGCTGCAGCCACTTCCTGCTCAGGTGAATGAGATCATACATTTGAGACCTGGGGGGTTTTCCAACCTGAAAAGTCCAATTATGCACACGCTGAGCCCGGATGGCCAGGGTAACACCCAGCCGTGCCAATATTTCTGTTTTTAGCACCACATAGTCTTTTGCTTGGTCAGGCTCTAGGTCATAATAAGCTTTCTGCGATTCCCCAGTTAACAGAGGGGCCACCAGTCCAGCCCATTGCTCCTTAGGCCACTTTTCCCTTTCAGCAGTCCTTTCAAATGTGGTCAAAAACACCTCCGGATCATCCTCTCCAGTCATTTTTGTCAATAAACGGCTCACACCAAAGGATGCGGTATTAGTGCAACCACTTGCCTCATTGGTCTGCGGACGTTGCTGTATTAATGTCTCTATTTGCTGTTGAAAACTCTGCTCTTGCTTCTGCAACAGGTCTATGAAGCGGGCTTCAGATTGCTGCTGGGCTTGTTGCTGAGCTTCCAGACACTGCTGCAAAGTTGCATTTGTCTGCTGCTGGGCTGCAAGGCTCTTTTGTAAACCTGCATTTGTTTGCTGCTGATTTGCATTTGCTTGCTGCTGATTTGCATTTACTAGAGCCAGCTGTCTCAGTATCTCTTCCATGCTGGCCTTAAAAAAAACTGCCAAAATTCTCCACCAACTGTGAGGGGGTTAGCTCGGCAACGGGTGTGTGTGACCCCCTGGATGGGTTCACAACACAAAATTAGGCACAGCAGACAGCGTTGTAGGTGCAAAAAAACAAAAGATGCAGTTTATTTATGCTACATGCAGTGAAACATATAACAGCCAAACAAAAATTAAACATGAAAATAAATCCTGGTCAGCTTGACCTCTAATTACACACTTAGACTCCCTGTCTAACAACTGAGTGCAGCCTTGTGCTGCCCCAGTCCCTGTCTCTGTTGTAGGGGTTTGCCACACAGGCGTTAACTCACCGCACAGAACAGGTATCACACTCCCCAGTCTATACACACAAAACTGGTTCCAGGATGGAGCATCTCCCTAAGCATGCTGGGGTTTTTTTTAGAGGTCTTAATGAGCCCACTTACTTCAGCTGGGCTCGTTAACTCTTCCCCTCTAATTATACAAGTCTTCATAAAGCCTGAATCTAGGGCACACATATTTCCCATCCTGGATACAACCAGGTGACTTTACCTGCGTGCTGCCACAATATATATATATATATATATATATATATATATATATATATATATATATATATATATATATATATATACACAGTATATACACTATATTACCAAAATTATTGGAATGGCTGCCTTTACATGCTTGTGAACTTTAATGGCATCCCAGTCTTAGTCTGTAGGGTTCAATATTGAGTTAGCCCGCCCTTCGTAGCTATACCAGCTTCAACTCTTCTGGGTAGGCTGTCCACAAGGTTTAGGAGTGTGTCTATGGGAATGTTTGACCATTCTTCCAGAAGCACATTTGTGAGATCAGGTACTGATGTGGACAAGAAGGCCTGACTCACAGTCTCTGCTCTAATTCACCCCAAAGGTGTTCTATCGGGTTGAGGTCAGGAGTCAGTGCAGGCCATTAAAATTTCTCCTCCCCAAACTCGCTCATCCACACTCTATTGCCAAAGGTATTGGGCAGCCCCTCCAAACAATTTGGTGGAGAGGGATTATGGTGAGGGGTTATTTTTCAGGGGTTGGGCTTGCCCCCTTGGTTCGAGTGAGGGAACTCTTAAAGCATCCACATACCAAGACATTTTGAACAATTTCATGCTCCCAAATTTGTGGGAATGGATTGGGGATGACCCCTTCCTGTTCAAGCATGACTGCACACCAGTGCACAAAGCAAGGTCCATAAAGACATGGATGAAGATGTTTGGGGTGGAGGATCTTGACTGCCCTGCACTCAATATTGAACCCTATGGACTAAGACTGGGATGCCATCAAAGTTCATGTATTTGTAAAAGTAGTTGTCACAATACTTTTAGTAGTATAGTGTATACAGTATATATAATATTCTTTCCAAATAAATCAAATACTAAGTTACAGAAGCTTTGCTTTATCTTAATAAATATTATAGTAAAAGAGTTTTGTCCATTCAGTCAATCATCTCTAATGCCGCGTACGCACGGTCGGACTTTCCAACAACAAAACCGCAGATTTTTGTTCGAAGGGTGTTGGCTCCAACTTGCTTACAGACGGTCACACAAATGTTGGTCAACAACAATTACGAACATAGTGACAAACAAGACATACGTAATATATCCATTACTAACGCTGGTTTTACAAGACCGAGCGCTTCCAGCTCGTCTTTGATTCCGAGAATGCGTGGACTTTTGTGCGATGGACTTGTGTGCACATGATCGGAAAGTCCGACAACAAACATTTGTTGGTGGAAAATTTGAGAACCTGCTACCCAAAATTTGTTGGCGGAAAATCCGACAACAAATGTCCGATGGAGCATACACATGGTCGGACTTACCGCCAACAAGCTCACATCCAATATTTCCTGTTGGAAAATCTGATCATGTGGCATAAGGCAGGCCATAAACTAACAGGCTTTATTGTTCATTTATAGATTAAGGCCTGGTTCACACCTATGCATTTTTGAGTGCGTTTTCAGTTTTGCAGAAACACACTACAGTCCATTTAACATGGTTTCCTATGGATGTAGTTCACATCTGTGCATTTTATGGAAAGGACCAGTGTTTTCTTTTTCTGTTTTTTGGTTCCATAGACTTCAATGTTTTGAGGCTGGATTCACACCTATGCATTTTTAGTGCTTTTTGCATTTTGCAGATTTGCACTACATAATGTATTCCATAGGAAACCATGCTAAATGGACTGTAGTTCAAATCTGCAAAATGCAAAAAGCACTAAAAATGCACAGGTGTGAAGCCAGCCTTAAGATGTGTATTGAAAAAATGCAAAATGCACCTGCAATATGCAAACTGCAACCTGCACAAGTGTGAACCAGGCCTAAAAAGCCCTTCACAAGATTTCATCCAACATGTTTTTCATATGTATTGTTAAGAGCATGTTGAGTGATCTCCTCATAGATAGTGTCTCATTGTAAATGTTCTTTTTTACAGTCTTCAGCAGGCAAATGCATTAGTATTTGTGACAATATATAATTTCTTTTACTATTATCACTGGGATGGTGGAATGTCAGAACCCATATACACAAAGTTACAATATTCTAATGTAATGTTGTCTGCTGGTACTTTAGTCACAATCATTTAGCTGTATTAATGAAAATGTTCATAATAGTTGAAGCACACAAGTATGCTAGATCTGGGTGTAGACATTGAATTATGTTGTCATATAATGTAATGAAGGGCACATTATACTTATACAATGATGTCCCTATATTTAATACGATGTACTGTGTACATCATAGGAATATGTATATAAGACCTATGTTATGAACCACTTGAATTTGTATATAGACTTTGTATATTGTATTTTATGTATTTTATCTTTCTTTTCTTTACTTATCCTAGATTGTAAGCTTTGAGGCAGGGATTCCCATTCCATTTGATTAAATTACTGTCATTCTGTAGATCTCTGTTTATTTGTTATGTGCTTTTTAATTGCTTAGGTTGAGGTTTTATATAATAAAAGTGTACATATAGAAACTACAGGAGTTGCTGTAAATTCTTTATTGTAGACGATAATTTGGTCTACAGCCAAGGATGCATACTATAAATGCATGAAATTTTAACGTACACCTGCCATATCTGCTGGCTAAAACCTGTCAGAATTACATGTATTACTTATGTCTTATGCCTTCAGATGTCTCCTCCCTGAGAACCTAGAATCACAGGGAAAATTACAATAAATCCCTGTAGTGTTCATGTTCCTGCATCTTCTTATGGGCCCATCTCTGTGATAAGTATAGAGAAATATGGGTGGCCTCTATAATAGTAGTAATGATAGAAGATAAATAGAAAAGCGTACCATCATCCAGGGACTTAGAGATAAATAGGTCGGATGCTTCAGACCTATTTATCTCAATGATAAGTAGATTGTATACAAAAATCTCACCAATAGCAATGAAGGAGGCCACGGTACAAGTGATGATGAGTAAGATGAGTAACCAACCGATCCATTTTCAGAAAAAAGGCTGTATGGTACCAAGTAGGGCTACACAATGAAGACCACAGTAATTGGGAAGAAGGTAAATATTTAGCACAGCAGGTTTCACTTGGGGGGGGTTATTAAATGATATGATTATCTAAAAATGAAGTCATGTAAAGGCTAAGTTCACATTTTTTTCTAAAATCCAGCTCCCCTATGTACCAATACACCATTATTGTACCTTGGTTGCAGAAAAATACAAGCTTTCTTTGATTTTGAGACCAAGGCCTTGCCTTAGCCCTTGCAATATTTCCCAGAAAGCTTCAGAGACTTCCTGGTATACAGGCAAAGACAGAGAAACCAGTAAGACCCAGGAAGGCGTTTACAGGCTGACGTCATTAGCACGCCCTTCACCCATTAACTAAGTTTTCACAGCATCCTCTGGATTTCTCCACACATGCATTAGCCTGGCTTCTCCAGCGTTCCTTCAGGCTGCATGCTAAACTCCCTGAGGCCTCCATGCAGCCCAAGGGACACCCCTGACGTAGTGTAAGGACCTGCCTGATTAGATATAGAGTGATTGGATAAATGTTGTATCCTCCTATTATTTAGTTTTGTTAAATCTAATGGAGATTGTACAGATATTGTACAATCAGATTGTATAATGTATGGACATATGTATACATCCAAAATTACCTAGTTGTGCTTTTTAGTGTCATTAATTATTAATGGCACACGAAACACAGAACAAACACACATTTTGCCACATGAAAAAACAGGTGACAAATGCATTAAAAAACGCGCAACTCGCACCACGCCAAAATGTGCTACTTTGCTACGTGTAGTGCATCCCATTGATATCAATGGGCTGCACTGTGTGTCACTGGAAAAACTATCAAAAAACATGCATTCCTACTGCTTTAGGTGCAAATGGGGAATGAAAGTGAAATTGGTGTGTTTACATAAGAATAATGGAGCTCCATTCCCAATTGTGTGTTTCCAAACAAATGAAAAACTTTGCTTTGCCATACATTTAAGAAACACTGCAAATATACATTGTGTTTGTCTAGTCATTACATTTTAAAGGCACCCGAAGTGTGGTAAACGCATCAAAAACTGCAGTAACGCACCATGCTCTGCTCCAAATAAGTTGTGGAGCTTCTCTGGGGCGATTGTTGCTTGTAGGAAAGCCCATTCAAGTGATTGGGCTGCCTTATGCATGACGAGTGAAAATGCTCCAAAAGCAAAGCATGTGAAAGAATATGAGTTTTTGTTACATGGAGACATGAATGAGGCCTGACAACTGAGTGTCTCCATCAACTCCCTCCTATGTACTTTTATAAAGATAATCATACAGTCATACACTATGCAATCTGATTGTACAATCTCTGTACAATTGCCTTTAAATTTACCAGAACTATGGAATAGGAGGACCCACCTGACCAATCCATTTAATTTTTATCAAATCAGACAGGCCCTTGTACTACATAGCTGATGGGAGATTGCACAATCAGATTGAATAGAACGTTGGTGAACAATAGCATTAAGGGAGGTGTGGTCCAGAGTGGTGAACACACCCTATCATACCCTCTTCTGGGATGCAACAAGGAAGCAAAGGCTTCTGGGAGATGACCTTCAGGAAGTGAAAGCTGAAGTAGTGATGGAATCTGAAAATCCTTATAAAAATACAAATAAACAGATAAGATTTTAAACCTCCTGTGGGTGAGGTAAGAGAGAGCAAGGCACATTGGGGTGGCTGGGCCAGAAATGGCATTGGAAAATGCTTCTATTTATTATGAAAACTGAAATTCTGCCCGAAAAGGTGAATTTATCCTTTAAGGAATTGTGTTGATGGGCAAACAAAAGTGTTTCTAAACCCTACAATGAAGTTCTCTTATTTAGTCCCTTATGTAGTCGCTCTGTTAAATATACAATTGAAAGAATTTTGTTATATATGTTTGATAAGTTAAAAATATCTGTTGATCGTGCCAAAAATCTTGTGAGCTGGTAACTTCCTGTGCTCCATGCCTGTGCAAACTATTAACAGTTATATTGCCATCTTAGCTATGAAGACTACAGAACCACACCCACAGGGCCGTCTGTGGGCACCATATCTAAGGACTGATTGTTGTTGGGTTTAGATATACTTCAAACTTGCCTTTAGGTGCATTCTGGTTCCACCTGAGATACTTTTGAGATTTTTCACAGTTCAATGATAGGCACATGTGACCTGCAGATGACCTTCCTCTGACCTGCATTCCACCTTCTTACAACCTAAGCAATTATGAAAATTGGTAAATTCTGATGCAAAAAAATTCACTGATGTAGGCTATTAGGGCCTTATTAGATGGGCAATGTGTCAACAAGGGCATAATCACTGAGGTGAGGCAGCAAATTACCCTATGTAGATGCACTCTCCTTGGCTGAAGTTGCTGCAAAAGTTTCAGTCGCTAGTAAGGAGGCAAATAAGCAACTCCATAGGAAAAGATGTATTGCCTCTAAGCCCTTGTACACACGGTCGTGGATTCCGACGGAATGTGTCCGGTCGGACAGTTTTGTCGGATATTCCAACTGTGTGTGATCTACATTGGACTGTTTCCATCGGAGTATCCGACGGAACAAGTTTTCCAACTTGTTGTTAAAATTTTCCGACAAAATGCTCTGATCGGACATACTCCGATCATGTGTAGAGAATTCCAATCGGACAAAGTGCCACGCATGCTCAGATCAAATTCCTACACCAAAGCTATTGGCTACTAGTGTGAACGTAGTCCCGTCGTAACGAAATAACGTAATCACGTCGGATTTTCCGACAACTTTGTCCGACCGTGTGTATGCAACAGTTTCGGACAAAATCCGTCGCACAAAATCCGACGGATTTGGTTGTCGGAATCTCCGACCGGGTGTACAAAGGCTTAGAGCTCCTGTCGCTGGTAAGTTGTTTCCAGAAACAGAATATATAATTTAATGTGACCCTTACTATCCAAATTAGATGCGACGGGGGCAATAACACTACAGGGAAGTGGCGGGAGTGCAAAAACACCCTGGGATTTCACTATTGTTGTCACCACTTTAAACATTATCAAGAGTTACAGATTTACTTTAGGTAAATACCCATTATTGGAAGGATAAATCCTCATTAATGATGCCAATTCTCCACTGCTGGGGAGATTTACAGCTGGGTTTTTAACTTTGCATTCATCTTACTTGAAGAATCTGTATCCTCCTGCTGTTATAATATAAAAATTGAGCATTGAGAAAATAAAGCATAATAGCAGTTGAAAACAAAACCCATTGGCATCTGGGTAATATACAGTCATACCAGCACACAACCTACCACTCTTTTCCACTCTACCCCCCAACCCTCTACACCTTTTTCTCTATTACCCTCATACAAAGTTTTATAATAAGTACTATATGTGCAACTGTTGGCCCAATGCGCTTCATATTTTCTGTTTAAAATTTACCTTGAATAAAAATCAATTGATACAAAAACCCCTGGCATCTGGTAAGCCTAAAATCCAATTGTTGTCAATTTTTTTAGGTTGTTTTTGCAGCCTATGCAAGTAATGAAAACATTGGCCAATGGGGACACAGACTAAAATCACTAAAATGATTTAAAAAAAAGAGAGAAAAGGTTAGTACTTTTAGCAATGTATTTAATGCTGTCCATGCCTTCCTTTGGGGCAAGAGACAGAAATAAAAACAAATTCCTTTTACCAAAAACTGTAAAAACCTGGAGGGTTGAACGAAAAAAAAAAAAAAAAAGAACTAATGGTGTGTACTAGGCTTAACATCATTCTCTATCTTTTACTTTTATCTTTTAGATCTTTATCATTATCATTCTTTGAATCTACCCTGTATTGGTAGTTGAAGTACCCCCATGGCCATTTTAAAAAACTGACTTGTTCCTGGTAGTCACTTTATCCCTCTACGATGGTCTATAGTTATGTATAGGTGGCAGTGGATTGTTAATATTAGATAAGTGTAGATATCCCGTTGGACTTAGTGGAGACCTTATCCTAATCTACTCTTCTAAATTGAGCAGACATAATGGAACTAGATAAGAATAGGAAAAGACATAGTGAAGACTTCAGACTTCATCACGTTCAAACCCCCCCCCAGACAAGGCATGACGGGGCAAGATAGATAAGACTATTAGTAAGCTCTGTTATCATACTGTTCAGTGTTACACAGTTATAAAATCCAATACTTTGGCTTAGACCCATAAATTAACAATTGGAAAGTTGAAATTTGAAGATGTATGCTATAGTCACTAAAAGACTATATTACAGCTGGTGCATATGTTATCCCTACCCTAGTTAGAATATGCAACAGCGACATTTCTAAGAAAGTAAGAATAACAGAATTGCCACTGGGTCATTTGTTACTTTAAATATGTATGGCAATTTAACGGAATCTAGACTCACAGTAGTGATTTATTGTTAGCAAAGCTGTCACTACAAGGTTATGTTGTACATACATTGTACTTAAATCAGAAACCAAGCCTTGCAGTGGTATAGCCAATCTGTTATCTGCCATTTGTTATATATGATACAATGGTACAATGATATAATGAGATGAAAGTCCCGAGCAGCTATTTTGGAATAATGTGTGCTTCATCATAGTACAAATAACGCATAGTGGCAAAAGTATAATCATCTTTATTTTTTGATAACAGTATTGACTGAACAAAAAACAATGAAAGCTTGCAATATATGATACTTATAGAACGGGTATCTCTTTTTTAAGAAACATATAATAAGTACACTGCTATCTATTTGTCATTGTTATCACTCTTTGAGAATATTGTCCCATTTTGAAGGACAGTAATTTAAAAGACTTTAAACATAAGCTGTGTTTTTTTTAAAAGCTACTGGTGATTACCATATGTATTGGCGTATAACATGCATAGGCATATAACACACACATTAATTTTAAGAGGGACGTTTCAGGGGGAAAAAAAAACTTACATTTTTAATAAGGAACTTTTAAGATAAAATAAGGGTCAGTGCCCATCTGCAGCCTCACAAGTCCCATTAATGCAGCCTCACGAGTGCCATCAATGCAGCAGCCTCAGCATTGCCATCAACGCAGCAGCCTCAGCATTACCATCAATGCAGCAGCCTCAGCATTTCCATCAATGCAGCAGCCTCAGCATTGCCATCAATGCAGCAGCCTCAACATTGCCATCAGTGCAGCAGCCTCACCATTGCCATCAGTGCAGCAGCCTCGCCATTGCCATCAGTGCAGTAGCCTCACCATTGCCATCAGTGCAGTAGCCTCACCATTGCCACCAGTGCAGAAGCCTCACCACTGCCTTCAATGCAGCAGCCTCACCCTGCCATCAATGCAGCAGCCTCACCATTGCCTTCAATCCAGCAGCCTCACCACTGCCTTCAATGCAGTCTGATCGATGCCCATCTGCAGCCTAGAGGGGACATCTCCTATGATAGACAGAACAGTGGTCCAATGGCTTCCCAGATGACGGGACTTGCAGAGGCTGCCAAGTAAACAGGAGATTCTCACTGTATGTAATCTGATGGCGCTCCTCCCATCCCACTCCCCTCCCGTCCAACTCCCTGTCCCCTCCGAAGCAGCTAAAGTTGATGTATTGGCGTATAACAGGCACATGCTATTTGCACCCGATTTTCAGGGTGAAAAGGTGTGTGTTATATGGCAATAAATACAGTAAAATATTTTTATTCATGTCAACCATTTAGATGACAGTCTTAATTTTAAACAGCTCAGATTTACTTGTTATATAAAAAATCGACTTAAGAAAGCCCATTATGAAATAAAACCTGCTTCACGTGTTTTCCCTGAATAACTTCAAACAGCTTAAAGTGGACCAGTGCTTTGTTAATTGACTGCCAAGCAACAGGTTCACATCAATGCCACCCTCTGCTGGAATGCATAAACACCTTTCTTTCGCTCCCCCACTCCTGTTTAGCAGCCAGTAACAAGAAAGGGACAGTTCAGTTGGAGCTTTTATAGGGTTGAGGACTATCTAATTTTTCACAGGTGGCAAATTCAATGCTGTGCCAATCACCAGACCCTGACACTGTCACATGAGAGTAAGGAGATGAAGTTACATATTCTTCATACCTTGATTGCATGATTTCTTCACTCTCCAGCAGTTAAAGCATAAGGAGATTGATGGAAAGGTAAGTATGTACAGCAGAGGTGAGTTGAATGCACTGTATGAACATAACACAAATTTCCTCAATTTGATGTGTACTGCCCATATATCAGATACAGATCTTTCAGTGTATAAATATATCAACAAAAATGATGAAGAATAATGCTTTTGTAAATACTATCAGTAGGAAATAATTCAGAAGAGGTTTATGTAGTCATCCACCTAACACTATTAAAATAATATATAACTTTATTGATTGCTCAAAAAAAAAATTAAAAAATACTTTCCTCACACCCAGCTTCTGATGGGATCCTGAAAAGAATTGAGTCCTAAATATGATTAAAATGTGCTAGAAAATAGTACAGATTGCAATGTTTAGATCTTCAGTTCCCATGGATTCCACAGTCTAACTTGAAGATGTCAATGGCACCCACAAGAAGCATGGGAATCATGGTTTAAAGTTGTTATTTTTACATGTATCTTCCAATAGTATGATATTTTTTATATTGCTTTCTTTTAAGGGGGGTAGACTTACCAGATAAGCAGCCCTGGAGTATTTATTTAAAGTCTTCTTTAAATCTAATAATGGGTGTCTTGGTTCATGGGAGGAGAGATTTAGCATCTTTTCATAATTCAAATTTCTGTCTGCACTATTAAAGCTGTCTTCTGTCTTATATGCTATTCATTTAGGAAAATCAATAAACATTACCAATAAGGTCAGTAAATAAAATGCATCTATTGTGAATAGTTAATTTTACACAGTCTGCAAACTTTGATATATATATTACCGCTTGTTGCTATAACCTGGAAGCCTTCTTTGAACATTAGATATTTTTTATATACTGTAATTTTCTTTTTATTTTATTTTTTTTGAATGTGGCAATAATCTGCATCTTTAAAACTTACCAATTAAACCCACTGAACAAACATGAATGTAAAGTTCAGTCTCTCATCCAGTTCACATTTTAAACAATTCTTGTTGTTTGCCATTATGACATCGTGATCTCCATTTTCATCTGTCACTTACTGTACAAAGAAAAAGCAAAAACATTTCTTTTGTAAATGTATGAACAATATATGTATGTACTTTTAAAATATTTTTGTATGTATAGGAATTGTAATGTTTTCTATTACTGTAAATATAGATCAAGTCTGGTCTTTGGTCTGCGACCATCAAACTTATGTAAAGATCTCTGTGAGTTAATGCTTTGTATGCTGTATAGATGGTATTAAAATTCTTTGTCTGATCGGTAATTTTCTGTGAAATGTGAGTTTGTTGAAGGGATGTAACTGGCTAAGGATAGCCATACACATACTTAATTCTAACAAGGTATTAATATCAGAACTGACATTGGGTCAAATGTTACTGTATGTATGTAATGGGACTGAATCATTAGTGTTACATTATACAACAAGCATCCTACCATTTGGAGGACATCTACTGTATATCAATAAATTCAGTACAAATAGCTTTTGATTAAAACTGACAGTGACCAGGTAAAATCTCAAGCTTATGCCGCGTATACACACGACCAGACTGTGAGGGACTAGGTCCGACTGTCTTTCTGACGGACTTTCGGCTGAGTTCCAACGGACTTCCCGAATGAACGGACTTGGCCACACACAATCGCACCAAAGTCCGATGGATTCAATCGTGATGATGTACGACCGGACTAGAATAAGGAAGTTCATAGCCAGTAGCCAATAGCTGCCCTAGCGTCGGTTTTTGTCCATTGGACTAGCATACACGAGAACGGATTTCTCAGTCCAGTGGAGTTCCGGTGGAAAAATTTAAAACATGTTCTATTTCTAAAGTCAGCCAGATTTTTGGCAAGCAAAGGTCCGATGGAGCCCACACAACATCGAATTGTCTGACGGACTCATTCCATCGGACCTTTGCTGTCAAAAAGTCCGGTCGTGTGTATGCGGCATAAGTTGAGATTTTACCTGGACATACCCAAAACCATTATTTTTTTGTGGTAGGAGTAGGGAACAGTCAAAACCTTTGCCAGTTTTTGTATGACCACTGAGGAGATTTCACATCATGTCCTGTCTTAGAGACACAAGTGAAAATTAAAGAAGATCCTCTTAGCCCTTGTACACACGGTCAGAGAATCCGTCGGAATGTGTCCTATCGGATAATCCGACTGTGTGTGGTATGCATCGGACTGATTCCGTCGGACCCAATTTTCCAACATGTTGGAAATATTTCCCAACCAACTGGGCCGATCGGACATACTCTGATCATGTGTAGAGAATTTTGATCAGACCAAGTGCCACGCATGCTCAGATCAAATTCCTACATCAAAGCTAATGGCTACTAGCCTGAATGTAGTCCCATCGTAACAAAATTACGTCATCACGTTCTGAAAGATCGGATTTTTCGCCAACTTTGTACGACCGTGTGTCAGTTTCGGACAAGATCCGACAGACAAAATCCGTCGGGCAAAATCCGACGGATTTGGTTGTGGAAATCTCCGACCGTGTGTACAGGGGCTAAGACAGCTTTCACTGTAGCAGAGGTTTCCATTAGATTTTTCTCCTATTCTCCTGTTCCAGTGACAACTGTAAGTATTTGGAATTCTCATTGCTTTCTGTTCTGGTGACAATGGTTACCAGGGCAAATAGAGACAATGGGGGTTATTTACGAAAGGCAAATCCACTTTGCACTGCAAGTGCACTTGAAAGTGCAGTCACTCTAAATCTAAGGGGTAGATCTGAAATGAGTGGAAGCTCTGCTGATTTTATCATCCAATCATGTACAAGCTAAAATGCTGTTTTTTTATTTTCCTTGCATGTCCCCCTTGGATCTTCAGTGACTGTACTTCCAAGTGCACTTTCAGTGCAAAGAGGATTTGCCTTTCGTAAATAACCCCCAATGAATCTCCTCACTGGAGACATAGACAATAATAAATAACTGACCATGTTTTAAACACTTAAATACTATTTCTGAAAGCACATCTGGCTGTCTTGTAAGATAGTGTGAACTTGCATTTAAAAAAATATTTTTTTTGCCGTAGCCACTGGGATATCAAAAATAGCAAGGCCCAATGCTTGACATCGCTTCAAGACTCCTTGTTTTTTCTTTTTCAACATTTAATTGGAAGTATCTTTCACTTGTGTTTGTTTTATTGCATGAAGTATATGTATGGGGATTTTTTATACGAGAAGAAAAGCATAGACATAAATAATGTCTTTGAGCTTGAGCATAAATAATAAGAATGGGGATGGCATGTGTGTATGAATACGTTGTCTACAGAGAGATTTAGATGGCCAAAATTTGGAATCCTTGGTTTTAAGAAACACAGACTCTAAATTAGGTTATCACGTTATGCCAGGCTACCTGCAGACAGAGGATATACACAAAGAGTAATGGTCTGTTCTATAAGGATGAAAAGCAAAATACCTGTATCTATAGCCAAAACTTTTTTCTTAGTTTTGAATAGAGTAGGAAAGGAACATCTGTCAAAGGAAAATCTCTTTTAGACAGTTGTCTCCGGAACGGACTTCTCTGTTATAATAGTTCCACTGGTCTTCTGTTCCATTTCCAACTATATCATTTTGGAATTCCCCTCACTTTCTCTCCTGGGGACATCGATCTAAGACAATGATCCGAGAGAAAGACAATAGTAAAAAAAATGTTTATTTATATGTGGGGCATAGAAAAAAGCTTTTTGCATAATTTCCTCCTTTACCTACCTTTCCCACAATTGGACAATTATGTTTTTTTTTTTATTTAAATTTCTTTTCAGAACTGATCCACGCTTCCAGGTCTTTCGTCTAGGTGAGAATGATTTTCCCAACTTGCCCTTCTCACATCCATGGAGGCCTGGGGGGGGGGCAATCTACATGTGTGCAGTGCATCATCTGGGGGATGGCTGTCTCATCCTGATTCCTAAAGCTGGCCCACTGATGCACATGTGTAGCAATGCATCATCAGAGGCATGGCTTGAAAACAAGGCAGAGACAGCTTGTGGAATGATGCTTCTCTTTAAGGAATAGACCTACACAACTTTAAAGGGGTTGTAAAGGGAGAAGGTTTTTGATCTTATTGCATTCTATGCATTAAGATCAAAAGCCTTCTGTGTGCAGCAGCCACCCTAGCCCCCTAATACTTACCTGAGTCCTATCCCTATCCAGTGATGTCCACGAATGCTTCAACTGTCCGTGACTCTCACTCCTGATTGGCTGAGACACAGCAGTGACACCACTGGCTCCCGCTGCTGTCAATCAAAGTCAGTTAGCCAATTAGGAGAGAGGGGGTGGGGCCGAACCAGGCCTCAGTGTCTGAATGGACACAAGGAGCTGTAGCTTGACTCAGGTGCTCCCATAGCAAGCTGCATGCTGTGGGGGCACTTAACAGGCGGGAGGACCAGGAGAGCTGAAGAGGGACCCAAGAAGAAGAGGATCCAGGCTGCTCTGTGCAAAACCACAGCACAGAGCAGGTAAGTATAACATGTTTGTTATTTTTATAGAAAAAAAATTGACTTTACAATCACTTTAAAAAAACGGCATGCTATTTTATTGAGATTATCAAAAAATGTATAGCATTTATAGCCCCAAGAATAGGCCACACTGTTTTAAAAACATTTACTATATAAAAAAGGACCACATCTTTCAAAAAAGTCCCTGTACATTTGTAAGAATATGTACAAAACTTGTTCACTGGCAAAATAAATTATTTTCCAGAAACAGATGTCCCAAGATGTATCTTCAATAAATGTCTGTGGAGAGAAAAAATCTCAAAACTGTCACATAAGCAATTCAGTATTTGAATGATATAGAATATTAGAAGAAAGTTCTATGAATATAGTGTCACCAAAAGCCTTATAAATACAAAGATGGTGTATATATATATTCAGGTAAGCATCCCAAAATAGCTTAATGCTCTCTCACAACAATGTTCTCAAATACTGTCATAAAAATGATCCAGTGTCTGAATGCACAAATGCAGATTATGAGCTGAGTACCAAGGCTATTATATAAGTGTATGTTCCTTTGGTCACTTGAGCCCAATAACAATTCTAGAAGACAGTGATGTCAACTACCAGGTAAAGTACATGGAATAGCAGTTTTCAACTTGAATAAAGGGCAAATATCCTAAAATATATACAGTATATGACTGTCTATCCTAGAGCATCAAGTAAAGAGCAAGATATTGCCATAGAACTGTTCTGTCTTGATATGCAGGAAAGAAGTCAATGTTGGTAAATCAACAGCACTATAGAAGTGCTTAATACTATACAAGTCAACAGAGGTACTGGATTAGCCAGAAAAGGGTGAGTAAATTGTAATCCTATATAACCAATATAAATCTGCCCTCCAAAATTACAATTCTAGCCTCCTCTCTGCCAAGCAGAACTATTTTATCACTCTCATCAGCAACCTATCATCCCGTCCCCGTCAACTCTTCGCTACTTTCAACTCTCTACTTCGTCCTCCACCGCCTCCACCCGCCAACTCACTCACTGCCCAGGAGATTGCTAATCACTTCAAACAGAAGATTGATACAATTCGCGCGGAGATTTCTACTGTTCTGATACCCTCCACGCTTTACACATCATGCCCACAGTCACAATCATTACTTCCCTCTTTCAACCCCACCACTATAGACGAAGTTGCTAAACTACTTGGTAATGTCCACCTTACCACCTGCCCTCTGGATCCTGTTCCCTCACAAATGCTGCGTTCACCCTCTAACCCTATGCTACACTCTCTAACTCACATCTTCAATCTCTCCCTCTCTTCTGGCATCTTCCTCAACTCTCTAAAACATGCACTTGTCAAACCCATACTTAAAAAACCCTCACTGGACCCATCCAATCCTAACAACCTACGCCCCATCTCCTTGCTCCCCTTTTTATCCAAACTACTCGAACGTCTGGTCTACAACCGACTGAGTGTCCACCTCGCTGATAATAGCCTTCTTGATCCCCTTCAGTCTGGATTTCGTCCTCAACACTCCACAGAAACTGCTCTCCTAAAACTAACAAACGATCTACTAACGGCCAAAACCAATCGACATTATTCTGTACTCCTCCTCCTGGACCTCTCTGCTGCCTTTGATACGGTTGACCACCCCCTCCTTCTCAAAAAACTCCACACCTTTGGTCTCCGTGACCTTACTCTACGATGGTTCTCTTCCTACTTATCCAACCGCACCTTTAGCGTTTCTTACAACTCTACTTCCTCCTCTCCTCTTCCTTTCTCTGTTGGGGTCCCCCAAGGTTCTGTTCTTGGACCACTCCTATTTTCAATCTATACCTCCTCATTGGGTCAACTGATAGCCTCCCACGGCTTCCAATACCACCTCTATGCTGACAACACCCAAATCTATTTCTCTACCCCTCAGCTCACTCCCTCTGTCTCCTCACGTATCACTAATTTACTATCAGATATATCAGTCTGGATGTCAAATCACTTCCTCAAAATCAATCTATCCAAAACCGAACTTATAATTTTTCCTCCCCCATATGCCCCTTCCCCTGATCTCACTGTCAAAATTGATGGCACAACCATAAGCCCATCCCCTCACGCCAAGGTTCTAGGTGTAGTCCTGGACTCTGAACTCTCCTTCAAGCAACACATCCAATCACTGTCCAAATCCTGCCGCCTCAACCTCCGCAACATCTCCAAAATACGCCCCTTTCTAACCAATGAGACAACAAAGCTCTTAATTCACTCTCTGGTCATCTCTCGCCTCGACTACTGCAACTCCCTTCTCATTGGCTTACCTCTACATAGTCTATCACCTCTTCAATCCATTATGAATGCCGCTGCCAGACTCATCCACCTTACCAATCGCTCGGTGTCTGCTACTCCTCTCTGTCAATCCCTCCACTGGCTTCCGCTCAGCCAAAGAATGAAATTCAAAATACTAACAACTACATACAAAGCCATCCACAACTATGCCCCCAGCTACATCACTAGCTTAGTCTCTAAATACCAACCTACTCGTCCTCTTCGTTCCTCTCAAGACCTCCTGCTCTCTAGCTCCCTCATCACCTCCTCCCATACTCGCCTCCAGGACTTTTCCAAAGCCTCCCCAATCCTATGGAATGCCCTACCCCAATCTGTCCGCTTATCTCCTACTTTATTAGCTTTTAGACGATCCCTGAAAACACTTCTCTTCAGAGAAGCCTACCCCACCCACACCTAACTGTATTTTCATTTTCTCCATCAGCTCATCCCCCCACAGTTAATACCTTTTGTTTCAACTTGACCCTCCCTTCTAGTTTGTAAGCTCTAACGAGCAGGGCCCCCTGATCCCTCCTGTGTTGATTTGTATTGTAAGTGAACTGTCTGCCCTCATATTGTAAAGCGCTGCGCAAACTGTTGGCACTATATAAATCCTGAATAATAATAATAATAATAATTGCTAAGGTCCCCAGGCATATTAAACTGTCCCAGAGCTATAACACGAGCATAAGCCGCCAGTAGTCTCTACATCAAGGCGCATAGACAAAAGCATATAGAGGAAAGTGCTTTACATGATGATCCAAGAAATTTGTTATAAAGACTTTTTACCCAGTATACACAAAAGTATATCATCTCCTCCAGCCGCTCTAAGATGCTCTGCAGAACTGAAACCCAGTTTTCAGATCCACCTTATGCATATATTTGTATCCAACCAATTCCTTGGTGGTGGCAGGTACTTTGTTGTGGCAATACAGCATGGTTGCAGTCATGGGGGACAACCTGGGTACTGTATGAGTTGTGGGTATGCATTTCACCATTTACCCTTTCTAAAATGATCTGTGGTGACTCTTTTGGAATCAGAGTATCGGCCAGATACATATCAATAAAAATATAGAGTAATTGTGTAACTACAAGTTTTTGGAAACAGACATTTTTACTTCCCCTTGTATAGCAATAACATCCTCACAGAGTTTCCAACCCTGCATCACACTAAAGTGTATGTAACCCTTAACAATTTTCTTCTCTTTCTTGTTCTTTGGTCTGGTAGATGTACCTTTGAAAGTTTTTTTATTATATCTGTTTAGTAAGTGCAAAAAAATGTGAAAAAAAAGTCAGAGAAAACAAATGCAGCCACCACATGCTAAGAATGAGCGGCAATGTATATAAAAGTTTTGGTTTTAGGTCCAAGTCACCTGTATAGATTTCCATTCTTAAGAGGTGACTCCAATTTTGTGTGGAAATAATATAGCATAGACAATCACAACTCAAGTCATATTGTAATTGAATGTTATTAAAAGTACTTTTTCTTTTCAAACTGCAACTCTGTAATTTTCTGAAAATTGCAATGCAATATGGCTACCTGGAGGTATTCTGTACACAAATAGTGTACAGAATACCCCCAGAAACATAATTTCCTGCTTGTGTGATTAACTCACTGATTTTAAATTATCATAGAAGTCTGCACTAAGATACATATCAGATTCAATGCATTCCCTGCAACAAAAATGTAATTTTGGTGTGATGCTCCCAAAAAGGAACCCCTCCTTGCCTTTCTTATTCTTTCCTTTCTCTCCCTCATCCTCTGTTTCCCTCTCCTCTCTCTCTTTTCCAACTTTCTAATTCCCACTAGTTTTTAATTACTAGTGACCTATCTCTCTAGCATTAGGTCACTAGTAGGTATATATTTGACATAACATCACGCGGGACGACTCCACAAGACCCATGGTCTTAAAGATGGTGACAATCCTCCCATTTTTCCGACTTTAATCACTAGAGACCCAAGTATCCCAAATTTTGCTTCACACTGCGTTTTCTCTCTCTTGTGCTTTAATTTGCAAGAGGTTACACAGTGATCCTGCTACCATACTTATCTGTAATTATAATACTGTCAACTAAAGCCTTTTACATCTGTAAATACGATGTTTCATGTCCCTCTTGAATGTATCCCCTAGCAAACCTTATTCCACTAAGGGCTGCGTCCCTTTCACCACATTTTATTACAATATATCCTGCCTTATTTTTCCTGCAGATGGGAATTTTCTTTATTGTTCCTTATCTATGTATATTCTGTTCTTTAATAAAATGTTTGAACAAGAGATACTCCCAATAGGAAATCATGTCTAAAGGGATGCAGAACCTTCAGTTTTCCTAATTAGAGCCCTGCAGGTGCAGCAGCTGATTGATAATTATGAAACCACTCCCATTAGAATCCCTTACCACATTGACACAGACAAACACACAGGGATTTCTTCAGAATAACAAAAGGTAGGAATCTGCAACAACATTTGTTAAAATGCTTGTAATGTAGGGGTTTCTCAACAAAAGTGGATTTACTCTTTAATTTTTTTTTTTTTTTTTAATTGTATTTTTATTGAAAATATAAAGATAACAATAACAAAGTGTTGGCATAAATGCACAGGTAAACAGTAAGTCTATCAAATAAAACAAATCAGAAACAGCGAGGGGGGGGGGGGAGGAGAGGGGAGGGAGGAGAGGGGAGGGAAGAAAGAGGAGGGGGGGGGGTAGGATATTTCAGCACATTCTGTATATCCTCACATTAATTAACAATTATTTGTGGTACAAAACAGCAATCGTCACAATCAAATAGGCATAGGACAGTGAGCAGGAAATGTGGAAACTTCATTCCTTTAGAAGGGCATAGAACAGTGTGAACGTGCAATTTGAGCCTTAAACTTAGCGTAGGAGGTCCAAACTCAGAAAACTATATTAAGTAGCAGTATATAGTTTAGAGCGATACCACAGATCCCAAATCATTGAGAACTTAGGCATAGTGTCATGGACTATGGCTGTAAGCTTTTCCATACGGCCGATATGTTCTAGGTTCTGCAAGACCTGGGGGAGAGTGGGCGGGGAACGTGATAGCCACCGTGTAGGGATAGCTCTCTTAGCTGCTAACAAAATAAAGGTGGCAAGCTTCTGAGCATGTCTAGAGAGTCCAGGAATCGGCAACCCTAGTAAGAAATACAGAGGGTCTAATGGGAGGGAAATCTCCAACAAGTCTTGGACGAAGGATTGTATTGTAATCCAAAATGGACGGATCAATGGGCATGCCCAGAAGATATGGAAATGGGAACCTATATCTCCCCGACATCTCCAGCACATCGCAGGAGTCTTGGGATCATATTTATTTAAAATTTCAGGCGTTCTATACCAAAAGAGCAGAATCTTGTAAGCCGTTTCCTTCTGTTCCACACAGCGGGATGTCTTAGAGACGGCCTCCCAGATTCTCTGCCATTGTGGGAGTAGGATGGGATGTTCTAACACTTGCGACCACTTACGCATATATGAATGAGAAGATTCCGTAAGGGGCACCGATTCATGGAGTATTCTATAAATGTCAGTGATTAAATGGGCCTGGTATGGGCCCTGAGCACATAAAAATTCAAATGGAGTTGGCTTATCAAGACAGAGAGTGGGGGATTTAGAAGCAAAGTAGTGTCTGATTTGCAGATAGGAGTGGAAGAGTTGTTTGGGAATTTGGTGCTGTTTCTGCAAGTCCGCGAATGATAGAAGCCTCCTGGTGAGCGGATGCACTATATTGCGGAGTTGAAACAAACCAGCTTCAGACCAAGGAATCACTCTATCATATGCTAGGCTGTCTGGGATATCTGGATTAAACAGTATGTTTAGCAAAGGAGGGCATTGGGAAGCCAGAGGAAACAACTTTAGGCATTTCCTCCAGATTTCCAAGGAGAACAGCATCGGGGCTAGACAGATGCTATGAAGTGGACCCATGGAGGTTTTAAGGTCTGCCCAAAGCATGGCACAGATGTGTGCAGGCCTGGTGATGCTCATCTCAATTTCAGCCCATACTGTGGGGGCTTTCCGGGATGACCAGGTAATAACTGGTTTAAGGTGTGTAGCATAGTAATATTTGATCAGATCTGGGGCTCCCAGACCTCCACGCCATTTAGGAGCCAACATCACCGAACCTGCAACCCTATGCGCTACTCTTTAATTTTTATAGTACCTTTGACTAGATGTTTTTTAAATTTTGCATCCTTAAAGTAATTTTTAATATTGTGTTGGAAGTTACTTTCCTTTCAAAGTGAAAACTATATAGTAGGGATAGGCAATTAGCGGACCTCCAGCTGTTGCAAAACTACAAGTCACATCATGCCTCTGCCTCTGGGTGTCATGCTTATGGCTGTCATGCCTCATGGGATTTGTAGTTCTGCAACAGCTGGAGGTCCGCTAATTGCATATCCTGGCTATATAGTCTATACACTGTAAGGGATTAGCTCGGTAGCAGGATGTGCAGGACCCCCTGGATGGGTAACAGCGAGGTAGGCACGGTTAGACAGCAGGATCTTTGTGAAAAGAAAAGACTGGCTTATTTCCAAGTCTGTGGTTGCCAGTGCAGGTATCAAAAACAGCAAAAATAAAACAAAACAGATATTAAGCCCTTGCCACTTTGGGCATCTAACTGCAAAACACAGGAACCTATCAACCTGGTCTGATACAGCCTACCGCTGCCCAAAAACCTGTCTGACACACAGAGTCGTTTAGTCATAAAGGCCACTGCTAGGCATACACTACAGGCAGACCCCACTTTTAAGTACACAATGGGGTTTATTTACTAAAGCTGGAAAGTGCAAAATCAGGCTCACTTCTGCATAGAAACCAATGAGCTTCTAACCCCAGCTTGTCCAATTAAGCTTTGATAATAAAACCTGGAAGCTCATTGGTTTCTATGCAGAAGTGAGCCTGATTTTGCAATTTCCAGCTTTAGTAAATAAACCCCATTGTGTACTTAAAAGTTGGGTATGCCTGTATACAATTTTCTGGTTTAACCTTCCTTTAGATTTACCAAAACCATATAATATGAGGTCAAACTTAAACCCTTTCGATTTGTATGCAATAAGGCAGGCCCTCGCACTACATAGTTGAAGAGAAATCTAAAGGAAATTGAATAAGAAAATTGTATAGTGTATGGCCAGCCTTAGGGCCAATTCACACCAGACGCAGTTCCGTTCAGTTTCGTGTGCTTTTTTTCTGCACTAAAAATGCATGCACAGTGTTTTCCATGTATTCCAATGCCTCTAGTTCACACCATGCAGCCAGTTTCTGGTCAGTTTCTGGTCAGTTTCCGGTGCAGAAACTGACCGGAACTGACTGTATTGGTGCAGAAAAAACGGAACTGCATGGAACTGCATCTGGTGTGAACTGGCCCTTATTCTCAACACTCAGAAGAAGCTGCTCCCCAGTCCTACGCAAGAATCTAGTTTCCAGGGTGGAACCCCTTGTTGAAGCAACCTGGTAGTTTTATAGAGCCCTTATGGCTTCATTTGTTACACCTGAGCTTGTTAACCCTTATTGAGCAAACCAGGCTCACTACACAGCAGAAACCCAAAAACAATCAGTGTACAGCATGAACCTGGGACAAATATATCTCCCATCTTGGACACAACCCAAAGATTTTCCTGGCTTCCAGTCACAACACGTATAAATTATTTAACCGTAGTCATCTAATATGTATCCCTAAACAGAGCCACAGTAACCTTCAGGATTGTATAGCACTGTTTTTTCTGACATTGTCCCACCGCCTTGAAGAAAATTTACAGACTTTCACGAAAATATATTTCACTTTGAGGATCAATTCCATTACATTGGAGTTTGTCATAGTCCACATAATGTGACACGATTATCCCAAATCTCCAGAAAGTGCAAACGCGACAAATGGTTTTATCTGCCGGGCTGGTATCTGATAACCACTATACTTTTGCTAACAACAGATGATATAGATGGGGCCAGTGGAAGTCATACAGAATTTATTAACTACAACAAAAGAGAATAAAGATGATATTAAATACAAACAAGGAGGCGTAAGCCACTTTGACTCCAGCTATCTTTTGTAGTACTAGGCCTCGGTATGTTCAAAGCAAGTCCAGATTACTTGACCTTTCTTTCAATCCATCAGGAAAACATCATAAACTCAAAGTAAATCTGCCTGACCTTCTTATAGACATTGGACTGAGCAATTCTTCAATTTTCTGTCTCACACATGGTTTATAAAGAACTGTAAAATGTCAGAGATAAATATGAAGATTGTGTTTTAAGTGATTGATGTCTGCGCTCATTCTTACGCTTTTTTTTTATTTTCAGTAGACTGTTAAATAATCCCACATTCACCTCAGTAAACTAACATTAAGGGAATGGAAAAAACGCCATAGAAAATAACAGATTGCTTTTGGTTGTTTATTAACTGCGAAACACTATGCAAAGAAATTACTTAGGGTTTAGAGTGGGTCGTAAAATCCTCCATCAAACAAAATGGAGTGTTACTGACATGTCTAGAAGTTTTGCAGTTTTAATTCTAGTACACTTGTAGGTCATACAAATATAAGCACATAGAATGAACAATGAGTATAATATCATTTTATATATTTTAAAATAATGTAGTCGTGAAACTGTACAGTGTACTGGAAGGGTAACTGAATGAATACTGTATTTATTGGCGTATAACACGCACTTTTTCACCCTGAAAATCGTGTGCAAATAGCATGTGCGTGTTATACGCCAATACTTCAATTTTAGCTACAGGGCACAGGGAGGGGGGTGGGACGAGCGTCGTCATATTACATACAGTGAGAATCTCCTGTTTACTTGGCAGCCTCTGTAATAGGAAGTCCCGTCTCCTGGGCTGCCATTGGACCACTGTTCTGTCTATCATAGGAGATTCTCACTGTATGTAATATGTCGGCACTCGCCCCCTCCCTGTCCCCTCTAGGCTGCAGATGGGCATCAATCAGGCTGCACTGATGGCAATGGTGAGGCTGTTGCATTGATGGCAATGGTGAGGCTGCTCCATTGATGGCAAAGTGGAGGTTGCTCCATTGATGGCAATGGCAAAGCTGCTGCATTGAAGGCAATGGTGTGGTTGCTGCATTGATGCCAATAGTATGGTTGCTGCATTAAGGCAATGGTGAGACTGCAGCATTAATGGCAATGGTGAGGCTGCTGCATTGATGGCAATGGTGAGGCTGCATTAATGTGGACTGATGAGGCTAAATTGATGGCACTTTTGAGGCTGCAGATGGGTATTGATCAGGGTGCATTGATGGCAATGGTGAGGCTGCAGATGGGCACTGACCCTTATTTTGCTTCAAAGTTCCTTATTTACAATTTAAGTTTTTTTTTCCTGAAACTTCCCTCTTAAAATGAATGTGCATGTTATATGCCTGTACGTGTTATACACCGATAAAAAAAAAAAAAATTATGACAATATTAGCTTCAAAGGAAGTCTTGTTAAACTATTGGGAAGGGGTAGTAAATAGCATATTACCATATTTTAGTATATAAATGGTTCCTAACAACATTTTGTTGATTTTTTTAGAACCTATAATGATTTGGGTTACATTTTATTTTTTTCATAGGTTGAAGAGTTTTTACATTAATTTTTTTAATCTGTTTTTAATATATGCTTTACATAAAATCTTTGATTTACACATAGACATTTAATATATGGCAAAGGATTGACATTACACTATGAGTTAGATAAATAACTAAGATAAACAGAGATAAATAAGTAGTATCTCCTTTCATGTAGTCCCTCTCTCTTCTATTGAAACTTTAGGAAAAAAGCATTCAGAGGATTGAATCACTTTTCTTTTTTTTTTTTATAATTCTTTATTTAGCATTTTCATACATGGACACGTGATAGACAAAACATAATAGTAACATGCAAGAGGTTTACAAAGGAAAGACATCAGCCATTTAACCGCTTGCCCACCCACCGCAGTGCATATACTGCAACAGGGGGGCTCCTAGAGGCACTGTGATGTACCCGTACGTCATTGCTTGTTCCCGGGTTCTGGGTGTGATTTGACACAGCGGGAGTCTGTAAGAAGATCTCGACCCAATGATTCATGTATGGGATCTGTTGATTGGCTATGTCGAATCACAGCCCTGAGCCCTGTGTTGACAAATAACACAGGGCTCTGAAAAGAGGGAACAATCGCTTTGGTTTTTTTCCCTGCAAAGCAGGGAAAATAAACTATTTGATCTGTAGTAAAAAATAAGCACATACTACTCATTGTTAGACACACAGTTAACCCCTTGATGGAATCTAGGGGAAACTATAAGTAACTGTCCTACCATAGATTCACCCTCTTAAATTTAAACTAAAATTAATTAATGAAATCACAATTTTTAAACACATATAATATTTCACGGTAGTAAAGAAGAATGAGAACAGGATTATTTGGTAGGGGCACCTGGTTACTTGGGAGGAAATGGGGGTAGTTGGGGTGGAGGGTCTTTGTGCCCCCCACCCCCCAACAAAAGGGAAGGCTAAGGAAGGGAAAAGTGGGAGCAAGATAAAGATTCCCTATACACATAATTATTTTTGTTTTTCACTTTTTGCAATACAGAGAGGTTAATTTATATAGAGCGTTTAGGTTGGAGAAGGGGGTGGGATTGTTTGAGAGATGGGAATTGAATGCTGGAATCAGTTAAGGAAATATGGGCTTTTTTTTTATTTTTCTTTCTCTATGAAGAACTTTAAAAGCTTTGAAGAAGATATATTCTAGGAGTGATCCATTCTTTTGTTTTTAAATGTTTTGTATATGTGTTTTTGAATGTATGTAAGGTCTTATGTTTTACATAAAAATTAATAAAAATAATTGGAAACACATTTCACCCCTTGATTGTCCCTAGATGTTAACCCCTTCACAGCCAGTGTCATTAGTACAGTGACAGTGTATATTATTAGCACTGATCCCTGTCTTAGCCTCCGGTCACACTGGTGTGACTTTTCATGTGATTTGACAGGTCCAAATCGCATGACAAGTCATACCCTAAAGTTGGCAATGTAACTGTTCAAATCTGTGTGCTGTCGACTTTGCAGTGCCGCACTGATTTGAAAAAGGTAGTTCCTGCATTACTTTTGGAGATTTCAGGTGCAAATTGCATAGATATTTGAGCATGAAGTTGCACAGATTTTAGCCAAGTCACACCTAAAGTCGCACTGACATGCGGCTTTGAAATTGTGCACCTTCAAGTGAAGTCACACGATGTAAAAGTCTGATTTGGTGTGATTAGGGGCTTAGTGTACTGGAGATGTCAGTGAAACTTAGTCAGTTCCCACAAAGTGTCAGTTAGTGTCAGATTTCCTGCCGCACTATCACAGTTCTACTGTAAGTCGCTGATTGCCGCCATTGCTAGTATAAAAAATAAATAAACAGCAACTCCAGTATATATACTTTTATGACCATTTTATGTATAAAAAGATTTTTTGCAGTGTCTCACAAAATGGCAAAAGCAACGCCAAGATCTTGTCTAATGTATCTGTATCATAAAAATAAATAAATAAAGAGCTTGAACAGATAGAGAAACAAGAAAATGAACAGGGAAGGAGCCAGCAGGGGGTAAAGGAAAGGGGGGAGGACTAGGGCAATTTCCCATTGTTCCACTGTGTGACAGCATTGTATGGTCTGAAAACAACTATGTCGGCTGCTCCATAATATATCTATATTTAGAAGAGCAGGTAAAGTCTTCCCATAATAACCATATATGTCTGTGTTTCGTCAGATTAGCGACTCACCAGATTTCGTAATCGAAGTGATGTTCCGTTACGGCCATCTTGGTACACCCCACACTCTGCAACATTAAGCCTATAGTCTGAAGTCGCCAAGTGGTCATCTTTTAGCACCCACTGAAATCTTGCATTTGACACTTATTTTTACCACTAAACTGAGTTATATAGTGAAATATAGTAATTAAGTCTGTGACATTGTTTTTATGTTGAATTTTAAAAGCAGCTGTCTTCTGTCAGATTAGCAAATGTGTGAGATCAACAGGCTTACCACTGCTTTTAAAATTCAACATCAAAACAGTGTCACGGACTTCTAAATACTGTATTTCACAATATAAGCTCAGTTTAGTGTTAAAAATAAGTGTGAAATGCAAGATTTTAATGGATGTTAGCTTGGCGACTTCAGATTGTAGACTTACTGCGGCTGAGTGTGGGGTGTACCAAGATGGCTGTGACAGAACGTCACTTCCATTACAATATTTGACGGGTCACCTAATCTGATGGAACACTTGTATATCTCATGTTTTCCCCCAAGAGGGGCTGTAATATACCCCTTGGGAGAAATTTACTAAAACTAGTGCACATAGACGTTGGTGCAGCTGTGAATAGTAACCTATCAGCTTCTAGGTTTTATTGTTAAGGCTTAACTGAACAATCTGATGTTAGAAGCTAATTGGTTACTATGCACATCTTCACCAGATTCTATGTGCACCAGCTTTAGTAAATACCCCCACCTGTGTTTAATTTTGTGGATTTTTGGAGAACCACTTGGATAAGGTAGACGGAGCTGCCTGCATTCAACAAATGGATCGCAATTTAATTTTTTATATCTCTTTCTTGGGAGAGGAGAATGGTGCAGTAAGCCACTGGCTCAGAACCCAAGCCACAATCAGTCAATTTGATAATGATCGCTCTGACCTTCCTCCAGAAAATAGCACGTTTTCTATAGTCCCAGAAAATATGTATGAATGTTCCTTTTGCAACAATAGCACAAATCTGAGGACCGGGGGAAAATCTTATGTAAAACAGTCAACACTTTGTACCATCTGGTTAGTCATTTATAATCATATTCCTGGAATCTAATAGTTACAGAGAGAGGGGTTTGCAAAATACAGTATGTTATCTCGCTGTGTAGGGGGAAAATAATCACTTTTCTGACTCATTCACTTGCGTGTATAAAATTCAGCTTGAACTATTAAACTCTGTAAACGTGTTTTTTTTTTTTTTAGCTAAGGGGTAAAATTAAATAAGAAAATGTGCAAAATAGAGCAAGTTCCACCTGCTTGTATAAAGTAACAGTATATTATATTATATATAAAGAAAATGATTGCGCAGATAGAAAGTTAAAAATTAAATCAAAAAATTTATATAAGCTGCTGGCAACAACACAACAGGACAGTTGGTGATAGAAACAAATATAACATAATTTGCTGCGCTAAAGAATCAAAGTAATAAAAATTGTGAAAACTGTGTCCATATATTTAAACACCTCATATTAGTCTCCAAACTAAAAAAAAAACAATGTAAGTGAACACAGTCTCTTGAAGTGAATATCCAATGTGAGTGAACAAATAATTTGTGAAATGATCACCCAGGTAAACCACCACCTTGAATCATGTGAAATGCTTGCTTACCAGAGATCTAGACTTCAAATTATAAGAGTTTAGACAAGCGTGAGTGATGCACAGAAGGTCTATTTGGTTCCCTCTGTTTAGGCTGAATAGGATAGTGTCATGGCTGACAATGGAAGTCGCTCCAACTCTCAAACCATAGGGGAAAGAAAAATGGTTCACATAGTGTAAAACCGTACGGCATTTTATTAAAGCGGGAGTCCACCGGGACTCCGCGTTTTTTTTTTTTTTTTTAAAAGCCAGCAGCTACAAATACTGCAGCTGCTGACTTTTAAATAGTGACACTTACCTGTCCAGCGCGCCCGCGATGTCGGCACCCGAAGCCGATCGCTCGCTCGTGCCGCCGCCATCTTGGGTATGGGAATCAGGAAATTGAGCCTTTCGGCTTCATTTCCCGGTTCCCTACTGCGCATGCGTGAGCCGCGCGGCGCAATCCGGACGGTCCCCGCTGCCTCTGGGAGCTGTGTGTTTCCCAGCAGGCAGCGGGGCACTTGCTGAAGGGGGCGGGCGCTTGCGGAAAGGGACGTAACGTACGCCCCTTTCCGCAGAGAGCTAGCGCGGAAGTGGGTGCAGTTACCTGGATTATCCAGGTAACTGCACCCCCCTCCCCCCTGAAAGGTGCCGATTGTGGCGCCGGAGGGGGGGGGGATTCCGATGAGCGGAGGTCCATTTTAGGGTGGACCTCCGCTTTAAAAGAAAATGATACTAAGAACTAACAGGACTCCAGATAAAATCCAGCATGTAAAAAATCAATGGTTCCCGGGAACTAGTCCACATGTAGACAGGCTCGACTTGCATGGTAACATCACAGACTCTGCCCTATGCGTTTCATCAGAGTTGACTTTCTCTGGGCTTATTATAATAATATGTAAAATTTCCTACATATATTGCTAATAAAGGAAAAATATATCTTTAAAGTGTTATCTTGATCATAATTAACATATTAAGAAAATGTAAATGTAAAGAGGTTGGGATAAGAACAACTAGGCCTTTCATTTTTCCAGTGGACTTGGCAACCAGAGACCTCGCCTTAGGTAAACTGTACCCTGATATCTATTTATAGAGTTATTTTCTGGCTGACGTTGACTTTAAAACGATACTTTCAAAGACTGTTTTTACAAACTTTTACTCTTTACTGAAGTAAACCATTAAAACAGAGTCTCCTGGCTCTTTTCTATCTTAATCCTATTGAATGCTAGACTCTTTTTTGCATTTTGAAGATGTCTTGGTTCCATCCCTTACGCCTCGAAAAAGTATTCATACCCCTTGACATTTTCCACATTTTGTCATGTTACAACTGTGAGGTCATAAGGGGTGGGGTCACCGGGTGACATAACCCGGTAACCCCACCCCTTATGCCTATATAAGTCGTGCGCACCGCATCCATGGCATTACAGCAGGAGAGAGCGTTGTGTCAACATTGGAAGAACAGATGAAGGAATAAGAAGAAGACAGCGGTGGTGACGACGATGATGAAGGAGAAAGCCGGGCCACTGCTAGCAAAAGAGCGGCAAAAGAGCAGAAGATAGCGGAGGAGCCCAGGAAAAGAACCGGAAAGAGTGGAGAAGTCGGAAGAAGACCCCCAGGGTTTTCTAATGAACTACTTTAAAAACCTGTGTAGTGTGTTTTTCTATTGACACTTTTTCCCCCAGGTGAATGGTCAGGGGTACATGGTACCCCCAGACTTATTCACATAGGGTGATGGGCCAGGATCTGGGGCCCCCTTATTAAAGGATTCTGGATTCTGATAAGCCCCCCGCACACAGACCCCAACAACCAATGGCCAGGGTTGTCGGGAAGAGGCCCTTGTCGTCATCAACATGGGGACAAGGTGCTTTGGGGTGGGGGGGCCGCAGGGTGCCCCTCTTCCTCAAAGCACCCACCCCCATGTTGAGGGCATGCGGCCTGGTATGGTTCAGGGGGGGCGCTCAGTCGTCCCCACCCCCTTTCCTGACTGGCCAGGCTGCGTACTCGGATAAGGGTCTGGTATGGACCTTGGGGGACCCCCAGGCTTTTTTTTGGTGCAGGGGGTTCCCCTTAAAAGCCATACCAGGCAAAGGGGCTTGCAAGGTGTCAATCTCGTTGATGAAAGCTGCGAGAGTGACTTCCCTTTCTAGTCCCATCGTACCTGAAGTCATGTTCAAAATGAACAGACGGGCAAGTCCGTTCAATTTTGAAAGTCCGTTGGGAAGTCCGTCAGACCTAGTCTGCCGGAAAGTCCGTTTGTGTGTACGCAAGTCAGCTCGTTCAGAAAGTCCGTTGGACCTCTGCCGAAAATTCCTTAGGTAAGACCGTCAGACCTAGTCCGTTGGACCTAGTCCATCAAAAAGTCTGGTTGTGTGTACACGGCATAACAGGTTTTCTTCTAAGATTGCCCTGTATTTGGCTCCATCTATCTTCTCATCAACTCTGACCAGCTTCCCTGTTCATGCTAAAAAATACCATCCCTACAACATGATGCTGTCACCATCAGGTTTCACGGTGGGAATAGTGTGTTCAGGTAGATGTGCAGTGTTAGTTTTCCGTCACACATAGTGGTTTGCTTTTCAGGCCAAAAAGTAAAATGTTGGTCTCATCTGACCAGAGCACCTTCTTCCACATATTTGCTGTGTTCCCTGCATGGCTTCTCGCAATCTGCAAACGGGAGTTCTTATGGCTTTCTTTCAACAATGACTTTCTTCTTGTCACTCTTCCATACATGCCAGATTAATGGATTGGGAAGAAGATATAGTTGTCCTGTGTACAGATTCTCCCACCTGAGCTGTGGATCTCTGCACCTCCTCCAGAGTTACCATGGGCCTATTGGCTGCTTCCCTGATTAATGCTCTCCTTGACCAGCCTGTGCACTTCGGTGGATGGCCATGTCTGCAGTTGTGCCATACTTTTAGAATTTTCAGATGATGGATTGAACAGTGCTCTGTGAGATCTTTAAAGCTTGGGATATTTTTTATAACTGAAGCCTGCTTTAAATGTCTCCACAACTTTATGCCTGACCTGTCTGGTGTGTTCCTTGGCCTTCATTCTGTTTGTTTACTGAGGTTCTCTAACACACCTCTGAGGGCTTCACAGAACAGCTGTATTTATACTGAGATTAAATTACACACAGGTGGACTCTATTTACTAATTTGGTGACTTCTGGACACAAATGGTTCCACTAGAGTTTAGTTAGGGGTATCAGAGAAAAGGGGACTGAATACAAATGCAAGCCATATTTTTCACATATTTATTTGTAAAAAAAGTATTTTATAATTTTCCTTCCACTCCACAATTATGTGCCACCTTGTTGGTCTATCACATGAAATCCCAATAAAATACATTTATGATTTTAGTTGTAACATGAAAAAATTTGGAAAATGTCAAGGGGTATGAATACTTTTTCAAGGCACCGTATTGTATGTAATTTTTGGGAGGACAGATAGGAATTAAATTTTGTAGCAGATTTGAATAAATATATACTGAATATATATAAAGTGTATATATAGTGTATATACATATATATATATATATATATATATATATATATATATATAAAATTAGGTCCATATAGGTCCATATATATATTTGGACACAATAAACACCATGACCCAATGCCACAGGAAGCCATACATGGCCATGCCATCACACTGTCGCCACCATGTTTTACAAATGACATTGTGTGCTTTGGATCATGAGCTGTTCCAAGCCTTCTCCACAATTTTTTCTTCTCGTCATTCAGGTACAGATTAATCTTAGTTTCATCCATCGAAAGAATTCTTTCCCACACCTGGTCTGGCTTTTTTAGATGTTTTTTGGCAAAGTTTAATCTAGCTTTTCCATTCATTAGACTTATGATTGGCTTGCACCTTGAGGTGAATCCTCTGTATTTGCACTCATGAAATCTTCTCTTGATTGTAGACTTTGACAATGATACGCCCACCTCTTTGGGAGTATCCTTCACTCCTAATGTTGCTGCTATCTCTCTGATGGATTTGTTTAATTTTTGAAGCCTCACAATGACCTGTTTCACTTGCATGGATAGAAACTCAACCATGACCAGGTGGTGGAACGAAGTTCCTCCAAGTTCCAGCTGAAGAAAAGCTCTACTGGTGAATATTCTTTGACTATAGTTCGGAGGGATACACTAAGTAGATTTAGTAGATTGTTTAGGTTCAATACTTTCCTAGATCAAAAATATAAATAACTACTGGTATTTATATGAATTCATGGTGCCATATATGCCTAGGAATGTATTCCCTGCAACTAGTGGTGAGGAAGAAAGTTTATTTTTATCCTAACAAAAGCAAATAGACAGCATAGGACGTATTTTTGCCTTCCTCTGTACAAACTAGGTATAAGCCCTTGTACACACGGTCGGACGTTCCGACAAATCATCGTCAGATTTTGTCCAACGGATTTTGTCCGAAACTGGTGTTGCATACACACGGTCGGACACAGTTGTTGGAAAATCCAATTGTTCAGAACGTGGTGATGTTATTTTGTTACGACGGGACTATGTTCAGGCTAGTAGCCAATAGCTTTGGTCTAGGAATTTGATCTGAGCTAGCGTGGCACTTTGTCTGATCGAAATTCTCTACAAACGATAGGACAAAGTACTATCGGACCATGTTGTCGGAAAATTTTATAGCCCAGCTCTAAGCCCTTGTACACACGGTCGGACATTCCGACAACAAAATCTGTCGGATTTTGTCCGAAACTGGTGTTGCATACACACGGTCGGACAAAGTTGTCAGAAAATCCAATCGTACGTAACGTGATGATGTTATTTCGTTACGACGGGACTATGTTGCGGCTAGTAGCCAATAGGTTTGATCTAGGAATTTGATCTGAGCATGCGTGGCACTTTGTCCGATCGGAAATCTCTACACACAATCGGAGAAAGTCTGATCGGATCATGTTGTCGGAAAGTTTATAGCCAAGCTCTAAAACTTTGTCGGTCGGATTGGAGTCCGATGGAGCTCCGATGGAGCCCACACACGGTCGGATTATCCGACAACACGGTCCAGTCAGACATTTTCCGTCAGAATGTCCGACCGTGTGTACAGGGGCTTAGAGTATTAATTTTTTTTTTATTCTACATTTGATTTAAAATAACACTTTTTGTAAACCTTGATGTTTTTCAGACACAATAGACTTTCACTATATAGTTATGTACAACGTAGCTTTGCTCTGTGCAGATTATGTCATCATACTGGCTTTGGGAATAAAAAAACTGACTGTTCGGAACAGGGTGTTAGTAAGGATGGTCAGATGTGGTGCTTTTCATGGCAGTATCTGAGGCTCTTTGCTGAGCAACGTCAGGCAGAATGTGTTCAGGCGATGGCTCTGAGTACAGAGAACTGAGCAATCACACAATCCTTATAGTGCTCTGTGCACTAGAAGGAACCCTGCAAAGAACTTGCTTGAAGATTTGTAGTGGGCCATCTTTGAGAACATTTTATAGACACAGGATTCTCTTGAGATTTAGTGGAAATCTTGGCGTGGCCATTTTCAGCCGGTAGAAGAATTTAAGAGAATTGTGAGCTGTCAGTACCCATACCAAGAACCTTCTGGAGGTAAACAGGACAAAGTTTACATCTTTTTAAGAGATTTACTGAGCACCCGTGACCTTTTAAGCACCTCAGTACTAGCAATTCTGCAAGATGTTGGTTCTATTGAAACCATGTTAGAAATGCCTCTTTGTAAGAAAAGATTGCATGTTAACAATTTATGTTCCAGTAAAGCTGTTATAATGCAGTTTGAAACCAAATGAGATGAAGAGCGAAGGTGAAAGAAGAGTTGAAAAAGTGTTTGGCACTATTGGGGTCTCTGGATTCAAATGGGTCTAGTTGACATGCCATTGGTTCAACACTGCTTTGGTGTGGGTTGCAAAGTTTGCACATCTTCTGAAATGTAGCAAATACTTGTGCCCATTGTCTATAGGGTCGCAGTGTTGCAGTGGTACCTGGAGGCAGATACCTGGAGCTACCAGTGTGAAAAAATCCCTCTTGAGGTAAATGTTTCTCTGAAATCACTCAAGCTGTATAGAAGTGGGCCCTCACTTAAATAACTTGGCTTCTAATATCCCTAACAGCCCAATAATGAAGAAAGCTCTCCAACAGGAATTGGCTTAACAACCCGCTGGAAGGGGTGGTGACATAGTTATAGTAGTCATATCTCAGCCACTAGGGGGGAACTGCTTTAAGTGTTCACACTACACATCCACCCTTAAGGCTGGGTTGAAACCTAAATCAGGTGCAGATCACAGCAGGGTTCAGTGTGTCCCTGTTCTCCATTTTAGTGATGAAGCAGGGCCAAATTTTTCCCTGAAGCTGAGCCAAAGACGAACAGCGTTCCTGAGCAAGCCGCTCTGCAGCCGCAACAGAGATATGTGAACCAGCTCCATAGAGAGCCGGTCACAACCTCCTGTCATACGAATTGGATGCGGAGAAAGCATAAGTGTGAACCCAGCCTAAAAGTGCAGTGGCAGCAACAACACAGGATATTTTAACTTCACAAGACCGTCAACTCTAACAACGCACAATAATACACAATATTAAAGTATATCCAAAGCCAAAACATATATTTTTGAGTAGGGGAGGATTAATACTACAGGCAGCTTTTTTTTTTGCCATCTATATCTAATTAGGCAGATTTCCCTTTACTTTCTGTAGACTCAACAGGAAGTGAGAGAACATCTTTCCAATGTGAAAGATATCTCCTTTTAGACAGTTGTCATGGAAACAAGTATATCCATCAGAATATATAAGATATCAGAAGATATCAGAAAATATAGTTTGTATTATCTAGTGGCAACTGAAAATTTTGGATTGACCATATTTTTATTCATGGTGACATTATCGATGGGGAAAATTAAAAAAAAACAAATCTCCCTAATGAGGACACAGACCACCAATACCTGTCAACATTCTATCCTAAATTGACAAAAAGTTTTGTCTTTTGTTATACTTTAACCTATACCTAAATCAAGTACAGACAGCAGGAGAGTTGACAGTCTAGTAAGATTCATAACATAAAATCCAACCAAAGTGCTCAATCATTATATCACAATCAACAAACAAACAAACTGCAGGGTTCCGAAGTCTGACTCCAGCTTCTGCTAGCTCACTTCCAATGGGATATTAGTAATAGATAGTCCACATAAAGGAAAGGTCCAGTATACAAAAAGTTGTGTTTTATTGATACATAGGCACATTCTGTGATGTGGACTGTCTATTACTAATAGCATAATCAGATTCTCAAATAGCAAGCAATTGAGCTGCAAGTTTAAAAATTACTTGCTAAGCTATTGCTAGATTTGCCAGTTTGTTGCACAATTGTAGCAAGTCCGCATTGTATGGCTCCAGATCATCTTTCTTTGCAAACATTCTGTAAGTCATCTGCAAGTTCTGGTTCAGTTATGTTGTGCAACAGTCATCCCACCACAGGGGTCTTTGTGACTTGCAGAGCACTTGCTGTAGACTCACCATTGCAACTTTGCTGTTGCTACAGACTTGCAACATTAATTTGTTACAGATTGGGACTTGTGCGTTAAGTGCTCTGCAAGTGTACCACTTGCCAGTGAAAATATGCAGCAAGTTAACAAGCATAGGCGTGTGCAGCTTTATGCATTAGGGTGTGAACCCCAAAGCTCAAACACACATGCGTGCATATATATATTGCATATATATATTCATACTATATTACTAAAAGTATTGGGAATCCTGCCTTTACACGCACATGAACTTTAATGCTTTAATGGTAGGCTGTCAGGGAGTATCGGCTTACCCTTACGGGTAAGCTGATACACCGACAGTGTACATGAGACTAGCATGGCATCAGTGATCTGCTGATCGCTGGTGCAATGCTTTCCAGGCTTCTGCAACACAAAATAATAAATGCACATGTTTTTTATTGATGGGCTCACTGGCAGAAATTGATGGGCACACTGGCAGCAATTGATGGGCACAGTGTCAGCAATTGATGGGTGCACTAGCAGCAATTGATGAGCACAGTAGCGGCAATTGATGAGCACACTGGCAACAACTGATGGGCATAGTAGTGGAAATTGATGGGCACACTGGCAGCAACTGATGGGTACAGTAGTTACATAGTTACATAGTTACATAGTTAGTCAGGTTGAAAAAAGACACAAGTCCATCCAGTTCAACCAAAAAAAAAAAATTATATATACTATACATACACGTACATATACATATATATATATATATATATATATATATATATATATATATATATATATATATATATATATATATATATATATATATATATATATATATATATATATATATATATATATATATATATATATATATATATATATATATATATATATATATACACATATACATACATATATATATATATATATATATATATATATATATATATATATATATATATACACATACACACATACATACACATATATACACACATACATATACCAGCCCATATACCCAATTCTATACCCACAGTTGATCCAGAGGAAGGCAAAAACCCCAGCAGAGCATGATCCAATTTGCTAAAGCAGGGGAAAAAATTCCTTCCTGATCCCCCGAGAGGCAATCGGATTTTCCCCGGATCAACTTTACCTATAAATTTTAGTACCCAGTTATATTACGTACACTTAGGAAATAATCCAGGCCTTTCTTAAAGCAATCCACTGAGCTGGCCATAACCACCTCTGCAGGGAGTCTATTCCACATTTTCACAGCTCTTACTGTGAAGAAACCTTTCCGTATTTGGAGATGAAATCTCTTCTCCTCTAGACGTAAAGAGTGCCCCCTTGTCCTCTTTGTTGACTTTAAAGTGAATAACTCGACACCAAGTTCCCTATATGGACCCCTTATATATTTGTACATGTTGATCAAATCCCCCCTTAATCTCCTCTTATCAAGAGTGAATAAATTCAGTTCCTCTAATCTTTCCTCATAGCTGAGTTGCTCCATGCCTCTTATCAGTTTGGTTGCCCTTCTCTGCACTTTCTCCAGTTCCCCGATATCCTTTTTGAGAACTGGTGCCCAAAACTGAACAGCATATTCCAGATGAGGTCTTACTAATGATTTGAACAGGGGCAAAATGATACCCTGTTTCCCCGATAGTAAGACACCCCCGATTGTAAGACGTATCGGGAGTTTCAGAGGGGTCGGCTAATATAAGCCGTACCCCTAAAGTAAGACATATGTCTTACTTTCGGGGAAACACGGGGGTATTGCCGCCTCCCTCTCATCTAGCTGCGCGCCGCCTCCTGCCCACGTCCGCACCGTCCCCCTCTCCATATGTCGCCGCGTCTGCCATTTCCCTCTGATCTTAATGAGCGCCTCCTCCTGCCCACGCCTGAGCCGTCCCCCTCTCCATACGTCACCGCGCCGTCCCCTGCACTTGTCACTGCCGCCTCCTGCTTAAAATATGGTAATGCACACAGTATTAATCATACATCAGTAAAACATACACACTGGCATACTGGGGTATCATCTGCTGTATGTAACCCAGTGGGTATCAGCAGGTGTCACACTGGATTAAATACAGCAGGTGGTACTGTATCACACATAAATCTGTTTTATCCTCCAGTATTCCACTGTTCGTTCTTACCATTTTTCATTGTTTTACATGTTATGCAATGTTGTAACAAGACATTCTTGGCACTTCCTTTTATAAAACTGTTTTGTGGTGAATACAATACTGTTCAGGTTGTTAATAAATGTTAATTTTATGGTTAAAACAAAAAATTCGACAATTTTTTTCCAATATAAGACATACCCCGAAAGTAAGACATAGTGGGGCTTTTGGGGATAAAAAGAAAGTAAGACACTGTCTTACTTTCGGGGAAACACGGTATCTCTCTCTCTGGAGTACATACCTCTCTTAATACAGGAAAGGACTTTGCTCGCTTTGGAAACCGCAGCTTGGCATTGCATGCTATTATTGAGCTTATGATCTACCAAAACCCCCAGATCCTTCTCCACTATGGATTCCCCCAGTTGTACTCCCCCTAGCATGTATGATGCATGCATATTCTTAGCCCCCAAGTGCATAACCTTACATTTCTCAACATTAAACCTCATCTGCCACATAGTCGCCCAATTAGACAGAGCATTGAGGTCTGCTTGTAAATTGGCGACATCCTGTAAGGACGTTATTGCACCACATAGCTTGGTGTCATCTGCAAAGACGGAAATGTTACTCTTGATCCCAGACCCAATATCATTTATAAAGATATTAAAAAGTAAGGGTCCCAGCACTGAACCTTGGGGTACACCACTCATAACCTTAGACCATTCAGAGTAAGAATCATTAACCACTACTCTCTGAATTCTGTCTTTTAGCCAGTTTTCTATCCATCTACAAACTGATGTTTCCAAACCTGTAGACTTTACCTTACACATGAGCCGTGTGTGCGGAACAGTATCGAATGCTTTTGCAAAATCCAAATATATCACGTCCACCGCCACCCCTCTGTCCAAGGTTTTACTTACCACCTCATAAAAAGAAATCAGGTTTGTCTGACAACTCCTGTCTTTCATGAATCCATGCTGTCTGTTGCTCAAAATATTTTTTTCCTGCAAGAACTCATCTATGTGGTCTTTTATTAATCCCTCCAGTATCTTCCCAACTATAGAAGTTAAACTAACGGGTCTATAATTACTTGGTAAAGACTTTGTTCCCTTTTTAAATATAGGCACCACATTGGCCCTGCGCCAATCCAGTGGTACTATTCCTGTCATTAATGAGTCCCTAAAAATTAGATACAATGGCTTTGAAATTACAGAGCTCAATTCTTTTAGGATCCGTGGGTGGATGCCATCAGGTCCAGGTGCTTTCTCCACCTTTATTCTGTCCAAATATTTCTGGACCATATCACTTATGAGCCATTGTGGATTAGTGCTGCATTCCATGGCACAGTGGCGGCAATTTATAGGTACAGTGGCTGCATTTGATGGGCACAGTGGTGGCATTTGATGGCACAGTGGTGGCAATTGATGGCACAGTGGCTGCATTTGATAGTACAGTGGTGGCAACTGATGGCACATTAGCTGCGTTTGATGGGCACAGTGGCTGGGTTTGATGGCACAGTGGCTGTGTTTGATGGGCAGAGTGGCTGCAATTAAAGTTTTTTTTATCAATTTGTTTATGCCCCCCCCCAAAAAAAATTTAGAGCAGCAGCAGCCACTGCTCTAATGTGGACTGACGTACAAGTACGTTAACCCCCATTTGGCACTGCTTCCCGTCCACCAGATATTGTGGCTGTGGGCATATGGGAAGTGGTTAATACAGGCATACCCCCCTTTTAAGTTCACAATGGGGTTTATTTACTAAGCTGGTAAGGGCAAAATCAGGCTCACTGCTGCATAGAAACCAATGAGCTTCTAACCCCAACTTGTTCAACTTAGATTTGGTAATAAAACCTGGAAGCTCATTGGTTTCTATGCAGAAGTTAGCCTGATCTTGCACTTACCAGCTTTAGTAAATAAACCCCATTGTGTACTTAAAAGTGGGGTATACCTGTATACACTTAGGATTTATTTTATTATACCGAAGAATACGTAGGCACTCTCCAGGCTCTTCTAGACTGCTGCTTCTAAGGGAGAGAGAGAGGCCGAAGAGGGGGCTGAGTGCAGATGTAGATCACTTCGCCGGCGCCTGCCGTACCTGTAGCCGGAACTATAGAAGCTGCATTGGCAAATGCGGCTGGGTAACTCCGCACCTGTGGTCCTAGTTCCCTGCTCAATCACCTTCCACTCACAGCACAGGTGTTTTTGCCGGTCGGACCCGACCCCAGTGGTGGTGACTGAGTTACACAGGGACAGGACGTACATTTTGCAGGCAGTCAGCACTAACAAAAGGTATAAAACACAGACAGAGCACAGGGATGATTAGGATGTGCCTAACTTTGCTAAAACTGAACCGCCTCTCAGCCAATCAGGTGCTCAGGTCTGTTACCTGTCACCTGATTGGCTGAAATGTCAGGCGTTGTGATTGGACACCTGAGAGAGAGGATGGAAGAAGACATCGAGGAGCATGCAGGACAGCGCTGCTGACCCACTGAGAGACAGGCAAATGCTGGGTCAAAGCACACTGCCAGCATTTGATGGGGCACAGTAGCGACAATTCATGTGCACACTGGCAGCAATTGATGGGTACAGTAGCTGTGTTTGATGGCACAGTGGCTGCGCTTGATGGGCACAGTGGCTGCATTTGATGGGCACAGTGGCTGTGTTTGATGAGCACAGTGGCTGCATTTGATGGGCACAGTGGCAGTGTTTGATGGGCACAGTGGCTGTGTTTGTTGGGCACAGTGGCTGCGTTTGATGGCCTTAGAAGCTGCAATTGATGGGGCTTTTTTTCAGTTTTTTTTGCGCCCCCGAACAAATTCTGAGCACCAGCCACAACTGCTTGCTCTCCAATACCAGAAATGCTAATCTGGAGATGATTGTACACATCTGCACTGGGTGTGCTTTACCAGGTTGTTTGATTCCTTTATAGGTTACACATACTGTATGAAGGAAACATAAACTTCCATGATATATTTTTACCTTTCATTGAAAACTACTTCTAGAGTTTAAAGTTTAAAACACAAATATATATATTGTTGTGTTACAAATGTTGCTGACTTTACAATTAAACGTTTTTCTTTAATGAGTTAGCTCATCTGAGGCCAGTAAAATGGCAGTAAAATGCCTCAGGGTCTTTTTCGGTGATACATAATTTAAAGTTAATTAGGTCTAACTTAGTATTATGCCTCCTTTTTAACAAATGTGTCCTAATGAATCTGCTCTACTTTTTTGCTCTAATTGTTACATTGTTATTAATGATGTCTTACGATTTTGCAAGCACAAAGTTTGCTCTGCACACCTTATAAATGGACTTATTTATTTCTATAATTAATGCACCACAGAGAAGATGGAGGAGTAAAGGGCGCACAGAGTTATGTTTTAAGAGTTGCAAAAGGCAATTCTGCTTTGTAATTTCTTCCCAGAAACATCAATTTAGCCTGCATCTCCTACTGTCAGTGTCTGACTGTGCTTTTGCGTAGGCTTTGTGTTGTTAACTTTATAGTGGTTTAAAAGAAAATACTGATCATTTAAGGAGTTTGGAAAAGTGAAAGGGCAAAGTATTAGAACAGCATGTATTAAAGAATGCATTCAAATGCAAAGATTGTATTTTTGTTCCTTAAAGGGGCATTGCAACCTATATTATTGTGTAATGTAAACAGCATCCAGTTATGCTTGATTAAAAAAGATGAATGCATCATTTAGATGCTTATAGTGCTTATAAGTACTTATCAACATGAGTTGATATTATCTTCTTCTCACCCCGTACAGCAGCACTTGCAGAAGAAAGGACAGCATTCTGAGCCAGCTAGGTTTTTAGGACATGCAGATACCTGGAGGTTCTCTTTATAGCATGGACGCAGCAGTCTAATAAACCAGTATGTTGGTTCTTAGCACTGTTAGTAGAAATTCTGCAGTTCATTTAAGGCCGCCATACAAGGAACAAATTTCTTTCCTGCAACCACGATTCCCCCATCAACACAGACAGGGTCAATGTGGGAATCCCTCCCTCCTGCCAGGCTATTGTCTTCTCCTGGCAGGGGAAGCCGTCCCTGCTGGGAGAAGACAGTGATTAATGCTAGCTGCTATAGCAGTGATAATCACAAGAGAATCTGACAGGCTGGCTGTACCCAAGCTGATTGATTGATCAACTTGGTACATTCAGCCTGCCCATTAATGGTTAGAATGGTTAGAATCTTGTCTGGTTCCTGCTGAATATTTGAACCATGTATGGCCGGCCCAAGTGTCTGTAGCCCCCAACACTAAACTACCTCTAACACTTAATCCTCCTCCTGCCTTAATCCTTAATCCTTTCACCTAACCCTCAACCCAAAGCAATGCTTGTCTCTTATCTGTTAACCCCCCCTCACAGAAGAGATACCAGTGCAGAACTATGGGCCCCAGAAATGAATGATTTGCTAGTAAGCTATACGTTTGCTTCTTCAAGGACTAAGATAAATTATTAGAGCAGAGCTCCAGAATAAATGTAAGCAGACTTACAGTCATTTTGAATGGCTTGCTATAATGTTGAAATGGTAGCTCATTTAGAAAGTACACACTTTAGGTGTTCTTTTAAATTCCACCTATCTTTTCTAACCAGTTGCATGGTCCATGTTGCGTATTTCAAAATAAATGGTGTTGGTTGAGTCAATATGTAAAATACCACACTTTACAAGGTAAAGGTTTACTAATGATAAAGAATAACTAATTAATACTTTAATTTTTCATATAAAGATATCTTTTGAACAGGCAATGCCACTAAAACCACCTTGAAAAATATTAGTTTATTAATTATAGGTACTTTTATGGCACCATCATTTTACATACATATTGTACATTCACATCAGTCCCTGCCCTCAAGGAACTTTTAATCTAAGGTCCCCAATTCCCATACTAGGGCCAATTTAGAAAGTGTCAACTAACCTACCAGCATGACTTGGGAGCATAGGAGGAAAACCCACGCAGGCACAAGGAGAACTGGCAAACTCAAGAAAGGAGGTGCCGTGGGGATTTGAACCAATGATGCTAGTGCTGCTAGGCAGAAGTGCTAACCATCTAGTCACTGTTTGTCCCAAAAGATTTAATTATCATCAAATTTGTTTCCAAGAATGTTGATGTTGTTGTCAACTCAGTGCAACTTCCACTGATAAAGTTTTTACAAAATCTGTGCTGGAAGGTTCCGGACCCATACTTCTGCTGGTTTAATAAATATTATCACTTGTTCTCTTCATAGGCAGTATTGTACTGGTGGAATAAAAATAGTAACATACATGTGTTTTACAAAGGAACATATTACATATTAGATGATGGAAACCTTCAGAAAAAATGACACTTGTTTCAAGACATAGATCCTTGACCTTTTACAGGTTTTGACTCATGAACACAACTGATCCTTACAGTATTTCATAAATGCAGCAGAACATCGAGAAACAGATAGAGATGATTAAATTTTATATGGATTTAAAGCTGGAAGAAACACAAAAACAATTACTTTCAAGTGCTCCATTGAAGAAGACATCTATCAAAGGAAATAAGTTCATACTCTGCTCTAAGAGTTATAAATGACAGTCTTCTGATCTGGCAGTCAGCTGGTTTGGCTGAAAAGAGGCTGAATTTGGCAACATTCTAATTTCTTTGATGCATCCATAGACAATGTTGGCAAGGCTCATTGGTGTTAATTTGCAATTAGATCAGTTAGAAAACCATGTCTGACAGCTACTGCTTAGTCAACTATATTGTGCAAAGACCTGTCTGAATTGGCACAAGTTAGATGGACTATTTAGATATACCTTCATATACAGAGTTTTGGTAACTCTAAAAGAGGTTGTGCAGAAACTGTACAATCAGAATATATAATGTATGGCCAATTTAAGCGAGGAAGAAGCATCACAAGGAGCCAGCAAGTTGTGCTGCAATGAGGTGAAGCTCTGATGACTCACATCATCCAATTTTATGCAAGCAAAAACATTTTTTTTTTCCTTGCACGTAATTTGATGTATTTTGCAAACTGAATTTTAACCACATTCCCTAAGTTAATGAAAAATTTACTCGCGATCAAAGTGAAAATTCTTTTGCAAAGTGAACAGCCTATTTCTCTTTAATAAATCTTAAGCTAATAAGTCTTGGCTCATCATATGAGTTCAACACACATTTTTTTTAGAAATCTCCCTGATAAGTATGCTCTTGATCTATGTATTTCTGCAATATATGCTACATTTATGATGTCACACTGCTTAGCCTAGGATTGTAATGACAGAGGTGTCTCAACTAGACATGGGCACCATCAATAAATTTGTTTCGTTGCGGTTCGTATCAGAATGAATTCGTACTTCGTAATTCGTGTCTGAAATCCAATTTCGATTTGTACGAAATACGAATTGTTGGTTCGTTAACTTGTCGTAACAATTACGAACATTCTTTATGATTAATTTAAAGACAAAAATATATATACCTCAATATGACAGTCGATGCTGATGGAAGTTTGTTTTTTATCCAAAATTCCGTTGAAGAATTTCTGATCCGAAATACGAATTTTTGTTAGATGCGTTCACTTTTCGGTCCAAATTTCGTTACTACGGAAACAACATGTGACTGTTGGTTGACCAATCAGAGGTTTTGTTCTGCTGCTGAGGCCTACAGGGCAGGCCCGATCATGTGACTTTCCTTTGTGGGTTAGTTAGTGTAGTGGAGCAGATCACACGATTATTTGTCTGTGCATCTGAGTGAATATCTTTGCAATCCTTAGTTTTTCATTGTTAATTTTAGTTTATATCTGTTGTAGTTTGCAAGTGTATCATCTGTTAGTGTTTGGTGTTTAGTTTCTGGTTTTATTAGTTTTTTGGTTGGTTTTGAGAGATCATTTTTTTTCATTTCTTGTTTCATTTAGTTAATATTTTGTTATTTTCTGTTGGTATAATTTTTTTGTACATTTGGTGATTTTGGTGTTAGTTTGCTGCAATCAAAATCATATTTTTTTTTGTCTACATTTTTCTAACTTGTAAAGGAAAAATTAGCAGCACACAAGGCCAAAAAAGCAGTAAGAGTGCTGCTGGGAGAGGAAGAGCTATGAGCTGTGTACATGAGCAACAGGTGGGACGTTCTGTATCTCTGAGCTCAGCTCACCTCCCATAAAGCTGAGGCGAATGGGAGTGAAGAATGCTGGTGGTAAAGAGCCTGGCAAACAGCAGACATTTGCACATCGCCAGCTATTCCAGGATTTACCTCCTAGAACCAGTAGCACAGTTAATAGCAAAAGTGGGGCTACCACCTCTGCCACTGCTGCTGGTAGAATGCTGCCCATTGGTATCTTTTATGGAAGAGGGCAGGCCAAAGGGGTTCCCAGTGCACATACATTTGTGCAGCCAAAGCTGGAGATCCTGGCCATGCAGCAGGAAACATGTCACCGCCACCATCACCTCACCATCAGCACTACATGGAGCTTGGCAGTGATCAGCAAGGAGACAGAGTTTACTGCTTCTAATGATCACTGTTCCCTTGGGAACGTGGAAGAGGTGGAAGCAGGCTTTCCTGATATTGTTGTAGACAAATTTAATTTCCAACCCTCTACCCATGTTGGCACCACCGACAGCCCAGAAAGTATCTCCCCTCAGTCCCCACTACTTTTCTCGCCTGAAAAGACCCCTGCCCAAGTGCTTTCTAAGCCTCCAGCATCAGAATGGGCCAATGCAACCATTAGGCCTCAATCCATCACAGCACCCAAAATACCTGGGATGTTCAGGTCTCTTCCTCCTGTTCCTGCCGAACCTCAGAAAGAGAGTGAGAGGCCGCGTACACACGCGGGGACTGTTCGCTCAACTTTGTCCGCTGAACAGTGTTTCGGCGGACAGTCCGCTCTTGTGTGGGCTTTCAGCGGACAGTTTCAGCGGACAGTCTGCTGAACAAAGTTTTTCGGAAATTCCGAAAAACTGTCCGCTGAAACTCTGTTTCAGCGAACAGTCCCCTCGTGTGTAGGCTTGTTCGTCAAACTAAGTTCCGCGCATGCTCAGAAAGGATTTACACGCCGAAGTTTGCATTGCAGTGTATAGGACGTCGTATTTTTCGTCCCGTCGTACGTGCCGTTCACGTCATCGCGCAGGGTTTCAGCGGACTGTTCGTTCGTCGTGTGTGGGCAAGTCCGTCCATGCTAATTTTGAGCGGACTGTCCGCTGAAACTGTTTGACGGACAAAGTTGAGCGAACAGTCCCCGCGTGTGTACGCGGCCTGACCACTGCAGTGGAAAGGATTCTATCAGGCATTGGTGGTGGCTGCCGTTCCAGCATTTGGCAGCATTTTAAAAGAATTGGTGTCCGTCAGAAGGCCAAATGCAATCACGGTGGCAGGGTCAACCGGGGCCGAAACATAGGGCATCTCAGTAATAGTGGCATGAACCAGCACATGCGTGTGCACCACCACGCAGTGCTGTTAGGGGAGAAAAGTATTATGGCCACCCCTCCAAACACCAAAAGGGGAACCAATATTGGCACAGCCACAGCCACCATGAGTGCCAGCACCACCAGCCAGTATAAGGCAGAAAAGAATGCTGCTACCATCCTGCATCCAATCCATACCAGCCAGGCCACCCTAGAAGATTTTGGTGGCTTTCAGAGTAAGGGTATGTCTCGGGCGCAGGTACGTAAAATAACACGCCTGATTGGCCAGCTCATTGCAGTTGGAGGAGCACCTTTCAACATGGTAGAAGGTGAGCCCTTCAAGCAATTGATGCAGGCTGTTGCACCACAGTACCATGTGCCATCACGTAAGACCTTCAGCCAAACTGTGGTGCCAGCCTTATACAGTTCTTGTGTTGGGGTGCTCAAGGAGAAGATTGGAAGGGCAGGTGGACAGGCAGTGCACCTGACCACTGACCTGTGGAGTGCGTGTAGTGCCCAGCACGCCTTCCTGTCCCTGACAGCACATTGGTGGCAGGCCAAGGTGTCCCATGATGTAGTTCAAACATCTGGATCCTCGTCAGCAGTTGACAAACAAGGGCACCGTTCCTTCCTCCTGCACGCTGAGGTGCTTGATGAAAAGCACACAGCACAAAACATCCTGCAAGCCCTGCAGAAAATGCTGTTGCAGTGGTTTGGACAGGTAGGCAGCAACTACCGGATTGGCTATGTTGTCACTGATGGAGGCAGCAACATGGTCAAGGCTGTAAGGGATGGCAGCTTTGTGAGTGTGCGCTACTCAGCCCACCTTCTCTATCAGGTGGTAACTGACAGTTTCCGGTTGGTGCAGACCATTTCTGGCGGCAATGGAAGGCTGTCCAAAGTGGTGGACACTTGTCAGAAGATGGCTGGCCACTTCCATTGGAGTGTGAGGGACAGCCACCTCCTCAGGGTGGAACAGAGTAAGGCAGGCCTTCCAGAACACTGCCTAAAACAGGATGTGGGGACTAGGTGGAATTCAACCCTAGCAATGCTGGAGCGCATCCTTGAGCAGCAGAAGGCTCTCCATGCCATGGACCAGAGTCTTTTGAGAAAAAAAAGTCCGCTGGAGCCCACACATGGGCGGATTGTCCGGCGGACTTTTTTTCTCAAAAGACTCAGCAGTCCGGCGCACAATCTGGCCGTCATCCGCTAATCCGCCAGACTTTTGAAATTAACGGACTTGTCCACACACAGAGAAAAGTCCGTTATTTTTGAACGTGGCTCCAGGTAGACGGGACTAGTGAAGGAGGTCAATGTCGCCGCCTCCATCGGCGAGATTGACACCTCGCTGGCCCCCGTCACCTGGTATGGACTTAAAGTGGAAGCCCTACGCCGAAAAAAGCCCAAAGTCCATATCAGACCCTTATTCGAGCACGCAGCCTGGCCGGTCAGGAAAGGGGGTGAGGATGAGCGAGCGCCCCCCCCTCCTGAGCCATACCAGGCTGCGTGCCCTCAACATGGGGGTGCTTTGGGGAAGGGGGCCCATGTTGATGAGGACAAGGGCCTCTTCCCGACAATCCTGGCTGTTGGTTGTCGGGGTCTGCGGGCGGGGGGGTTATCAGAATCCGGGAGCCCCCTTTAATAAGGGGGCCTCAGATACCGTCCCCCCACCCTATGTGAATGAGTATTGGGGTACCATGTACCCCTACCCATTCACCTGGTGAAAAAAAGTGTAAAGAAAAAAACACAACACATGTTTTTAAAATAATTTATTTCACAGTTCCGGTGGTCTTCCGGCTTGGGGGGTCTTCTCACCGGACTCCTCCACTATCTTTTGCTAGCTCTTTTACTAGAGCCATGTCCGGATGGCTTCTCTGGCCATTATTATAGGAAGTATCAGGAGATCCTGATCCCCCATATGTGCTCCTATTTTAATGACCTAAGATGGGGTGATAGCATCCCCACACATGAAAACGTGGCATATATTCACAGTATGCCGGAGCCAGGTAAAGATCACGGAAATTGTTCTAACTACTGTCCAATTTCCTTAATAAATGTGGACTTAAAAATAATGACAAATGTGCTAGCCCTTAAATTGAATTATTTTCTTCACAATATATATATATATATATATATTCACAATATATTCCCCTAGATCAGATGGGATTTGTCCCTTATCACCAGGCATCCGACCAGACCAGAAGAATTATAGATATAATTTCAGCTATTCATTCTGATTGGGACCACAAGGGACCCCGGCAGGGCATGCTGATTTCTGTGGATATCCATAAAGCATTAAATTTCCTATCCTGGGACTATTTATTTCATGTTTTATCTCGCTTTGAGTTTAGCCAAATTTTTTTAGCACTACTCCATGCATTGTATGACATGCCTACTGCGTCCTTAATGCTTAAAGGGTATTTCACACAATCCCTTGCTATCTGTAGGCGTACTTGGCAAGGATGCCATTTGTCCCCATTACTATTTGATTTAGGAGTAGAACCGCTTGCAATAAAGATACGCAATTGTCCGGATGTTAGGTGAATAGAATTTGGGGATAGGGAACTGAATATCTCTATACAGAATAGCACTCAAAAAGCCCTTGAACAATCTTATAAATTTCTTTACCTAGGTATTCATTAGATGTCTTCTCTACATACCTTATATTCCCACAATTATCCTGCACTGTATAGACGTTTGACGGCAGACTTAGCTAGATGGCAACTCCATCCTCCATCGTGGTTCAGCAGACTACATTTGGTAAAAATTAAGGGTCTTTGAGAATTGTATATATTTTTTGCAGCCATACCAGTGACACTTGTTAGATCTGATCTTATGGTATTTCAAAAGAAGCTTCTTCCGTTTATATAGGGGGATAAGAGGCCATGGGTGAATAGGCACACACTGTTTACCCCAAAACAGAAGGGAGGCCTAGGACCTCATCTGTTGAAATATTTTCACACAGCTCAATTGGCCCAACTTACTAAATTTTATTCCCAGCAGTCCTGCATGTTGTTTAATGGAATCCTTTTCCTGTCAATTTAAACCAATCTCCCACATTGTGTGACTGCCGTCGAAGATCAGCCTGCAATTTCAGGCCCCTCCCTTTCTTTGTCGCTAGATATCTGGGATGGACTGTCCAGATCTCATAACTTCAAATCACCTCACATCCCATTACCTCCTCTCTTGCAAAATAAGGATTTCACCCCAGGCCTCCCCCCTTGCTTTTGAATGGTGGTCTAACAAGAGTTTCATGTGGATTGCAGACCTTTGTAATCATAAAATTATGTTATCCAAAAGATTGCTGATCGAAAAACACCAACTGCAGGATTCTGAACATTTTAGATATACTCAAATACACCTTATTACGTAAATGTGACCTTGCAACTATGTCACTTATGGAAAATATGCGTCTGTTAGGTACCTGGTGATGAGCCCGACTTGATGGAAGAAGACGTCTCTTACAGCTCTGGTTCAGGGACCACTGGAATGGAGACAGTGGCCCCGTGAGCGCAGGAGTGTCTGACTGGAAGTAGCGGCTGGTTACTTCTGGATGCTGGAACTGCAGAGAAGATGGTAGACAGGCAGGCAATGATCAGCAGGCAAGGCAGCGGCAGCAAGGACCGGGTGTAGCACACTTGAACAGCAGAAGAATAGTCAGGCGGGCCGGGTCACAATGGATAAGCAGACAGGTAAGTACAGCAGGCAGAAGAGAAGTGCAGGCAGGCAGAGGTTCGGCAACAGAGGTACAGTCCAAAGCAAGGTCAGGCAGGCCGGGGTCAGAGAAGGAGAGGTCAGCGAGGTCAGACAGTAGCCGGGTCAGATATCAGGTAGTTTGGGTACAGAGCTGCAGACAAACAGCACCGTGTAGATGCAGCAGCCTCCTTTAAATAGGTCCACTGGCGCCAAACCGCAGTAACGCGCACACGCACGCCGTGCACACGCAAACCGCGTACGCTCGCATCACGTACGCGCACATCGCGTATGCGCACCCGCCCGTTACATGCGGGAGAAACCCTGACATTGCCCCCCCACAAGGGGCAACCTCCGGATGCCCACAAGGTGCCTCTTTTCCGGATGAGCAGAGAAAAAGGCACGGACCAGTCTGTTGGCATGCAAATTACCATCAGGTTCCCACGAATTACTTTCTGGACCGTACCCCTTCCACTTAACCAAAAACTGTCTCTGACCTTGTCTCCTTCTACAATCGAGGATAGCCTCCACCTCATACTCTTCGCTACCATCGATAAAAACAGGTTGAGGTGGTCTGGAACTTCTACCCGGGAAGGGATTGGGCACCGAGGGCTTCAGCAAGGACACATGAAAGACCAGTGGATTTTCATTGAATCAGGCAAGACCAACTCATACAACACCTCATTAAAGCGGGAGTCCACCGGGACTCCGCGTTTTTTTTTTTTTTTAAAAGCCAGCAGCTACAAATACTGCAGCTGCTGACTTTTAAAATAGTGACACTTACCTGTCCAGCGTGCCCGCGATGTCGGCACCCGAAGCCGATCGCTAGGTCGTCTGTCGGGTCCTGCCGCCGCCATCTTGGGTATGGGAATCAGGAAATGGAGCCTTTCGGCTTCATTTCCCGGTTCCCTACTGCGCATGCGCGAGCCGCGCGGCGCAATCCGGACGGTCCCCGCTGCCTCTGGGAACTGTGTGTTTCCCAGCAGGCAGCGGGGCACTTGCGCAAAGGGGCGGGCAGTTGCGGAAAGGGGCGTAATCTACGCCCCTTTCCGCAGACAGCTATCCCGGAAGTGGGTGCAGTTACCTGGATTATCCAGGTAACTGCACCCCCCTCCCCCCTGAAAGGTGCCAATTGTGGCGCCGGAGGAGGGGGGGATTCCGATGAGCGGAGGTCCATTTTAGGGTGGACCTCCGCTTTAACCCTTCTCTTTACAGGAAAGGGTCCCAAAAATTTGGGCGCAAGTTTCTTAGAAAGACAGGCTAATTTAAGATTGTTCGTGGAAAGCCATACCTGATCTCCGACCTGCAGGTTCAATTCCCCTCTTCTCTTACGATCAAAGCTCTTCTTGCTGTCTGCTTGAGCTTTGGATACCGCCTCTTGTAACACCCGATTGTTGTGACTGAGGAAGGTCACAGTGTCCTGGACTGCTGGAACTGGTGACTCTGGAAGAAAGTCAGGCAGAAAGGTTAAGTGAAACCCGTAATTAGCCAAAAACGGGGACTGCCCTGTGGCTGAGTGACTAGCATTGTTGTAGGCAAACTCCGCAAGGGGCAGCAGAGATACCCAATCATCCTGGACAAAGGACGTGAAACATCTAATGTACTGCTCCAGGGTCTGGTTGGTACGCTCAGTCCGTCCATTGGTCTGGGGGTGGTAGGCAGATGACAGAGCCAGCTCGATCTTCAAACACTCACACAGGGCCCTCCAGAACCAGGAGGTGAATTGGACCCCCCTGTCAGACACGATGTTAGCAGGTACTCCATGCAGTCTGACTATCTCCTTTATGAAGACACGGGCTATCTCTGGTGGAGATGGTATCCCTTTCAAGGGCAAGAAATGGGCCATCTTAGTCAGTCTATCTACAACCACAATGGCCGTGCAACCTTCAGAGCAGGGAAGCTCGACAATAAAGTCCATCGTGATCATCCTCCAAGGCCGATCAGGTGCAGGAAGAAGCTTCAGAAGTCCCCAGGCCCGATTCCATGTTGCCTTGCTCTGGATGCACACAGGAATAGAGAAAGAGACGGCGCCCTCTAAGTGCAGCAATAAAGTTGTAAATGTTTCTCTATTCCATTGTTTCCTAGAGCTACTTCTTGCTTTAAGACTGGCAGCCCTTTAAGGTACAGCCTGTACTGCTGATCCTCCTTATGGACCACTTTGATGATCTACAAAGACCCTGAACTTCTCTTCGAGGATACTGGTGTGTGGATATACCCAAAACTCACACAAAAATCGATATACTTTGGCTATATAAAGACGACCAATACATACAATCTTTATATTAACATTTTGTGATCATATTACAATATATTTTTTGGGATCCCCAGCGAGCGCCATAATACCCTCCTCTGGATGCACACAGGACAGGAGTCGACATACTTCTTGCAGAATTCCTTCAGGCCGGGCCACCAGAAGGTACGCTGTACCAATTCCAAGGTCTTATGGGGCCCAAAGTGTCCTGCTAATGGGTGATCATGGAGGAGGGCTAGAACTTTAATACGGATGCTTTCAGGCACAAAAACTTGGCTCTCCTTCCATAGAAGACCACCTCTGGAAATCAGTGTGACCTCTGGTGGTGCAGGTGAATTAGTGGATGCCTCCCTGATCTGCGCCAGCAAGTCTGGTTGCACAAGTAGAAAGGTACTCGCAGGTAGTATAGTGTCCGGAGCAGCAAGGTCTTTGGGGCAATCGTACATACGCGAGAGCACGTCTGGTTTCACATTTTTAGATCCGGGACGGTAAGTAATGTGGAAACAGAAACGAGAAAAAAACAGGGCCCAACGGGCCTGTCGGGGCTTCAGACGCTTGGCAGTCCTCAGGTATTCGAGGTTCTTGTGGTCGGTGTAGATCAGCACTGGATGAACTGCACCCTCCAACAAGTACCTCCATTCCTGCAAGGCAGATTTGATAGCGAGTAATTCACGGTCACCAACATCATAGTTCTTCTCGGCAGGGGAAAGCTTTCGGGGGGAGAGCCCTACGGGATGCATCAAATCGTTGCCGCCTTGCCTCTGGGACACAACTGCCCCCACAGCTACTTCGGAAGCGTCCACTTCAAGAATATATGGTAGGGAAGGATCTGGTTGGCTGAGGATGGGGGCAGAGGTGAACAGTCTTTTGAGTCTCTCAAAGGCCTCCTGGGCTTCCGACCCCCAGTGGAAGCATACACACTGTTTTGTCAAGTAGGTAATGGGGGCAATTATGGCGGAAAATCCCTTAGTAAATTTTCTGTAAAAATTTGCAAAGCCCACAAAACGTTGTACCCCCTTTTTTTCCGTAGTTGAAGGCCAGTCCAGAACAGCGGAAACCTTCTGAGGATCCATCTTGATGCCAGCCGGGGAGATCTCAAGCCCGAGGAATTGGATGTTCCGTTGCTCAAAGCTACACTTCTCAGCCTTAGTATACAGTCCATGCTGACGGAGCCGGAGTAACACCCTGCCCACGTAACCCCGATGCTGTTCGAGAGACCTCGAAAAAATCTAAATGTCGTCCAAGTAGAAGATCACAAAAATGTCCAGGAAGTCCTTGAACACGTCATTAATGAGATTCTGGAAGGTGCAGGAGCATTACAAAGGCCAAAGGGCATGACCAGGTATTCGTAATGCCCGAAACGGGTCCTGAATGCTGTCTTCCACTCGTCCCCAGCCCGAATGCGAACCAGGTTGTAAGCCCCCCTTAAGTCCAACTTGGAGAAAATCGTGGCTGGTCTCAGTTTCTGAAAGAGCTCCGGTATCAGAGGAAGAGGGTAACGGTTCTTGACCGTGATCTTGTTAAGCTCACGATAGTCCACACAGGGTCGGAGCGACTGGTACTTTTTGGTCACAAAAAATATTCCAGCGCCTGCTGGGGAGGTGGAATGATGAATGAACCCCTTCTCCAAGTTTTCTGTAATATAAACCTTTAAGGCATCCTGCTCCTTTTCAGACAGGGGGAAGATACACCCAAACAGGATCTCAGCTCCTGGAAAAAGTTCAATGGGGCAGTCATAGAGGCGGTGAGGTGGAAATGTGTCTGCTCCTCGCTTGCTGAAAACATCTAAAAATTCATGGTATGGTTCAGGCACCAGCTGGCATAAGTCCTGATCAGAATCAAGGCAAAGAAGGGTAGAGGGCACAACAGAATTCACACGAAGACAGTGCTCTTGGCAGTAGCTGGACTGGAACTTGATATCCCCTGTAGCCCAGTTGATGCAGGGATCATGGGCCTGAAGCCAGGGGATGCCCAGGATCACAGGAAATAGAGGGGAAGAAATCACATCAAGGGTGAGGAGCTCCTTGTGCTGGGAAGGGGTACAAGCCATCAGGAGTAGCGTCTCTTGGGTTACTTGTCCCGATTTGATGCAGGACCCATCAGCCAAGAACACAGACAGTCTGTGGGTTTTCTTCTGAAGGGGCAAGGCTTGCAGACTGGCAAAGGGGGCATCGACAAAACAACTGCAAGCCCCAGAATCAATGATGGCGCTGGTGGAGACCGTCCTTCCCTGGAACTGTAATGAGAGAGGGAGAGCAAGGTGGGTTGTGCTGGCTGGCAGGGAAACAAGAACAGGAGATAAAGAGGAAAGGCACTTATGTGTCTTAACAGGGCAGTTGTTAACATAATGTCTGGACCCCCCCCCGCAGTAAAGACACAAGTTCAGCTGGCGACTATGTGCACGTTCCTCTGGAGACAAGGTGGGACGCATCAATCCCAGCTGCATTGGCTCAGGAGTGTCAGGAGCAGGACTGGCAGGGTCCCTTTGCGGAGCAGGCTGAGGACAGAAGGCGGGAATAGGAACCCTTGCAGTCATCCAATTCGAGCAATGGGGCTGAGTTGAGCGCTCGACCCGCCGTTCCCGAAGACGATGGTCAATTTGTATGGCCAAGGTGATCAACTCCTCCAAAGAGTCCGTGATACCGACACGGGCCAGTTCATCCTTCAGTCCCTCAGAGAGGCCCATGCGGAACTGATGTCTTAGAGCAGAGTCATTCCATTGGGTGTCTGCGCTCCAGCTCCGAAAGTCAGTAACATAGTCCTCGGCCGCACCGTGGCCCTGCTGGAGCGCAGACAGAGCAGATTCGGCTGTGGCAGTTCACTAAGGATCTTCATAAAGCTGTGCCATAGCCTCAAAGAATGAAGAAAGGGAATGAGTAATAGCACTGCCACCCTCCAGGAGACGGTGGGCCCACGTCTGGGGTTCTCCCTGTAGTAGCGATAACACAAACCCCACCTTGGTAGCTTCAAGTGAAAAAGTCCTGGGTTGAAGGGTGAAGTATAGCTGACAGGCATTACGAAAGGCCCAGAACTTGGATCGGTCTCCCGAGAACATTTCTGGAACAGGTACTCTCGGTTCAGGAGGGAGCATAACCACTGCAGGCTGGGTAGCAGGCTGAGTAGGAAGAGGAGGTGATGCTGAGGTGGAAGGACTGGTACCGGAAAGGTGTTGAACTTGCTCTTCCAGTCTGGTATATCCCTCTTGGAGCAACTTCACAGCCTGTGGGTGGGTGCAGATCTCCTTCATGGCAGAAGCTTCTCCCGCAGGCTCAGTCATGGCTGTTTGTACTGTTAGGTACCTGGTGATGAGCCCGACTTGATGGAAGAAGACTTCTCTTACAGCTCTGGCTCAGGGACCACTGGAATGGAGACAGTGCCCCCGTGAGCGCAGCGGGGTAGGAGTGTCTGACTGGAAGCAGCGGCTGGTACTTCTGGATGCTGGAACTGCAGAGAAGATGGTAGACAGGCAGGCAGCAATCAGCAGGCAAGGCAGCGGCAGCAGACCGGGGGTAGCACACTTGAACAGCAGAAGAATAGTCAGGCGGGTCAGGTCACAATGGATAAGCAGACAGGTAAGTACAGCAGGCAGAAGAGAAGTGCAGGCAGGCAGAGGTTCGGCAACAGAGGTACAGTCCAAAGCAAGGTCAGGCAGGCCGGGGTCAGAGAAGGAGAGGTCAGCGAGGTCAGACGGTAGCCGGGTCAGATGTCACAACAGCAGGCAGATAGCAGGTAGTTCGGGTACAGAGCTGCAGACAAACAGCACCGAGTAGATGCAGCAGCCTCCTTTAAATAGGTCCACTGGCGCCAAACTGCGCTAACGCACACACGCACGCTAACGGCGCGAACTGCGCGATCGTGAACGTTGTGAACGCTGCACGCGCGTACGCGCAAAATGTGTACGCACACCCACGCATCCATCCGTTCCGTGCGGGAGAAACCCTGACAGTGTCGTCAATATGATAAAATCCAAGATCATATATCTGCAATATACACTATTCTAACGTATACCTCAGTAAAACTGAGTTATATGGCTAGATGGGAACAGGATATCCAGGAAACCCTGGAATTTGAGGAATGGCACTCAATAGCGCTAGCAGCATCAAGGTAACTTATCAACACGTTCTTTGATTCTTCTACTGTATGTTCTTCAGAATATGGAAGCTATGTATTGTTCAGAGTCAATGCCAAAGTCTTTATTCTGTTCTGTGAAAGTGGAATAAAATTCATTGAAACAAAAAAAAGGTATACACTTATTTAAGTGTTTACACATAGGTCTAAAGTATGTTACATAGTTGGTGAGGTTGAAAAAAGACCACAAGTTCAACCTGTGAATGGTATTAAATCTGTCACATGCATGGAGAAATGTATTTAAATTGGGGTATAGAAAATATGTTCTTCACTTTGATAAACTAAGAGAAAGGGAACAGAACAAAGAACGGCTATGAGTGTCTCAGGTGGCTAATCATTTTTTGCACTTGTCAGAATGTGAGAAGCTAAACCAGGCATTCCAGGTTTTATGATATTTATGTAATCGGTCATGTGTCATAGCTACCATTTCTTCCATGTGGTGTATGTTGTCAACTTCTGTTAACCAATCCCTGACGGAGGGAGCTCTCATTGTTTTCCACAATTTCAGAATAAGGGATTTGGCTGTGTTCAATAAATGCTTTGTTAAGGAATGCTTATAGCTCTTAAGCAGACAGAAGATGTGAAGCAGACAACATGCAGCATCCAAATTCAGATTGGTATCAGTTATTTTGAGAGTTAGATCACAGACCTGGTCCCAGAAAGGAGTAATTAAAGGACATTGCCACCAGACAAGGTCATGCAGAGGCTGGGGAAAAGATGCCAAATTGGCCTCCCTTCCCACATGACGTGCATGCCACATCCCATGAGACTAGCAGTTAGAGGCAGCGGAGGCTTATGTTTACCTCTAGCTGTATACAGCTATGAGGTTGTAGGCATGGGTGTGCCTATGCACCTTCACATACCAGGAAGTAGGGATGGGCTAAACGGATCCCTGGTCGGTTTGCACCAGAACTTTCGAACACAGAAAAAGTTAGGACCTGAATGACAAACCCCATTAAAGTCAATGGGTCCCGAACATCAAAAATGCCCAGTGCCCATTTTGAAAGCCTATATGTAAGTAAATGGACATACAATGGTTTTAGGGGTCCGGGTCCTGCCCTGGGGGATATGTATCAATAAAAAAAATAAAAAAACGTTTTTGAAAAAGTAATTTTTAGATGAGCAGTGATTTTCTTGATTTAAAAAAAAAATTCCCTGCAAGCTGCCTTTATTTTGCTCAGCAACAGCTGGGGAGCCAGTGTGTATGATGGGGCCACAATGTAGTGCACTGGGAACAAGATTAAGCAGATAGGGCAGAGAAATCTGCCGGCTACAGTCTACAGCTGGTGGTATGCTGCTGACAGATGTGCTGCTAGGATCTGGGACATCCTGTGCTATACCATCATCTCTGTCAGTGGAGGCTGCTGAGATGTAATGCCTCGGTATAGCAAGGGCAGACTGAAGTGGGTAAGGAGGAAGAGGAGGTACAGATTTGTGCCCCTTTTGTGTGGCTTTTAGGTCTTCTTGGCAACGGGCTGAGTGGTTGGACATCAAATGCCTTGTTAAGCATGGCTAGTGTTTTTTGCCACGTTTGATGTGCCTGAGACACAGTTTGCAGATAGCAACAGTGTGATCTGCTGCAGATGTGCTGAAAAAGGCCCAGACAGCTGAGCTTTGGGGAGTGGGCTGTGAGATAACAGCTTCAGAATGTGATGGAATAGGGTGGCTGTTCTCTACTCTTTCTTGATGTCAGCCTCCTTGGGGTTGTGACCCCTCACCTTCAGTTTCCTCCTCTGCTCTATCTTACACCCAAGTTGTTGTGTTACACTATGTGATTTATTATGCTCTGTGTCTTTAAGATTTGTTCCCTCTGTCTATTTGAACTCCCACTGTAGTTCTGTATATCCCCCTCCCTTTCCTTTCTCTGATTCATTGTGCTCAGTATACCGCATGCTGTAACATCTTTCCATGGCTTACAACACTAGCGTTTTTCTACCTATGAATATCCATCATTAAACAGAACATTCAAAAGGATCCATCGTCTGTCTCTCTAACAGTGAGTTATTCATTGAGTGAAGCTGTCTGAATTGATGCAAAGGATAAATAGAACACCAGGTCATGTAAGCTCAATATGAAGCTGGAGATAAAGTTTATGACTTTGTAGTTGAGTTAGAACAGTAGAAAAACAGAGTTCCACAGCCTAATTAAAAGATTTCTGCATGACAGTACTGATATAGACATGATTTACTGCCCTCATTGCAAGAAAGAATAAGTTAGCAGCACGTGGAAAGCCTCATAACTTGAGTCCAGGCTGCATGGTGTCATATTACCCGATCCTGCGCCCACCAAGAGTAACTGTGAGGGCTTACAGTGTTGTAGCACCACCACTAAAGACCCAATTTTTCTGCCCTTGTTTAACATGGGAATGTAATTACAATTCTTGATATAATATTTCACAACAGGGCCCATTCCAGCAACAACCAGGAGTAACTGTGAGGGCTTACAGTGTTCTGGTACCACCAACACCTAAGGCCCAATTTTCTGCAGAGTATATAGGACAGGCCGTTTGGTATATACAGGCGGTCCCCTACTTTCAAACATCCAACTTACAAATGACTCCTACTTACAAACGGATGGAGACAACATGAAGTGAGAGGAAATCTATCCCTAGGAAGAGAAATTCTCTCTTGTAAGAGTTAATATGGGATAAAGGTGTCTCCACTGATGCTTTATCACCAATCCTTGTTTCCCTAAAACCCCAAACTTTCAAACTCCAATTGTCATTGCGGCAGAAAGTGAGGTCAAATCTTTTGAACAGGGGCACAGACAGCAAAACAAATGTGACAGGGGTGATAACCCTTCCCTATGTTAATCAAAAAGCTTAAAAAATGTTTTTTTTTTACTGGAGCTACACTTACAAAATGTATCTGTTCCCAATTACAAACAGATTCATCTTAAGAACAAACCTACAGTCCCTATCTTGTTTGGACCGCCTGTATACTGCTGTTCAGAGTATATAGGGCCTGAGGGCCCCATGCCTTTTCTTTTTTTAATTTGAGTGCGGGGTTCCCTTTAATATCCATACAAGACTCAAAGGGCCTGGTAATGGGCTGGGAGAAGGCAGGGGGGTACCCATGCTGTTTTTCTCAATAATTGTCCTCCATATTCTCGGGACCCGACATTACATTAGAGCCGCAAGTACTTTTAAATTACTTTTATTCCTTTAGAAATGTTATTTTGTGCAGAGACTGTTCTAAACACGGGAAACATGTGCAACTTTACAGGCATATTATAGTCACCCCCCAGGTATGATATTTAAAGGAATATATCACTTTTATTTTTTTACTTTAAGCATTTTTAACCCTTTCATGACTAAGCCTATTTTTGACATTTGGTGTTTACAAGTTAAAATCCCTATTTTTTCTAGAAAATAACTTAGAACCCCCAAATATTATATATATTTTTTAGCAGAGAATCTAGAGAATAAAATGGCGATTGTTGCAATATTTTATGTCACACGGTATTTGTGCAGCGGTGTTTTAAACACAACTTTTTGGGAAAAGGGATACTTTCATGAATTAAAAAAAAAACAAACAGTAAAGTTAGCCCAATTTTTTTGTATCATGTGAAAGATAATGTTATGCCGAGTAAATAGATACCAAACATTTCACGCTTTATAATTGCACACACTCGTGGAATGGCGACAAACTGCGATACCTAAAAAACTCCATAGTCGAAGCTTTAAATGTTTTTACGGTTACCAGGTTAGAGTTACAGAAGAGGTCTAATGCTAGAATTATTGCTCTTGCTCTGACAATCGTGGAAATACCTCACATGTGTGATTTAAACACCGTTTACATATGCGGGCACGACTTCCGTATGCGTTTTCTTTGCTGCGCAAGCTCGTGTGAGAAGGGGGGCGATTTAAAAAAAATTCTGATTTATTTTATTTATTTATTTTAATATTAATAAATTGTTGGAAAAAAAAAAAAACTTTTTGATCACTTTTATTGCTGTCACAAGGAATGTAAACATTCCTTGTGACAGTAATAGATGGTGACAGGTACTATTTATGGAGGGATTGGGGGTCTTAAAGACCTCCACTCCCTCCTTTGCACTTCAAAGTATTCAGATCGCCATTTTCAGTGATTCTGAATACTGTATATTTTTTTAAAACCGCCGCCATTGGCAAATAGGAAATAGGAAGTGACGTCATGACGTCGGTTCCGTGTTTACAATCAGGAGACTGGAATGAAGCCACTTACAGCTTCATTCCAGTCTGTCCCTAGCCGCCGGAGGCATCGGATTGTTGATCGGGTCACCCGCTGGAACGGGAGACCAGGTAAGAGCGGCAGGAGGTGGCTGGAGGCAGCCGGAGGGGGGTCCGGCTGCACAGCCGAGCGGGTTTTAGCCGCATCGGTAGTTATTTCTGGAAAGCCGATTGCCGGCTCTAAAAAACAGTACTGGGATGATGCCTGCAGCTGCGGGCATCATCCAGGTATAACCCCAGGTATAACCCCTGAAAACCGAGTATGCACATCTGCGTACGCTTGGCGGCAAGGGGTTAAAATCACTGCTCCCAAAAAAATGGCTTTTTTTTTAACTTTTTTTGCATTGATGCATGTCCCCTGTCGCAGGACCTGGGTCCCCAAACACTTTTTAGGACAATAACTTGCATATTAGCCTTTAAAATTGTCACTTTTGATTTTTCACATTCAGACTTTAACGGTGTTCGAATGTTCGTGCAAACTTTCAGTCCATTTGCATGTTCTACTGCAAACTGAACTGGGGAGTGTTCGGCTCCTCCCTACTGGTCTGATCTCACAGGAAGGAAGTATACCTGAGCACACTTACACTATCACCTCTGCTAAGCAGACCACAGTGATCTTTGCTTCTGTACACAATCATTTTTGAAGAGTTCCGTGCTCTTACTGAAGCAAACCATTCTGGAAGACATGTGAACCTTGCCCCGGACCACTTCTGTTATCCTGGGCAATGTTCAGAGTACTCAATATGCATAAGAACAGGACCAAGGGGTTGAACTGTGTCCAAGACTAGCATAGCTCCCAACTGTCCCTGATTTCCAGGGACTGTCCCTGATTTGGAGCAATGTCCCTCTGTCCCTCTTTCCCCCTCATTTGTCCCTCATTTTGGTCTGATCCATATAGCTGTATATAAAATGCGCTTTTTATCTTTGAAAAAGGGTTTTCTAGTGCTAAACCTTTCTTCCCAATTCTAACTTGCTACATTTGTACATTTTAAAATCCAATATAAAAGTAGTGGTAAAAAAAAAAAGCTCTTGTGGATTTATTAACCTTTTTTTTTGGTTAATTCTGCTTTAACCTCCCTGGCGGTACGATTATTTCGGATTTTAGGTGCTAAAAGCGGTACAATTATTTTGCATGAAAATTTGGCGTTTTATATTGTAGTCCTGTAATTCTTAGCAATAACTCACTTAAATCTGTCCAAACCAGAGTCTAGCAGACATCCCGGGTATGATAAAGTTTGAAAAATAAAATCATAAATTATAATATAATAAATAATTATAAATAATTGTACCAAATAATAATATAACAATAATAAAAATTATTCAATAATGTAATCTAATCAAAAACACTGAAATTTGCTCAGTTGCAGAATTGTCACTGTCATTACTTTTCAGTATTTGATGACGGATCTCCCCACAAATCATTATCACTCAATTCTGAGAGTGATTCCAATTTATTATCACTGTTTTCTAGCTGGGCTAAAATAATTTTTGATGTAAAGGGACAGTTTTGGTTGCTATGGACAATCTCCATTTTCCTGGCATAAAGAACAGTATTTATAATATAAAACTGCATGCAGGGCACTGGGCAGACCACTAGGGACAAAGGGGATGTGAAATATTTACATACAGCAATGTAATCTGTAAGATTACATTATACTGTATGTATACTGTGTGTTTCACTTTTTGAATTTGGTGCCGATCTCCGCCCCCGTGCGTCGCAACGCTCGCAGGGCACGGAGATTGGCTCCGTGATAGATTGAGCGAGACACGGCTCGCTCGTACAGCGGGGGGACATCGCTGGATCCAAGGGAGAAGGTAAGTAAACGTCCTCCTGTATCCAGCGATGCAGTCCCGAGTCTGGCTCGGGGTTACCGCTTTTGGTATAAAAATTCCACCCCGAGCCAGACTTGGGAATACCATCAGGGGGGTTAAGGGGGTGTGACGGAGCGTGTCCCATGCCTACATACATTTGCTGGTAGGTGTCCCTCATTCCCATCTCAAAATGTTTTGCAGGTATGGACTAGTTAAAAGTGCCACTATAAGTGCACCCTTTACACAGCTTTCACCCGAACAAGTGTCCCCATTGAAAAGTACTCCTTCAGGTTCACTTTCTGTCTCAATGATCATGGTCAACTTGACAAATAGAGAAGACAAATCTACCTAGGGGATACAATAAACTCCACAGGGGTTCTAATTCTTTCCTACCCTATCCAAAACATACAAAACAAAAACTTTGGGCTAAATATACACTTCACAGATAAACAATGAAATTGCTGACTTGTTGGTTTGCTGGAAAGACATTCACCAGCAAAGCAAGTTTTGTCCGATTCGCACCAGTCAAAGGCACAGCAAATTTTTGAACGGTTCATTTATCTCTAGTCATTTGAAAATGTGACTTTCTTTGCCACGGTTCACTCGTGAATTTTACAGTGGCTAGGTTTCCCTTTACTGTATTTGATGATCTAAGCTCCATTTGTTTGCAACACCTACATGTTTATTAAATTTTATTGCACAGTGACTACAAAGACAAAATGAGGGAATTCATATTAAAGTTTTATTTTCAAAAACTGATTAATGCTTGCTGAAGACCTAGGACTGAAAGCAGCAGAGCAGAAAATATAAATGTTTCTTAGCAACAGGAGTGTCTGAATTTATAATTAACTCACTGTCTCTAACACAATGCAGCATAAAAATTGGTTGACAATAACCTAAATGGCCAAATTTCTCTCTGTAAATTGATATTCGTTCTTGTCAAAAGGGATCAGTGGATTTAGCCAGTGTATAAAGTAATAGGGGAGTAATATTATTGTCCATTAAAGACTGCTGGGCAATGCACTATTAACAAAATCCTATCCAGTGTCACGACATTTCACTGGCTGCTTGAATACTTCAGGTCAGTGATAATCTCAAAATATGACCTCAATGAATGCACCTTTCTGTACAAGTAAGCTGTTGCATCCTTAATTTTTCTATCAATAAAGTGATATTAAACCCTTAATATTTGAAATACTTTTAGCAGCTGATTTATTCACTTATTGAGCATGTAGCTTCTTCATCTTTAAAGCGGAAGTAAACCCTTTGATTTAACAGTTTCAAAAACGGTTACATTTCCGGCACGTATTGGGAATGTAAGGCCCCTTTCACATTGGGGAGGTTTTCAGGCACTACAGCGGTAAAAATAGCGCCTGTGTAGCGCCTGAAAAAACCGGCCCCTTTCACTCCAGTGTGAAAACCCAAGGGGCTTTCACACTGAAGCAGTGCGCTAGCCGCATCTTTGGAGCGGTGCTAGCCGCATCTTTGGAGCAGTGAAAGAAGCGTTGTATTCACCGCTCCTATACCGCTCCTACCCATTGAAATCAATGGGACAGTGCGGCTATACCACCGGCAAAGCGCATCTGCAGCGGTGCTTTGCGGGCGGTTTTAACCCTTTTTTGTCCGCTAGCGGGGGTTACAACCACCCCACTAGTGGCTGCAGACCACTGCTAAAACGACGATAAAGCGCCGCTATTTTTAAACGCCGATGTCCGCACCGTCCCGGTGTGAAAGAAGCATGACTGTCACATTGGTTGCGCTCTCAACCAAACGATCAAGCCATTCAATGACTGGAGTCATAATTGATCACATGTGCACTGCAGGACCACGGCAGTTGAAAATTAAACAGAGGCCAAGATGGCAGCTTCCTTGGCTGAAACTGATAAGAGGGTTTACTACAACTTTAAAGTGGAAGTAAACCCTCCTATAGTTTTCAGCCAAGGAAGCTGCCATCTTGGCCTCTGTTTGATCTACAACTGCCATGATGCTGCACATGTGATCAGCTATGACACCAGCCATTGGATGGTTTGACAGTTTGGTGGAGAACCCAACCAATGGGAGTTTTACATTCCCGGCAAGTGCCAGAAATGTAACTGTTTTTTAAACTGTTAAATGGATAGGTTTACTTCCGCTTTAAATCATTGACTATGTTCCTGCTTAAGGCTGGATTCACACCTATGCATTTATAGTGCTTTTTGCATTTTGCAAATTTGCACTACAGAACGTGTTCCATAGGAAACCACGTTAAATGGGCTGTAGTGCAAATCTGCAAAATGCAAAAAGCACTAAAAATGCAAAGGTGTGAATCCAGCCTTAGCTGGTGCCATGACCACTGGCCCAGATTTCCTGTTTCAGGATGGCTCCTTTCTCTTGCAACATCATATGGAGCCACTCTTAAATGCAGGGACTACAGCAGGGGTTTCAAACTGGTGACCCTCCAGCTGTTTCAGAACTACAAGTCATGCTTGAAACTGTCAGCCTTGCAATGCCTCATGGAACTTCTAGTCTCACAATAGCTGGAGGGCTGCCAGTTTGACACCTACGGACTAGAGTTATGTCTCCTTATGCTGTGTGCATCAATATAAACATCCAAACTAACAGACTGCTTGGAGACTGAGCTGACCACTGTCAAGTCTTCGCTGTGAAGACTGGAAGTTCAGGGAAGCAGCAGAGATAACAGGAGTTAGCAGAATTGAAAATTGTAAACTGCAAGTACTAGGGTAAGATGGACTATGGGGAGAATTTAACATGGAATTGAGCTTTAACACTGGATTGGCTTTTGGTAAAAAAATAGGGAGATTTACTAAAATTGGTGCATACCGAACCTGATGCAGCTGTGCACAGTAACCAGCTTCTCAGCTTCTAACTTCAGTTTGTTCAATTAATCTTTGATAATAAAACCTACAAGTTGATTGATTGCTATGCACAGCTGCACCAGATTCTGTGTGCACTCGTGTTAGTAAATCGCCCTCATTATGTTGTCCCTTTTAGACACCTACTAGATGTTCAAAACTAGTGTGGGAGATAAATCTCCTAATAACTTTCAAAGGTCCCTCAAAATGTGATCGCCAATCCATGGGGACTGGCATCTATTGTCCTCTGCAGCTCCACCACAGTCTTTAAATGGCAGACTCCCTGTATCTTGAGAAATGAGCTCAGTGATCTAGATGAAACATGTGAGTCTAGAGACCTGGTACCCAACCTGCAGCCATTTTGGCCCCTTCAATCAGTATTCTATGGCAGCAATCAGAATTTTCCTTACCTAGGTACTTACTCAAACCAGTAAAGGAAACATATTCTTTGGAGAGTGCACCAGTTGTTGCCTTATATTTTTACACCTTGTTACTTCTTACTTTTTGGTAGTGTCCATTCTCTTTCCTCTTATTCTGTCTTTTGTTCCAACATTTTTGTAATGGATGTGGCAACAATATCACTGGTCATTTTGAAGGGTGCTGTGGCGAGTGCAAAATGTGGTAGTATTGGTTTGTAATGGGGCTGTAGTTTCGGTCTCATGTAATGTGTCTCCAGTCTCTAACTGTCTTCTGAAACTGTTTCTAATCACTAACAACTCCCACAGCATGTTCACTTTCTCTGACAATCTCCTCTGCATTCCCTCAGTTTCTAACCAACTCTTGTTCCATGTCTACAGTGAGTCTCGGACAGTTATCTGTAGCATTTAGAGAATATCACTTGCAGTCCATTGTGATGTCAGAGGCCATTCTTGAGACCCTCTATATCAAGGTTATTGACCATCACTGGTCTAGATGGTCCAGTTACCTCCCTGTTTCCTGGTTTTCATGTTTTCCAATTGTAGTTTGACCAAAACATGTACACATCTCTAAGTTACAATCACCTGCGTTGAGCCAGGATCTGACTATATGTTTGAGGATAAAGGTTTTAGAAGTTGTGCTCTTCCACAAAAATCTGACAACATACCATAATACTGTAAACTACGAAAACGTTTAAAGAGCGACTCCACTTTTGTTAACTTTAAAGTGATACTAAACACAGGACCCTGCATTCACTATATCTGGTCTCTCACAGTATGCAGAACATGGAAATGCAATCATTTGAATAAATATAAACTGCTAAATACCTTTTTCTCATCAGCAGTATATAGAAGTCTTGTGATTTCTATCAGTGTCTGGTTAAAATTTTTAGGGGGAGTTTTCACACTGCATTGACTGTCCTATCAGGATGCATGACCCCTGACCCTCTGTCTGGACAGTGATGATTGGCCCTGTGTTGATCACATGCACTCTCCCCCCAAAAAAAACCTCTCTGGCAATCCACACCAAACTGAGCATGTGCAGCTTGACTCCATAAACTCTGTGTTATCAGGAAATTATTAGGGGACAGTGGAAGAAGGAGAGGATCAAATAAGACAGGATCACAATGCCGAGCTCCGTTCCCTGCGAGCGTTGCGACGCATGGGGACGGAGTTCGGCGCCAAATTCAAAAAGTAAAAAACACAGTATAGATACAGTATACTGTAATCTTACAGATTACAGCACTGTATCAAATAATTACACATCCCCTTTGTCCCTAGTGGTTTGTCCATTGTTCTGCATGCAGTTTTATATTATAAATAGTGTTCTTTATGCCAGGAAACTGGAGATTGTCCATAGCAACCAAAAATGTCAGTTTACATCAAAAGTGGTTATAGACCAGCTAGAAAACAGCGATAATAAATTAGAATCACTCGCAGAATTGAGCGATAACGATTTGGGGGGAAATCCGTCATCAAACACTAAAAGTAATGGCAGCGACAATTCTGCAACTCAGCATATTTCAGTGTTTTTGATTTGATTACATTATTAAATATTTTTTATTATTATTATATTATTATTTGTTATAATTATTTATAGTTATTTATTTTATTATATTATACATAATTTATGATTTCATATTTCAAATTTTATCATACCCGGGATGTCTATTAGACTCTTGTTTGGGTGGATTTAAGTGAGTTATTCCTAAGAATTACAGGCCTACAATATAAAACACCAAATTTCCATTTAAAATAATGGTACCGCTTTTAGCACCTAAAATCTGAAATAATCATACCGCCAGGGAGGTTAACAAAAGTGAACTTGCACTTTTAAGTATATGGTAAGCCAAAAACCTCCTTTTTTTCATTTCAAATACCACTGTCTTTTTTGCTATCTTTGTCCCAATAAGGAGATTTCCCATCACTTCCTGCCCTGTACACACAACAGGAAATGTGGGCAACTATCTCAAAATGAGAGAAATCCTCTCTAGACAGTTGTCACCAGAATAAGTTGGAAGTTGGCCTTCTATTACTTTTCTGGTGACAACTTAAAAGTTTGGATTTCCCTTCTCTTTCTTAACCAGTAGTGGTCATCAGAAAAAACAGAGAGAGGGGGAATCTCCCTAGTGGAGACACAGAAACCAATAAAAACATGGCAGAAGTTCTAATCTATTACCACTCCATTTAAGATTTAAACAAGTAGTTTTAGATACAGTAAAATGACAACGGATATTGTAAGGAACAAAAAAATGGTAATTTTCATATCTGTATTTACAGATATACACTACATTACCAAAAGTATTGGGACACCTGCCTTTACATGTACATGAACTTTAATCACATCCCAATTTTAGTCCGTAGGGTTCAATATTGAGTTGGCCCACCTTTTGCAGCTATAACAGCTTCAACTCTTCTGGGAAGGCTGTCCACAAGGTTTAGGAGTGTGTCTATGGGAATGTTTGACCATTCCTCCAGAAGCGCATTTTGTAAGGTCAGGTACTGATGTGGATGAAAAGGCCTAGCTCACAGTCTCTGGTCTAATTAATCCCAAAGGTGCTCTATTGGGTTGAGGTCAGAATTAGTCAAGTTTCTCCATCCCAAACTCTCTCATCTACGTCTTTATGGACCTTGCTTTGTGCACTGGTGCACAGTCATCTTCGAACAAGAAGAGGTCCTCCCCAAACTGTTCCCACAAAGTTGGGAGCATGAAATTGTCAAACATGTCTTGGTATGCTGATGCCTTAAGAGTTCCCTTCACTGGAACTGAGGGGTCAAGCCCAACCCCTGAAAAACAACCCCACACCATAACCCCCCCCCCCCAAATGATTTGGACCAGTGCACAAAGCAAGGCCCATAAAGACATGGATGAGGGAGTTTGGGGTGAAGGAACTTGACTGGCCTGCACAAGGTCCTGACCTTAACATGATTAAACACCTTTGGGACAAATTAAAGCGGAGACTGCGAGCCAGGCATTCTTGTCCACATCAATCCCTGACCTCACAAATGCGCTTCTGGAAGAATGCTCAAAATTTTCCATAGACACATTTCTAAACTTTGTGGACAGTGAACTGCATGGACTAAGACTGGGATGCTTTTAACGTTCATGTGCGTGTAAAGGCAGGCGTTCCAATAATTTTGATAATATAGTGTATGTATAATTTGTGAATTATACTCTAATAATTGATACTGAAATATGTGGTTTTTCAAACTGCGGAAAAATACAAGCCTCTGCTTATATTTTTGTGCCTGAATGGACAAAACAAGGAAAAACTGTCAATAAATTGAATGAGGTTTCCGCAATTAACCTTCATGGCCTAACTACCAAATCCCCGATGCTGTCACGCTGCCTCCATTCTCTCAAAGTAAAATAAATAAGAGGATGTTCGTCTTGAAGATCACTTGGTAATGGCAAATAAAGCTGACTTGGGTATTCTTTGACAGTTTTATATGGCTATTTTTTGTCTTTCAGTGTCTTCCTTCTATCAAAGACTTTGGAGGTCATTGATAGAAAAACAACCTTTATTGCTTGTTTTCAATTGTTTTTTGGAATCTAAGTAATTATATAAAATAGATAAATGTATAGACTTTCAGAATGTGGCTATCACTTTATACTAAAATAGAACATTGAAATGTGGTAATTTTGAAACAGGCCATTGTTTGATGTTGATGACAAATTGAATATAGGGACACTGCTGAGATAAAGAAATGAGCAAGCTCAACCTGTGTCAAAAAAAAAAAGCAAAAGCAAAATAAAAACTAAAAAATAGAATGCTAAAATCAGATTGTAAATGTTACACTAATGGGGTATTATGGGAGAATTAGAATTGTATTACTATTTCACACTTCTAAGAAGATTCATTCCTGCAGTATCTTCATACCACTGTTTATTAGCTCAGTAGGCTAGCTCCAAACATCCATATATAACAGCATTGACGTTATTAGAATAATGATTGTGCCATAGTACAAGAGTTTATCTGCAAGTCGAGCTTCAAAATAAACTTTAAACTGTAGCTCTCAGTTATGCTGCTTACACACGAGCGGACTTTCCGACGGACTAGGTCCGGCGGTCTTTCTGACGGACTTTCAGCGGAGTTTTGACTGACTTTCCGAATGAACGGACTTGGACACACACAATAACGCCAAAATCCGATTTGAACGTGATGACGTACGACCGGACTAGAATAAGGAAGTTCATTGCCACGAGCCAATAGCTGCCCTAGCGTCGGTTTTCATCCGTCGGACTAGCATACAGACGAGCGGATTTCTCGATAGGAACTGGGTCTGGCTGAGTTCCAGGGAAAAAATTTGCAACATGTTCTATTTCTAAAGTCTGTCAGATTTTTGGACAGAAAAGGTCTGATGGAGCCCACAGACGATCAAATTGTCCGACAGATTCACTCTGTCGGACCTTTGCTGTTGAAAAGTCTGGTCATGTGTACGTGGCATTACAAATCAGAGTTACCAACCTACAATTTGTTTTTAATGGACAGTTGCTGTAAAAATGCTGGACAAGCCAAAAATGTTGCATGTGGGCAAGGCCATGAGTTGACGTGTCCGACAGGGGGCGAGCATGCATACAGAGACCAAATAAAGCAGAAATAAACTCCCCTATAATATTCAGCCAAGGGAGCTGCCATCCTAGCCTCTATTTCATCATCAACTGCCATGATCCTGCATATGGTTTGGCAGTTTGGTTGAGAGCACAACCAAATGTGAAAGTGATGCCCGTACACACGACCGGACTTTCCGGCAGAAAAGGTCAGACGGTCTTCCCGACAGAGTTCCGACGGAGTCCCGACCAAACGGACTTGCCCACATGCGAACGGACCAAAGTCCGTTTGTTTTGAACTTGGTGAAGTATGACGGGACTAGAAAAGGAAGTTCAATAGTCAGTAGCCAATAGCTGCCCTTGCTTCGTATTTGGTCCATCGGACCAGCATACAGACGAACGGTTTTCCTGATAGAAATTGAGTCCGTCGGACAGATTTGAAACATGTTCTATTTCTAGGTCCGTCTGAATTTTTGAAGAAAAAAGTCAGATGAAGCCCACACACGATCGTAATATCCGACGGAATGACTCGGTTGGACCTTTCCTGCTGGAAAGTCCGGTCGTGTGTACGCAGCATTACATTCCCAGAAAGTGTTGGGAATATAACTGTTTTTATTTTACTGTTAAATTGATGGGTTTTGTTCCCCTTTAAGGCTATACGTTGTATTTGAGAAATATTGTGAGTGCAGTAGTAACAGTTCTAGTAACATTTGCAGTTGCAATAGATACCTGAACTAATATGGTTTAAATATTACTCCAGTCCAATATAGTTCCATACAGTGTGATAGTCCCAGCATAGTTCCGGCATTAATGGCCCATATGGCAGCATAAGACAAACAGGGTATCACTTATCTTATACCAGCATGTCTCATATCAACAACACAGGTATGCAGAGGAGGTTCTGACAGGCTCACTGTAAGGCACAATTAGGCATAGCCTACTTTACCCAGGATGGCATCTGCTGGAGGGGTGGCTGACTGGAAAAATGGCAAGGCTAAGTTAGCAGCCCTCAGAGAATTATGTAGGAAGTTACAGTAGCAGCTCCAGTAAGCAGTGAATGAAGGGATAATGTTACGGTGTCCCTAAGATGTCCCTACTTGTACGCCAACCTTCCCTATCATTATCTCTTTCATTAGCAAGTGGGGTATCTGTCACTTTGCCAAATGCATGCCAAACCCAGGATGGAAACCGCTGCCCCACCTAAGATGGCTGCCAAAGGTCACCAGGTCACCAGATAGCTGCACCTCCATAGAGACTCCTATGGAGTCTGCAGAGGAATAATATTCCTCTAAGCCTCCACTTCATCTGCACAGTGGCAAAGAGCCCAAAGTGTGCCAAAAAGTAACCCCCACACTATTACACCACCATCAGCCTAAACCGTTGATACAAGGCAACAGTGGTGGCTGGTGCTCAATATTTTGGGGTGGGGCAAACCAATGCCACCCCCCCTCTGCGGGAGACAGATGACAGCAATTAGAGGCCTTATTACCTTAGGAGGCAGATGGTAGGGCTGCTGCTCCTTGCTCCATTGCTTTTACTCCCAGCTGAACAGGAAGTGGGTCCTGAGGCTCGATTGGTCAGGAACCCTAAGACTCCCTGCTAATCGGCTCTCAGGACCTGCTTCCTTCCTTGTCACAAAAGTGGGTAGGCTCGGGACGCAATGCTCTGCGCCCTGAGCTCACCCTTTTTTTAAGCCAATTAGAGCCTCTAATCATGTGCATAAAAAAAGCCCAATGAAATCCATGCGTTCAGTGCCCTGCATGTAAATTAGGGGCCAGGCTCATGGATTAGGGGCGGCGCCCTTGCAACCTTATGGACAGGCTGCCACTGCTAGGCAACATTTTTCCAATCTTCTATTGTCCAGTTTTAGTGAGTCTGTGTGAATTGTAGGCTTAGTTTCCAGTTCTTAGGTGACAGGAGTGGCACCCGCTGTAGTCTTCTGCTGCTGTAGCCCATCTGCTTCAAGGTCTGATGTGTTGTGCATTCAGAGATGGTATTCTACATACCTTGGTTGCAATGAGTGGTTATTTGAGGTACTGTTGCCTTTCTATCATCTTAAACAAGTCTGTTCATTTTCCCCTGACCTCTGACATGAACAAAGCATTTTTGTCTACACAACTACTGTTCACTGGATATTTTCTCTTTTTTGGACCAATCTCTGTAAACCCCAGAGATCCTTGTGCATGAAAATTCCAGTTGATCAGCAGTTTTAAAATACTTAGACCAGCCTGTCTGGCACCAACAACCATGCAACGTTCAAAGTCACTTCCATTTTTTTGTTTTACTTTTACAGAGTGAAGAGGGATTAGAACACCTGCCAATTTTTATTTTTTTGTTGTCTGTGTCCACATTAGGAAGATCCACCCTCACTATTTATCACATTTTAAACTGAAAGTAAAAAAAAATCCTAAATTTTGGGTTGATAACAGAACAGTAATAGATGAGAAATCTTCAAATGGGGAAAGTTTTGGAGACCTTGGTGACACCCCAGGATTCCCCCACTTTGAAGAGTTTTTTTCTCACTTCCTGTTTTGGGTATGGGACAGGAAGGGAAATCTTCCCAATGGGATACAGATGGAAAAAAAAACAACAAGATTTTAACGTTTTACTTTAACCTTAATCTTTTACTCTTCTAATATGTTTTATCCCTCAGACTTTTCACTATTTTTGTTACTTTTGTTACCAATCAACAGCTATGAGTAAGCGCTAAATTCAGCGTGAAACGCGTCAGTATTCCTTGGTCTACATTCCCTTTGCTGTTGTGATTCGCATGATGTGAAGACTTTTTAGTGGAATCAATAAAGGCACAATCTATTTTACCTGATCCGGAGTGCAGCTGTCCAGAGTTCATTTGGTCTTTTCATTTGGCTAGTGCAATTAGCCTGCACCTGGGACCCCTATCTGTTTGGAGTGGCCAGTTTTTTGGTGGATTAGCCTGGAGCGGTGGATCCCTCTTTCTAAACTATTAAACATGATTTTTTTATTTATTTTTTTGCATCTTTTTTTGTTTGTTTAGCAAAAAATAAAACTCCCAGCTGTAATTAAATACCACCAAAAAAATCTCTATTTGTGGGAAAAAAAATTGTTTGGGTACAGTGTTGTATGGCCGCGCAATTGTCGTTAAACGTGCATCAGCGCTGAAAGCTGAGAATTGGTCTGGGCAGGAGGGGGGTTTAAGTGCCCAGTAAGCAAGTGGTTAAATGTTAAATTTAGTAAGGAGCCAGGTGTTTCGTTCGTCACTTCCGGTCGCGGCCGAGACCGGACGTCTCTTTGTTTACATGCGCTACAGTGTATTTATATGTAAGTGTGGATTTTATTTTTAAAAAACATTTTGGAGATTACTGCACATGAGAGTCCTCTTCTCTTTCCCTATGGTCGGATGCACTATGCTTTAAATATATGGAAGAGTGTATCGTATAAAGAAGAGCCAGCTGTTTTCCCTTGCAAGTACATATGACCCTTAGGGGTCTGAAATTGAGGTGAGAGGCTGGGGGAAACAGGGGGGTGCACCATTAGAGCACTGAAGGTGGAGCAGTTCAATTTTGGAGTTTGCCTGCACTCGTATACACACAGCATGATTATAAGGACTGTCCCTATTTGAATAATATTTTTTGAATAGCACTGGATAGTTTGGATCACTGGAATTTTTCTTGGATGGACTTCTGTATTGCTGTCTTGGATTGTGACTGTGTATTCAGCTTTGTATTTTGCACATTTATTTGTGTGGATTATTATTGCATGGTATATGCGTTTTTGCACTATAGTCACTTTATTATATATTTTGCACTATTTACTGTGATTGCACATTTTTTTCTTATATGTATGCTTCATTTTGATTAGGTTAGGTGATATTTATTTATTTATTTATTTATTTTTATGAAAACAGGTAGCGCTACATATTCTTAATTTATTTAATAGTTAATGTTGAGATCATTATTTATGTTGGAAGCTTCCCGTAAGTTTTATTTACACTAGTTTGGCTTGATAGGGATAGTAATTTGAGGTTGTGCGCATTAGTATCTTTATTTAAAGTGGTTAAATGTACTGTTAGATGAGGGGTGTGGCCTGGCGATGCACTAGAGCGGACGTGTGCTCTGTGAGCTCCGGGCCCGACACCGCTAAAATAGCCTAAAATAACCAAATTATCCCTCATCCTCCTCGCCTGACGATGGGCCAGCGAACGGGCAAGTCTCTGCCCAAGAAAGGTGCCTCCACGGGGTCGATTAAGCGGTTCCTCTCCGTGGAACCTGAAGATGCGGAGGGGCAGGATGGCCTAGGCCGCTCGCCGCGCGGTGGAGTGGACCTTGCCTCCCGCGATAGGCCGGACCGGAGATCGCGCTCGCCTGAGTCTTCTGCGGGCTCGGGCGATGAAGTGGACCTGCCTCATTCTGCCGGCGCGGCGTCGAAGGTGAGCGGCCTACCTACCACCTCTGACCTGGCCTCTATGCTGCTAAACCTTGAGCGGGTCATTAAGAAGGAGGTCTCCGCAGTCCGATCGGACCTATCTCAAGTGTTGCTGCGAGTCGAAGAATCGGAACAACGTCTAGATCGACATGCGAATGCTATTCGGTCTTTGCAGGCGACTACACGTCAACTTGCCATTGCTCATCGAACGACTGTTTACAAGCTCGAAGACCAAGAGAATCGCAACAGACGCAATAACGTTCGGATCCGGGGTCTCCCCGAAGCGACTGGGGATGACGACCTTTTACCATCCGTCAGAGGCATTTTTAACAGCCTTCTTGGCCGAGCAGCAGATGCCCCCTTAAAGATTGATCGGGTGCATAGAGCTCTTCGACCCCGCAACCTTACCACGGACATCCCACGGGACATCATATGCCGGGTCCACCATTACCCCGAAAAGGAGCTGATCATGCAGAAGGCCAGGGGCGCCACACCATTTGACTTTGATGGGGCGATGTTATCCTTCTTCCCAGATTTGGCGAGGGAAACCTTGGATCGACGCAGAGCCCTGCATCCCCTTACGGAACTGCTTCGGGCGGCGTCCATTAAATATAAGTGGGGCTTTCCTGCAGCCCTGATTGCTTCTAAGGATGGCAAAACCGCGATACTTCGCTTCCCAGAGGACCTGCCCAGATTCTGCAACGATATGAATGTCACTGTCCCAGAACTGCCTGCCTGGCTGGCAGGATGGCATCCCGCCCATACCCACTGGGGCCGACCAGGGATGGCAGAAAGTGGGCCGTGCCCATCACACCTCTGCCCCAGATTACCGCCCTTGAAACGGCGAAATGCCCTACCGCTTGCTTTCCTGCGCTGGATGATGAGCTGCAATCGCAGGGAGTGCCGCCTAAGTGAGGTTGTGAGGTTTTCCCTACCCTGGTTGTGCATAGACAAGGACCGTTTCTGGCGGCTGCTGGACCTTGCTGGGTTATGGGTAGGACGTTGATGGCTGTGCAGCCTACACCTTTGTGCCTCACTGGGGGCCCCTACCCGAGGGTGGGCATTACTATCTTTTGTTCTGGGTCCTCTGACTTTGTTGTACATATGTTTTATTTAATGGCGTTTTACTTTTTCTTTTCCCTTCCCTTGCTTCTTGCACTTGGTTGGATTGCGGTATCCCCCTGCAGGCTTTACCGCCCTAGTTTCATATTCTTTTACACAGGCGTTTTACTGTTCTACATACTGGAGGATGTGAGTTTTATGTTGTGGTGTCGGCACCGGGCCACTGGGCAGTGCTTCAGACCTCCATGGTGTGGTTTGCGCCCAGTTGCCTGAGTCCCGTCTCCCCCTTTTTGAGCGGGGGCTGCCCGGCGCGGGGCCCCGGTGTCCTTGCCCCTTTTGGGGTGGGGGGCGCGGGGGCCCTGTGGCAGACATGTGGCCCGCTCGCGCACGGCATGATTATGCGTGCACTACTAGCTGTTGTCAGACAGCATTTTTTCTGGTTCATTTTGTTTTTCCCACTACTGTGTGGTCTTTTCTCTTTCTTTTCCTTTTTCTTCTTCTTCTCTTCTCCCTCCTCCCTCTCTTGGCTTCTTCCTCCCCCGGCCCTCTCCCCCCCACTTAGCGGTGGTCCGCCTCTGTATTGCACTGGTTATGTATTGGTGTTTGCGGTTCCTCCTCCTGAGACCTCATGGCCACTGTGAACCTTGTATCTTTTAATGTAAGGGGCCTCCATGCCCCGGGGAAGAGACACAATTTATATAGAGAGCTGGGTCGTTTGCGGGGGGACGTGGACTTCCTCCAGGAGACCCACCTCACACATACGACCCTAGTTAGACTACACTCACCGAAGTACCCCACGTGGTACTACAGCCTCTCCGACATTCCTAAGGCAAAGGGTGTGGCCATTGGGATTCGTGGGGGAACCGCGTTCACGTTTGAAGATATGTTGAATGATCCTGCGGGACGTTTTCTGTTTATCCGGGGCACCCTGGGCAGCATGCCGTGTACTCTAGCTACCTTGTATTCCCCTAACAAGAATCAAACAAGTTTTCTTGCCTCCACACTCAACTCCTTGCGGAGTTTTGCCCGTGGATGCATCCTACTAGCGGGCGACTTTAATGTTCCGCTGGAACCTACTTTGGACACCTCTAGGGGTGGCTCCTCTTTATCCAGCAGAGGATTGAGGTTTATACGCTCACGACTCCATGACCTGCAGTTGATGGATGTCTGGAGAATCGCTCATCCACGGGAAAGGGACTTTACCTACTATTCTTCCGTACACCAAACGTATTCCAGAATTGATCTGTGTTTCATTGATCATCAACACCTACCGCTCATAGTGAAGTCAAGCATTGACTCCTCTCCCCTGTCAGATCACGCACCGATCTCGTTAACACTCAAAGTAGAGTCCATACCCCTGAAATCCACTAATTGGAAATTGAATGAGGACCTGATAGCCGAGGAGGCAGATAAAAAGGTGATGGGTGACAATTTAGAGTTTTCTTTTAAGACTAATGTAAGCCCTGACGTCTCACCGGGAGTGTTGTGGGAGGCCCACAAGGTGTATATTAGGGGTAAGTTTATGTAATTGGGATCTAGGAAAAAGAGGAAGCGCATGCTACACCAATCTACCTTGCTGCGTGAAATTGCAGGCTTGGAACGCCAACACAAACTGAACCAGACCCCGGCCCTTTTCCTTGCCCTGACTGAGAAGTGGGAGACCCTGAAGTCCCTTCTTCATTTGGACCAAAAGCGACGTTCTCGGTTAGTGGCTCACCGATTTTATGAGTGGGGGGATAAACCCAGTAGGTTATTGGCCAACTCGGTGCGACAGCGTAAAAATGCGGCGTTCATTGCTAAAGTTAAGACCCCCTCGGGAGACCTGGTGTTTGATACCCCCCGCATAGCCCAGACGTTTAGGGACTTTTATCAACGACTGTATCAGGTGCACCAGGACGTCCGGGATGGAGATACACGGGGACACCTTATTCGGGACTATCTGGCCCGTGCCGCCCTCCCCACGCTCCCCACGAAGGTCTTGGCTTCCTTGGAGAGTGAGTTTACGGCGATGGAGCTTCTGGGCGCCATGAAGAGTATGGCCTGTGGTAAGGCCCCGGGTCCTGACGGCCTCACGGTGACTTATTATCGAGCGTACGCTGACATACTGCTCCCTTACTTAACCAATTATGCTAACGTGACCTCGACCGGCGGAGACCTTCGTCCGGAAACCACTCATGCCCACATCACTGTTCTACCCAAGGCGAGCAAAGACCCCAGTGATAGCGCGAGCTACCGTCCTATCTCGCTCTTGAACATTGACGCAAAAATTTATGCTAAAGCTATAGCGAACCGGCTGCTCCCCTTGATACCACAATGGATCTCGCGGGACCAGACGGGGTTCATCCCAGGGAGGGAAGCGCGGGATAACTCTCTTCGCACACTTTCACTGATGGCGTATGTGCGGCGGACTTCCCAGCCCACCCTGTTACTTTCCACGGATGCTGAGAAGGCGTTTGACAGGGTGGACTGGGAATATCTTATGGCTACGCTGACGCACCTAGGAATTGGCCCCTCTTTGCGCTCTAAAATATCGGCCTTGTACCACCGTCCCACTGTTCAAATACGGATTAATGGCACCCTTAGTGACCCCTTCACCTTATACAATGGCACCCGCCAGGGATGCCCACTCTCGCCAATTTTGTTTGCGACCTCCCTAGAACCCTTCCTCTCCCTCATCAGGTGCAACCCGAGTATCAATAGGCAAGACGGAACACAAATACGCAGCTTACGCTGATGATATATTGTTTTATGTACAACAACCGTTGATCACCCTCCCCAATCTTATGTCTGAGTTTTCGGCCTATGGCTTGGTCTCGAATTTAAAAATGTAATATGTCCAAATCGGAACTGTTAAACATCTCTGTCCCCGCCCGACAGGTGTCTCACCTGAAACGGAACTACCCCTTTACTTGGCAGATGAGCTCCATGAAATATTTAGGTATTCACCTCACGCCCTCCCTATCATCCCTTTTCCGCGCTAACTTTATACCCCTGCTTAACACACTTAGGTCAGATATCCAGAAATGGTCCCAGCTACGACATTCTTGGTTGGGCAGAATTGGGCTGGTCAAGATGAATTTGCTGCCCAGGGTGCTCTTTATGCTTCAGATGGTCCCGTTCGGGATACCGGTGGGTTTCTTTACAATTTTGACATCTATGGTATATAGATATATATGGAATAGGAAAAGACCCAGACTGCCTAGATCTCTCCTCACCCGCCCTAAGTGTAAGGGTGGCTTAGCAGTGCCAGATTTTAAACTTTATTATCGATCCATTGTGCTGACTAGGCTCTCTGACTTGAAATATTGCAAAGAGACGAAACTTTGGGTTAATCTAGAAACGGACCTATGTGGCACTGAACTTTCCACGCTGATGTGGATCCCGAGGAAATTCCGGACTCTCTTGCCTACTACGTCACCGCTGACGCACTCATCCTTGATGGTATGGGACTCTATCTGTAAGACGCATGGCTGGTCGTATAACTCCCCCCTGATGCCTTTGGTGGGACACAATTTCTTCCCACCTGGTAATATAGACCCTCAAACTCATCCATGGCGGCTGGGCAATAACATCTACCTGCATCAATTCGCCGGCCCCTCCGGCGTTTTGTCGCTTTCTTCCATCATGGGTGCATCCCCCATATCATATATGGACCGCTGGAAACATCATCAATTGTTGGCCTTTGTTCGTTCGCTCCCAAAACCCTTACGCTCCTTGGCGGAGCTTACACCTGTGGAAACCGCATTTGCCGACACTAGCCCAACTGAGAGGCCGGTCTCGTACTTTTATCAAGCACTGCTGTCCCTCACTTCTACTAGTACTCCCACATTCCTACGCAACTGGGAACGGGATCTACATATGGAACTCTCACCGACCCAAAAATCACAAATCCTAACCCTGGCACATACATCCTCCGGATCCTCTAAAGCGTTGGAAATGGCGTATAAACTTTTAACCAGATGGCACTACACGCCTGTGGTATTACACAGGTTTTTCCCCCTGTCCTCACCACTGTGTTGGCGGGAATGCGGTGAGGAAGCTACTCATGCTCATATTTGGTGGTACTGCCCGAGGATCCGCCCATTCTGGCTAGCGATTCTATATTGGATTAAAGAGATCCAGGGATGGGAGGTCCCTAACGACCCATGGTATGTTCTGTTCCACTGCACGGGGAAGCCAACAGGCCCTTATAAAAGGTCAATTACACCCCACCTTCTTAATGCCGCAAAAACCCTCATTCCACAGTTTTGGAAACTGAGGAAGATCCCTACGCTCCGACGTTGGTTACTCAACGTGGATACCACCTATTACATGGAGGACCTGACTCTCTCCCTCCGTGGTAAATCTGAGCTGGCAACAAAGATCTGGGCCTGTTGGGTTGCCTTTAAATACTCCTCTAGCTATGCAGACATAATGTCTCAACCACTGTGATGTAATCATAACTCTTAAGGTTTCTAATGTAATTCTGGAGCTGATATCAGGGGTGGACCTGCCTCCCCCCCCCCCCTCCCCCACTTCCACATGCCCCTCATTTCTCTATGTCCTTTCTCTCCCATCCTTTTCTTCCTTTCTTCCTTTTCTCTTTTCTTTCTCTATCTCTGTTCATCGTGTTCTCTCTTTAATAATGGAAGAGAAGGGTGTATTCTTATTACCGCAGAGGTTGACTGGTTCCAGCGGCGGTGATTCGTATCGATCACCTGATTCTGCGCCTTTGCAAGCCTGCTGGTGGTTCCAGTTCGTACACTACCTCTAGTAGCTAGGCCCTCGTGGGCAGTATTTTGCTCTGATCCATGGTAACTAACGATGTAATAACACTGCCCCCTACGCTGGTTTATGTATTGCCTACTATGTTATTGTACATGCTTCTTTTCTTCAATAAACATTAATTAAAAAAAAAAAAATGTACTGTTAGATGTACTGATGATATTACTGTTTAAAGTTTGCATTGTTTAGGATAATGTTATCAAGCTCTTATCGGATTTTGTGTGGTATAAATTCTGTGTGAATTCTTAATAAAGAGTTCCAGTTTGCATCTAAGCTAGTGTCATCTAGTTCTTGGGTGCAATTCTTAGCTATAATACCTGGTTTCAAAGTGGAGGAAGCTGCGTCTTGGTGGGGTGCCAGGCGGTCCGTCACAAGTCGTCTAAATGAGGTATAATATGAGTAGCATCAAACGCCATTAATAATGCACAATTTTCCACTATTAAAACTGTTGTTTTAACTGGTAACATGATAAATAAAAAGCTTTACTTTAGCCAATTATTTTCCCTTGTGTAAAGCTCTGGAAAACATCTACTGTTGTCCCTGAAGGCTGGAACTGAAAAACATTGTGTTATTATCAATATTTCCTGATATTTTAAGTGAAATGTGTGGCTGTCAGATTCTAAGTCTAGTAATGGTTCAGCAACTAAACCATCAGCTATTTCTGCGTTTAATGAAAATTATAAAAGCAACCCACCATCCGAAAAAGTCTTTCAAATCAGTGACATGCTTGGATGTGATAATGACATCCCATTAGGCAGAATATACATTTATTGAGATCTCCTTGGTTACCTATCAGATAGCACACACCAAGAAAAACAAATAAATGTTCTGTGGTCACTTATTTTTCTTTCAGGCATTATACCAAATGGAATCCATCATCTAAGTAGACACGAAAATTATTATTTACTGATAAAGAAGATTCATTAAACTGTAATGCCATTCCATGCAGTAACTAGTCAATTCTCTCATTAAAGCACGTATAAATCCCTTACTGTGCCCGGTATGGACAATGTATAGATCCACAGAATCATTTAATGCTTTCCAAAACAGATGGAGTCATCAATCTTGAGGCTAGTGACTCGATTTAGTTGTTATTTCATACAGAACATATTGTAAATGACAAAAGAGTATGCATTACAGAGATTTATGCTTGGTGTGCGGTAACATTTAAGTAAGAAAAATTGACATATTTCATATGTAAATAAACTGCAGCAGCATATACATAAGGAATGTTTTGAAAAGGTCATGGCCAAAACAATACATCTCAGACTAATGAAATACACTCCATAAAATAAACTAAAATGAGGATGTTTGCTTAGAATTCGAGAATACTAGAGTAGTCTTATATGAAGGTTTCTTGACAGTAGGGATAAATTCACATGACAACCAGATGGAAATGTTGATTTGGACAGTTACAATTTCATTTTAACATAGCTGGCAGAATAGTAGTACACAGCGATTTAATAGCCCCACTGATGGGTCTCTCAACAATTTCCAGTGTTAAAATATTTAGATTGTACCCTCAAAGTAGTGCCAGGAAGTGTATTAAGCCTATTTATGGGCTGATCATCAACACAAATGTGATATTTCATTAAATATAAAATGTTAGTTCTGCAAATTTCAATATAAAAAAAAAAATGTTGGTTTCAAGAGCCCCACAAAGTATTAGTATCAAAGAGGTGCTACCCTAACATTTAGGGTGGATGTAAACAAAGGGGCCAACATAAGAAAAATACTGAAAATAACAAAAAACATGTACAAACCCAAAAGCTACGTCTCTATTTATTTATTGTAGTCAAGTAAAAAGTACTAGCATCACATGTCACAATTCTTCCGTCCCTCCCCACAGAAGCCCATGAAGAGCTACACCTCCCCCTAACCCTTGGTCCACCCACAACCTACACTTCAATCTCACCCTATGTACCCAATCAAGCGATCCTCTCAAGAGGAGCTGGGACAAATTTTAATGGTACAGCTTTGGAAAGCCTACTATGCATTCAGCATTTCTGGGAGTGTTAGATGTTTTTCTCCCCCTGCCCAAAATGTTGTTCACTTTTTTTCACCCTTCCATCACTGCTGGGTCCTGAGAAATGAAAGCAACAGTATTCATAATGAATCCACACTATCTTTCCATGCAGCTGTCAGAGTGGAAACCCATTGACAGCTGATGACTTATCCATTGTTGAGGAAGCAGCGGCTGTCTTCCCGGCCCCGCTCCTTGAAAACAGCTATTCACTGTTACCTGACCCCTTGAAAGTCCCGCCCTTGCCCCCGACATCCTCTTTGCTGCTCAGCCTGGCCGTTGATTGGTTACAGTGGATGGATTTAAAGCAGCGCAGCCATTGGCTCGCGCCGCTGTCAATCACATCCAATGACGCGCCACGCTGGGGGCGGGCCGAGTGATACAGTGAGCAGCTATGGCCACTGGCTGTATCACGGGAGTGCACCTGCAAGCACTCCTCACCATGTGGGGGAGCTCGCATGAACGTGAGAAGTCCTTGTGGGGAGGGGCCGAGACAGCCGAGACAGCCGCCGAGGGACCCCAGAAGACAAGGTTCGGGGGCCACTCTGTACAAAACGAGCTGCACAATGGAGGTAAGTATAACATGGTTGTTATTTTTTTTTTTTTTTTTACAAAAACCTTTACAACCCCTTTTAAAATGCATTTATACATTGACATAATAAACATGAAAAAAAATGCAATCTTTGGGCCAAACTTTTGTTCGGCCGGAACAGTTCGCACCCATCCCTATTTATTTTTGATAAAAGGATTCAATCAAAGAGGGTTCAATTAGATGATTGGAGAAGAAAGTGAGTGGCCCAGGGGTCGTAAATTTTGTGAAATGTGATTAGGTTATCTTATTGTCAGTCAGTTCTTCATACAGCATGCAAAGATGCATTTGTTATTTAAAGGCTTCTATATAGTCATTCGTGATTTCCAGTTCTTGGCCAAGGTTTTAGCTATTGTGAAAATGGGAGTGAGTAGGCAAGATTCAATTTTAGTGGGGAAGTGAAAGTTTAACTAGTGGCCAAAGACGTTAGAGATTATAAAATAGGAACATTGCCAACATTTGTTTCTGATTGGACAGGACCACAAAAACGGGTTGATAATTGCACTGAGCAAAGCAACCACTAAAACAGCATAGAAAAAAATCAGGGAATGCCTTGGCAATGGGTTGGTACAAGATACCAGTGTGTTAATAGTTTGTGGATTGTTTCTAAGGTGAAAGTATTGATGGAAGACTTAAATGTAGCCAGCCAGATGTTTCCCAGTCAATTGGTAAGAGGGGTTGGCCTATTTACTTCTTCCATTTATTGTATAAAATGTATTCAAGATAAGTGTTTTTCTTTTTTACATATGGATTTTAAGCGAGTAAGTGAAGAACTTAAGGCAGTCAATTGACAGTATATTGTAAACGATATGCAATTATCTGAATGCCATCATTAAAAGCATTGTGGCAGATTAAAAATAGGGGGAAGAAGGTGTAAATACTCTTCATGGTAGAGAGTTGGAGAGAGCTGGAGATAGGGGCGATAGGAGTTTTATTGTTGTCCCATCTCCACAAGGAATGTTTAGTTATGAAATTAGTAATATTTTGTCTATGGAGATGGGGGGGGGGGGGACCAGACAGTTCCAGTGATGTTGAATGAGCAATAACATATGCTTCCATGATTACACATAGCTGTTGGCGTGGAGAAGAAAGAGTTGGGCAGCAAAGTACGTAGTAGCTACTCAAGTGTGATACATTCAAGCCCCCAAGAAGGCTTAGTTTTGAACAGAATGACATGGGTTTTCAGGATGCCCAGGTAAACTATTTGTTCTTGTTTTGCAGTAGGTGCAAAATATGTGTTAGGATTGGTGAAAAAAACACTCTAAAAACATAAACGAGCTTAAAGTGTAGGTAAACCCTCCTATTGTTTTCAGCCAAAGAAGCTGACATCTTTGCCTCTGTTTAATCTACAACTGACATGATGCTGCACATGTTATCAGTTATGACACCAGTCCTTGAATGGTTTGACAGTTTGGTTGAGAGCACAACCAATGGGAGTGTTACATTTCCGGCACTTGGCGAAAATGAACCAGTTTTATGGATGTGTTTATTTCTGCTTTAGCCACTAGCTGATCAGGATCTGCAGTTATACATAGCTGTACATCACTCCTTTAAGACGTGACAGCAGGCACTCGCGTCCCTGGAGCCGATACATGTGCTCGGCGGGCACAATGACCGCCGGGCACCCATGATCGCTCGTGTCAGAGTAAGAACTGAGATCTGTGTGTGTAAACACACAAATCTCAGTTCTCTCAGGGGAGAGGAGACAGACCGTGTGTTCATACAAAGCATGAACACCGATCTCTCTCCTCCCCTAGTCAGTCCCATCCCCCCTACAGATAGAACATACACAGGGAACACAGTTAACCCTTTAAATCGCCTCCTAGTGTTAACCCCTTCCCTGCCAATGAAATGTATACAGTAATCAATGGCTATTTTTAACTCTATAAATGCCAATGGTCCCAAAATAGTGTAAAAAATGTCTGATCTGATAAGCAATATCGCAGTCCCGATAAAAATCACAGATCACCGCCATTAGTATTAAAAAAAATAATAATAATAAAACGTACATAAACCTATACCCTATTTTGTAGACGCTATAACTTTTGCGCAAAGCAATCAATATATGCTTATTGCAATTTTCTTTTATCAAAAATATGTAGAATACATATCCACCTAAACTGAGTAAAACATATTTTTTTTTTTTTTTCTTAGATATTTATTGTTGCAAAAACTATAAAATATTGTGTTTTTTCAAAATCGTTGCTCTTTTATTTGTTTATAGCTCAAAAAATAAAAAAACGCAGCTCTATTTATGGGGAAAAGGATTTAAATTTTGCTTGGGTACAATGTCACACGACCATGCAATTGTCAGTTAAAGCGACACAGTGCCGAATCGCAAAAAAACAGCCTTATCATTCGATAAAAGTGTTTGTAAATGGAAAATAAAAGCAGGATAGATGGCACTGTACATAGTGGAGTATGAGTTAGTTATATGAATTCCCAAATAGGAGAAGTGGGAAGGCATCTATATGAATTCATATGATTTGAGTGGATAGACCAGGGTGTCCATCAGAGAGATGTTCAGGGCTTTGTCTTACGTCTATTGATATGAAAGCAAGAAAGAGAGGCAAATTGGCAAAGCAACTGGAGAAGGTTTGGGACCTAGGTGATGGGGTTGGTCAGAAACATGTTAAGGTTGTTGGCAGGGGGCAAATGCGTGTGATGGTAGCTGGCTACTTCTAGTTCATGGATATCAGATTTAGGATTATGTTTGCTGAAGTGGCTCAATAGCCAGGAGGAATAGAAGAATGAAGAGGGGTCAACTCTGTTCTTCCCTTATTTCTCTTATAGCATTTACTGTAAAGAACCTTTTCCTTAGGGGAGAATTAATCCACTTTTTTCCCAAATGTAAATAGTGTAATTTTGTCCTTTCCAATTACCTTAGTGTGCTTTCACACTGCCCCCCTGGACTTTTTCTACAGCGAGATTGCAGCGTAGTGTACCCACAGTTTTTTGTGCGGGTTAGCTGCACTTTCCCATGGAGTTCTATTATTTCCCTTGTTTTTGGCACACTCTTAGCTACCCGACAGTGAATGCTGTCCACCAACTTTACTATATGAATCATTCAACTATTTACAGAGTTTTAGGTATGCAAAATAAAACTCCCATATCAGTGCAAAAGGCTTACAGGATGAGCTATAGTCCTATATGTAGCATAATTAATATAAATTTATGTTAATGTTTAAACCAAGAGCTGCAGTCTAATGAAGAAAAATATATCTCGTTTGATATAATTGCCAAATGAGATATATTGTCAACATTACATTCACCTGCCACTTTATTAGGTATACCTTGCTAATACTGGGTTGGACCCCCTTTTGCCTTCAGAACTCCCTTAATTCTTCAGCAAGAGTGGCAGTTTTTTGATGAGGAGCAGCAAACAACCACCTCCCCATTCACTGGCACTTACCCTATCTGCGGCAGGGATCGGCAGGCACATCGGGGATCGGCAGGCACATCGGGCAGGAGGACAGGCGGAGGCGGGCATCCGGCAGGATCTCCTGTGTCCTCTTCCCTTCTGAGATCACAGCGACTTCCGCCGTGTGTCTCCTCCACTACTCATAGGCATCCAAAAGGATCACCTGAGCTTTCAGCCAATCAGGAAATGGGTAACAGAGAGGCGATTTAGTGTTAGAAAAGCAAATATTCATTTGCTTTTCTAAAAAAATCTGGGTGGGCTAAGAATGCAATGCTCTGCGCTCCGAGTCCACAATGTTTTGAAGCCTATTAGAGTTTATAGCTCTAATCAGGTGCTTTAAAAAACACCCCGCTGTAATTCACGTGACCAACATCCTGAAAGGGGCCAACGCATGAACAGGCGTGGCCGCAGCAGCCATGAATAGATCCATTACCATATGGGGGGGTGATGTGGATAGGGGGGTGGTGCCCATATGCCCTTAATGAACAGGCTGCCCCGGCTTCATGGCATAGATTCAACAAGGTGTTGGAAACATTCCTCAGAGATTTTGGTCCATATTGATAGCATCATGCAGTTGCTGCAGATTTGTCGGCAGATTTGTCGGCTGCACATCCAAGATGTGAATCTCCCAAAGGTGCTCTATTAGATTGAGATCTGGTGACTGTGGAAAGTAACCCGTTTGAGATGGTTTGAGCTTTGTGACATGGTGCATTATCCTGCTGGAAGGAGCCATCAGAAGATGGGTACACTGTAGTCATAAAGGGATGGACATGGTCAGCAACAATAGGCCATTGCATTTAAACAATGCTCAATTGGTACTAAGGTGCCAAGAAAATATTTCCCACACAATTACACCACCATCACCAGCCTGAACCAAAGGCAGGATGGATCTATGCTTTCATGTTGTTTATGCCAAATTCCGACCCTACCATCTGAAAATCGAGACTCATCAGACCAAGCAACGTTTTTGCAATCTTCTATTGTCAAATTTTGATGAGCCTGCGTGAACTGTAGCCTCAGTTTCCTGTTTTTAGCTGACAGGAGTGGCACCCAGTGTGGTCTTCTGCTATTGCAGTCCATCTGCTTGAAGATTCCATGCGTTATGTGTTCAGAGATAGTATTCTGCATGGTTTGATTGTAATGATTGGTTGCCTTTCTATCATCTCCAACCAATCTGCCCATTCTCCTCTGACCTCCTACATCAACAAGACATTTTCGTCTACACAACTGTCATTCACTGTATATTTTCTCTTTTTTTGGACCATTCTCTGTAAACCCTAGAGATGGTTGTGCATAAAATTCCCAGTAGATCAGCAGTTTTTAAAAACTCAGACCAGCCCATCTGGCACCAACCACCATGCCACGTTCAAAGTCACTTAAATCCCCTTTCTTACCCATGCTGATGCTCAGTTTGGTCTTCTTCACCACGTCTAGATGCCTAAATGCATTGAGTAACTGCCATGTGATTGGCTGATTAGAAATTTGTGTTACCAAGCAATTGAACAGATGTAAGTAATAAAGTAGCCAGTAAGTGTATGTTATTCATGAGGGTTAAGTGTGGAGTCTGTGCAGAACTCAGTGGTGCAGGAAATATTGAGCTGGCAGAAGGGACCAACAAATCCTGGAGGTCATGTTTCACAATCAATGAAAAAGCTGAAGCTGGAATGAGGTTGAAAAAGTAGCATATCAATGATCTAAGGAACATAACAAAATCTACCATGAACTACATCAAAAAATAAATGATGAAAGCTTTGGAATGCCCTCCACAGTGCCCAGACTTGAATGGTATTAAAAATATATGAGCAGTTCTTAAACATGTAGCATGTAAGACAACATGAGATTTTTACTGAGTGAAAGTATTCCCCAAGGAAAAAAAAAAAAAAAAAAAGCATAAATCAATATCATAAACACGGTTAGCTGTCTGAAAAAAACATTTGGTGGCAAGGTGTTACTTAGGGTACATTCACACTTCTGCACTAGAAAATAGATGTTTTCATACATATTTGATTTACATTTCAATACTGTTGGTGTATTTTAGTGTGGTTTACATGCATTGTGTTTTACAGGTAACAGGTAGTGATTAGCCGAACAAAGCTGGTTTCGATTCAGAGCAGGGTGACTAAAGTTTGTGTGCCAAATCTGAATCCTAATGACATCAATGGGAATTGAATGTTAAAAAAACAGTATTAGTCATTTTCTAGGTTAGGGACTATCAAACAAATGGTAGGGAAGGCTAAATACTGCCATGAGAGACATATAGCAAAGAAAAAAAAACATTTTTGAAAAACTCAGTTTGCCTGGGAACAACGATTGTAATCATTCATTGTGAGTGAAGTGATGGAAACATGAGATGTGTTGATAGTTGGTGGATTTTGTTCTTTTGGCGAGTTGGCAGCCGGCAAGGGAGCATGGATCTACATTGCTGGGATGCACTGGAAGTGACTTCCATCATCCAATCACATGTAAGCAAAAATAAATTCCTTATGTGCAATTTTTGTATTGTTTGAATTTTGACCACTAATTCCGCGTACACACGATCGGAATTCCGGCCAGAAAAAGGCAGATGAGAGCTTTTTCATCGGAAAATGCGACTGTGTGTATGCTCCATCGGAATTTAGCTGTCCAAATTCCCGCCAGCCAAAAATTGAAAGCATGTTCTCAATTTTCCCGATGGAAAAACTTTCTATCAGTAATTCCGATTGTGTGTATGCAATTCCGACATGCCAAAAATCACGCATGCCCAGATTCAACTACGAGACAGAAGCTATTGGCTACTGGCTATTGAACTTCCTTTTTCTAGTCCCGTCGTACGTGTTGTACGTCACCACATTATAAGCGATCGGAATTTGGTGTGACCGTGTGTAGGCAAGACAGCTTGAGACGAATTTCGTCGGAAATTCCGTTGGGAAAACAATCAGAGCTTTTTCCGACGAGAATTCTGATCGTGTGTACGCGGCATTAGATAAAATTCCCTTGCAAAGTAAACAGCCTTTTTTGCCTTAATGAAATCAACCTTACTGTCTCCCAGTGCATGATTTTTTCTTTACAATAATAAAGACCAACTCCAGCTTAAACATAAAATAAATTGCCCTGCACATGCACTTGTAAATTAATTAGGAGCTCTCACTATAATACTCACCCTATCTCCCACACAGACTTACGGCTCTGGGATGCAGTGCCAGTCCTCTCCTGGGCTGTCCCTCAGCGTCATTCAACCTACTTCTGTTAGCTCAGGGCATCATACACACACCGCCAGGGAGTGACATCATCAGGCCACGTTGGACTCACAGGGGTATGCGGCAGAGGACAGGGCTCACTTAAATGATGCTCCAGGCAGCATTCAGGACTGATCACCACCAGGGGGAGACAAAAAGCAAGAGGATCCATGATATCACACGACAGGACTAAAGACCTCGGAAAAAGGTATATACAGTATACTACATATAATGCATTTAAGGCCTCATGTACACTGCTGCTGATAAACGGATGTTTAGGAGCAGTTGGGAATTTTCTACAGCTGCCTCTGAACTCTCCTCTATGTTCTCCTATCAGTACATGTAGGGGAAGGGAAAGGGATCACCACTCCAGGTGGAAATGTGGATATAGAACTCTCCTTGGAAATGTAACACCAGGTGCCGGCTAAGCATATAGCAACATGAGGCAAAAAGGAAGTTCTGGACAACCGCACTCCGGAAAATAGCCTTTATTAGTAAAAAGTCCAAAAGATACAAGCCACAGCAAGAAATGGGGCAAATAAGCTGACACGTTTCACACTTAACAGTGCTTAGTCATAGCTGCCCTACCACCAAAAACAGTGCAATATATATACTAAAATGTTTCAAATATGTGACTTCATGTGTAGTTAATTGAGTCTAATTACTAATTTAGATTTTCATTTGGAAGAAACCCTTGATTGACGAACATGTTCAACGTGTGTGGGTTGGGGGAATACACATGAATATGTGAATTCAGTGCAAAGATAAAGCCAATTCTTTTATAATAAATGAAATGAAATTTAAACCAACTAAAATAAAGTGTCTAAATAACTTATTTTGTTTTAATGAATTGTTCCAACGAACTGTGAGCTGTAAATATGTCCAATAAATATGTGAACACCTAAATAGTTGGTGAAAAAATGAAATGAAATGAAATAAAAATAAAATGTAAATAAAATGAAATAAAATAAAATATATATCACTACATGTAAACGTCGTTTATAGTCGTTTGTAGGCAGTTAAGTTTAGAAGCAATTTTTGGAACACAAAACAATGTGTTCAGGATCGATGTTCAGAGGCATTTGAAATGCCAAATGCCTGTAACATCTTGTAAATGATGCTAAACTCTGTAACTCACATTTAGCAGAATTTTGTTGACAGACGTTTTTCATTTTAACAACGCTCCTAAGCACAAATGCAGCAAAAACGCTGCTAAACGCTGCATGTAAATGTCAGATTCTAGCTGTCAAGTTAAATTGTCCAGGAGAGGTTAACCAACATCCTGAAGCATGAAGCACAAGCCTAATGCATGTCTAAAACACGCATCTAAAGTGGTTTTAAACATCAGGCATTAAAATATGAACAAAGCATATCTTCTATAGTGTGTACATGACTCAATTAAGAGCATTACTTTTATTTTCCATTTGTCACTTCATTTCTCTGCTATCAGCATGAATCTCTTCTAACAAGTTTTCATAGGCATGCGCACAGGGTGTGCTGGGTGTGCCTGGGCATACCCTAGACATCCTGCAGAGTGCAGATTCCCCTTGCTTCCTCCCCACTGCAGTGCTGCCAGCTTCTCTACTCTCCTCTCAGGAGCAGAGACGGGGCTGGTAAATATTTGATTAAGCAGACTTTTCCTTGTCTAAATGAACACAGTGAATGATCTGTACCGATCAATCCTGTCTTCATTCTTCACTGAAGCATAGTAAACTATGTTTACTGGAGGCTGATATTATAAGGACAAGGATTATGATAAGTCTATACAAAAGTGTAGCACTAAAAAAATTAAAAAATGTGCAAAAAATACAAGAACATATATAATATCCCCGTGTACAACCACCTGGGACCCTATAAATGTTACCTGTGGTGAGAGCTTTAATCCTAATAAACACCAAAATTGTATTAGTGAAACAATTTACCACATAGAATTGTGCTTATATGTGTCTATAGAACGGAATATTTGCCAAATAAAATTGTGTTATTTTGTGTCCATAAAACAAAATAATCAATATCAAACGGAAACATTTTTGTTTAAACATAAAGTCTCTTTGTTTGATGAAAATATTCAGGTCCCTCGTGTGTAATTAAATTGCAAATCCACCTTCCACTCTTAAAGGGATAGCATGCGAACACCACGTGACAATCCCACCACCCCTGTGGATGCGGGCTTACCAGACGTATCTGACCCAAAAGAATATATATTCAAAGGGTCGTAAAGGCTTTTGTAGTATCTGTAGAAATTCAAACTTGCATATGGTGAATCGCCAAGGAAACATCAAAAAAATCTCTCTGCCATTGCAATTGATTTTACTAGGTTTTCTCCAATTAGATAGAGGTCCAGCTCAGAATGATGGACGCATAAAATAAAAAAATGGGGCCATATAGTGTAATTCCATTAAAAAACAAAGTTTAATAAAAAGTAGTAACAAACTCACATTTATGAAGTGAATCAAGTGCTTTCAAATAAAAATCGGCTGCAGTGGAGTCCTCCAGATGCGTTTCATCTTCATACACATCGTCTGGATGTGATGGATATGATAAGGACAAGGATTATGATAAGGACAAGGGCCCCTTCTCTACAATCCTAGCCCAGTGGTTTTGGAGTCTACTAGTGAAGTGGCTTATTGGAATCAGGACACCACTTTAACAATAAGGGGACACCCAGATATCTTCATAGAGACAGACTTAGACACTGTAAATCCAAAAAGGAAAGGGTCTAATTATAACGATCCAATAAACTCTTCTATTCTCCATGCTTTGTTCAAGTAGTTTAAAGTGATGCTAAACACACAGTGTTTAATTGATATTGTCCCTTCTATTTCTGTATGTGGATGATGGCAGTGTAATTATTGTAATAAAAGAGCCATCTAAGTACCTTTTTGTAATCGATATACAGCTGTCACATGACCCAGCTCTTTCCCAGCCTGTCTGCAGGGAAACATAAGCAGGGGGCACTTTTAGTCCTCTGCTGCTGTTCACAGGTTCAAAATAAATACAAGCCTTTGGCATACAGAGTAAAAATAAATAAATAATATAAATAAACTGTTCTAAATTGTCAGACAAATATATATTTGAAATTATATCTTTATTTTTTGGCAATGCCATTGTGTGGGTGGCTTTCTGCCAGTCACAGACTGTGTCACATCCCTCCAGCTTTGTGTCTTAGAATAAGAAGGAGGTAATGCCTCCATCAATCTACATGTAATATCCAGCCCCATTGTGTTTAGCTAGTTAGTAGGCATTGAGGAGGAAGGAGGGAGTAGGCTTTCCTTTAAAACTGTGTACAGTGCCTTAAAAACTTATTCATACCCTTTGACATTTTCCACATTTTGTCATGTTACATGTATTTTGTTGGGATTTTATGTGATAAACCAACACAAAGTGGCACATCAAGTATTGCATCTCTGCACTGGTCAAAATGGTTAGAACTGCTGCAACTCAAGTCCAGGAATGGAAAAAAAAATCTAAAATAATGGTGCACAGTTCCTTAGTAATGTGATCTGAAGCTAAAATATTAGGTGAAATAATTGGAATTAACCATGTATGTAAACGTCACTACCCATTCAATTGTAAATATGTGTAAAAACACTCTACTTCAAAAAAAGAATAAAGAAAAAAAGTGCACACACAAAAAAAGTGACTAATGTGTGTGCATAAAAATAAGAAAGTGAATCTCAATAAAAATTGTCCATATAAAGTCCACATATGTAGAAAATGTAAGTGTATAAATATCAAATATCAAGTAGCCTCTTACCAGATGAGAGGGATCCCTATAACAGAGATCAAGACAGCTTGTAGGGAAGTGGTCACAGGTGTAGTTTTGCATGCCATATATCCATATGCTTTGTAAAACCGAACTCTGAATGTTCAGAGACCATATGTAGAGAAGGGAGAAGCCTCATAGTGTAAAACAGCCAGACATTTTATTAAAAAAATAAAAGTTACACTTATATCAAGGTTAAGAAATTCAAGCAAAAAGTTTTTCATTGGTGGCGGTATCACTCGTCCAGCCAGTTAAGTTGATATTACATGTATTCTTCGATGCATTTCCACAAAATTGTCCTCAACTGGGAAAGAAGGAAATCCTTCATTTTCCTTCCACTTCACAATTATGTGCCACTTTGTGTTGGTCTATCACATAAAATCCCAATAAAATACATTTGTGTTTTTGGTTGTAACATGACAAAATGTGTAAAAGTTCAAGGGGTGTGAATACTTTTTCAAGGCACTGTATATTCCCACATGTGTGACTCTATAGTCACATTGGCTGCTCTGATGTGATAGTGAGGACATTCCCAGCATAGGAACTCACTGAAAACTGAGCATGTGCAGAGCTGCCAACACTGCTCTGCAAAATCCCCAACTGCATTTGGGACTTGGACAGAGTGAGGAGAGCAGCAGAATCAAGCAGTTTTTTTTTTGCAGAATACAAAAAACAATTCTCATAGTATGAACAGCATCTACAACCCCTGGAATCACCGGAATGCCTCTAAACTATTTTCATTTAACATTCCAACCTTCTGGCTTTAACCACTTCCCATCCCACGAGCAGTAATATGATGGCCGTAAGGTGGCTCTGCAATCCCGGGCGGCCGTCATATGACGTTCTCGGCCTCCCAGCCATCTAGGGGGCGCGCGCATGCCTGCCACGTCACTCGGGATCCGATGTGCGTGCTCAGCAGCCGCGATATCTGCCGGGCACACACAATTGCTTGTTAAAGAGCAGGGACGTGGATCTGTGTGTGCAAACACACAGATCCACGTCCTGTCAGGGGAGAGGAGATAGATCGTGTGTTCCTGGAATATAGGAACAGAGATTGGTCACCTCCCCCAGTCAGTCCCCTCCCCCCACAGCTAGAATCACTCCCTAGGTAACACATTTAACCTTCTTCTCTGCCAGTGATATTTATACAGTAATCAGTACATTTTTATAGCACTGATCGCTGTATAATTGTCAATGGTCCCAAAATAGTGTAAAAAGTGTCTGATCTGTCTGCTACAATATCACAGTCCTGACAAAAATCACAGATCGCCGCAGATTACTAGTAAAAAAATAATAATAATAAAAATGCCATAAATCTATCATAGGCGCTATAACTTTTGGAATCACACAATTCTGAGGAAAATATTATGGACTCAACATGTACTTTGCAGTTCTAAGGGCTAATTTACACTTGCTTCAAAACGTGGCTTTGGACATGCTTTGTTAAAGCTTTCTGACCACCAGTCAAGCTCTTGTCACTAAATAAAATGGTTAGCTTAGTCCTGTTTACACCTACTCTTGCTTGGTGCTTCAATGAGGTTTCAATGAGGCTTCAGTGGGGCTTTGGTGGAGCCTCGGCGGGGCTTCGCTGGGGCTTCAAGCGAGCTTTGCCATATACTTCCATGAAGGCTTTGAAGACGCTTTGACACACCACTGAAGCTACATGAGGTATAATCTTTGAAATGAAGCCGACACAGAGCAAAGCAAAGCAAAAGCAGGTGTAAACAGGACTGTAAGCTAACCATTTTATTTAGTGCCAGGAGCTTTCAGAGATCTTTAACAAAGACTGTCTGAAGCCTTGTTGAAGCCGAAGCAAGTGTAAATGAGCCCTAAAACAAACATCTGCATCCGATTACCTCCTGAAAAATGATGCCTTCAGCACCAAACAACTTTTCAATTGATGGAATAAGATAAGTGTCCAAAATCTCAATATAAACATGTGCATTTATTGAAGATTTTAAGATGGTCATCTCCCCCGTACCTTTACCTGACATGCAACCCCATATCATCAATGATTGTGGAAATTTGCATGTTTTCTTCAGGCAGTCGTTCTTATACATTTATTTGGAATGTCACCAAACAAAAGTTCTAACATCATCATCCTGCCCAATGTATATTCGTAATTCATCTCTGAATATCACTTTCATCCAGTCATCCACAGACCATGATTGCTTTCTTTAGCCCATTGTAACCTTGTTTTTTTCAGTTTAGGTGTTAGGGCTAGTATACACTTGCTTCAAAACATGGCTTCAGACCCCAGTCAAAGCTCCTGTCACTAAATAAAATGGTTAGCTTACAGTTCTGTATACACCTGCTTTTGCTTGGTGCATCAATGAGGCTTTGATGAGGCTTCAGTGGGGCTTCGTTGGGCTTTGGTGGAGCTTCGGTGGGGCTTCAGTGAGGCTTTGTGGGGCTTCGATTAGGCTTTTGTGGGGCTTCAGTGGGGCTTCAAGAGAGCTTTGCCATAGACTTCTATGGAGGCTTTGAAGATGCTTTTAAGCTACATGGGGTATCATTTTTGAAGCAAAGCAAAGCAAACTAAAAACAGGTGTAAACAGAACTGTAAGCTAACCATTTTATTTAGTGACATGGGCTTTGACTAGCATTCAGAGAGCTTTAACAAAACCTGTCTGAAGCCTTGTTGAACCCAAAGCAAGTGTAAAAAATGAGTCCTTAATGATGGTTTCCGTTTGTCTTTTCCCATTTCCTTTAGCCAATGTCTTATAGTTCGGTCACAAACATTGACTCCAGTTTCTGAACATTTGTTCCTCATTTGTTTTGTTTGTGCATTTTCTGATTCCAAGGCATATTGCTTTAAGATTTCTATCTTGACGTTTTGATGTGTTCCTTGCTCTACCAGTACTCTTCCCTTTAACAACCTTTCCATTTAATTTGTACTAACAAAAACCATTATTAAAGTAGATGTAAACCCGATTCATGAAATCTGACCCTGGCATACACATCTGTAGTGTTTACTTATCTCTCTCCAAAGCCCTGAGTCCCATGTCTTTCTGTTGTTTCATTCCTCTGTTATCAACATGATAACTTCTGCCAAGTTCTCAGATACGGGAGATAAAACCAGCTTGAAATTTGTGTCAGGGTAGATGCTATAAATAGATTAGCAGAAAGCTTGTCTTGTCACAGCAAGTATTTTTTCTTCTGCCTATGTGGAGTGGGGGTGTGTGCCTTTCCTCCAATCAGCTGTCATGTAGTATAAGCCCAGACACCACTCCTAAATGAGGAAGTCAAAATTCTTACCCGATTCAAGAATTCTAAAGAATATAGCAAGTTGAAGACAGCAGATATGTGTGTAAAACTTATGTAGGGACATGTGTTTTGTCTCTGTGTATCATCTGAGGCTGTTCACTTCACTGTGTATAGGAGAGGGTTTACATCCACTTAAACCACTTCAGCCCCGGAAGGATTTCCCCCCTTCCCGACCAGGCCATTTTTTGAGATATGGCACTGCGTTGCCTTAACTGACAATTGCGTGGTCGTGCGATGCCTTATCCAAACAAAATTGACATCCCTTTTTTCCCACAAATGGTGGTATTTGATCACCTCTGCGGTTTTTATTTTTTTGCCCTATAAACATAACAAAAGCGACTATTTTGAAAAAAACTTTTTTTTATTTTTTATTTTTTGCTATAATAAATATCCCCCAAAAAGTTTAGGCCAATATATATTCTGCTACATATTTTTGGTAAAAATAATCGCAATAAGCGTATATTGCTTGGTTTGTGCAAAAGTCATAGGGTCTACAAAATAGAGGTTATATTTATGGCATTTTTATAAAAAAAAATTCTACTAATAATGGCAATCAGCCATTTTTTTTTAGTGGGACTGTGACATTATGACGGACAAATGGGACACTTTTGGCACATTTTATGGACCATTGACATTTATACAGCAATCAGTGCTATACAAATGCACTGATTACTTTGTAAATGTCACTGGCAGTGGCAGGGAAGGGGCAAACACTAGGGGATGATAAAGGGGTTAAATATGTTCCCTTGTGTGTGTTTCTAACTGTGGGGGGATGTGACTCACTAGAGGAGGAGCCAGATCGCTGTTCCTAACTAGTAGGATCAGACAATCTGTCTCTCCTCTCCTGACAGAATGGGATTTTGTGTGTTTACACACACATCCCTGTTATGGCTCTCATGCCCACAATCGTGCGTGACCGGTTGACATCGCACCCTCTGACCACATGCTTTGGGTCTAAAAAGAAAAAAACAAGGATACAGTGGGCTAAAGAAAAGCACTCATGGGCTGTGGATGACTGGATGAAGGCGATATTCAGTGATGAATCACAAATCTGTATTGGGCAGAGTGATGATGCTGGAACTTTTGTTTGGTGCCATTCCAGTGAAATGTATAAAGACAACTGTCTGAAGAAAACATGCAAATTTCCAAAACCATAGATAATATGGGGGTGCATATCAGGTAAAGGTACTGGGGAGATGAGAAAACAGTCATTAAATCTTCAATAAACACAAGTCTATATTAAGATTTTGGACACTTTTCTTATTCCATCAATTAAAAGGATGTTTGCTGATGATTACATCATTTTTCAGGATGTAATAGGATGCAGATGTTTGTTTTATAACTGCAAAGTACATGGTGATTCCATAATATTTTTCTCAGAATTTAGTGATTCCATTTTTTTTCCTCTACTTGATCTGCCAAAACAGTTGAAATTGACTAAAGTTTACTTTCTTTTTTTAATTTTTTTAAAGTCTTTCTTAAAGCCATAATGTTAAATGAAAATAGTTTTGAGGTATGTCTGTGATTCGTTTTTTTTCTACACAATTACTGTTAACAATTAAATGAACATTTTCCAAGAGTGGTTTTGTAATACAGCATGTATTAATAATTTTTATGGTGTGGGTTTCGTAACAACTTAACATAGTGGTAACTTAATTATAAATTCGAATCTGACCCTTTAAAGCACGCTCCTTCTTTAACCACTTGCCGCCCGCCCTATTACAAATTGACGGCGGCAAAGTGGTTTCATTATCCTAACCGGACGTCATATGACGTGATTAGGATTATGAGCCGCATTATATCGCGGCGATCGTTGTTGCGGGGTGTCAGTCTGACACCCGGCAACTACGATCTCGGTAAAGAGTCTCCGAGGGAGACTCTTTACCATGTGATCAGCCGTGTCCAATCACGGCTGATCACAGTGTAAATGGGAAGAGCCGGTGATCGGCTTTCCCTCACTCGCGTCTGTCAGACGCGAGTAGAGGAGAGCCGATCGGCAGCTCCTCTGACAGGGGGGGTCTGTGCTGATCGATTATCAGCACAGCCCCCCCGAGGATGCCCACACTGGACCACCAGGGACACCATTAGACCACCAGGGAAAAGGTAATAAAAATCCATAATCCTCCCTAGACCACCAGGGTGCCAGTCAGCACAATGGGTGCCAATCAGTGCCCATAATGGATGCCAATCAGTGGCCACAATGGGCATCACTGATTGGCATGCATTATTGTTTGGCACTGATTGGCATCCATTACTATAACACCGATGCCGCCTATGAGTGCCCACCTGTGCCGCCTATGAGTGCCCACCTGTGCCGCCTGAGTGCCCACCTGTGCCGCCTGAGTGCCCACCTGTGCCGCCTATGAGTGCCCACCTGTGCCGCCTATCCATGCCCACCTGTGCCGCCTATCTATGCCCACCTGTGCCGCCTATCTATGCCCACCTGTGCCGCCTATCCATGCCCACCTGTGCCGCCTATCCATGCCCATCCGTGCCGCCCATCGGTGCCAGCTATCAGTGCCAATTTGTGCCACCTATCAGTGTCCGTCCGTGTCGCCCATCCGTGTCGCCCATCCGTGTCGCCCATCAGTGCCGCCTATCAGTGCCACTTCATTGGTGCCACATTGGTGCCCATCAGTGCCACCTTATCAGTGCCCATCAGTGTAGCCCCATCAGTGCCCATCAGTGAAGGAGAAAACTTACTTATTTACAAAGTTTTGAAACTGAAAAAAAAAAAACATTTTTTTTTTCAAAATTTTCGGTATTTTTTTATTTGTAGCGCAAAAAATAAAAACCGTAGAGGTGATCAAATACCACCAAAAGAAAGCTCTATTTGTGGGAAAAAAGTGATAAAAATTTCATTTGGGTACAGTGTAGCATGACCGCGCAATTGTCATTCAAAGTGCAACAGCGCTGAAAGCTCAAAATTGGTCTGGGCAGGAAGGTGTTTAAGTGCCCTGTATTGAAGTGGTTAAAATGTGCACCCTAAGCAGCTTTGCTATTAATTTGTACATTTTTAGACATTTGCACATTGAAATATTTTGTTTCGGAATTAAATTTTTGTCCGAAAAATACATTTATTTAGTTACTCCCTAAATTTGTTTTTATTTATTTTGTTTCGTTAAAAAATGCATTCATCCGAAAATCAGAAATAATTAAGGTTGAATCTGTCATTGAAGTCTTAGTTGTTGCTGTAGCTGTCGAATGGTCTAAGAAGATTAGACGGAGCAGCTAAACTGTACGACGCCGCAATCATACATTTCCAGTTGAATTTTCCGCCTAAAAGCTATAGTAGAATTCTAATGTTGTATAACACTAGTAATAATTATATTTATTCATTATTATTACTAGTGAACCAACATTAGAATTCTTCTATAGCCTATGGGCAGAGCATTTGACCATAAATGTCCACTCGCGCCGACTGCTTCGTCTAATCTTTATGTTGAATCTTTTCTCTCTTTATCAAGTCTTTTCTCTCTATGTTGAATCTTTTCTCTCTATGTAGAATAATCTTGGACTAATAGAGCTAAGTTTAGGCACATTCGACCACAGGTTCGATGGACACAGGTTGCTATTGTCAGTGTCATGTCGAATTTCCTATCTATATCGAGCTGTTTTTACAACGAAAATGAAAATAAAGCATTTGTTTATGTCGGATCTTTCAGTTTTCGGATTCTGCACATTTGTTATCGTTTGTTAAAACGATAACGAAAATACCCGAAATTCAGACAAAAATGCATTTGGACGAAAACGAATGCACATGTCTACACATTTTTGCTTTAGTCTAAGTCTACAGTTAAACCCCCCAATTACATCTCTAACTACTCCCTTGGCTACTGTTGTATGCAGCAAGCAATAAAACATGACTGTCACAGGAAGGGTAGAAGTGTCTTTGCTGTGCAGACTGTGATTGACAGCCTGGCTTCACCTACAGTACTTTGCAAGAGGCAACAGGGAGGCGCCCAGCAGAGAAATAACTGGGTCTCTGGGGTAAGACTGATACAGAATTTTTGCTCAGGTTTTATGCACTGGCTGGTTATAAGCCAAACACTTCATATTCAGCAACATTTTCTTTAAACATTTGCAATGGAAAGGGTTGCTATAACACTAAGAATTCAGATTCCTGCATAAGCCTATTAGTGACTGGCTCACTGTCATTGATAACGGTTCACATTTGATCAGAGTGTACCTATATGGCTGGATTAATTTGCCTCTAACATAGTTATTATGTGATAATCCACAACTTTTACAATATTCTGATTGTAATTATCTAAAGTAGAAAGCATGTACAGTATTTGTGAGTTGCTTTGTCAGACCAATCTGACATCTGTTGTTAGTCATCCTTGTCGGATGAATACAGTGACAGATGAACTATGAGCTTGATCCGGCATGATCCGTCCTCCTGTGTGATTTATAACAGCGGGACAGTGTGCTCATTGGCATTATTTTATTTTCCCTCTCTAACCTGCATTTTTAATTCCATCACTTTTCTGCTTCCTACAGGCAGGTCAGTTCAATATTGCTAATATTCATTGTTGTGAATAAATCATTGGCAGCTGGCGCTTTCTGTGCTATCACATTATACTGAACCTTTATTTATTTTTATATGTCTGTAGGATAGAAAAATCTGCACGTTGCATAACAACTCTTCGCTGCAAAACAGTGTGAAATTAGGAGCATGTTTTCAGGGAAATCAGTTTGCCGTTTTTCGTTTTTTTTATTTGAATCCCAGCTCTGGACTAAATTATAATGAAAGAAAGCAGCTCAGATTACAGTATTCTCTTTTCATGATAAGATGTCCTCAGTCAGGGCGCATGCGTGGCGCAAAGCAGGATGGACATTAGAAGGCAGAGTTCTGAGGACAACAGGGACTTATGCAACTTCCCCAAGGCCACTGAGTCTTTATTTTGTTAGCTGATATACCTGCACCCTGGGGGAATACCCAGGGCATGCCGACATCTTAGGAAACCAGTGCAAATATCATTAAAGCGGAGTTCCGCCGTTTTTTTTTTAAAGTCAGCTGCTGACTTTTAAAATATGGACACTTACCTGTTCAGGGCGCCTGTGATGTCAGCACCTGAAGCCGATCTGTCCCTCAGCTCTTGGGTGCTGCCACCAACATTTTCGGTAATGGAATCAGGAAGTGAACCCTTCCTAGTTCCCTACTGCGCATGCATGACTCTGCTGTCTCCTGGGACCCGTGTGTCTCCCAGAAGACAGCTGGGGTGGGAGTGTTGTGGGTATCTATGACCCAGAAGTGGGAGCAAAATACCTGTATTAGACAGGTATTTGGTCCCCCTCCCCCCGAAAAGGTGGCAAATGTGATACCGGAGGGGGGTTCCGAAAAGCGGAAATTCCATTTTTGGGTGGAACTCTGCTTTAACTATCTTGTCCAGGTCTGGGAGCAGACCAGGATGCCTCAATATGATGCGTGGAACTACATAAGTCTACTAACAGGGCTACCTTGGGGGGCAGAGCAGATCTCCTTGAGACCAAACAGATGAGCTGCAGTTAGCCTACACTGACCTACACAGGGACCACAAGTCCCTCTTGGATATGGTCACTCAACTCCAAGCCCACCTGGAGGATCTTGACAATAGAAACAGACACAATAACCTGAACGTGGGGGGGGGGGGGGGGTCCTGAATCTGTCACTGGCTTGCTCCCAGCAAAATAGAGACTGTTTCAGTCCTTGCTACCAGAGTCCCCTGCTGAATCTTTTGCCTGTGACAGGATTCACGAGGCATTGTGCCCTGAGCCACTGAATGATAAACCACTAAGAGACATTGTATTGTGCCTCAAAGTACTTTGCTCGCTGGCATGCCACCATTATCTCATTGTTTAAAAAAGAGAAAAAAGTTATTTTCCCCTTTGTTATTCTTCGCTGCACCTGAGACCAACAGTGCCCACTTGGTTGACCCCCTACTCTTACTACACGATAGCCTAGGGCCTAGGCTACTTTCCAATAATTCTGGAACTTTTTTTAGGTCCCCTCACCTAAAGTGACTAATCATCTTAAAAGGTCTCCTATAGCTTTTCAGACTGAGTACTGTGGTTATATCTATATGGTTAGCAAGAGGTTTGGACTTTATAGTCCTTATATATTGTTATTCATTCTAGTCAGAGAGGATCCTCTCCCCCCGACTCCATCTGACTTTGGACTTATGTTTTCTTTTTTTTTTTCTTGTTTATAAGGGTATTACTTTACATCCTTTTCAAAAGTGTGGACTGTTACTCATGTACATTATTGGTCCCTCAGATACACTATGGGTATCAAAGTAATATTTCATAATATTAGGGGCTTTAACTCACCCGACAAGAGAAAGAAAGCCTTTAGGTCACCACCTTTGGGTCCAAATCTCAGGGAGTGGTGATATATATTAATAATACTGTCTCAATTGATGTACAACATGTGTATAAGGATCCATTAAGCAGATTTATACACATCCAAGGCTCCTTGCAGGGTAAGGCTGTTACTAATGTATATGCTCCAAATGACTCACAAGCAACCTTTTTTAAATAATTTTTTTAGGTCCTGGATAAATATCTCCCCTCACCTTTTGATTAGCAGGTACTTCAACCTGGTGGCACATTCCGTTCTGGACAAAAGCTGAGTTGTGAGTACTGCGAATGCCTCTCCTAAGACCCTGAACAGTCTGCCTAGTTCACACCAGCTCTCAGATACATGGCAAGCTCACAATGTGGAAGCTTTGGGAGTACACTTTTTATTCGCACCTTCATGATCGCTACTCCAGGTTGTACTACCTATACTGAACCCCAGTCCTTCTCACAAACACCACTATGGCAGAAATACATTCATGCCCACGGTCTGATCACTATATAGTCTCCCTTCAAATCTCGCATATAGGTCTCTTGACAGCTACAGCAGGGTGGAAACTTAATGAATCTCTTCTCACTGATCCTAAAATTGTTACCAAATTAACTACATAGACAAATATTTTAGTATTGGACACTGCACTCTGTTCAGGCAGGGATGATGCTTATCTAGTTCCGAGCGATTTCAGGTTTTGAAGACCGTGCTTATGTTTGATATTTTATTTTTCTTTAGAAGCTCATTGGCTGGCTAAAGTAACACACCGGACCCCTTAAGGCCCGGGTGACGACATCCCCACCATGTGACTCACTGGTAAAATGTTCTTTGATCTCAATCTCTAGACTGGTTATCACGATTGATCGTTCAATAGTTGATTACATCAGATTTCTTTTACCTCAATTGAGAGCTTTCACTATCACACATTCATGTTTACATCCGATTCTATACCTACCCCCCCCCCCCCCCTCATTTCCTTTGTTTCACTTGACACTTTCCCATCTTTAGATCTATTGATCTAACTCAATTTAGCCACGCCACTAACCCCCACAAGAAGTCTTATTGTCGTTTATAAAACTATACAATAAGCACTCTCTATTACACCTTCCGCCGTAGAGGACTTTTCGCCCTCTTACGACGAGAGATAAAAAAACCTCCCTCTCTTTATCTTTACCCCCAACCTTCTCATTCCTTTCCCTCCCCCCACCTACTCCTTTTTTTTTCTCTACCTCCCCCTCCCTTCTTTCTACCCTACCCATCTCTACCAAAATGGCGTATTCGAACCTCGGTCACTCACCTACGATTATTTCACATAATGTGAACGGCTTGAACACGCCAGAGAAAAGAACTAAAATACTTACTACTTACTGAACTCAAAAAATGCAACCCACAAATTGTATTTCTACAAGAGACGCACTTCAAAGATTCACAGATACCTAGATTTACAAACAATTGTTTCACAAAAGCCTTCCATGCTACAAATCCTAGAGCCAAAACAAAAGGTGTCACAATCCTTCTAAACAAAAACGCGCCCTTCGATGTTAAACACCAGATGATAGACCCAGAAGGCAGATACCTCTTCCTAAAAGGTTCCATGAACGGCAAACCGGTAACACTGGCTAACGTCTACTTGCCAAACAAATCTCATGTGAGTTTTTGCCAACTGATCATTGACAAACTAAAGAGCTTTGCTGAAGGGTGTATCATTCTGGGGGGAGATTTTAATATCCCCTTAAACCCAAGTATAGACACATCCACGGGCAAATCCAGTATTTCTTACAACATTTTAAAAAAAGTAAAGTCAATGCTGAAATCTCTAACCTTTATAGATTCATGGCGGACGCTTAATCCCACAGGCAGAGACTTTACTTTTTACTCCAACGTTCACAGCAGATACACAAGAATAGATCACATTTTTATTACACAAAGAGACCTACAAGACTTAGAGAAGGCCAAGATAGGATCTATATCACTTTCGGACCATGCTCCTTATATCAATCAAACTACACCCAACAAAAATGCAACCCAGATCCTTCTGCTGGAACTCAATGCATCTCTGTTGCTGGATCCTATTATCCAGACCCACATACAAGACACCCTCTCCAATTATTTTTCAATTAACAGCACACCAGATACTTCCCCAATGATGGTGTGGGAGGCTCACAAGAGCGTGATCAGAGGGAAATTGATTCGATGGGGTGCCCGTAAAAAAAAAAAAAAACGAAAGCTACATTAATGAACTTGTCCAAAAAATCAATAGGCTAGAACTAACTAATAAACTTTCCCAAGCCCAGGCAAATCTCACGGAGCTTATAGACACTAGAAAGACACTGCTAGAGTATTTAAATAACAAAACTAAAAGATTACTGTTCTTTAAGAAATCCATTTACTATGAACACAGTGATAAGGGAAGCAAGTTATTGGCCAGGGCACTGAAAGAAACTATCCTTTCCAATAACATACATGGTATACGCTCTAGGGAAGGGGAAATAACGTACGACTCCGCAAAGATCGCTGAAATCTTTCATACCTTCTACACTTCACTTTACAACATCCCCCAGCAACACAGGTTACCGCAAGGTACTAGGGATAGGAAACAGGCATTTACTGACTACTTATCTAAGTGCAAAATGCCCTCTCTCTCAGTAGACGATTCCACCCTTTTAGACCGCCCAATCTCCACACAAGAGGTCGCAACGGCCATCTCAACAATGGCTAATGGAGAAAGTCCAGGCCATGATGGGCTGACATCACAGTATTATAAGGTTTACACCAATACCCTGTCAGGACCACTGACCAAAGCCCTAAATGCTATCACACTAGGTCATAAGGCTTCCTCAGAATTCTTAGCTGCACATATAACCGTTTAACCCAAACCAAACAAAGACCCAATGGATTGCTCAAATTATAGACCTATCTCACTCCTCAACTTAGACTTGAAAATTTTAACCAAGATTATAGCCAACAGACTCAGACCCCTCTTAGACAAATTTATTGGCCCAGAGCAGGTAGGTTTTATGCCTAGCCTTAAGGGAAAAGACAACACCACCAAAACTTTGAACCTGATTCATAGACTCACTCGAGATGGGATCGAAGGCCTTCTGCTGTCTACCGACGCAGAGGAGGCCTTTGACCGAGTGGCTTGGGACTATCTGTTCGGGGTTTGCAAACATGTGGGTTTTGGTCCTACCCTAACTAAATGGATCAGGTCAATCTACGCAGACCCAAGCACCAGAATTAAGATCAATGGAACCCTCTCCGACCCAGTTAAAATTAAAAATGGTACAAGACAGGGCTGCCCCCTATCCCCCTTACTATTTATTATATCTATTGAGCCGCTGATCAGGTCAATCTATCTACAGGCAGCAATTCACGGCTTATATATGGGTGGACGGGAATTCAAAACAGCTGCATATGCAGATGACTTGCTTTTTTTCATTACCCAACCACACATATCAATTCCTAACCTCCTTAAAGCATTTCAAGACTTTCACCTGTTATCTAATTTTAAAATCAATCATAAGAAATGCGAGGCTCTGAGTTTACATCTTTCCCAAACTGCAGAACAACTTACCAGCTCCAATTGCCCATTTAAATGGGAACATACATCATTGAATTACCTAGGAGTCCGCATTTCTTCTAATCTTGAGTCCCTATATCCACTCAATTTCTTACCTCTACTTAAAAAAATAAAATTAGATCTAAAGAGCTGGACCAAGGGGAAGTTTTCCTGGTTTGGAAGGGCGGCTATTCTAAAGATGGCGGTACTGCCAAGATTATTGTATCTATTTCATACCTTACTCATAGAGGTCCCAGATTCCTTTTTTAAAAAGTTAACCACACTACAGCGGAATTTTTTATGGGCCAATAAAAAATCACGCATAAGACTTAACTACCTACACAGATCCAAGATGAACGGCGGCTTGGGATTACCAGATTATAGACGATACTATTATGCGACCCATCTGGCCAGGATTCTAGATTGGCACTACCATGCCTCCTGTAAAGATTGGGTCAGCCTGGAAAAGTCAAGCTCAGACCTCCACATCTCACACCTTTCCTGGACCAATTATAAAGCCCTGCCCCTAAGTATCCAAAAACACCCAATTATTAACACCACTTTAAAATATTTCCACAAAACGGCAGCCAGATATGGGATCTCAACAACTCCAGGTCCTTTGACTTCCCTAGTGAACAAAACAGTTGAAATTCAGCTGTTCAAATTCCGCGCCATGTGAAAAAAAAAAAATAATGAAAATAAACAATAAAAAGCAGCTCCCTAGAAAAGTGAGAGAAACACCTATAGAGTGATAACAGTGATTAGGGGCGCTCTACAGAAAAATATTACCTAAACCACTAATTTACAAAAACTGTGGAAAAAATATTTAAGACAATATAATAATCACTAGAGTGAAAATATGAACATATAATGATAACATTCATTACACTGAAAAAGTAATAATAGTGAACATTGGTGAACCACCATAAATAATTCAAATAATTAGCAAAGTAAAGTCCAAAATGACGTGTCTCTACAATAAATTCTGCTGATCCAGAATATGGAAAACAAATATTGATCGTGATAAAACAGTAAGTCGGGAAAAAGGCTTGCGACTCCCTCCACCATAAACGCAGCACTACACCAGTTGTGAAGATGCAAGTCCAAACTGCTTACCAGATCCTTTGACCACTTTAATTAAAAAGTAAGTCAAATATCGCTTGTACAGGATAATGCCTGCTCATATGGATAGTGATGCAAATGACAGTAGCTGGTACGTCTCTCTTCACAGACTCAAGCGGAAAATGTGGAAGAATACAAAAAGATCCATAGCATAATACTGACTTTAATAAAAAATACGTAAAAAAACAGACAGCCAAAAGGCTCCTTACATGGTTATGTGCCCGACCTGGCACTGGGACTGCTCGCTCTGACCAAAAGACTCACTCTCCGAATCATAGGAGGGGTCCTTCCTACACATGTGGTGGAGTTGCTCACAAATTCAGCTTTTTTGGTCTCAAGTGAGGAATTGGACACAACACATTACAGGTTATAACAAAGACATAGGGGCTGCATGGTGCCTTCTACACATACATAATCTGTCTTACAAAGCCTACAAGAAGTCACTGATTAGACACCTACTCAATGCAGCAAAGAGTTTGATTCCTCTCTACGGGAATTCTCAGACAGTTCCATCAATTAAGGAATGGTTGACAAAGATCCACTACATTCATGACATGGAAGAAATTATAGCCGCCAAGGGGGAAAATATTGACCAATTCCGGCAGAGTTGGAAAACCTGGCTTACATTTACAAACTCTGCAACATACCTAACATTGATGGGCTAGAGTTCATTGAAGGATCACTTAACTGACCATATGAAATATATTATGCTAACCCTTGATTATGATGCTAGATATTAACAAATTCATAGCTCAAAATGCATGACTACAATTGACTTTGAGTGCATATTACATATGATATAATTTTTCTATTTACCCTTTTTTTACCCTTCTGTTACTCATACATGTTGATGTAATCTAATATATACTGATATATTTTATACCCTCCTGTTACTTATACATGTTGATGTAATCTAATATATACTGATATATTGTGTATGTATTTGAAATACTGCATACTATTGTTTTGTTTCTTTTCCAAAATTTCAATAAACTTTATTGTGAAAAAAAAAAAAATATATATATATATATTTACCGTATTTATCGGCGTATAACACGCGCCGGCGTATAACACGCACCCCAAGTTTAGGAGGAAATTTTAAGGAAAAAAACTTTTAGGAGGGAAGTTTAAGGAAAAAAAAACTTACATTTATATGCCCATCAGTGTCATCTGCAGCCTTGTCCACCATTGCAGTCTTATGCAGCCTTGTCCACCATTGCAGCCTTATGCAGCCTTGTCCACCATTGCAGCCTTATGCAGCCTTGTCCACCATTGAAGCCTTGTCCGCTATTGCAGCCTTATGCAGCCTTGTCCACCAGTGCAGTCTTGTCCCCCATTGTAGTCTTATGCAGTCTTGTCCCCCATTGCAGCCGTGTCCCCCATTGCAGCCGTGCCTATTTTATTTTTTAAAAATGCCACTGCCGAGATACAGAGCCGGATGTGTATCTCGGCGGCGTGCGGTAGTTCTCGGCGGGCCTCCGGCTGCCTTCGGCTCTTCTCGGGCAGCTTTCGGCCGCCTTCGGCTGTTCTCGGAAGCTTTCGGCCGCTGAGAAGAGCCAAAGGCGGGCGGAAGCTTTCGGCCGCCGAGAAGAGCCGAAGGCGGCCGAAAGCTTCCGAGAACGGCCGAAGGCGACCGAAAGCTTCTGAGAACGGCCGAAGGCGGCCGAAAGCTGCCAAGAAGAGCCGAAGGCGGCCGAAAGTCGCCTTGAAGAGCCGAAGGCGGCTGAAAGCCGCCCAGAGGCTCAGAATTTTTCAGGGGATCGGCGTATAACATGCACCCACGATTTTCCCCTGCTTTTAAGGGGAAAAAAGTGTGTGTTATACGCCGATAAATACGGTATATATTTTAGTATTAACAACACAGGTGATATCTCCCCTAATTCCCGCTGGGCCACTCACAAAGTGGTGATTAGGGGCCATCCCATCCAATTAGCTACTGATAAGAAAGAAAACATAAACTAGCAGACATTACCAAACTTAAATGGGAACTTGATCAATTTTACCACCTACATAGCCAAAATCACTGTTAAGGCAGTTTAACCTGAAGAGAATAACTTTGGATTGGATATGATTCTCTCTGAGCAGACTGAGAGGTCCCTAAAATGGTCTAAGGCTTGATTCCTATTGCACAGCAACTCGACTTCTGACATTTTTTCAAAAAAAGCATAACCAATCTATTCACCCCCCCCCCCCCCCATACCTATAAACTTAGAAACATGGCTGGGAGTACTGTCCCCCATCCCACAGAAGTTCTCGAGGTCTTTTCCAAATTTTACCAATAACTTCTTTCCCCTTCTTCTTCTTTCTCCCTGCCTTGTTCCTCTTCTAAGACCTGGTTGGAGGCCTTACCTCTTCTAACATTGTCGTGGAAGCGGATGCAGACCCTGAATGCCTCCTGTACTGAGGATGAAATTCGTTCAATCACAACTTAACTGAACTGAAAATATCTAAAACCTCTGACCCAGATGGATTTTCAGTCCCTTATTATGAAAAAAAATTATAGCTAACTGATCCCTCACTTAAAGTCTCTTTTTAATTATAATCTTCAAGGTCACACTTTCCCTGATGATATGCTCATGGCTAATACGGTATGCCCCTTATCCCCATGCCGAATAAAGACCATTTACTCCTACAAAATTACCTACCGATCATGGTCCTCAATAATGATTTACAAATATTTGGTCTCCTTCTGGCAGATAGACTTTCCACCATCATCACGTCACTGATCTCCCTTGACTAAACTGGTTTTATCGCAACTAGGCAAATCATTGGCAATATTCGGTTGGCTCCTAACATTATCCTAGATGCTGATCTGTTCTCCCGTAAGGTTTTAATGTTGAGGCTTGATATCCACAAAGCTTTTGACAGTGTACGCTGGCCCTATCGTGAACTCATTCTCACAAAATTTGGTTTTCAGGGAGCTTTTGTGCATGGCTTCAGGTCTCTATATCATCATTCGCACACCTGAATAAAATTGTCAGGCTGCAATTCAGACTATTTCACACTGGACAAAGGAACAAGGCAGGGATGTCCCCTTTCTCCCCTTTTATTTTTATTGGCTATTGAACCCTTGGCTCGCTTTATCGGCCTGGACCCAACAATGATACGACAAGTGAGATCATACGTTTAAACTCAGCATGCATGCTGATGATGTTCTTTTATTTCTAACAGACCCAATAGTTTCCTTGCCAAACCTGGTTTTGACCCTACGCATCTTTCAGGATGTATCAGGACTGGGGATTAATCTCGCTAAATGTACTGCTCTTCCGATCAATTTCCCACAGACCTCGACATCTGGTATCCAGTCTACATTTGGCTTTGCCTGGAGCGGGGAAACACTATCATATTTGGGCAGTAAGCTGGCTCCATCCTTTCGCAAGATGTACTATTCCAATTACCCAAAGGCGTTCTCCCGCATCAAACAGTTATTGCACACCTGGACCCCATACTATATTAGGCAGGGTTCAGGCTGTTAAGATGTCTATTCTTCCAAAATTACTCATTTATTTTAGAGCTCTCACCTTGTAAGTCTCTTGCCAGATGATTGACATGATACAAAGGGAAGTGAATATGTTTATATGGTATGCAAAGAAGCCTTGGGCTATGGGCTGGGCTTGCCAACTGTTTAACTGTTCAACTTGTTCAACTGGCTCAGTGGCACGCCCCCCCCCCCCCCCCCCCCGGCCCATATCCCTTTGAGCGGATTTCCATTGACTCCTACTACCTCCCGGGCTTGTTGTGGTCAGGTTTAGTTCACCCTAAAGATATATACCCTCTAAACCTAGTGGTGGGCCAATCACTCCATCTACAGTGGTGTGAAAAAGTGTTTGCCCCCTTCCTCATTTCCTGTTCCTTTGCATGTTTGTCACACTTAAGTGTTTCGGAACATCAAACCAATTTAAACAATAGTCAAGGACAACACAAGTAAACACAAAATGCAATTTGTAAATGAAGGTGTTTATTATTAAAGGTGAAAAAAAATCCAAACCATCATGGCCCTGTGTGAAAAAGTGATTGCCCCCCTTGTTAAAACATACTATAACTGTGGTTGTCCACACCTGAGTTCAATTTCTCTAGCCACACCCAGGCCTGATTATTGCCACACCTGTTCACAATCAAGGCATCACTTAAATAGGAGCTGCTTGACACAGTAAGGTCCACCAGAAGATCCTTAAAAGCTACACATCATGCCGAGACCCAAAGAAATTCAGGAACAATTGAGAAAGAAAGTAATTGAGATCTATCAGTCTGGAAAGGGTTATAAAGCCATTTCTTTGGGAATCCAGCGAACCACAGTGAGAGCCATTATCCACAAATGGCGAAGACATGGAACAGTGGTGAACCTTCCCAGGAGTGGCTGGCCGCCCAAAATTACCCCAAGAGCGCAGCGACGACTCATCCAAGAGGTCACAAAAGACCCCACAACAACGTCCAAGGAACTGCAGGCCTCACTTGCCTCAGTTAAGGTCAGCGTTCATGCCTCCACCATCAGGAAAAGACTGGGCAAAAATGGCCTGCATGGCAGAGTTCCAAGGAGAAAACCACTGCTGAGCAAAAAGAACATCAAAGCTCGTCTCAATTTCTCCACAACACATCTTGATGATCCCCAAGACTTTTGGGACAACATTCTGTGGACCGATGAGACAAAAGTGGAACTCTTTGGAAGGTGTGTGTGCAAGTATATCTGGCGTAGAAGGAACACTGCATTTCATAAAAAGAACATTATACCAACAGTAAAATATGGTGGTGGTAGTGTGATGGTCTGGGGCTGTTTTGCTGCTTCAGGACCTGGAAGACTTGCCGTGATAAAAGGAACTATGAATTCTGCTGTCTACCAAGAGATCCTGAAGGAGAATGTCCGACCATCTGTTCGTGTACTCAAGCTGAAACGAACTTGGGTTCTGCAGCAGGACAATGATCCTAAACACACCAGCAAGTCCACCACCGAATGGCTGAAGAAAAACAAAATGAAGACTTTGGAGTGGCCTAGCCAAAGTCCTCACCTGAATCCTATTGAGATGTTGTGGTATGACCTTAAAAAGGCCGTTCATGCTCGAAAACCCTCTAATGTAACTGAATTAGGACAATTCTGCAAAGATGAGTGGGCCAAAATTCCTCCAGGACGCTGTAAAAGCCTCATTGCACGTTATCGCAAACGCTTGGTTGCAGTTGTTGCTGCTAAGGGTGGCCCAACCAGTTATTAGGTTTAGGGGGCAATCACTTTTTCACACAGGGCCATGATGGTTTGGATTTTTTTTCACCTTTAATAATAAACACCTTCATTTACAAATTGCATTTTGTGTTTACTTGTGTTGTCCTTGACTATTGTTTAAATTGGTTTGATGTTCCGAAACACTTAAGTGTGACAAACATGCAAAGGAACAGGAAATGAGGAAGGGGGCAAACACTTTTTCACACCACTGTATAGTCATTATATAAGCTAAAATTTTCACCCCCCCCCCCCCCCCCAAGCCTAAGCTGGCTTAATTTGTGGGGGACTCTAGCTTCCCCTGGCCTTTTCCTCTCCCCGAGACTTCTCCCACTGGATTGAAGATTATCTTGTTACCCTGGACTCATTGATAAAGAAAAACGTATTTTGCTCTTTCTCCTCCCGCCAGTCAAGCTATACCATTCCCGGAATGGAATTTTATAAGTACTTGCAGTTCATGCACTTTCCTGCTGTGGATGGGCCCAGCACAGGTCCCACGTTTGAACATTTGTGCATGTCCTCCTCCAGGGAAAGGGGTACAATTTCTATTATGTACAGCTACCTCAATGGGAGGGATCTCCTAGCAATGCTGGGCTGGACGGAGGAGACAAGCCTGGAAATTTCCTCTGAAGCCTGGTTGGATATGCTCTCTAATATGTATAAATGCACAAAGTCTATGTCAGTGAAAGAAACGGTAGTTAAGCTCCACACTAGGTGGTATTATACAACTTCAAAATTGCACAGGTTCTATCCCATGGTCCCAGAGAATTGTTTTAGGGGTTGTCCAGACGGGGTTACCCATCTACATATTTTCTGGAACTGTGGGGCAATTAAATCGATCTGGCAGAGATTGTCCTGCAAAATCACGGGTATACAACAGACCTTGACATACTAAATGTGCCTTTTTTTTGCTGACCTATCAGAGGTCCTCCCCCAGAAGAAACATTGATCCATGCCTTGTTTAGCGCAGTTCACTGGACAATTGCATTGTACTGGCGCACCCCTAGGGTCCCTTGGGATCAGATTTTAAAATGTATGGCTGTTATTCAGCTCATCATACAATTATGGATACTATGCTGATTTATAGTCAAAAATGGGAGCTTTGGTCAGCCTATGGCTTTGTTGTGGGTGCATAGACTCATTATTCATAAGAAGCTAGCAATTCTACATGTATAGTTTTGGTACCCTTATGTATGTCTTTCCCTTTGCTATAATTTGTTCTAATTCAGTTGTTTGCATTCACAACTTTATTATTGGTTAAAGACAAGTATTTCTTTTACTTTACTTCTGGTTAAATCTCAGCTAGGTAATATGGCCAGGGAATTATGTATTTACCGGCTGACTCTGTATGAATATCCCCAATTGGTCCGCAGGTCATATATCAGAATTATATTTACTATCCCAGAATTGATTGCACTGGTTTGATACTGGATATGTACACGTTTTTGAATATGATTTTCTTGTTATCTTTATTCTACAATAAAATAAATTGTTGGTATTAAAAAAAAAAGATGTCCTTTTGTGTTGAAATGAAACCTAGCATCACTCACCTTAGAAGACTAAGAACAGTGCAGTGTGTCACCACCGCACCTTTAATGTATCATGATATTGATATTGATATTGCTTTTTCCATCACATGATCTGGGGGGGCTAAGCTCAGAGTTAGACTTTAATCCCTTTACAACATATGCAGCAGTGCTGGTGAGTTTTAATATGCATCATGTCAGCACCCCCAGAATCATGACCAAGCTGTCACTGACAGCTCACGATCATCCAGATCCAGATTGATCTCACTCCCGACTGCTGACAATCTCTGAATGAAAAGATGCAAAAGCCCCTTAAGGACTAGGAACTCTCAGCCCTATAGAAAGTAGCACAAAGTGTTGTAGACTGCATCCTGGAGTACCTCCAACTCCTTTGTAGACACTGATACCATCTCTACCAACTGCAAGAAATATGCTTCTTCACCAGCCTACCTGGCTGCCTCTTCACCAGTCTACCCGACTGACTCTTCACCAGCCTGCCTGACTGCTCCAGAGATCTTCCGGGGCAAGGTAGATGAAATATGTAAGCACAACCACTGTCTTCCAGAGAGAACTGCTGCTAACTATGGCAATCTCTGCCCTTGTAAGTCCCTGACCGTGCTGATGCATTCACACTGTCCTCTTAGCTACCGCTGCCAATTTGGGTAAAGATTCCTTTCAAACTACAATACTGTCAGGATCCTCCCAAGCCAGCTTGAGCTCTGGCCCGAGACTGTACAAGGTATACAAACATACATGCACCTCTAAGTGCCTGCTTATCCTTAAAAAGAAATAAGGTTCTGGTGGTTCTGATGTCATATTCAGATGAGACATTCAGTCAGAAGTGCTCAGAAGTAGTATAATTCACCTTGATGTACAAAGTAGTTCTGATGATATTTATATATGTCAAAGCTACAAAATTATACTTAGGCATTAATATGTGTTTTACCCTTAGGCTTAAGAGGGTTAAAGGAGAAGTATAGCCAAAGCTCATTTGGCTAGGCTTCGCTTACGGATTACAGGAGTACAATTCGTTTTGCACTCCTGTGACCCAGTTTCAGCAGAGAACAGGCTGAAGTCCGCTCTCTGCTGATGTCACCAATGTCAGTCCAGGCACCGAGTCATCACAACAATAAAGTCTGGATCCGCTAGGTGCCTGGACTGACACAACGCTCAGCCTCTCAGCGAGTCGCTGAGAGTTTGACCTGGCCACTCCGCCCCTCCACAGCTCAGCGCTCCAGTGAGCAAAGAGAGGGCAGAGCAGAGAGCTGTGACTGCCAACTGCAGCCCTCTGCTCACGGAGCCCTGAAAACCGAGCAATCTGCGGGTTCGATCACTCAGTCCTCAGTGTAGAGGCGCCAGGGGACAGATGCAGCTTCGGACTGATGCTGCATGATCCAAATAGGTAAGTATGACTTGTGGAAAAAAAAATCCTTTATTTCTCTTTTGAAGTATGTATTCATAATTTAAAAAAAAATATTGTTTCAGCCTCCACCAAATATCCTAATTCCTTTTATTTTTGCTGCTGTGATCTGACATCCTGTTAGAGGGTGGCTATGTTTATTACATGGTCCCACCATATGTAGGAGCATAGCCCCCCTTTCTTGCTCACTTCTGAGATGTACTGTGGGGTATAAAGCAGTGCACATGGCTGTAACTTATATCCACTATTTGTTCCAAACAAACAGAAGTCAAGGGGTAAAGGAGATCTTGGACTATTTTTGGAGAATAAGGATATTATTTAGTGTTACTTTATTTCAGTCCACTTGAAAGTTTCAGAAAACAAGTTCCTTATTAATGTCATTATTAGTAATAGTTATACTTCTAATAAGAGATATTTTTTTCCCTAGCAACTACATGAACCTTCTTGGACACAATCCAAAAAAGATAAAGCAAACGAGAAACACAAAGTAAATTACAGTATGAAGCTACGCACATTACAGAAGAAAAAATTGTTGAACTAAAGTGTCACTAAGTTTATAATTTGTTGGCTGTCTTCAGTCTTTTGAACTCAAAAAATGTATGAAGATGTACTACAAAGCAAAAGCATGGTTTTTTTTTTCCACTAAATTATGGATGTTTGTACAGTATAATAATATGATAAAAGTTCAAACCAGAACACATTAGTTCTTAGCAATAATGAAATAGAATTGAACGTCTGAACAATGACAGTTTGTAAGCCAGTTTTTTTTTTTTTTGATATGGTGTATATGAATATTTCCCTTTTAGCTCATTATAAATATATATGTTTTTATACAGTTATCTTGCAATTTTATTTGTATTATGTTTTGCGAGTCACAAGTTGTAATGAATCATAAGATGCATCAGGAAAATTAAACATATGGAAATGATTTAAAGTGATACTAAAGCAAAACTTTTTTAAATAAAGAAACATGTTATACAGTAGTAGTGGTTTTACACAGAGCAGCCCCAATCCTCTTCTGAGGTCCCCCACCAGCACTCTGGTCTCCTCCTTCCTGCTAATTGCCCCCATAGCAAGCCGCTTGCTAAGGGGGCACTCAGCATGCTAAATTCCGAGCCCTACACTTGGCATTGACACACAGAAAAGTATTGGCATTGACACACTCAGATAAGTATTAGGGGGAGCTGCACACAGGTTTTTTAACTTCATGCATAGAATGCATAGGTAGGTTGCATATTGTGTTAATTTTAGCCAGGTTAGTGTGGCTGTCTAGGTTAATTGGGAAGGGGTTAATTCTTCTTTGCACTCCTTTCTCACATTCTTTGGCTTTTTTGGGGTCCAGCCTCCTGTCCCGTGACATATAAAAGGCAGAGGTTTGGGTCTCAGGACAGTGTGGGGTAGCGGGCTAAGAACAGGAACCTTGCAGGACGTACTGAAACTTATAGTTCATCTACGGAGCACCAGCCTCTCGGAATAAACTGAAACCATGGACTTCTCCAGTTGAGTCATGCCAGTTATGGACTACACCCATAAGGACTTTACCTGGGGCAGCCACTGTTTGAGTTAGTTAAGGAAAGAACGCTTTCCATGTTATGTATGCCATCATGAACTTTCAGTAAAAGTTGTTTAGCCGCACAAAGCCTGGTCTGAAGTTACTCAGTGGGTGCATGTGAGGTCCTGGTGCTCATTAAGGGGTCTACGTGTACAACAGCACACTAAGGGTTCTTGTAACATTACAACTACAAAAGGTTAAACTGAAGCCAGTCATTGGCATGGTACCTGGTTGTGTGACAAGTCCTCCCGTATTGAGGGGGTCCAGTGCTACAGCTTACTCCTTAGCGGCCAGTCTCCGTCGGTCACTGGGAGTGGATCATTGTTATGGAGGAATATGGCCTGATCACTAGGTAAGTGGAGGCAAGAGTTAAGATGAGCACATATGAGGTCCATGCTATGTGCTCAGTGGCACCCCATTCTGTTACTGGGAGGGAGGTAACAGAGGTACACTGACTGTTGGAGTGGGTATCAGATCTGCATGTCCCTCCTAATGCTGCACATACACCTGTTTAAGTGTGTAGGACAAGGGACAACATCAGCTAGAAGAACTCTGAATTCAAGACTACACACAAGTGGCTCATCTCTGAGTTGGGGGACTACCCTAATGTTTGACTTTCACATGATCGTGGCCCTCACCTGGTCCTGGGCATTGGTGAGCACACCTTTGGCATTTACCCTTATCAGCGCATGAAGGTAAAAAAACATTTAGCCTTTAGAACCACTTTAAGGTAATTTATAAACATACAAACATTTTTGATGCCACAAGATTTCCTCTATTTTCTGCCCTGAACTCACAGTGTATTGATGCAAAAAATGAATGCTAGTGTCATTAATTCAGTGCACCTTCCTGCATCATTAATGACCACATGATACTGAGGGAGGACTGATGACATGACCCAGTGTGTCGTCTAACTGCCCGGAAGAAATAAAAAGAAAATATAAGTATAAAAAGAATTGGGAGAACATTCTGGGAGGCTATAGATAGTCTGTTGGGAACACTGTACTAACAACATGGATGCTATCATATCTGATGCCTCCCCCTCCCCTCTTAAAATACTATTTAAAAAAAAACATAAAAGATTGTTAGGGGACCTCAAAGGGGATTCTTTGGGGTAAAGGGGAACTCTGATTTGGACTTTAAATTTGTTTTTTATAACTACATATACAGACATGCCTACATGCACTAGGACTAGTTTATCTTGCTGTAAGTTAAAGCGGAACTAAACTCTCTCAATCAAAATTAGCTATTTTTAATCCTTATGCTGCTAGTATTAGTACATTGATAGGGATGTATATCATATTGCCTTGTTTTAAACTTTTTTTTCTTCATTGATTCCTGGTTTCTGGCCTAGGTGCCCTTGCTTAAGATGGTTGTGACTAGAAATGCCACAGGGGGTGTTTTTTCACATTGATTTCTCAATAAAAAAAGCATGGACACATGAATGGATAGGTGAGTTTGCTTTGAATATTAAAAATGAACTACATAGCTTTTTCAGTTTGCGGTACTTACATGCAATTAATTTATTCAAGGCAATATACAAAAACCCTGGATATGTTAAACTTGCTATATAACTTAAAGAGCACAAAACTGTGCTAGGGGTATGTTAAAGTACCAATAATATTGCAGAAAGTTGTATTGTGCCCTAAAGGAGACATGTAGGAAAGGAATATTGGGGCTGATTCATACTATATGACCCGGGTAGGGCTGACAGGGCAGAGTGATATTGAGCATCAAAAGTAAACACATCAAACATCATAAATAATACAATATGACACAAATTATATTTGTTGGAGTATTATAGCCAGAGTTTTTATTAAATAACAAGATAATAACAATAACATAATTCAGACACCAATTCTTCAAAAACATACAAGAATTGAAATACAACCATTGAAGCCAGGTCCTTTACAGTCCATGCAATATTATGACTTGTTGGAAACCCACCAACCATTCACAACCAGCTTGGTGGGTGCACACCAGAAATTTTACATCATTATTCACCTGGAATAAACCTTAAAAAGAACTACCTTCATGAATACCACATAATCATACATATTTGTGACCATTAAGGTTAAACTACCCATCCAAATATTACCAACGATCTCACTTTTTTGGCAGTGTCAAGGATCAGCCGATGCTGTGACAAAAGTACAACATGCCCCTCCAGTCTCCCATTCTCTTCCTAAACTTCAAACATTAAACTAAGTAGTGTGCATGTCAGCCACTAGATGGAGATGATCATTGGTTCTGTACATTACACGTATGTACGTAGGTTGCACCAAGATTTTATACAAGCTGACAATTGATAGAAGATGAGCTTTTAAGGGAGAAATTGTAATGTGAACCTGATGCCTATGGTTTATGTACTATAACATTACACTACCACAGTATTTTCTCTATAGAGTCTTTAATGTAAAGTTTTAATTTCTTTAACCACCACTGTACATATACTATGGCAGGGTGCAGGGCTGTCTCTAATATTGATTGGACCCTGGGCAAACGTTTTCTGCCCCCCCCCCCCCTACAATTTCACTCTCCGCCTGGACTGCATTGAATCATACAATAAATAGCAGCTAGACTTAAAATCAGTTTACTGTATGAGATCAGGCAGCAATTCGATTGGTTTCCAGAGGTTACAGTGCTTCATTACTGCTTACTGACTGGTTGCTAGAGGTTACAGAACACATTATGGCTCACTGATTAGTTGCTAGATGTTACAACACATAATTTCTGCTTGTTGCTTGGTTGCTAGAGATTACTGTACAATAATACTGCTCACTGATTGGTTGCTAGAGGTTACAGCACATCATCTCCTCACTGCAGGGGGGCATAATATACATATGAATGCCGCCTTTATTTACATATCTATGCAGCCGGCTGTGGCTATTTACATATGAATGCTGCTGTTATTTACGTATGAATGCCAGTTATTTACATGTAAACACAGGGTCTACAGGTGAGTCATCTGTACACAACAATAGGGCAGAGCTGGGCAGCATTAGTAGCAGCACTTCACACTGAGATATCAGGACTAAAACTTCAAGGGACCAGGACTTTAAACTGGGATAGTTGGCAAATATGAGCCAGCTGCTTTGGGCCCTACAACAATGACAGGGCCCAGAGCAGCTGCCCCTTTTGCCCTGCCTTAAAGACGGCCCTGGCAGGGTGTCCGCTCTGTGCTGGATCATGTACCTACTATGTGATCCGCACACCGGAGTAGGGGGAACGCTTTCGCCCGCACACCACCCCAGTTGTGCTGCAGTTTGTTGCCGGCCACAGATTGGTTGCCAGCATCCGCCAATCGGCTCCGGTAATTATTAAAGAGAGCCCTGTGCTTGTAAACAAAACACAAGGCTCTCTTCTAACAACAGCAATGTGCATTTTTTTTTCTCCCTGCAAAGAGAGTAAAAACCAGAACATTGCTTAGTAAAAACAGTATACAGCACACACATTAACACGTTAGGCACACATTTAACCCTTTTGCCCCTTAGATGTTTATCCCCTCCCCAGCCAGTGTCAATAGTCCAGGAACAGTGCATATTTTTAGCATTGATTACTGTATTAGTATCACTGATTCCCACACAGTGCCAAAAGTGTCAGTGTCACAATGTCCATCCCAATATTGCAGTCCCGCTAATCACTGCCAGTACTAGTATAAAAGAAAACAAATAAATACAAATTCCAGTATGTATACCATAGTTTGTAGATGCTATAACTTTTGCGCAACCCAAACCCAAATATACTATATGCTTATTAGGATTTTTTTTACCAAAAATATATAGCAGAATACATATTGGCCCACATTTATGAAGAAATTCAATTATTACATTTTTTTTATTGGATGTGTTTTAGCCCTTGTACACACAGTCGGAGAATCCGTCGGAATGTGTCCTATCGGACTGTTTTGTCGGATAATCCGACTGTGTGTGGTATGCATCGGACTGTTTCCATCGGAATATCCGTCGGACCAAATTTTCCAACTTGCTGGAAATATTTTCCGACAAACTGGTCCAATCGGACATACTCCGATCATGTGTAGAGAATTCCGATCGGACAAAGTGCCACGCATGCTCAGATCAAATTCCTAGACCAAAGCTATTGGCTACTAGCCTGAACGTAGTCCCGTCGTAACGAAATTACGTCATCACGTTCTGAACGATCGGATTCTCCGACAACTTCGTCCGACCGTGTGTATGCAACAGTTTCGGACAAGATCCGTCGGACAAAATCCGACGGACAGAATCTGTCGGATTTGGTTGTCGGAATCTCCGACCGTGTGTACAAGGGCTTATGCCCCGTACACACGAGCGGACTTTTCAACATCCAAAGTCCGAAGGACCGAGTCCATCAGACTATCCGATCGTGTGTGGGCTGCAACGGACTTTTGATTCGCCAAAGTCTGACGGACTTTAGAAATGAAGCATGCTTAAAATTTTCCCGAAGGAACTCCGCCGGACCCGGTCCCCTTCGAAAACTCCGCTCGTGTGTATGCTACTCCGACGGACTAAAACCGACGCTAGGGCAGCTATTGGCTACTGGCTATGAACTTCCTTATTCGAGTCAGGTCGTACGTCATCACGTTCGAATCCGTCGGAGTTTAGTGTGATCGTGTGTGGCCAAGTCCGTTCGGCCGAAAAGTCTGTCAGAACTCCGTCGGAACTCCGTCGGAACTCCGGCGGAACTCCTTTGGAAGTCTGTCGGACATAAGTCCTCTCGTGTGTACGGGGCATAAGAGGAGAAAGTAAAAAATATTTTTTTTTTTTCAAAATTGTCGGTCTTTTTTTGTTTATAGCACAGAAAAATAAAAAAAACTGTGGTGATCAAATACCACCAAAAGGGGAAAAAGGGACATAAATTTGGGAACAGCGACTATGCAATTGCCAGTTAATGTAGCCCAGTGTTGAATCACAAAAGAAGGCCTAGTCATTGAGGGGATAAAACCTTCCGGAGCTGAAGTGGTAAGTTGATTATTTTTTCTGTTTTGAGACAGTTTAGGAAAGCTTCTATGTAATTCTGTCAAGATCAAATCAATATTATTTTGATCCGTGGTCATGGGGCCCTTAAACAGGGTGGGGCCTATGGGTCGGTGCCTATGTGATAATCCGACAACAAAGAAGGGGTATATTTTGGAAATGTTACAGAGGTTAAAGTGACAAGGTTTAGACACTGTTTGGATGTGGGACATCCAGTCACATAGGTATGTACTGTATTCTGGGGGTTAGTGTGCAGATAGTTTATTGGCTTGTACACACATGCATGTGCTCAGCTGTAGAGGACTATAGGATGTATGAGATACATTTTATATGTCATAGCTCCCAACTGTCCCTGATTTTGAGGGACTGTCCCTGATTTGGAGCAATGTCCCTCTGTCCCTCATTCCTCCTCATTTGTCTCTCATTTTGGTCTGATCTATATAGTTCTATATAATATTCACTTTTTATCTTTCAAAACGTGTTTCCCAGTGCTAAACAAACCTTTCATCCGAATTCTAAATGACTGCATTTGTACATTTTAAAAGCCAATATAAAGGAATAGTAGTGGTTAAAACAAAAGTCCTTGTGGATTTAATTAACCTTTTATTTTGGTTAATTATCCTTTAAGGGGGTATGGCAGGGGGCGTGTCCTATGCCTACATACGTTTGGTAGTAGGTGACCCTCATTCCCATCTCCAAATGTTGGGAGGTATGTATTTGTTAATGTAATGTAAAGAGACCACATCTATGATTTGTAAGAGGTAATGAAAAAAACAGCAGCACCAAATATTGAGAGATCCATACAAATATTATGACATAATAAAATGTTAAAAAAGAGAAACCAATGCATTTTGAAGATTTTCAAATCTCAAGCCCCAGAACAATTAAGCCTTAATATAGGGGGCCCTCTAGAACCCCTGAAATTCTACATTTGGGTCCAGTGCCCCCCACCTCCATCTCTTTCATATATTTTTTGTGTCATTTAAAACATTCTCCAACTGTTGACAGCCACTGCAAGCCTGATTGGGAATTCCAGGTAGTGTGCAAAGGATGAATGGCATTTTTACGTAAAAAACTATTTCATGCAAGTACACATAAAATAGTTGGACAATAAATTAGATAAAATGTGTGCAAACTGTATGGAAGTTTTTGCATTTACTTGGATTACTCACAACATGGCACTTCTAGACATACATATTCATAGCTATACATTTTATGCTTTCATGTTTAGAACTTTTAGTACACTGTACTTTGTTTCTCCATGTTAAAATCTATTAAATAAAAAAAATATTAATTTTGTACTGCTTTCTGGTAGAAAACATGAATAAATTAATTATAATCCGATGCTGGAGACTTGAGCAGACATAAATCAGTGAATTTGAAAAGATAATAGTCCAAGCTTTCATAGCCTGTCACCATCTTCCTACAAAAGATCCTGACAGCCTGCCACAATAATTGCATTTTTATTGTACTGCAACGTCTCTGCACCTTTCTGAAAAAGCCCCTGTAGTGCTGGAAACATCTTAAACTAGTAAATTGTTTTTCAACAAAAAAGCCATAGAGACCAGGTAAATAAATAATCCTGTTTTTCATTTTTTAAAGTTCATTCATTTATTTACATTATGTTTAAGTTCATTCATTTATTTATTTTTTTCTGAAAAATTCTAATAATCTGAAGGCGTTTTGTTGTCTACTAACTGCCCAAAGTATCAGAGTGCATGTAAAGTCAAAATCCTGTTTTTCATTTTTTAAAGTTCATTCATTTATTTAAATTTTTTCATTGCAATAAATTTTTATTGAGGTTTAACAAGAAGACATGTATATACCTACACATATATAGATGCAACAGGTCGGGTTACAGTATATAATAAGAACATAGGACATCGTACATGTAACATAAAGAAAGATACAGAAAAGATAGTACCGCGTGACATTACTCAACCAGTTCAGTAGTCAGGGGGCCATATGTACCAGTAATTTCCCCATTATGAGGAGGAGGCTTCCCCTCTGGCACCCCTAGTGGGTACTCACTGTGCCTAGAGAGGGAAAACCTCCACCTTCCCCTGGTTCGGCAAGCACTGTCCCACAATGCCAAGCAGCACCATCAGGCCCATAGGGCTCCAATACAGATGTCACTTATCAATGAATATTGCATGTGTATCCACTTTCAAGGTGTTGTATTATAAAAAAACAATAAATTTGTTGCAGCTTGTTGTTGCTCGTCACGTAAACTGCATCAGCAATTGAGCAATTCGCCGTGTAGGCAATTGAGGAAGAATGATGGATGTTCAACATAAAAGAACATTAAAGAGTAAAAGTTAAAACTTAGATAAAGTTAACAAAGAAAAGATAGTACAAAGAAAATAATAAAATGATAAAATAAAAATAAAAAGAGAATAAAGAGAAGCCAGAAGTTCGGAGTCATAGCACAGGTTGCTTCATATCTTTCCACAGGTCTTGAGCATTATGAAGTAATAATCATATCAGTTTAGTATCTTTAAACCAGTCAGTCCACCGTTTCCAGTTTGCTCTAGCTACGATAAGTTTGCCCTGGGTTGATGCAAACATGGTTTCATACATGGCATGTGTGTCAGTAGTTATGATGATTTCTTTTAACGTTGGTGCGTTATGATCTCTCCAGTGGCGCGTTAGAGCCAGTTTGGTACTCAGCATAATGTGGGATACAATCGTTCTGGTGGGTTTGGGAATCAGATCTATGTTTAGGGATAAAATGGCTAGTTCCGGATCAGCGGGGATGTGGGTCTTCGCTATTTGTGAGCACATGTGAAACACTGTGTTCCAAAGTGTTTGTATTTTGGGACATTCCCAGAGGATATGGTACAGGGTGCCGGGGTTGTTGCACTGCCTCCAACAGAGTGGAGAGACACTGGGGGCAAATTTGGATATCCTATATGGAGTAAGGTACCAACGACGCAATATTTTTTGTGTCAATTCCCATAGATTGATACATTTGGTGGAAGCATAATTTGTTCGCAGTGATGTTTGCCATTGGTCTTCCGTAAATGTTTTGCCTAAGTCTTTTTCCCATGCGCTAATATTAGGTGTCTTGCGGAATGTCAATTTATCATTAAGGGTATTGTAGAATAGGGAGATCCCCCTCAGATTGGTAGCGGGTTTGGTGAGATATGAGATAATCCTCCAGGGGAGTTGTATGTCTGAAAGAGTATTCGATTGGAGAAGGTGTTTGATTTGGATATATCTGTATTTATCAGAGTCTGCTAGTCCATATTCAATTTGTAATGTGCGGAACGTCTTTATTGCTGGCCCTATCCTAAGGTCCTCAATATATGTGATACCCTTTTCCCGCCAATGAGATAGTTGCAAATTGGGGATAAGTCCGGTAAGACTGCTAGTAGGGATTTTTAAGATAGAAGTAGGGGTGCTAAAGGTTTGTGTAAGGAGTAGCTTCCAAGCACGTAGGGAAGCTACGATGGAGGGTGACATAGACGTGATGCGGGAAGTGTTGGCTGTGTGTGTCAGTAAGTAATTATATAGACTGGTATTGGGGATTTGGCTTTCTTCAAGTTCCCGCCATCTTGTTAAGGGCAAATCCGGGAACCACATCCTCAGTTGTGCTAGGATGGAGGCTATGTAGTAGTCATGAATCTGAACATTTCCCACCCCCCCGGCAGTTCTCGATGTTAACGAGCTTTTAAAGGCCCACCTAGCTTTCTTCCCTTTCCATAGAAAGTTGTTTACGATAGCTTGTACCTTGGTAAAGTAATGATTGGGGATAGGGATAGGAAGGGATCTAAATAAATAGAGCAGTTGTGGTAATATTATCATCTTTATTGCTGCTAACCTACCGGACCAGATGAGTTCCGTTTTATCAAGGGCTTGTAACTTAGACGGTAGGGATTTAAGAAAGGGAATGTAGTTGTTAGTGTATAGTTCGCCAGTGGTGGGGGTCAAGGTGATTCCTAAGTATCCTATACCTTTCTCACTCCATTTATAGGGAAACCGTGTACTGAGTCTCGACTGCATGTCCCCGTCCACACCCAGCCGCAAAATATAAGATTTACTCTCATTAACTTTATAATAAGACAATGTATTAAATATTCTCAGAGTGTCATGAACCAAAGCCAAGGAATTTTCGGGGTCTGTGAGCATCAGTATAATGTCATCTGCAAACAGGCTAATCGTATGTTCAGATTTCTGGGCCTTAAACCCAGTGATATTGGGGTGGGACCTTATACAGGCCGCTAGGGGTTCTAAGATTAGATTAAAAATTAGTGGGGAGAGTGGACACCCCTGACGTGTCCCATTAGTTATTAGGAAGGGATTAGATAGTACACCCGAAGTGTATACCTTGGCTGTAGGGTTCGACTATAAAGCCATTATAGCCGATAGGATCATGCCGGAAAATCCAAATTTGTTTAGGACTGCACTCATATACCCCCAATGAACCCTATCGAAGGCCTTCTCTGCATCCAACGTGAGGAGCAGAGAAGGCCCCTGTGCAGCACCAGCCAGATGAATGATGTTCGTCAATCTCCTTGTACCATCCGAGGTCTGACGACCCTTTGTAAACCCAGCTTGATCAGGGTGCACCAAGCAGGGTAAGATATCTATTAACCGGTTTGCTATTAATTTAGCATAAATTTTCACGTCCGTGTTTAATAAAGATATGGGACGGAAATTGGCTGGTGTGTCAGGCGTTTTCCCTGGCTTCGGCAAAGTCACTATAACAGCACTCAACATTTCATGTGGGAAGGAGGAGGAGGCAGCAGCACCATTAAACACTTCAGTCAGATGAGGTAGTAGATGTAGTTTAAACGTCTTGTAGTAGTCCCCAGAGAATCCATCGGGACCGGGGGATTTTGATCCTGGGAGTGAGTCTATTGTTTTGAGAGTTTCTTCTAGTGTAAAGGGTGTATTGAGTCGTTCTAAATGATGCGGAGAAAGGGTGGGCAAAGATAACTGTTGTAGGAAATCTTTGATCAGAGTGGGTGTGGGCTGGATAGTGTCAATATCGTCTTTTAAATTGTAAAGGGAACTATAGTAGTTGCTAAATGCGTTGGCAATGTCCTGAGGATGATGCATTTTTCGTTTGCTTTCGGAATGAAGAACGTAGGGGATTTTTGATTTTAATCTATGTCCTTTGAGTTGGTGTGCAAGTAGTTTCCCTGCCCTGTTACCATGTGTATAGTATGTCATTTTTAGTCTTTTTGCCTGTTTTTCAAAAGATTCCAGTAGAAGGAGTCTCAGATCATGTCTCAGTCTATTGAGCTGTTCAGTCAGTGCTTGGGATGTATTCTGTTTATTTTTAGATTCTAGGTCACGGATCTTATCTGTAACTTCACGTATCCTCTGCTGCCGCTGCCTCCTCGCCCCAGCCCCAAGTTTTATAAAAATTCCCCGGATATATGCCTTATGGGCATTCCAAAGTACAAATTTGTTAGGCATCGAGGGCCCATTGAGGGAGAAAAATTCTTTCAAGTGGTCCTCGATTTGTGTCTTGTATTCTGGTAATTGCATAAGGTAAGAGTTCGCCCTCCATAGAGGGATAGATTCAAAAGTAGAAGAGTCCTTTAACGATAGCGTAATTGACGCGTGGTCTGACCATGTAATAGTGTTGATAGATGCAGACACTGCTTTAGATAGGGTGTGTTGATCGACCAAGAATAAGTCTATCCTCGAATACGTATGGTGAGGGGCAGAAAAAAAAGTAAAGTCCCTTTCAGTGACATGTAAGCATCTCCAAACATCATATATATCTTCTCTGTGCAATGTATTGCCCAGAGGAGTAGTCAGGCGTTTAGGGTTGGACGTTGTGTCGATGGACGGATCGGGTACGACATTGAAGTCACCACACAGTACTAGAGAGCCCCTTCTGTACTTTCGGGCCTTTTTCAAAATTTTGTGGAAGAAGCGAATTTGCCGGGAATTAGGGCCGTAGACATTCACAATGGTATAAGACGCTTGATTAATATCGCATATCAAAATCAAATAGCGACCTTGAGTGTCTGCAATTTCCTTATGTAGAGTGAAAGTAACAGAATCCTTGACCGCTATCATAACGCCTTTCGTTTTAGAAGTGGCATTCGCAAAAAAGGTGTGTGGGAAGTTCTTATGTTTGCAGACTGGTGCCGCATGTTGACAAAAGTGGGTTTCTTGGGCACAGAGGACGTCTGACCCGTTTGATAAAGCTACTTTCCACATAGATTTCCTCTTCATGGGGTGGTTAAGCCCCTTGGTGTTGATAGACAGGAAATTAATGGCCATGGAGAGGGATGGTGGTGGAGATCATTTTAGGTGCTGTATACATGGAGTGAATGCTGAAACCCCCCTTTGAAAATTTCAGTGGAGGTGAGATGGCTAATCTGCAATATGGGTACTCACAGTTGAGCTGGGGTTGGATCCGTTGTAAGGGCTGGTTCTTAAGCTGCTCGTGGTAGCTGCTATCCGTGTGCTGAACAGACGCTCTTGAAGTGAACTGCCGATCAAGAGAATACTGGCAAGACTCCGAAAGAAAAAATAAAGGTTGAATAAGGAAAAGAAAAAAAACAAAGAAAGTCCAATTCTTACGAACACTACTGAGAAACAGAAAACAAGTATGCATGGTGAATCCCAGCATAGGTCTAAGACACCCCTCAGAAGGATAGGGGTGAATCGTATGCAACCAAGTGCTGCTCAGGTAATTCGGGGTAAAAGTTCAGGCCTAGCGGTTGTCCCGCTTCCCCGTTAGGGAAAAATGATGACCCCGTCAGCGTGTTAGTCAAGTATGTGAGCTGGCATTTTGTAATGTCACTGTCTTCCTGTCCGGGCTGGGCAGCCGGCGGTTGGAGGCATCCGCATTATTATCTCTGGCATCAGGAAGGATCTTCCATTCCTTTAGCAAGGCGATACCTTTATCCAAGGAGTCTACGACAAACGGACGTTCCTGGTAAGTGATCGTGATTTTGGTGGGATAACCCCAGCGATAGGGTATTTGGTGGTTTCTTAAAACTTTTGTAATCGTATTCAGATTTCTCTGCTTTTGCAATGTATGCTGTGACAGATCAGCATAGAACTGCAGATGTTGGTATTGGGGTGGAAGTTGCTCCTGTTTGCGAACGCATTGCATCAGTTGCTCTTTTGTATGGTAGAAGTGCATATGGAGGATCACATCTCTAGGGATTTTTTCTGGGAGGTAGGGCGGTTTTGGCAACCGGTGTATCCTATGAATAGTCAGTTCAATGGCGGGGAGATTAGGCAGAAGGGAGGCAAATAGGTCGGTGGCATAGGAGCGTAGGTCTGAGGGTTGGATGGACTCGGGGATACCTCTAATCTTGAGGTTGTTCCTCCTAGACCTGTCTTCGATGTCTGCCAACTTGTCCCTCATCCATGTCGATTCCCCCTCCTGCGTCTCGTGTGCGTCCACCAAGTCATTTATGGTGGAGGCAAATTCCCCCATCTTGCCTTCTAGGTGATCCACTCTGTCTTCCACTATTTTTACTGCTCCACTGAGTCTGTTCATACAGCCCATCATGTCTGCCTGAAGTGTGCTCCTCAGTGAGACTAACATGTCCTTCAGTACTGTATCCAGCACTGGCTGATTTGTAGTAGGATAGTTTGTAATAGAGTCATGGAGTTCCCTGGTGTCATCCTCAGAGTCTGCCACCGGGCTCAGCGTGGAGCTGCATCCAGTGCCATCCAGCTTTAGTTTTGCTTTAGCTGGGCTCCCTGAGGGAAAGGATGCTGATGGGGAGGCCTGGTCACCATAAGAGTCCAGTATTTTAGGGGATGAAGTGCTGGTGAGCTGTTTCAGCCTGTGTTTGGTGATCAGTGAGGGTGGAGGGTCAGCGCCATTTTGCCTACCGTCATGTCGCGGCTGGAGAAAGAAGTCCGTTAGCCGTTGTGGCTTTGACGAGCCTTTTCGTTTGCCCATCATGCTCTACGGGTGTGCCCCTCGTGAAACGCCAGGTGTATGAGGGAAAAACGGGGTTCTGATAGCCGCTTGTCGCCGTTGTATCCACGGGGAAGCAGGAGCTCTGGAATCAGACGTCCATTCGGTTCCGCTGCAGGCCACGCCCCATTTAAATTTTTTTAAGTTCATTCATTTATTTATTTTTTCTGGAAAATTCTAATAGTCTAAAGGTGGTTTGTTGTCTACTATCTGCCCAAAGGATCAAAGTGCATGTAAAGTCAAAATCCTGTTTTCCTTTTTTAAAGTTCATTTATTTATTTATTTTGCAAAATTCGAAAGCCCTGTACACACGATAGGATTTTCCAACAACAAATGTTGAATGTGAGCTTGTTGTCAGAAAGTTAGACCGTGTATAGGCTCCATAGAACATCTGTTGTCGGAATTTCCATCAACAGATGTTGCAGAGCAGGTTCTCAAATTTTCCAACAATAAAACGAGCGAGTGTACACAATTTTGACGCACAAAAGTCAAAATCAAGCACAAGAGCCACACTGACTTGTACGTCACCGCGCTCTTGACGTTCGGAATTTCTGACAACATTTGTGTGACCGTGTGTATGCAAGACAAGTTTGAGCCAACATCCTTCGGAAAAAAAACGTTTTTGTTGTCGGGAAAATCCTGTCATTACGTATATGGAGCATAATAGTCTGAAGGTGGTTTCTTGTCTACTAACTGCCCAAAGTAACAAAGTTCATGCAAAGTCAAAAAACATTTTTTTTTATCGTTTTAGAGGTGGGGAAGGATAAAAATCCCTGTCTGTTTTTATCGCTATTTGGGGCTCCAATAGAGAGATTTGCAAATAATTTATAAAAAAAAACAAAGCATTTGCACAGCTCTCATCACATTACTTTTATGAATAATCTCCATATTTTGCCTAATTTTGCTTATTCCTATGATCATCAGCTCAGTCTAGTGACCATTATTTAGCATTTTCCTGACTGAGACACTTCAGGAAAATATTGCATTATGACCACTAAATGGAGAGAACATTATAGGAAATAAAGATAGTAGACACGGCTATGGGGATTATTTGTGGTGGTTGTGCAAATGCTTTTGACATTCTTGGAGCAAACTTTTGTATAATTAGACCCCCATACTATCACAATGACGATGGTAATATCATAGAGTAAATAGAGCATCAACCGGTGACCCCGCCCCTTGTCCCTATATAAGTCGCCACGCACCACGTCCCTGGCACTGCGGCCGGAGATAGCGTTGAGTCAACATCTCCAGAAGAAGAAGAAGAAGAAGAACGGAAGGCGGCGGCAGCGACAGAAGACCGGGCCACCGCTAGTAAAAGAACTGGAAGAAGAAGCGGTGGCCCAGCAAGAAGAACCGAAGAGGGGGACAAGACCCCCCGAAGTCGGAAGAAGAGGGCGGCGATGAAGAAGAAATCCAGGCTCCTCCGCTAGTAAAAGAGCTAGCAGAAGATAGCAGAGGAGTCCGGTGAGAAGACCCTCGAAGGCATGTTGTGTTTTTTTTTTTTTCACAGGTGAATGGGTAGGGGTACATTGTACCCCATACTCATTCACATAGAGTGGGGGGGCCGCTATCCGGGGGCCCCCTTATTAAAGGGGGCTCCTGGATTCCGATAAGCCCCCCACCCACAGACCCCAACAACCAACGGCCAGGATTGTCAGGAAGAGGCCCTTGTCCTCATCAACATGGTGCTTTGGGGTGGGGGGGCCGTGCGGCCCCCCCTTTCCCAAGGCACCCCCCATGTTGAGGGCATACGGCCTGGTACGGTTCGGGGGGGCGCTTGCTCGTCCCTACCCCCTTTCCTGACCGGCCAGGCTGCGTGCTCGGATAGGGGTCTGGTAAGGATTTTGGGGGGACCCCACACCGTTTTTTTCGGCATAGGGGATTCCCCTTAAAATCCCTACCGGACCTAAGGGCCTGGTATGTCTCCCAAGGGGGAACCCATGCCGTTTTTTTTTTTTTATTTGGCGTGGAGTTCTCCCTTAGGATTCATACCAAACACAGTGCCTTGTATTGGCGGGAATCCAATTCGGATCCCCACACCAGTGTGAACCCGCCCAGCTATGCTTGTCGCTTATCGGGAAAGGAAAATAAACATTTTTCCTTTCCCCATGTGAGCCAGCTCGGCGCTGGCTCCCGCGATGGGGCTCGTAGGGTGTCAATCTTGCCATTAGAAGTGAGATTGACACAATATCGTGGTCACCTACTGTAATTCTGATAGAGGTAGAGAACAAATTACAGGGAGTTCAGTTTAATAACATCCCAGATAGCAAGGATAACTTGCCACGATTTGTGGCAGTGTTGAATTGTAAGTCTTGGTAAATTGCTGCACATTTTCACTGCCAAGTTGTACACTTATGCCGCGTACACATGACCAGACTTTTTGACGGACTAGGACCGATGGCCCCCCATTCCCACAAGCACCCCCCCATGTTGAGGACACGTGGCCTGGTATGGCTTAGGAGGGGGGTGCTCACTTGTCCCCACCCCCTTCCCTGACCGGCCAGGCTACGTGCTCAGATAAGGGTCTGATATGGACCTTGGGGGGGACCCCCATGCCGTTTTTTCAGCGTGGGGCTTCCCCTTTAAGTCCATACCAGGTGACAGGGCCAGCGAGATGTCAATCTTGCCGATGAAGGCGGCGACATTGACTTCCTTCGCTAGTCCCGGCTACCTGGAGTCACGTTCAAAATGAACGGACTTTTCTTCGTGTGTGGGCAAGTCCGTTCATTTCAAAAGACTGGCGGACTAGCGCACAGACAGGCAGACTGTCGGTCAGACTGCCGAGTCCGGCAGACAATTTTGAGTCAAAACTTCTTTCTAAGTCCGCCAGACTTTTGGGAACAAAAAGTCCGCCAGAGCCCACACACGGGCGGATTGTCCGGCGGACTCTGCTCCGCCAGACCAAGTCCGCCGGATAGTCCGCTCGTGTGTACGGGGCATTAGCGTGTTCAATAGTTTTTCCCTGTGTCATTCCATTTTATTACACATTTTATTACACATAACCAAATTTCTGAACGTATTTGTTTTGGTTTCTTTGTGTCAATAACACCTTTAGAAATATATTTACCTAGAAAAATGGTGACGCGTTCAATAATTATATTATCTGTTGTATTAAATCACAGGAAATAAGTAGCATTATAATACTGATTCATAAAGAATTATTTAACTATTTTTCAGGCTGTAGGTTTTCTAGAACTTCGCTTATCCTTTAAGTCTGTATGAGGTGGACAGAATATAAGCTCAACATACAATTTAATTCACCAATTTGCCTATAGGCGTAACATTAAGCCTACGTTTTCAGACCTAGAACTTCTCACAATTCATTGACAGTAGTGCTGAGAAGCAATGCTTCAGTCTGATCAAATAAAAAAAAAGCAGACGTGGAGTGATGCAATAGTGCACAGTAATCTTTTTGTACCTTCGCCAATGCTCTGCCTGGCAATTTGTAGCAATTAAAGCGAGTCTGCACCAATGGATTTTTGTTCTAATTAATAGGGAGACTCTGCTATTAAAAAGCAAAGTCAGCTTAGTTAATTATACCTTGCACTTTCCTATTTGAGCAGAATGTGACCCAACTGTAAAGTGTGGGAGGAAGACAACAGGTTAAAATGTTCTCTTTTATTTGATGTTTTGTGTTTCTCATCATTAAGAGGATGTAATCAATTGTACAGAGTAAGTAATAGCTGAATGATCTAGAATATGTATAGTTCAATTGCTGGCAGCAATTCAATACTTCAAGCAAGGCTTAAAGGGCAACCCCATTTTTGCTTGAAGCCAAATTAGAGAAAGATTAAAAAAAATAAAAAATCAACTAATGTAGCTTTGTATTTATCAATAATAATTTTAAAAATAATAATTTTAAAAATGCAACTCGTGTAAATACCTAAATTTGACTTGATGTTGTTCTCTTTTTGTTTTGCAACATAAATGGGCCTACATAGGTTCTGTTCAAAGCACCTGTCTATGCTAGAATCTGGGAATTTAACCACTTTCAGACCGGACCAATTTGCTGGTCAAAGACCAGACCACTTTTTGCGATTCGGCACTGCGTCGCTTTAACTGACAATTGCGCGGTCGTGCGATGTGGCTCCCAAACAAAATTGACATTCTTTTTTTCCCACAAATAGAGCTTTCTTTTGGTGGTATTTGATCACCCCTGCGGTTTTTATTTTTTGCGCTATAAACAAAAATAGAGCGTCAATTTTGAAAAAAACGCATTATTTTTTACTTTTTGTTATAATAAATATCCCCCAAAAATATATAAAAAAACATTTTTTTCCCTCAGTTTAGGCCGATACGTATTCTTCTACATATTTTTGGTAAAAAAAAATCGCAATAAGCGATTATTGATTGGTTTGCACAAAAGTTATAGCGTTTACAAAATAGGGATAGTTTTATAGCATTTTTATTAATAATTTTTTATTATTTTTTTTTTTACTAGTAATGGCGGCGATCAGCGATTTTTATTGTGACTGCGACATTGTGGGGGACCCATCGGACATTTTTGACACATTTTTGGGACCATTGTCATTTATACAGTAATCACTGCTATATAAATGCAGTGATTCCTGTGTAAATGACACTGGCAGTGAAGGGGTTAACCAGTGGGTGGCAGTGTAGGGGTTAAGTGTTCCTAGGGGTGTGTTACTAACTGTGGGGGGGTTGGGCTTTCATTTAGTGAACACTGATCTCTGCTCCAATCACATGGAGCAGAGATCAGCGTCACTAGTTGCTAGGCAGAATGGAGAAATGCTGTTTACTCTGCATTTCCTCCATTCGGCCGCTCCGTGAGACGATCGCGGGGATGCCTGCGGCGATCGAGTCCGCGGGTCTCGCGACCGGACTCACGGGGGTCCCAATGGCAGGGCGGCATTGAATATTGGACGTACCTGTACGCCAATATGCCTGCCCGTGCCATTCTGTCGACGTACATCGTCGTGCGCTGGTCGGGAAGTGGTTAAAGAATGACATCTAGCAGGTCATATACATGATTCCAGATAGCAAGCAATTGTGCTGCAAGTATGAAAAAGACTTGCTAAGCTATTGTTAGACTTGCCAGGCTTCACAAATGTGTTGCAAAATTGGAGCAAGTCCACATGGCATGACTCCAGATCGACTTTCTTTGCAAGTATTCTGCAAGTCTGCTGCAAGTTCTGGTTCAGTTATGTTGTGTGTATGATGTCATCCCACCATAGGGGTCACTGTGGCTGAATTTCATGCTTTAGACTTGCAGAGCGCTTGCTGTAGATTCACCACTGCAACTTGCCACACAATTTTGCTACAAATTGGAAAAGTGTCAACTAGAACTAATGCTCTGCAAGTGTACAACTTGCCAGTGAAAATGTGCAGATAGTTAACAGACTTACAATTCAACACTGCCACAAATTTTAGTCATACATTTAGGCCAAAATGTATTCAGCCACATGTCTTTGGTAAAAAAAAATGTCAATAAGCGAATATTTATTGGTTTGCACAAAAGTTATAGTGTCTATAAACTATGGTACATTTTCTGTAATTTACGCAGCTTTTAGTTTATGGCTGCCTATATCATTTCTTGAGGTGCTAAAATGGCAGCCCCCCCCCCCTCCAAAATGACCCCATTTTGTAAAGTAGACACCCCAAGAAGAGAGAGGCTTGTTGAGCCCATGGAATATTTTATTTTTTGTCACATGTGATTGAAAAATGACAAAAAAAATACACGGGGGTATGGGGATACCACATGTGTGAGACTTTTTGGGAGCCTAGCCGTGTACAGGACCGCCTTCAGGATTTCTAATGCCGCGTACACACGTATCAGACTATCCGGCGGACTTAGTCTGGCGGACAAACCGCCGTAAAGTCCGCCGGACTGTCCGAACGAGTGGACCTGCCCACACACAGGAATTTTACGGCAGACTAGGTCCGCCAGACTATCCGCCGTATAGTCCGCCGGACTATCTGCCATACTTTTGAAATGAATGGACTTGCCCACACACAAAGGAAAGTCCGTTCATTTTGAACGCGGCTCCAGGTAGCCAGGACTAGCGAAGGAAGTCAATGTCACCGCCTTCGGCGGTGAGATTGACACGTCGCTGGCCCCGTCACCTAGTATGGACTTAAAGGGGAAGCCCTACGCCGAAAAAACAGCGTGGGGTCTCCTCCTAGGTCCATAACAGACCCTTATACGAGCATGCAACCCGGCCGGTCAGCAAAGGGGTGGGGACGAGCAAGCGCCACCCCAACCCAAAGCACCTTGTCCCCATGTTGATGAGGACAAGGGCCTCTTCCCGACATCCCTGGCCGTTGGTTGTCGGGGTCTGCGGGTGGGGAGCTTATTGGAATCCGGAAGCCCCCTTTAATAAGGGGCCTCCGGATACTGGCCCCCCACCCTATGTGAATGAGTATGGGGTACAATGTACCCTTACCCATTCACCTGTGAAAAAAATTTAAATAAAACACAACACACAAGGGTTAAAAATTATTTATTGCACAGCTCTGGGGGTCTTCTTCCATCTTGGGGGAAGGGGGCGTGCAGCCCCCCTTCCCCAAAGCACCCCCCATGTTGGTACGGCTCAGGAGGGGGGGGGCGCTCGCTCGTCCCCACCCCTTTCCTGACTGGCCGGGTTTCGGGCCATTTTTTTGGCGTAAGGCTTCCCCTTTAAGTCCATACCAGTTGACGGGGCCAGCGACGTGTCAATCTCGGAGAAAAGTCTGTTCATTTCAAAAGTACGGTGGACTAGCACACACGCGGCCGTATTGTCCGCCGGACTACGAGTTTGGAGGACAATTTTTGAGTCAAAACTACTTTCTAAGTCCGCCGGACTTTTGGGTAAAAAAAGTCCGCTGGAGCCCACACACGGGCGGATTGTCCGGCGGACTCGAGTCCGCCGAACTTTTCTGCCGGATAATTTGATTGTGTGTACGCGGCATTAGGGCTTGAATTTTTGATTTCACTCCTCACTACCTATTGCAGTTTTGAAGGCCATAAAATGCCCAGATAGCACAACCCCCCTCCCCCGAATGACCCCATTTTGGAAAGTAGACACCCCAAGCTATTTACTGAAAGGTATGTTGAGTCCATGGAATATTTTATATTTTGGCACAAGTTGCTGGAAAATTACAAACTTTTTATTTTTTTTATTTTTTGCAAAAAGTTGTCACTAAATGATATATTTCTCAAACATGCCATGGGCATATGTGGAATTACACCCCAAAATACATTCTGCTGCTTCTCCTGAGTATGGAGATCCCACATGTGTGAGACTTTTTGGGAGCCTAGCCGTGTACAAGACCCCTAAGACCAATCACCGCCTTCAGGCTTTCTAAGGGTGTAAAATAGTGATTTTACTCCTCACTACCTATAACAGTTATGGAGGCCCTGAAATGTCCAAATAGCACACCCCCCCCCCCCCCCAAGCGACCCAATTTTGGAAAGTAGACATCCCAAGGTATTTGCTAAGAGGCATGGTGAGCATTTTTCAGCTTCCATTTGTTTTTGAAAATGAAGAAAGGGAAGAAAAACATTATTTTTTTTCTTTTTTAAATTTTCAAAACTTTGTGACAAAAAGTAAGATCTGCAAAATACTCAACATGCCTCTCAGCAAATATATTGGGGTGTCTACTTTCCACAATGGTGTAATTTGAGAGAGTTTGAGAGCATTCCATCCCACTGTTTGTATAAGCAGTCTGGAAGCTAATTAGCTGTTAGGATTTCTTTTACATGATAGCTGACCGCTGGATGAAAAGAATGATACCAAGATGATATCTAAACTTGTAGCCATCATTCTGGTATAACCATTCAAAGTCCAGCAACATACCAGTACGTCACTGGTCCTTGTTGGGCATACATTGTAATGTCCTTTTTTTCATGCAGCCTGTGGGCTGAACGAAAAAAAGAGATTGATTGGTGGGTATGCCCATTAGAATACCGCCTTTCATTCATCCACTTCTTATGATGGGCATACATACTAGACATGTGCATTCGTTTTTGTCCGAATGCATTTTCGTACAAATTTCAGGTATTTTCGTTTTTGTTTTGACAAACCATAACGAAAACGCAGAATACGAAAAAATGAAAGATCCAACATAAATAAATGCTTTAATTTCGTTTTTGTTGTTACAACAGTTCGATATAGAATAGGAGATTCGCCGTGACTCTGACAATAACAATCCGTATATATTGAACCTGTTGCCGAATGTGCCTAACCTTACCTCTATTAGTCCAAGATTATATAGAGAAAAGATTAGACAGAGAGAAAATATTTGACATAGAGAGAAAAGATTTGACAGAGAGAAAAGATTCTGGAATTGGGTGGGGGAAGTAAAATAAAAATAATGATGATGATGATGATGAATGTTATTGGCTGATGGTAACCAAAGAGGAGGAGCAGTAAAATAGCTAGAACTAAGTACACACATACAGCCAACTTACTTTCACTTATGATTGCTAGCAGAGAGAGACACACCCACTGAATCATTTCAGAAGACAGTCAATCTTAGCTGGTCCATTTGAATTGTCACTTGTCAGAGAACCCAAATTATTATTAAGCATAAGGACAGCAACAGAACAATAGTGAAGCAAGCTACAGTTCAACTTAGCTTTTTCCTAATAATCTGCTGCTATTGTGTTAGTGTGAGAACCTTATAGTGATACTAGTGTTGCTGCTAGTGTTGTTGTGATAGCCTCAGAGGCTGCCTGTGTTGTGGGGGGAGGGGGGGTTAGTATTATAGAATCTTGTTACCTGTCTGATCAGTGATCGCTATCACCAGTCCACCAGTTTCTGTTTGAATGAGTATATAATAGATATACAGAAACACTTGTAGATGGCCCAGGAACGTCCTCCAATGCCTCCATGTCGCTCTCAAAATGGGTTTCCGCCCTATTCGTTATTATCAGGCACTCGCTATCTGTCACCTGACACTGTGACACTTAGACCATTCATTCAACATGAACGACGGAGATTCGACAAAGCACCAAAAACACACACGTTTATAATAATCATTGACGGAGCATCGAAACTGTACGACGCTGCAATCGTACATTTCCGGAGTCAAATGGTCTGCCTGTAGGCTATATAGAGTTTAGCAGCTCTGTCGAATCTTCTTTATACATTCGACAGACACTATAAGCCTTCAAAAACCGATTTGACCACAATTCATGTGGATTTTTGGACGAATGCAATTTTTGAACGAAAAACTAAATAAAATAAAAAACTAATTTCGGGAGTTACTAAATACATTTATTTTTCAGACGAAAATGAAATTATCAAACTAAATATTTCACTCTGCACATGTCTAATACAAACACCTTTTTTTTTTTAACTGTGGTGGTGAAATCACCTCCTACCGCGTTGGAGTCGCTGATTTACGTATTGTGGGAGTAAGCGCTGTTGCTGTCAAGATGAATAAATCAGTGCTGCAGCTGAATGGCGTACCTGTTAAGCAAATGATGGTTAACAATAAAAAAGGAACATTACAGTATAACAGTAAGACATAACATACCTGCAAAGCAAATACAATAAAACTTAGTAAAAATAAAACACTTTTTTTAACGCAATCTGTGCCTAAAAATTATATGCAGAAGCATGGGGGCAATCTGTCCCTAATGTTAGGAGAAAATCGCTCCTCCACCCCTGCCCTCATGCTTTGGCATATATGCTCTTTTTTTTAACTGTGGTGGTGAAGTCACCTCCCACAGCTTTACGTATCATGTGAGAAAACGCTGTTGCTGTCAGAATAAATAAACCCGCGCTGCAGCTGAAAGGCGTACCTGCTAAGCAAATGATGGTTAATAATAAAACAAAGTAATATTACAGTATAACAGTAAGACATACCATACCTGCAAAGCAAATACAATAAAACATAGTAAAAAAAAAACAGAGATTGAACAATAGATATAGAACAATAGTGGAGAGAAATTGATTGCTGTGCCCTAGGGTGGCAATCAAAACACCCTGAATACCAAAGTGCCACATCCTAATATATAGAAATTGAAGGATAAGGAAAAATGGACTTTAACCGCACATATAGAAAAATATAACAAATTTTAATAGTTCACATATATTGACTACATAAACAGTGAACATTCAATAAAACACATTTAGATATTGCATACAAATATAAGAACCCATTGATCAACCCAAGGAAAAAAGAAGCCACTTGTATACTTCCTGAGGGGCTATACTTGATATGTGAAAACAGTTGAAATTTAACTGTTTAAATTCCGTGCCATGTGAAAAAAACACAAATGAAAATAAACAATAAAAAGCAGCTCCCTAGAAAAGTGAGAAAAACACCTATGGAGTGATAACAGTGATTAGGGGCGCTCTACAGAAAAAATATTACCTAAACCACTAATTTACAAAAACTGTGGAAAAAATATTTAAGACAATATAATAATCACCAGAGTGAAAATATAAACATATAATGATAACATTCATTACACTGAAAAAATAATAGTAAACATTGGTGAACCACCATAAATAATTCAAATAATTAGCAAAGTAAAGTCCAAAATGACGTGTCTCTACAATAAATTCTGCTGATCCAGAATATGGAAAACAAATATTAATCGTGATAAAACAGTAAGTCGGGAAAAAGGCTTGCGACTCCCTCCACCATAAACGCAGCACTACACCAGTTGTGAAGATGTTATACTTGATATGTGTCAGAAAGGCCCACACTGGGGTCTTGCATTCACTGTTGGGGTGTTTAAAGGTCCTTGAAGAATTAAAAGATGCTCAATATGTTTCGTGACCGGAATTGGTTCTTCAGGAGTTTCTGTATCTCGAATCAGAAAGATAACTTGTAATTAGAATAAGGATTACACATTTTTAAATACAATGCTATCATGGTATACTATATATGCATGTTCACAGCTATATGTGTACGTTGTATGAACTCACCACACTTGGTCTTGACTGGGGTGGTGAGATTATCAGAACTGCCGAGACTAGGGCGAGCAGTACATGATACCCACAGCTTGGGTGGCCGCATATCTCACTAAACCTATCGCTGTCCAGCTGGATCGTGTCCCAATGGTCATATAGGTAACTGCAACAGTGTCCCTGCATTTAATAGGAGAGGGAGTGAAAGACACCACATTAAATAATGTAGGCTACACGTTTGGCATGCTATGGGAAATAACACTGCTGAGAATTTGTTAGCTAAAGTGTAATTGGTATTTTTTAAAAGACTTGCAGGTATACTGAATTCCTGCTAAATAACTTAGTTCTGCAAATACATATACAATTCAAATTAACATCTGTTATTGTAATTGACTACTGGTACAATTTTGCTAAAGAAAAGGTTGATGGGACTGAGATCTACCAATCAATGTTAACTGGCATCATAACCCAAGATTTTTTCATTAGGAGGATAATTTCCCATCAAAGAGTCAGCACGTAATCAGCAATAATATCATCAGATATCATCAGATATCTGCAAACTATCAGATATCTGCAAACTAATTTACTATGTATCTATATATTGATAACATATACCAATAGGGCAGTACCCGGGAATCAAAGGTGGTATCTCACCGGTCCCTCTAAGGAAGGGCCAATAGGATAGCACCTCATTGATTCCTGGTAGACTGGTCGCCCCCAATCTCTCAGTCCAGTAGGTCTCTTTTTGGAGGATGCGCTTGTCCCAGTTGCCGCCCCGTGGGTCTTGAGGTATGACCTCCAACACAGAACAATAGTGAGCGAACAATATAGCGGACAGTAGAGAGCGAACATAAGAGAGAGACAACAATAGAGAGAGAGGAAAAATAAAACCACAACAATTTTTGCTTTTTTACTTTACTTTTTTTTGTGTTTTTGTGTGTGTATGTTTTTTTTTCCACTTTTTTTACTTTTATAAAAACTGTAAACTGAACGTTCCAGATTAGGGTATCTTAAAATGTGATGGCCATTTAATCTTTCAAGACCCTGTGTTACTGTGCCTTAGGACTGTTTAGTGATGTACCCTACGCAAATACTCCACTAGTGTGTGGTAGCATTTGAAACAGTCACCAATGCAGAGACCAGGTTGGTCAGGACAGAAGGGACAATAAAAGCGGGTGTCACGCCTAAATCCGCAGAGGACATATGGAAAATGCCTCTCATGCAGCCAGCTCACTGCATTTGCATTGGGAAGGTGGGCCATAGCACCACCTGCAAACAGAAGGGCTGTGAAGATCTCTTCCTGGAATTTTAGGAAGGATCCAGTTCGTCCTGAAGCATTCAGTGGAGCCAACTGAAATAAGTATACAGACACTTTTTTGTACCAGCGTCTGGAATTCTGGGCAATTAGATACGGCGCTAACAACTGGTCATTGAGGTCCACCTCTCCCATATTAAGGTTGTATTCATGGAGAGGGGTTTTTCCGCAACATCAGTCGCCTTAAGAATTTGGACTGTCGTATCTACGTGAAGGGAGGACAGAACGAAAACATTTCCGTGAATTCCTTCACTTCACTGCTAACAAATTATTACACTTCAAGCAGGCTCTCTCCCCCACCTAAGTCAGGATTCTACAAGCTGTTGGGGGAAGCCCTGGCAATTAGATCGCACAGTGCCACATGCGCCAATTCCATAATCAAAAAGGTAAGTAAAAAGTGTCACGCTCATGTAATAATTGTCCACGTACAAGTGGTACCCCTTTCTGAATAAGGGTGACACCAAGACCCACACAATCTTAGCAGTGCTCCCTATGTAGTCTGGGCATTTCTCTGGATCTACATAATTATGTTTTACCTCGTAAACCATAAAATAATATGCTGCCCTGTCACAGAGCTTATACATCTTGACGCCATATCTGGCACGCTTGCTGGGAAGATACTGTTTGATAAACAAGCGGCCAGAAAACTTAATCAGGCTCTCATCAATACAGACAACTTGATTGGGAGTAAATAAGGCTGCAAACTGTTGGTTGACGTGGTTTAGGAGGGGCCAAATTTTGTAGAGCTGATCAAATCCAGGGTCACTCCAAGGACGACAGAGTTCATTATCATTGAACTGCAAGATCTACTCATATCGTGACCAATATGACCACAACTCACTCTTTTTAATTATGTCCATGAGGAGGGATAGGCCCAGGAAGGACTTAAATTCAGAGACCGTAATAGGTCTCCAATCTCTGGCAAGGTTCAACTGGGGATTAGCTGTGATGAATTGACCAGCATACAAATTGCTTTGGTCCACAATAGATCTATAGAGCTCGTCCGCAAAATAAACGTATAAAAATCAAGTGGCGTAAAATCAACTGTTTCCACCTGAATTCCAGGTTGGTCAGCGAATAGGGGAAGTACGAGTGCTGCAGAAGTGGTGGGCTCCCAATTAGGATTGGCAAATGCAGCATGAAGGGCACTATGGGCTTGATGGGCCTGTGTTTGTCTTCTTCTTGGTGGCTGCGGGACACTACTTATGCTAGCCACCTCACCAGCTTGAACTGCACTTATGGGACTCGCCATGTCACCAAGTGTTACTGCAGTGCTGGATGTACGACCAGGATGTACTAGGCCGCTGTTGCTTGCCAGTTCACCAGAAGGATGAGCGACACTAGTACTGTTCTCTGCTCCATACGAGAGCCCTGCAGTTCTTGCACCTCAACGGCAGCAAAGAACGGGGTTGGGTATGCCTGACCTCAGCAGGGACCACTACTCCGTCGTCAGAGCTATCTGTCAGGGTGCCATTCCCGTTTACCAGTTCATATTCAGAGCCTGAATTTGACAGATGGGTGACTATCTGTCATGTTCAGTGTAGGCCTCTTCACTATGGTGCCTTCGATTTGACATTTTGGTCTCTAAATTTACTGGTACAGTAGTGAGAATCACAGGAAAAAAGAGCTCCTGACTGTCAGTGACTGGTTCAGGCGCTACAAAAAAAACTGTTATCGTTCACAGGGATCAGGCCTGACTCTGCAAACGCTACAGTTATGTGTTTAGTGTTTTTGTAAGTGACAATAATCGATTGATACTGCACTTGGGTGGGCTGGGCTGGGCGAAGGGGCTAAACTCAGGTGCTAGCAGGTATCTGGGCTGATCCTGCCAAGGCTGCATTTTTGGGAACCCTAAACCGCTGGGGACACTAGTATAGATCTGATCAGATTAGATATCGATCCATTGAGACACTATACTACTAAGGGAGGTGTATGGTGCATGCGTGTGTGGGTGTTAGTGCTACTGGCACTAATCTGACACTACCTGGGGCGACGCAGATCCTATCTGACACTAAAACTGATATCCCCCGCCGGGTGATCAAGGGGTTAAACCTTTATTTAGGTAATATACGGCAGGTGCCCTGATGCTATAAAAAAAAAACTAGCTAACCAGTGTCACCCATGACACTAATACAGTGATCAGGTGACAGGGGGTGATCAAGGGGTTAAACCTTTATTGGGGGGGTTAGGGGGGTCCCTAGACCTATCTGGGTCAGGTCTACCACTAAGTACCCTAACACAGATTTTTGTCACTAATGACACCAGTACATTGATCAAAAAAAATATGAACACTGCACTGGGTGACACAGTGACAGGGGGTGAAGGGGCTAACTGGAGGAGTAAATGGGGGGTGATCGGGCAGTGACAAGTGTAACTACATGAACTGGTGTCAGTGTAGTGTTGGTGTACTTACTCTGGGATGTCTTCTCTCCTCTCTGGAACGGAAAAGAGTTCCACGAGGAGAGATGACATCACTTCCCCTGCTGTGTTTACACTTACACATGCACAGGAAGGATTTCATTCGCCAAGACCGATCACCAGGTCCAGGCCAGAAACCATTGGCTGGGGCCTGGGGATTGATCGGTTCTGAAGCAAATCTGATCGTCAGGGCCACCTAGGCAGCTGTGCATGCGCCGTATAGCTAACAAAGTTTGCGCAGCCAGGCCAACATACTGCCGCAGTATAACTGCGGTGGCTGGTCTGGAACTGGTTAAGATCACATTCTATGTATTAATGTTTGCTAATGTATTAATTTGTTGATACATCATTTTTTATATTGTAATATGCTGTGAGTGTCCTTTTTGTCCTTATGCATGCTGGGACCTGCCCCATGGGACATGGATCAATGCAAAAAAAGTTTTAAAAACTGTAGTTTTTTTGGGAGTGGTGATTTTAATAATGCTTAAAGTGAAACAATAAAAATGAAATATTCCTTTAAATATCGTGCCTGTGGGGTGTCTATAGTATGCCTTTAAAATGGCACAGTTTTCCCATGTTTATAACAATACCACAGAAAAATGAAATTTCTAAGGAAAAAAGTAACTTAAAACTGCTTGTGGCTGTAATGTATTGTCGGATCCCGGCAATATAGATGAAAATCATTAAACAAAATGGCATGGGTTCCCCCCCTCCCCCAGTCCATTACCAGGCCCTTTGGGTCTGGTATGGATTTAAAGGGAACCCTGCACCCCAATAAAAAAATGACTTTGGGGTCCCTCAGGCACCCAGGCACTATATACTCTGAACAGCAGTATATATACTATATGGCCTGCCCTATATACTCTGCAGAAAATTGAGCCTTAGGTGTTGGTGGTACCAGAACACTGTTAACCCTCACAGTTAATCTTGTTGGGTGCAGGAACGGACCCTGCTGTGAAATATTATATCAAGAATTGTAATTACATGCCCCTGTTAAACAGGGGCAGAAACATTGGGCCTTTGGTGGTGGTGGTGGTGCCACAAAACTGTAAGCCCTCACAGTTACTCTTGGTGGGTACGGTAACGGGCCCTGCTGTGAAATATTATATCAAAATTGTAATTACATGCCCCTGTTAAACAGGGGCAGAAAAATTTAGCTTTTGGTGGTGGTGCCACAAAACTGTAAGCCCTCACAGTTACTCTTGGTGGGTACGGTAATGGGCCCTGCTGTGAAATATTATATCAAAATTGTAATTACATGCCCCTGTTAAACAGGGGCAGAAAAATTGGGCTTTTGGGGGTGCTGGTGGTGGTGCCATAACACTGTAAGCCCACACAGTTACTCTTGGTGGGCAGAGGAACGGGCCCTACTGTGAAATATTATATCAAGAATTGTAATTACATCCCCCTGTTAAACAGGGGCAGAAAAATTGGGCCTTTGATGGTGGTGCCACAACACTGCAAGCCCTTACAGATACTCTTGTTGGGTGCAGGAACAGGCCCTGCTGTGAAATATTAAAGCAACATTTGTAATTACATGCCCCTGTTAAACAGGGGCAGAAAAATTGGGCCTTAGACAGTGGTGGTGGTCCCCGAAACCAAAAATATTGTTGGAAGCTAGCATCATCAAGATTGAAGAGGAATAGGATAATCACTCAGCATATGCAGTCTTCAAGGGATCCCACATCCATAAAAAATTCAATCATTTACATCAGCATCAGGTGCTTGATAGCTGCTGATCCAAGACTGATTAATTTTTATTAAAAGAAAAAATTGAATTGCGCTAAACCTAATAGATCATAAATGATAACTTGATCAATACATATTGTAGCAGTGTTCAAAGTTAATATATAAATCTTAATTAATAATTATATTATTGGGAAAAATTGATCAAATAATCCACCAGTGCTCAAATATTAAGCAATAAAGTCCATCTTTATGTGCAGTGACGACTCCAAATGCTAATAAAACATGTGCTGAATCCACCACCAAGTTTAGACGGAATTACTTCTTACCAGATGACCATGATCCCCCATTACAGAGGATCAAGGAAAGCATATATTGTAAGACACAGCTTAATTCCAATGTGCAGCAAGCACGCTCAAGGTTCCTGAGACCGCCCAGGGATATCACAGTCCCAGTCTAGCCATCTGGCAGCTTCCTGCAAACATACAGCACTCCAAACAGGTGTCTCTCTCCAATTCCTACTCACACACTTGATGGTGGATTCAGAACATGTTTTATTAGCATTTGGAGTCATCGCTACACATAAAGATAGACTTTATTGTTTAATATTTGAGCACTGGTGGATTATTTGCAGATGGACTTTATTGTTTTTCTTTGCAATTTATGTTTTATTTTTGTTCACTAGTGGTATTTATTTGATCAATTTTTTTCACAATAATATAATTATCAATTAAGATTTATATATTATATATTGAACACTGGTACAATATGTATTGATTCAGTTATCATTCATGATCTATTAGGTTTAGCGCAATTCTATTTTTTCTTTTAATTTATTTTCAATGTGTTGGTGTTATACAGGAGAATTGCAGCTTCCGATTTATCTTGGGTACATTGTACTCAAGTTAAGCATATTTCTAATAGTGCAGTTTTTTCCATTTCTTCCATTTTTGATTCATTTTTATGAATGTGAGCCTATCAATGGAGTCTGTGGACAGGCACAATCTATGATCCATTACAAACCCTCCAGCAGCACTGAATGTGCGTTCAGAAAGAACACTGGATGCAGGAAAGACCAGTAGCTCAATTGCATATTGAGCAAGTTCTGGCCAGTGGTCCATCCTCAAGAACCAGTAACCCAGTGAAGGCTCTGTTGGAAAGGTCTCCAAGTCTGATCTTTCCCCTAGATTTTCCTGGACCATGTAGTGCAGATGCCGGAGATGGTTGCTTGATCCGATCAGACCTTGGTGCTGAGGACTGAAAAATTGTCTAAAGGCATCGGTCAGCCAGCCATTTTCTTCTTCTGACTGAACAAAGCCTCAGCAACACATTGTCCAGCACCAGGAAATTGTAACCTCCCAGGGTCTGGAAATGCATTGCACAAACCTTTCTTCAAGGCCTCCTGAAGATGTGTCATCCTCTGCTCCCTCTACGAAGGCAGGATGAGTTCTGCACTCTTACCTTTGTAACGTGAAGAAGGGTTGCCAACCAGTAATGATCCCTCTCCTTGATACCACAAATCCTAGGGTCCTTTCACAGGCTTTGCAGAATCAGGGAGGCTATGCAGCTTAAGTGTGCAGAGACATTCGATTCTGAGTCCTCTAGGTCACAAAGGATCACATGACCCGTTACAAATTCCTCCCAGCCATGTACAACTCCTTGGGTTTCTGGGGACTGAAAACCATCTCTTGAAAACTGCTGCTGAGTGTTATCCTCCACGTCCATGCTTACACAATCATCCTCCTCCTCTTCTTCCTGTGTATTTGGTGGGCTCACAGGAACATTATCTGGATAAAGGAGGCTTTGATAGGTAAGGAAGTACTCCTCTTCCTCCCTCTGTTCTGCCTCTAGTGCCCTGTCCATTATTCTATGAAACGTGTGCTCCATCAGGAAGACAAAAGGAAGACAAAAGGGACAGTGTCACTGATGCATGCATTGTTGCTGCTCCCCATCCTCATGACCTCTTCAATTAGTGACAGGACAGTGCATGCATCCTTGATCAGATGACTGGCGTGGCAAAAAGAAGCCAAGCTCTCCTGACCCTGTCCTGGTTCAATACTCACACAGGTACTCATTGATGGCCCTCTGCATGTGGTGCCCAAGCGGCTACTGTTCTGGCCATGCTTGATCCTCTTCAGACATAGGTTTGAAGATGGCCCTCTGCATGTGGTGCCCAAGCAGCTACTGTTCTGGCCATGCTTGATCCTCTTCAGACATAGGTTTCAAACAGCAATGGTGCAATCTGCTGCACACGTGTCGAAGAAGACCCCTTCCTCTGAGCTTCTTTAGTTATGAGGAAGGGGTTGCACCCCCAAAATGCGTCCATTGATACCCAATGATGGTAGATAACACACGTTGACACATTGTGTGTTTTGGGGCTATTTGTAAACTAGCTGTAGCCTTCTCCCTGTTGAAAATGAGGCCGCCAATCTTTGGGACTACATGCCCCATGATGCTCTCATCTCCTAGTCTCCTTTGATTGGCCCTCAGTTATGGTCTATAGGGAATGAACGGAGCAGGCAGGAAGCTGGACGGGGAACCTGGTGAAAGCTACCATCTCTTATTCCTGACAGGAGAAAGGGGGGCCGAGCGGGGGAAACCTCTGACAGCCCGCAGCTTGCCTTTCTCCTGTCACAGCGCCACCGAGTTCTCTGCTGGACTGAGCAGGGAATGGAGCCCTAAGTCACATGACACTGATGCTTGACAGCACCTTAATGGTGTCACCCCACTGGCAGGTGGCACCCGGGTGAGGGCTGCCCACACCCCAATAGCGACGCAACTGTGCTGAATTTAAGTTCCGATCTCTGATTACCGAGGGGGGCACGTGACCCCCCCCCTTGCCCCTACCTGCCGACTCCCATGCTTGCAGGCATTATATCATTTATCATGAAGGATAAATTTACTGTGCCTGATTTTCTACCCCAATTCATTGACCTGAAGCTGCCCTGTCTCTGGAAGACTACTCCAATAAATTTTTAAGGAAGGCAGCTTTGGAGACACTGATCGAGTTGGTGAAATCAGTATACCCCAGGGCAGACATCAATGTCAAGACAAAAATATCAAACCTGAAGAGTACTTTTAAAAGGGAGCACAACAACGTCACGGACTCACAGAGATCTGGAGCATCAGCAGATGACATATATGTCCCCAGGCTGTGGTATTACAACAGCCTGCAGTTTTTGACTGGTCAGACAGAGGCCACAGCTCCTAAGGTCCTCCTAGGTACTGCTGCACAGGAAGAAGATGAGGAGGAGCCCAGCAGGTACAGCATTGTTGAACATATTTGTATCCAAAAATACAGTGATGATAACTAGACGTTATTGTTAAAATATTTCTGCATTAACAAAGTGGTTTCCATATTAATAGACAGTAGTGACAAAAAATGATTGGAACAAGAATTAAAAATGTTGGAGTCAGAATGATAATCTTTTTTATTTGTCCACATTCAATTTGCAACAGTGAGGAGATCAAAATTGTGTGTGATTGATGACCAAACCCTAAAAAAGATTCTAATTATGTCCCATTTTCATACACAGGAAAGTGTCAGTCTGGAGGAGCCAGCGGTCAGCAGCTAGACGGAGTCCCAGATCCCTCCCCTACACCCTTCTGCTAAAAGGGCCAGGAAGAGCAGGAATCTGTAGGAAGCCACAACTGCCTTCCTCAGCCAGGCCACTACTGCCCTTCGTACAGGCCCAGATGAGGCTGAGGGATTTGCAATGGTGACGAACAATAAATTAAGGGAGATGGATGGTTAGCAAAGGAGCAAGTATAAGGAACTCATCCTGCAGCTCCTCAACAAGGGGGTGAGGGGCCAGATTTCAGAAAACACACAACTGTGTGATTTTGTGGCCCCATATTCACAGCCAGCCTACCCACCACAGCAGCATTGGCAATACCAGCCACAAAACCCCCAACAAGGCTGCTGGACTGGGGATTTTCACCCCTTCACTAATTACTAATTTCCTTTTTTTTGTTGTGTGGAAAAATGATTTTATTTGTTATATTTTCTATATTTTTGCATGCATAGAATACACTTTTTAGTTAAGTTATTTGTATTTGGATGACAGATAGCATCTCTAATTTAATTATATTTCTTTTTTTGATAAAAAAATTGAGTAGCATAATACTTGGCTATGTGTTTTACTTCAAATTAAAAAATACAATGTAAAATTAACAAGGGACACCAACATAGTTGTATCTTTGATCTTAAAAACTACGGGATAATTGTGTTGTGGTATCTTGCCCAAAAAATAAAACAACAAGCATAATAATATTATTCTTGATATCACTAGAAAAATAATGCCTTTGAAAATACTTTTGCCATTGGCAATGTCCAGTTATCGAAGAATTCTGGAAGAACATATTTTTAATGGCATCTAAAGCTCTGGAAACCGCAATTCCTCCAGATCCTGCCATGGTACTTCTAAATCTTAAGCCTGCTGCACTCACTTACACCCAATTTCAATTATATATTCAACTTAGTACTGCATTTAAACAAACTATTGCCAAGGCTTAGAAGTCCAAAACTCTAATGCCGCATACACACGATCGGACTATCCGGCAGACAAACCGCTGGACTTCGCTGGACTTTCCGAATGAGCGGACCTGCCCACACACGACCGGACTTTTCCAGCATACTCGGTCCGGCAGACAATCCGCCAGACTATGGCGTGAGTCCGCCAGACTTTTGAAATGAGCGGACTTGCCCACACAAGGAGAAAAGTCCGTTCATTTTGAGCGCGGCTCCAGGTAGCCGGGACTAGCGCAGGAAGTCAATGTCGCCGCCTCCATCAGTGAGTTTGACACCTCGCTGGCCCTGTCACCTGGTATGGACTTAAAGACGCTTACCGGGCTCCTCTTTAAGCCGGGCTCCTCCACTAGTAATAGAGCTAGCAAAAGAGCAGAAGATAGCGGAGGAGTCCGGCGAGAAGACCCCCCAAAACGGAAGACCACTGGAGCTGTCCAATAAATTATTTTAAAAACATGTGTTGTGTTATTTTATTTACACCTTTTTTTCACCAGGTGAATGGGTAGGGGTACATGGTATCCCATACTCATTCACATAGGGTGGGAGGCCGGTATCTGGGGGCCCCTTTATTAAAGGGGGCTCGTGGATTCCGATAAGCCCCCCGCCCGCAGACCCGGCAACCAACAGCTAGGCTTGTCGGGAAGAGGCCCTTGTCCTCATCAACATGGGGACAAGGTGCTTTGGGGTAGGGGGCCGCAGGGACCCCCTTCCCCAAAAAAACCCCCATGTTTTTTCGGCGTAGGGCTTCCCCTTTAAGTCCATACCAGGTGACAGGGCCAGTGAGGTGTCAATCTCGCAGATGGAGGTGATGACATTAACTTCCTGCGCTAGTCCTGTCTACTGGAGCCACGTTCGAAATGAACAGACTTTTCTCCGTGTGTGGGCAAGTCCGTTTGTTTCAAAAGTTTTGGAAAGAAAAAGTCAGCCGGAGCCCACACACCAGCAGATTGTCCGCCGGACCAAGTCCGCCGGATAGTCTGATCATGTGTACGCGCCATAATACTACCCTCTCCCCAGATTGGCAATGCAACTTTCCAAAGGTGCCTCCATTCCTCCTCCATCCAGAGTGGAGACACCCTAAGACAAGAAGCGAGTTACTGGCCAGATCAAAATGGCAACCTCCATGTATTTTCTCAGGTTTCCTTAATGCAGGATGCGGTTAGAGGTAATTTACAGTGGGGGGGGCATGAATATTGTGGCTGGATCTAAGGACAATTACCCTTTTTTATTTCAAGGGCTCTTAATATAGCGTGCAGCAAACAGAGAAGACAGCAAACTTATGCAAAATACACTGAATAATCTCTTATACAGACCATATGCTCCATTAATTTAAAGATGTTCACGGCAAAAAAGATTTAACAAGTAACAGTGCACAATGTTATTTCTTGAGCCCAAGTGAACATATTAGTAAGACAAAATGGTTATTTAAGCAAGTACAGTATGTGCATTTTCCTACTGCATTCACACCCGTTCCCAAATCTCAAAGCATTTTATTAAAACAATTTTTTAAGTAATACTATGAGACAGTAAAACAGTGTTATTGTCTCCCTACAGCACTGTCACACTGCAATGATTAGACATTCCTAAACATTTACTTCTGTTCAATGAACATCCACTTAGTTTCCTTTAGATGATGCTTTCTTATGTTTCTTTAATTAAAAGTGTCTTTTCATTGATTTAGATCCATCTCTTTCTCTGCATAGATCTGTGTTAACAGATCAGTCTGAACAGAGAACAAGAATAATTTACCAATATGTAAGATGTAAGTGTGCTTGACATTTCAGCCCAATAGATATAGCAGCATGCAATGATAATAAATGCAGATATTATGAAGAAGAACATGTATTGCAAATAACCTTATAAAGACTTAAAGCCCAACTCCAGCTTTACCTATGTATGATTGTTTAACTCACCCATTCTCTCCTCTTCACTGTGTGCACTTAAAGTAGAAATTCAGATTTCTATGCGATACCCACCTTCCAGATGGTTCCGTCCCACACAAACTCACTGTTCCTGGCCCAGGATGCCACTCCTCTTCTGGTTTAAATGACAACCAACACAATCCAACTTCCTCTACACCCAGGCTATTACTAACATATACTTTGGGGGTGCATCATCACACTTGCCTTGGCTTACAGTACTGATCTGCAGAACAGCATTCACATGTCACTATATTTGCACTGTTTGGGCATCAAGAACCACCAACCACTGCCTAAGCAGAAGAGAATGAGACCGTTACATCTCGGGATAAGCTGGAAGAAACCACAATCAGTGTCATCCCCAGGGGTGGTGTACCCAAGTCTACTGTGTCGTTGTGGGTGTTAGAAGCAGCAGAGTGCATGCAGATATAAATGCTTAGTAATGCCTGCTTGAAGATTATTGACAATGGGCAACTGGATGAGTGACATAGAGCCAACATTACAAAACGCCACTTACTTCTATGTGTGTTACTGCCAGTTTAATACCATACTGTATAGTGCTGTGTGTTACTGCCCATTTAATGCCATTTACTTCTGTGTGTGTTACTGCAAGTTTACCACCATTTACTTCTGTGTGCGTTACTGCCCGTTTAACGCCATTTACTTCTGTGTGTGTTACTGCAAGTTTACCACCATTTACTTCTGTGTGCGTTACTGCTAGTTTAACATAATTTATTTTTGTGTGTGTGACTTCAAGTTGAATGTCATATAGTTCTGTGCGTCACTGTACGTTTGGCGCATTATTATATAGATCACACTATTGCTTTTTGCAAACTGTGTCTCAGGCACATTAAATGTGGCAAAAACACCAGCCATTTGTGTACCACATGCTTAACAAGGCATTTAACGTCCGACCACTCAGCCTGTTGGCAAGAGCACCTAAAAGCCACACAAAAGGGGAACAAATCTGTTTTTCCTTCTCCTCCTCACCGACTTCAGTCTTCCCCTACTATACTGAGTCATTACCTCTCAACAGCCTCCACTGACAGAGATAATGTTATAGCACAGGATGTCCCAGGCCCTAGCAGCATATCTGCCAGCAGCACACCACCAGCTGTAGACTCTAGCCGGCAAATTTCTCTGCCCCATCTGCTGTAGAGGAAAAAAATATACAGTCCCTGCCACCCACATGGCCAGCGTCTAAATGCAAGCTTGTCAAAGCTGTTGGCTCTCCAACTTTCAGTCTGGTGGATTTTGCCCCCTTCAGTGAATTTGCACAATGTGCTGTAAAACAATGGCAGGTTATCAGTCGCTACTGCTTTTCACGAAAGGCAGTTCCATCTCTCTACCATCACGTGGAAGGGGGGAATGTTCTGGCATCATTGGGCAAGGCAATCAGCCGTAAAATCCACCTTACTGCTGACACATGGTCCAGCAAGCATGGGCAGGGATGATATGTTTTGTTCATAGCACACTGGGTAACGCTGCTTGCAACTCAAAAGGATGCAGGACAGGGCTCAGTGCTGCAGCTTGTTGTGCCCCCATGTCTCCATACAGCTGGTAGTGATGAGGCCAGACCTGTGAGCTCTACCCCTCCTCCTCCTCCTTCTCCGCCACCTCTATGCCCTCCTCTTAAGAATTGTTCTATGAACATCAGGTACCCCTAAGCCAGGGGTAGGGAACCTTGGCTCTCCAGCTGTTTTGAAACTACAACTCCCATGAGACATTGCAAGACCCTAACAATCACAGGCATGACTCCTAGAGGCAGAGGCATTATGGGATTTGTAGTTTCAAAACAGCTGGAGAGCCAAGGTTCCCTACCCCTGCCCTAAGCATTCAAAGGGCTATTCCCAGAGTCAGGCTAAAAGGTGGCATGCAAATAGAAAAAACATAGTCAAAGCATAGCCAGAGTCCAGTAACCGTATCGAGTAGTCAGCCAGGCCAGAGTTCAATAACCAGATCGGGTAATCAGCCAGGCCAAAAGTCATGGATCCAAGTAGAGCAACAGTAAGCAGGATAAGGAGCCAGAAGGGATGTCAGCAAGCCAGTCTTTAAACAGGAGATGGTTTCTTGTGATGTGACCAAGGCAAAGGCAGAGGTGAAGTGAGTTGGACAGCTTTAAGTAGGCAGGTCAGACAAGAATGATCAGGAAACAGCTGGTAACTGTGGAGAGAGATGAAAGCTGGCAATCAGCCGACAGCTGAGCAGCCAGCCCAGAGAAGGAAGGGCTAAGCCAGCCCTGACAGCATATCATTGCAATTTTTACAGCGAGGCCAATTCTTGCTTTCGTCAAGAGTACCTCTATAGGGTTATGGTGGGAAGGCGCTACCGACACCCAAAGACCAATTTTTCAGCACCTATTTGATAGGTGCATATCATTGCAATTTTTTACAGCAAGGCCAAGTCTTGCTTATAGCAAGAGTACCTCTATAGGGTTATGGTGGGAAGGTGCCCCTGACACCCAAAGAGTCATTTTTATGCACCTGTTTTACAGGTGCATAGCATTGCAATTTTTTAAAGCAAGGCCAAATCTTGTTTTCATCAAGATTACCTCTATAGAGTTACTGTGGGAAGGCACCACCAACATCCAAAGACCAATTTTTCTGCACCTGTTTGACAGGTGCATATCCTTGCAATTTTTTACAGCAAGGCCAATTCTTGCTTACATGAAGAGTACCTCTATAGGATTACGGTGGGAAGGCTGCACCAACACCCAAAGACCAATTTTTCTGCACCCGTTACTTCTATCCAAAGTCAGTGACACTAGAATGTATCCAAAAAATCTCTAATCTTGTTCCCAGTGCACTACAGTGTGGCCTCATCACATACACTGGCTCCCTAGCTGTTGCTGAGCAAAATAAAGGCAGCTTGCAGGTAAGAGATCAGAAAAGGGGGGGGGGGGGGAATGAGCGCCCCACCTCCTCCTGAACCATACCAGGCCACAGGCACTCAACATGGGGGAATGGGTGCTTTGGGACAGGAGGGGCTCTGCCCCCACCCCAAAGCACCATGTGCATTGCAGGGCTTTTGGCAGAGTGAACACCCGCCAAACACCCTGCAAATTAGGGTGTTCCCTGAATGGGGTGATGCTTGGACTGAACCCTTGTCTAAAGATAGTGACTTGTACAGAGGCAAACATAAACTTAGAGATTTCTGCATACTAGAGTTGGCCTTTAAAGTTAACTTGGTAATCTGTTCTTTGGGGCAAAGTAAAAGGTTTTGGCTATACCATACTTCATATGCTTTTAGCATATGCTGTCTTTATGATCATTTACTTCCCTGAGTAGAAAGCTTTGACACAGAACAACTTGGATCTTATACAGAGCTTTCTACTTAGGGCTGTGGTATTTGCATAGTTTGGTGAAGAAGTGCAGTAATAGATGCTACTTCCCCCTCCCAATGTGATAGTGCTCAGGATAGGTGATTCCCCACTCAAAAAATGGAAAAGGTCACTTGCTCGGTCATACCAAGTATTTTAAAGAGCTCCATCTGGTGAACAGGGTGGCGGAGATGAAAAGGGAAACATCCACTATAAGGATCAAACAGTCTTAAAGAGTTACAGGTGGAATCTATTAAGCAGAGGAACCCACTGGTTTCCTTGTTCTTTTGGGGACTCCATTGGACATATTAACCACTTGCCACCCAGGCCAATTCTGACATTTCTCTCCTACATGTAAAAATTATCATTTTTTTTGCTAGAAAATTACATAGAACCCCCAAACATTATATATATATATATATATATATATATATATATATATATATATATATATATATATTAGCAAAGGCCCCAGAGAAGACAATGGTGGTTGTTGCAACTTTTTATCTCACGCAGTATTTGCGCAGCAATTTTGTGAATGCTTTTTTTTTGGGAAAGAAACAGATTTGTGCTTTAAAAAAAAAACAAAAAACAGTAAAGTTAGCCAAATGTTTTTACATGTGAAATATGAAGTTATGCCGAGTAAATAGATGCCTAACATGTCACGCTTCAAAATTGCATACGCTCCTGGAATGGCGCCAAAGTTTGGTACTTAAAAATACCCATAGGCAACGCGTGAATTTTTTTTACTGGTTACATGTTTTGAGTTACAGAGGAGGTCTAGGGACATAATTATTGCTCTTGCTCCAACATTCGTGTCGATACCTCACATGTATGGCTTGAACACTGTTTTCGTATGCGGGCGGGACATGTAAACATCCCTTGTAATAGGAATATGACATGACAGGTCCTCTTTATAGTGAGATGTGGGGTCAATAAGACCCCACATCTCACCACCCAAGCTGGGAAGCCTGAAATAAAAAAAAATAAAAAAGATCAACGCTTCCCAGCTGAAGTGGTGCCTTTTTTTGAATGCAGAGGCCAGACGTGACATCATAACATCGCGCCTGGCCTCCGACGATCATAGAGACTCCGGCGGACCAGATGTAGCTACAGGCATCATTCAGATATACAGGCTCAAAGTCCGTCACATCATATGACGGTGGGTGGGCGTGAGGAGGTTAAGAACTGATCCTTTTCTCTGCAAAATGTTTACTCTCTTTGGTAGAAAACTGGTGGGATGGGAACACCAAAAGGTGGATGGTTGTATACAAAATACCAGAGGGAGCATGTTTAGGAACTATAATGAATTAATGGCTGGCATGCAACTTAATGACTTAAATTCAAGAAGTATAAATTTGGGCGGACTAGAATTTTAAGAGCAAAGACCCCTTTCACACTGAGGCACTTTTCAGGCATTTTAGCGCTAAAAATAGCACCTGTAAAGTGCCTGGAAAGTGCCTCTCATGCCTCCCCAGTGTGAAAGCTTGAGTGCTTTCACACTAGGTCGGTGCACTTGCCATTGAAATCAATGGGCACAGCGCTTTGGCAGCGGCACTTGAAAAGCGCTATAACGTCCCCCGCTCCAGTGTGGAAGTAGCCCAAGGTGAGTTGCCTTAGGTATCCAAAACAGAAAGCCTTAAGGAGTATGTATTTATGTTTTTCATTACTCATTTACTGGGCATTCAAAGTGATAGTAGTTCCTGTAGCATTGCCATTGGTTGTCATAATACAAACTGCTGTCATATTATCTGGAGTCTCTAGCGGGAGCCATAGCTGGTCAATAGTAGCTGTAGAAATAACTATTTTGCAGGCTGAAATCTTAGCCATTTCAATCACTGAGGGGTGTGGGTTGAATGTTGTTATATTCTGCTGCATGTAATGACATTTATTAATCATTCTTCTGCCTTGAATTGATTTATCCTGTAGTCCATTGAACACATTGATAACTGTTAAAGCCCCAAAAAACTATGGATAACAAATGTTTTTACCCTTTGGAATTAATCAAATACCCCTGGACTCATTTGTTTGGAGCTCCTTCTGGTTTATATGCATTTAGACTGCTCAAGTTGAGTGACTCTTGTCCATGGGGGTCCCTGCTATGTCCAGAGCTGCCAAACCTAAATCCACTGGACTCAATTAAGAACATCCCCCACCTCATCTATCCGACTGAATATTCATATCCAGGGCTAAAATTAAATTGGTTACCATTTCTAAAGTTTCTAAACTGAAGTCCTGTTTAAAAGAAATGCGTCCTTCAATCTACTGGGGTGGACTAGGAACCTTTGGTTTGAGGGGCCAAACATGACCATTGACCAATAGCCATTTCATGTTAGGGTTAGATCTATGTGGAAAAGAAAGCGTACCAAGCAAAGTGTGCCACATTGATTTGTGGACATGGTGGGCAAATGTGCGTGTTCCTAAATGGACACAGATTATTGTGAAACACTTTTCAAATCTTCCAGCATCAGTTTCTCTTGTTGCTTTGACATTTGGTCACATGACATCTCAGAGACAAAAGACAATAGTGCTAGAAGATTTCACTATGCCATGTAAATGCCTCCCTGCCCTCATTTCAAACGTCCCCTAGTCCTTCCTGATGTTCTCTTGAGCAAACAACTCCCAGGAGATGGATTGATGATTAAGATCAATACAGATGAGGTTACCTGTCTCCAAATGGCAGTCTCTAATGATGACTTTTTAACTGTACAGATGGACCATAAACCACAGGGCCAGATCATGTTGCTAGCAAGAGGATTCATCTTAAAACAAAAAAAAAGGTAACCCACCATACTGGCATGTTTCGCAGGTAGAAATACAATTGCAGAATGTTACATACAAATAAAAAACATGCTGCCTTGATCTCCCATACCTCCAGACAGCCTGTTACACTTATGAGAATTTCCACAACAAGAATGCAGCAATCCTGCATGTTATTATGTTATATAATAATATGTATTGGGTTAAGCTTTTAAGCAGTGTATGAAAAGAGACAAAATATCAGAACCAAAGCAAAAGGATAAAAGGAGTTTCATATAGAAATATATATATGAAAAGAAGCAACCATCCATTTAGTCTTATGGAAAGCCAAGGAGCCCAGCTGCTTATCTTATGTTCATTATTGATGACCTTCAATCATGTACTGTACCCTATAGTAATTTTGTCATTAAACTATAGATGATTTGGCCATAGGCCCTTATATACCAAACAGGCAACATGTACCAATTAACAAATCACACCTCATAAAATTCAGGTTCTTAACCTTGCTGATACCAGCCAATTAGAATCTTGTACTGAACAGATTTTATGAATATGAATTTTGGTTGCTCTGGACTACTGCAACTTGAAGTCAACAATTTAAATATATACAGTATCTCACAAAAGTGAGTACACCCCTCACATTTTTGTAAATATTTTATTATATCTTTTCATGTGACAACACTGGAGAAATTACACTTTGCTACAATGCACAGTAGTGAGTGCAAATTTGCTGGAGTGGAAGAGGACTCCAGTGGCAACCTGTGAAGCTCTGGTGAACTCCATGCCCAAGAGGGTTAAGGCACTGCTGGAAAATAATGGAAAATAATGGTGGCCAAACAAAATATTGACACTTTGGGCCCAATTTGTACATTTTTACTTAGGGGTGTACTCACTTTTGCTGTTAGAGGTTTAGACATGAATGGCTGTGTGTTGAGTTATTTTGAGGGGACAGCAAATTTACACTGTAATACAAGCTGTACACTCACTACTTTACATTGTAGCAAAGTCTAATTTCTTCAGTGTTGTCACATGAAAAGATATAATAAAATATTTAGAAAAATGTGAGGGGTGTACTCACTTTTGTGAGATACTGTATATATTTAAATTGTTGACTTCAAGTTGCAGTAGTCCAGAGCAACCAAAATTCATATTCATAAAATCTGTTCAGTACAAGCTTCTAATTGGCTCTAATTGGCTGACTTTTGTCAGATACTGTATATTACAACATTTGGAGAGAGGGAAATGGGACTTTTTGGTCACTGAATGAATACTTAAATTACATTTATTTATAAAATACAAATCACATCATGAAATGTGTCAATCTGGGATACAGTACAAAACATATTACAGCGCACACATTCAAGAATGGCATTTCCTGCAGGCTACTTAAAAACAATTGAACATATTCAAAAAATACAGGGGTTAGGTCACACTATATGGTTATTTAGTGCTAAGCCCACTTACTGCGTCAAAGTACCCTGATTAGTGGGTCCTACCCTAGTAATAGAATGAAAGATCCTGGGTCTCAACTTCTCTATGTGGGAGAACTGAAGGGAGTCCTCCTATGGACCTGGTGGCCACTAAATAAGAGGTAATGAAAAGAATTTAAACGCATTAGGGTGTGCCCCCCCAAATATGTTTTTTGTAATCTGGTATACCGGACACAATAAACTATGATACACTTGTTTAAATACACTTCTTTAAATATACAGGTATTATACAGAATAGAATACAACATGGTTAACAATGCAAATGCATAGACACTCATCCATTCATAAAACCAATAAACATAAGCAATTGCTCATGGTGAGCCAAACTTGTCTGGGCATCAGTTGGATATATACTCAACGCACATTTCATGGCTCATGCCAATCATCAGGAGTAAAAATGCTCTGAAATTAAATCAAGGATATCTATAAATATGGGATAACCTTTAGACAGAGAACTATCTTTCAAATAAAGGGGGACTATAACTTACAATCCGGCCCAAAAATGATTCCCAACCTATGTCCAGGGGATGCAAAGTACAGGAAAATCGATCTCCCCTGAGGCTGAGGTGAGGAATCACATCCAGATCAAGGACGGCAGCTGGGGAGAGACCAGGTGACCATGACGTAACCATATGTGTCTGATGTATACTGCTCTGCAAGGATATAGATCTAAAACCTTGTAAAATAAATTTACTATTAATGGAACAGTTCCATACTTCTAGATAAATTAATAAATAGTATGCAGTTAATGCAGTGATGTAAAATGTAATAATTGAGCAGACTACAACCCGAAAGAATGTGCAATGTGTACCCACTGTGAGTGAATACAAGGCAAACCCACTGTATGGTGGTGAACTAAATACTCTATATTTTGTTCTAAAAACATAACACACAATTTATGAGAAGCAAGGCTTAAAAATCACTCAGCGCTGAAAAAATGCCCTGAAATAAGCTGCTTTTTAATTGGACTGTGGTTCTTAAAAGTCTGTCTTGCCTTTCAGAATGTTCTGAAAAGTTGATTACAGCATTGATCTCGCACTTTGTTTTAAAAGTACTGTATGAGCTGCTCTCTTCTTGGTGCCAACGTCCACATTTTCCACTGAATGATCACAAGCCATAAAGCCCCAGGCTGCTCACTACAAACTCTTCAACTGAATTGTAGAAGCATCCGCCCTCAGCGAGCATCAGCATCATTCGTTCTGGCAGAAGACGCTGAAGACTTTGTTGTCCTTATCACAGGTTGTGCTTAATGAAGCAATTCCAAGCTACATGTAGTTCTACATTTGCTTTTTGTTTTTTTTGGATGTGTTTTTCTTTCAAAGAAAATCAGTCTTACCTCCATACTGCTGTCACCTGCTTTGTACTCAGGATGTCTCTTCTGACACTTTGAAGAAATAAGAAAGAATAAAAACAAATTTTCTCTTGTGTTAGTATATTGGTAGGGGTACCTACTGTACATCAGATTTCTTCACTTACCAAAAAGCAGAACTATTTGTAATCATGTTGATAACAATACAATTATTTTAAATAATTTCTACTGTATATGTTGTAACCATCGGTTTGTGGTAACCACCATGATGTACTGATACATATTAAAATAAATTGAGGCGTGGTTCGTTGGTTCGAGTGAATGGCTGCATAACTCCCTAGCACCGCAGTAATCCCAGCTTTAGTGACTCCATAGTGGCTACAGGAAGAGTAACAGCCACACACCGTACTGCCCAGACACCAAAGCAGCTTCCAAGTACCATGTTAACCAGGGGAAAGACAGTAAGGCTCCTGATAAGCTCACTGCCTTCTTCTCCTCATCAAGCCTGGCGAGCGAGCCTATACTGACTTATCCATGACAGTGTCATCACTATCTACCATTGTACAACTGTCAGGGCTGGGCTCAGCCCTTCCTTCTCTGAGCTGGCCGTTTAGATGTCGGCTAATTGCCAGCTCCTATCTCTTCACAGTTACGCACCTGTTGATGATATCCTGCTCATCAGTCCTGCCTACTTAAGCCACCCAGAGGATCTCTGCTTTCACCTTGGTCAACATCCTGCGTTCCTGTTAAAGACTTGCTTGGCTGACATCCCTTCTGGCTCCAGATCCTGCTTGCTGTTCCACTACACTGATCTCTGACCTTATGGCTTGGCTGACTATCCATTGTGGTTACCGAACTTTGGCTATGTTTTGACTGTTTGTTCTATTTACTTTTATTATTAAACAAGTGTGATTTAACTGTACTTCTGTCTCGGTCTCATTCATGGTTTCTGATAACAACAACATGATCAAAGTATTACCTTTATAGAAATAAAAATGGAAGACCTATTCTCTTCCCATAATGAGCTGGTGGATAGCTTTGCAGAACATGAAGACGAGCTTCAATTAATCAACCTTAAGCTCACAGACCTGGAGGATTGCTCCAGGCAAAACAATATAAAGTTCCGCAATTTCTCGGAAATGGTTCAACAATCAGACCTAGTTCAATACCTGCAGTCCCTTATACGCACATTGCTACCTGACCTAAATGACTGTGATATGGAGATTGACAGGGCACCCAGACTTCCCAAACCCCCTCACCTTCCATCTTCCACACCCAGGGATGAACTGGCCTGCATTCATTTTTTATGGTTAAAGAAAAGGTCAAGTATGCTGCTAAATGTATGACACGATTACCGTTACACTACAATCGCTGTCTATGCTGATCTTTCCAAGGCGACTGTTGACACAATGACCCAATTATCCAAAGCTTCTTAGCCTCAACTGATCTCCCATCTGTCACCCCTGACCAACTGGATGCACTCTCCCAACCCTTCACAGATGACAAAATTCTCAAGGCCATTAACGATTTGCCCCTCCAAAAATCACCTGGGGAAGATAGCTATGGCAATGAATTCTCCCCCACCTCATGACCCTCTTCAACTCTGCTGCCACCTCTGGTTCTTTTCCAATTGATATGCTGCATTCTATTATAACTAGAGATGAGCCGAACACCCCCCCCCCCCCTCCTTTGTTCAGTTTGCAGCAGAACAAGCGAACAGGCAAAAATTTGTCCGAACACACAAACACTGTTAAAGTCTATGGGACATGAACCTGAAAAATCAAAAGTGCTAATTTATAAGGCTTATATGCAAGTGCCATAAAAAGTATTTGGAGACCTGGATCCTGCCTCAGGGGACATGTATCGATGCAAAAAAGGTTTAAAAACTGATGTTTTTTCTTGGAGCTGTGATTTTAATAATGCTTATAGTGAAACAATAAAAATAAAATATTCCTTTAAATATCATGCCTGGGGGTGTCCTTAGTATGCCTGTAAAGTAGCACATATTTCCCATGTGTCTAACAGTGCCACAGCAAAATTACATTTCTAAAGGAAAAAATGTCATTTAAAACTGCTCACGGATGTAATGTATTGTCGGATCCTGGCAATAGAGATGAAAAATACCCCCAAAAAAATGGCATGGCTATCATCCCAAAATCCATACCAGGCCCTTCAGTTCTGCTATGAATATTAAGGGGAATCTCACACCAAAATTTTTAAAATATGGACAGCCATACAAGGTTACCAGGTTCAAGCACCAATTCTCCTTATTTCTTCCTGTCGAAGGCTTCTTTGTTGTGCTCTTGGGACTTCGTCATGGTTTCCTGTAGTAATTGGTTATTAGAGGAGAAAAATGTATTGTTTCCTGGACCGCTGGTACAGAACATTCAGGAAGGGAGTTGGGCAGAAAGGATGAGTGAAACCCGTAGTTGGCAAAAAACAGACTTTGTTTTGTGGCTGAGTGATCAGATTTATTGTAGGCAAATTCAGCCAAAGGAAGCAGAGTGAGTCAGTCATCCTGAGAAAAGGAGGAAAAACAGCGCAGGTATTGCTTAACGGTCTGGTTGCTCCTCTCAGTTTGACCATTAGTCTGGGGATGGTAGGCGGTGAAAAATGATAGTTCAATTCCCAGGGCTTTACACAGAGCTCTCAGGAATGGAGAAGTAAATTGTACTTCGCGATCAGAAACAATATTAACCGGGATTCCATGGAGTTTAATTACTTCTCTGATGAACACTCGTGCTGTTTCAGGAGCAGAGGGAGTACCCTTCATCGGAATGAAGTGAGCCATCTTAAATAATCAATCTACCACCACAAAGATGGCAGTATGCCCTTCTGCCAGAGGCAATTCAACAATAAAGTCTATGGACAACATCTTCCATGGCCTGTCTGGAACAGGCAGGGGTTTCAGTAATCCCAGGCCCTGTTTCTACTGGTCTTATTCCGAGCACAGGTAGTGCAGGACTCTACGTATCTCTTGCAGTTTTTAAGTACTTGAGGCCACCAGAAGGTGCACTGGACGAGATCAGCAGTCTTGGTGACACCAAAATGCCCTGCCATTGCATGATCTTGACAAAGTTCTAAGATTGTGACCTGTAGGCCTTCGGGTACAAAGATTTTGCTTCCGTACTAAAGCAGTCCATCCTTAGCTTGCAGTTCTGTTCTTATGGCAGGTGCCGACCCTAGTGAGGCTTGCTTGATCCACAAGAGCAGGACTTTTTGCAACAGGAGAAAATTTTCTGGGGATAGAATAGTGTCTGGAGGCAAAGTTTCTTTGGACTTATGGAACATCCTAGAGAGAGCGTCAGGTTTTATGTTTTTGGAGCCTGCCCGATAGGTAATGTGGAAGGAAAACCTGAACAGGGCCCACCTGGCTTGTCGTGGCCTCAACCTCTTTGCAGTCTTCAGATATTCCAGGTTTTTGTGACCTGTGTAGATCAGGATAGGATGAGCAGCTCCCTTAAAAAGGTATCGGCATTCTTCAAGAGTGGATTTTATGGCCAGTAGTTCCCGATCTCCTACGTCATAATTTCTTTCTGCAGTTGACAATTTATGAGAGAAGAAGGCTACTGGGAATAACAAAGCTTTGGCCCCTTGTCGTTGGGAAAGAATCGCTCCAACAGAAATTTCAGAGGCATCTACTTCCAGAACAAATGGTAGGGAGGAATCAGGGTGCTTCAGGACAGCAGTGGAAGTAAACAGTCTTTTGAGGGACTCAAAGGTGATTTGAGCTTCTGGGGACCAATGAAAGCAAACCCCTTGTTTGGTTAACTGAGTGATGGGGCAGATGATAGCTGAGAACACTTTGATATATTTTCTATAGAAATTGGTGAAGCCGACGAAACGTTGGACCCCTTTTTTCTTCCGAGGATCCATTTTGATTCCTTCTATGGAAATTATTAGTTCTAATCATGGAATACTCTCTTGCTTGAATGCACATTTTTCAGCCTTAGCGTACAGACCATGTTGTTGGAGCCGGGCTAAGACACATCTATTGTGTTTGCGGCTGAAGTCCAGAGAGGAAGAGAAGATGAGGATGTCATCTAAGTAGACTATGATGAACAAATCCAAGTAGTCCCAGAAGACATTGTTTATGAAATACTGAAACGTAGCGGGACATTGCACAACCCAAAAGAAATCACCATGTACTCAAAGTGCTCAAAGCAAAAAGCTGTCTTCCACTCATCCCCTTTTCTGATATGGACCAGGTTATAGGCCCCTCGAAGATTTCATTTAGTGAAAATAGTAGCCGTCCCCAGGAATAACTCTGGTACCAAGGGGAGAGGGTACCGATTTTTAACAGTAATTTTATTAAGTTCACGATAGTCTATGCAGGGGCGAAAGGAACAATCCTTCTTTTCCACAAAAAAGATGCTTGCACCTTCTGGGGATGTGGAAGGTCAAATTAAATCTTTCTTTAGGTTTTCATCAATGTACATTTTCAGTGTCTCTTTCTCCAACTCAGTCAAAGGGAAAATCCTGCCAAAGGGAACTTTGGCTCCGGGAAGGAGCTTGATGGGGCAGTCATAAGCCTGATGAGGTGGAAGGGTCTCTGCCCCCTTTTTACTAAATACATCTAAGAAGTAATTATAGGCCTCGGGGACCGACTGGCGTCGCTCAGAATCAGAGTTCAAACATAACAGAGCAGGAGATTCAGAATACAGAACTATTGGCAGTACAGAGAGAGGAACGTGATTTCCCTGGTGACCCAATTTATAGAAGGGTTATGGGCCTGCAACCACAGCATACCAAGAATGATAGGGAACAATGATGAAGAAATAATGTCCAGGTGAAGCAGTTCTTGGTGCAGATTGGAGATAGTGACTGAAAGGGAAGCAGTTTCTTGTATAACTGGTCCAGATTTTTATCGGCAAGGTGGATAGAACGTCCTTGGGCCTTGTATAGCAGAGGGATCTGGTGTTTGACTGCAAAAGAAGAGTCCATGAAGCAGCTACAAGCCCCAGAGTCAATGATAGTGGGGACTTGTAAAGTGCTTCCTGGGGGATGCAACAAGATAGAGAGAGTGAGGTGAGAGGAAGTCTTAAGGTAAGTAGGTGCACCATGAGAAGAGACAGACAGGCACTAACGGAGCTTGGTAGGACAGTTCCTGACATAGTGCCCAGGTCCCCGCAGTACAGGCACAGGTTGTTGGCATTCCTCCATCATGAGAGAAGGGCAAAGGACTCCAGGCTGCATGGGTTCAGAGGTATCAGGTGCGGGGGCTGGACTAGAAGTTTGAGCCAGATGGGTGTAGTTTGGAACTCTGGGCAACATCCAGGTAGGGCAAGTGGACCCAACACCTCTTTCCGCTCCCTCAGCCACCAATCAATTTGAATAGAAAGGTTGATTAGGGCACCCAGGGTTTGAGGAATTCCTACTCAAGCTAGTTCCTCTTTCAAGGGATCAGAGAGCCCCATGTGGAACTGGTAACAGAGGGCACCATCATTCCAGTCCGTATGAGCACACCATCAGCGGAATTCTGCGGCATAGTCCTCTACTGCCCTACGCTCTTGTTGGAGGGTATGCAGGGCAGCTTCTGCAGTTTCAGAGAGCTGTGTGTCCTCGTAGAGTTGGGCCATTGTGTCAAAAAAGGTATTCAAATTAGTTAATGCCTCGGCTTTCTGTTCCAGAAGGCGGCAGGTCCATGCTTGGGGGTCACCCAGAAGTAAAGACACCACAAAGCCCACTTTAGTGGCTTCAAGTACAGTTTGTATGAGTTCCGGAATGCCCTGAATTTACTTTGTTCCCTGGAAAACTTTTCTGGAGTGGGAACTCTTGGTTTGGGAGGCAGCATAACTACTGTGGGAGAAGTAGTGCTGGAAGCAGAGTAAGAAGGCCCCTGAGTAGTAGTGGGCGAAAAAAGTACTTGGACCCGTTCTTCCAGACATGTATATACTTTCTGGAGACTTTTAACAGCCTGCGTAAGGCCTCCCAGGTGCATACAAAGTTCCTTCAGAGGAGAGGCTCCCTGCTGGGGCTTGGTCATGGCTGTCTGTTACTGTCACATACCTAATGGACGAGCCCGACCTGCAGGGGATGGCCTCTCTTGCGGCTCTGATGCGAGGGCATTTGTAGGATGAACAGGAAGCACAAGAGTCACGGGTGCCTGGCAGGATCAACAGCAGAAGATGGATCAGGAACTCAGAAAGCACTATGTAGCAGGACCTCAGACTGGGCCGGAAGGTAGGCAGGAACCTGTAAGGAGCTGGAGCGGCATGCAGGTGCAGCAAACTTGGACTGGACAGCTGGGCTGCAGATAGGCACTGGACAGCAATCTGGAAGCTGGACAGCAGACAGGAACCAGGTACCAGGATACCGGAGCTGGACCTCAGACTGGAGCTGGGCTGCAGATAGGAGCTGGACAGTGAGCTGGAAGCTGGGCAGCAGACAGGAACCAGAAAACTGAGACTGGAGGGTCAGACAAGCCGGGTCAGTAATCAGGCAGACAGTGGAGGTACCAGAGGATCAGGCAGAAGAGTAGTCAGACAGGCCGAAGACGGATGCAGGCAGATGACAGGGATGGTCGGAGACAAGCCAGGTAAAGCACAAGCACATGAACAGGTTTTCATGGGATCAAGACACACGCATGCTGTAGAACAGACAGCAAGATCCCAGTGTGACAGTCCAGTTCAAATAGCCTGTCTGGTGCCAATGCGCATCCGCACGCGCATGTTCATAGGCACACACACATGTGCATGCGCACAGGCATGGACGAACGCGCATCGGCAAGCTCAGGATGCCTGTTACTGGAAGGATCTTCCTGACAATATCAGTGTATTCTACCCAGTCACTCCTGCCCTTCAAGGGGTTAATATATAAGACTCAGCTACCTCAGTATATGGAACTTTATGGAACGTCGGAACTCCGTCGGAAAAATCTTCAGAGTTTATTCTGACGGGAAAACTGGTCGTGTGTACAGGGCATCAGAGATCTCCAAACTGAATATAACATGCCTGATACCAAAGTTTACATACATGAGGATCTCCCCTCTATTATTACTACGGATGAGCCAAACACCCCCGGTTCGGTTCGCAGAAGAACATGCAAACAGGCAAAAAGAATTCTAAACACTGGACTCCATAGACAAGTAAATACACATTGTTTTTAATTTGCATACAAAGAATTTAAACAAATTAAAAAAAAAAAAAATTAAAATTTAAAAGTAGATGGGTGAAGTTTCTCTTTAAAGTGTGTATACCACCCAAAGTACTTTTCTTAAATTTTGGGCAGAGCTCTAAAAATTGTGAATTTCTCATTTAGTGGTCAAAGGTGTTCTTCAACAGTAATGCCAAGCAAGAGATCACACACATATCATGTTACTACCTTAAGCCTCAGGCCGGGTTCACATATAGGCAAATTGGATGTTGGCTTCCCCACGTCCAATTTGCATGACAGGTGAGTGTGACCGGCTCTCAATAGAGCCAGTTCTCACATGTCCGGGGCAGCCACGCTCCAGATTGAAAAAGCGTCCGGTGCATCTTCAGGTCTGGTTCAGGTGCGAATTCAGGCTACAATAGACAAACAAAGATTTGGGGGGCACACCCTAAAAGATGCATTAAAGATGATGCAGCCATAAGACCATGCAAACAGAACAAAATATTACAACTCACACATGCAAAAATTAAATTTAACTCCTTCAAGGCTATTTAAAACACCTGAACATTTAAAAACAAATATGGGGATTTAGTCACACCATATGGCTATATGGGGCTTAAGCCCACTTACTGCGTAAAAGTACCCCATTAGAGGAGTGTATTTCTCCCATGGTTCGGAGAAACAGGATCTTCCATTCTATGGACAGCTTAGAATCCACTGATAATGGGGTATTTTGACGCATTAAATGGGCTTATGCACTATATAGCCATATTTTTTTAAATGTTCAGGTGTTTTAAATGGTCTTGAAGGAGATAAATGTAATTTCTGCATGTGTGCGCTGTAATATTTTGTTCTGTTTGTATAGTCTTATGGCGGCACCATCTTTGATGCATCTTTTAGGGTGCGCTCCCCAAATCTTTGTTTGTCTATTGTATAGAATCTGACCAAATCCCTTTGGGCTGGAGCACTCCACTCCACCATCATTGTCTCTTATTAGTGTCCACCTGTGTTATAGGAGGAGTCCTTTAGTTCTCCCATATAGAGGAGTGTATTTCTCCCATGGTTCAGAGAAGCAGGATCTTCCATTCTATGGACAGCCTAGGACCCATTGATAATGGGGTACTTTGACGCAGTAAGTGGGCTTAAGCACCATATAGCAATATGGTGTGACTAAATCCCCATATTTTTTGAAAATTTTCAGGTTTTGTAAATAGCCTTGCAGGAGTTAAATGTAATTTTTGCATGTGTGCATGTAATATTTTGTTCAGGCTACAATAGGGACATAAATCACACCTAAACTGGTGTACAGAAACGCACCGGACCCCAGGCATGAACCCACAGCTGTACATGTGTGAATATGGCCTTACATAGGTCTCATGTGCATACTAAAAGCCATATGGTAACTGTGGAAAGTGATATCTACAGTACATGTTAAATTTGGTAAGCATTGAATGAGCATTGTGTAGATTTATTTGCTAGTATCCTCACCTGTAATCCAGGACATTGAACCATTTTCAGTATCGGGTAGGGCAGTGTGGAAACAAGAATCACAGGGAGCTAAAGAACATTCAGCTATCAGCACACATTAAAGTGGTTGTAAACCCTTACAAACCACTTTGACCTACAGGTAAGCCTAGATTAAGGCTTACCTGTAGGTCCAAGAAATATCTCCTAAACCTATACGGTTTAGGAGATATTTACCCGAAGACAGCCACCGCTGTCTACAGCGCGTGCGTTGTAGACAGCGGCGTGCAGGCGCACCGGGCAGGCCGCAGATCGCGGCGACATGCCGCGAGTGTCGGCTCCCATGCGCATGCATGGGAGTGACGTCATCGATGCTCTGGCGAATCACAGCGCTGGAGCAACGAGACCCAAAAGTCACTCCGGGATCCATGGCAGCGGCAGACATGAAGACGGAGGATCGATTCGGGGGCTTCGTTCTCAGGTAAGTTATTCATAATGAGCTAGTATGCTATGCATACTAGCTTATTATGCCTTTACCTTGCAGGTTACTCCCCCCCCCCCCCCCCATGGGTTTACAACCACTTTAAGGCCTCATTTGAATAGGCAGCTTGGCACAATTCCTAGAGCTGGACGTGCGTGTGGGTGCGCCAATGCACGCCGACATGAGGGCTGGTGCATGCTGACATACACGAATGCACCGAAGCATCAGAGCCTGCTGGATACTGGTCAGAATAAACTTGTTAGCTTGCACAAGCTGTAGTGAACAAGCACTGATTCCTTGAAACCTTTAGACACTTTGACTTGCCTTGTTTTTTTCCTACAGCTATCTCTGTAAAATCCTGATCATGCTGATCTTTATTCATTTACAAGAGCAGATAATTTACTGGCTCTAGTTATTTTCAATTAATAAGTCATTTGAATTTTTGTTAAATGCATTATTGACATCTTAACGATATTTGGAGCAGCATGCAACTTAGCACATTGATTGTTCTTTTTCATTTGTGACCATGTCTTGTAAATGTTCCTTTTTGTTTCCAGCAAAACATTTTTTCTCTTCATTTACATTAGGAAGTTCTTTGAACATGTTGTTATGCCAGGGTGGTTGAATTTCAACAATGTCCATTTTCACGTTCGGCAATTGGCTTTGTACGCCTCCGTGTGTTGCAGATGCCTACATCTTCTGGTATCATGTAATATGCTGTTATAGAGTTTTTTGTAATTGGCATCTGGAGACAGAACACAGGATAACATCTAATATATTGCACATCCAATAACAGAGATGTCTGCAGCCAAATCCACAAACAACAAGCCTTAGCATTAAACCCTGCAAACCCTATCAATAAAGTATTTTATTTGGTTGCTTTTGTTCCCGTTCTGTCTGCCTGTATTATGTTTTTTAAATGAGTAAGCAGCAACATGTCACATTTTTGTTCTTGGGTTTAGATTTTGTGACCTAAAGATAACCATGTACAGTAGTAACTTAAAGCGGGGTTCCACCCTAAAGTGGAACTTCCGCTGATCGGAACCCTCCCCCCTCCGGTGTCACAATTGGCACCTTACAGGGGGGGGGGGGGTGGAGATACCTGTCAAAGACAGGTATTTACACCCACTTCTGGGCATAGACTCCCGTGGGAGTCTATGTCATTTCCTGTCCTGCCGCGCTGTCTGCTGGGACACACACGGGTCCCAGTGACAGCGCGGAAAATTCCTATTGTGCTGCGCGACTCGCGCATGCGCAGTAGGGAACCGGGAAGTGAAGCCGATTCGCTTAGTTACAAAGCACTCCCTAGGAACACATTTAACCCTTTGATCGTCCCTGGTGTTAACCCCTTCCCTGCCAGTGTCATTAGTACAGTGACAGCGCATTATTTTTTACCACTGATCACTATATTGGTGTCATTGGTTCCCAAAAAGTGTCACTTAGTGTCTGATTTGTCCACCACAATGTTGCAGTCCCACTAAAAATCGCTGATCGCCGCCATAACTAGTAAAGAAATAAAAATTTAAAATTCCATAACTCTATCCCCTAGTTTGTAGACACTATAACTTTTGCGCAAACCATTCAATATGTGTTCGTTGGATTTTTTTTTTATAAAAAATATGTAGCAGAATATATATTGGCCTAAATTGATGATGAAACATTTTTTAATAGATATGTTTTATAGAAGAAAGTAAAAAATAATGTTTTTTTTTTTTCAAAATTGATGGTCTTTTTTGTTTATAGCACACACAAAAAACGCAGAGGTAATCAAATACCACTAAAAGAAAGCTCTATTTGTGGGGAAAAAAGGACATCAATTTTATTTGTGTACAGTGTTGCACGATTTCACAACTGTCATTTAAATGAATGCAGTGTTGTAGCGCAAAAAATTGCAATAAACAGTTAAATTGTAATCCTCCAATTGAAAATATATATATATATTTTTAATTTCAACATTATAGTCTTTAAGGTGCAACCATATCACTTGGTGTGAAGCTAATAAGAATCAACCTTACTGCTAGTATGTGGCCATGAGACTGGCTTAAAAAGTACTCAGGGAGATGTGCAGCTACATTGGGTATAATGCCATGTACACACGACCGGATTTTAATGCCGCGTACACACGGTCGGAGAATCGGTCGGAATGCGTCTTATCGGACCGTGTCATCAGATAATCCGACTGTGTGTGGTATGCATCAGACTGATTCCGTCCGAATCTCCGTCGGACCCAATTTTCCAACATGTTGGAAATATTTCCCGACCAACTGGGCCGGTCGGACGTAATACGATCATGTGTAGAGAATTTTGATCAGACCAAGTGCCACGCATGTTCAGATCAAATTCCTACATCAAAGCTATTGGCTACTAGCCTGAATCTAGTCCCATCGTAATGAAATTACGTCATCACGTTCTGAAAGATCAGATTTTTTGACAACTTAGTCCGACCATATGTATGCAACAGTTTCGGACACACTCACGGATTTGGTTGTGGAAATCTCTGACCCTGTGTACAGGGGCTTAGACAGCAAAGGTCTGGCAGAACGAATCCGCCGGACAATTCGATCGTGTGTGGGCTTCATCGGACCTTTGCTGTCTAAATATCAGACGGAATTTAGATTTAGAACATGTTTCAAATCTTTTCGATGGACTTGAGTGCGGTCGAAAAATCTGTTCATCTGTATGCTAGTCCGATGGAAGTAAAGTGATGCTAGGGCAGCTATTGGCTACTGGCTATGAACTTCCTTATTCTAGTCCAGTTGTACGTCATCACAATCGAATCCGTATGATTTTGGTGTGATTGTGTGTGGCCGAGTCTGTTCATTCAGAAAGTCCGTTGGAAGTCCACCGAAAGTCCATCAGGAAGACCGTCGGGCCTAGTCTGCCGGAAAGTCCAGTCGTGTGTACACGGCATATGGAGTGCATAGTTCGGGCCCCTTTCTGCCAACATAGTAACAGTGAGTCAGTCGCAGGGTGAAGACTGTTCTGCAGAGGAAGTCATGACAGTCATGCTGGTGACACCAAGGTCTGCCATGTTGTTTTATCATGCATACATGATAGTTTACGGTTTTGGGGTGTTATTCAAGATATGCAAACAGAGATCATACAAACACTTGTATGCATAACATTTAATTAGGCAATGACATACCGTCTTTGCGGCGGGGCACAATGATCACACCAGACATGGGAATAACGCAGCTCTGATACAAGACTCCCTATTACAAGTTTTAGCTGTAATATATACAGGACTAGTTAGTAGCATTTGATCAGTCGTAAGCAACATTACTGTACCTTCTAAGGAAGATAGCACATTCCTGACATTCCTATAGTATGAAGTCATCTAATGTAACCATCCTTATATGTCCTCATATGGCCCCTTAACCAGGTTTAGATTTAATTCTTGGATATTATGAGCCAATATTAATAAGGAAGTATTTCCCCATCACATGTCGTCACTCAAGGGTGCTTCTCATGCCCTGAAGACGAAGCCCCCCCTAACTCAGAGAACTGACTGGGCACATAGTCATGGACACTGGCTAACCGGGAGCCCTTGGAGCTTCCAGTGGTGTTTTAGAAGATGTAATTGTGTTTTTAGGTTAATGTGAGATAATTCCGACTCTGACTTCAAATAAGTCCTTCTGGGTTGAACAGCATTCTACTCTCTGGTAAAAGTGTACAAGACTTTAAATGAACCATACATTCAAAAGCAACGGATTCTTCAATCAGCTTCAGGTGTGGGGCATCTTAGGGAAGGGAAGGCACGTATGTAAGGCATGTCCCGGTACAACGTCACATGACATCCACCCGGAACCACGAAAAGTCCAGCCGAGCCTATAGTAAAATGAACGTTAAATGCCATTCATTAGGGAGAAAGTCTTTTAAATGTAGCTGAAAGGATAACATTAAAAATATACAATTCCTTAAAATAACATGCTGTGGGGATGCTTTAAACCTGCATGTGAAGTTTTGGAGCTGTACATTGTACCCCTTTAAAAGACACATTTTTGTTTACAAACAGCAGCCAAGGATCTGTCATTTTGCAGTAGTACTCAAAATGAGAGCCTCCTAGCTGATGTTTGTTTATAAAATTTGTTTAGCAAACTGCAAACTCATATTCATCCTGAACCCAAAGCTTATTCCTAGTCAAGAGCATGACAGTGGTGGCTATAGAATCAAAGCCTTACCAGACAGTAAGACATTATTGGGACCTAACCACTGTTTACATGTATGAACCTGTTTTAGCAAATGTGTTCCCAGCACAAAGGGTCTCATTTATCAAGGTGTCTGAAAAAAATCATATTAGCAACCCAAATTTTCTCTTCTAAGGATAACCTCACGAGATTTTGTGTGTGCATGGGCCTGACCTCAAGGTAGTATGCTTTACACAACTTTTGTTGTACAGTTGTATGCAAATTTTTGCATACCCTTGTAGAAGTTGTAATATACAGTTCCACTTTAAAATAAAACATGAGTGAGCAGAGAAGAAAATGGGATTCATAGTCAACTGTAGGTTATAACAGAATGGCACAATCATAAAACATGGCAACAAGTAAACAAATTAAATGATTCCTGTTCAAAGGTCTGCACACCCTTAGTTCTTAATACTGTGTATTGCCCCCTTTAGCATCAATGACAGAATGCAGTCTTTTTTAACCACTTTCAGACCGGACCATTTTGCTGGTAAATGACCAGAGGTCTTTTTACACTTTGGCACTGCGCTGCTTTAACTGGTAATTGCGCGGTCATGCAATGTTGTACCCAAACAAAATTTGCGTCCTTTTCTTCCCACAAATAGAGCTTTCTTTTGATGGTATTTGATTGCCTCTGCGATTTTTATTTTTTGCGATATAAACGTAAAAAGACCGCAAATTTTGAAAAAAAATGATATTTTCTACTTTTTGTTATTAGAAAAATCCAATAAACTCAATTTTAGTCATACATTTAGGCCAAAATGTATTCAGCCACATGTCTTTGGTAAAAAAAAAAGTCAATAATTGTATATTTATTGGTTTGCGCAAAAGTTGTCACATCTACAAACTAAGGTACGTTTTCTGGAATTTACGCAGCTTTTAGTTTACGACTGCCTATCTCATTTCTTGAGGTGCTAAAATGGCAGGGCAGTACAAAACCCCCCCAAATGACCCCATTTTGGAAAGTAGACCCCCTAAGGAAATTGATAAGAGGCATGTTGAGCCCATTGAATATTTTATTTTTTTGCCTCAAGCGATTGAATAATGACAAAAAAAAAAATTTTTTTTTTTTTTACACAAAGTTGTCACTAAATGATATATTGCTCACACATGCTATGGGCGTATGTGAAATGACACCCCAAAATAAATTCTGCTGCTTCTCCTGAGTATGGGGATACCACATATGTGGGACTTTTTGGGAGCCTAGCCGCGTACGGGGCCCCGAAAACCAAGCACCGCCTTCAGGCTTTCTAAGGGCGTAAATTTTTGAGTTCACTTCTCACTACCTATTACAGTTTTGAAGGCCATAAAATGCCAAGATGGCACAAAACCCCCACAAATGACCCCATTTTAGAAAGTAGACACCCCAAGCTATTTGCTGAGAGGCATGTTGAGTTCATGGAATATTTTATATTTTGCCACAAGTTGCAGGAAAATTACAAACTTTTTTTTTTTTTTTTTTTTTTTAACAAAGTTGTCACTAAATGATATATTGCTCATGCATGCCATGGGCATATGTGAAATGACACCCCAAAATAAATTCTGCTGCTTCTCCTGAGTACGGGGATACCACATATGTGGGACTTTTTGGGAGCCTAGCCGCGTACGGGGCCCCGAAAACCAAGCACCGCCTTCAGGCTTTCTAAGGGCGTAATTTTTTGATTTCACTCCTCACTACCTATTACAGTTTTGAAGGCCATAAAATGCCAAGATGGCACAAAACCCCCACAAATGACCCCATTTTAGAAAGTAGACACCCCAAGCTATTTGCTGAGAGGCATGTTGAGTCCATGGAATATTTTATATTTTGCCACAAGTTGCGGGAAAATTACAAACTTTTTTTTTTTTTTTTTTTTTCACAAAGTTGTCACTAAATGATATATTGCTCACGCATGCCATGGGCATATGTGAAATGACACCCCAAAATAAATTCTGCTGCTTCTCCTGAGTATGGGGATACCACATATGTGGGACTTTTTGGGAGCCTAGCCGCGTACGGGGCCCCGAAAACCAAGCACCGCCTTCAGGCTTTCTAAGGGCGTTACAGTTTTGAAGGCCATAAAATGCCAAGATGGCACAAACCCCCCCCAAATGACCCCATTTTGGAAAGTAGACACCCCTAAATTTAGGGGTACACTAGTGAGACTAGGTAATAAATGGCGGGTGCCCTGAAACTATAAAAAAATAACTAACCAACCAGCGTCACCTGTAACAGTTATATGGTGATCACTGGTGAAAGGGTTAACTAGGGGGCAATTAGGGGGCTTTATGCGGTAGTATATGGGGGTCCCTGGCGCTATAAAAAGCTGCAGCGAACCTAAATACCTACCTGCCTAACTAGCGTCACCTGTGACACTAATACAGCGATCAGAAAAACGATCGCTTATTAGGCTGGGTTCACACTGGAGCGATGCGGGAACGCCACGAATGCGCGGCGGGTTCCCGCATCGCATGCCTCCCGGCGGCAGTTCACACTGCCCTATGCGAACTGCTGGGAGTGTCAGTGAAATGTTACTGACACCCCCAGATCAGTTCGCATATCGCAGTGCGATCTGCAAACTCGGATCGCATGGTGTGAACACCCATGCGATCCGATTCTGCTGCGGGCCAAAAAAAGGGTCCCGTGCGAATTTGCGGCGGGTGCGGCGGGTGCGGCGAATGGCTGAACTCGAATCGCACAGAGATCGGATGTGATTTGCACTGCAGTGCGGTGCGAATCACATCCGTTCTCATAAACCGCTGCAATGTGAACCCAGCCTTAGTGACACTGGCGACGGGGGGTGATCACGGGGTTAAACCTTTATTGGGGGGGTTAGGGGGGTACCTTAGAACTAAAGGGGGCTAACCCTAACTGCCCTAACAGTTATTAGTCACAAATGACACCCGCCGGGTGATCAGGGGGTTAAACCTTTATTAGGTAATAAATGGCGGGTGCCCTGAAACTATAAAAAAATAACTAACCAACCAGCGTCACCTGTAACAGTTATATGGTGATCACTGGTGAAAGGGTTAACTAGGGGGCAATCAGGGGGCTTTATGCGGTAGTATATGGGGGTCCCTGGCGCTATAAAAAGCTGCGGCGAACCTAAATACCTACCTGCCTAACTAGCGTCACCTGTGACACTAATACGGCGATCAGAAAAATGATCGCTTATTAGGCTGGGTTCACACTGGAGCGATGCGGAAACGCCGCGAATCCGCGGCGGGTTCCCGCATCGCATGCCTCCCGGCGGCAGTTCACACTGCCCTATGCGAACTGCTGGGAGTGTCAGTGAAATGTTACTGACACCCCCAGATCAGTTCGCATATCGCAGTGCGATCTGCAAACTCGGATCGCATGGTGTGAACACCCATGCGATCCGATTCTGCTGCGGGCCAAAAAAAGGGTCCCGTGCGAATTTGCGGCGGGTGCGGCGGGTGCGGCGAATGGCTGAACTCGAATCGCACAGAGATCGGATGTGATTTGCACTGCAGTGCGGTGCGAATCACATTCGTTCTCATAAACCGCTGCAATGTGAACCCAGCCTTAGTGACACTGGCGACGGGGGGTGATCACGGGGTTAAACCTTTATTGGGGGGGTTAGGGGGGTACATTAGAACTAAAGGGGGCTAACTCTAACTGCCCTAACAGTTATTACAGTCACAAATGACACCAATGCAAAAAATAAAAAATAAAAAAAATAAATGACATTGGTGTCACTGTGACTGGGGGGCAGGGGTAATTGGGGGGGTGATCGGGGGGTAAAGGGGGGGTGTGAGTGTGCCTGGCATGTTCTACTGTGTGTGTAGAGTGTTGGTGCAACTTACTGATCCGCTCTCCTCCGTGTCGGAACGAAAAATACCGACACGGAGGAGAGAATACATCACTTCCTCTCCTGTGTTTACATTACAGGAGAGGAAGTGATGTCACCGGGGATTTCTATTCGTCGGGAGCGATCGCGAGGGGGTGGCCATGAATGAATGGCCGTCCCCTCGTCCGGGATCGCTCCCGAACGAATACCGACTGCCGCAGGCACCGGGCGGGGGCCCGATCGGGCCCCCGACCCGCGGGAGGCAAGGGACGTACATGTATGTCCTTATGCCTGCCCGTGCCATTGTACCGACGTACATCGGCGTGCGGCGGTCGGCAACTGGTTAATAGTTGTCTGAGGCACCATATTCTTGCAGCTTGTCTTGCATGAACCACACATTTAAGATCTCCCCAGAGTGGCTCGATGTTATTTAGATCAAGAGACTATGATGACCACTCCAAAACCTTCACCTTTTTTCTGCTGTAGCCACTAGAGGGTAAACCTGGCCTTGTGTTTAGGGTCATTGTCGTACTGGAAAGTCAAAGCGGGTCCCATGCGCAGCTTTAGTGCCAAAGAATGCACATTGTCTGCCAGAATGTCCTGATAACAAGCTGCATTCATCTTGCTATCAATTTTCACAAGATTCCCCATACCTTTGCAACTCACACACCCCCAAAACATCAATGAGCCGCTACCATGCTTTACAGTGGGGATGGTATTCTTATCGCTGTTGAACCCTCTCCAAACATAATGCTCATGGTTGTGACCATAAAGCTCTATTTTGGTCTCATCACTCCAGAATGAAGTGTGGCAGAAACTGTGAGGCGTGACAAGGTGTTGTCAGGCACAGTGTAACCAAGCATTTTTGTGGCATTGTTTTTGTTCAAGTATTTTTCAGAACAGCCTGTATCTCTCCTGTGGTTACTTGTGGGTTTTTCTTTCTATCCCAAAATATTCTTCTGACATTTGTAGCTGCAATCCTTCTTGGTCTACCTGGCCTTGGTTTGGTATCAAGAGATTCATGGATTTTCTACTTCTTAACAAGGGATTGAACAGTACTGACTGGCATATTCAAGGCTTTGGATATCTTTTTATAACCTTTTCCATCTTTATAAAATCTCATTACCTTGTTATGCAGGTCTTTTGACCATTCTTTACTCGTCCCCATGGCTCAGTATCTAGCCATCTCAGTGCTTCCACGTGAGAGCTAACAAACTCATTGACTATACACAGACACTGCTTGCAATTTAAAAAGCCACAGATGTGGAAAATTAACCTTTAATTAACAGTCAACCTGTTTGTGTCACCTTATGTGTCTGTACCAAGGCCAAACATTCCTGGGTATGCAAACTTTTGATTAGGGCTCAGGGTGATTTCTGTTATTATTATGATTATAAAAGAAGCCAAACAACTATGTGATAATAAATGGCTTCATATGATCCCTTTCCTTTATAACTGTATGTCTTCTAATTATCCTTTATGCCTCCTTCTCTTAGTGTTTCCTCCCTTCCTGTGCCTACTTATTAAGTTGTGTCTGGTTGCTTCTTGCTGGAACATACTTGTTTATTCAGCTTTTGTGGTCAGTTCCTGACATGATTTGTGTGCTTGATTAGTTGGTTGCTCCTGTTTAGTCCATTTGCTCAAATCATCTTGGGCTTGTTTGTTAATTAAAAACTGTAACTAGTATTTGATAATCTGTTTATTTTTGTTGTATTGCCAGTGAGGGTTACAGCCTAGGTTTTGCTAGCCACAAAACTGCATCTCTAACATCGGGGGTTCTGGTGAAGACCAGGCACTCTCAGGTCCATGCCCTCACATGAGCCTTTTCCACCCTCTGTCCTGTCTGTTTTTGTTCATTGAGAGCGAAAAATAAGGAGCAAGAGGAAATCTCTCCAATGTAAAATCTCCTCTTAACATGCTGGTAGGTTAATTGTATCCCATCTAAATTGTCCCTAGTATGTATGAATGTGCTGCATAAAATAAATAAGTGTGTGTATATATGGTGAGGTAGCGCATGCATATATATATATACATATATATTGGGGTATAGTAGAAATATATGGCCTGTACAGATAGCACTTCTATAGAACAGATCTCCGGGTACCTTACACTGGGAAATCCGACGCATGCACACTAGAGAGTGGATTTCCCAGGATCATACTGCGCAACAGAAATCCAACACATGCACACTAGAGAGTGGATTTCCTTTGTCTGCACTGTGCATGTGCAAAATGGAAATCTGACACATGCACACTAGAGGGTGGATTTCCCTAGGCCATACTGCAAATGCGAGAAATGGAAATCTGACACATTCGCACAAGAGGGCAGATTTCCAGGATTGTACTGCGCATGTGTGGAGCGGAAATCTGACACATGCGCACTAGAGGGCAGATTTCCAGGATCGTACTGCAGAACAGAAATCCGATGCATGAGCAATAGAGGGTGGATTCCCTAGTCCGTACTGCGCATGTGTTAAATGGAAATCTGACGCATGCGCACTAGAGGGTGGATTTCCAGGATCATACTGCGCACAGAAATCTGATGCATGCACACTAGAGGGTGGATTTCCAGGATCATACTGCGCACGGAAATCTGATGCATGCACACTAGAGGGTGGATTTCCAGGATCGTACTGCGCACGGAAATCTGATGCATGCGCACTAGAGGGTGGATTCCCTAGGCACACTACGCATGCGTGCAACAGAAATCTGAGGCATGTGCACTAGAGGGTGGATTTCCAGGAGCATGCTGCGCATGTGCGGAACAGAAATCTGACGCATGCACACTAGAGGGCGGATTTCCTTGTCCGTACTGCGCATGTGCGGAACGGAAATGAGGGGGCTTTTTTTCTTCTTCCTGAGGCCATTTTAGTGTCATATTTTGCTCCCATCATAGAATGCTCCGGTAGAGCAAAATATGACACTATGTCATACAGTGCATGCTTCACGGTTACAATAGAAAAAATTGGAATATTCATTATAGGCATACAGCAGAGTAAACAGCGCAGAGCAAACAGGCCAGGGCACAGAGCAGAGCATACTGCACAGAGCACACTGTGGAGCAAACAGAGCAGAGTACACTGCAGAGCACTGAGCAAACAGCACAGAGCATACTGCACAGAGCAGAACACACAGAGCAAAGAGAGAAGAGCACACTGCGCAGAGCACACTACAGAGCAAACAGCAAAGAGCATACTGCACAGAGCAGAACACACAGCAGAGCACAGAGCAGAACACACTGCAGAGCACCTATCCTTTTAATGTTCTATCTGGCTCTTGAAAATAACATTTCAAATCGTATTGGTTGTTACAAAGAAACACAGGCAATTCTATTTCCTGACACCTTGATAAATGAGGCTCACTATCTTTTTTATAAAGTTGCTGAAAAAATACAGTTAGAAAATCATATGCATACAAAATATATATTTCTGCTAGGGTTATATGACTGCCTTTCTACATTAGAGTTTTCTACATATTGTAATATGTACAAATGGATCATCATCTTTTCATAAAACACATTCTAAACCATTAATCATGTGTTTATTTTACCATTCCGTAACAGTCTTCTACACCCATTGATATAGACGTTTGTGAAACAAACTGGCTATTGCTGAGTATCCCTTTCCTCCAGCTCAACATTCCAATAAATCTTTCTGTTGTTAATATAAGAAACACTAGTTTAAATGAATGTAGCTGTTTTGTTCGTATGGCTTTATTCATATGATAAATTACATGACTGGCATTCTATAACAGTATATAAACTTACCTTCCGTCCCATCATAAAATACTGTTACTGAAGCACAGCCAGTGCAGTAATATCATCTCAAGGAGAAGAATAGGACAACTTTCCATGTGTTTCCCTCCTAAAAGCAATAATAAAATGGAATGAGCTAGAAGGGCGGACTTCTTCCCAATTGTACTGTATGTGCTAGTTATAGGTTTTGGGAGAGTCTCCCATGGGGCAGATATATAAAATGTATCTCGTTATGCATGCCATGAATATAAAGGAGCAAATGTTCTATTCTAAGCTCTCCCAGAACTCTTTGTTTTTCAATAGGGATGAGCTGAAAATACCTGGGTTTGGTTCAAAGTGGATTAGGTGAACGCTACTGAAATCTGGGTGCCAAATCCAAACTCCATTTAAAGTGGTTGTAAACCCATGGGGGGGAAAAAAGCAACCTGCAAGGCAAAGTCATAATGAGCTAGTATGTATAGCATACTAGCTCATTATGAATAACTTACCTGAGAATGAAGCCCCCGAAGCGGTCCTCCGTCTTCATGTCTGCCGCTGCCATGGATCCTGGAGTGACTTCCGGGTCTCGCTGCTCCGGCGCTGTGATTCACCGGAGCAGCGATGATGTCACTCCTGCGCATGCGCACGGGAGCAGACACTCGCGGCAAATCACCGCGATCTGCGGCCTGCCCAGTGCGTCTGCGCGTCGCTATCTGCGGCGCATGCACCATAGACAGCGGTGGCTGTCTTTTTGGAAATATCTCCTAAACCTAACGTATAGGTTTAGGAGATAATTCTTGGACCTACAGGTAAGCCTTAATCTAGGCTTACCTGTAGGTCAAAGTGGTTTGTAACGGTTTACAACCACTATAAGTCAATGTTAAAAAAACATTATTGTCCTTTTTCTAGGCTAATGGGCAAGAAATTGAGCGCTCCAGATGACGTCGGTGTGACGAAACTAGTAGGGTGTGGCCACGGGACGTGCACCAATAAGTTTCAGCTTTAGCAACAATGGGACGTGTTTTATGTTGCTGGCGTTTTATGCTTTTGGCGTTTTGATACATATTTAAAGGGAGTATAACCTTGTTATTGAATAAAACATTGCTCATTTGAAATGGTTTACACTATGGAGACTCCTCTTTTTTGTTGAGAATCTAAACGGAGTACCCACAGCGGAACACTGGAATGATACTCAGCATTTAAGCTCACATCTCCTGCACAAACTGTCTGTACAAATCTTTTGGGACTTTGTGGAAACTTTTAGTGCTTCCTTGCACCTGTGCATTTGAGGACTTACTTACTGAGAGACTTTTATACTTTTATAGTTTTGCACCTTTGATACATTTGTTTGTATTGTCACAAATTAATAGTCGAGTAGCTCTTTAGAGTAATGATTGTATACTGGGCTTGTTTACACTGATATATATATAATTTTTTTAGCACAATTAAGCATGGACATTATTTGATTCATATATTTTTATTGGTATAATTTTTGCACGGTTATCATTTTTCTTTTTAGGATTGGTACAATTTTGCACGGATATAATTTGATTTATTTTCACTGATATTTTATACACTAGAATGTGGCTTTGAAAGGCGCACTTGGTTACACCTTACAAATATATATTTATTTAATCACAATAGGGGTTAAATAATAGAAGTACACATATTTCTTTATTTTTCCAATTTTTATTTAACTTTCAATTTTAAAGGTATAGCGCCAGATCTGTCTCTTTCCTTATACATGTAATATATTTCCATCCATGTGGTGGTGATATCAGGCAGAGCTAGCTCATACCACTAACATACTGTTTCTACCCATAGCGCAAACCCCCCCCCCCCCCCCCCAATATATTTTCAGATTGACTGGGAGTACATAGAGATCGCCTAATCACTAGGCACAGATGATCACTTTGTTCTTCCCTGACAGAACGGGGATCTGTTTGTTTACATTGAGAGATCCCCATTCTGGCTCTCTGTGGAACGATCGCAGGTGGCCGGCAGACATTGCGGACATTACGCACATCAGCTTCCCCGCTATGCAGCATGTGCGTGCCTGCTTTAGCTGTAAAACTGACCAATTTTGTTGAGAAAAAAACATTCCTCCCTGGGTGATCTATGTACATTGCATCCCTTTAGACGTGTTCCTATTGGAAATATCTCACCAAAAATGTAATTTTTGTTGCAGGGGATGCCTGAAATCTGACTTGTATCTGAGTTAGACTTCTGGGAAAATGAGTGAGCCAATAACACAAGCAGAAAATTATGTTTTTGAGGAGTGGTCAGTGCACATTCTGTGTACAGAACACCTCCAGGTAGCCATATTGCTTTGCATTTATAGAAAATTGCAGCGGCTGCAGATTGATAAAGAAGGTCATTTTTTAATAACATTCAATTACAATAGGACTTGTATTGCAATTGTGCACACTATATTATTTTTTTTTCTTTATTTGAAAGTTACCCTTTAAGTCAGGGGTAGGCAACCTCAGCCCCCTGGATGTGGTGAAACTACAAGTCCCATGAGACATTTCAAGACCCTGACAATCACAGGCATGACTCCTGAGTCAGAGTCCACCTGTGCCAAAAACATAGCTCACTGCTCACATTTCTCTACCTGACGATTTTTAACAGCAAAACTATTGTGGGGTGCCCACTGTTGCCTTGTAACGCTTTTACGGAAATGTATCGATTTCCATCAGAAAGAAAGAACCTGTATCTCTCTCCGGGCTGTTCTGCAAGCACTGGCCTGCTGTTGTCCAATCTTTACAGCATGGCACATCCGCAAAATGCAAAAAGCACTAAAACGGCATAGGTATGAATCCAGCTTTACATCCTAAATCATTTGCCTTGCTTGCAGTGTCTTCCAAACACTTGGTCACCACTGCAAGCTGCTCCTTGAGCTCAGGCTTTGCATACTGTGCATAATCCTTTTCCACTTCATTCAGTTCATCACAAGCACTATGCCGCAAACCATTCTCTCCACCATGCTCAGGATTTACTTTCCTTTTTCTCTGTTGTGTAATTATTGGATGTGACTGACTCTCATTCAGATCATCAAATAAAACACATACTCATCATCTGAAGACTGGGGCATGTCTTCCAGATTCCATGTGGAATCTGCAATCATCGCTCTCACTTTATGAATGAATGAATGAATGAAATACTTATATAGCGCACAATGCGAACTGAATCGCCTCTAGGCGCTGTGGCGAGCTTTGATCATCTGCTAAAAGAGGAAGGTCTTGACTTTATACTTCTCCTCTAGGGCAATCATTCAACATGCATTACTTTGCATACATTATTTGGTCAAAACCAACATCTTTCACTTTCTGAAATTCTTTCTGAAGCGCTTCATTCTTCTGCACCTCGCAGCAAAGGGCCTGCACAACTAACTACCCAGTAGTGGCAGCAGCTTTCCGCTCCTTCTTAGAATATACTCTCAAATCTAAACACAAAACCTGTGCACCAAGTTCAGTGCCAAGATCTGGATTAGGGATGGGCAAACAGTTCGGCCCAAGCATAAGTTTGGGCCGAACTTTCGCTGTTTGGACATTCGGCAAGTAGCCAAACGAGTGGCTCGACCGTTTTTTCACCCCCCGAAAATACCACAATACATTGTGGTGCTGAACAGTGCATTGCAAGACCTGATTGGCTGAAGCAGTGAAAGCTTCAGCCAATCAGAGCACAGAGCACTGTCGGAGTCATGATTATACACTGTCATAATGACTTTATCCAATCATGGTTAATTTCTGCCCGACAGTGTAAAAGTATTCTTTCAATGACAGCCATTTTGAGTGTGATTTTGGCATGGAGAGAGATAAAACAGGGCTCTGTTCAGTGCTATTAGTTAGTTAGTGTGATATACTGTGCTATTTTTCAATTGTCAGTGTAGAATATTCATTTAGTTCCAGTCTAGGGATAGTGTGAGTATAGTGATGAGGTCCATCATTCAGCTTTGCATAGTGTGCAGCTAGATTAGGGACAGCTCAGATAGTTTCACTGTAGTGTAGTGAGACTGTGTCATTCATACATACATTAGTGTAGAGAAGGGACAGTTCAGATAGTTTCAATGTAGTGTAGTGAGACCATGTCAGTGTGCAATCTTGATATTAGTGTATAGGTAGAGTAGGGACAGTTCAGATAGCATCAGTGTAGTAATGGTTGAACACTGTCTTTTTAATTGCGTTACTGCCAGTTTAATGCCATTTACTTCTGTGTGCGTACTGTCAGTTTAACGCCATATAGCTCTGCGTGCGTTACTGCCAGTTTAATGCCATAAAGTTTACCGCAATAATTTTTTTTGCCTTCATCAAGAGCACCTCTATAGGGTTATGATGGGAAGCGCCTCCGACACCCAAACAGTAATTTTTCTGCACCTGTTTGACATGTGCATATCATTGCAATTTTTTACAGCAAGGCCAATTATTGCTTTCATCAAGGGTACCTCTAAAGGGTTATGGTGGGAAGGTGTCACCGACACCGAAAGACCAATTTTTCAGGTGCATATCAGTTTGACAGGTGCATATCACTGCAAGTTTTTACAGCAAGGCCAATTCTTTCTTTCAAAAAGAGTAGCTCAGCTCTTTTACAGCAAGGCCAATTCTTGGGGTTAAAAAACACTTACAAGATCGTTGAGTGTTAAAAAACATGATAAAATCAGGAGTCCTTATCTGTGGCATGTATCCATACTCAGCACGGTGGCAGAGAGCAGTGTAGAGCCGTCCAGCAGCTGTAAAGAGTTCTCGTACGTGCTGGAGAGAGGAGGCAGCAGGGAAGCCTGTGTTCACTGTGGAACACACGAGACTGATGTCTGATGAAGAAGCCGCACATGCTCCGAAATGCATTACTGCACCTTTCTCCCTACTAACGCCATCAGTCTCATGTGTCCTGCAGTGAACATGGGCTTCCCTGCTACCTCCTTTCTCCAGCACATTCGAGAACGCTTTACAGCTGTTTGACGGCTCTACACTTCTCTCTACCCCTGTGCCGAGGATGGACACATGCCACAGATGAGGACATTGATTTTATCATGTTTTTTAACACTCAACACTCTTGTAAGTGCATTTAACCCTTTGTGCACTTTATTAAATTTTGCATACTGCACTTGTAGGCACCTTTATTTTCCTTTTTCTCTGACCGTCTAAAACATGCACTTGTCATCCCATACTTAAAAATCCCTGATCTCTGATTATCTCTGATAATGATCTTCTTAACCTTTTCAGTCTGAGTTTCACCTACTATCCACATAAACTCCTAAAAAATTTCAAGTGACTTACTATCTACTAAAACCAATAGCCACTACTCCTAGGCCATTCTTCTGGTTATAGTTGACTATCCACTCCTACTTAAAAAATAAACACATCCTGGGATTCCTTGACTCTGACCTTTGCTGGTCACCTTTTACCTATCTCATTGCACCTTTAGTGTCTCTTTCAACTCTACCTCCTCCTTGTCTCTTCCTCTTTCCATAGGGATCTCCCCATTTTCAGTTTTTGGCCTTATTCTATTGTCTATCTACTCCACCTCCCTGGGTCAGCTGACCATTTCTATGCTGACAACACCCACATCTACCTCTCTACTGCTCACACCTTCAGTCTCTTTGCACCTCAATAATTTACTAACTGGCATGCCTATATTAAATTCACACCACTTCTTCAAACGGAGCTCATAATATAATTGCCACCTCACATGCTCACAAAATATAATTGTCACCTCACATGCTCGCATTCAATATTTCTCTAGCTCCTCTCCCATACTCTGGTTTGCTTTATCCTGAATACATGATGCCAGTGGCTGCTGGCTCCCTAGAAACCAAGAACAAGCTATCGCATTATCGCATAAACTTTTCCTTGGTATGGTAAGATAAATATTCCAAAAACAACTTCTAAAAAATTATGACATTCTGTAAAAAAATAAAAATAAATACATTATTAAATCACCATGATGGGGATTGGCACAGTCTCAGTATGGCTTAATTTACCGCCTAATTTCAGGAAAATAACTGCTTTGCCAATTATTAGCCCTTCTAGCTACAAGAATGTACACAAAATTATTACAAGAATCGATTACAAGATCTGAGTATCTGTGTCAATAAAAGCTATTGTTTTTGTTTTTTTTGCAGCCTTGGCCAGGCTGTGGACATTCAGATATTTACAATCTTTTTTTTTAATGTGTATATAAAGCCCTAACTTTTTGTTTTAAGGATTTGAATAGGGAAGGATTCAAATCCCTGTTAAGATTCTATTGATGTCCGTGTCCCTGCTAGGTATAGATACAAAAGAAACATTTTGCCTTCAGTTAAACTTTAACACTTTTAGTAATGCATAGAGTTCAGGGGTCATTAATAAGTAATGTATGAGCTCAGGGGTCAAGATTGAGTAATGCACAGAGTTCAGGGGTCAGATCATAAACAAGTAAGTCCCTCATTTCTAGCATCCAACTTCTTTGCTCTTCCCCTTCTCTTGCCTGGTCACCTCCAGCAGTGTCCCTAGGAGCTAGGCATCATGATGTAAACATTGCAGCGTGCAAGCGCCTACTCAAATCATTGATCCAACTCAATCATTTGGATTGATGCTCAAACAGTGTTACTTGAGTTGGAGCCCGAGCACTGTATAAGTCCCTGTATGGTTCCTGGCAGTCCAGGAGCAAATCTGGGGATGTCCATTTCCTGTGGACAGACCCCTCACAATGGGGACTGCTCCCAGGAAATGAGAATTAAGCTTAGTACACACAATAGTTTTTTTTTTTTCATTCAAACCAAATTATTTTACATTAGTACAAGGATCTCCACTGCTGTTCTGTTGGCGCCCCCCACCAGAACACTCCAGTCAGCACTCTCAGACACCTTTTTCAGTCACGCCCTTTCGACAGAAGCCGGCTAAGTGGCTGGCTTTTGTCGGACCAACTCCAGTACGCAGAGGTCGAATGTTGGCTGGTTTCTATTGGACCAGCCGATGCATTCTGACATTCGGCCCATGTGTACTAGGCTTTAGGCTGCAGTGCTTGAATTAATATACAGTAGAAGGCACAGGCTGCCAGAGAGTAAGTATATTGTCATTTATTTTACAAAGAACTTTTGTGGCCCAATTTTTGAGTTGCTTTTGGAACGTGTTAATACTGGAATGTCTATAGGGAGCCATAGGTGTACAATAAAGCCACAAGAAAAAGAAATGGCACATGAAATATTTCTAGAAACTGCCAATGGCATTGTAACTGTGGTGTTTGAAAGTATTTCCATCTGCATTATCTGACTGTAAACCTGGTGTTAATGATTCATTGTGTTCTACTAGGGATGTTGTGCCACATCAAGGGAGTGGTGAACAAGCGGCAAAAAAAGAGTAATGATATTGCATTCCTTTGACTTTTGCCAGAGCTATTGAGCAGTGGAGAGGGATCTGCATGAAATTCCCCAATGTCACACTTCACAGCTAAATTTAGTGATGCCAGCTGGAACGGCTTCTTAGAGTGCAGTCATTTTAATATCACAGAGCTCACTTTGATAGCGAGAGTGAAATCACCTCCGCGCCTGTTTATGAGCCCGTCCTATCCTCTTGCCTTATAAACAGCATTAAGTAAACATTTTTAAACACAAATGTGTTTACCAGAACTTGCTTATTACAAAACTGATGTAGGATTTCTGACATTATATTTTATATTTTCTTACAACCTAGCAGGTTTATCTGCTTTTTTCCAAACGCTGAGCTTTACATAGTGGAGGTTATCAACTTAAAGTTTATTTTTTTCTTGGAATATGAATAATTCATCAGATTTATTTTCTTACCTTAGATGAGGTGAGAGTGTGTGTTTTACAGGAAGCGTAGCATTATTAAGAAAGGCAACATTTTCACTGGATCAGAAATCACAGCTCAGCAAGGCTGCCGGATGCTGATAATACAGAAGGTGAACAATAGAGAGTGGATTAAAGACGGAGGGTATTGAGAGAGGGGTCAGATGTAACGAGGATGAACGGCAAGCTGTAGTTTGCCAACATCCTTCTTGGAAAACATCTTGGAGTTGAAAGCAACATTTATATAACAGAGAATAACAGAAAAAAAGATAAAGAAATACAGTACAGAGTGAATACATGACACTAAAAAACATTCAATTATTTTTTTTTTGTGTGTGGTCCTTAAAGCAGAACATTTAAAAATAAAAAATAATAATAAAAAATGAATAGCCTGATTGCAGTAAAATTAACAGCAGATGCTGCTGCAATATACACCTATTCAGCACTGCCTCCTAAAGAAAAGTCCTCTCAACTGCCACTAGGTGTCAGCAATCTTCTGGGTTGAATAGTGGGCAGTGTCCTTCTTTCCACTTTCACTGCGTCCAGGCTGCCATGGTGTGTCGTAATGCTGGCCTAACCTTAGAATACCACTACACTAAACGTCACTCACCCATCATTACATGAGCGCTTTTGGAGTAAGGACTACTCGCTGCTGCCAGTGGATAAAAAAAGAGAAATGACCCCCGTTTTTATTAAAGTGTGCGTGTGTGTGTGTCTGTGAGGAGGTGGTGTTAGGGAGTTCTGCTTTAAATATGTCATAAAATAAAGGTTTATACACCCAAAAACTATCTTTAGGCCTACAAACACCTCATCTGTCCAGAGTCTATAGTTAATTTATATCAAAGACACAAAGAAAAACACCATTACTAAACATCAATAGTAATTTATCATACAAAACTTTAGCAATAATATCAAGCACCATATATCAAAAAGTAAACTGGCATTACATAAGGCCTTGCCCCTATCTTAAAGTGTTACTAAACCCAGAACCTGAATTCACTATATCTGGTCTCCCATAGTACATGGAACATGGAAATTCAATTATTTTAGTAAATATAAACTGATAAATACCTTTTCTCATCAACAGTATATAGCAGTCTTGCGACTTCTGTCAGTTCCTAGTAAAACTTGTAGGAGGAATTTTCATTCTACTTTGATCCTCTGTCTGGGCAGTGCTAATTGGCCCAGTGCTGATCACATGTACCCTTATAAAAAAAAAAAAAAAGAAAATAGCATGGTATGCCAAGCCCCATGTGCTCACATTCTAGTCATCAATAGTCATTTACCATACAAAACTTAATGCAATAATATCAAGTACCATATATAAAAAATTAAACTGACATTACAACAGCCATTCCCCCATGTATTGAACAAAAAAATTAAAAATAAAATAGCATGGTATACCAACCCCAACATGCTCACATGCCCCTTTCTTCTGGACATCTATATTTGTCTGGCGAAGTCAGATTTACAATACTGTCAAATCTGTATATATTAGAGATCTTCTTGTATTTAAGGATCGGGTGGGTAGATATTAAACAGGGATTAGTACACTAAGGTATTTTATGTATTTTTGCACGATAAATTGTTTTAAAATAGAGACTTTTCTTTTGTAGCATAATTTTTTATTGATTTTTTGTTATTTGGTACTTTATATTATTCATATGGTGGTACATCTCAAATGCCCAGTGAAACATGATTGAAAAAACAGCAGTAACTAAATGCCACCAAAAGAAAGCTCTGTGTGTCTCAAAATAATAATATAAAACTCATATGGGTATAATGTTGCATAACAGAGTAATTGTCTGTCCATCTATCTCAGCGCTGAAAATGGAAAAATGTTCTGGTAATGAAGGGGTATTACAGGCTGATACTCAAGTGGTTAAAATTGATTGGTTTTTACATACTAAAGGTTCACTTATAGTTTAAAGCTAACCTATTGCTATAGCATATTCTCCAAAAAAAAGGCATACCTGTAAAGGATGATGCTGCAAATTGCCTATGAAGGCCTCTTTCAGACAGAGGGGAGTCCGTCAAGTGGATTTGCCTGCTCATCTCTCCGCTGATCCCCACCGAGCAGGCGGATGATAGGAATGCAGAGCGGATACGGACACAGCCCGATGTTCTCTTTGGGGTGGTCGGAGGGAAACAGACTGCCTGTCTGTTTCCATCCAACTGTCATCCGATTCAATCTGCTGGACAGATGAGGAACCGATCCCTATTTTAGTGGACCAGATCGGATTGGATGCCGGTGGGTGTCAGCAGACACATGTCCACTGACATCTGGTGCTCCATAGAAAACAATGGGTGGTCTGATTGGGTCTGCCTGTCTGTATGATCAGTACACTTGTGTGAAAGGGGCCTTATTCTTAAGAATTTTTTTCCTGAACTCTGCTGGAAAACCCACACTTCTGGGAGTAATGGTCTCTGAGATCCTACAGTTCTCAATACATTGACTTTTTGATTATGTATTTTCTGTGAGATCTTAATCTGGGTCACTTTAATAAGCTCCATGTTGTCTGTGAAATATTTCAGCACCAAGGACAGCATACAGTACTTCACGTGTTTGTGAACTTAAAGCGGAGTTCCAGGCTTTTTTTTTAATTAAAAGTCAGCAGCTACAAAAAGTTTAGCTGCTGACTTTTAATAAACAGACACTCACCTCCCATGGTCCAGCAATATGGCAGCAAGGAGCCTCGCTCCTCTCCTCCTTCTCTCTGCAGCGCCTCCACTGAAACTATTGGTGAGTCGCTCTGCGCTGTTACAATGGTCAGGCAATCTTCTAGGACCCGTGACATGTCCCAGAAGATTGCCAAGAGGGAGGAACTGTCTAGGGGGAGAGGAGGAGCCGGCTAGGTGGCCCATAGTTGGGAGCAGGAAGTGGGACACTCAAAACTAAGCACCCACTCCCCCCCCCCCCCCCCACAAAAAATGACATGCCAAATGTAGCATGTAAGGGGGGCGAGGAGTGCTTAAAGTGGAAGTTCCCCTTTTGTGTGGAACTCCACTTTAAATAATTTCCTCCAACTAACTACAAAAATTCAACTGAGGCGAAAGTTTCTCCTGATACATCATATGAGCTATGGGTGTAAAAAAAAATTGACTTATAACACTTTCTTAATACAAAAAAGTTTAGAAAATGTTACAGAACATTAGAGTCTAATAATACTTAAGGAGATTTAGAGATATAGATAATCAGGTTTAATCCATGTAAAAGGATAAAAATAGTGAATATGAATTATCTGAAGCATGTTTATTCATTTTTATTTTTGCCTCAAAAAAGTAGAATTTTGATTCAAAGTAAACACAACAGCTGACTTCCTTCTAAAAATGCTGATTTCCTGGCTGTCACGTTGGCCTCCTGGCTGCATTCTAGGCTGCAGTCGGTGCTGTTTCACATATTCTTGTATAAGATGCCTGTAGGCAAGTTGAAGTAGCCAGCGCAGGCTGGGGAAAGGGTTAATTGTTTCTTGCCTAGTTCCCAGGCTTTTGGTCCTAGCCAGCCCATCTCTGTTATATAGAAGGGGATAGCTGAGGTCCAAAAAGATGGGTTATGGTGGGTCCAGGAGTATCAGCATCGCCTGCAAGTGTGGTTGATGGCACTATAGAACAACTAGGGTTTTCGGAGGATATCTGAACCATTGACAATGCCATAATAGACTCTAACCTCATGGGGGTATGCCTGGGCAACTACTTCATTCTAGTCAGAATTATGGAAATGACATTGTTCATATTAAATTGTTATGCTGCAATAAAGTTATATTAACCATTCTAACCCTGTTCTGAAGTTATTCAAAAGGGGTGCATGTGGGTTCTGGCATATCCAAAAGAACCAGGGTCTGTAAATGTACTACAGGGTATGAAGTAACACTATTACAACAAGGGTAAACTCGGCAAGACACAGAGAAGAGGAGTGTAGTTGCTATGGGTAACTAAGTGACAGAACAAGTAACAAGCAACCAGTTGTTAAGCGTGGTACCTAGTAGGATGACAGGTCCTCTGGGATCGCGGGGGTTGATATTTTTTCTCCCTCCTTAGCGGTAAATATTCAATAGCAACCAGATCTAAACTTGCTTTATGGAGATCTATGGCCTGGTCATGATTTATGGGAATGAAGAATTAAGTAAGAGCATGCATGAGGTTTACGCTAGATGCTGAGCAGGACCCCATTCTGTTACAGGGAGTGAGGTAACAGAGGTATGCTGGACTGTTTTTCAGAAACCGAGACAGAAGTACAGTTAATTCACACTTGTTTAATAATAAAAGTAAATAGAGCAAAACGTAGTCAAAACATAGCCAGAGTTCAGGAACCAGAACGGATAGTCAGACAAGCCAAACGTCAGGGAGCCACATATGAGCATAGTAAAACAGCAAGCAGGATCTGGAGCCAGAAGGGATGTCAGCCAAGCAAGTCTTTTCACAGGATTGCAGGAGAGCTTCTCTGTGATGTTGACTAAGGCGAAGGCAGAGATCTTCTGGGCTGGACGGCTTAAGTAGGCAGGACTAACAAGCAGGATATCATCAACAGTTGAGTAAGTGTGGAGAGATAGGAGCTGGCAATTAGCCGACAGCTGAGTGGCCAGCTAAGAGAAAGAAAGGCTAAGTCCAGCCCTGACACTGGTGGAGTGAGTGCGGGCTCAGCACATCCCTCCTAAATAAATCAAATAAATATATAAATAAATAAAAAAAAAAGGCTTTGGTGATACAGTGCTGTCTAGAAAGCCAATGGCGAACAAAGTGTTAACACTCGATCAGAGACTGGACTGCATGGAGGACTCCAACTGCATGGAGGGTGTATCCTTTGAAAACACTCCGCTCTGCTGGAAAAGTACTCCTACGGCCACACCACTCATTTCCCTCCGTATATATACAGGAAAAGAACCACCATAGCATAATATTGCCAGAGTAATTTATTTAAAAAATCTAAAATCACACTTAGATGGTACATGTATCTATTCAAGCCTTCATAAAAAACATCAAGCCGGCCGGCTTCTATTCGCTGCCCGTCGCTTCCGGGGTCAGCGCAGTTTCAGCGGTGACGTCAGCACACCGCTCCTCCCTGCATTGATTGGCACTGATAGGCTGCACTGATGGTCACTGATATGCTGCACTGATGGGTACTGATAGGCTGCACTGATGAGCACTGATTGAGCTACACTGATAATAAGGGCAGTGAGGATCTGTGCCCTGGTTATTGTAATAAAATGCCCAAACCTTTGAGACTCCATCTTGTTATGCCTCGCCATTTCAGTATACAAGATCTTGTCATTTTAGCTTAAATCTGCAATTATGAAAGAATGCACAGAAAATTCTTGCACAGCACTGTACCCTATATGTATCATTGGGGTTTAGTCTGGCCTTTCCTGTTCTCTGTTCTGTAGGCCATGAGACAGGATGCATGACTTGTGACTCATAACCAGATGGTCTTTTGACTCATGTTAAATCATGATAAATGTATCTTAAGGGTCACTGACTTGTATAACCATATATTTCTATACATATACATCATTTACTAACCACTCCCCCACCCCTCTTTTCATTGGTAATTTGAACCAAATATAAGCTGTATACGCTCCTAATAAAGGCAGACATCTTTGAACTCACATCTTGTTTCATGTGTTCATTGGGGTGTCTTGCAGTACCCGGGGTCACAATGGTCTGCTGGATTTAACCAATGGGTGGTTCGTCAAGTACCTGAATTCCTTTCAGTTATCAGTGTAAACAATGTGCTGACAGGCTTGCTAGTTAATAGCTCTCCTTTCCTCACACAGACACAGCGTGGGAGGAAAGGGCTGCTGATAACCGGCAAGTTGGCTTACATGTGATCAGCTGTGATTGGACATAGCTTATCACACGATAAAGGGCCATTGTGATTGGCCCTTTACAGTGATCTGTAATCAGCTGTGCCCAAAGCAAAGCGCAGTCACAGAGTGCACTGGATGCATGCCCCAGGGGGCATGTGGGAAGCAGGGTTTTGGGAGGATGTCCATGGATGTCCTCCCAGAACTGGACTGCGCTGTAGCCATCTTTTGGCTATAGAGCAGTCAGAAAGTAGTTAAGGTTAAACCACTTCTCGTTCAACTTCATTGAGTGGCCACGTGTCTTCTTAGATGACCTGAGACTGAATAGTTTTCCCCCTATATGGGAATCACTGTTTAGATATTTGTATATTGTATTGTGATCATACAGTATCTCGCCACTCTTCACAAGGGAGAATAAATTAAATGTGTACAGCTGTTCCTTATAGCTGAGATCCTCTAGTCCCCTTATTAGCTTTGTTATCTTTCTCTGGACTTTCTCCAGTTCCACCTCATCTTTCCTGAGGATTGGTGACCAGAACAGGATGGCATATTCAAGATGTGGCTGAACCAGAGTTTTGTAGAGTGGTAGAATAGAATTATAATTGTATTTCTTGAGTAAATAACCTTTTAAATGCAAGCAAATAGTCTGCTAGCTTTGCTTGCTGAACCTTTGCTTTGCATGCTATTGCTGAGCCTGTGATCTACGAGGATTCCCAAATCCTTTTCAATCCTTGATTCCTCCAGAGATTCTCCGCCAGCAAGAAACTTGCATTCATATGTTTAGCCTTAAGTGTATTACTTTACAGTTATCAATATTAAACCCCATATGCCATATAACTGCCAACCCCTCTTTTTTGAGGTTTTCTTGTAAAGTTTCTATATCTGGCTGTGAAGTTAATACTCTTGTTAGCTTAGCTCAACAAACAATGTGAATGAACTATTTAAACCAACCCCTATACCATTTATAAACAAGTTAAACAGAATTGGCTATTTATCCCCACCCTCTGGATGCCACTACTCCTGTGATCTCCACTTGCTGGACCAATGTAACTATGTATAAAATAAAAACTATACCTGGAAGTCCTCTTTCAGACCATTTCTTTCTTCTTCCAAAATGTCCTTCCACCCAAAACTGTAATTTGGGTTTATTAGTAGATGTTAGCGTGACACTTTAAAAAAGTTTTCCTTTCTAATATAATCCAAAGGAACTAGTTAGTTATGAGCCAGCTGTCAAAATAAATTTATAACACACAAGGTATTAAACCTTCACTATATTAATTGTATATAACTTAATGATTTGCAACAACTGTTTACCAAATAATTATGCTTAGACTGATTTGTTTCTTAGCCAGATGTTATAGAATTCTGTAGAATATAATTAATTAGAATTAATCTTTCTTTTGTAGAGAATGTTGCTACAGAGAGTGCTAAATAAGAAAACTTTACTTGGAAAAGAAAATAGTTGCTGATGATACAATAGGAATTGGTCTATTTAGATCATGTCACTCTAAATCAAATAATCCATAGATCTGTAGTTATGAACACTTCAGAATTATCATTAAAATTGAACATCATGGATATTTTGCTAAAACGGAATAACAATTATAGTGATATACCTTGCTTCCCTGGCAACTGCGGGTCTCCTCAGTTTTTTGAAGGTTTGTTGGTGTCCTCCTATACAATGTAGGATTGTTGGTTCTGCATTGTATCAGATGACATCAAGGATCTACAACTGGGATGGGTATCAGGAAGAGACTTTGGGAGAACTGTAGCATGAATAGGGAGGGGCCAAACACCCCCATTTCAGTTCACAACCAGAACACCGCAAACAGACAAAAAGTATTAGCAAACATACAAACCCTTATAAAGTCTATAGGACACGAACATGAAAATCACAAGTGCTAATTTTAAATGGTTATATGCAAGTTATTGCCATAAAAAGTGTATGGCAGCCCAGGTACTGCCTTAGGGGACATGTGTCAATGCAAAAAAAGTTTTCAAAACAATTGTTTTTTTCAGGAGCAGTGATTTTAATGGTGATTAAAGTGAAACAATAAAAATTAAATACTTCTTTAAATATCATGCCTGGAGGGTCCCCTTAATCTGCCTGTAAAATGGAGCATCTGTGTGATGTCTGGAACATGCCACAGCAATAATGACATTTCTAAAGGAAAACATATAATTTAAACTTGCTCACTGCTATAATGTATTGCCAGCTCCCTGCAATATAGATTAAAAAAACTAAAAAAAATGGCATAGAGTCCCCTCCCCCCAGTCCATACCAGGCCATTTGGGTCTGGTATGGATTTTAAATGGGAACTCCACGCCAAAAATAAAAAAAAGTTGGCATGGGGTCCCCCCAAAATCCATACCAGACCCTTATCCAAGCATGCAGCCTGGAGATCAGGATAGGGGGGATGAGCGAGCCCCCCCCTCCTGAACCATACCAGGCCACATGCCCTCAACATGGGGAAGGTACTTTGAGGTCAACATGGGGACAAGGGTTTCTTCCCAACAACCCTGGCCAGTGGTTGTCGGGGTCTGTGGGCGGGGGGCTTATTAGAATCTGGTGACCCCCTTTAATAAGGGGGCCTCCAGATCCTGCCCCTCCTATATTATTGGGTATCAGGTACCTTTTAAAAATCACAAGACACAGTTTTTGACAATTCCTTTATTAAAAAAAAAAAAAGTGACCCATGATATACATCCACCATCAATAACGACACCCAACGGACCCAAAAAATAGAAAAAACTAAAAATCTCCTTCTTGATAGGAGGGCTCCGGCCGACTGTTGTCTCTTCACTTTGGCAGCTATTATATAGCGGTGATGTAACAAAGTGACTCCACCCCTTCTGACATCACTTGTAAAAGGGGGCTTCCAGATTCCGACAAGCCCCCAACCCGCAGACCCAGACAACCACAGCCAGGTTTGTGGGGAAGAGGTCCTTGTCCCCATCAACATGGGAACAAGGTGCTTTGGGGTGGGGGGCGCACCCATCCCCCCATGTTGAGGGCCTGATATGGTTCAGGAGGGGGGCATTCGCTCATTCCCTGCCTTTCCTGGCAACCCAGGCTGCATCCTCAGATAAGGGTCAGGTATAGATTTTGGGGGATCCAACCCCACTCCAATTTAAATTTAAAATCTATGCCAGACCCAAAGGGCCTGGTGTGGATTTTGGGGGGACCTCATGCGTTTTTTTTTTTTAAATTTTGGCATGAAGTTCCCCTTAAAATCTATACCAGACCCAAAGGCCCTGGTATGGATTTTGTGGGGGACACCACACCGTTTTTTTCTTAATTCTGTCATAGGGTTCCCCTTAACCACTTAAATACAGGGCACGTTCGCCCCTTCCTGCCCAGACCAATTTTCATCTTTCAGTGCTCTCACACTTTGAATGACAATTACTCAGTCATGCAGCACTTTACCTAAACAAGATTTTTTTCTAATCCGTTTCACACAAATAGAGCTTTCTTTTGGGGGTATTTGCCACAGTCCTGGGCTGGAGTCACAAGAGAGAGCAAGGAGAGGACAGTGAGAGAGAGTACTACTGAAAGACTCCAGGGAGGACAACTGGTCACAGCCAGGAGGGATGATCAGTGAGACACAGTTGGGAGGACTGGGGAGGCACACCTGAGAGGACTGGGATATTGCAGTCATAGATGGGTGCAGAACCAGAAGAGTGGACTGTGGTGGAAGGGGCAGTGGGGTTGGGCACCTTCAGCCAGGAGGGCTGGCAGGGCTTGAAGAGGGCTTACTGGGATCAGGAGCCAAATGTGGAACAGCTAGCATCCGAACTTTCTCTACTCTATAGGGGCCCACGGTCTCTGCCTGCAAAAGGCATTTGCTAGGACCTGACTGAGGCAGTGTCAGGCCTAACCACTTCATGCTAGCTGTACCTGAGGATTAAAGAGGAAGTGATATGCAGGAGGAGAAAGACATAAGAATTAAAGAGGAAGCGATGTGCAGGAGGAAGTTGAAGGAGTATCTACAGGGAGTGTACATAGTTGTCCCAAAACTAATTGCTTTGATTCAAGCTGGGAATCTCATAATTTTCCCTAACCCCATCCAAGTTAATCCCCTCAATAAAAATACAAGTGTATAGACTGTTCAATGACTCTGGATGCTTGAGAAATTGAATGCCTAGCTGGGCAGGGTGACAGACAGACCACTACTTTTAGCAGCCCCTACAGGGGCACCGCTACACAAATAAGTAATTTTTATTCATAAATTTGATACTGCTACATATCCTTGGTAAAAATAACCCAAATAAGTAGATATTATTTAGTCTGTGTGAAAGGTATAGAGTCTACAAGCTATGCGCAAATCATAAAAATTTGATAAATCCTGATGTGCTGACGGGCTATCTCATTTCTTGAGGCCCTGAAACCCCAGGACAGTACAAATACCTCCCAAATGACCCATTTTTGGTAAGTAGACAGCCCAAGTGGGTGTTACTCTCATGAAGCACTGACATATCTTTACAAAACAGTATAAGAATACAAGGTTCTAAATGGATAGAAAGATAGAAAGAGATAGGGAAGGGAGGAACCTACACTCTGGAAGAATGTAACATCTAATATATACATCTAATATATATAACAAGAATTGTGAGGAAAAAATTACAACCTCAAAAAACTCACTATGCCTCTTACTAAATAACTATCACTTTCTATCTTTCTAACCATTTAGAACCTTGTATTCTTAATACTGTAACATCTGTCGGTAACATCTAATATATCTAATCTAATATATTATATATATATATATATATATATATATATATATATATATATATATATATATATATATATATATATATATATATATATATATATATTATCCTTCTGATGATCTGAAGCCATACCATATGTTACCATATGTCACTACGTAAGTCTTGTCTTGCTTTGTGAAGAATAAACACTTTTTCCTATGAGCCAAAGATTCTTCAATTCAACTATGAAACGAAACAAAATGAAATGAAACTATGAAACGAATTTATAACATTTCGGTGGAAATGCGGACCTGTAAGAAGAATATTAATCTTAATTGCAGTTATCGGTCTTGCAATTTTAAGATCCAGGAAGCACTTTCTGGTTGTGACAAAGCATCACGTTACATATGTAAAGTTTCTACCAAGGACAGTCCTAACCAGTAGAGAAAACTGGTAACCAGGAAAATGTGAGAGAGGCACGTACACATGATCGGAATTTTGGTTGGAAAAAGCTCTGACGGTTTTCCCGAAGGAACTCCGATGGGATTTCTCTCAAGCTGTCTTGCATACACACGGTCACACCAAATTCCAACCATCAAGAAGATGTACGACGGGACTAGAAAAAGGAAGTTCAATACCCAGTAGCTAATAGCATCCATCTCGTAGTTGAATCTGAGCATGCGTGAGTTTTTGAGCGTCGGTATTGCATACATACAATCGGAATTTCTGATTGTAAAAGTGAAAGTTTTTCCGTCGGGAAAATTGAGAACATGCTCTCAAATTTTTGCTGGCGGGAATTCGGCCAGCTAAATTCCGATGGAGCATACACACGGTCGCATTTTCCAATGAAAAGCTCTCATCTGTCTTTTTCTTTTGCTGGCCGAAATTCCGATCGTGTGTACGCGCCATCACATAAATAAGGTTTTAAACGGGACTAAGCTTCACATTCTTTTTTTTTAAAAAGCCCCCATTGCAGGTACGCAAACAGATGTTCTCTTTGGGTGAGCTAGTTTGAAAGTTGGATTTTGAGGATTGAAGACAGGCGGTCCAAGGAAAATAGAGAAAGAAAAAAAACTAAATTGTAAAAGCTACAGGACTCTATTCTTCAAGGAACAAAAGACAAAAGAAACATAAAGGTAAAGCTACAGAACAATATTCTTCCAAGAAAAAAACAATCAATGAAAGAAAAGGCAAAGGACAGATAGCCATCTATTTTACATGTGTGCAGGGTAATAGCAGGTATGCTGCTTTGTTGGGGGAATACTTTTATTCTACTCTACTGGGAGTGTCTATCAAAAACTCCTTCTATGTACTTAGTGGCATACATTGAGTATGCATGTAGCAATCTAATAAATCTTTATTGGTTTTTGATCCTCTTTCTGATCATAGAATCAATTTGGGTACACACCAATGGGTACAATACATGTGGTTAGGATATGCCCTTTGTGCTCAGCTTGAATGTTGAGTCTGTGGTATTCTTCCTGACATCTTACACTGGCTCAAAGATCTGATCCCTGCAGGCAGATTTTCATCTCTCCCCTATCTTTTATCATGCTGGATGCCTTTTGAACAGTGATGTACAACAATATACGGTTAAAAAACATTATATAATTTATTTGATGGTTATGTACTGTTATGAACTTTCTGAACCACAGTTGTCAAATATGATTATCATGTGTTTATTATTTCTGTTTTCTTACAATGTTTACAGATGAGGATATACTACACCATCAGACCCTGAAGAAGAGGTTTTACCCTTTAACAACCTCGAAACATGTCGGGACTTTTTTGGTCTTAGTATCACTACTTAGGATCTATGATGTTGTGATCCCTATTGTGTTTTTATATACCACTGTATTCCTTTGTACATCATTTATCAGTAACTGTGCATCCATATGTTCTTATTGTTTTTCCTGTCTTAGCTTTTCTAATAATTAAAAGTTTATATTTTGATACAATTTTGGAGACTCTTGCCTTTTAAAAGTCCAACAAGAGGAAAAATTGGTCTATTATATAGTCTACTAGGGATGTGGGCAGATGGTCTCCTTCCATTTCGTTTTTTGGCACTCCTAACACGTATTCTAATAAGAGTAAGGACTCTGGTTGAGGGAGGAGTTTTTCTCTGGGTATTGGCCAATCGCAGTTCATGAGCAGGACCCAATCTGTGAATTTCATGAGATTGTCCTCTAAACAATTTTTTTTTTCTATAATCAGGAAAGTCATGTTAAAAGGCAATGTACTTGATTTTTAGCAGATATACCATCAAAATCCTTTAAAAATGTTAAAAAAAAATATAAACAAGATTGTTACCGATTGTACAATGAGGGGATACAAAGTGTGGCAGCTACGACTGACAGTAATAGATTATCTTCTGCACTTTTCGGAAAATATGTGACATTTACGGAGTGTACTACCAACAGAAAAATGCAGATCAAGTTACACAGACTGGGCAGTCATGCCATGACAGTTTTCATTTCTTCTGTGGAACAGAGCACAACAAATGTTTTTGTTAACTCTTCCAGATACCTGGTTCATTGATGAGAAAAAGAAAAAACATATTTAAAAGGTATTATTACTTACTAAAGTAATTGTTTTAAGAAGATTAAGAAGATTATTTGGGCCTTACTAACTTTTCTCAAGAATGCATTGAATTTTTTGCAGACAAAGCATCTGTCTGAACAAATTTTTATGAAATCTTAAGGCTTACTTAGAATTTAGGGTAACAGAAGAGACCTTGTATAATAGCATTTGACGATCTAAAGTAAGTTCTAATTAATGATTAATATAGAGATTTCTCTCAACCATTTTAAATTCAAGTGTACGTGGGTGACGAGACAATTTCATTGGTATTTTTACAACAATGTGTTAGGAGTACATTGTACAATACTACAGATCAGATACACTGTAGGTTTTGCACCATTTGTTTTGAAAACATCTCATGTTACATTAAGGCCCCTTTCACATGGGCAGGCTGTTCAGTTTTTTAGGCAGACCTGAACGGATGCTCCATGCAGGTCTATGGTGCGACAGATGTCAGCAGTGACATGTCCGCTGACATCCGATCCACTAAAATCAGACGTATGGCGCTACGTTCGCCATCCATCCTGGTGGATCGGATGGGATCTGATGAAAATGGACATGCTGTCCGTTTTTGTCCGATCTCTCCATAGGAATCAGCGGCGCTTGACATGCCTCTCCCTGCTCAGTGAGTAGAGACGGGCCTGTCTTCAGCTGGCTCAGCGGAGATCAACGAAGAGATCTCCCGCTGAGTTGGCGGACTCCACTGAAACGGATCATGTGGAAGGGGCCTAAAGGTGTTATTACAAGGAAAACAAGAGGTGTCAATGCACACAGCTTTGCCTAGTGGTGATTGAATGTTAAAGAGAAAGGCTTGTCAGTTGAAGTGGGAGATAAATATATCTTGACTCAAAAAATCAGTGTGAGGGACAGAGCCACGGTTGTGTAATTAATCATAGAAGTCACTTTTTGAACCTTTAGTGTACATTTATCAGGGAGTTCCTCAGGGAGTTCTTTGCCATGTTGAACTTCCAGTGACCAGTATGCGAGAGTGAGAGTGATAACACCAAATTTAACACACCTGCTCCCCATTTACACCTGAGACCTTGCAACACTAATGAGTCGCATGACACCAGGGAGGGAAAATGGCTAATTGGGGCCAATTTGGACATTTTCACTTAGAGGTATACCCACTTTTGTTGCCAGTGATTTAGCCATTAATGGCTGTGTGTTGAGTTATTTTGAGGGGGCAGCAGATTGACACTGTTATGCAAGCTGTACACTCACTACTTTACATTGTAGCAAAGTGTCATTTCTTCAGTGTTGTCACATGAAAAGATATAATAAAATATTTACAAAAATGTGAGGGGTGTACTCACTTTTGTGAGATACTGTATATATATATTAAAAAAAAAGGAGCTCTCATTTATATTTGCATAGTCCTTACTGATTTACATCAGAACAAATGCAGGAAGTCATGTGTGCACATGGGCCATAAGTAAATGTGTGGTGATGCCAAATAAACAAATCAACAAACCCCACCCACACCAAATCTAACTACCACATCCACCACATCCACCCCCACATTGAGTAAGCAGAAGTACATATCCTACACTTACCCGGCAAATGAGCAGCACCTCCTGCTAAAGAGGGGCCTCGCCATGTCCACCTAGATGGAGATCCAGACCAGCATAGGAACTTCCGGGTGATTACAATGACTAATTTCCAGGTCAGAAGGTGAAACCACACTCTTTTGATCCCAACCAAGATTGGATTTTTTGATTTATGTTCATTTGCAGATATCGTTATATGTATAAATACAGATTTGCATATTTGAAGGCAAACTTAAGGGAATTTGATAAGAAATGGTGTCCCTGGGATTGCAGCAGGTAAATTACAAAGACAAAGGCCCAGTTTGAGCCCTTACACTGACAGCATGCGAGTTCAGCTGAACTCACACAATTAAATTCCCGAACGTCAGTCCCGACTGTGGGGGGAATTTCAGAGACGTAGGTTTCTGTACAGATGTCAATGGAAATCACACCCCAAAGTAGCCAAAAGTCGTACAGAAACTACTTTTGGAAATTGCGGTGCCGCACCGATTAGGACAGTGCAATTGCCACCGATTTGGCATGTAATTTGACATGCCAAATCACAACAATGTGAACCAGGGCTGACACATACAACACTGCCTATCCACCAGCTGAATTCATTACCTGCATTTCTCCACAGCTGTTATATACAAAGACTCCACCTAAACACCTTTATCATTTACTTGCAGGTGTGCTGAAGAGATTTGTTTTTTTGGTGCACAATTATATCTTATAATTTCTATGGGTAGAAGAAAGATATTGTACTTCCCCAAAACAAATTAAAAAGAAGAAAGAAAAGAGAAAAAAACAACAAACAAGCTTAATAATGCACTTTTATTTTGCCAGCAGAAACCAAATTATGTACATTCATTTACTAGCATAAACATTACAGTATATATGGTGCTACATTTATCAAAACAGTTAGCAATTGGGTTTTAAGGGCCCTGCTCATAGGAGCTTAAAATCTAAAATTTGTCTAAACCTTAGAGTGGACACAGCTTTATTTTCAACGTATAATGGGCAACACATTTCATAGTATAACTACTCACCCACAACTCACATCACATTTTTATCTACAAGATTATAGAAACATACTTAACAGTCATTCTTACAAAGCATTCCAACATAATATTAAAAAAGGCACATATTCAAACTATAACACCCATCAACACACACACATACATTGGTGATCATGTTCTGCTGAAAGTTGCATTTCTGTGTACATGATTAAAGGTTCCAGTTTTTTTTTTTTATTAAAAGTCAGCAGTAGGGATGAGCTTCGAGTTCAAGTCGAACTCATGTTCGACTCGAACATTTCCTGTTCGCCTGTTCATGGGGTGTTCATGGCAAATTCAAAAAGCCGCGGAACACTCTGTACAAGTCTATGGGACAAATCTAAAGTGCTAATTTTAAAGGCTAATATGCAAGTTATTGTCCTAAAAAGTGTTTGGGGACCTGGGTCTTGCCCCAGGGGACATGTATCAATGCAAAAAAAAGTTTTAAATATGGCTGTTTTTTCAGGAGCAGTGATTTTAATAACGCTTAAAGTGAAACAATAAAAGTGTAATATTCCTTTAAATTTCGTACCTGGAGCGCTATAAACAAAAATACAATGACAATTTTGAAAAAAACGCATTATTTTTTACTTTTTGTTATAATAAATATCCCCCAAAAATATATAAAAAAAATGTTTTCCCTCAGTTTAGGCCAATACGTATTCTTCTACATATTTTTTGTAAAAAAAAATCACAATAAGCGATTATTGATTGCTTTGCGCAAAAGTTATAGCGTTTACAAAATAGGGGATAGTTTATGGCATTTTTATTAATATTTTTTTTTACTAGTAATGGCAACGATCAGCGATTTTTATTGTGACTGCGACATTATGCGACACATCGGACATTTTTGGGACCATTGTCATTTATACAGCAATCACTGCTATATAAATGCAGTTATTCCTGTGCAAATGACACTGGCAGTGAAAGGGTTAACCAGTGGGTGGCAGTGTAGGGGTTAAGTGTTCCTAGGGGTGTGTTACTAACTGTTGGGGTCTGGGCACATGGAGCAGAGATCAGTGTCACTAGTTGCTGGGCAGAACGGGGAGATGCTGTTTACAACAGCATATCTCCGTTCAGCTGCTCATGAGACGATCGCGGGTATGCCCACGGTGATCGAGTCCGCGGGACCCGCGACCGGACTCACGGGGGTCCCGAACAGCGGCGCGCTCGCGATGGCAGGGCGGCAATAAAGATTGGACGTACCTGTACGCCAATATGCCTGCCCGTGCCATTCTGCCGACGTACATCGGCGTGCGCTGGTCGGGAACTGGTTAAAGAAGAAGAGAATGTGCGCTGCATTTTGAGATTTCATAATTTTCCACATCACGAATGTTAATTCTCCATTACGAATGCTAGTTTACAAGACCAACCGCTTCCAGCTACGACAACAGACATTTATCCGTGGAAAATTTTAAAGCCTGCCATTCAACATTTGTCCACAAAAAAATCTGACAACAATTGCCCGATGGAGCATACAAAAGATCAGATTTTCCACCAACAGCCTGTCATCACACATTTCCTGTCGGAAAATGTGATCGTGTGTACGCGGCTTAAGCGTACATACAGGCTTGTGTGGAAGAGAAGATTTGATTTAATGTGTCTAAACAGAGTTACTGTTGAATTAAATAATATGAAATGTTGAAAAAAAAAAAAAAAGGAACTAGAAAAGAGTTGCTTGCAGGTCATAGATAGATAGAATATATAAAAATAATATTACAATTGAATAATGGAAAGTTATGTTTTTTTATGTATCAACAGACGTGTGGATTACTTATTATGTTTATAATTGTTCAATGTCATTGATAATGTATAAAGGCTTATATTGTAGAAATTATTTAGTTATTGTCATTTCCTGGAATGGAAGAGATTTAATTTATTAATCAATAATTTATATTATAGAGCAATATAATTTGACATATCAAAGATATTATTTATTTCTTCCTCATATTAAAATAGTTATATGATATGGTCAAAGTTATAAGAGTTTTATAAGAAGTTAAATACATTTATGAAGTTGAAGGGAGAAATATTTGATATTACATAATTTAGATGGGAAATTAATTAAAATTAATAAATAATATAATGATTTATAGTTCCTTGATGGAATTAATCAGTTAAAGGGTAACTCCACTTTCAGGGGGGAAAAAATATCAAATAAAGAAAAAATAATATAGTGCATATAATTGCAACACTAATCATATTGTAATTGAATGTTATTAACCACCTCAATACCAGGCACTTAAACACCTTCCTGCCCAGACCAATTTTGAGCTTTCAGCGCTGTCGCGCTTTGAATGACAATTGCGCAGTCATGCTACACTGTACCCAAATTAAATTTTTATCATTTGTTCCCACAAATAGAGCTTTATTTTGGTAGTATTTAATCACCTCTATGGTTTTTATTTTTTGCTAAACAAATAAAAAAAGACCAAAAATTTTGAAAAATTGTTTCAGTTTCAAAAACGTAAATAAGTACGTTTTCTCCTTCACTGATGGGCACTGATGGGGCTGCACTGACGGGCACTGATGAGGTGGCACTGATGGGCACTGATGAGGTGGCACCAATGAAGTGGCAATGATGAGGTGGCATTTATGGGCACTGATATGTGGCACTGATGGGCGACACGGATGGACACTGATAGGTGGCACAAATTGGCACTGATAGCTGGCACGGATTGGCATGGATAGGCGGCACAGATGGGCATGGATGGGCACTGATAGGTGGCACGGATGGGCACTGATAGGCAACATTGTATTGTATTGTTTTGTATTGATGGATGCCAATCAGTGCCAAACAATAATGCATTCCAATCAGTGATGCCTATTGCGGGCACTGATTGCCACCCATTGTGGACACTGATTGGCATCCATTGTGGGCACTGACTGGCATCCCTGGTGGTCTAGGGTGGAATACCTGGTGCTGGGCATCTCTGGTGGTCTGGTGGCATCCCTGGTGGTCCAGTGTCAGCATCCTTGGGGGGCTGTGCTGATAATCGATCAGCACAGGCCCCTCCATCAGAGGAGCAGCCGATCGGCTCTCCTCTACTCGCGTCTGACAGACGCGACTGAGTAAAAGCTGATCACTGTCTCTCCCTATTTACACTGTGATCAGCTGTGATTGGACACGGCTGATCATGTGGTAAAGAGTCTCCGTCGGAGACTCTTTACCGTGATCGTAGTTGCGAGGTGTCAGTCTGACAACGATCGCCGCGATGCGCGCCCCCGGGGGCGCGCAGCGGCTCAAAATCCTGACGATTTTGAAACCACTTTGCAGCCGTCATTTGCCTATAGGTGGGCGGCAAGTGGTTAAAAATGACCTTTCCTTTTTAATCAGAAGTCAATGTAATTTTCTGAGAATACTTTACAATATGGCTACCTGGAGCTGTTCTGTACACAGAGCGTGTACTGACCACTCCCCAGAAATATAATTTCTTGCTTGTGTGATTGGCTCACCAATTTTCCCAGAAGTCTGCCTAAGATACAAATCAGATTTCAAGCATCCCCTGCAACAAAAGTGTAATTTTTTGAGAGATACTTTCAATAGGAACACATCTAAAGGGATGTAGGTCCAGCAGATTTCCTCATTAGTGCCCGTCAGCTCCAGACCTGACAGTTAAATATGAAACCACTCCCATTACACTCACTCAGAACAGAGGCACAGAAGAACACACAGGGATTTCTTCAGAATAACAAAGGGTAGAAATCTGAAGCAAAGATTGTTATAATCCTTGCAATGTACATAGATTACCCAGAGTGTAATCTTATTTCTCAACCAAAGTGGAGTCACGTTTTAAATTTTCTTCACAGGAATATCTCAGCGTTTTGGGAGAATGCTTTTGTATAATATCTGACACACAAAATTTTATTATTGTATTGTTTGTATTATCAGAGACATTTATTATTTAAGATGAATGCACTTTGTTTGTTGATTATAGTGCATTGAGGGGGAATTGTTAAAGATTCAGAGTTTAATATTATTTTAAGTGACAAAAGTTTCTGAAATATATATAAAATATTTATGAATGTTATAATGTAATGATGTCAGTTTTGAAGGTTACTTCAATATGTCTTTGACATAGAGAAAAGCCAATTACTCTTGCTGGGGGCAGGACCAGGCCCTGCTGTTTAAAATGAGAAAAATAATAGAAATTACATGCACCTGTCAAACAGGTGCAGAGAAATTGGGGCTCTTCTGCATGTTGTGGCTCAATAACACGGCCAAAACTGGAAAAAAAGGAGAAGCGTGCCCCGCCTGCGACCACCACTTTTCACTGTAGACACAGTGGCCTGTGAGTGTCTGCTTCTGCCTGTTGGCCTTTCAGACATGATAAGGATTTTTTGGGAGGACTTTTATAACTTTTCATTATAGAGTAGGAGAGAGCTTGGGTGCAATACTTTTGTGCTTGGTGCACTATACACCGTTCTATTATAGTAGAAAATATAGAAAATAGAATAGAATATATAGAAAATGGTGCAGCAATTGTGCAGATTTTTTTTCTTTTTACTGCTGCTGCTGCAAAAAAATAATACAAAATAAATATAAAAAAAATTAAGAAAGGAAAAAAATAACAGTGATCATGCAAAAGGAAAACCACCTGTGACTCACAAGAACAGCAATTATGGCAACATTTTTTTTTGTTCACCAAAAAGAAACAAAAAAAAATCAAGAAGGAAAAAAAAGTATACCACTACTGAGCTGATGCTGAAGGAATAACACTTGCAACACAGAAGGCCGGGTACTAATAATGCAGCAACAGAACCTGATACTGCACAAAAAAAAAAAAAATTAAAAAAATACACTGTTTTATATACTCTGCCCTACACTGTGCTATATACTCCACAGTACACTGAGTTATATACTCTGCCCTACACTGTGCAATATACTTCACAGTACACTGTGTTATATACTCTGCCCTACATTGTGCTATATACTCAGTAGTATACTGTGCTATATACTCCACCCTACACTGTTCTATATACTCCACCCTACATGTTCTATATACTCCACCCTACACTATGCTATATACTCCACCCTACACTGTGCTATATACTCCACTCTACACTGTGCTATATACTCCACTGTACATTGTGCTATATACTTCGCAGCATACTGTGCTATGTACTCCACAGTACACTGTGCTATATACTCCCCAGTATGCTGTGCTATATATTCTGCAGTACACTGTGCCATATACTCTGCCCTACATTGTGCTATATACTCCCCAGCATGCTGTGCTATATACTCTACAGTGTACTGTGCTATATACTCTGCAGTATATTGTGCTATATACTCTGCAGTACACTGTGCTATATACCCCGCCCTACACTGGGCTATATACTCCGCAGTACACTGTGCTATATACTCCACAGTACACTGTACTATATACTCAGTGGCCCATCATCTGTGTCATTGGGAGGAATAGTGCCTCATCATTGGTGGCAGCATGAGAAATAGTACCCCATCATTAGTGCCAGTGGGAGGAATAGTGCCCCCTTGTTGGTGTCAGTGGGAGGAATAGTGCACCATCATTGGTGCCAATGTGAGAAATATATTGCATCAGTGGGAGGAAAAGTGCCCCAAGGGCCAGATAAAGACAAGAAATTGGCCCATCTGGCCCCTTTAGACCACTGCTCTAGACAAAAGAAGCAGGGAAAATAGGGACACATTGCAAGTGTAACAGTTTTTCATCCTCGGAGTTCAGATTTAAAGAATTTCCAAAACTTTTTTTTTAGTTTTGGATGAAGTAGAAAATAATTACAACATTGTTTACACCTTTGCTGCTGTTGTGCTATATGCTGGATGTCCAGTGCACCCCTGTGCCTTTAAAGAGGCATGGGCTCTCTCCAGGCTCACCTACACTCTGCCTATCCATTATAATGCATGTACTTTTACTATGGAGGCTCTCAAAATTTAGAGCTAGGACTACAAAAAATACTGTGAAGTGTCTCTGCAGCTTATGTAACTCTACAGAGTACATTTTTTGCTACACAGTAAAGTAAAAAATAATAATTATGTGCCAAGTTTGTCCCGTGGCAAAAACAAACACATCAAAGGTAAAGTATACCTAAGCCCAATCACTAAAATCTCATATGAGCTTTTAACAAACTAATTTAAATTTAAAAGTTATTCTAAATTTAAATAAATCTGCAGCTTTCATTGGAATAACACCTATGATCCTGCGGAGAAGGTCCTTGTTAAACCAATTCCTGTTATAGAGACACCCTGCCCTGTCACAAATTTGTGCTTTTGCATTGTCATCCTGATATTAGAGCTTCCAATGGAGACTACAAGTGGACATTTCAACACTCACTATGGAAGGCACCATCAGGAAACCCACCTTAAGGAATGCCATTCAGTCATCACTAGTGTGAATGCATAGAGACAGTAAGTGGCTGCAAAGACTGAGCACTGAGACACAAAAAGGTTGAAAATGGTGAAAACAAGTATACTATATTTAAAATATATATATATATATGGCAACTGTTTAAGATACACAGCCCTTTAGAAAATTAAAATTTGTTTAATTAAGGTTTATATTTGCTTTAAGAAGCTGAAAAATAAAACACTGAGATAAGAAAAAGTTCACTTTTACACATTTCCAAAAGTTACCTATTTGTCTGGAGTTCCACTTTAAATGTCCTTACGTTGCCCAGGCAAAGAAATAACTTTGTGAACTATAATAAAAAAACATATTTTTTTCCTTTGAAAAGGTTGTAGTTTTTGTAAAATTGTGATGTGATGTAGCTAAGATCTATTGCTTAGTGGATTTATTAAATGTAAATCTGTGCCAAACAGAGACTTTATCTGCTTTCAAAATGGAAAAATACATAGCTTCCAAATCAAGCTCGGCTAACCACTATAATATTAAATAAGATTTTATCCTCTGAATGCCTCCATTGCCTGTTTTTGACATTTCCAAGGAATTACAGAAGATTTGGGCAATCAAAACAAGGTATATGTCAAAGCAGCACAAATTGTAGTGTTTGCCTTGCTTGTTTATCCATAAATTCTACTGTTAGCTGCTTTCTAGCATCCTAAAATAACTTCAGTTTCATTTGTTCCTAAGGGTTACTTATGTCCAAGATCTGTTTAAGTGTGAGATATACTCCATGTAGTTGCAAAGCCGAGTTTAATTAAGTGTCTAGCTGTCTGAAAGAACGTAAAACATACAGATAACAAAGCAAGCAAGTCATGTGCAGACATTTCCATTTTGTATCCTAAAGCATCCGTTGCCTTGGAAACAATCATTTTTAATATTGCTTTTAAATATGCTTGCAATGTCCAGGTTCATTACTAGGGATGAGGTTTTGGTTTGGCTTTATTTGGTTTCAAAGCAAACCCCAGGCATTCAAGGTTCACTGCCTCTGATAACTAATGTGGAATATTTCTGGACTTATTTATTTGTAACCATAATGAACTGCCAGGGCCTTTGAACTGGTTTAAAAGTACCAATAATGGGGACTTTGTTATGTGCTAGTCCCTTTACTATAAAATAGTAGACATGTGCGATTCGTTTCGTACGAATCTCAAATTCGTACGAATTTCTCAAAATTCGTACGTTCGGGAGGATCCGAAATACGAATTGCCGTGCGTCCGAATTCTGTACGGAATACAAACTTTTGTTTACGAATTCAGGATCTCAGTCATTATGCTTATTATGACTTGCAGAAGACTTCTGTGATAGAAGTCAATGTAAATTGCCTGAAGACATCAGTGAGGGACTTTCATCCTCTCTGGGCAGGCTGCCAAGAAAAGAACAAAATGATACAATGTTTCTTCTTCAATGGGCTGAACTTGTGTGTAGAAGTTTTCAGTTTAACCATTTAAAGACTAAATCTTTTCTGACACTTGTTGCTTACAAGTAAAAATCCAGTATTTTCTGCTAGGAAATCACTCAGAAGCCCCAAAAATTATATATATATTTTTTAGCAGAGACCCTAGGGAATAAAATAGCGGTTGTTGCAATATTTTATGTGACACGGTATTTGAGCAGAGGTCTTTCAAACGCAAGTTAGCCCTTTATCGCGGTGCTGGTGTCATTGCTGTATGTCACGCTGCCGATGTCAGTGCTCTCTATCATGGTGCTGGTTTCAGATAACTCTATCACGGTGCAGGTGTCATTGCTGTATGTCACGCTGCTAATGTCACTGCTCCCTAGAGGTCGACCGAAAAAAAAGGGCTAACTTGCGTTTGAAAGACCTCTGCGCAAATACCGCGTCACATAAAATATTGCAACAACCGCTATTTTATTCCCTAGGGTCTCTGCTAAAAAAAAGATATATAATTTTTGGGGCTTCTGAGTGATTTTCTAGCAGAAAATACTGGATTTTTACTTGTAAGCAACAAGTGTCAGAAAAGATTTAGTCTTTAAATGATTAAACTGAGAACTTCTACACACGGAGTTCAGCCCATTGAAGAAGAAACATTGTATCATTTTGTTCTTTTCTTGGCAGCCTGCCCAGAGAGGAGGAAAGTCCTTCACTGATGTCTTCAGGCAACTTACATTGACTTCTATCACAGAAGTCTTCTGCAAGTCATAATAAGCATAATGAGCAATGTTTTTGCCTTTAAATTCATCGTAAAGAACGTTCGTACACGTTAACGACAATTCGTATTTCGTACGAAACAGAACGGAATTTCGGACACAAAATACGAAGTATGAATTAATTTTATTAAGAATCGAAACGGAACAGAACGAAACAAATTTATTGACGGCGCCCATGTCTATAAAATAGTGGTATCCCAGCAGCTATTTGTCAGTGTGTGTTGGAGAGTTTTGAGAAGAGCTGACAGTCTGTGCATGGAGAGTTGGTTGTTGCTATACTGTTCCATATTGTGCTAAAGTTAATGTGGACTGCAGTATGGTGGGTTAAAAAAATAATAATAAATAATAATAATAATAATGAAGCAGAGGATGGAGTTGGGCAGAAGCTAAACACCAATTACAGTTGCTTCTGGGACACACAAAAAGGTAGTCCTAAAAAGCAACTGTTGGGTCTCTGAACTGTGAACATGAAGGGGTACACAATAATTTTATTAAAAATGTCAAGCAGGCCTAAAAAGAGAGGCTAAGGTTATGCACACAACGCTAGTAGGAGGTGAGCAAATTCTGCAGAACAAACTGGTTATCAGGCTACACCAACTAGAGGAAGTTGTCTGCTAATGCTTCCTCTTCTTCCTTTCCCTTTTCTCCTAGTAATATTGCCATAGCCCCTAAACTGGCAAAAGGGAATCAATGGAATTATTTAATCACTTGATCTCTGACTTTCTTCAGGAGGATAATTATGGTCATGTCATGATCAAGCATTCTTAATTTCAGATATTGACAATGAGGAGGATAGCACCATTACTAATAGAGGGAGGGGACGTCAGGCAGGGAGTAGCAGCAGGTGGTGATGTTCCAGCAACTGGAACTTACAGCCAAGTAGAATCCAGAAATGAGGAGGGGGTGGATGATGAGGTGGCATGCCATATATGAGTGCTACCGATCGGCGAGGAGAAAACTTATGAGGCAGAACAGAGAAGCAGTGAGGGGGGATTTGTTAAGGAACAGGGCAGCTTACAGAGGACTTTAGTTAGGAGACATCCTAATTCATCTAGTGGCAATGCCCACAGGGTTGGTCCACAGAGCTCTGCAGTGAGGGTTAATTCGGCCCCTCCCCCACCCAAAGCACCTTATCTCCATGTTAATGGGGACAAGGCCTCTTCCCTACAACCCTGGGCAGTGGTTGTGAGGGTCTGCAATCACAATGCCCGCTGCACTACCAAACCCCAAAAAAAAGAGAAAAAAAAATCTCTGATCTCATCAAAGGCTCCTTGCGGACTGCCTGCTCCACGATCTGATATTACTTGAATTGCTAAGAAGTCACCTAAACACAACAGTGGGTGACCCCACTCCTTTGTGACGTCACCGACCGGGGCATGTTTTTTTTCTGGTGGTCGGGCATCATGGTTGATGAAGTGTCTTTCCACCTTTTCATTACTGCTACACATATGATGTGCCATGCTAATATTTTTTTAAATGTTGGCCCTTGTGGTCATGAGGCATTTTAAGATGTCAAGGTAGATTTAAGCTTCAGGCAACCACTATGGAACCTACATGGGCCTATTCTAGATGTTATAACAGCACTATCTGTGGATTTCAATTGGCAAGTTATTTGAGTCCAAGATGAAAATTACTTGTTCTAGATATTTTGCAGAGGTAGGGATATTTATCCTCCTCCTCCTTAGATGGTACCAGTTTTGCTGACATTTGGGCCCTTTACGTTTTGGATACATATAGGTTGATTCATATATGGAGGAAGTTTCATGTATATTTGCATATGTTTTGACATCTTCACTTAACCAGTTCTCGACCAGCGCACGCCAATGTACGTTGGCAGAATGGCACGGGCAGGCTAATTGGCGTACAGGTACGTCCAATCTTTAATGCCACCCTGCTCGCATGCTGGTCGGGACCCCCGTGAGTCCAGTCGTGGGTCTCTTTGACTCGTTCGCCACGGGCATACCCGTGATCGTCTCACGGGGCGGCTGAGCGGAGAGATGCCGTTGTAAACAGCATCTCCCCGTTCTGCCTAGCTGTCACGTACCTGGTGGAAGGAGCCCGGAGTGCAGGGAGCGGCCTCTCGTAAGCCTCTGGCTCAAGATTCCCTGGGAGTGGGGACAGGGACTCTAGAGTTCAGAGGGCACAAGTGCCAAGCAGGTGATAGTAGGATTGGCCCTGGAACTGCCGTCAGACAGAGGCGGGTACTGGTAGGTGGTTCTGGAACAGCTGGTGAGCAGTCAGCGGCTGGCAGCGGGTACAGGTGATCACACTGGAACGGCTGATAGGTAGGCAGCAGACAGCAGTGGTCACGGATGGCAGACTGGAGCGGCTGGCAGGCAGGCAGTAGACAGCAGCGGTCACAGATGGCAGACTTGAGCGGCTGGCAGGCAGGCAGCAGACAGCAGCGGTCACAGATGGCAGACTGGAACAGCTGGCAGAACAAGCAGGGTCAAACACAGGCCGGGTCGTCAACAGGCAGGCAGCAACGGTACAAAGGAGAAGGCAGAAGCGTGGTCAGACAGTCCGAAAGGGTCAAGGCTGGCAGCAAGCAGGAATAGTCAGGAGCAGGCCGGGTAGAACTGAACAGGAACAATCAGGTAAGCAGAGGTAAGTCACAGGAACGCTGTAGACTGGACAGCACCGGGGCACTAGAACGGATTCCTTAAGAAGCCCTCTGGGCGCCAAGAATGGTCGCACGGCGTGCCCGCGCGTGCCCACGTGAAACCGTGCAGCCGTTCGTGACCCCACGCACCCGCGTGCGCTCGTTAGCAACCTCGCGCACCCGCGTGCGCACGTTCGCAACCTCGCGCACCCGCGTGCGCCCGTTCGTACCTGCTCGCACCCGCGTGCGTCCGTTCGCGCCAACGCGCCCAGGGAAACCTATTAACGCTCAACGAAGGGATTCTGTGGATAGGTCTTCCATGAGCCACTGGATTCCGGAGACGACCATGACATTGCCCCCCCCAAGGGGCAGCCTCCGGATGCCCAACTGAGCCATTTTACCCGGATGGGCCCTCTCAAAGGCGAGAATCAGTCTTCTGGCGTGAATGTTAGATTCAGGTTCCCAAGAGTTTTCTTCGGGTCCGTACCCCTTCCACTTCACCAAGAATTGAACTTGATTGCGTCTACGCCTACAGTCCAGGCTAGATTCCACCTCATACTCGACTTCACCGTCGATGATCACAGGTTCAGGTGGGGCAACCCTCCGGCTGCACAAAGGGGTCTGGGACGGCTGGTTTGAGCAAAGCTACGTGAAATACAGGGTGAATCCGGAACGATTCTGGCAATTTCAGCTCGTACGCCACGTCATTTACCTTCTTCACGATTGGGAAAGGACCCACAAATCTTGGCCCCAACTTTTTGGTTGGACAAGCCATCTTCAGGTTCAACGTGGAGAGCCAAACTTGATCCCCGACTTTGAGTTCAAGCTCTCCCCTTCTCTTTCTGTCAAAAACCTCCTTATTATATCTCTGGGTTCTTGTCATGGTCTCCTGCAGAAGTCTGTTGTTGGAGCTGAAGAAGTCAATACTCTCCTGAACCGCTGGTACCGGGCTTTCTGGCAGGTCGTTGGACAGAAATGAGGGATGGAAGCCGTAGTTAGCGAAGAACGGGGACTGACTTGTGGCAGAGTGGATGGAGTTATTATAAGCAAATTCCGCTAATGGGAGCAAAGGAGCCCAGTCATCCTGAGAAAATGACGAGAAGCAGCGCAGATACTGCTCCAACGTCTGGTTCGTCCGTTCCGTTTGCCCATTGGTCTGCGGGTGATAAGCAGACGAAAGGCAGAGATCGATCTTCAGGGCCCTACAAAGTGCCCTCCAGAACTTGGACGTGAATTGCACTCCCCGATCAGATGTTATATTTGCAGGGACGCCATGTAACCTCACTATTTCTTTAATAAATACCTTGGCTGTTTCCGCAGCGGAGGGGGTGCCCTTCATTGGCAAAAAGTGGGCCATCTTAGATAGCCTGTCCACTACCACAAAGATTGTGGAGTAGCCTTCTGACGGTGGTAGCTCCACAATAAAGTCCATCGATATCATCCGCCAAGGCCTCTCTGGGACAGGTAGTGGTTTCATCAGACCCCAGGCCCTGGACTTGTTGCCTTTGTTCCGGATGCAGGTGACACATGCCTCCACGTACTTTTTACAGTCAGACTTTAACTGCGGCCACCAAAAGGTTCGCTGAACCAGTTCGGAGGTCTTAAGGGCTCCGAAATGGCCGGCCAGCGGGTGATCATGACATGAACTGAGGACTGGAACCCGGGTTTCCTGAGGAACAAAAATTTTGTCTTCATACCAGAGGAGTTCGTCTTTGGCCAGAAGCGTGACGTTAGGTGGAGGAGCAGCACTAGCGGAAGCCTGCTTGATCAAAGACAGCAGATCTTCTTGAAGGAGGAGAAAGTTCCCTGAGGTCAGAATGGTATCTGGATGGGGAGAAGTCTCGGGCTCGTTGAACATTCGGGACAGAGCGTCCGGTTTGGTATTCTTTGACCCAGGGCGATAGGTTATGTGGAATGAAAATCGGGAGAAGAAAAGAGCCCATCTGGCCTGACGTGGCCTCAACCTCTTGGCGGACTTCAAATATTCCAGATTTTTATGATCTGTGTAAATAAGGATTGGGTGCATGGCCCCTTCCAGTAGATAGCGCCATTCTTCGAGGGCCACTTTGATGGCTAATAGCTCCCGGTCTCCGACGTCATAATTCGCCTCTGCTTCGGATAGCTTGCGGGAAAAGAACGTGACTGGGTGCAGACGAGACCTAAGCCCATGTCTTTGTGATAGAACCGCCCCAACCGCGATCTCAGAGGCATCGACCTCTAGAATATAAGGCCGAGTCGGGTCAGGGTGTTTAAGAATAGAGGCCGACACAAACAAGTTCTTCAGAACGGTGAAAGCTTCTTGAGCCTCTGGGGACCACTGGAACTTCAGGCCCTGCTTAGTCAATCTCGTGATGGGAGCTATAATAGTAGAAAATCCTCTAATAAACTTTCTATAAAAATTCGCAAATCCGATGAATCGCTGGACCCCTTTTCTGTCAGTGGGAGCGGGCCAATCACGAATGGCAGAGATCTTCTGAGGGTCCATCTCGATGCCATCTACGGAAATTACCAGCCCCAGAAACTGAATACTTCGTTGTTCGAAGGTACATTTTTCCGGTTTGGCATATAGCCCGTGAAGTCGGAGTTGGGATAATACGTTCCTGACGTGTTCCCGATGTTCTGCCAGGGAGGAGGAGAAGATCAGGATGTCGTCTAGATAGGTGATGACGAACAGGTCTAGGTAGTCTCTGAAAATGTCGTTGATGAAGTGCTGGAATGTGGCAGGGGCGTTACATAAACCAAAGGGCATAACCAGGTACTCAAAATGCCCAAAGCGAGTACGGAAGGCAGTCTTCCATTCGTCACCATCACGGATGCGAACCAGATTATAGGCACCCCGAAGATCCAGCTTCGAAAATACTGCTGCAGACCCCAGTCTTTGGAAGAGTTCCGACACAAGTGGCAAAGGATAACGATTCTTAATAGTTATCTTGTTAAGGGCCCGATAGTCAACGCAGGGGCGCAAGGTTTGGTCCTTTTTCTCCACGAAAAAGATTCCCGCACCCGCCGGTGAAGTGGAGGGACGTATGAATGCCTTCCTTAGATTATCATCCAAGTAAGTTTTCAAAGCCACCAACTCAGTCTCTGATAGTGGGAAAATCCTCCCAAAGGGAATTTCTGCCCCTGGAAGTAATTCTATAGGACAATCATATGACCTGTGAGGGGGTAAGGTCTCTGCACCCTTCTTGCTAAACACATCCAGGAAGTCGTGGTAGGCAGGAGGTACAGCCCGACGGGTTTCTGCGTCAACTTCCAGGCAGAGCAAAGAGGAGGATGCCTGGTCGGTTCCCGACAAGTAGTGCTGGAGACAGTAAGGTGAAAGGAATTTTAATTCTCCAGTGGACCAGTCAATCTGGGGGTTATGTGCCCTCAGCCAGGGCATGCCGAGAATGATAGGGAAAAGGGGGGATGTGATGACATCCAGACACAGCAACTCTTGGTGGATCCCGGCAATGGAAGTCAATAAGGGCTGAGTCTCCTGGGTTACAGGACCGGACTTGAGAGTGGAACCATCGGCCAGATGTATAGAAAGTCCCTTTGCCCTGGGCCGAAGGGGAACGTTATGTCTTGAGGCGAAAGATAAGTCTATAAAGCCACTGCCAGCTCCCGAGTCAATAATGGCGTTGATCCGGACGTTCCCTTCTGGTAGCTGCAAGGAAATGGACACAGTCAGATGGGAAGTAGTACTTGGAAAGTCAGACGTAAGGGCAGGAGACACGGAGAGGCACTTACGGAGCTTGGCAGGGCAATTGCGCACAAAATGTCCTGGTTCTCCACAGTATAAACAGAGGTTTCCCACCCGACAGCGCTGGCGTTCTTCAGGCGTCAAGGAAGGCCTAAGTAGGCCCAACTGCATGGGTTCGGGGAGATCCTGATTCGTTGTGGTGGCAGCAGAAGAGGTAGGATGAGGAGAGCTGGGAACCCGAGGAAGCATCCACACTGGACGAGGAGTTGTCGAGGACCGCTCCAAACGACGTTCTCTTAGCCGTCTGTCTATTTGGATAGCGAGCTCCACTAAGGCTTCTAAAGTCTCTGGAATGCCCACTCGGGCAAGCTGGTCCTTCAAGGGTTCCGACAGGCCCATACGGAACTGGTAACGTAAAGCCGCATTGTTCCAATCTGTGTCAGAACTCCAGCGTCGGAATTCCGTAACATAGTCTTCTACAGGTCGGCGGCCTTGCTGTAGTGAATGCAGGGCCGCTTCAGCGGTGGCGGTTAATTGTGGGTCTTCATATAACCGCGACATGGCCTGAAAGAAGATGTCCAGGGTTTCAAGGGAAGGATCCTTTTTTTCTAGTAAGCGGTGGCCCCAGGACTGAGGTTCACCAGTTAATAGAGAAATAACATATCCCACCTTGGTGGCCTCAAGGGAGAAGGTCCTGGGCTGGAGAGCAAAGAAAAGTTCACAGGAGTTGCGAAAAGTCCGGAATTTTCCACGGTCTCCAGAGAATCTCTCGGGTGTAGGTACCCTAGGTTCAGGGGGCAACATCACCACAGAAGGGGTAACAGAAGTCCCGGAAGCAGCTGTAGTGGAAGTAGACAGGGCCAGAACCCGTTCCTCCAGCTGGCTATAGCCCTCCTGTAGATTCTTCACCGCTTGAGTGAGTCCTGCAAGGTGGCGGCAGAGCTCGTCCATAGGAGAGGCTCCCTGCGTGGGCTCGGACATGGCTGTCCAGTACTGTCACGTACCTGGTGGAAGGAGCCCGGAGTGCAGGGAGCGGCCTCTCGTAAGCCTCTGGCTCGAGATTCCCTGGGAGTGGGGACAGGGACTCTAGAGTTCAGAGGGCACAAGTGCCAAGCAGGTGATAGTAGGATTGGCCCTGGAACTGGCGTCAGACAGAGGCGGGTACTGGTAGGTGGTTCTGGAACAGCTGGTGAGCAGTCAGCGGCTGTCAGGGGGTACAGGAGATCCCACTGGAACGGCTGATAGGTAGGCAGCAGACAGCAGCGGTCACGGATGGCAGACTGGAGCGGCTGGCAGGCAGGCAGTAGACAGCAGCGGTCACAGATGGCAGACTGGAGCGGCTGGCAGGCAGGCAGCAGACAGCAGCAGTCACAGATGGCAGACTGGAACAGCTGGCAGAACAAGCAGGGTCAAACACAGGCCGGGTCGTCAACAGGCAGGCAGCAACGGTACAAAGGAGAAGGCAGAAGCGTGGTCAGACAGTCCGAAGGGTCAAGGCTGGCAGCAAGCAGGAATAGTCAGGAGCAGGCCGGGTAGAACAGAGCAGGAACAATCAGGTAAGCAGAGGTAAGTCACAGGAACGCTGTAGACTGGACAGCACCGGGGCACTAGAACGGATTCCTTAAGAAGCCCTCTGGGCGCCAAGAACGGTCGCACGGCGTGCCCGCGCGCGCCCACGTAAAACCGTGCAGCCGTTCGTGACCCCGCGCACCCGCGTGCGCTCGTTAGCAACCTCGCGCACCCGCGTGCGCACGTTCGCAACCTCGCGCACCCGCGTGCGCCCGTTTGTACCTGCTCGCACCCGCCTGCGTCCGTTCGCGCCAACGCGTGCCCAGGGAAACCTATTAACGCTCAACGAAGGGATTCTGTGGATAGGTCTTACATGAGCCACTGGATTCCGGAGACGACCATGACACTAGCAACAAGTGACGTTGATCTCTGCTCCATGTGATTGGAGCAGAGATCAGTGTTCATTAAATGAAAGCCAAGCCCCCCACAGTTAGTAACACACCCCTAGGAACACTTAACCTCTACACTGCCACCCACTGGTTAACCCCTTCACTGCCAGTGTCATTTACACAGGAATCGCCGCATTTGTATAGCAGTGATTGCTGTATAAATGACAATGGTCCCAAAAATGTGTCAAAAATGTCCGATGTGTCCGCCATAATGTTGCAGTCACTATAAAAATCGCTGATCGCCGCCATTACTAGTAAAAAAAAAAATTATTAATAAAAATGCCATAAAACTATCCCCTATTTTGTAAAAGCAATAACTTTTGCGCAAACCAATCAATAATCGCTTATTGCGGGTTTTTTTACCAAAAATATGTAGAAGAATACGCATCGGCCTAAACTGAGGGAAACATTTTTTTTGGGGGGGGGGATATTTACTATAACAAAAAGTAAAAAATAATGCGTTTTTTTCAAAATTGTCGCTCTATTTTTATTTATAGCGCAAAAAATAAAAACCGCAGAGGTGATCAAATACCACCAAAAGAAAGCTCTATTTGTGTGAAAAAAAGAATGTCAAGTTTGTTTGGGAGCCACGTTGTCACATGACCGCTCAATTGTCAGTTAAAGCGACGCAGTGCCAAATCGCAAAAAGTGGTCTGATCTTTGGCCAGCAAAATGGTCCGGGGCTGAAGTGGTTAAAGGGTAACTCCACTTTTGTGGGGGGGAAACAATAGTAAATAAAGAAAAAATAATATGGTGTGTGCAATTTGCAATACAAGTCATATTGTAATTGAATGTTATTAAAAATGACCTTTCCTTTTCAATCTGCAGCTGCTGTAACTTTCTATAAATGCAATGCATTATGATTACATGGAGTTGTTCTGTACACAGAATGTGTACTAACCACTCTCCAGAAACATAATTTCCTGCTTGTGTGATAGGCCCGCCAATTTTCCCAGAAGTCTGCCTAAGGTACAAGTCAGATTTCAGGCATCTCCTGCAACAAAAATGTAATTTTTGGTGAGATATTTCCAATAGGAACTCACCTGAAGGGATGCACGCCCAGCAGCTTTCCTCATTAGTGCCCTGCAGCTGTCACAGCTGACTGATAATTATGAAACCACTTCCATTAGACCCACTCAGCCAAGACAAATACACATGGATTTCTTCAGAATAACAAAAGGTAGGAATCTGCAACAAAGGTTGTTATAATCCTTGCAATGCACATAGATCACCCAGAGGGGAACTTTTTTCTCAACAAAAGTGGAATTATGCTTTAAAGTGGTTGTAAACCTCAATCATGAAATTTGAACAAAGCACATCTACCTGTAGTGTTTATTTTTCTGTCTCCAAAGTGTTGTTTCTCTCTGGTGCTTTGTTCCTCTGTTATCAGCATGAGTCACTTCTGAAAAGTTTTACCGACACATGGGATAAATTTGTGTTGGGGAGGGAGATAAGCATGCAGCTTGTCTATTCAGAACACAGCTCTGCATGTTCATTCGCCCCTCTGCCTATGTGGAGTAGGGGGTGTCCCTTTCCTCCAATCAGTTCTCACACAGTGTATAAGAGCTGTAACTGCACACACAAGCGGCTTGCTATGGGGGCACTCAGCGGGGGGGGAGCCAGAAGCACCAGAGTGGAACACCAGAAGAGGAGGATCGGGGCTGCTCTGTGAAAAACCATTACGCAGAGCAGGTGAGTATAACATATATATATATTTTTTTTAATATGCCTTTATAATCCCTTTAAGGGCTTTAGCTGTATTTGTTTACCAGTAATCATTCCTGTAGCTTTTCCTATAGATTTGTTGTGGCTGCTATTACCGCCATTCAATTTATGCCTAATACCAATAGATCAAAAATGAGGTATCACAGCAAATGCTACCTAAGGAAAGTCTTTTTTCCAAGGTAAAATAAATCAGGATGGGGTGTTGCTGCTGTATTTTGGCCAAGCTAATTCTTAAAGTTAAAAATCAACTATACATTCAAAATATGTGATGCCAGAATACAATGTTGCTGAATATGGTGATAAAAATCTTTCTGTTCCATAACACCACATACGGCTTAACCAGATGCCGACCGCCCGACATACTTTTACTGCAGCAGGGTGACCACTCTGGGCAGAATCATGTATCTGTACATGATTTTACATTTCTGAGTCTGAGGCATGCATGCACGCCATTGGCGACCCACTCCCTCTGTAACTGGACACAGCGGGAGCCTATCAGTAGGTCCAGCAAACACAGTATCCATTGGGACCCGCCGATCATTTGTGAGACAGGCAGAATGGCGATCTGCCATGATGGCAGAGAAGGGGAGGTAGAAATCCTGCGTTTTTGCTAAGCAGGGACACAGATCTTCTCACAGTAAATGCAACCCCCACACAGTTAGCAAACAGTCCCTAGGAATACATTTTACCCTTTGATTGCCCCTGATTTTAACCCCTTCCTTGCCAGTGTCATTAGTACAGTGAGAGCACATATTTTTTAGCACTGATCACTGTATTGTGTCACTGGTCCCCAAAAAGTGTCAAAAGTGTCAGTTAAGTGTTTGCACAAACCAATCAATATATGCTTTTGTGATTTTTTTTTACCAAAAATATGTAGCAGAATACATATAAGCCTAAATTTATGAAAAAATTAGATTTTTTTTTATAGAATGTGTTTTATAGCAGGAAGTAAAAAATATATATTTCTTTTCTAAATTGTCTGTGTTTTTTTGTTTATAGTGCAAACAATTTAAACCACAGAGGTGAGCAAATACCACCAAAAGAAAGCTCTATTTGTGGGGAAAAAAGCACATACATTTTATTTGGGTAAAGCGTCACAGTCAGTTAAAATAACGCATTGCTGTATCACAAAATGTTGCCTTTGAAGTTGCATAACATGGACTTTCTCCTTGCTATATATTTAAAAAAAAAAATGTGTTTTCTTATATTTTTTAATTCATTTATTATTATTTTTATTTTTAATGTTGTATTCTGGTAGCTACAGCATTAAATATAATGATTTATAAAAACATATAAATATTTTTTTAGTTTCATTGATTGCTTTAAAATTGCCTCACAAAACCAAGTGATACTTAACTCATAAAATACTTGCCTTTAATGCATCAAGGCCCTAGTGAAGTGTAAAATTGAGATTTGACTTTATTAGCATATTGGCAAAATGGAACAAATTGTGCTCTACACTTGGATGCTGTAATGTTATTACAAAAATTACAAAAAACGCTCACTGGTCATGTTACATTTCAGGCGAGTCAGTGGAGAGAGCAGCACAATGTTACATAAAGATAATTTGCTTCCTGTAATGGACAAATGTTTGTCAATCTCAGCTAAAAGAAAATAACAGGTTAAAAAAAAAAAAATTCTCACCTCCTGCACTTCTGATATCCCTGGTACAAAAATTTACTTTTTTCTTAGGGGTTTTCTGAAAAATTCAGTGCCATCATGGATTTTTCCTCTTGTCCTCCATTAGAAGTGGGAATCCTTGCTTCTGCACTGAAGGGTGCATGATGAAGCTGCCCCAGTGGGAGTGTCCATGACAGCCTGGGGTATGTTGAAGGATGCTGGCCATCAGAGGCATAGCTTGAAGCTTGTTGGTCCCGATGCAAAAGTTCACCTGCCCCCCCACTACCATGCTCTGCTTCCCTCCAGGGTCACTATTAAAGATTATGGGGCCCCATACAGCCTACCTGACTGCCCCTCCCCTTAACATGCGTCTGTGCCATATGATTTTACTGCCCTGCCAACAGCTCCCCTAATACTCCAAAGGCATTTTTGTGCAGGAAAAAATATCCCCGCTGTTGGGTTTTACAGGGTTTTACAGGTCAAAGTCACATGGCTGTTTAGCTGCATCCACTGGATTCAAGCAGCAACAATCAGCACATTCTTGTGGCTGGAATGACAAGTGCATGTAAATGGTGGCAGAGATTCAGCCTATACAAACCAAGCACACCAAGAAGTTACCTGTACTTAGGGGTAAGTGCCTGAGTCTGTATGTAGTCAGATGTGTTCAGGCTCAGACACTTGTCCCTTAGCGCAGGTACCCACTTGGCATGTGACTTCATAAAAACAGCAATGCCTGCTTTCAGCCTGTAAATGCTTTACACACGCACTGCTATTTGTATCACCTTTCATTCCATTAACAAGAATCCACTATATAGACTTATAAATGGGCCTATAGACACATAAAGTGTGCCTCGGTCCCATCCCCTCTCTTTGCTTACAGGATTTGACTAACAGCAGCTAACAGCTGCTGCCTGAGTTCCTGTGAGAACATGAAGATAGGGGTGAGGAGACTGCATCTGGGCACAGTGCTGGATGGCTGACAGTCTCAGGTAAGTGTTTAGATGGGTGGGGGGATATTTAGTGGAGTGTTTTTTACCTTAAAGAAATGAATGCATTAAGGCAAAAAACACCAAGGCTTTAGAAGTACTTTAATACAGATCGAGTGGGTTACATTTCTGAGGTTAATACATTTAATTAGGTTAATACATTTTCTGATCCTTCAAACTTTTCATGCTTTCAGCTTAGAGACCATCTTAAGATAAGTATAATTGATTCACCAAGGAAGGTTAAAAAAAATGTCTAAATGGTTTTTGCAAGTAATTTACACTCTATAGTATTAAAATAAATAGATGTTAGGAGTAATTTTCGATGTCAACACAAAAGTTATAAGGCCAAGAAAATGATTTGACATAATCATTTATATATTGTTCAGGAATGCAAAGCAAGATCCTCCAAGTGACAATAAGAAGAGACCTACGTAGACTGAGCACACTTCCAGATCTGTAATTCGTGGAGTAGGTTCCTTCTGCAAGAGTGATGGTTGCTAGACCATCATTCAGCCCCGCCACTGGCCATGGTGTGCTGGTTTATGCTGAACTGTCCTCTGCTGGCCTAATGTGCATTGTTGCAAGTTGGTCAAATGTGAGTTGCCACCTTAATTAGGCCTCAGCAGCCAGATCAAGTATAAATTTCAATCTGGAGATTCATTTTACATTTTGCTCATAATAACTGTGGGTTGCTAACCCTTTCACATTCCTCTGGGGAAATGGATTGCAAAGTAAATTACACTTTTCCTACTACCTTTATTTATTTTTTTATATATAACTTTTTTTTTTAAACAACACCTCCCCATGCCATTGCAAAGAACCTGGAATAAATGTTAAGCTGTCACTGTCCATGGTACACAATTGCTAGCACAATTTCACTACTTGGAGGAATCATCAGCAAAAAAGCTTACTTGTGATCTTGTCTCAAAAGTCTACATCTGAAACACACAACAGAGTGCTAAGGTAATCAGAGGCATTTTAGAACCATGATTTTTCTAATTTAAAAAAAAGAATGCTTTAGGTAATAAATTAACAGCATATCAAGAAAAAAAAAGACCTATCCATGGAGGTAGGCGATGGGCTTTTATGATTTGGGAATGTGTGCTTGCCAATGGCACAGGAAACATGGTGTAGGAAGTTAGGAGAAGGGATTCTACTGTGTATGAACAAACATTTCCAACCATATAGTGATCACAAACACACCACTTAATTAGACATGAAATATATCGCAGCAGCTAAAAAGCATAAGCATGAGCAACAACGTAACAGTATTTATCCAAGGAGGCTTTGTCCAAAACGTTTGAGAAATCAGCTGTTTGAATGATCAAGGCCATATATTTCTGAAGTTAAATAAACCACGGGCTTATACCACTGAAACATGAAATAGCAACCTCAACATGTAGGCAATAACCCGTGCCAGTCAAAGATGACCTGTAAGTACTGAACCATTAAACATGTGCTAACCATCAGTCTTAAACAGACATTTAACTCACAAAGAGATCCAAAGGCTATAAAATGCTGTTAGGGTCAAAACCCTAGTAAAGCTATGACACTAAAAAGCATAGTGGGATGGTAGGAACTTGACAGGATACTGTAGGAAGCTCATGGCTAGTATACCCCACCTTTTCTGATCTTAAGTAGACACCCTCTTTTTCTTACAACATAGACAGTATTGCTTAATCTCCACCTATATCCATAATAGTTTACAGGCTAATAAAGTAAAAATATAATTATTGCATACTTTCATCAACCAGGGCTTCTTTTCCTTTTGACTCAAGTAGCCCTTTGGGAAACAAAAGATACAGATTTTGGCATGGCATGCACATTCTCCAGATTTCAACATTATTGCAAATCTGTGGGTGGCCCTCACAAGTACAATGCAAGAAGACCGTAGAATGCCAAAACAGTAACTAGGGAAGAATTTTAAAACTTTCAAAAATAAAAGGATTATTTGCTGCCGAATGCAGGAAATGTACGGAGGCTGTAAATTCTTCTAAAGAGCATGTTATTACATACTGGCTAAAAGAGTGGACTTCTTAGGTCCTCTGATGTTGAAATCTTTGTGCATGAGTGGTCTTTCTTTCAAAGGACTGGCCTTTGAATGGTGTGTGTGTGTGTGTGTGTGTGGGGGGGGGGGGGGGGGTGTAGAAAGTCAGCATTTCTGCTGCTGAAATTTTTACTTATTTTACTTCTGTTGTAATTATAGTTCATTCTTTTTTTTATCAATAATGCAGCAGGAGAATTAATACTTCTAAGCAGAGAGGCAGAGTTGGGAATCCAGGACATTAGATTCTGCTCCTGGAGTATCTGAAATTAGAACTTTATATAGCCCAATAACACTTATGTGAAATATCAGTTAAAGGGTAGTGGGTCTACCTCTTATAATTAGGCACCATTTATTCTATCTCAGGCATAGTTTTTTGTTTCATTTTAGAATACATACTGTTTCACAATCTCTCCATTTATTCATAATGGTTTAACAGTGCAGTTGACGATTTCCAACATACTATGTTTTTTTTTCAATAGTTTCGCTCACCAGTACTCCCCAGTTTTATGTTTTACTAGGCTGAAATGTTATGCTTGAGAATAAAAACAGAAGAAAATGTAATCACGCTATATTATGTAACCCTGCTTGGAACAAGCCAGCACAAAGCCCTATTATTTATTATAGCAATGCGAAAAATAATTTAGAATGCATTTTGCAGAGCACAAACTCCTGCACTCCAAAGACTTAAGGACGTGAAATGGTGCTATTTACAGTGTTTAAACAAAACATACTCCAAATAATTATTCTGAATACCAAAATAATTGAATCAGAGCTTTGTATGTAACCTAAAATGAAATACAAGACAGAGGTAAGAATTAAACCTGAACTCAAGGCAAACAGCAAAAGGGCCCACTGAAATATACAGGATGTGGATTAAAGCCGTATTTCAGGTATGGTTTGCATTGCATAGTTAAATTGGTCCTACAGTTATGGAATATTTATACTTACATTGGTACATTGGTACAAGCTGAACCAATGTAATTATGAATATTCCATAACTGTGGAAGCAGAAAATGACTGTTACTGTTATACCACTGCTACATCATGGTCTTCAGAGTTCCCTGCTGAGCAACTGCCCAGATGCATAGTAACCACAGAGGATCACTCACTCTGGATGGCCCACATCCTGAGAATGTCGTGCATTTTTTTCCAATGAATGCAAAGTGTTCGCTGTAAGGATTGTGACGTTACCACCCTGGAAAAATGCATTCCATGCATTTATAAAATATGAATGCTTACATTGGTCCAAGCTAGATTTGATTTAAATGTTTTATTTGACAAAGGATTTGCTTTAAAATAAACGATATACTAAGAAAAGATAGATTAACATATATTAGGGTGTTCCTCAAATTTTTTATAAAATATGGCATTATTGGCTTGACTCGAGTAACTTACTGTACAATGATTCGTGTGGAGGGGCTGAGGGGGTGAGGAGATCGATCTATAATAGATTGAAATGATGAGGGTTGAATAAGATAAACACAACTCGATACTAAGATAGAGGTGTATGTTTATTGTTTTGTCTTATTCGTTTATTTTACTATTTTTTTTTCTTTGCGTCCTTATTGTCCTTGTTACTGTTTGTCTTTGCCTTTTTATATATATATATATATATTTATATATATTAAGAAATGAAATGATGGTAAAAGAAAAATTCTTTGCTTCTTTTTTTTTTTCTTTTCTTTTAATGATGTTGTTACTGTATTTCTGCTTAAAAATAACTTCCCCTTTTTTGTATGGCATGATAAAAATAAAAATGAAGATTATTGGTAAAGGATTTGCTCTTCTATTCAGACAGTGTTATTGTCTGAGAGTCCTTTGTAGACAGTGCAGCTGTAGGACTGAGCAAAAATCTAGTTTATTGTAATTCCCATTTTTAAGCACTAGTTGTTCCCATATCCAGGAGTCAGTAATGTTAAATGTTAGCCCTGTCCCTGCTAGGAGATGGACACCCAGGATAATGGTGTATTAGGAAGGCATGATCTTGATAAGTTAGTTGCTATGAGGAAAGTGACTACTGGTTTTCTCTATGGATGGACCAGACCAGATCAACATGTAGGCAGTTGGACCTCATTTATTTAGATACAACATAACCAGATTGCCCCACGGCTCTACACCTAACACATATCTAAGTAATTACACCTGTCCTCATCAAAATTTAATTTCCACTGCCTGGTGCCAGTGGACTGTTTATTATCTCCAGCATGTTATAGCTGAGCTCTAGGAATTATTTGCATTGCATACTTACATTGATCCAGTCTGGCACAATGTGACAATGTAAACATACATTACTCAAACCTGATGGACCATAGGGGAAGATGAAAATCATTGTATTAGACAGTGCTACTACCGTGATAGCTGTGATCTTGTGGGTCCTGCTTATGTTCTATGAATACAAGATATTCCCTGATTGGACAAGGTGAAGAGTGTGAAGAGTGTGAAGAGTGTGCTCGCCCCCTCCATCTTGTCCAATCATTACACTCTTTGAAACAATCCTATGAACAGTGGCGGTACCGCGAGAGGGACTCCTTGTGGTCAGTGTGCAGCTGCTGGCATAAAACCTGAGCAGGACATGGAACTTGAGGGCTTTAACTGTAGTAGCACCAGTTAGCTACTACAGTGTTCCCCAGCTTTCCCAGTAGTCCATCAGGTCTATGTAGTGCATACTTACATTGTGTCAAATTGTACCTAATTGTACTCTAATTATGCTTTATAAATCCTAGAGTTAAACTATAGGGTACTATAACATTATGATTGACTCAAATTTTGACCATAGAGAATCCTAATCAGTCTGCCCAGCCAGTCCTTACCTCTCATACATGTGCTGAGAATAATGCTGTTATTCCCTATGCCCAAATCCCACTTCCAGCACAAAGTACACAATGGATTCTGATGGACTCTGTAAACACTGGAAATGAGAAACAGCTGTTGGAATACCAGGCATTCAGGCAATAATAATAGTGTTGTCATCAAGATGAAGTTACCTAGCTAAATACAGTTTAACTACACGTTTTGTTCTGTTAAAGCTATTGGGCTCTAATGATTTCCCCCCCCAACACCATCTTTCAAGACCTATACTAATAAGATCTTCACTGTGCAGCCTACCTACAGGCCTACACTGCCTCCTCCTTCAGTTCCTCACTGTTGGGTCTAGCTTGCATGTGTGTTGCAATCTCAATTCAATCATATGAAAATCTCGTACTCCTCTTGCCCTAGGGTTCAAATGATTGAATGGATTTTGTGGCCCACATAAGCAGGATGGACCAGAGTGACTTCAAAGTCAACACTGGGAGGGAGTAGAAGTAGGATAAGTATGAATTTAAAGGCTTTTTTTAAGTTGAATTCATTGCATGGATTTCAAGTCGGACTGTGCACCTGCATTTTATCATATATTTTTTGTTTCATCTCCTTAACCTATGCAATATTTAGGATTTTCCTAAAAGGTGCAAAGTGTTTTTTTTCTAGGGAACAGAAAACTGAAATTTTTGGGAATATTATTCTCCAGTGGTTGTTCCTACAGACCTCCACATCATGACAAAACACAGTAGTGGTGTTGGGTTTGGTGAGAGGAATAAGTGAGAACTTCTCGGAACCAGGGAAATTGACAATCCTGGAAGTGTTTGTTTCCCAGCTGAATTTGATGAAAGATTTCTTCTGAATGCACAGTGTTCTGTAGGCATGGATCAAAGGAAAAGTATTTATTATATTTTATATATTTATACAGCCTGTATGAAATTCCCTACATGGGTGGCCATTTCGGCCTCCTTCTGTCTGCCATTATTCAATCAAAGGAGCTGGGCAGAAATGTATTAGCTGAACACTGGCTACAGTACATCCAGGGGTCAAGTTCTGGAGAAAAAAGTGTGGGAACTCCCACCCAAGATCCACTCCCCTACCAAAAAAAAAAAAAAAGATACGCTCATATGCACGAATGCTTCAAAAGTGGTGTTTTTCATCCAATTTTCATATTGTGTGTATGAAGCTTAACTTGCTAGTGCATAAAAAAAAAAACATCCTCAATAAACATAAATATGGTAATTCTCAGAATAATCAGCATTTATTCAATTGTGCTTCCATTCAAATGTGAACATCATGTTCTGATATTTATTGGGGAATTTTATTTTGTATATAGAGTGTTTATGTGGTTAGTTTACACTTTTCATTGAACAGAGTTTGGATAACACAGGGTTAAAATGAAAGTCATAAATTTACTGCACATTATGCTTGGGGAGATAGTGATGTGTTCCTGCTTAGGAGATGTATGTTAGCTTGGGGGGGCTGCAAACTCTGCAGAGCTCCAACACACACTCACTGCTATTCCAACTCTTCACATATTTCCACATAAACTTCCCTCCTGGCATTAAACTTTGCCAGGTATTGTGCTCAGCTTACCACCCCAAACTGATGTTCCTCCCTCAGCTCACCTCTCTCCCTGCATGTCCTGTGAGCATAATAGCTGATCTACCCGTCAGCTAGACCTAGACCTGATCTACCCGTCAGCTAGCTGTGATTGACAGGTAGATCGAAGCGGAAGCTGTCATGGGGCCCCCTACTGGCAATGCCTGAATGGTCAGGTGCACTTACTATTGCGAGCTGTGTCGGCAGCTGCTGGTGTAGCACCTGCCACGCAGCTCACATGTTGCAGGATATGGCTGCTAATGGGAACTGAGTTCCTGTTGTGGAAAAAGTACAGGAACTCCGTTCCCATGCGTTCCCGCAGGACTTGATCCCTGAGTATATCCAATCAAATGCAGCCACTGTTAAGGCATTCTGATGGGCCTCAGCTCCAGCTGTCAGAATACAATAGCCACAGCAGGATATTTTTCCTACCTGTGCTGTAAAGCATCAAAAGGGGAATCTGTTTAATCTCTTCTATCTGTTCAGCCAGGGTGTGTATACTCAACTTATAGATTTCTTCTATTGTTTTGCCAGTATGCTTGCTTGCCATTTGTATTTTTTAATGACAGGGTCTCTTTAACCACATTAGAACTAGACATTAATGATGGACGAACTTCCGATGGGACGTTTCGCGAACGCGGACCGCGCACGCGGCCGATAGTTCGCGAACCGGAACGTTCGCGGCGGGCCCCATTGACTTCAATGGGAGGCAAACTTTGCAAACCTACAGGTCAAATTTGCAGCCACAAAATAATTACTAGCTGTGCAAACATAGTCCCACCACATGGCCAATGACATAACACATGTATGAGGTGAATCTGGGATCGACAACTACAAGCATTCTTTTTTTATATGGGAAATTGTTGTGACAATTCAGGACTGTGGAACGCATGAAGGCAATGGAGGAGAGGGAAGGTCAGGGACCAGGGTAGGCAAAGAAGAGGGTGCAGGAGATGATCACCAGCAGCGTGACATACAGCAATGACACCTGCACCGTGATAGAGTCATCTGACACCAGCACCGTGATAGAGAGCACTGACATCAGCAGCGTGACATACAGCAATGACACCTGCACCGTGATAGAGTGATCTGACAACAGCACCGTGATAGAGAGCACTGACATCAGCAGCGTGACATAAAGCACTAACACCAGCACCGTGATATACAGCACTGACAGCAGCACCGTGATAGAGAGCACTGACATCAGCAGCGTGACATACAGCAATGACACCTGCACCGTGATAGAGTCATCTGACACCAGCACCGTGATAGAGAGCACTGACATCAGCAGCGTGACATAAAGCACTAACACCAGCACCGTGATTTACAGCACTGACAGCAGCACAGTGATAGAGAGCACTGACATCAGCAGCGTGACATACAGCAATGATACCTGCACCGTGATAGAGTGATCTGACACCAGCACCGTGATAGAGAGCACTGACATCAGCAGCATGACATAAAGCACTAACACCAGCACCGTGATATACAGCACTGACAGCAGCACCGTGATAGAGAGTACTGACATCAGCACCGTGATATACAGCACTGACACCTGCACCGTAAGCAGCCCCAGGAGGAAGTCAGCATAGCACAGGGATGGTGGGAGCCCCTCATAATGAGCATAGCACAGGGATGGTGGGAGCCCCTCATAATGAGCATAGCACAGGGATGGTGGGGGCCCATCATAATATGCACAGCAGAGGTACAGCCCCAGGAGGAAGTCAGCACAGCACAGAGATGGTGGGAGCCCCTCATAATAAGCAGCCCCAGGAGGATGTCAGCATAGAACATGGATGGTGTGAGCCCCTTATAATAAGCAGCCCCAGGAGAATGTCAGCATAGCACAGGGATGGTGGGAGCCCCTCATAATAAGCATCCCCAGGAGGAAGTCAGCACAGCACAGGGATGGTGGGAGCCCCTCATAATAAGCAGCCCCAGAAGGAAGTCAGCACAGCACAGGGATGGTGGGAGCCCCTCATAATAAGCATAGCACAGGGATGGTGGGAGCCCCTCATAATAAGTAGCCCCAGGAGGAAGTCAGCACAGCACAGGGATGGTGGGAGCCCCTCATAATAAGCAGCCCCAGGAGGAAGTCAGCACAGCACAGGGATGGTGGGAGCCCCTCATAATAAGCAGCCCCAGGAGGAAGTCAGCACAGCACAGGGATGGTGGGAGCCCCTCATAATAAGCAGCCCCAGGAGGAAGTCAGCACAGCACAGCACAGGGATGGTAGGAGCTCCTCATAATAAGCATAGCACAGGGATGGTGGGAGCCCCTCATAATAAGCAGCCCCAGGAGGAAATCAGCACAGCACAGGGATGGTGGGAGCCCCTCATAATAAGCAGGCCCAGGAGGAAGTCAGCACAGCACGGGGATGGTGGGAGCCCCTCATAATAAGCAGCCCCAGTAGAAATATGACACCGCTCAACCTCTTCAAAGAGGTTACAGTACGGTGTGCTTTTTTTGGACAAGGAAGTGAGCCAAGTGAAGAAAGAAGGTCTGTGTGCTCGATTAAAAAAATTGTTTATAGACATATACATGGTCTACTGGTCACATGTGTTGAATTCCTCCGAGATTCATGCCTCATTCATTTTTAGAAATGTGAGCTAGTTAACACTGTCGTGAGCTAGGCGAGTACGCTTATCGGTCACGATCCCCCCTGCTGCGCTGAACGTCCTTTCGGACAGGACACTGGACGAGGGGCAAGCCAACAGTTCGATTGCAAATTGGGCAAGCTCTGGCCAGAGGTCAAGCCTGCCCACCCAGTAGTCCAGGGGTTCATCACTCCTCAGATCGTCCACATCGGCCGTTAACCCGATGTAGTCAGACACCTGACAGTCTAGGCGTTCCCTGATGCTTAATGCGGGTGACACCTGTCGATGGGTCGGCAGAAAGAATGACCTCATATCCAAAGTTACCAACACATCTTCAAACCGGCCTCTTCTTGCAGGCGCTGTTGGATTGGTACCCGCAACTCCTTCTCTGGGAGTGGGAATTGCTCCTCTGCCAGCGCACGCAAAAGCAGAATGCAGCATTTCTCTAAGCAAGGCATGGAAGTGCTGCATTCTGACAGCCCTCAGTGACGGCGGTAGCATTTCCGCTATTTTGTGTTTGTACCGGGGGTCTAAGTACGTTGCCACCCAGTACTGGTCCTTGACCCTTATGCTTTTTATACGGGGGTCCCTATTAAAACACTGGAGCATGAAGGCCCCCATTTGCACTAAACTGGAAGCGGTGTGGTGGCCTGGCTCCTGCTCATCATCCAGGATAATGTCGTCCTCTTCATTCTCCTCTCCCCATCCACGCACAACAACAGGGGTCCCAGAAAGGTTTAAAGCATGCTCTTCTTGCTCCTCCTCATCCGCCCCGGCACCATCCTCCTCTGACTCCTCTTCAGACTCCTGTTGTTGACTTGTCTCAGATAGAGTAGCCCCCCCTGGGAATTCATCCAGCATTGCGACTTCCTCATCTTCCCGCTCCTGCTCCTCCACAGCTTGATCAATGACACGACGCAATGCATGCTCCATAAAGAAGGCATAAGGTACCTTGTCATTGATGGCGCCATGGGTGCGACTGACCAGTTTGGTGATCTCCTCAAAAGCCTGCAGAAGTCTGCATGCGTCGCGCATGAGCAGCCACTGGCGTGGTGAAAAAACCCCCAGCTCCCCAGAACCTGTTCTGCCGCAGAGTTCATACAGGTAGACGTTAACTGCACGTTTTTGCTGGAGCAGCCTATCAAGCATATAGAAGGTTGAGTTCCATCGTGTCGGGCAATCGCAAATAAGACATCTCACCGGCAGATTGTGTCGCCGCTGAATGTCAGCAAGGCGAGCCATGGCCGTGTAAGATCTTCTGAAATGGGCCGAGATTTTCCTTGCCTGCCGCAAGATGTCCTGGACCCCAGGTATTTGACAACGAATCGCTGCACGACCAAGTTTAAGACGTGTGCCATGCATGGCACGTGTGTGATTTTGCCCTGTTTCAATGCGCTAAGCAGATTGGCACCATTGTCACACACCACTTTACCAACTGTCAAATTGAGCGGTGTTAGCCACTGATCTACCTGTGAACGCAAAGCTGAAAGGAGTGCTGGACCAGTGTGGCTCTTGGCTTCCAGGCACAACAGACGCAGCACGGCATGGCAACGTCTCACTTGGCATGTCGAATAGGTTCTGGGGAGCTTGGGTGACGCAGCGGAAGAGACGCTAGCAGCGGAAAAGGAGGAGTCAGCCGAGGAGGAGAGGGATGAGGATGGAGTAGGAGGAGAAGGAGGAGAAGAAGAGCCAGGCCTGCATGCAATCCGTGGCGGTAAAACCAAATCTACACGGGTGCCACAGGTTACATGCTTGACGGCCGTCAGAAGGTTCACCCAGTGGGCAGTAAAAGTGATATACCTTCCCTGCCCGTGTTTTCTAGACCACGTGTCTGTGGTCAGATGTATCTTGGCACCGACACTGTGTGCCAGAGATACATTCACTTGCCGCTGAACATGGCCATATAGCTCTGGGATGCCTTTTCTGTGAGAAATACTTCCTTCCTGGGACCTTCCATTGTGGTGTTCCAATGGCCACAAATTTACGAAAGGCCTCCGAGTCCACCAGTTTATTTGGCAGTAGTTGGCGGGCTATGAGTTCTGACAAGCCAGCCGTCAACCATTGGGCAAGAGGGTTATCCGGCGCCATAATTTTTTTTTACGCTCGAACATTAGGCCCACAGAAGCCTGCCTTTTTGCAGAAAAACGTGAGCTTGGCGTGATGGAAGGTGGAGTGGAGGACAATTGTGAGGAGAGAGGAGAAGGAGAAGTAGAAGACGAGGCTGGACAGTGAGAGCCTGGAGTGTGGCTTTGTGTGTTCCATTGCTCCCACTGGGCTCGGTGATGGCTGCTCATGTGCCTTCTTAAGGCGGTCGTCCCTAGGTGAATGTTGGGCTTACCGTGACTAATGCGTTGACTGCAAAGATTGCAGATGGCAACGCTATTGTCAGCAGCGGACACGTAAAAAAAAGCCCACACTGCGGAGCCATGTGCCGGTGTCCTGATACATTAGCAGCCTGCTTTGTCCCTCCTGTGCAATGTAAGTTATTCCTGCTTTTCCTCCCTATCTGCTGGTCCATATTTCCCTCTGAACTCCCCTCCTCTTCCTTTCTTGTGGGCACCCATGTGACATCACTAGACACGTCATCATTGACGTCACCTTCCCCACCGCTATAAGTAGAGATCTCGGAGTAGGCAGCAACACCGGGGACCAATCTCCTCCTTAGGCTGATCTGGGTACTGTCGTCAGACTGCTGAGTAGCGATTGTTGCAACCTCCTCTTCCTGATCCAATACCAAGAGTGGCTGCGCATCAGAAATGTCTTGATATGGATCGGAAAATAATCCTGTGACTCAAGCGGAAGGTAAGTGGTGGTGGTGGTGGTGTTGTTGGTGGTAGTGTCTTTGGGGGTGCACATAGCAGAGAGTGAAGAAGAGGGTGCAGATCGACAGGATGAGGAGGGTGCAGAAGAGTAAGGCTGAGTGAGCCACTCAACCAAGTCTGGTGCGTCCTTTAAAGTAATTGAACGCACCTTCTGCAACTTCCCACTTTGGCTCAAGCCTGTTGCTCCTGCCCTACCCCTACCACCCCTGCGGAAGGGCCTGCCTCTTCCTCTGCCTGTAATTTTTTTAATTACCCTGTGACAAAACTCTCAGTCCCTATACTGATGAAGGACTGCTGCAGTATAGGGCAGCGGTCAGCAGTAGTGCACCTCAACCCTATGTATTGTGGACCTATACCAGTCCTTATAGAATAGCAGACTGTACCTCACTCAACCCTATGTACTGTAGTACCCTATATCTTACCAGTCCTTATAAGGACCTTTGTGGAACAAGTAGGTTGTGACTGATTAGCAGAATGTACGTCAGTCCCTATGCCGATAAAGGACTGCTGCAGTATAGGGCAGCGGTCAGCAGTAGTGCGCCTCAACCCTATGTATTGTGGACCTATACCAGTCCTTATAGAATAGCAGACTGTACCTCACTCAACCCTATGTACTGTAGCACCCTAGACCAAGTTACCAGTCCTTATAAGGACCTTTGTGGAACAAGTAGGTTGTGTGTGACTGATTAGCAGACTGTACGTCAGTCCCTATACTGATGAAGGACTGCTGCAGTATAGGGCAGCGGTCAGCAGTAGTGCACCTCAACCCTATGTATTGTGGACCTATACCAGTCCTTATAGAATAGCACACTGTACCTCACTCAACCCTATGTACTGTAGCACCCTAAACCTTACCAGTCCTTATAAGGACCTTTGTGGAACAAGTAGGTTGTGACTGATTAGCAGACTGCAGCAGAAGGGCAGCAGTCAAGTATAATATTCTTTCTATATTTGGAAGAAAGAATATTATACGTGTACAAGCCTATGACCATACCACTGATACCAGTCCTGAAAAGAACCTTTGTGGACCTAATATAGTAACAGCTACTGATTAAACTGACCCTCACTGCCTCACACACAGCTTCCTGCCTGTCCCTATATAAACTGACAAAACAGAGGCTGCTGGAACAATAACTGGTTACTGGAATAGCACTTTTGTGGACCTGATAGTAACAGCTAATGATTAAACTGACTCTCCCTGCAGCACACACCGTCCTGTCCCTTTCTCTAAACTGACAAAAGACACTCAGGCTGCTGCAACAATCACTAGCACAGCACTGCCTCAAACCTATATCCTGAACTACACCTAACACCTATACCAGTCCTGAAAAGAACTTTTGTGTACCAAATAGCTAGCGATTTGGGTCACTGCAATCTCTCCCTGCTCCACACAGCAACCTCTCCCTATAGTGACAGAAGAAAGAATGTAAAATGGCCGCCGGATCGGGTGTATTTATAAGTTAGGGGGAATGTCTAAGTGTCCATGTGCTGTAATGTCTCAATTGGCTATCCTGTATAGGGATGAGCCGAACACCCCCCGGTTCGGTTCGCACCAGAACTTGCGAACGACCCCCGCGTTCGGTACGAACGTTAGAACCCCATTGAAGTCTATGGGACTCGAACGTTCGAATTGGAAAGTGCTCATTTTAACGGCTAATATGCAAGATAGTGTCCTAAAAAGGGTTTGGCGACCTGCCTCCTGCCTCAGGGGACATGGGTCACTGCAAAAAAAAGTTTTAAAAACTACCGTTTTGGCGGGAGCACTGATTTTAATGACGATTAAAGTGAAAAAAAAAAGTGAAATATTCCTTTAAATATGGTGCCTGCAGGGTGTCTGTAGTATGCCTGTGAAGTGCCACGTGTTTCCCGTGTTTAGAACAGTCCCTGCACAAAATTACATTAAACGGAAATAACACCATTTAAAACTGCTTGCGGTTTTAATGTTATATCTGGTTCCTGCAATATGGTTGAAAATCATTGAGAAACATGGCATGGGTAGCCCTCCCTGCCCATTACCAGCCTATTTGGGTCTTGTACGCATATTAAGGGGAACCCCGTACCCATATTAAAAAAAGGAAATGCGTGTGGCCCCCAGGCCCTATATACTCAGAACAGCAGTATACAGGCGGTGCAAACAAGACAGGGACTGTGTAGGTTTGTTGTGTTAAGTTGAATCTGTTTGTCATTTTCAACCGGTACATTTTTAAAGTGTAGCTCCAGTCAAAAAAACTATCTTTAAGCTTTTTGGAAAACATAGGGAAGGGTTATCACCCCTGTATAATTTGTTTTGTCGTCCATCTTTTTTCATCTCACTTGCTGCTGTCTCCTTGCGTTTGCAAGTAGGAGATGTTTGTAAGTTGGATGTTTGAAAGTAGGGGCCTGCCCTATATTATAGCGGTATGTACTGGGTACAGAGCACGCAGACAGCACGCACTATCTCCTAACACTACTGACTGCAAGCTCTATTATTAACCACTTGTTAGCCCAATGTTTGCATAAAGTGAAAGATGAAGTTATGCTGAGTAAATAGATATCAAACATGTCACTCTTCAAAATTGCACATGCCCGTGGAATGGCGCCAAACGTCGCTACTTAAAAAATCCCCATAGGCGACGCTTTAAATATTTTTTTACTGGTTACATGTTTTGAGTTGCAGAGGAGGTCTAGGACTAGAATTATTGCTCTCGCTCTAACATTCTCGGCGATACCTCACATGTGTGGCACATGCGAGCACATGGGGACATGGGCGCTTTAATTTTTATTTTATTTTTTTATTGTTCATTTTACTTTATTTATTTTAGTTTGACATTTTTTTTCCCAAAAATATATTTTTGATCACTTTTATTCCTATTACAAGAAATGTAAACATCCCTTGTAATAGGAATATGGGGTGACAGGTCCTCTTTACAGTGAAATCTGGGGGGTCAATATGACCCCACATCTCACCTCTAGGCTGGGAAGCCTGAAATAAAAAATAAAAAAAATATTCTGGCTTTGATCGTACTGGCGAGTTGGTAGAAGCACCGGAGGGCGGTGAGGGGTGGGGGGCGTCTATGGCTGGGTATTTCAGGGTATCACCGAGTATGGCTGGGTATCTCTGAGTATGGCTGGGTATGGCAATTTATGGCAGGGTATTACAGAGTATTGGCGGGGTATTGGCGGGGTACTACAGAGTAATAGCAGGGTACTGCAGAGTATTGGGGGTACTGCAGAGTAATGGCGGGTACTGCAGAGTATTGGGGGGTACTGCAGAGTAATGGGGGTTACTGCAGAGTAATGGGGGGTACTGCAGAGTAATGGCAGGGTACTGCACTGCAGAGTAATGGCGGGGTACTGCACTGCAGAGTAATGGCGGGGTACTGCAGAGTAATGGCGGGGTACTGCAGAGTAATGGCAGGGTACTGCACTGCAGAGTAATGGCAGGGTACTGCACTGCAGAGTAATGGCGGGGTACTGCACTGCAGAGTAATGGCGGGGTACTGCAGAGTAATGGCGGGGTACTGCAGAGTAATGGCAGGGTACTGCAGAGTATGCACTGGTATTGCAGAGTATTGGCAGGGAATTGAGGGGTTAAATTCGGTGAGCAGCGATGTGGGCACTGCAGATGCAGCCCACATCGCTGCTGACACCGATCTCTTTCCCCTCCGCTGTACCGATCGGTACAGAAAGGGGAGGGAGGAACAGGCGTCATAACATGACGCCGGTTTGTTTCCAAGTGATCACTCCGTCATTTGACGGAGCAATCACGTGGTAAACGGCCGCTATGAGCGGCCGTTTACCGTGATGCGCCGGGTCCTATGGACCCGGCGGTCACGGATGCTCTCGAGTGCGCACACCTCGGGGCACGCGAGAGCAGAATTCTGGGAGGCCGTTAATTAACGGCCTCTCTGAGTTAAACAACCGCTCTGAAGCCGTTAATCGGCAATGGGCAGTTGTTAAGTGGTTAAAGCTAGATCACTAGCTATATAGGTGAGGTGAATATAGTGGTGTATACTGCAGTCAGGGCACAGACAACAACCACTACACAGCAGCAAGATAGGAAATCAGCCAAAAACGATTGGTGTGTACTGTGTTGAAAGTACACAGAACACCCACTGCTTCAGATGCAAAGTAACACACTACAGGAGGCCGCCTTAAAGGCGGCCCTATATAGTGTGGGGCGTGCACTACACAGCCTGAGCTATGATTGGCCACAGGCAGGATGCCTGTGGCCAATCATGGCTCTCCTCGCTGCCGGCGCTGCGATTGGCCAAGCATGCGGGGTCACAGTGCATGCTTGGCCAATCATCGGGCAGCAATGCACTGCGCCAACGCAGTGCATTGTGGTCCGCGCGCGCGTCACTCGAATTTTGACGCGAACGGCCAAAACGTTCGGAATTCGCCGAACGGCCGAACAGCCAATGTTCGAGTCGAACGTACGTTCGACTCGAACACGAAGCTCATCCCTAATCCTGTACCCCATGATGGATGTGTCATCATAGGTCAAAGTTCTTTTCACAGAAAACACGGAAGCCCACCGGGCGAACGGCGGCAATAGTCCGCCGATCGGGTCAATCGCGAACAGCCGAAATTCGCCGCAAAACGACCGCCGGGCGAACCGTTCGGCTATCACTACTAGACATGGGCGCCGTCAAAATATTTGTTTAGTTTCTTTGCATTTCATTCCGTCCGAAAAAATAAATTGTATATTCGTAATTTGTGTACGGAATTCAATTCGGATTTGTGCGAAATACGAATTTTCGTACAAATCCGCCCCCACCATCCCTGTGCTGTGCTGACTTCCTAGGTTTTTAACCTTTAGTTTTGTTAACTTTTCGTAAAAATAACGAAAGTTCGTTATGATGAATTTATCTTTATGAGGGGTTCCCACCTTCCCTGTGCTGTGCTGACTTCCTGGGTTTTTAACTTTTAGGTTTGTTAACTTTTCGTAACAATTACGAATGTTCGTTATAATGAATTTATAATTACGAGGGGTCCCCACCATCCCTGTGCTGAGTTCCTGGGTCTGAGTATACACCCACTGTGCCCATTATGAGGGGTTCCCCCCAATCCTGTGCTGTACTGACTTCCTCTGATTGGTGAACAAAACACCAGTCACAATTCTGTTAATTTGGATCCGAAATTCCGAAATTCGTTAACGAAAATCTGGTATTTCGTATAAAATTCATAAGCATAGAAATTCCCCATAGGGTTCCCACCATCCCTGTGCTGACTTTCTGGGGCTTTAAATTTTAGGTTTGTTAACTTTTTGTAACAATTACAAATTTTTGTTATGATGAATTTATCATTATGAGGGGTTCCTACCATCCCTGTGCTGTGCTGACTTCCTGGGTTTTTAACTTTTAGGTCTGTTAACTTTTCGTAACAAGTACAATTTTTTGTTATGAATTTGGATCCGAAATTCGTAAATGAAATTTCGTATTTCATACGGAATTTGTATGCATAAAAATTAGTATTTCGGATTCGTACGAATGTATGAATTTCTGGAATTTCATACGAATTTTCGATTCGTAAGAAACAAATCGCACATGTCTAATTAGAACTGGTACAGTCTTGTCACTTGAACCTCTAGTGCACTCTAGTTGACTGAGATGACATGTAAATGGTATTGTATGCTTTTTGATTAGAACATTCATACCGTTCTGGATTACAGTCAATGGATACTTCTGCATTCCTTTCTTTTTATGAGAAATCAAAAATTGTGTAGGCTTCTTTATTCTGGATCTTGATAGTTATCTCTGTATTCAAAAGAAACACACATGCATAGGGAACTTTCAGGCTCATAAAGCTGCATAGAGGCATAGTGGTGTATCAATGTAACCAGGGATGTTTCATTGATACATGAACCTATATGAAACAGGACATTAATTACAAAACAGAATTAATTTACATAGACATACCATAGCAGGTCACAGGGAAAATGACACACTTGTTAGACATAATTTTTCACAAACAGATATAAATATTGGTTCTTAAAAGGAATTCAAAATGTAGTAGCTGCCAATCTTTATCTACACAATACTCCCATCATCTTCATAACAGATATGGGGTGTTCTGTAGTCTAGCAGGGAAGTACTCAAGAAGGGCTGACAGGGGGGGGGGGGGCGTGGTTAACCGCCGAGCGAGATGAACGCCTAATACCTCAGCTCCAGCGCCATCCGGAACATCACGAAGCCTAGCCGCCATCCAGGCTGCTCCCTGTACTAGAAGAACACACTGGAGAATGGGCACACGCTCCTACCATGTCCAGACAAACCCACAAATGAACAGCATACTGTCAGCCTAAGAAACTGACAGATTTCTTATCTCAGCCGCCGGACACAGGGATCGAAGATGGCGCCCGCAACCCTGCACGCAGATCCGCATCAGCATATACAGACCTGCCTGATGAGGGTGAACCTGAAATATCGCCTCAAAAACAACCCTTAGATGCATCTCCCTCCTCCACACCGTCATCAGCTAGCAATAGCCCAGCAAAGGCACTGATGCGCCTGGATTCTGATCCAGACGGCCATGAGATGAGCACTGCATCTAAATCTTCTACAATACAATCATCCCCTATAGCGGCTTTTCCTACCACTAATCAACCTGTGCTAGACACAACCATGAAAGAGATGCTCATCTCTTTGCAAAGCTCCCTACATAATGACATTGGTTCCATGTTTAACAAGCTCCTCACAGATACACTATGTGGGGAGGAGAGTCCACCATATTGAGACCCAAATAAGCGACATGACTGAAACAATTAATGATTTAGTTGATGCCAACGACCATAATCACGATGAACAACAATGGATGAAAGACAAAATAGCGGAACTCGAAGACAGGTCACGCCGTAACAATGTTAAGATTAGGGGCATACCAGAGAACATCCTGCCACAGGAACATAACACATTTGCCAGGAAAATGATTTCCACAATCCTTCCTGACCTATCGCCCATGGAAACTATCATAGACCGCATACACCGCATCCCCAAACCTGCACACCTCCCCGCGGCTGTTCCTCACGATGTATTTATGAGAATCCACTTCTTTCATGCCAAGGACCAACTCCTCTTTAAGGCACAGCATCTGGGTCAACTCCCAGCACTGTACTCTAACCTCCAGCTATATGCGGATCTATCGCAGCATACACTACTAAGGAGGCAACTCAACACCATTACCAAGCCTCTAAATAACCACAAAATCCAGTACCAATGGAGTTTCCCTACCAAAATCATAGTCACTAAAAATGGTGTCAAACATAACATCACCTCAGTAGAGGAAGGCCTAAAACTCTTAAACTTGTGGGGCATTATCCCTGACCAACCCGGGGACGGCTCTGCCTCAACGAAGAGAGAATACCCATCCTCTCCAGCACTGAGGTTGTCAGAATGGCAGTATACCAACTAAATCACTTGGCCATTAATTCCGGTCGTTGCCTTGCTTGTTGCAGTTAGTTCCACAAACTTTTACCCCAAGGTTTCCCAACAGCCTAGTTATGATCAGCTGTTGCTAGTTACTACTCAGTAACTATTTTCTAATTCTACAGAACTGTCCTTTTCATTTTTAATTTACTGTTCTTGTATCCTCTTTTTTGTGTCCCCTTCCCATGAGATCTAAAGAAGAAGTGGAACTGGAGAACTTCACGCATCAGACCTTATTGAAGTAGAACTTACCTACAAGCACCTGTGAGTACATTTTTATTTTCTATCTAGCTCTGCACAAAAGGAGCTACCATGCCTAAATTCCTGTCACTAAATACCAAAGGGTTGAACCACCCAGAAAAAAGAGCCTCTCTATGGCGCGCGGCTCAAGAGTCTAAGTGCAACGTACTATGTGTACAAGAGACACATTTAAAAAATCAATGGAGCCCCATTGCACTAACAAGCACTTTCCACATGTATTTCAAGCACCCGAACGACCAGTAAGAAAAATGGCCCCACGAGGGATCCCGATCACAGGAGCGTATGTCGCTCAGCAACATGCTTCGGTTGGTTAGCCCCAATAGACCCGCCTGGTCTGGGATAGGGATCCGTCTGTTCCCGAGTCTTGGAACCAGCTGGTACGAGGCGCAGTAACTGAGGGAGGATTCAAGGTGTCCGGGTGTGCTCTGGGCTTGGAGGGGCACCGCAGCTTGTGTAAGTGACCGGGGGAGGACTCTTCGGAGGAGGGCCAACAAGCTGGCATCCTGAGAAGTGCCTGGTTGCTGAGTTGTGAAGTACACTGATGAATTCACGCTTTTTCCAGTACTGCCAAGGAGACAGAGAACATTCCAGGTACTGAGGAAAAAGGTTCCTGTTCACTTCTGTTACCAGTTACTCAAGGTCAAAGATTTCACAAGTTTTGGATTAAAGTGCTGACTGCCATAATCTCTTGCTAGAGATTTGTTCAGCCTTGAAGCGCCCAGCTGCGAGTGGCTACTCTCTGGGTAGTATTAGAGACTTTCTGATATTAGCGGTTCAAGGTGCCTGAGTTTCTTCACCCTTGCCCTTTGTTCCCATACGAGACTGTGTTGTTGGATGTTACCCCTGAAAATAAAAACCTTTTCTAAAGGACTTTTAAACCTTGTACACACGGTTGGACATTACGACAACAAAATCCGACGGATTTTGTCTGAAACTGGTGTTGCATACACGTGGTCGGACAAAGTTGTCGGAAAATTCAATCGTTCGTAACGTGATGGCGTTATTTAGTTACGACGGGACTACGTTCAGGCTAGTAGCCAATAGCTTTGGTCTAGGAATTTAATCTGAGCATGCGTGGCACTTTGTCCGATCGGAATTCTCTACAAACGATTGGACAAAGTCAGATCGGATCATGTTGTCGGACAATTTTTATATCCAGCTTTCAAAATTTGTTGGTTGGACATTCCGACGGAAAAAGTCAGATGAAGCCCACACAGATTATCCGACAACACTGTCCAATCTGATATTTTCCGTCGGAATGTCTGACCGTGTGTACAAGGGCTTATGGTGTCAGCATCCAAAGTTGTTGGGTACTAACCCCTAGACGTGGAAGAACCAGCCAAGCGGAGGTAACCGGTAAAAAGTTAAGGCCGCCCTGCCAAGGGTTATGGCCACTACACTGGCAAGAACAAAAAGTATCTTTCTGTATTTGCTTTTTTTTTAAAGAGACAAAACATGAGGAAATGTGCATGTATTGCAGAGATGTACTTAGGATTTTTTTTTTTTATTGTTATTATTTTATCTCAACATCATACACTTTAAGAAATTGTACTGCAAATAGAGAAATAAATGCAATTAAATGTGATTGAGCACATGGAGAACTTACAGCAAATATGTTGCAGGCAGAAAAGGGGAAAAGGTGAACTTGGAACTTTAATCTATACAGAATCAAAGTCAGCTCTGTTCTGTGCTCAGTTTGGAGGTTTTTTTTGCATGGACTGGAACAGACTGTAGAAATTGGCAAATAAAACAGAATAATGCTGTCTCCTGACAACCAGAGAATTTAAGTTTATTTCTGAAGATGTGCACCTTGATATTTAATGATTCTGTACTAGAAGACGATCCAGCAATCTTTTGACCTCAAGGAACAAAAGCCAATACAATAGGTAGACCTACAACACTCATGTACTGATAGATACATTACTTTGGCATTGATGTGTCATTATACAAGCATAAAAAGCACGTAACTTTAATTTGACATTGACATCAAACCATAAATAAATGTCGGTATGTTTGAACGTGCTTATATACTATTCAAAGCAATCAGACCAGAAAGCAGCTCTGAAATACATTTTGATTTTAAACAAAATGTTCGAAAAAGTCCAAATTTCCCATAATTAATAATAGCACTGAATGCTAATTTTTCATGTTCTTTCATTTAAATAAGTGTATATGAAAGCTAAGTCACTGATTTTTATAATGGCTTTAATATTTTGGAATTTAATAAATGCATTGATAAAACTTAAAGTAGAACATTTTTATTAAATGCATGCAGACTTTAAAACAGTAGTGTTTTTTATATATATATATATATATATATATATATATATATATATATATATATATATATATATATATATATATATATATATATATATATATATATTTATATTTATTTAATTTTTGTATGAAACTATAACATATTACTATAACATAACCCCCAGAGTCTTCACAGGGGGGTATAATTACTAAAGACAAATCCACTTTGCACTATAAGTGCACTGCTAATGCACTTGGAAGTGCATTCGCTGTAAATCTGAGGGGGACATACAAGGAAAATAAAAAACATAATTTTTGCATGTACATGATTGGATGATAGAAATCTGCAGAGCTTCCCCTTATTTCAGATCTTTCCCTGAGATCTACAGTGACTGCACTTCCAAGTGCACAAAACATTTGTATTCAAAACAGTAGTGTTAAACTTAAAAATTTTAGAGGATCTCTTAGTGCTCCAACTGGTAAAGGAACTTTGGTGCTACACATACCCCTGAGACTTGGAAAAAAATCTGTGAGGCTTTATTCCGTTCCTCCCGCAATGTAACAACTTTAGAAAACTCAGCTTTTCCTGATGGTACTTTACTCTGGCAAGAATTGCAAAATGCATCCCTGCCTATCAGTGCCCACGAGTGCTGCCCATTATTGCAGCCTCATCAGGGCCTTCTCATCATCATCAGTGCCCTTCAGTGCAGCCTATCAGTGCCCATAAGTGCCACCTTATCAGTGCCTATCAGTGCTGCCTCATCAGTGCACATCAGTCAAGGAGAAAAATTACCTGTTTGCAAAATTTTATAACAAACTTTGAAAAAGGTATTTTTTTTTTTTTCAAAATTTGCAGCTTTATTTGTTTATTTAGCAAAAAAAAAAAAAAAAATAGTGGTAAATACATACCACCAAAAGAAAGCTCTATATATGTAATTAAACCATAGACTGCGTATAGCCTCAAATGCAAAATATACGTAATACATATAACAGTACCATCATCCCAATTGATAATTGTCAAGAATTGGGAATTCTAAGGATATCTGGGCAGTTGCTGAGGCTGCTCCCTTGATATCCACACTCAAAAGTGTTTGTTGAGGGGACTATTGCGGTACTAAATAAATAATTCATAGAAGACTTTGTTATAAAAAAATTACAAATAATTTAATAAAGGCAAAAAAATTAAATCCATCAAAACTTCCATATTGCTAAGATCATATACACCACAATTTAATAAACTACCGACGGGTAGCTGTCATGGTTATGCAGTGATCTTCCTGTGTTTGCTTACCTCCCCTCATGTCTTCAGACTAAAGCCGCGTACACACGGGCGGACTGTATGGCCTACTTAGTCCGTCATACAATCCGACGGACAGTCCGTCATACTTTCGAATGAACGGACTTGACCACACACGGATGCACAAACAGTCCGTTGAAAGCTTGCGCGATGACGTGTACAGCACGTACGACGGGACTAGAAATAGGAAGTCCAATACACAGCAATGCACCCTTCCGCCGTGTAAATCCTTTCTGAGCATGCGCCATTCTTAGTCCGTCGAACTAGCCTACTGACGAGCGGATTGTCCGCTGAAACCAAAGTATGACGGACAGAATTTCGAAAAATCCGAAATACTTAGTACGCCAGACTGCACGCTGAAAAAGTCCACTGAAGCCCACACACGAGCGGACTGTCCGCTGAAATGTGTTTCGACGGACTAAGTAGGCCATACAGTCCGCCCGTGTGTACGCGGCTTAAGAAGCCAGCCACTTCCACCTGGTGGTTTTTATAACCTCTCCTCTAAGCATGGCTCCAACCCAGGCCCTATCAGGGAGCCCTATATTAACCTGTGCACTGCAGGCCATCAGGGCTGATCAACCATTGTGTATTTCTTTGTGTGTTAGCTTCCCATTTCCTGCCTAGTGCTCTGCTACTGTTTTCCGTTACCGACTTTGGCGTGTCTTGACTATCCTTGTTTGCCTGTGATCCTGACCTTTTGGCGTGTACCCTTCTTGTCTGCTTGTGGCCCCGACCTTGGCTTTGTCCCTCACCATCCCTATCCTCCTGTTGCCTACTGTGGGTGTAAGCTGGGGGACCCTGGGGGTCGCGACCTGGAGCCAGTTGCAGCCAAGTCCATCCTCACCACTCGAGGCTCTGGTGAACACATGCTGGCTCTTAGACTCCGCGCCCCAGGGAATCTTACGCTCTAACCTCAGTGGGATCTGTCCCCCATCTGCAGCAGTCAGCCGTAGGGTCCACAACCTTGCGGTGCACTCCTGATCCTTCGATGTGCACCTGTCACCTCGCCTCAAGGTGACCTGACAGTAGCCCCGTAAGGTTTCTGTCAGGTCACCTTGAGACGAGGACACAGATGCACACCGTAGGGATCATGAGTAGGGATGAGCTTCGTGTTCGAGTCGAACATACGTTCGACTCGAACATCGGCTGTTCGTCCGTTCGGCGAAGTCCGAACATTTTGGTCCATTCGCGCCGAATTCGTGTGGCGCTCACGGCCCACAATGCACTGCGATGGCGCAGTGCATTGCTGGCTCATAATTGGCCAAGCATGCAATGTGACCCCGCATGCTTTGCCAATCACAGCGCCAGCAGCGAGGAGAGCCATGATTGGCCACAGGCAGGATGCCTGTGGCCAATCATAGCTCAGGCTGTGTAGTGCACGCCCCACACTATATAAGGCCGCCAGCGCGGCGGCCTTGTGTAGTGTGTTGGCGTCTGAAGCAGTGGGTGTTCTGTGTACCTTCAACACAGTACACACCGATTGTTTTCGGCCGATTTTCGATCTTGCTGTTGTGTAGTGGTTGTTGTCTGCATGCCCTGACGGCAGTATACACCGCTATATTCACCTCACCTATATAGCTAGTGATCTATCTTTTATAATAGAGCTTGCAGTCAGTAGTGTTAGGAGCTAGTGTGTGCTGTCTGCGTGCTCTGTACCCAGTACATACCGCTATATCCACCTACATAGCTGTTCTCTATTTGAGCCCACTTGCCATCTGCAGGAGTTATTGGAAGTTGTGTGTGCCTCCAGCACAGCAAAGTATACATCTGTATATACCCCTTTATCTCTGGTGTTCTATAATAAAGGCATCTGCAGGAGTTATTGGGTGTTCTGTGTACCTTTAACACAGTACACACCGATCGTTTTCAGACGATTTTCGATCTTGCTGTTGTGTAGTGGTTGTTGTCTGCGTGCCCTGACCGCAGTATTCACCGCTATATTCACCTCACCTATATAGCTAGTGATCTATCTTTTATAATAGAGCTTGCAGTCAGTAGTGTTAGGAGCTAGTGCGTGCTGTCTGCGTGCTCTGTACCCAGTACATACCGCTATATCCACCTACATAGCTCTTCTCTATTTGAGCCCACTTGCCATCTGCAGGAGTTATTGGAAGTTGTGTGTGCCTCCAGCACAGCACAGTATACATCTGTATATACCCCTTTATCTCTGGTGTTCTATAATAAAGGCATCTGCAGGAGTTAGTGGGTGTTGTGTGCCTCTAGCACAATATACACTACCCAACTGCTTTTTTACCCAACTCCTTTCAGGCCATTACCATGTCTGGAAGGCCAGCAAGGAGAGGCAGACAGGCGCGAGCCGATAAAAGAGGGCAAGCAGGCTCTGTGTCTAGAGACAACAGTGCTGGTCGTGGATGCGGTGCATTGTCATCAGCACGTGGCCATGGGACACGCTTGTCCTTCTTTTCGGCAGCTGGACATGTTGAGCCGCAACATGCCAACGACTTGGTAGAGTGGATGACCAAGCCCTCTTCATCCTCCTCATCCTCTCTCACCCAGTCTCAGGGTACTAGCAAAGCAGCTGCCAACGCATCGTCTTCCCTCCTCTCAATATCATCATCAGTGACTCCTTCCCTAGACCCACCACGTCCTCCTGAGGAGTCTCCTGAACTCTTTGAGCACAGTGTTGGGTACATGCTCCAGGAGGATGCCCAGTGTTTTGTAGCCTCTGATGATGACACTCAGCTAGAGGAAGGCAGTAGCGTGAATGCAGAGAGAGGGGATGCTCAAGAAGGACAGCAATCTGGCAGTCATGTTCCACAAGCTGCAGCATACAGCCAGGTTTGCTACAGCGATGAAGAGGGAGGGGATGATGAGGGCACTGACTCCACGTGGGTGCCTGGTAGGAGAGAGGAGGAGGAGGAGGAGGAGGAGGAGGCACATGTCCAACGAGGAAGGATGCCCTCCGGGGGCCAGCTTAGGGGCAGCACACTGACTGAATCACACCGCAGAGCTCCGCCTGTGCAGGGCGCTGCCTCTGCACGTTATGCTAAAAGTTCTTTGGTGTGGGCCTTTTTTGAGACGAGTGCATCAGATCGCACCGCTGCTATTTGCAACATATGTCTCAAGCGTATCTCGCGTGGCCAAAACATCAGCCGCTTGGGCACCACATGCTTGACCAGACATATGTTGACCTGCCATGCAGCTTGTTGGCAAGCGTACCTCAAAGACCCACACCAAAGAACAAAGCGGCCCTCTCCTTGCTCCTCATCAGCTGGCATCTCCAACCCCACTAGACCTTCAGTCCTCTCTGAAACCTGCTCTGAGAGGAATGAAGGTGTAGAATTAGGTGTGTCACAGCCAAGTGTTTCCGGGCACTCTGCTAGCAGTACACCTACGTCCGATTATAGCAGGCAAATGTCCCTGCCCCAGCTGCTGGACCGGCGAAAGAAGTTCACTCCCAGCCATCCACATGCCCAGCGGTTGAATGCTAGCTTGGCTAAATTGCTAGCACTTCAACTGCTGCCTTTTCAGTTGGTAGACTCGGCCCCCTTCCGTGAGTTTGTACAATATGCGGTTCCTTAGTGGCAGGTCCCCAAATGCCACTTTTTCTCACGGAAGGCAATTCCGGCTCTCTACCGGCATGTGGAAGGCAAAGTCCTTGCCTTCGCTGGACAGGACGGTCAGCGGTAAGGTGCATATTACCGCTGACTCATGGTCCAGCAGGCATGGACAGGGACGTTACCTGTCTTTCGCGGCCCATTGGGTCACTCTTCTGGCAGCTGGGAAGGATGCAGGACAAGGTGCAGTAGTGTTGGAGGTTGTTCCGCCACCACGCCTCCAAATCTACTATTGGTTGTGACACACCTCTCTCCTCCACCCCCTCCTCTTCTTCTTCCTCCATGGCCTCTTCCAGTGCTCTGTCCTCAGAACCAGCAGTGCTCCGTAGGCGTTCCAGGGGCTACGCAAGTACGCAGGCAAAACGATGCCATGCCGTGCTTGCGCTGGTTTGTTTGGGGGACAGGAGCCACACTGGGGCAGATGTTTTGTCAGCTCTGCAGGAGCAGGCCGAGAGGTGGTTGACGCCACGCCAGCTTAAGCCAGGAATGGTGGTTTGCGACAATGGCACCAACCTCCTCTCCGCCCTCCGACAGGGACAACTGACCCATGTGCCCTGTGTAGCTCACGCCCTTAACCTGGTGGTGCAGCGGTTCTTGGGCAGGTACCCCGGCTTACAGGATGTCCTGAAGCAGGCCAGGAAAGTCTGTGTGCATTTCCGCCGATCATTTAATGCCTGTGCTCGGCTGGCTGAGCTCCAAAAGGAGTTGAACCTGCCCAAGAACCGCCTTATATGTGACATGCCCACCAGGTGGAACTCAACGTTGGCCATGCTGCAGCGGCTGCACACGCAGCAGAGGGCCATCAATGAGTACCTGTGCGACTACGGCACCAGGACAGGGTCAGGGGAGCTCGGATTTTTCTCACCACGCCAGTGGGGCATGATCAGGGATGCATGCACTGTCCTGTCACCGTTTGAGGAGGCCACAAGGATGGTGAGCAGTGACAGTGCATGCATCAGTGACACTGTACCTCTTGTCCATCTCTTGGAGCATAGGCTGCGTGGAATAATGGACAGGGCACTTGAGGCAGAACAGAGGCAGGAAGAGGAGGACTTCCTTGCCTCTCAAGGCCCCCTTTATCGAGACAGTGTTCCTGCTGTGCCACCCATCACACAGGAAGAGGATGAGGAGGAGGAAGAGGAGGAGGAGGATGATTGTGTCAGCATGGAGGTGGAGGCTGGCACTCAGCATCAGCAGCAGCAGCAGCAGCAGTCTTGTAGGGATGATTTACAGTCCCAAGAAACACGTGGACTTGTACGTGGCTGGGAGGAGGTAGCTGCGGATCATGTTGTCCTTAGTGACCCAGAGGACTCCGGACTGAATGCCTCAGCTAACCTACGCTGCATGGCCTCCCTGATCCTGCAAAGCCTGCGGAAGGATCCTTGTATTCTTCGGATCAAGGAGAGGGACCATTACTGGCTGGCCACTCTCCTTGATCCACGGTACAAGGGTAAGGTTGCCGACCTTATCTTGCCATCGCAGAGGGAGCAGAGGATGAGACATCTCTGGGAGGCCTTGCAGAAAGGTCTGTGCAACGCGTTCCCAGAGACTGGGAGGTTACAAACTCCTGGTCCTGGACAACGTGTTGCTGAGGCATCGGTCAGAAGGAGTGGTGGAGAAGGTGGCCGTCTGACTGATGCTTTCAGACAATTTTTTAGTCCGCAGCCCCAAGGTATGATCGGTTCCAGCAACCATCGCCAGCGTCTGATTTACATGGTGCAGGAATACCTAGGGGCAAGGTCAGACTTGGACACCTTTCCCACCGAAAATCCTCTGGCTTACTGGGTCTTGAGGATGGATCACTGGCCAGAGCTTGCACAGTATGCAATTGAGCTACTGGCCTGTCCTGCATCCAGCGTTCTTTCGGAACGCACCTTCAGTGCTGCTGGTGGCTTTGTTACCGATCACAGGGTCCGACTGCCTATGCTGATGCTGAGTGACTGTCCTGTTATGTTGATTGTCTTTCCTCTTCCTCCTACGATGATATGTTGGAAGAACATTTCTGTTTCTGGGTGATGCCATCAGCCCAATTTTTCTGCCCCTGTTTAACCGGTGGTGTTTAAGTACAATTTTTGATGCAATGCTTTGCAGCAGGGCTAATTCCTGCAATAAAACTAGAGTATATGGGAGAGGTTGCAGTGTGGTGGCACCAGCACCAGTGCCTAAGGCCCAATTTTTCTGCCCCTGTTTAACAGGGGCGTTTAATTACAATTTTTGATGCAATGCTTTGCAGCAGGGCTAATTCCTGCAATAAAACTAGAGTATATGGGAGAGGTAGCAGTGTTGTGGCACCAGCACCAGTGCCTATGGCCCAATTTTTCTGCCCCTGTTTAACAGGGACATGTAATTACAATTCTTGATATAATATTTCACAGGAGGGCCCGTTCCTGTGCCCACCCAGAGTAACTGTGAGGACTTATAGTGTTGTGGCACCAGCACCACAACCACCAAAGGTAAATTTTTCTACCACTGTTCAACAATGGCATGTAATTACAATTCTTGATATAATCGTTCACAGCAGGGCGCTCCAGCGCCCACCAAGAGTCACTTTGAGGGCTTACAATGTTGTGGCAAAACCAACACCTTATTCTGCCATTTCTGCAGAGCATATAGGGCAGGCCCCTACTTTCAAACATCCAACCTACAAACATCTCCTACTTGCAAACAGAAGGAGACAACAGCAAGTGAGATGAAAAAAGATGGACAATAAAACAAATTATACAGGGGTGATAACCCTTCCCTATGTTTTCCAAAAAGCTTAACATTTTTTTTTTTGACTGGAGCTACACTTTAAAAATATACCAGTTGAAAATTACAAACAGATTCAACTTAACACAACAAACCTACACAGTCCCTGTCTTGTTTGCACCGCCTGTATACTGCTGTTCTGAGTATATAGGGCCTGGGGGCCACAAGCATTTCCTTTTTTTAATATGGGTACGGGGTTCCCCTTAATATGCGTACAAGACCCAAAGGGGCTGGTAATGGGCAGGGAGGGCTACCCATGCCATTTTTCTCAATGATTTTCAACCATATTGCAGGAACCAGATATAACATTAAAACCGCAAGCAGCTTTAAATGACGTTATTTCCGTTAAATGTCATTTTGTGCAGGGACTGTTCTAAACACGGGAAACACGTGGCACTTCACAGGCATACTACAGACACCCCCCAGGCACCATATTTAAAGGAATATTTCACTTTTTTTTCCACTTTATTCGTCATTAAAATCAGTGCTCCCGCCAAAATGGCCGTTTTTAAAACTTTTTTTTTGCATTGACCCATGTCCCCTGGGGCAGGAGCCAGGTCCCCAAACCCTTTTTAGGACAGTATCTTGCATATTAGCCATTAAAATTAGCACTTTTAATTTCGAACGTTCGAGTCCCATAGACTTCAATGGGGTTCTAACATTCGTACGAATTTGGGGTCCGTTCAAAAGTTCTGGTGCGACCGAACCGGAGGGTGTTCGGCTCATCCCTAATCAGGAGTTCACCGCAAGGTTGTGGACCCTACGGCTGACTGCTGCAGACGGGGGACAGATCCCACTGAGGTTAGAGCGTAAGATTCCCTCTGGCGTGGAGTCTAAGGCCGCGTACACACGGGCGGACTGTTCGCCCAACTTTGTCCGCTGAACAGTGTTTGGGCGGACAGTCCGCTCGTGTGTGGGCTTTCAGCGGACAGTTTCAGCGGACAGTTGGACGGACAAGGTTTTTCGGAATTTCCGAAAAACTGTCCGCTGAAACCTTGTTTGAGCGAACAGTCCGCCCGTGTGTAGGCTTGTTCGTCAAACAAAGTTGCGCGCATGCTCAGAAAGGATTTTCACGCCGAAAGCTATAATGCAGTGTATAGGACGTCGTATTTTTCGTCCCGTCGTACGTGCCGTTCACATCATCGCACACGGTTTCAGCAAACTGTTCGTCCGTCGTGTGTGGCCATGTCCGTCCATGCTAAGTTTGAGCGGACTGTTTGCCGAAACTGTTGGACGGACAAAGTTGGGCGAACAGTCCGCGCGTGTGTACGCGGCCAAAGAGTCTAAGAGCCAGCAGGTGTTCACCAGAGCCTCGAGTGGTGAGGATGGCCTGCAACTGGCTCCAGGTCGCGACCCCCAGGGTCCCCCAGTTTACACCCACAGTAGGCAACAGGAGGCTAGGGATGGTGAGGGACAAAGCCAAGGTCGGGGCCACAAGCAGACAAGAATAGTCGGGTACACGCCAAAAGGTCAGGATCACAGGCAAACAAGGATAGTCAAGACACGCCAAAGTCGGTAACGGAAAACAGTAGCAGAGCACACGGCAGGAAACAGGAAGCTAACACACAAAGGTATACACAATGTTTGATCAGCACTGATGGCCTGCAGTGCACAGGTTAATATAGGGCTCCCTGATAGGGCCTGGGGTGGAGCCATGCTTAGAGAAGAGGTTATAAAAACCACCAGGTGGAAGTGGCTGGCTTCTTAGTCTGAAGACATGAGGGGAGGTAAGCAAACACAGGAAGATCACTGCATAACCATGACAGTACTCTCCCTCTTACGAGGCCTCCCCCTCCCCTGCCTGGGTCCAGGCTTAAAGGGAAACTCCAGATGGAACCTCTTTAACAGACAGGGAGCAAAGACCTCAGATGCAGTGATCCAAGACCTCTCCTCAGGACCCAACCCTTTCCAAAGTACGAGGTATTGAAGAATGCCTTTACGGAGCCGGGAATCCAAAACTTGACTAACCTCGTATTTTAGGTTATCCTGGACCACCAGACTGGGCAGAGGTCAGTGGATCCCTGAGGTCAGGTTGGTTAGAAAGTGACATGTCACAAGAGTCAAGCTGGATAGTTGCAACACAAACAAAATGCAGAGAGCCCTGAGAAAAAGATTGAAAACCCCTCCTGGCCGAATGAGGTATTCTATCCAAAGGATGGATTGAGCCTCTTAAACGGGTTTGAACGGACATAGTAGCAGTAGAGTGAGGCCAGGTCACCGAAGGTGCTGAACAAGAAGCAGGAAGCTCATTGGGCATGGGCTGGACTGGCATAACTGGTGCAGAGGTCAACTGAATAGTATTGTCAGGTGTAGCGACCATCTCAATCGCATCACAGGGCATAGCAACTGTGGAACTTGCAGACAAGTTAGCCTGGCTGTGCATCCAAGGGAGATTAGGGACAGACAAAGGTAAATAGTTATGCGAACTGGAGTGAATGATCGACTCAGGTTCATAGGTGGACCCCTCATTCAGAGTACCACATGACCTAGAGAGTGCACCAGTCCGACTATTGCAGGACGCATCCCAGAGATCGCTATATACAGCGGGAAGAGCAGAAGATACTGGGATGGTGGTAACAGGAACTCTCTCCTTTGGGGTACCCTTGAGTAGGCAGGAAGAGGAACCCCAAGCCAGGATCTGTCCAGTAGACCAGTCAACGTGTGGAGAATGGAGCCGTAACCAAGGAAGACCTAATATGATAGCAGATGAAGCCTTAGGTAAGACAAGGAAGGATATCCACTCCTGGTGGAGTTTCCCTACTGACATCTTAACAGGAATAGTCTGAAAGCGGATAGGCCCCCCTGGGAGAACCGTGCCATCAATCGCCAAGACCACCAATGGCGTTGTAAGGGGCAAAAGGGTAAGTCTCATGGAGGATGCAGTTTCCCAATCCATGAAATTGGCAGCGGCTCTGGAATCCAGATGTGCTGAGACCGAACGAGAGGAAGCACCGACATGAAGCAACACAGAAAGGAGAAGACGAGAAGGTGAAGGTGATATTTCAGGGTCTAATACTCCACCTTCCAGATGTATTAGCCCTGAGCGTTTTTCTGGACGAAGAGAACAAGTGTCAAGGAAATGACCTTTGGCCCCACAATAGAGGCATAGGCCCAGAGTTCTGCACCTAGCACGTTCTTCGGGAGATAATTTAGTCCAGCCCAACTGCATAGGTTTCTCAGTAGGCAGGGGGCGCTCCTCGGATCAAAGAAAAGGGACTGGGGGCTCAGGCTGCCTAAAGAACGGGGAGTGCTGGTGTCTTTTTTCCAGGGCCCTCTCCTGAAAGCGAATATCGATCTGGTTACACAAGGTGATGACACTGTCCAGATCAGCAGGAAGGGATCTTCCTGCTAATTCATCCTTTACTCTATCAGAGAGGCCATGTAAAAAGGTTTCAACTAGGGCCTCATTATTCCAGCTCAATTCAGCTGAGAGGATACGGAACTGAAGAGCATACTGTCCCACAGAAGCGGACTCTTGACGGAGACGTAAAAGAACGCTAGCCACTGAGGAGACACGACTCGGTTCCTCGAAGATATTCCGAAAAAGTTTCAAGAAATCAGACAGGAGAGAAATCACTGGATCATTCAGTTCCCACAGAGGGACGGCCCAAGCTAAAGCCTCGCCAGACAGGAGGGATATGATATCAGAGACCGAAACAGAGGTAGGGAGAGGACGAGAGGACTTGAGGACTAAAGGCTTTTTAGGAATGGGTAAGGGCATGAGAAGATCAGGAGTCTGAGCAGGGTCCCCCACACCCTTAAAGATGAGCTGGGCATCCATAACAATGCGACTTTTGCCCGATCGGACAGGGAGTTTTGGGGCTGAAGTTTAAAATGAATTGTGCACTGGCTAAGGAACCCCCTGCAAGCCTTAGAGTTCCCAGAAAAACGGACCGGAGCTGGTAGTTGTAATGAATGTGTGGCTGCGACTGATGCGATAGGTGCAGCAGCAGATAGCGGTTGCGGTTGTTGAACTGGGGGTCCTAATGAGGCCTGAGCCTGTTCAAAATGGGATGCCAAATCCTGAAGAAATTGCATCATCTGGGTCTAATGTGATTCTTGGGTCTCAAGTCTGCGAACTAAGCCCTGCAACAGGTCGACTGCAGGAAGCGGCACGTCAGCCGGGTCCATGGCTGATCAAACTGTCAGGTCACCTTGGGGCGAGGTGACAGATGCACACCGTAGGGATCAGGAGTGCACCGCAAGGTTGTGGACCCTATGGCTGACTGCTGCAGACGGGGGACAGATCCCACTGGGGTTAGAGCGTGAGATTCCCTGGGGCGCGGAGTCTAAGCCCACGTACACGCGGTCGGAGATTTTGCCAACCAAATCCGTCGGATTTTGCCCGTCGGATTTAGTCGGACAGATTGTGTCCGAAACTGTTGCATACACACGGTCGGGCCAAGTTGGCAAAAAATCTGATCTTTCAGAACGTGATGACGTAATTTCGTTACGATGGGACTACATTCAGGCTAGTAGCCAATAGCTTTGATGTAGGAATTTGATCTGAGCATGCGTGGCACTTGGTCCGATCAAAATGCTCTACACATGATCGGATTAGGTCCGTCCGGCCCAGTTGGTCGGGAAATATGTTGGAAAATTGGGTCGGACGGAGATTCGCACCACACACAGTCAGATTATCTGAAGACTCATTCCGACCGTGTGTACAAGGGCTAACAGCCAGCAGGTGTTCACCAGCACCTCTAGTGGTGAGGATGGACTTGGCTGCAACTGTCTCCAGGTCGTGACCCCCAGGGTCCCCCAGCTCACACCCACAGTAGGCAACAGGAGGATAGGGATGGTGAGGGACAAAGCCAAGGTCGGGGCCACAAGCAGACAAGAATAGTCAGGGACACGCCAAAAGGTCAGGATCACAGGCAAACAGGGATAGTCGAAGACACGCCAAAGTCGGTAACGGAAAACAGTAGAAGAGCACACGGCAGGAAACAGGACACTAACACACAAAGGTATACACAATGGTTGATCAGCACTGATGGCCTGCAGTGCACAGGTTAATATAGGGCTCCCTGATAGGGCCTGGGGTGGAGCCATGCTTAGAGGAGAGGTTATAAAAACCACCAGGTGGAAGTGGCTGGCCTCTTAGTCTGAACACATGAGGGGAGGTAAGCAAACACAGGAAGATCACTGCATAACCATGACAGTTTCTATTGAAGAGGGGTATAGAAACGTTTCCTCTACCGGTTTCGCGGCGAACCGCTTCTTCAGGAGGATAGTCTGCAGAATAAATAAAAATATTTGCAAATAATCAAATAGCAGCAAATCATATAATGACATAACAGAAGATTTACAATGATTTAAATAGTGAGGGGATCAGCTCACCCACAAAGGAGGAAGCAGTAGATCACAGGACCCATCGGTTTCCTCCCACGGCAGATGCAGGGGATTGTAAAGGACTCTTCAAATTTAAACTGATATATATGATATGAGAGTTAAAGTGAGATGAGACATTAACCTATACACACACCTAAAGAGCGATATATAGGTGGAAAGGGATGGAAAATAGACTGTGTACATAGGGGCTATAAAAAGAGCCTATAAAAAGAAGGTGCTTATTTGTGCATCCTAAAGGTGTCCTAAACATACAAAAAATTACCAAGGAAACTAACCAAATTGGGAAGAAAAGGAAAAAGAAAGAAAGAGAGTCTGTGCAAAAAGAGAAACCACCACAAAGGATAGGGTAAAAAGGATATAAGTGAAACAAGTGTGAAAATGAAAGCCAAACATACCGTTTGGACTATATTATCCAGTGCACACCACCCATGTTCATAAAGGGAGATCGAACAGGGCAACACCATAGTAGCCAAAGAATAGAAATGTATAGTGTGCAGGGCAGGTATCACCTACTATATATATAATACACTCACCAAAGAGAGGAACTGGTAAGCATGTATGCACAGGTTGCTGTTGTAGATGGACACCACAGGTGTATTGCAGGTTAGCACACCAGGTAATCATGATAATTGATATGGTAATTCATTAGCCAGGAAACAAACATGAACCTGGGCATTGATCGCCATCTGTGGGGCTAAACACAGAGCAATCACCTTAAGCACATATGAAAAAAAGCATAAAGTAAGATAAGACTAGGAGACCTAGGGTACTAGAGGTCCTAGTCATCGGGTACAAAAACAGCAATACACTAACCTGTATAAACATGTCCAACAGCACAATCCGGCATGTGGAGTCCTGAAAACTGTTCAACAGTGGTCTAACACAGGCCACTATTTAAGCCCCCAACCCTTCCGGCATCAGCGCACATCGCTAAACGGCAGCATCTGACGTCACGGGGTCCGCCCGCCCACACCGCGCGCTCGCACGCCCATGCACCATTGCGCACACGCGTGCGCTAATGCGCACGCATTGCGCATGTGCATGGACGTGCGTAAAGCGCATTTGCGTGCCGGAGGGGCCCATGGACCAAAAGGTCCAGGCGCATCCAGCGCAAGAAGGACCCAAAATAAGGGTCCCCCCAGGGCAAGCACACATCTGCCAGACAGGAGAACACAATAAAGGATCCAAGGAAAGACCGAAGCTTCCCCCTGGGGGGAGCGGATCTCCTTTACAGCAACACTATTCACAAAATACAAAAATAATTGTAACAATAATATTACAGACACTGTATAATCAAGGTAATAATGTAATAAACAAAGCATGGGAATAACCATACTTCAGCGTCACCAACGACGTAAGGAATGACAATCCCACTAGCTATCGTGGTGAAAAAAATAAAGTAATATATATCTAGATACAAAAAATAGAGGCACTTAAAAACTAGACACCCACCACTGTTGCTGTTCAGAGGTTAGTGCCTCATAAAAACGGGTGTGTTATCCACCCTGGGTGTGTTATCCACCCCATGAATATGGCCATAGACCGAGTATAGCCTCAAATGCAAAATATACGTAATACATATAACAATACCATCATCCCAATTGATAATTGTCAAGAATTGGGAATTCTAAGGATATCGGGGCAGTTGCTGAGGCTGCTCTTTTGATATCCACACCCAAAAATTTTTGTTGAGGGGACTATTGCGGTACTAAATAAATAATTCATAGAAGACTTTGTTATAAAAAATTACAAATAATTTAATAAAGGCAAAAAAATGTAATCCATCAAAACTTCCATATTGCTAAAATCATATACACCACAATTTAATAAACTACCGACGGGTAGCCCCGTAAGGTTTCTATTGAAGAGGGGTATAGAAACGTTTCCTCTACCGGTTTCGCGGCAAACCGCTTCTTCAGGAGGATAGTCTACAGAATAAATAAAAATATTTGCAAATAATCAAATAGCAGCAAATCATATAATGACATAACAGAAGATTTACAATGATTTAAATAGTGATCAGCTCACCCACAAAGGAGGAAGCAGTAGATCACAGGACCCATTGGTTTCCTCCCACGGCAGATGTGGGGGATTGTAAAGGACTCTTCAAATTTAAACAGATATATATGATATGAGAGTTAAAGTGAGATGAGACATTAACCTATACACACCTAAAGAGCGATATATAGGTGGAAAGGGATGGAAAATAGACTGTGTACATAGGAGCTATAAAAAGAGCCTATAAAAAGAAGGTGCTTATTTGTGCATCCTAAAGGTGTCCTAAACATACAAAAAATTACCAAAGAAACTAACCAAATTGGGAAGAAAAGGAAAAAGAAATAAAGAGAGTCTGTGGAAAAAGAGAAATTTTTATAACAAAGTCTTCTATGAATTAATTATTTAGTACCGCAATAGTCCATCAACAAACATTTTTGGGTGTGGATATCAAGGGAGCAGCCTCAGCAACTGCCCCAATATCCTTAGAATTCCTGATTCTTGACAAATATGTGTAATTAAAAAAAAAGATAAAAATTTAGTTTGGGTACAGTTTGCATGACTGAGCAATTATTGTTCAAAGTGTGACAGGGCTCAAAGCTGAAAATTGGCCTGGGCAGGCAGCAGGTAAAAGTGACCAGTAGCCAAAATCTGCGGTGGGAATCTTTTTACGCAGAGGGGCATTTTTCTTATTACTCCTAATAAAATTCAAGTGAAAGAAAATGTATAAAGTTCAAAAAGATCCCAAATTTCCTCTTTACCTTTAAAAGCAAAAGATCAAATAAAAAAAAAAAAAAAAAAGTTTGATCATTTGCTTTAAAGGGTAACTCCACTTCCGTGGGCAAAAAATAGCAAATAAAGAAATAATAATATAGCATGTACAATTGCGATCCAAGTCATATTATAATTGAATTGTACAAAAAATGACCTTTTTCTTTCAATCTGCAGCTGCTGTAAATTTCTATAAATGAAATGCAATATGGCTACATGGAGTTGTTCTGTACACAGAGTGTGTACTGACCACTCCCCAGAAACATAATTTCCTGCTTGTGTGATTGGCTCACCAATTTTCCCAGAAGTCTGCCTAAGATACAATTCAGATTTCAGGCATCCCCTGCAACAAAAATTTAATTTTTGGTGGGATATTTCCAAAAGTAATATGTCTAAAGGGTTGCAGGCCCAGCAGCTTTCCTCATTAGTGCCCTGCAGCCGCCACAGCTGACTGATAATTATGAAACCACTCCCATTAGACCTACTCAACACAGACAAAAACACATGGATTTCTTCAGATTAACAAAAGGTAGGAAGTTGTTATAATCCTTGCAATGTACATAGATCACCCAGGGGTGAATGTTTGTTTTTTTCTCAACAAAAGTGGAGTTTAAAAAAATAAAAAAAATTACTTCCAGCCTGGACTGTCGCTCCGATCCTCCAAGGCCATAGAGGTGATCAACTCTTTGATCACCTATAGGAGAAGCCGGCGGCAATGTTGGCTCATTCCTTGGAAATGGCAAGCCCAAGAAGCACCAGTGAGTGGCAGGAGGGAACGGCCATGTTCCACTCGGTTTCATGAGAAAGCCGGCCGCTGGCTGCAAAAGGCGATAGTGGGGTTATGGCTGATATCTTTAGCCATAATCCTGGTAAACCACTTGCAAACCACAACGTATATATACATATTGGGGTCAGCAAGTGGTTAATTACCACCACTTTTTCATTTGGTGCATTCAATGTAACTCAACGTAAAAGTGGCGCATTTTAGAACTACCTGAATTTGGTGCACGAGTCACTGTCAGAACCAAAAGTGTTGCAAATCCTTCATGAATTTGGCGCAATACATTCACAAGAGGAATTATTGATTTCCCTTCATTATGCTTGGCTGGATTAAACATTTAAAGAAAAACTGCTCATTAATTAAAAATATATAAATATAGCATAACAAATTGCTACACATGCAATTTTGTAATTTACTGCTTTAGTTTTCTAAAAGTGTTAAATAATTCAGTGCAATATGGCAACCTGGAAGACCTGTACACTGTTGTGCTTATACAGTACAATAAATTTAATTTCCTGTTTGTGTGATTGGCTCACTGATTTTCTCAGACGTCTGCAGTAAATGTTCCTTTAAGGCCCATGCATGTGGTCCGAAAATCTGAAGATAAACTTACTATATGAACAATCTGCTAATTTTCTGATCGTTAGCATGCTGCTTTTGACAGCCGATTATGAATTTTCGGCAGACAAAAACTGGATGTGCAGGCTTGAAAAATTTTGCCTGATGTGACCACAACATCCGATTTTCTTTTCATTAGTATGGTTTTCTGACAAAAAATTTTTGAAGAGCAAGACTAGGCATGCTCAGAAACAAAAGAACACGTACAAAACAATTATATAACACATTAAATCACTTCTGACGTTGAATTCTGTCATCAGAAAATTTTCTGATAGTGAGTACCCACTTCACTTTCGATTTGAGACTAGCATCAAACAAAAAACTGACCATGTGTACGAGACTTAAAGCCGGGAATTGTGTGATGGCAGGCAGAACATCTGACCGTTTGTGCGCTCCATTGGACAACTGTTGTTTTCCGTGGAGAAATGTTGGATAGCAGGTTTTAAAATTTTCCTTGGACAAATTTGTGTTGTTGGGCTTTCTAAGCGTGTATACCCAAGTCTGTCGGACAAAAGTCCAAAGTACAAACATGCATGCTTGAAAGCAAAGAAGAGCCAGAAGCGGTCGGACTTGTAAACTAACGTTCATAAAAAAGGATTAACATTCGTGGCGTGGCAAATTATGAAATCTCGAAATACAGCACACATTCTCTTCTTCTTTAATGGGATAATAATGAAGCTGCTTTGCTGGTGATGCTGATGATACAGATGATTTTTGGAATTATCTCTGGATGACGGTTATTGTAAAAAACAGTTATTGCAAAAAACATTTTCAAAGGCTTTTTTTTTTTTTTGTGATATCAAGAATACGTTTTTTGTTTTGTTTGGGCAAGTTACCTCAACACCAGTATCCCATCGTTTTTAAGATCAAAGATACAATTGTGTTTGGGTCCCTTGTGAATTTTACATTGTATTTTTTTTTATGTAACTGCCTACTCCCAAACTGTCATTTGAAGCAAAACACATAGCCAAGTATTATTCGTCACAATTTTTTTTATTGTGCATTAAAAAAAAAAAGAAAACAAATAACATTAAACATGCTATCTGCCAATAGAACTTAACCAAAAAGTACATTCTATGCATCCAAAAATATAGAAAATAAAACAAATCAAATCATTATTATTCAAGCAAAAAATAAAATAAAAGCCTCATGCATGTGTCCTGCTTGTTAATATAGGGGGTCAACAATGCCAAGAGTTGGTGAAAGCAGGGGTCCGTCATCCAGAGATAATTCCAAAAATCATCTGTATTATTCTCTTGGAGCTCCTTCAGCAAAGGCATATGGCACTAATAATAAAGCAAACAATTTTTGGTCCAAGAAATCCTCCTCCTCCTGTTCCTGGACTGGACTTGAGTCAAAGCAATAACTTCAAGGCCAATAATAAATAACAGGTTATCTCCGCCGATTCGTTGTTTGTTGGCCGACAATTCCTTGCCATTTGTATGCAAAATGGAATCCAGGCACATGCCTTCAGACAAAAGTCAGAGGTTTTGTCTGCGGAAAATCCGATTGTGTGTACGAGGCTTAAGGCCCCATACACACTATTAGATTCTCTGCAGACTTTTGCAATTTACCAAAACCATGTAGTGCAAGGGCTTGCCTGATTGCATACAAATTGAAACTCTTAAGGTTTGTCCTCATATGGTTTTGGTAAATCTGAAGACAAAAATCTGCAGAAAATCTAATAGTATGTATGGGGTCTAAGGCTTGTGTACTAAAAGGAGGCAGATACTGAAATTTGCTTAGGCAGTTGTACTGAACACAGACTCTCCTGTTCATGAATCAGTCTAGAAAGTACATAGTAGCTAACTCAACAATTTCTCAAGACGAGGAAAAAAAAAATGTGAATCTGCCGCTAAGTTTGTTAAAAAAATTTCAATGTATATAGATCACCAGTAGGGGGTTGCTTTTTTCTCTCAACAAAAGTGGATTTATTGGTATCTACATTTTATTTTACTTATTGTTTTTCACATGTTACCAGTGGTGTATTTGGGTTTTATGCTGCCCTAGGCCTGACTAAACTCATGCACCCCCTAATTTAACCCCTTTCCTGTCAAGGCCACACCCCCTTCCTGTTTAAGACCATCCCTGAAATTTTCCAGTGGGGACACTAGTTCCGAGGTTCTTAGAGGGAAATGGATTCCTTCATTTTACATATTTCCTCTCCCTTCCTGTTTGGTTTGGTGTAGGAAATGAAGGGAAATCTCCGCAATGGGACAGGGATGGCAAAAAATAAACTGACCGGGGCTAAAACCCTTCCTTACTCTATCCAAAATTGTAAGCGTTGTCTATAGTTTTACTTTAAGCACAAATTTATGGAGAGGACTAGGAGGATATAACCATGCTAGTGATGCAGTAGAAAACATATAGCACAGTGATGAAGGTATGTGGTCCAGGCATTGAGCAAAGAAATGATTGAGGCAGGGAAAAATAAATCCATCTGTTTATTTTTCTCATCCGCAATCAACAGAAATAAAATTAAGTTTCCATAATATGTACAACTGGCACAGCAAAGGATTTCGGGAGAGTTCTACTACCTACCTGCCAAGTATAGATAACCATGTCGGTGTCGCTTGTGTCTGCACCATCCCTAAATTAAAAGTCCTTTGCCAGCTAGGTAAGTGCCATGCAAGTTTCATCCAAATAGTGTAGCTTTCCTTCTACTCTAGGTACCCCATGCTATATAATTTAGTCAGCTACTGTATAAACATTAACACCTACCTTCTATATAGATTACCAGTAGCTGATATATATGGTAAGTCACTATAATTTCTGTCAAAAGGAAAATAAATATGATTTCTTAATATTTAACTGTCATATAAATCATTGCAAGCTTGAAAGCTCTAAGGGGTTTCTAGTGTATACAGTATATACTGTATATTAGATTGCAATCACCCAAAGGTTTGCAGGATGTCTTAAAATTACCTACCTCCTATGTGTAGCTGACCATCTCAGTCTCCCTTTGCATCTCCACTATACCCACTGCCCAGATTAGAAGCCCTGGGGCAGCTAGGTAGTTGAACTGCAATTTCCACTCAACTGGTGTGATTTTCCTTTCAGCCTGGGTAATTAAAGCCTGCCTGAAAAAGGACTCTTTTTGTGCTGCCCCCCTGCAAAGTGCCACCCTAGGCCTGGGCCAAAATACAGTGTTGCCACTTACAGATTGTTTTTGTAGCAGCCTACGTTGACTTATAGGAGTTTGCACATGGTTATGAATAATCATAGCTCAATGCCTTGCACACATTCTTCCACTCTATTACTGAATATGTAAAAAACAATCATTATTCGTTTTCAGTTGTGATTTGGTGATTGCTCATTCTCTAAAATGAAATATGCTGGAAGAGAGGTATTTCATTTGGAAGAAGGCCCCATTCGCTAATGCGCTGCAAGTCTGCAGATGGTTTGTTTGGGGAGAGGAAAGAAATGGAATGTAAGCGTAGATTTCAATGATGTTCAGAAAATGTTCAGAATCTGTTGCTGCAGAAGGAATGAAGATGAGTACAGTAATCAAGTATGAATGCCATGAACAGCTGGCAACCAGAAAAAAAGATCATTTTGCTTATTGCCATACATTTAATTTCACTTACTGCAATGCACTCGGTATGCACAATGAGTTTAGCAATGCTTCCAAAGGAACTTTGATTCCATCTATGTGTTGACTTCCTTCTAGTCTCCAGTTAAATATTACTTTGTCTAACAGTGGTATGCTGTGAAAATGGGAAGAAACCAAAATTGTTAATGTTTTGCTTAGCAGTCAATGAGATCCATGCATGAAGTACAGCCAGTTTTGCCAATCCTCAGTTTTTTACTGGTAGCCAGTACAAGAGCAGGCACTTTTCGTCTGCCAGTAAATGCCAGTGACAGGAAAAGTTTGCCAGTACAAAATATGGCTGTGATACTTGCCTTTTAACTGTGCATGTGCAGTTCCTGTCCAAAGCCCGCCAAGACCATCCAAGTGCCTGCTACAGAGTGTTCGGTGGCACCGGTGAGGGGCAGGTGTGGTGGAGGCAGTGTCTGAGCATGTCATGTGTTATCATGATGCAAGGGAGCCGAGCAGACTGGATAGAGCCTCATGTGTGGATCTATGGGATGGGAGCAAGGCAAGCAAGGAGCGGGACTCTCAATGCTGTTTTGACTGAATGGACTGAACGGACAACCTGGCATGGAGACACTGTCACTGTGACTCAGGAGGGGATGTGTCAATTTCATGTGTGTGTGTCTGCCTATCTTAATTTCTTGCCCTCCTATCCCTGACCTATTTACTTGCTATATTGAAAATAAAAAAATAAATATGTTTTTGCCTTGATATCTACCTTAACCACTTCAATACCAGGCAATTTCCTCTCTTCTTGCCTAGATTGGCATCTGTATGGGCACTGACCGCCAGCCCTGATGGTCCAGGGTAGCATACCTGGTGGCCATCCATTGTGGGCATCCCTGGTGGTCCAGTATGGGCATCTGCGTGGGGGCTAGGTGGATAATCAATTAGCACAGACCCCCCTCTACTTGCATCTGTCAGACACAAGTGAGGAAAAGCCGATAAACGGCTCTTCCTGTTTACACTATGATCAGCTGTGATTGGACACGGCTGAATACGTGGAAGAGAGTCTGCCGTGTGTTTCGCCATATTAGCGTCTCCCTGAAGACGCTAATACAGTGAAACATATGTCGGAAGAGAGGAGCTGCCATTCCAGGTTCTGATCCCACATCCTATCTAGACTTGGCCTTAAAAGAGATGCAGACTTCACGCTATCCCTTTAGGACTAGCCAACGTGCACACACTGATTACACCTGGTGCCCAGATTGGCACTGTAACATGTGAGTGTACTCGCCATTTGTTGTTGTCATTTGCTTTTATCTATTAAAAATACGACACTATGAGACCTCCCTCTATGTCTCTTGTGGAGTCATTTTTCCCATCCTAGTTTCATCTCAAGGGGCCAGTGGAGTGGAACTGTGCTGTCTGTGGAATCAATTGGTATTCCAGAAGTGCTGTTTGACCTTCCTGTAGGAAGGGGTTATAATTCTCTGGTGAGTGGCCAACCATCTCTTGAGCACTTGTGGTGAAAAACTAGGAATCTGATTTTGATCATCACAATTTGGTGTTGGGATTTATCATATGTGGACTTTTAGCTTGCTATTTCATTTTATTTATATTTTTTATTCACTGAACATCACTAGCGCCTCATCCTTTAATATATTTTTCCTGCAGCATTTGGTGCCCTGTTCACTTTCAAAGGGGCAGCTTCCATTATGTTTGTTCACTGATTTCATAGGGTGCCTTTCATTGTTTTTTATTTTCTAAATATAGATGCTATTTAATGTATGTCTCAGAATGGGGGGGGGGGGGACTCTTGCCCAGGGTCCAATCAATATTAAGGGCGGCCTTGGGGAGGACAAAGGCTGCTTTATAAAAGTAATAGAGGCTTGTCAATTGTATGTAAAGCCAAAGTATTTTTTTGCTATGCGTAGAGTATGGAGGAGCCAAAAATCCCATCAGATTTTTTGTTGCCTGCAGTCCATTGGGAAGTTTTCTCTTCTCTTTCTGAAATGATAGGAAATCACACCAACAGGAGGGAATACCTGTCTTAGACAGTTGTGAATGGAAGAGGAGTCCACATTGAAAGATTTCCCCCCAATCTCTTTTTCTGGTGACAACTCTAAAATCTATGGCTCATGTTGAAGGGTGCTTTTTTCCATGCACTTGGAATTCACCTCAAATGCAGGTCAGAATAATCCCACTGAGTTTAAATGAGCTGTACACATGGCAATTCAGAGGCTGCATCTGACCTGCTTGGCATTACTTTTCTTTGGAAGCAGCATGCCCAATAAAGTCTATATGTAAGCCCTCATCTTGTAAAACAACAACCCATTCAGTTTAAAATAGAAATGAAAGGCAAAACATATATATATATATATATATATATATATATATATATATATATATATATATATATATATATATATATATATATATATATATATATATATATACACCCTTTTTTCCATTTTTTTTTATAAGTGATCACACCCTCTGTTTTCAGCTGCATAAAGAGTACTGAGAGTTGTGGGAGGAGCAACAGCAGTACGCTGGTCAGCCCAGTGAATGGCTGTGCAGTAGGGGTATGTCAGGACAAGTCTGATCGTTGCAGGAGAGCAGATAGAGTTCCCAGCACAATCAGAAAATCGACCACACTGTGCTCTAATGTCTAGGGTGGTCAGTTTTAGAAAAGCAGAGTGACTGTCAGGAACACCAGGTATTTCAAATAGATAGGCAGGAGGAAGGAAGCAATCCAAAGAGAACATGATACTTTTTCATACAATTTACATGGTACAACAGGCACATATCAAGAATATGAAATGTTGGGTTTACATAGTCTTTAAGGTGTGTTATAACTGCAGGCAAAGCAGATGGTACACAGAATTGTCCTTACCTAATACAGCTGCATGCATTTAAATAGAAAACACAGCGTTTGCCTAAAACACCAATCATGAATCCTTAGGAGTTGCCCTCACTTCCCGTCACTTTGGAATGTTAGCTCTAAATAGCAGACAAGTGTATATTACTTCATCAGAAGATGATATCTGTATTCCGCTACAGAAATCCTACCTCTGTATGTATTAGACACACAATTGGGGAAACAGGCACGGGAATGTTTATTATAGGGATGAGCTCAAGGTTCAGTTTGAACACAAGTTTGGTTGTGTTCAGACATTCGGACAACAAACTCATTCATGTAGAATAGCGGTATTACTTCTGCTATTACAAAATCTGGATTAATTCCAAAGATAAAATTATAATTTTCCCACTTTACCAGACTCTGGTCCCGCCGCACCTGGAGTATGCTGTCCAGTTCTGGGCCCCAGTCCTCGGGAAGGATGTACTGGAAATGGAGGGAGCACAAAGAAGGGCAACACAGCTAATAAAGTGTCTGGAGTATATTAGTTATGAGGAAAGGTTGCGAGCACTGAACTTATTCTCTCTGGAGAAGAGACGCTTCAGAGGAGATATAATTTCAATTTACAAATACCATACTGGTGACCCCACAATAGGGATAAAACCTTTTTGTGGAAGGGAGTTTAACAAGACTCATGGCCACTCATCAAAATTAGAAGAAAAGAGGTTTAACCTTAAACTACGTAGGGGGTTCTTTACTATAAGACCCCATTTCACACCAGGGCGTTTTGCAGGCACTATAGCGCCTAAAACAGCTGCATCATTGTCTGTAGTGTGAAAGCCCCGAGGTCTTTTACACTGCAGCGGTGCGCTGGCAGGACGTCAGGAAAAGTCCTGCCAGCAGCTTCTTTGGAGCGGTGAAGGAGCAGTGTGTTTACTGCTCCTCCACCGCTGCTCCCCATTGAAATCAATGGGGCAGCGCTGTAATACCGCCGGCAAAACGCCGCTATTGCAGCGTATTGCCGGTGGTTTTAACCCTTTCTCGGCCGCTAGCGGGGGGAAAAGTGCCCCGCTAGTGGCCGAAATGCGCCGCAAATCCAACGGTAAAACGCCGGGAAAAATAGCGCTGTTTTACCGCCGACGCTATGGGTGGCGAGGTGTGAAAGGGGTCTTAGAGCAGAAAAGATGTGGAATTCCCTTCCACAGGCAGTGACCTCAGTGGGGGCATCATTAGTTTCAAGAAACTATTAGATAAGCACCTGAATGACCACAACATACAGGGATATAAAATGTAATACTGATATATTATCATACACATAGGTTGGACTTGATGGTGGACTTGTGTCTTTTTTCAACCTCACCTACTATGTAACTATGTAACTATATAACATGACAGCTTCCCATTGTTAATGATTGCTAAGGACCCCAGGAGTGCAGGCACCGCTGAGTCCTTAAAGAGGAAGTAAACCCTGATGGGTTTACTTCCTCTTTTTTTCCTTGCAAAGGTAAAGCATAATGGACTACTATGCATCGCATAGTAGCTCATTATGTGTCACTTACCTGACACAGGAGCCAGCGAAGTCGCCGCTGTCCCCTGTAGTCCGCCGCATCCATGTTGCTGGTGGCGTCTCGCAGCTCCGACGAATCACAGCGGCGCAGCCGCGATGACGTCACTCCCGCGCATGCGCACGGGAGTCGCGTCTCGCAGCTCCGCCGCTGCCATACGGCGAAGCCGCGATGACGTCACTCCCGCGCATGCGCACGGGAGTCGACAAATTAGGCAAATCCATTCTTGGATTTGCCGCATTTAGTGCGCCTGCGCGCCGCTGTCTACGGCGCATGCGCCGTAGACAGCGGTGCCCATTTTCGGGCAAATATCTCCTAAACCATATAGGTTTAGGAGATATTGCTTGGACCTACAGGTAAGCCTTAATCTAGGCTTACCTATAGGTCCAAGTTGTTTGGAAGGGTTTACTTCCTCTTTAACAACTAGTGATATCACTGGCCCCATTTACTTACATGGCCAGGCATCCCTGGCTATGAAAGCAAAAAGGAGAGGGAAGTCTAATAAAAATAAAAAAGGCAGGAGTGACCCCCCCCACTTTTTTATATACCAGGTCCTTTGAGTCTGGTATAGATTTTAAGAGAGTGCCCTGCACAAAAACGAAAACTGTGAGGTCTCCCAGAATATCCATAAAAGACCCTTTAGGTCTGATATGGATTTTAAAGGTTACAAAAAATGCATAGGGGTCTCACTAAATATCCAAACTTTACCCTTAATCTAAGGACGCAGTCTATCAGGCCAGTAAAGAAGGGGTAAATAAGCAGACTAGGTGCCCTCAACATGGGGCAGGTACTTGCAAGGGTGGCCCCCCGGCAAAGTGTCTTGCTCCCATGTGAATGGTCTCTTCCCCACAGCTCTGGTTGATGGTCGTGGGGGTTTTCAGGAGCAGGGCTTATTGGAATCTGGAAGACGCCTTTAACTCCTCTTCCCCCAGTGTGAAGTACTCGTCCACACAAAAAAATAACCTAGAAATAGACACTCAAACACTTGACAAATCTTTCTTTAAAAGTTAAAACCCAAAAAAGCCTCTCATTGTAAATCCATCATCAATCACGTTGTCCAGCAATGCAGATTCATGTCATTCAAAATGTCAGAAGAATGTTAACCTGCTGAAAAATAAAACAAAAATACTAATGTTAAGACATTTTCTGCACATTCACTTGTCACCAGCTGGCATGTCCATATATGATAAATAATTTCGCCTGAGAGACCTTACCCCCTTGTATTTAACAGTTGCCATCCTCTAGCCTTGTCACTTGGCAGGTGACAAGTGAGCGCATGTTTTTTTGGGAGATTTCTTTTAAATTTCACCCCACTTCCTGTCCAACTGACAGTGATTTCAACAGAGAAGAAGTAAAGGAAAATCTGGAACAGGAACAAAGACATTTTAGCCATGGGCTCATGAGTTAGGAGTATGCAAGAATCTGTGCAGTATGATTTTATAAACTTTTAGCAATCTGAGAGGGGTTCTAATCTTCTCTATCTGAAAATAAGAACAAAGGTTTGGATGGACATAATGTATTTATGTTTTTAATCTTTGTATTGAGAATTTTGGAGGAATTTAGAAATATCGAGGAATTTAGGAATTAAGGAATATTGAGGAATTTAGGAATTAAGGAATATTGAGGGATTTAGGAAAATTTTAAAATAAATAAACAAATAACAATACACAGTAGTGAAAACCCTCCTAGAGGCTCTTGAAATATAATTGCAATGATCAGAAGACAAAGAATAGTACACACTGCTCTCTGTGTATTGATGCTTGGTTGTGGTATGATCCTTGGTGGTACATGTGTCTAAGGCACAAGAGGGACCCCACTGGTACACTGAGGTATATGTGAAGCCCACCTAGGATTCCGGATATACAGCTGAACCATTTTAGGTTCTAAAGGGTGTATTGACCTAGCCTAATACCTAGGGGGACATCGGAGTGTGAACACGGCACTTTAATATTGATTTGTATTGCACAACATCCACTGAATCGCATGAATGATTTTGCAGCACCTGTGAACTGAAATTGTGAAATTTACACAGCGCACTCTAGTACTTTTTAGATATTTTTTCACATGCTTAATATATGTATGAACTTTTAGATTGATGTTTTATATCTATATGGACTTTTTTATTATAAGGATGTTATGATAATTTTCATGTGAACTCACTTTATTTGCAGCATTGCATGTATAACGTAACACTATTGTCACTTTATTGTGGATGATTTATATTTTTTTTGAAAATGTAATTTACAGCAGTGCATGGATATTGAAGCACTATTGTCACATTATTTTTGAAAGTCTAATTGTGATAGCGCAGCATGCTACAGTATAATTTAAAGAATAGTAAGGGTTACTTGCAGTTACTTGTGACTTGTGATAACTTCAACATATTTAGACAGGCTTGACAAAAGGTGCAAAGGAGAAAACTACATAACAAGCTAAACTCTGGGAAGGAAAAATCTTTACACATACATTCGGTCTGCCTTTCCACTGCAAGCGTTGACTGCTCATTTTGCCTGAGGTAGATAAATAAGGTGATATACTCAGGGCTTTTTTTCAGCTGGAACTTGGTGGAACTCAGTTTCACCACCCCGGCTCATACCCTCTGCTTCCTGCTCAGCACTTATAAACACAAAAGGCCGACTCCTGTGTTTACAAGTGATAGCTTGTCTCTCAGTAGATCCCATATATCTGGTCTCTTGAGTGGCTCCCACTGAGTGCAGGATGGGGACAAGGGAGATGTGGGTGCCCAAGGTGCAGTGCAGATGCCGACACCCCCACTGGATGATCTCCCTGCAAGTGAGAGAGGCGAAGCCATTTACAGTGTGTAGGGAGGTCCTAGAGCTGGCTGGGAAGAGGGGTGAAAGTGAGATATGGATGGGGGGTGCAGAGGTAAATAGCGGTGGAAGAAGACTGAACTCTGCACTCTGTGTGTAGTGCACACCTGAACACTGCACATAGCACAGCCCTGAACTCTGCACTCTGTACATAATGCACCCCTGGTTTTTATTGCCCCATTAAGACCCTCCCACTGTTAGTGAGATATAACCACACCCAGTATTTGATGCTGTTTGTAGCTGGGTTCAAACTGGTATGACATACGCTCCGACTTGAAGTCAGATCAAAGTAGGATCCTTATCCTAACCATTCGACTTGTGACATCCGACATGGTGATTACAGCAGCAGTAAAAGGAATTTATGTCCCACTGGGATTTTTTTGATTGGTCAAAGGACAAGTTGTACTATCTCAAAATTGGAGCAAAATCTTATCCTGTTCATTCAAGTCTGATGGAAGTTGGACCGAAGTAGGACTAATGTAGCAGGGCAAAGTAGGATGCCAGTCGTACAACAGCCGTGTCGTATCAGTGTGAACCCAGCCTGAAGGGTGTGTGTGGGGATCAAGGGGATTTTGAGGGGTTATGGTTGAGTTCCCGCACCTATTTTGTGAGAAAAAAAAGCCCTGGATATACTTACCCTTATTCTAGCTCCAACGGGCTTCCTCCTCTTTCTCCCCTAGATTGGACAGATCCCCTGAACCCCTGAACATTGAGAGCTGCAAGGAAAGCAAGGACAGGGTAGGTATATCACTTTGTCTTTCATCCCATGGGCAAAATGAGCAACTTTACTCCTCTTATTTATTGGCAAAAATTGGCAATAATTTTGAGTTTCTACGAGTTGTCTTTTTTGGAGAAGATGAAATAATTTATGAGAAGGAATTGGCTTGCAGTAGTTTATTAATAATGTAATGTTAAAAAAATAGAAATTGCACACTTATGTGATAATTATATACATGAAATGGACCTTTTTGATGAAAGGATTTTCGTAGGATACAATCATGTACTCAGTAACTCATACAGCTTAGTGAACTGACCCCCTTCTTTCCATGTAAGATATCTTCATTCACGGTGGCTTGCTAGCGGTTCTTTGAAACTGACTTTCCTGTTGCTAATTAAGAGTCTTACAATGTATCTAATGACCCAGTTCCATCACTCATCCCTCATTTGAGTCTGCAAATGTGTTTCATTTTTCTTAGTTGTCGTAGAGATCATTGCATGTAAAGAGAAACACACATCGCTGTCAATTCTGACAGATATACAATTGCTTTCTAGAAATGATTACAAACACACAAAGTTCCAGTCACACCTCTGCAGGTGTTCTTAGAAACTGAGACTAGCCATTTTTTTTAACTCCCTTTACACCAGATAAAAGTCTAACTCCTATTGAGAATTAAAAATAATAGCTGAACTTTAACGTTATAGGAGACATCCAACTGCAAATGACACAAAAAATGAACAGCCAATTAAAAGATAAAATAACAAAAATATCTTTTTCTGCAATATTAGGCATTTGGATGCCCTCTATCTATTGGCCAGCACCAATAAACCAACTTCCTCAACCCAGGTCATGTACCCTTCTCAACCCATGCTTTCTGTTTGTACAGGAACTGATTGACTCCTTGTACTGCTTCTTCCACTAACATTCCAGTCCTGTACAGAGACCGCAAGGGGCTGATACCAGGTCAAATTCAGGTACATTGCTCACATTAAACACATATATTTAATGATGTATTCATGACTACAGAGTTGCAATTATATATTTTTTATACCTGCCTAGAGTGCAGCTTTAAACATTTTAATGCCACATGCATGCATTTCTTACACGTATCCTCAGATCACATATTCTAAATCAAAACCATTGCAGCCATCTCCCTATTTTTCTCACATCACTCATGACAATTAAAAGCTGTCTGGCCTTGTATAATTGTTCTATCACAACCTTGATAGAAGGTACAAAAGATAAACACTGATTATTAACTGACTATGGAATTGTATTTTTTATGAGTGAAAGCATTCCAGCACTTAATAATCATAATAACCAGAACAAGAAAATATTAACCACTTAAGCCCCGGACCACTTGGCTCCGTAAAGGCCAGAGGACTTTTTACTATTTGGCACTGCGATGTTTAACTGACTATTCTATACCCAAACAACAAAATTTGCATCCTTTTGTTCACACAAATAGAGATTTTATTACCTCTGTGATTTTTATTTTTTAGGATATAAACGGAAAAAAAGACTGAAAATTTTGAAAAAAATTATATTTTCTATTTTTCGTTATAAGAAAAATCCAATAAACTCAATTTTAGTCATACATTAATAAAATGTGTTCAGCCACGTCTTTGGTAAAAAAAAAAAAAAATGTCAATAAGCGTATATTTATTGGTTTGCGCAAAAGTTATAGCGTCTACAAACTAGGGTACATTTTCTGGAATTTACATAGCTTTTAGTTTATGACTGCCTATCTCATTTCTTGAGGTGCTAAAATGACGGGGCAGTACAACCTCCCCCTCCCCCCAAATGACCCCATTTTGGAGACTAGACACCCCAAGGAAATTGCTGAGAGGCATGTTGAGCCCATAGAATATTGAATAATGACAAGACAAAAAAATGTTTTTACAAAAAGTTGTCACTAAAATATATATTGCGCACACATGCCATGGTTATATATGGAATCAAACCCCAAAATACATTTAATACATTTTTCTGCTTCTCTTGAGTATGGGGATACCACATGTGTGGGACTTTTTGGGAGCCTAGCTGCGTATGGGGCACCGAAAACCCAAGCATCGCCTTCAGGATTTCTAAGGGAGTAAATTTTTGATTTCACTCCTCACTACCTATCACAGTTTTGAAGGCCATAAAATGCCAAGATGGTACAACTCCCTGCCCATGATGCCATTTTGGAAAGTAGACACCCCAAAATATTTGCTGAGAAGCATGTTGAGTCCATGGAATATTTTGTATTTTGCCACAAGTTGCGGGAATATTACAAACTTTTTTTTTATGCAAAAAGTTGTCACTAAATGATATATTGCTCAAACATGCCATGAGAATATATGGAATTACACTCCAAAATACATTCTGCTGCTTCTCTTGAGTATGGGGATACCACATGTCTGGGACTTTTTGGGAGCCTAACCGCATACGGGGCCCCGTAAACCAATCACCGCCTTCAGGATTTCTAAGGGCGTACATTTTTCATTTCACTCCTCACTACCTATCACAGTTTTGAAGGTCATAAAATGCCAAGATAGAACAACCCACCCTCCCAATGACCCCATTTTGGAAAGTAGACACCGCAAGCTGTTTGCTGAGAGGCATGGTGAGTATCAGCTCTCATTTGTTTTTGAAAATGAAGAAAGAAAAGAAAAAAATATTTTTTTCAATTTTTTCAATTTTCAAAGGTCTGAAAAATACTCTCCATACCTCTCAGCAAATAGCTTGGGGTGTCTACTTTGCAAAATGGGGTTATTGGGGGGGGGTTGTGTCATCTGGGCATTCCATGGCCTCCCAAACTGTGATAGTCAGTGAGCAGTGAAATCAAAAGTTTGGAGAAGCAACAGAATGAATTTTGGGGTGCAATTTCACATATGCACATGGCATGTTTGAGCAATATATCATTTAGTGACAACTTTGTGCAAAAAAAAATTGTATTTTTCTCGCAACTTGTGTCAAAATATAAAATAGTCCATGGACTTGACATGCCTCTGAGCAAATAGCTTGGGGTGTCTCTACTTTCCAAAATGAGATAATTTGGGGGGGGGGTGAACTGTCTTGGCATTTTATGCACAATATTTAGAAGCTTGTGTCACACATCACCCCCTCTTCTAACCACTTGAAGACAAAGCCCTTTCTGACACTTTTTGTTTACTCTTTTTTGAAAAAAATGGGGTCTATTAGACCCTAGATCTCTCCTCTGCCCTCAAAGCTTCTGACCACACCAAGATCAGGGTGATAAAATGCTTTCCCAATTGTGTTGTTTACATCCAGCGAAATCTAAGTCATGAACTGCTCGTAGCTTCCGTTTTCTTATACCATAGAGATGATTGGAGCCATTCTGGTCTCTGATCTGCTCTATGGTCAGCTGGCAGAACCACCGGCTGCATTCTCATGTTCTCTGTTGGGACAGGAGAGCCAGAGAAAACTATGGAAGACAGTGGTGGGGGGGGGGGGGGCATTCCTTCCCACTGCTTGTAAAAACAGTCTAGAGGCTAATTAGCCACTAGGATTGCTTTTACATGAAAGCTGACTGCTGGCTGAAAAGAATGATACTAAGATAATACCTAAACCCACAGGCATCATTCTGGTATAACCACTCAAAGTACAGCAAATTACCAGTATGTTGCTGGTCCTTGTTGGGCATATATCGTAATCAGTTTTTTCATGCAGCCTGTGGGCTGAGCGAATACCTCCCTTCATCCACCCACTTCTAATGATGGGCATACATGCACCATTTTGTTTTTAACTGGAGTCACCCCCTACAGCACTGGAGTCTTGGCTTTATGTATTGTGGGAGCAAATGCTGTTACTCTCAAGATAAATAAATCAGTGCTGCAGCTGAATGGCCTAAAAACTATAGACTGAAGCATGGGGGCATCTGCCCCAAAAGTTAGGAGCAAATCGCTCCACCACCCTTGCTGCCCCATTCTTCGGCATATATGCTCTTTTTTTAACTGTGGTGGTGAAATCACCTCCTACAGCACTGGAGTTTTATGTATTGTGGGTGCAAACGCTGTTGCTGTCAAGATAAATAAATCTGCACTGCAGCTGAATGGCATACCTGAAAACAAAAAAAAGGTTAGCAATAAAACACAGTAAACAGTAAAATATAAAAAAAATACATACCTGAAAAGCAAACTTGATAAAACATAATGACAATAAAACATTGCAGAATAGAATACAGTAAAAAAAAGAGCAGAACAATAGAGGGATAATAGAGAGAACGAGAACAATTAAACGACAACTGTTTACGATGGCATCTTGGGAGACCCTGTGAAAGTGTGTCCTAGTCTGTGCAGTGCTGTACCCTATGCTAATACTCAACAAGTGTATAGAAGTGTTCAAAACATTCCCCAATGCAAAGATCAAGATTGTCAGGAAAGAAGGGACAATGATAGCGGGTGTCGCGCCTATATCCGCGCTTGCTGCAGACATGACATCTTCTTTGGGGGGCTTTGGGGGGCTCGTTGGGTAGGGCTACTCGGGAGGACATACAGAAAATGCCTCTCATGCAGCCGGCTTACTACATTTGGATTGGGAAGATGAGGTGGAGCACCGTCTGGAAACAGAAGGGCTCTGGCAATCTCTTCCTGGAATTTAAAGAAGGATCCAGTCCGTCCTTAAGCTCTGTATAGCACATGAGCATCAGCAAAGTCAATTGAAATAAATAAATAGAATTTTTTTGTACTAGCGTCTGGCCTTATGGACAACTTCTGTAGGTACGGCACCAATAACTGGTCATTGAGGTCCACCCCTCCCATATTTTGGTTATATTTGAGGGGTTTCTCCACAACACCAGTCACCGTAGGAATTTGGACCGTCGTATCTACATGAAGGGAATAAAGAACTAAAACATTCTTATTATCCTTCCATTTCACAGCGACAAAATTATTACACTTGAAGCAGGCTCTTTCCCCACAGTCTAAGACAGGAATCTACAAGCCTCTGGGGTAAGCCCCGGCGATTAGGTCACACGGTGCCACATGCTCCAATCTGATGATCAAACAAGTGAATAAATGTGGCATGCTCGTGTAATAATTGTCCACATACAAATGGTACCCCTTTCCGAATAAGGGTGACACCAAGTCCCACACAATCTTGCCAGCGCTCAATATGTAATCTGGGCAGTTTAGCGGCTCTACGTGACTATCTTTTCCCTCGTAAACCATAAAACTACATGTATAGCCTGTGGCCCTTTCACAGAGCTTATACATCTTGACCCCGTATCTGGCACACTTGCTGGGAAGATACTGTTTGAAAGACAATTAGCCAGAAAACTTAATCAGGGACTCATCAATGCAGACAACTTGGTGGGGAGTAAACAAGTCTGCAAAATGTTGGTTGAAGTGGTTTACAAGGGGGTGAATTTTGTGGAGCCGATTGTATCCAGGGTCTCCACAAGGATGACAGAGTTCATTGTTGTTGAAATGCATTAACTGAAAGATTTGCTCATATCATGCCCTGGTCATAGAGGCAGAGAACACAGGCATATGTTAAATTAGGTCAGTGGACCGCAAACATACTCATTTTAACTATGCCCATGTCGAGAGATAGGCCCAGAAAGGTCTTAAATTCGGAAACCGTAATTGGTTTCCAATCTCTGGCAAGGGAGGACTGGGGATTAGCGGTGATGTATTGACCAACAAACATAATACTTTGGTCCACAATAGATCTATAGAGATCTTTGGTGAAAAACAGTGAATAAAAATCAAGTGACATAAAATCGTTGAGTTGGCCAGTGAATGGGGGAAGTACGGGTGCTGCAGAAGTCGTTGGTTCCCAATTAAGATTGGAGAATGCAGCAGGAAGGGCACTATGAGATTGACGGGCCTGTCTTTGTCTTCTTGGTGGCAGTGGGGCACTACTTGTGCTTTTCACCTTGCCAGCTTGAACTGCACTTATGGGATTCGCCACGTCATTACATGTTATTGCAGTGCTGGTTTGACTACGACCAGGGTGTACTAGGACGCTGGAGCTTGCCAGAAGGATGAGTGGCACAAGTACTTCTCTGTTCCATACAAGAGCCGTGTCTTGCACCTCATCAACAGAAGAAGATCGGGGCCTGGTACGCCTGAACTTGGCAGCGAACACAACTCTGTCATTGAGCCGCTGTCATCTACAGTATCGTATTCTGAGCCTGAATCTGACAGATTAGTGACTTCTTCTGCACTATCTGTCATGCTCAGAAATGTGTAGGCCTCTTCAGTAGTGTACCTTCGATTTGCCATTTTGGGCTCTAAATTAACTGGTACACTAGTGAGACTCACAAGTAAAAAAAGCTCCTAGGCTGTCAGCAACTGTAACAAATACTACCAAAAAAACTGTTATCGATCGCAGGCATCAGGCCTGACTCTGCAAACCACCTTAGGGGTTTACTCACTTTTGTTGCCACTGGTTTAGACATTAATGACTGTGTGTTTAGTTATTTTGAGGGAAAAGCTAATTTACACTGTACACTCACTACTTTACATTGCAGCAAAGTGTAATTTCTTCAGTGTTGTCACGTGAAAAGATAATAAAATATCTACAAAAATGTGAGGGGTGTACTCATTTTTGTGAGATACTGTATATATATATATATATATATATATATATATATATATATATATATATATATATATATATACATACATATACATACACATACATTCAGTGTAACCTATATATACAGTGCAGTCAGTGGTGCATAGTTTCTAATACACTTCTGGTGGTGTACACAGTGTATAATACAGTGCAGCCATTGTACTGTTTCTAATACAGTGCAGGTGGTGTTCACAGTATTTAATACAGTGTGTACAGTTTCTAATACACTTCAGGTGGTGTACACAGTATATAATACAGTGCAGCCGCTATACAGTTTATAATACAATGCAGTTGGTGTACACAGTGCCTAATACAGTGTGTACAGTTTATACTACACTTCAGGCAGTGTATTAATATATATATTGTAATGGCAATTTGTAAGGTTTGTATATAATTGTATTCTATTTTATATATATTGCATACTGCCCTCATTGTGCACAGGCACTAATAATGTTTTCAGTACATGTTTTGCATTCTTTCGAGTCCTGATTAGCCTGCCTATGTAACAACCCTTGGTACCATAAACGTACAATTGTAATATTAATGTGATACCTACTTAATCATGTGTATAAAAACCTTCAATTGCATCATAATAAAACAGAACAGTTATATGGAAATATGCTGAGCGTATCTTTTGTGTCTGTTCCCTACTGCAGTAGTTATTATTAATTTGGAACCACTAATCAATATGAGGATAGGAGTTGCCTATCTACAAAATATCTACGTCAATATATATAAAGTCTAATTAATACATATATATATATATATATATATATATATACCGTATTTATCAGCATACAGCATGCACAGGCGTATAACACACACATTCACTCATAAATTTTAAATAAGGAACTTTGAAGTAAAATAAGGGTCAATGCCTATCTGCAGCCTCACCATTGCCATCAATGCAGCCTCAGCAATTTTCATTCAAGGTCTGATAGGTTCCAACAATCATTGTCTGTTTGATTTGGTGCCAGGAATATCTAGGGGCAAGAGCAGACTTGAAGACCTTTCCAACAGAGCACCCACTGGGTTACTGGGTCTTGAGGATGGACCACTGGCCAGAACTTGCTCAATATGCAATCGAGCTACTGGACTGTCCTGAATCCAGTGTGCTTTCTGAACGCAAATTCAGTACTGCTGGAGGGTTTGTAACAGATCAAAGAGTGAACCTGTACGCAGACTCTGTTGATAGGCTCACATTTAAAAAAATGAATCCGTTCTGAATCAGCACCTGATGCTGATGTAACTGATTGAATTTGCTTTGGATCTGGGATCCCTTGAAGACTGCCTATGCTGCCTATCCTATTCCTCCTTAATCAAGATGATGCTAGCTTCCAAGAATATTTTTGGTTTAGGGCACCGTCGCCACCCAAGGCCCTGCTTAACGGGGGCATGTAATTACAATTTTTGATATAATATTCAACAGCAGGGCATGTTCCTGTGCCCAACAAGAGTAACTGCGAGGGGTTACAGTGTTGTGTCACCATCAAAACAAAAGGCCCCATTTTTCTGCCCCTGTTTAACAAAATCACTGCCGTCACTTAGTTTTTAAAACTTTTTTTTGCATTGATACATGTCCCCAGTGGCAGTACCCAGGTCTCCATACACTTTTTAGCCAATAACTTGCATATTAGCCTTTAACATGAACACTATTGATTTTTCATGTTCGTGTCCCATAGACTTTAACGGTGTTCACACAATTTTTTTGCCTGCTCGCATGTTCTGCATGTTCTCATGCCTAAATATAATTATAATAACAGTATATCATTTATTTATTTTACATTTTAGAATGAACTGTGTATAAAACATTGACAGAAAAAAAAACTAATTAAATCCAAACTCAAACATTAAAACTCATATAAGCTTTAACATGTTAAAGTGCTATTAAACCCCAAAACAAGAATGTGTTAAAATGCATCTCACCAATTCTCGAATGTGGTGTCTGCTTTTGTTTTCTTTTTTTTTATAGCCTTTTTTCCTTTATTTTAAGCTGGTGAACCAGCTAGTAAGTCTGTTTTTTTTTTTTCAATTTACTTTAACAGACCAAACTGTCCAGACAAAGTGCCAGTTGGAGGTTGGAGACCATTTACTACTGACAAGGGTGCTTATAATGGTCAGCTTTTATTCATTTATGCAAAACTTTTATCACAAAGGGAAAATTAAACTGTTTGCTGTAACTGCTTATAAAGTGTTAGTTGGTGTTCGGCTTTAACCACTTTCAGACCGGACCATTTTGCTGGTCAATGACCAGAGGTCTTTTTACAATTTGGCACTGCGCTGCTTTAACTGGTAATTGCGCGGTCATGCAATGTTGTACCCAAACAAAATTTGCGTCCTTTTCTTCCCACAAATAGAGCTTTCTTTTGATGGTATTTGATTGCCTCTGCGATTTTTATTTTTTGCGATATAAACGTAAAAAGACCGCAAATTTTGAAAAAAAATGATATTTTCTACTTTTTGTTATTAGAAAAATCCAATAAACTCAATTTTAGTCATACATTTAGGCCAAAATGTATTCAGCCACATGTCTTTGGTAAAAAAAAGTCAATAATTGTATATTTATTGGTTTGCGCAAAAGTTGTCACATCTACAAACTAAGGTACGTTTTCTGGAATTTACGCAGCTTTTAGTTTACGACTGCCTATCTCATTTCTTGAGGTGCTAAAATGGCAGGGCAGTACAAAACCCCCCCAAATGACCCCATTTTGGAAAGTAGACCCCCTAAGGAAATTGATAAGTGGCATGTTGAGCCCATTGAATATTTTTTTTTTTTGCCTCAAGCGATTGAATAATGACAAAAAAAATTTTTATTTTTTTTTACACAAAGTTGTCACTAAATGATATATTGCTCACACATGCTATGGGTATATGTGAAATGACACCCCAAAATAAATTCTGCTGCTTCTCCTGAGTACGGGGATACCACATATGTGGGATTTTTTGGGAGCCTAGCCACGTACGGGGCCCCGAAAGCCAAGCACCGCCTTCAGGCTTTCTAAGGGCGTAAATTTTTGAGTTCACTTCTCACTACCTATTACAGTTTTGAAGGCCATAAAATGCCAAGATGGCACAAAACCCCCACAAATTACCCCATTTTAGAAAGTAGACACCCCAAGCTATTTGCTGAGAGGCATGTTGAGTCCATGGAATATTTTATATTTTGCCACAAGTTGCGGGAAAATTACAAACTTTTTTTTTTTCACAAAGTTGTCACTAAATGATATATTGCTCACGCATGCCATGGGCATATGTGAAATGACACCCCAAAATAAATTCTGCTGCTTCTCCTGAGTACGGGGATACCACATATGTGGGATTTTTTGGGAGCCTAGCCGCGTACGGGGCCCCGAAAGCCAAGCACCGCCTTCAGGCTTTCTAAGGGCGTAAATTTTTGAGTTCACTTCTCACTACCTATTACAGTTTTGAAGGCCATAAAATGCCAAGATGGCACAAAACCCCCACAAATGACCCCATTTTAGAAAGTAGACACCCCAAGCTATTTGCTGAGAGGCATGTTGAGTCCATGGAATATTTTATATTTTGCCACAAGTTGCGGGAATATTACAAACTTTTTTTTTTTTTTTTTTCACAAAGTTGTCACTAAATGATATATTGCTCACGCATGCCATGGGCATATGTGAAATGACACCCCAAAATAAATTCTGCTGCTTCTCCTGAGTACGGGGATACCACATATGTGGGACTTTTTGGGAGCCTAGCCGCGTACGGGGCCCCGAAAACCAAGCACCGCCTTCAGGCTTTCTAAGGGCGTTACAGTTTTGAAGGCCATAAAATGCCAAGATGGCACAAACCCCCCCCCCCCCCCAAATGACCCCATTTTGGAAAGTAGACACCCCTAAATTTAGGGGTACACTAGTGAGACTAGGTAATAAATGGCGGGTGCCCTGAAACTATAAAAAAATAACTAACCAACCAGCGTCACCTGTAACAGTTATATGGTGATCACTGGTGAAAGGGTTAACTAGGGGGCAATCAGGGGGCTTTATGCGGTAGTATATGGGGGTCCCTGGCGCTATAAAAAGCTGCGGCAAACCTAAATACCTACCTGCCTAACTAGCGTCACCTGTGACACTAATACAGCGATCAGAAAAACGATCGCTTATTAGGCTGGGTTCACACTGGAGCGATGCGGGTACGCCACGAATCCGTGGCGGGTTCCCGCATCGCATGCCTCCCGGCGGCAGTTCACACTGCCCTATGCGAACTGCTGGGAGTGTCAGTGAAATGTTAATGACACCCCCAGATCAGTTCGCATATCGCAGTGCGATCTGCAAACTCGGATCGCATGGTGTGAACACCCATGCGATCCGATTCAGCTGCGGGCCAAAAAAAGGGTCCCGTGCGAATTTGCCGCGGGTGCGGCAGGTGCGATGCGAATTCAGCCATACTATCTGTATGGCTGAACTCGAATCGCACAGAGATCGGATGTGATTTGCACTGCAGTGAGGTGCGAATCACATTCGTTCTCATAAACCGCTGAAATGTGAACCCAGCCTTAGTGACACTGGCGACGGGGGGTGATCACGGGGTTAAACCTTTCTTGGGGGGGTTAGGGGGGTACATTAGAACTAAAGGGGGCTAACCCTAACTGCCCTAACAGTTATTACAGTCACAAATGACACCAATGCAAAAAAATAAATAAAAAAAATGACATTGGTGTCACTGTGACTGGGGGGCAGGGGTAATTGGGGGGGGGGGGTGATCGGGGGGGTGTGAGTGTGCCTGGCATGTTCTACTGTGTAGTGACGTGTTGGTGCAACTCACCGATCCTCTCTCCTCGGTGTCGGAATGAAAAATACCGACACGGAGGAGAGAATACATCACTTCCTCTCCTGTGTTTACATTACAGGAGAGGAAGTGATGTCACGAAGGATTTCTATTCGTCGGGAGCGATCGCGAGGGGGTGGCCATGAATGAATGGCCGCCCCCTCGTCCGGGATCGCTCCCGAACGAATACCGACCGCCGCAGGCACCGGGCAGGGGCCCGATCGGGCCCCCGACCCGCGGGAAGGCAGGGACGTACATGTACGCCAATATGCCTGCCCGTGCCATTCTGTCGACGTACATCGTCGTGCGGCGGTCGGGAAGTGGTTAAAGCAGATCTTCACTGCATCTGAGCATCACAGACCAAAAAACACTGTTTAATTCATTTTTAATATTCAAAGCAATATACACCTTCCTCCCCCATCCATCCATGCCTATGCTTTATTTTGTTGAGAAATCACTTTGAAAAACAACCACCTAGCATTTCTGGCCATGCCCATCTTGAGTAAGGGAAGATGATTCATGCAGAATCTATTTCCTGGAATCCATCTGCTCCTAGCTGCTCTTAGCTCAAGCATGCATGCAGGAGGGTGTGCTTCGCTGAGAAAACTCCCCCTCCTCTCCTCCCCTCCTGAAGACTCATGGGATGTATAACATCATTTGCCTAGGTAAGAAACCAGGAAGTTCAGGAACTGAAGAAATGTAAAAAAAAAAAGTTTAACGTTTAACGTTTAAGTAAATAGGATACTTTCCTCCTATCTATTTACTAATGCTAGCAGCATGAGGATTGAAAATAATCAATGTTGATTGAAAGAGTGAAGGTCTACATTAAGTTGTTAGTCAAGTCCTTTTATTCTAACACTACCCTCATTCCGACCACAAAATCCGTCAGATTTTTTCCAATGGATTTTGTACAAAACTTGTGTTGCACACACACGGTCGTACAAAGTTGTCGGAAAATCTGATCATTCAGAACGAGGTGACGTCAAACACGTACATCAGGACTATAAACGGGCCAGTAACCAATAGCTTTCGTCTCTTAGTTTATTCTGAGCATGCGTGGCACTTTGTCCGTTGGAATTGTCTACACACGATCAGAATTTATGTAATCGGGTTTTGTTGTTGGAAAATTTTAGATCCTGCTCTCAAACTTTGTGCGTCAGAAATTCCGATGGAAAAAGTCTGATAGAGCCAACACATGATTGGATTTTCCGACGGCATAGTCCGATCGGACTTTTTCTATCGGAATTTCCAACCGTGTGTACAGGGCAAAAGAATGCTGTTGTCCAAAGGTTCCTGTGCAATACTTCATCCAGAATGAAGACATCTTAAGACAGGAAAACAGAAAAACTCTTGTAGCTATGGATTTTTTTCTGGGCATATAGAAAATGGTATCACAAAGTAAATTCATAACGTTTATTATACAAATAATTATTTGTATAATAACCATTACAATTTTATGAAATTACTTTGTGGTACTATTTTCAACAGGCCCAGAAAAAAATTCATAGCTACAAGAATTTTTCTCTTTTACATAGATTTGAGGATGTGGGCATATAGGACAGAGAACCTTTAACCATTAAAGTATATTTGTACCCTAAACCGGGAAGTGTTACTGGCTGGGTCAGCAGGTGAAATAAAGAAAAAAAAAGTCTAAAAAAAAGAAAGCCAATGCAGCCATCACATCTAAAAAATAGTAAGCAGCAATATTTACATTTTTGTTTTGGTCTCAATACCACATTAAATACTTGTTTTCAATCTTGTAAATAGGCATCTTTCATTGGAAGTATGGGATCCTGATATTAAGGTTCTTGTTCAGGCACTTTCTGATAACTGCCTCACAATTGTGCTCCTAAATTATAAAAGACATATTAGCTACTCGAACCATTTTGTAATTTAATGTTATTAAAAAAATAATTTCTCCCTTTAAGTTTGCAGCCAAACCTTACTTTTGCATTGCTGCCAAAAATTACAATTAATTGGAATCCTTTTTAATGAGGACAATAACTGCACTGGAATAGCTTATTTCAGTATTTCTACATGTTATTAAAACTAAAGTTTTAATTTTTGTGGGTGGTGAGGGAATACAGCATAAACACAAAAGTTATGTGCAATGGCGCATAACCCATTAACTGCAGGCTACTGCTTCTTGTGAAATTCTCTGTTAAGTACCTTCTTCAGAACCTTGGGATGCTACCCTGAGTGGATATATTCTGGCTCTGTGAGAATTAAAGTATAACTAATTGTACCCAAGTCCCGGGGCTCCTGAGGCCTAATGGTGACCTCCAGGGTTAGGGACAGCTGGCATCCTTCTGTGTAGAGTGGGTTTCAAGGCATTGTGGGCGTGATGTGAAGTAGATTGATGGGGGCCAGACACTTCTTGAATGCAAATAGATTTATTGTCTGTTAAACAGAACTGTGAGAGAGAGGATACCCTTAAGTGTATGCAATGTTAATTGGCAGACTCCGAAACTTCTACAGGTAAAAAGCCATGCAGGGAAAGGTATCTAGCCAGACACCACATCTGCATGAGTAGGAATGCTGTCTCCTATGGCAACAGTCTTGTAACAGTTTCTAACAAAGGTTGCAGTGAACTCTTTCACTTCTTCTACAATCTCCTATTGTAGAACTTCACTTCCACTGAGCCCTCAGTCTTTCACTAGACTTACTGATCCACTGCCACTGGATCCCCTGAGCTCTTCCAATTTAGCACTCAGTATCTTCCTCAAGCATCACCCCCACTTCACCAATGGGTCCCTGGCTTATCACTCACAGATACTCCTCAAGCTTCACCCCTGCTGACACATTAGGTCCCTGGCTTGGTACTCCACAAGAGTTACCTCTGCTGTATCGCTGGGCCCCTGACTTGCCACTTGCTGAAGTTTTCCCACTTCTTCACCGTCCCCGGCTGGCAAGAAGTCTGCTCTGGTACTGGTCTGAGCTTACTCACAGTGGTCTCCGGTGGCCAGGTGGATGGTCCCTTAGCGGCAGCAGCTTCCCCTCTACCTTTGACCTCAACTGATTCCCTGGCTAGAGAAATTGTTACTTCTGGTTGTACTGGATAGGCCCTCAGACAGCCTAGCAGCCAGATGTCCCTGGGATAGGCTCAAGGCTTATGGCCTAGCAGCCCCAGGCATTACAACACATGTTCACCCAGACAGCTGTCCAGGTGGCATAGAACCCCGATCAACTAACTCCACCCAAATAAATAGGCTTTCCCGGCAGGCCAAGGGACCAAACAAAATGCCTGCCCATTGGCTGAGACACCCCATTCATTCCTAATCTGTCCTTGCAATGCCCTTGTCTTATCTAATGCCTCCAGATACCCGGTCATCTAATGGCAGAAGAGAGAATTGCAGCAACTCCAGAATTAGGGTGAAATCAATTGACCTCCTAACAACTGGCCAAGGCAAAAATCACTTGGCAGATATATTTAGTAGCCACCCTGTCTAATCATCTGTGAGTTTGTATTGCTGTCTGTGTCTCTGTTAGGGAAATTCACCCTCTGTATTTGTTCTGTTTACCATTATCATTGAAAGTGAAAGTTAAAAAAAAAAATCCCACATTTTGGGTTGTCCTAGAAATGTAATAGAGGGGACATCTTCCAATGGGGATACTGGTTCTGGTGACCTGGGGTCCCCAAGGAATTCCCTTAATTTGCAGGGATATCCTCTCACTTCCTGTTTGGATATGGGAAATTATTGTAAGTGGAGGTATATCTCTCCAATGGACAAAGATTGCACAAATAAACCATACAGGGGTTATCCCTTGCTCTATCCCAAATGAAAAAAAACAAGTTTTGCCTATTTTTATACTTCAACAGCCTCTGCTGCTACTGTGCTGTTGCTGCTGTTGCCTTTTGCCCTCTTTGACATTCATATTGTTCACATTGCTATTCTCCTATGATGCATCACATTCCGAAAATGGAATGCATTGTGGGAGAGTAGTAATACCATTTTTTGTGAATAGCAGGGATGGCAGAAGAAGGCAGGCAAATGGAGCAACTTTTCTCAGTAGCAGCGGTAGCTACTAACTCTCACAGTGTCGGAAGACAGCCGCTCAGGGCAATATCTGGAGATCGGAAGGAGATCTGAATTTTACCAGCTACTAAACTTCTGCTTCAAGCTTATGTGATATGGTGGATCATGTGATCACCAGCCAGCCAACTTTGTAAAAGCAAAAATCTCTCATTTTCAAAAAACAAATAAAAAAAAAAATTCTAAGCAGTATAAGCAATATAACAGTCCATAGAATCTGGTATACAAAAATAAAACTATGGCTCCCCACCAGTAACCCTCATCCCTTACCAGGGTTTTAAAGCCCCTACCTGTTCCAGAGGTTTGTAAAGGTCACAGCCGATCAACAGTCTACAACTCTCTCACAACTGTGTGCTGTTCCATGCTACACTTCACAGACACCTACTGACTGCTTTCTGCCCCCTTTCATCCCTCTCTCACAGGCAGGTTAGGTTTTTCTCACCCAAAATCCCTCTGAGCCACTGAATTGCAGGTCATCTTTCTACTTTTACCAGATCACTCCGGAACTCCTCACTCTGTATAGATGAGAAACCCTGAATACTTTTTCTTGCTACTTGTTATCCCCTAAAGGGACCAAAACCTATTCAAAGAGGACACATACCTCCCATTCAGGACCCATCCTCCCCTGTACACTACATAATCTTTTAATAAAGACAGAGTTCACCAATTATTCCTCAGAGTGGGTCACCTTATCTTGAGTGCCCCTTGACATGTAGACATTTGAGAGAAGTAAAACAGACTTGTACTAGAAAGTGGTCTAAATGAATTGGTGGAGAGAGCAGAGCAATATTTTGGGGGTTTAATCTTTCTTTTCCATTTACAATTTCAAAAATTTTACAAACACAGTAAATACAATAGAATCACATGAAGCATCTAAATAACATCTGTCGCAAATTGTTTTCAGATGTCATTAATCTGTAGTTGTTGTGCTGGGCTCTCTGAGCTGGCAGGAGATGGACAAGGAAAGCATTAGCCCCTGACTGTGAGCAACAATTTAATACAAGAAAGTGTCTTCCTTTCCAATTCTTCTGTGTTTCAGAAGCAATTTAAAATTTAGTTTGTATTACCAATGTGATTTCTTGCTTTTACCAGCTAGTGTTAGTAAGGACAAAGACAGCATGCCTATAATTCATGATAAAATAACAAAAAAGGGGCACCTCTAAGGGCAATATGTTTTAAAAGAATGGTTTATTAATAGTAAATCGGCCAAGTGGCTACTCACATGACAGTTGCATGGGTTTATCTCGATGTGGGGTGTGGTTCCAGTGCACTGAGATGATCCTGGATATGATAGAGGGATCCAGAGAATGTAGTCAGTCGAGTGCTGTTTGGAATCGGAAGTGACGTTGGGGTGTGTCAGATGATGAGTTTCAAAGCTTCCTCTTTTTTCCCCAGATCTGATTGGTGGTAGGGGCTGTCAGTCTTATATAGGCTCCCAGGACAGAGCTCAGCAAAAATATAACGCTAAATGCTTTTGGATGAGAGTCACTAGGTAACCAGCAAACACTTCATTACTGTCAGCAATGTAGTTGAATGGTAAAAACGTTAATGCACATACACATGTATATCACCAAGAGTCGGGATACGTATATTGAAAAAACAGGAATTAAGTTATAATCAAAATTTAAATTAAGTTAATAGTATCAATTGTAAGTAATACCGTAAGTAATACAGTAAGTAATACCGTTAAGAATGCATGACATAATAGATTTAACTAATAAATTATGGATTCATGGAAATAAGTAAAAATATGCATATATGAGAAATTATGTACATATATGAGATAATTATATGCATATATGAAATAAATAAATATATATATGCATATATGAAATGGACTGATGGAATGTGCTGCCCCCCTAGCCCAATACATTGTAAAATCCAACTAGATAGTCACTAATGTCCTGAGAGAGGGCATATTAGTCAAATCAGAAGCCACCTTTTTTCATAAACCCTTCTTTCAAGTTGCTTACCGAAAATACATAAAAGGACAGACAATCCACCAGGGTGTCCTATAGTTGCCTCTATGGACAGCATAACCTCCAGTTATTATATATATATATATATATATATATTTTTTTTTTTTTTCTCCAACCCCTGGCCCAAGCCCTCTCCTCTTGTATTAGGGATGGCTCTCATCTGAACTATTACATCCATACACAGTGGATCTCCCTTGATGTTTGTTCCTTGTATATGTCTATACCCCATGAGGTTGGGCTCCGGGCTGTGGTGCATTTTCTGGAGGGGGGATCCCCCCTCAATACACAACAAATAGACTTCATTCTTCTAGCCACCCGTTTTTGTTTAAGACACAACTATTTCTTGTTTGAGGGGGACTACTACCTTCAGAAACAAAGCAGATTGACAGCCCCTACTACCAATGATATCTGAGAAAAAAGCTGAAGCTTTGAAACGCGTCACCTGACACGCCCCAACGTCACTTCTGGTTCCAGACTGCACTGAGTGTGCTCCAGGCTCCCATGCATGCTGCCACTGAACTATACACAGACTGGCAGGGTCCATCGCAGGCCACCTAACATGCTCGCACCTGCTCAGCATAACCCGGCTGACTACATTCTCCGGATCCCCCCATCATATCCAGGAATATCTCAGCGCACTGGGGCCACACTCAGGATGCATCTCCGGACAACAGAGTGACTGCACACCCCACATAAACTCATAAACGAGATAAACTCATGCTTGTTTCTCCCAACTGTCATGTGAGTAGCCACTGATTTTACTATTATTAAACCATTCTTTTAAAACATATTGCACTTAGAAGCGCCCCTTTTTGTTCTTTTATCTTGCCTTCCAGAGTCTGCTTTACTCATAAGGGAACATAAGTATATATAAAAGTTCCTGTGAGCCTCCTCTGATTATAAATTGCCTAATCGGCACTGTGAAACAGCTGCAAATGTTAAACGCATCTCATAAAAACATGCAGATAAAAGCAAAAATAAAGAAATTTATACGCTGTGCTTTCAAATATACTCTTCACATTATATATATATGTGATAACCAAAGTCAAACTATGCGCGTGAATCACACACTGTGATACATCCAGTAACTAGTGACTGTAAAAAGTGACAATAGTGCAACAAATAGTTATGAATACGTAAAAGTGAACATATAAATGAAAATAAATAATCACACTAGTATGAAGTGCTATAACGTACATCCATATGGTGATTGGTTGTATCAAAATCACTGTTCAAAAAATCATATAGTGTTCATAAAATCATATAGTGGACTCAATCCACTAAAACATATAGATGAATAAAAATTGCTTATATGTGCATATGTGTCATCCAATTATTTCAATTCAAAAGTGCTTCTAAAGTCCATACGATTTGGAAACGGCTGTGTAGATAATCCAAAGCAAAGTTATTTATTTTCATTTATATGTTCACTTTTAAGTATTCATAACTATTTGTTGCACTATTGTCACTTTTTACAGTCACTGGTTACTGGATGTATCATGGTGTGTGATTCACACACATATTTGCACTTTGGTTATCACATATATATAATGTGAAGAGTATATTTGAAAGCGCAGCGGATATATTTATTTATTTTCACTCATAAGGGAGCTGCCACCTGTGCTGCTGTTTTATGGTTTTATGTCTTGTTTTACACTGGGACTTTGTTCTTCTTAGGCTGATTTATTTTACTACAGATTACATTATATTTTATAAATAGCCCTGTGTTCTACACATGGTCCTTTATGTAATGTTGTTAGTCCCATAACGCAATGCTTGTACCCTTCCTTGCACCATTCTTTCCTTTTTATTTGCCTATTATTCATGCACCTATGTCACCTTCTGTAAATGCTGCCAACACAGTTACTCTTGTGCCCACTTCTAACACCTAATTTTATTTCAAAATATTATTTCTTGTTCTTCAATTGTTGTTTTCATAATAAAAATACTGACCAGTGCGTGTTAGTAGTTTTTGGCTGGCAAGTATCAATGTGCCTTAATATTTTTTATACAGATATGTCACGTTGCAACCCAAACACCACAAACGCCATTTGGCCTATCGCTATAAGTTGTGCTGTATGTTACATATTCTAGACAATTCAGCATTGATGTGGAGCATTGTTTAAGTAGAGATGGGCAAACTGTTCTGATCGAGCATGGTTCAGCTCCAAACAGGTGTTCACCGAACATCCAAATATGTGGGGCTTTCGGTGGGATGTCTGCCTGCCGAGTGCCCCACAATGTGCTGTACACTGCGCAGTGCATTCTAGGGCCCTGCTTGGCTAAAGCAATGCACTTGACTGCTGGTCAAGTGCAAGGCTTTGCCCAATCAGGGCACAACGAATAGCTGGCTGTTAAGGTGTGGGTCAGGAAGCCGGCCACTGCGTCCTTAACAACAGATGAGTCATAGCTGAATGAAATAAAAAAACAGGGCCTGGTATGTTTTTTTTGGGGGGTGGACCCCCCCAGCAACTTTTTTCACATTTTTGTATTGCCGACAATGGTTTTTTTTTTCATTCAGCAGTCAACAGGGAAGCACATGTACTAAAATGTGGCCTCATCATACAGATTGGCTCCCCAAGCTATTGTTTACAAAATAAAGAAAGCTTGCAGGGAAAAACTATTTAAATGCCATTTTTTTGTCTTTATATATGTCTGTTTTGCTGCAGTAGGTTCCATACATAGTACAGATGTGTCACTTTACAGGCAGACTAAGGGGACCCCCTCCAGGAACGATATTTAAAGGAATTGTTAAAGGAATTTAAAGGAATTTTTCATTGTTATTGTTTCACTTTAAGCATCATTAATGCTCATTTAACCTCCCTGGCGGTAATCCCGAGTCTGGCTCGGGTTAGGATTTTACTATCATAAGCGGTAACCCCGAGCCAGACTCGGGATTGCATCGCTGGATACAGGGAGAGGTTACTTACCTTGTCCCCTGGATCCAGCGATGTCCTCCACGCTGTGTGATTGAGCTGTCCTCCGCTCGATTCACTCAGTGCCCGAATGCCGCCGAGCTCCGTTCCCTGCGACGGTACGGCGCACGGGAGCGGAGATCGGCGCCAAATTCAAAAAAGTTAAAATACACAAAACACACACAGTACTGTAATCTTACAGATTACAGTGCTGTATAAAAAAAATACACACCCCCTTTGTCCCTAGTGGTCTGTGCAGTGCTCTGCATGCACTTTTATATTATAAATACTGTTTTTTCTGCCTGGAATTTGGAGATTGTCCATAGCAACCAAAAAGTGTCCCTTTATGTCAAAAGTGATTTTAGACCAACTAGAAAACAGCGATAATAAATTAGAATCACTTGCAGAATTGAGCGATAGCGATTTGTGGGGAAATTCGTCATCAAACACTAAATCTAATGACAGCGACAATTCTGCAAATGAGCAAATTTCAGTGTTTTTGGATTTGATTACATTATTGAATAATTTTTATTATTATATATTATTTAGAAACTTTATCATACCCATGATGTCTGCTAGACTCTGGTTTGAACAGATTTAAGAGAGTTATTCCTAAGAATTACAGGACTACAATATAAAACGCCAAATTTCCATGCAAAATAATTGTAGCGCTTTCAGCACCTAAAACCAGAATGAATCATACAGCCAGGGAGGTTAAAAATAATGTTTAATTTTTTTTTTCTTTGCTTTGATAAATGTCCTACAGGGCAGTACCCAGCCCCCAAACCCTTTTTATGGCCAATAATGTGCATATAAGCCTTAAAAACTGGAACTTTTGATTTTTCAAGTTCGGGTCCCATAGACTTTAATAGAGTTCTGGGATTGGGTCTGAAATGTTTCCATGTTTGGGAGTTATGGTGTCAAACTGAACCTGGGGGTGTTTGGCTTATCACTAGTTGAGTGTTGAAAGTGAAAGTACTGTGCTTGGAGAGGGAAGCTCTCAGTGAACATAGGGTAAAAGTTGCTGGAAAACCTAAAGGGGTTACCAAAGAACAAAGAATGGACTCAGGGAGAAACCAGCAAGAAAATGTAGCATGTATGATGGAGAGAGAGTTGCCAGAAAAAGTACTTTATATCCAAAAGTGAGTTACTACCATCCAGGTAATGCAGTATGAATAGTGCAAAGGAGATCTCAAAGAACATAGTATGGACAAGTGGGGGGGAGGGGGGATTTAAATCAGAGAAGCTATTGCAGACAGTGTGAGGAAAGCTAGAACATATTTTTAGCCAGATACTGGAAAAACAGGCACAGCACAGGCAGGGCCATGCCACCAATTAGGCCATCTAAGGCTGCCAAGTCTGATGACACTTACTGTATGGAGGTATGGTAGAGGTGGCATAGTCCATACTGCATGTTCAGTCTTCTCTCTATTAAGATTCCAGCCACACAGTGCCATTGGGTGTGTGGCCCGTTGTTAGTGTCCTGTCAACCAATGGTAAGAGTGACGCCGCAAGTGGCATCCACCCTGACATTGCCCTGAGCAAAGTGGAGTTGAGAGTTTTTAGTGTTGTGGATATTGCTGAGGGAAGAAACAAAAAAATGATAATGAAAGAATGTCTCTACGAGGATGTGGGAACTACTGACCAAGCTGTACATGCTGGAGACTTGTCATAGTTGCAGAGGTCAGACCTAGGTAGTGTGGCATGTGCTTTCCTGCTACAGTCATCCCTGGTGATAGTAACTTTCAGTCGACTTCTGGAAGTTTATATTTCTTTTTATAGCACATAGAAGGAGAGATTGAGATTTAAATGCCTTGTGAGCAGTTGAACAGAGCTCAGAATCACATTTACTATGAACAGTTGGGCCAAAGGATCACTTATGATGCATGCAGTTTAATAGCGATGAGCATCACATGTACTGTGAGCAGGTTATCAGGGATGACCTATGTTCTATGCAAGGGGTATTCATAGGAAATGTGACAGAATCCTTCAGTGAAAATGGGACATTTCAGTCCATTCAAGTCCTTTTAATTGAACTGAATTCCTAATATTTGCAAATAAGAGTCAGCAAAAGCTAGAGACGGGCACAAAGGATTAGAATCTGGAACATTGCTGTAAAACTGCAAGTGCTAAATGATCACTTGAGGACTGGTTAAAAGTACCCTATATAAGTTAATAAGAGCCATCCTGAGCAGCCAAGAACTATGCAAGTTTTTAGTTGCCTCCTGGGTGAAACTATCTGAAGTTAAGTAATGTCTGTGAGGCCCCCAACAACTAATAAAATTCTTCCTTTTCTACTACCAAAATAGATATGGGAATTAAAATAAGAAATGACTTATTACAATGGACAACACAGACTTTCATGCCAAATAGGGCATCCAATGTTTATTCTAAAAGGTCACATTTAATACACAAATATATTTTTCTTACCATAGTTTTAAAGCAATATGAGTAATAAAAAAAAAACGGAAAAATGTATGTTTTCCTTCTATTCAGTTAGTTTTCTATCTATGAAAAATTTTGCAAATGCAATTTTATGAAAGAATTCCTATTTGAAAGTATAGAGGGAATGCACTTAATAAAGGTCATCATAAAATCATTTACATTTACTTGTAATCTGCTTTAAGTTGCAAGTCGATTTACCAGAGTAATTTTTCCTATTTAAGATATAAGAAATGCCATTACAGGATTTGGTAGGATTATAAAGCAGCCAGCCTAATATATTAGCTTTACATACAATATCACCCCTTAAATCTCATATATAGTCTTTGATATTTGACTTGCAGAAACTAGTTAAACTCCTTTACCATTTTAAACATACTTTCATATACATAAATATGAACAACTGGATCGGGGACATTGGGTTTGAGAATAAAATGGACAATTTCACTTTGCAAAGGGAATGTGTTAGTGAATATAGGTAAAATTTAATTTACTTCAATCATCCAATCATGTGCTTTTTTTAAATTTCTCTCACATGTGAGGTTGATTTATTAAAACTGGAGCATGCAAAATCTGGTGCAGCTCTGCATAAAAACCAATCAGCTTCAGTTTCTTTTTTTTATGGTCAAAGCTTAATTGAACAAGCTTAAATTAGAAGCTGATTGGCTACCAAGCACAGCTGCACCAGATTTTGCACTTCCCAGGTTTAGTAAATCAGCCCCAGGGCTGGGTATTTTTATGAACAGAACAATCGTTTCACCTTATTCACTAAGCTAAAGTAAACACTACCCTGGCTCTGCGGGTGCCAAACCATCTCTTCTAGGTTCCTCTTTAAGTCCTATTTAAGTAGGAGCAGGGGGATCCTTAAACTTCAGGCCCTCAGGTACAGCTTTCTCACCAGAAGGCCCACAGAAAAACAGCAAACAGCACACCATTTACAGTATCTGCACAGTGGTCAAAAATATATTTCAACTCTTGTGACGGGCAGGTGCAGTCTATTTTTTTTTTTCTACTGCAAGTGGCTCTCCTCGGCAGAGTCAATGCAGGTGGAGGAGGACGTAAAAAGGAACCTAGTTCCTCTATGGTTTCCTTGGTCACAAGGAGGCAGCTATCTGACTTTGGTGGCCATCTTAGTTCAGGCTATTTAAGACCCGGGCTTGTGGGTTTGACGCACATTTTACATGTGGCTAGAGTAGGGACAGGTCACTTGTCTGTCAGGGACAGTGCTTAGCATCAGAGAAAGGTTCTGAAGGAGTAAGTGGAGTGGCAGGGACACCACATTTTTCTGAGAAGCCTTCCCGTTTGGGTGCAGAGTGGACAGGCCACATTCATCCCCTTGAGACAGACACTCTTAAACACCTATGGTGCACCAGGGGTGTTCTGTGCAAAACCATTGCACAGAGCAAGTAAGTATAACATATTTGTTATTTTAAAAAATAGTATTTTCAATCACTTTAAGTACAGGTTCACTGTAAAGGTTAATAAACTTCTCTGTATAGTAAAGTTCTGTGTTTAAGGAATGGTTGAAAAGCATAATATTAGAATATTCTTAGGCCACATTATCCCATAACTATTACGTTTTAGAAGAACTATCAAAGCCAACTCCAGGCAAATGTGCATGAGTGTGTGTGTGTGGGCAGGGTGGGGGTGGAAAAATGAATGAAAGCAAAAAGTAAAAGGGACAGTAAGACAATAAATACTTGACAGAAAATCTAACCCTTTTCCACTCTACTTAAAGTTGAACAAAACCCATCAATTTAACTGTATCCCAAAGCAGTTAAATGCAAGGCATGCCGTGAACAATAACTGACATATTTGCTTTTGCCTTCAATCGAACTGTCAAGCCTTCAAATGGCTGGTGTCACATCTGATCACATGTGCAGCACTATTTCAACTGCAAATCAAACAGAGACTAAGGTGGCAGCTTCCTTGGCTGAAAAGTATTGTAGGGTTTAGTTCTGATTTAAAGAGTGTGTGCTGAAGTAACTATTGCCAAAAAAGGCAGTCTTAAAATTAGTAGTCTTCACTTTCCTGGATTGCCTGTAGGCTCCCTACTGCTAATCTTTTCCCCAATACTGGCATACTGGGGTTCATTTACTAAAGCTGGAGTGCAAAAGCAGGCTCACTTCTGCATAGAAAACAATCAGCTTCTAAGCTCAGCTTGTTTCAATTAAGCAATGCAATAAAACCTAAAATAGTGTCTATGCAGAAGTGAAAGAAGAGAGTACAGAGGGTGGGACTTTATATGAAGAGCATGGTTGCAAATGGGTAAATAGGTGAACACTGGGAATTTATTTGGATAAAATATACAAACAAAATTGATATCTGGAAAAACAATAGACATGATACTCACAATAAACATGATAATAGCGTAAAATCCTACAGTGTAACCATTGCCAATAAACACAATGATAACATGCAGTCGCACAATATAATCATTACCATAAATAAACAATAAATATGGATAAAATCATTAATAATAATAATAATAATAATAATAATAATGATAACAGTATGATAACAACAAAGGATTCATATAATCAAATTTGTAATAAATTCTAAGAGTCACCAGAAATTGGGGTTAATTACAGTAATACTAAAGATAGTATCTGCAGGACCTAAGGCCTCCCTAAACCTGTACAAATTGAAGTTACATGATATTAAATAATTGGAGAAAATGTATAAAGATTGAGGTACACAGCATCGGATAGCTCGACGCGTTTCGTGGCTTCCACGCCACTCATCAGGAGCATGCACGTGATTTATCTAAAATAAACATATTATGTAAATCGTTAGTAAGGGTATAGGAGGGGTGTAGTATACAACCCCCTGCACCGAGGTGCATACATACTAATTATGGTAAATGTGTTTGGTGATGTAATGGTCAGGCAAGACAGGCCTCCGGAGACATCTCCACCTAGGAGCCAAAGCGGGCAGATTCCAGAAGCAACCCACACGGATGACCACTTCTCTATGCAATCAAACATTAGTAAATGAACTCTAGTAATAAATAAACCCAACCATGCCTTGCTGTGCACTGTTTCTCGTTACAGAGGCAGCCATCTTGGTAGAGGAGCAGGCCTTTGCTTCCTCATTAGAGTTAGGTCGAACACCCCCCCAGTTCTATGGGACCTGAACATGAAAAATCAAAAGTCCCAATTTTGAAGGCTTATATGCAAGTTATTGGCCATAAAAAGGATATAGGGGCCTGACTACTGCCCTGGAGCAGTGATTTTAATGATGCTTAAACAATAAAAATAAAAAAAATCCTTTAACTATAGTGCCTGGGAGGTCTCCTTATGCCGCATACACACGGCCAGACTTTTCGAGGGACTAAGTCTGACAGACTTTCGACGGAGTTCTGACGAAGTTCTGACAGAGTTCTGACGGCCTTCCCGAATGAACGGACTTGGTCACACACAATCACACCAAAGTCTGACGGATTCGAACGTGATGACGTATGACTGGACTAGAATAAGGAAGTTCATAGCCAGTAGCCAATAGCTGCCCTAGCGTCGGTTTTAGTCCGTCAGACTAGCACACACACAAGCGGATTTCTCAGTAGGAACTGGGTCCGGCAGAGTTCTGTCGGAAAAATTTGAAACATGTTCCATTTCTAAAGTCTGTCAGACTTTTGCAAATCAAAAGTCCCCTGCAGCCCACACACGTTCGAATAGTCTGCCGGAATCATTCCGTCAGACTTTTGATGTTGAAAAGTCTGGTCGTGTGTACGGGGCATTAGTCTGCCTGTAAAGTGGCATATATGTACCATGTATAAAACCTGCTGCAGCATGGTATGGATTTTAACGGGAATCCCACATCAAAATAAAAAAAAAGTGTTGTGTGGTCCTCCACCCAAATCCATACCAAACCCTTATCCAAACATGCAGTCCGGCAGGTCAGGAAAGGGGAGGGATGAGCAAACATGCACCCTGAACCATACTAGGCCACATGCTCTTAAAATGGGGAGATGCTTTGGGGTGGGGGCTGGGGGTGTTGACAAGGGCCTCTTCCTGACAACCCTGGGTTTTGGTTGTGGGGGTCTATGGGCAGGGGTCTTTTCAGAATCTGGAAATCCCCTTTAACAAGGAGGCCCCCAGATCCTGGCCCTCCTCCCTATGTGAATGAGCATGGAGTACATGCTACTTCTACCCATTCACATGGTATGGATTTTCACAACCAATGGGAGTGTTACATTTCCAGCACATGAAATTGGTTTGTGGATGTGTTTACTTCTGCTTTAAGAAAGCACTCCTTAACAACCAGCTATTCACTGTGCTCTGATTGGGCAAAGCATTGCTCAATCAGGGTTTAAAATGCGCTGTGCAGTTCACTTCTGAGCCCTGGGTGAGGCACAACCCTTCCATAAACTGTAACCAAATGTTATCTGGGATATCACATGAAGGATAAACATTTTGATGAAGAAGATATTTGGTTTATCTAAGATTTAGATTCATTAGGTCGTAACACCAGCACAAAATCAACATCTGATTATACACAAAGAGAGTCACATATAACAAAGCAAGCAATAAAAAATATAACAGTGCCACATTAAATAGACCCAATTGTCCTTTAGGACTCTGTGTTTAAACGTAGTGTTCCTACAGAAAGAGAATTTTCCCCAAACAAGCAGAAAGTGAGAGAGCAAGGAATGTTAGGTCGCTTGTGGGCTCTCGGCAATCACTCTCTGAGGGTGAGCACTGATTGTTCAACAGAGTTTATTTCTCTATGTGGCAGTCTGTGTAGAAAGCATGCAGGATTTGAGTAACTGGCAATAACAACAACAAATTAATTTGTAATGGTATGCGTTGGTGGGGTATGGGTTAAGAACTTTCTCACCCAGTCTTTCACTGCAGCAGAGTGAAGTGGTTGTTATACTGATGGGTACAATCAGCCATCTGGAAATCCTCTTCTCCAATCCTGTGGTTTTCTAGATCAGCCTCCACCCTCTCACATATCGTGTTTCCTTCCCGGTCTTCTCCCCTCCTTCCTCTGAGGTCCCCGGGTTTTTCTTTTTATAGGCTCCAGCCCCTTTTGTTCACTAACATGGGATATGGAGTTCTCTTCCAGCTTGTCTGAATAAAGAAGTTCTGCCTGCAGCATACAAGTTCCAACATCCTTAGCATGGTTGTACTAGTTCCTGTGCCAACTAAACTGTAGAGCACTGCCATCGTGTGGCCATTTTATAATCTGCAATCAGTAACAATGCAGTGTGTTACACTTGAAAACTATGATCAGTGATACAGCCAATAGGTCGCACTGATTAGTGCATTCTGTCAGCAGAGCAGTCCAGCTGACTCCTCCACTGTCAGAATACAATGATACAGAAGTGCTCAGACACAGGTATATGTCAGGAAGTGCACTGCTAGTTTTCAAAAGGATTCACAGAAAGAAAAGGACATAATCATGGTACTTTTACTCTTTAGGCAAAATAAACCTCACAAGTGCCCCCTTAACTTGCAACCCAATCAGATTAAAATAGAAATAATATATATATATATGTATATATATATATATATATATATATATATATATATATATATATATATATAAATAAAAATAAAAGCAGGCTATTCTCCCAACTCAGCCATAAAACTGGACACTGGAATGGCTATGCTCTTATGCATGGTGTGGTCAGTTTGAAACAGAAAAGCAGGAGGGCTGGAGGGATCACCAGATATTTCACACAAAGTAAGGAATGCAAAGAGAACAATATACATTTTAAATACAGGTGCTTGGAACACCAAACACATATAAGAAATATGAAATGTGGTACAACGTACTCTTTAATATTTCTAAATTTCAGTTTCAGATTTAGTTTCATATCAGGCAGCAAATGTACCTGATTTCCTGTTACATATTGTCCCTATGACAGGATATTTGGCATATACAGAATAATATTTTCCATATCACAATGTGTAACGTTATGGTCTGTCCACTAAGATTATGGGAGAAATTCAATAAAGCTGCCGAACCACTTTTCTGGTATTAATTCCTCTTGTTATTATATTGCACCAAATTCATTAAGCATTTGCAACACTTTTGGTCCTGACAGCAACTCATGCACTAAATTTATGTAGCTCAAAACTGTGTCAGTTTTACATTGTGGTGCAATGAATGGACCAATTTAAAATAAAATATTGCCACTTCATATCTTACAAAAGTGAAGCTAATTAAAATATTACTAAACCTACAACAGTAAAATCAGTCTGTATATGCGTAAAGCATGCTTGTTATACTCACTGTGGAACCAAAGGGGTTAATCCTCTGTATTGTGTAAAAAGCTTATTTGATCATGCCTTATCTGATCATCCCCTTCATTTACTGTCCCCAATCCATCTGCTGATAGTACAGAGCCTTATAGGCCCTCTGCACATGCTCAGTTTAGTGTGTATTGCTAAAGGTTTGTTTTTTTAGGTGGGGGTGTGTGCATGTGATCAGCAGAGGGCCAATCAGCACTGTTCATGCAGAGTGTCAGGGCTCATGCATCCTCATAGGATAGAGAGAGGAGGATGAAAACTCCTCCTAAAAGATTTAACCAGAGCTCACCAGAACACTGATAGAAGTCATGAGATTGCAATATACTGCTCATGAGAAAAGGTATTCAGCAGGTTACATTTACTAAAATAAGTGTTTTTCCATGTTCTGTGTACTGTGGGAGACCAGATATAGTGAAAGTGATTGTAAAGTCTTGTTTTTTTTTTTTATATAAAAATAACAAACATGTTATACTTACCTGCTCTGTGCAGTGGTTTTGCACAGAGCAGCCCAGATCCTCCTCTTTTTGGGTCCCTCTTCCTTGCTCCTGGCCCCTCTCTCCTGTTCAGTGCCCCCACAGCAAGCAGCTTGCTATGAGGGCACCTGAGCCAAGTCACAGCTCCCTGTGTTCTTTCAGACATGGAGCTGCAGTTCGGCCCCAGTCCCTCTCTTTCCTGATTGGCTAACTGACTGTGATTGATAGCAATGGAACCAATGGCGCTGCTGCTCTGTCTCAGCCAATCAGGAGGGAGATCCCTAGATGGCTGAGACACTCATGGACATCCCTGGACAGAGATGGGATTTGGGTAAGTAGTAGGGGTGGAGGGGGGATGCTGTATACAAAAGTATTTAAGATGCATTCAGATTAAAAAAAACTTCTGACTTTACAACCCCTTGAATGCAGGGTTCTGGGTTTAGTCACACTTTAAGACCAACTCTCTTTTGGCATACAAGGAAAGTGTAATGGAAATTTGTAAGTTCTGTATACTTGATGTGATTGTAGCCATATTAGTGCAATTGTGAAAATTGAGTACTGTCCGTGATACTTTTTTATTTGCACTAACATACAATTTTTCAGAACAAGCTTTCGGGTATGTCCCTTTCTTCACGGTCCAGGCAGTACCAATTCACAAACTTTTAAGCAGAATGTTTAAAAAAAACTAAAAAAAAAAACATCTCTGAGGGAAAGGAGAGAGAGAGAAAAAAAAAGATGTGTTTTTTTTTTTAACATTCTGCTTAAAAATTTGTGAATCAGTACTGCTTGGACCTTGAAGAAGGGAACATACCCCGAAAACTTGTCCTGAAAAATTGTATGTTAGTGCAAATAAAAAAAGTATCACAGACAGTACTCAATGTTCTGTATATAATTGTATTCTATTTTGTATGCATTGCACAATGCCCTCACTGTGCACACAGCACTAATAATGTTTTCGGTACATGTTTGCATTCTTTCAAGTCCTGATTAGAATTAGTCTGCCTATTTAATCCCTCTTGTTACCATAAAGGTACAATTGTAATATTAATGTGATATCTACATAATCATGTGTATAAAAACCTTCAATTGCATCATAATAAAACAGAACAGTTATTTGGAAAGATGCTGAGCGTATCTTTTGTGTCTGTTTCCTACTGCAGTAGTTATTATTTTGGAAACACTAATCAATATGAGGATAGGAGTTGCCTACCTACAAAATGTCTGAGTCAGGTGGCGAGCCAGCCAGGAGGGGCTTTACAGGTGACCCTGAGTATCCAAAACGAGGAGCTTGAAACGATCTGGGAATTTCTGATAATCAGCTGGCTGAGGTAAGTATTTTGCTTACATTTGAGTTATCAGAGTTCCTTGATTGGTAAGCCATTTTCGGGACAAAGGGTACCTATTTTACTCCTCTTAATCAAACTGTATTTATTGGTTATATGTTATGTTGTCACTGTCTATTGTCCATCGGAGTGTTATAGATAAGAAAGGGAAGAATAGGGCTGTTCACAGGTATATGTATAAACATCTGCTAGATAAAGTAGTTTAGAGGCAAGATGGTATAGGCACACGTAGAGAAGACTGGCCAGTCATTATGGGCATTAAATTAAATAAGGGAATGAAGGGTAAGAGACCCTCAAAAATGCCCAGCGCAAGAGGAGTACTATATATGAACTGAGGGTGCAGTTCTGCCTATACTTAGCCCCTAGATTAATGGTTAAAGTGGACAGGATTCCACAATGGGTAACTGGGTTACCAAAGTCCACAGGGACTAAGAATCATGCAGAGTAAACAACAGCTATCTATGTGAGCGGGATGGTTCAAGGGTGACAACACTAGACTGAAAGGGACATTTTGATGTTAAGTTATGGGATGAATTTGGGGTCAGGCACTACAACTAGTAAAGTTAAGAAACAGAGAAATGTGAGTTAAAACAGAATACTTTATATGTTGTCAGAGAGCGAAGATGGGATGAGCACTATAGCTACAGGTACAGTATGTGAAGTATGGCATTACAATAAATTGGCTGCAAAGGATATCAGAACAAAATAAGGAAAGCAGAAGTTAAGCAAGGAAATATTAAAAGAGTTAAAAGAAGGTGAGTGAATGATATGCATTTGTTGTGTACAAATGGGAAACATGTAAGCAATTTTAGAGAGATATTTGTGTATGTGTGTGAATGCTGGAGTCTTTAGTTCTATCTCTGTGTGTCATGTATGCAGATGTGACCCCCTCCTTTGTGCTCTCCTGAAAGAATGTAGCTGGGATGAGAGGTCAGTGATAAGCTGGAAGGACACCATGCCAATTTCATTTTTTTAGACAAAACATTTATAACAAAATGTGCCCGGTTAACGAATCTAATGATAAACAATGTGATCACAATTATTTTTGAATCTGTTTTCCAAACAGGGTAAAATGAAGGTTGCATTTAGCCGTGTATTACAAAAATTGAATATCCTTTGATAGTGGAAACAGTGCATTCAAAAAAGGGCAATTAAGTAAAATTGTGTAATAATGAGTATTAATTTCTAATATGAGTTTAACAATTTTATTAATAATATAGATATATTGAAACTGCTTTAGACAACCTTTGATTGGAAATGAAGTCCAGTTTAATGGGGAAGTTTGTAAAAATGGGATTAATTTAGATTAAGATAACAATTTTGTAATTTTACATTTATTGAATGAAAAAAAAGATTAAGATGAGGTTGTTAATTGGAATACAGCTACCATAATGTTTAACAAAGCCAAGACGTTTTTTCTACAAAAATGAAATCGTAAGGTTTGATAATAACTTAATGTGCAGTCCATGATGTGAGAGTAATAATAAATAAAATATAAATATAACAGACCCACCATATCAAGTTCACACACCCTGTTAGGATAGATAGCACCTGCAGCCAGTTATTTTATAGTTGTTGCTGTGGCTGAGAGCTTTCCGGTCCATCATACAGATTGTTGGTCCCTTTGTTTTTATTTATTTTTATTTTTGAAATCCAAAGCAGAATGTGTGGATTGTGAAATTATGTGCCCCTTTTCCTTGTAAGTACAGTGGTATAAGCAGAAGAATATTTTGGATTTATGGACATCTCTGCATGACCGCAGGGTGTTGTTATCATTTATTATAATATTGCCAGGAAATGCCAGTGGTATAAGCAGAAGAATATTTTGGATTTATGGACATCTCTGCATGACCGCAGGGTGTTGTTATCATTTATTATAATATTGCCAGGAAAAAGTTGTCTCTTTGAAGCATGAAACTGGAGTTCTTACACAAACAGCATGATAGATAACAAGCCATTGTAATATATTTATGCAAGCTGGACCCAGTAATGAAGGGTTCATCTTGATATATCAGAGATGAACTAATAGCAAAGTTGCTATTAGACAAGGTTATAGACATTATTTTGGTCAAGTATTAAATTTTTAATGGTCCGACATTCTGCGCAGCAAATATACAGCTAACTAAATGTTTGTCTAATAAAAGGTTTAAGATATGAGTTTTTTTTATTTTATGTACAAATCTAACAATGAAAATGCGTACATTTTAATCCAGCCACCTTATTGCCTCTATTGGAGGAGGCTGGAGACAAAGAAAAACCACATATGTTAAATTGATGATGTAGGAATCAGCTGATGTGGGCCCAGTGCAGGACACACTCCCTGAAGACCCAGATATTTCATTTTTTGTAGAGTTATTCCAAGTTTTATACTGAGTATGCAGTTTATCACCCAAAGGGATACTCTGTATTCAGAGTCATTGGATCCTTTTTCCCCAGCTCCAGAAGCAGAGCTCCATGTTTTAGCAAAGCCTGTGACCTATAAAAAGAGTGTATATTTATATAGATAGTCGAAATATAGAGAGCTTTTGGTTCCATTTGAAGGGCCAGAGGTTTGTTTTTACTTTGGCAGGTAAACCAATCAAGCATGCTAAGTTCATTTGATCGGCTGGTCTTCCAGGTTCTTGCTGAGGTAGCCATACTAACATTAAAACTCACACATGGAAGCAGACCAGGCGACTCTAAGGATGCTGCATTTACAGCCCCGGACACTTGCTGGGTCTGTGCAACTCATAGATTCCATTCTAGTTCTGGCCCAGTATATCTGGGATTATTAATTCCATTTAAGGACCACAGAACAAGAAGAACAAGTGGTCCCCAAGTGGCAACTTCTTACGAAACAAGACTTTGGAAAAGGTGATCATTTATGTCTGCCAGCCACTCTTTTCCCTCCAGCTTGACACATGGACAGTCACAAGTAGTTATGGCTACCTTAGTAAATGAGGGTGGGATAGAGCCAGGGTTCACCATAGTTGTTTTTATAACATACCACTTCTTGTTTTACCTGTTACCAAAGGTGTTACCAAAAGCTGAACATCCCTTCCAGAGATTACAAAAAGATATAACCAGATGCCCAAGTAATTTTGTCTGTATGGACATGTTTTCTGGATGTCCATTGGCAAATGCTATTGCAAAGGCCACAGTAGAAGTGTTATCAAAAGTAGTTTGTAAGGGGGGGCGTGGCGACCGAGCTCCATGCAGGACGTGTAGCGTGAGAGCTCCGCTCGCCGCCGGAGAAATCGACCTCCATCCGACTCCACCGGTACCGAAAACGTTACCCATCGACTCTGCCGAGTAACCCGGACACTGGTCTAGCCAGCGGTATGGGCAAACGACGGAAACTCGTGATGCATCCGCACAAGTTGGACGCGTACTTTACCTCAGGCCTATCCGGGCCTACCCAACATGGTGACGGCTCCCGCGCGCGCCAGTCAACCGAGGTTCCTACCTTACGCAATCCAAACCAAAGGATTTCCACAGACCAGACCTGCCTGCATAGCGGTTCCTCTTCGAGCAATCAGTTGCCATCCACACAGAGCCCAGCGAAAGCCAGAGTGCGGAGGTCCTCCCCGGAAAGGCCGCCAAGCCAGCCTGAGGCTCAGATGGAGGTAAGCAGGCCGCAACCCCACACAGCGATGCAAGGCCCACAGGCCAGGGATCCGATTACTGACTTTCCCACTACAGATGCCCCAATTTCTGAATCCACCCTAAAAGACATGCTCTTGTCTCTCAGGGCATCCCTACAAGCTGATCTAGTGAAGGAAATAGCTGACTGTCAAAAATCAGTACATTCACTAGGTACTAGAGTGGATAAAGTGGAACAGCAGCTGGGCACATATGCTTCATCATATAATGTCATGGTGGAGGCTCACGAAGCCCACGGGGATGACATCAAATGGCTGAAAGACAAACACGCAGACATTGAGGACCGATCTAGGAGAAACAATATAAAACTGAGAGGAATTCCTGAATCCGTTCCACCTACTCAATTATTGCAGTTTGCCCAAGCTATGTTCTCTACGCTGGTTCCGGAGCTGACAGCCCAGGATCTAATAGTGGACAGAATACACAGGCTGCCCAAGCCTTCGTTTATCCCTGTTGAAACTCCCAGGGATGTTCTCCTGAGAGTTCATTTTTACCATGTGAAAGAGAGGTTGATGCTTGCCTCTCGCAACCCAGACGCATTGCCTCCTCAATATGCTGATGTCCGGATGCTACCCGACTTGTCTAGACACACACTACAACGGCGCAGAAATCTTGCAACCATTACCAAGGCCCTGAGAAACCACGCCATTCCACATAAATGGAAGTACCCGGCGACTCTGGTCATCACTCATAATGGGGTTGCTGTCATGATTTCAACACTGGAAGAGGGAATTGAGGCTCTGAGGAAATGGAACATCTTACCAGACCCCTCTTCATCACGCTCTCCTACTGATAACCTGCAACACATCCCTGAAGAATGGCATTTAGTCACCCGCAAACGTTCTCCTAGAAATCCCAAAGGTGGAGTCCCCAGATCTACTGAAAATAATTCATAACATCGTTCTCCGGAGGCTGGAGCTGTCTCTTGAGTGCTCCTCAGCCCTCCTTAGTGCTTCATAGCAGTTATATCTGCACACGGATCATTTATGGATCCTTTTCTTAAACGTGCTGTTTTGACTATTTTTTTTTCTTATGTTACTCTCTTGTTTTTCTCGTCTAGTTCTTTCACAGTTTTGTTCTCTACTCTCGATACATGCAGTGAGTCTGGACATATGAAGGTTTCTTTCTCAGAAGGAATAAGGCCCAATTCCACGCCTTTCACCTACAATGGCGTCATGACTTATGCACCCCTTATAATGGTGAGTACCTACTTCACGCACCCAAACACTCTATACCTGCCTTATGGTACTTCACTGCCTTTCTATTAATGCCAAGGGTTTAAATCACCCCGCAAAACGATTTTCCCTGTGGGCTGAGGCCCAAAAACATAAAGCAGACATCCTCTGCGTACAGGAAACCCACTTTCAAAAAGATAAGACTCCTTACTGTTCTAATAAACACTATCCCCATGTTTTTCTAGCCTGCACCCCCGAACGTAAGGCAGGGGGAGTACTTATGGCGATCAGTAACTCTGTTTCTTTTCAACTCCGTGGAACACTTATGGATGAAAATGGTAGATATATCATTGTGACTGGTGATATTAACTCCAAACCATACACATTAATTGCTTTGTACGCTCCCAACTACCGCCAACTTCGTTTTTTCAAAAAGGTTCTAAAGAAAGCAGCACCTATGCTATATGGTAATCTTCTTATATGTGGTGACTTCAATACTGTACCTGACCTACATATGGACACAACGGCCAAGAGATCTAAGGGCTCACCATCACTACAACCTCTTCTACAATCCGAAGGACTATTTGATGCGTGGAGGTGTTACCACGCAAATGAAAAGGACTACACCTTTTTTTCTCATAGACATGGGTCCTATTCACGCATAGACCTATTCCTTACGGACAAATGGTTATTACAAAGAGTGGTAGATACTAAAATATTTGATATTACATGGTCTGATCATGCGGCAATCTATATTGCCATTTCAGAAGGGTCTGTCTCCTCATCTCCTCCCATCTGGCGTTGTAATGTACGTCTGTTACAAAATCCGGACACTAACAAAACTATAACACAGCACATTAGAAACTTTTTTACAGACAACCAACCCTCAGTCTCTGACCCTTACACTCTTTGGAACTCACACAAAGCTTACATTAGAGGGGTCCTTATTCAGTTAGGCGCACAACAAAAAAGAAAACACACACAAACCCTAAACGACTTACTCTCGGAGATTCACGAATCGGAGAAACTGAACAAACAAACCCCAACACAAGCTCTGACCAAACAACTTGACCGACTAAGAGAAACCCTACGTGAACATCTGGCACAGCAATATGATAGACACCTGTGACGCTTACGTCTCAATCACTATTCCAATGCAAACAGGGCAGGCAAATATTTAGCAAACAGACTTAAAGCTGCACGACTGAAGACTAGAATTCCGTTCCTATACAAGTCCACGACGCAACAGAAACTATTTAACCCTCTAGACATTGCAAATCAATTTGCTGATTATTACAGTTCCTTGTATAACCTCAAGGATGACCTAGATACAACCCAGCCATCCATGGAAACTATCCAATCTTTTCTCAAACATTTAAAGCTCCCATCCCTCTCTACTCAACAACTAGAAGACCTTAATATGGACATCTCCACCACAGAAATTGCACAGACCATAGCTAGCCTTCCCAATGGTAAATCTCCAGGGCCAGATGGTTTTTCAAATGAATATCTCAAACTTTTCCACGCAGACCTTACACCACATTTACAACAGGTTTTTCACAAAGCCACTACCACTGCAATTTTTCCACAAGAGATGCTAAGAGCCCATATTGTCACACTTCCCAAACCGGGAAAAGATCCCACAACTCCGGCGCATTTCAGACGGATTTCACTGTTAAACTCCGATATAAAAGTATACGCCAAATTATTAGCTAGGAGATTGACTAATGTAATACCTACATTAATTAAACGCGATCAGATGGGATTTGTGAAGGGGAGACAGACCTCTGATGCTACCAGGAGAATTATAAATGTTATTAGTTCGGCCGGCCTGTCTAGAACGCCTTCTCTGCTGTTATCAATTGACGCAGAGAAGGCGTTCGACAGGGTACATTGGCAATATATGGAATCGGTTTTATCAAAGTTTGGCTTCTCAGGACATATCTTTTCTGCCATATTAGCTCTCTACTCATGTCCCTCTGCGCAAGTACAAACAGCAGGCTTTTTGTCTAAATCATTCCACATAACCAATGGTACAAGGCAGGGGTGTCCCTTATCCCCCACTATCTTTAATCTCATGATAGAACCACTAGCCGAATCTATCCGCTCACACCCGCTTATTACGGGTTTCCAATTTGGTGACAGTAAACACGCCATAAATCTTTTTGCAGATGATGTGATTCTACTCCTAACCAACCCATTACAATCTCTACCGCAAGCACATCAGGTTCTAACGCAATTTGGTGAGGCCTCTTACTACAAAGTTAACTTTAATAAATCCCTGATTTTAGATTTGGGGGTGGATTCTAAGATTAAGGCTAAACTAGAATCACTACTACCTTATACATGGAGCAATTCAGGTATAGAATATTTAGGCATTACGCTAACCAGTTCTGTAGCCAACTTGGTTAGGACTAACATGTCTCAACTAATCCCAAAACTTGAAAAACAACTAAAAGATCTTTCCCAGAAGGAAATTTCTTGGATGGGCAGAATTTCCGCATATAAAATGCTAATATTACCACAAATTTTGTATATATTCCGCTCCCTCCCAGTCCATATCCCCGTATACTTCCTTACCCAGCTATCCAACATGTGCTGGAAGTTTATATGGAAAGGACAAAGGGCTCGTTGTTCACGCAACAATCTACTGGCACACAAAAAAGTGGGGGGTGCAGGCATGGTAGACCTACATGACTACTTAATGGCGGTTAGACTAGACTCTCTCAAACATTGGATAGGTTCCTCAGAACCCCCAATATGGGTGGATATAGAAGAAGCCCTATCGCCTACTACTGACCTGAAGCTAATGTTACTAAGTGATAGTTGGTCTGCATGGACCTTGACTCACCTGTCCCCACCTATGAAGGCCTCTATGCTAGCGTGGAGAGCCTTTTATAATCTCAAACGTAATGAAACCCAAAAACTCTCGATACAAATCCCTTTGACCATACTTGAAAAGAAAATACCTCTGTTATCGGTTAAATCTCTCATGGCCTATGGTATAAGGTCTCTTTCGGATGTATACTCGGGTAACAAACTTAGAACGGTAGAGCAATTAGCTGTACAACACAATCTACCATATGCAGAATTGTATACCTGTTTACGCATTATTACTTTTCTCCACTTACTTCCATACCCGGATATCCATGTCCCAAGAGTATTATGGCGCTTTTACTCAGGCCAGGTTGTTGGAGTTAAAGGCATTTCATTCTGTTACAATCAATTGCAGGACAAACTTGTCTTCAAGCGGTCCACTGCCATGTCCAGTTGGGAAAAGGACCTACAGGTTGACCTCTCTGATACTCTGTGGAGATCGGCCTTTAGATCCATACATTCGTCCACACATTGTATCAAACACTGGGAAATGACTTTAAAGATTTTGAATAGGTGGCAATACAAACCCTTAAGATTGTCTAAATTCTACTTAGGTACGTCTCCACAGTGCTGGAGAAAATGTGGGGGGGTAGGCAATTTACTACACATGTTCTGGACTTGCCCCAATATCAGAAGCCTCTGGAACCAGGTGTTCAAACTTATCTCCTCTCTCGCAGTGAAACAATGCACACCGTCCCCGCAACTGGCATTATTACATGTTGGTATGGAAAACATCCCTACTAAACATAGACCAATGGTCAGCCATATTTTATTGGAAACCAGAGCCTTAATTTTGCGCTACTGGAAGACTGAAACGGTGATAAATCTCTCTGATGTGACTAGGATGGTGCATAGGAATTACACATTTGAACGCCTCATTGCGTTTAATGATATGAGGGGTCCAATGTTTGACAAGCAATGGGAAAATTGGGTCAAATATAATTCTCACTGATATAGACATTTATTAATAATCTATGATACTCACGCTTTATTTGTACTTGCTCTAAATCAATACTGTACTTATGATCTCAATTCATGATTACTTATTGTGTATATCACTGATGTATGGGTAGACAATCCTTTTCTTCTTTTTTCTTCTTTTTCCTATCTTCTTTTGTTTTCCTTATTGTCAAAATGTTTTGCTGCATAACGTTTTGTTGGTTCATCATTACTACTCACCTGTACTGTTAACACTGAGTATTCCATGAACGTGTAAATGCAACTTGTTACCTTCAATAAAAATATTGATTCAAAAAAAAAAGTAGTTTGTAAGTACAGAGTGCAGAATCTACAGAGAGTAACAGAGGAAATCATTTTTATAGGAGAGTCCTTACTAGAAGTTTTGAGGTTTTATTTTTACACCCCCTACTGTCTACAATGTAGCGGACAAAGTAGAGTAAGAAACTAGAAAACTCTTGCCTGAATGTTTTCTTATTTTTTATCAAGCCTCTAAGGGGATGTTGGACTCTCTCCCTATGGGATTTGGTTTGGGAGTGCTACTCACTTGGTTATATTTTTTCTCAGCAGCTGAAGTCCTCCATTTAGATCTCATAGAGAATGTTGCTGATCTTTTAAGGTTTTTGACAAACTAATTTATGTGTTTTCTCCCCAATTCCAGATCCTAAAAGTTTGGAAGCATCTAAAACTAAAGCCAGGTGACTTGTGGATTGTTAAGAGACATTTAAATATAAGCAAATGTTTGGAGACTCAATACAGCATCTATTCAATGTACAGTTTTGCAAAACTTGAAGGAAAAGTCACCTGGATCCACACCAGACACTGCAAAAATTACTAAATTAAAGAAATCTCTGTGTTTGACTTGTTTCCCATTTGCGATCACAGTCTAGGGTACTTTTTGATTCAATTTAATTGTAAGGGATATATAGATATATATTTGAAAAGTAGTTTAGCCGTATTGAAGTTATATTTGTCTTTTGTATCTCTTCCATTTCATATAGAATTGTCTGTGTTTACATGTGCTGATAAGTCAGCATACCAACAATTAAGCTAGAAGGCCATTATGGCCACAGGAGTGTACAGCCAGTCTTCTGTAAATATGTCTTTTGATTTTGATTTGATTTTCACAATGAAAAGTAATTTTGTAATGAAAAAAGCTGCTCAGCTATTATTTTCTCCACAATGGAGTTGTTGTCTCTTTGGCCAGGTCCCAGGTTAAAGGTGATAGCAGGTATGGTTAGTGATCAAAATATTGATCATAAGAGAGGAAATGTAATGGAAATTTGTAAGTTCTGTATATAATTGTATTCTATTTTGTATGTATTGCACAACGCCCTCACTGTGCACATGGCACTAATAATGTTTTCAGTACATTTGCATTCTTTTGAGTCCTGATTAGAATTGGCCTGTCTATGTAACGCCCCTTGTTACCATAAACGTACAATTGTAATATTAATGTGATACCTACTTAATCATGTGTATAAAAACTTTCCATTGCGTCATAATAAAACAGAACAGTTATTTGGAAAGATGCTGAGCATATCTTTTGTGTCTGTTCACTACTGCAGTAGTTATTAATTTGGAACCACTAATGAATATGAGGATAGCCATTGCCTATCTACAAAATGTCTGAGTCAAAAGAAACAGGTGCAGACAGATTTTGCAAAAGTGTTTCATGTTCATGCTAAAAGTGCAAGTCAAGTGCAATTTCTAGACATGTTTAATTGCTTTTGGCCTTGCTCAAAGTAGAGGTGAGAGCATACCCCTGTGTCCCAGAACATGGGGTGCAGGATTGTCTGAATATCAATCCAGGTGGTTAGCAAATGTAAATAGGAATGGATTGCTGTTACTCCCAACCAGCCCAGGTGATTAAACGATAAAGAGTGGCCTCCGCCTACATGTCTCCACCTAACCATACACACTGGGGCACAGGTGGGCAGGCCAAAGTCTGTCTGCACCATACTTTGGAAATTTCAGGGTATATCTTCTACATTTTTGATTTTGCTATAAACATATAATCACAGGGAAAGAGTTATGAATTGGCTCGAGCAGTCTTTTTGGATCACATAAAAAAATTAATTCATAGTCTTTTGATGTGTGCGTTGTTTGCTTGGTATGTTTTTTTTCCTCTCCTTTCTCCTCCTCCTCTCTCTATTTTTTCTCCCTCTGGACCTTTTGGTTTTTTACCCTCCTAAACTTTTTCTTCTTCTCCTTTAAATATTCTTAAAGTGAGTTGGATGGTCCTTGTTTCTTATGGTGTCCAGTTTTACGCCAAGTCCAGGTTCTATAGGGCCATAGTATGTTTTCTGTGCCTCCTAGGAAAAATCTAAAAACTCAATGATCCATTTTGGTGTCTAGATGCCATCTATTCTCTTGATGTACTTAAAGAGGTTGTAAACCCTCGTATTTTTTCACCTTAATGCATTAAGTTGAAAAAAATTCTCACACTGACCGCCCCCCAGCCCCCCTGTTTTACGTACCTGGGCCCTTGGCATAGACGCACTGTACCTTTCCACGTAGGGTTCTCGGCTCTTGTTTGGATAGATTGATAGTAGCCCAGCATTTCCTACTGCTGTAGATCAAATCCAATAATTTGGGGGCTGGGGGGGCGGGCCGAGTCCGGCATTCTGTGTCTATGCACTCAAATGCTCATCTCCCAGGAGGTTTACTGATGCAAGGAGGAGCCAAGAGCACCATCTGGGGACCCCAGAAGACGAGGTTCGGGGCCACACTGTGCAAACCGAACTGCACATTGGAGGTAAGTATGATATGTCTGTTATTAAAACAAAACAAAAAAAACAAAGGTTTACAATCACTTTAAGCCATGTATACTGGTATACAAATATGTTTCATTATTGTTTCATTGCCTTTCTGTTGAAAATAAACTAGTTGCAAAAAAAATTTATTCATTCTATAATATATACATAATGAATATTTCCTTAAAAAGGCTCTCTAGCTACTGTATAAGACTGCCAAACATATTACAGTGTATAAATCATTTAGTGTAATATACTTTTAGTTTCTACTAAATTCCTCTGAGCCAATAATTAATTTTCAGCTTATAATTTCCATTGTAACTTTTGTCACAAGTTACAACAGAACATGATACGCTTCTCATGACAGCTAATGACTAGTAAGACCTTTGTAAGGACCCCACAATGAGATTTCTGGTCTCGTGTTGAAGTGGTGTGCTTGTCTTCATTATCAGTATCATTATACAGATGGATGCCGGTTTCTATGGAGCACTTTGATGTTCTCCCAAGCTCCAATTTACCAGACCAGTCCCCTTTAGAATGATATTAGAAAGAGCTAATGAAAGAACTGATAAATAGGAAACAAAAAAGAAGTCAATCCTCAGATTAGTAATTATTGTCTGTATCACATCTATTATCTCTCATGTAATTGTCACGTTTACACCTTAGTTAAAGAACAAATGAACCCACAAATGGTTATTAATTCATATACTGCATCTTTGCATCTAACTGTATTCGTATAACTAGGCTAATTTACTTTTAATTTTGTTCTACTTTATTAATAATAACTTCTGATATTGGGGGGATTTGATAAAACATTTGCAAGACTTTTCTGGAGGTATAGCAGTGGCGGACTGTGCACTGTGGGCGCACGGGCACCGTCCCCCCATTCATCCGCCCAGCCCCTTTCAGGACACCAGACCTATGGATTCCAATGGCGGGGTGGGAGGGGGTGGTGCTTTTTGAAGCACCTGATTAGAGCCAGACCCTAATAGGCTTTAAAATAGGATGGGCTCCGGACACAGAGAGTACGCCCTGATCCTACCCAATTGTGTGATGATAGCGAATTACTTTTCACTATTTTCACACTAAACTTTCTCCCGCCAATTAGGAGGCAGGGTGTCAGACCTGTTTCCCAATTGGCCAAAGTGCCAGGCCACCCTATTGGATGCCTGGTGCTTAGGAAGAGGAGCAGAGGTAAGGTTCAGGGGGGTCTGTCAGAGCCACGCATGCAGGGGTGTTGAGGGTGCTGCCAGATCCATTCACGCATGGGGGGTGGGGTTGGGGATGCTGCCAGAACCGAGGGGGGGGGGGTTTGGTGTACTGCCAGAGCCGTGTGTGAGCGTGGGGGTGAGCCACGAGAGCTGAAATCCCCATGAGGGGAGTCGGTGGGCACAGTGGCTGCATATGATGGGCACAAGTGGCTGCTATTGATGGGCACAAGTGGCTGCATATGATGGGCACAAGTGGCTGCATTTAATGGACACAAGTGGCTGTGTATTATGGGCACAAGTGGCTGAAAATTATGGGCACAAGTGGCTGCATATGATGGACACACATGGCTGCATATACTGGCCACAAGTGGCTGCATTTGATGGGAACATATGGCTGCATATACTGGACACACATGGCTGCATATGAGGGACACAAGTGGCTGCATTTGATGGGCAGAAGTGACTGTATTTAATGGGCACAAGTGGCTGCATGTAATGGGCACAAGTGGCTGCATTTAATGGGCACAATGGCTGTGTATTATGGGCACAAATGGCTGCATACGATGGGCACACATGGCTGCATATTCTGGCCACAAGTGGCTGCATCTACTGGGCACAAGTGGCTGCATTCGATGGGCACAAGTGGCTGCCTATGATGGGCACATGTGGCTGCATATACTGGGCAAACGTGGCTGCATATGAGGGGCACAGGTGGCTGCATTTGATGGGCACAGTGGCTGTGTATGATGGGCACAAGTGGCTGCATATGATAGGCAAAAGTGGCTGCATATACTGGGCATAAGTGGCTGCATATACTGGGCACAAGTGGCTGCATTTGATGGGCATAAGTGGCTGCATATGATGGGAACAAGTGGCTGCATTTGATGGGCACAAGTGGCTGCATATGATGGGCACAAGTGGTTGCATTTGATGGGCACAAGTGTCTGCATATGATGGGCACAAGTGACCGCATTTGATGGGCACACATGGCTGCATATGAGAGCCACAAGTGGCTGCATTTGATAGGTACAGTGGCTGCGTATGATGGGCACAAGTGACTGCATATGATAGGCAAAAGTGGCTGTATATACTGGGCACAAGTGGCTGCTAATACTGGGCACAAGTGGCTGCATTTGATGGGCACGAGTGGCTGCATATGATGGGAACAATTGGCTGCATTTGACAGGCACAAGTGGCTGCATATGAGGGGCACAAGTGGCTTCATTTGATGGGCACAAGTGACTGTATTTGATGGACACAAGTGGCTGCATATGATGGGCACAACTGTCTGCATTTGATGGGCACAAGTGGCTGCGTTTGATGGGCAGAAGTGGGGGGTTTGATGGGCAGAATTTCTGCAATTGATGGACACAGTGGTTGCATTAGCTGGGCACAGTGGCTAGATTTGATGGGCACAATAATTGCATTTGATGGGCACAGTGAGGCTGCAATTGATGGAGGGGGGGGTTTCAGTATTTTTCAGTTTGTTTGTGCCCCCCAAAAATTGTGAGCACCAGTCGCTACTAAGGTATAGGGTTTGTTTATATATGCAGTAGCCCCCCCCCCCCCCCCCATAGCGATCCACAGTTAAAGTGATACTAAAGTCTTATTTTTTTTTTGTTTAAAAATAACAAACATGTTATACTTACCTGCTCTGTGCAGTAGTTTTGCACAATGCAGCCCTGATGCTCCTCTTCTCACTCCCCACTTGCGCTTCTAGGCCCTCTCTCCTGCCAAGTTCCCCCAGAGCAAACAGCTGCTGCTCTGTGTGTCCATTTGGACACAGAAGAATGGCTCAGTCCCGTCCCTCTCTCTTCTCATTGGCTCACTGACTTTGAATGATAGCAATGGCAGCCAATGGCACCCACTGCTGTGTCTCAAACAGAGCCAAACAGAAGGGAGAGTTCCCCGGACTTTGTGGCTCTCATACAACATTGCTGGATCAAGAGGGAGCTCAGGTAAGTTTTTAAGAGGGTATTAAGAGGGATGAGTGGGGCTGCTGCACACAGTTTTTTTTTAATCTTAAAGTGATTGTAAAGTCTTGTTTTTTTCTGTAAAAATAACAAACATGTTATACTTACCTGCTCTGTGCAGTTGATTTTGCACAGAGTTGCCCGGAATCTTCTTTTCATGGGTCCTATGCCGGACACCCCAGCTGCATCACGGCTCTGTGCATCCATTCAGATATGGAGTTGTGTCCCGGCCCCGCCCCATCTCTTTCCTGATTGGCGAACTGACTTTGATAGCAGCGGGAGCCATGGGGCCAAACAGGGGGGAGGTTCCTTGAATGCTGAGACACTCGTTGACATCGCTGGACAGAGATAGGCTCAGGTACGTTTTAGGGGGCTGAAGGGGGCTGCTGCACACATAAGGCATTTTATCTTAATGCAAAGAATGCATTAACATAAAAAATCCTCTGCCTTTAGAGCCACTTGAATCCTTTTTCAGAGGGCATTTGACAGGCAGTGAGGAGTCATTATGTAATCTCCTCACTGTCTGTTTTAATCTCGAATCATACAACAAGAAAAATAACTTTAAAGGCAGTTGTCGGACCAGGTAATGAAGTATAAAATGGTAAAATAAAAAGGTTTTATTGAAACATATTAAAATAGTGATTGTAGTCACCAAAATACAAAGTTAAGAACAAACAAATAGCCATACAGATATAAACATCAATATATTTAGCTTAGAATCTGGAAAATAAGGTTGTTCTCACACTGGGAGGCCATACCACAGGCGAGTTCACAATGAATGAATGAATGAATGACTTATATAGCGCTACCTATACGAACTGAATCGCCTCTGGGCGCTTTTTCTTGCCACCGGTGTCCATCTGCAGCTATTTATGTGGTCCTTTAACCTGTAGAGTCCCGACACACTTACAACATTGACATACACATACACATATTATGGCCAATTCTTTTTTTTTGGACAGGGTCTAATTAACCTACCAGCATGTCTTTGGAGTGTGGGAGGAAACCGGAGTACCCGGAGGAAACCCACGCAGGCACAGGGAGAACATGCAAACTCCAGGCAGATAGTGTTGTGGTCGGGATTTGAACCAGCAACCCTATTGCTGCTAGGTGAAAGTGCTAACCACTACACCACTGTGCTGCCCTTCACAGAGGATCCTGGGTTTCTTGTTGTATGTCTATCATTATGGGATGTGGCAGTCAGTCTCCAGTTCCCTACAACACAAATTCTCCACACCACTGTGATATGGTTGAGGCGCAGCCCCATTCACTTAAAGCGGGGTTCCACCCTAAAGTTTAACTTCCACTGATCGGAACCCTCCCCCCCTCCGGTGTCACAATTGGCACCTTTCAGGGGGGGGGGGTGGAGATACAGGTATTTACACCCACTTCCGGGCATAGACTTCCGTGGGAGTCTACGCCATTTCCTGTCCTGCCGCGCTGTCTGCTGGGACACACACGGGTCTCAGAGACAGCGCGGACAATTCCTATTGCGCTGTGCGACTCGCGCATGCGCAGTAGGGAACCGGGAAGTGAAGCCGATTCGCTTCACTTCCTGATTCCCTCACCTAGAATGGTGGCGGCAGCAGCCTAGAGCCGAGCAATCGATCGGCCTCGGCTGCTGGCATCGCTGGAACCCGGGACAGGTGAGTGTCCATTTATTAAAAGTCAGCAGCTGTAGTATTTATAGCTGCTGGCTTTTAATATTTTTTTTGTAGGTGGAATCCCTCTTTAAATGGGTCATGTTTGGCAGATGTTACTGGGCACCGAATCCGTGAGGGGGGGATCATTTATGGTGTATAGCCCTCTATGCCTTTGTGGCTTGGAGGGCATTAAAATGTTGGCTAGCCACCTGTTTTACATCCTCTCCCCCAAACACAAATGTAAAATAGGCCTTAAGATGTCCAGGCTAAATGCAAGAAAGCCTTGCAACTGTTTCAAAAAACATTCCCCCACACATAAAAGATTAATGTAGATCTTATTTGCACCACTTTTACAATGTATCCCTATGATTGTGACAAATTGCCTTCAGTTTTTAGATAATGAAACTGGAATTACAAGCTCTAAATTGGCTCACAGACATGCCAGATTTATCAGAGAGAAGAAAGGTGTTAGCCTAATCATTTAGTTTTTTTTATTGGTTTCTGGGATGCAGGCAGCCAGCACCCTAGCAACCAGTGACACAGGTTTACACTAGCAGTGGGTGAGGTTTGAGGGGAAACTCTTAGCCCTTGTACACACGGTTGGACATTACAACGGAAAATGTCCGATCGCACCGTGTTGTCGGATAATCCGACTGTGTGTGGGCTCCATCAGACTGATTCCGTCGGACCAAGTTTTCCAGCTTGCCTATAATTATAGCCAAGCTTGGCTTGGCTATAATTTTCTAACAACATGATCCAATTGGACAAAGTCCGATCATTTGTAGAGAATTCCAATCGGACAAAGTGCTACGCATGCTCAGATCAAATTCCTAGACCAAAGCTATTGGCTACTAGCCTGAACATAGTCCCGTCGTAACGAAATAACGTCACCACGTTCTGAACGATCGGATTTTCCGACAACTTTGTCCGACCGTGTGTATGCAACAGTTTTGGACAAAATCCATCAGACAAAATCCGACGGATTTGGTTGCCGGAATGTCCGACCGTGTGTACGGGGGCTTAGAGCCCTATCAGGTTCACCTGCCTTGTGATTGGCAGTAGACTGATTTCATTTCATTTAGTCCAAAAGCAGCCATGGAATAATGAAAAGCTTATTGGATAAAATCTCCCCTTACACATTTCAAAATGAAAAAAAAAGGTTTGCCTTTAGTTCTAATTTAAATTGGAGGTTCACACAAAAATGGAACCTCTGCTTTTTGGAAACCTCCCCCCTCCGGTTTCACATTTGACACCTTTCAGGGGGGAGGGGCGTGCAGATACCTGTATAATACAGGTACATTATTTGCACCCACTTCCGGGAATATCCCTTCCCCCTGCTGTCTCCTGGGAAACACACAGGTCCCAGGAGATCAGTTAGTATGAGCAGCACGGAACCAGGAAGTGAAGCCGCAACACTTCACTTCCTTATTCCCTCGCCAAGGATGGCGGCAGTAACTGCCGAGAGCCGAGCGATTGATCGGCTACGGCTGCCGACATCACTGGACCCTGGGACAGGTAAGTGTCCATTTATTAAAGTCTGCAATATTTGTAGCTGCTGGCTTTTATTTATTTTTTTTTTTTTTTTTTAGGTGGACCTCCTCTTTAACTCTCCTAAGACTAAAATACGGTTTCAGCAACGTGGAAAACAGCAGAAAACTATGCTTTATTTATATGTACCATACAAGTGAGATTCAATAATTTTTCTTTAGTAGGGATGGGCGAAACACTCCCCACCCCCAATTCGCTTCACACTGGAACACCTCAAAACATGAAAAACTTTCTAGCGAACATGTGAACCGCATTAAAGTCTATGGGACATGAACATAAAAAATCAAAAGTCCTCATTTGAAAGGCTTATATGCAAGTTATTGCCATAAAAAGTTTTTAAGACAATAATTTCTTCATTTTTAAAGGAGCAGTGATTTTAATGATGCTTAGAGTGAAACAATAAAAATGAAATATTCCTTTAAATATCATACCTGGGGGGGGGGGGGTTGGGTCCCCCTTAGTCTGCCTGTAAAGTGGCACAACCGGCCAGGGTTGTTGAGAAGAAGCCCTTGTCCCCATCAACATGTGGACAAGGTGCTTTGGGGTGCAAAGCGGCCTGGTAGGGTTCAGGAGGGGGGAGGGGTGCTCGATCGCCCCCCCTTTTCTGGCCTGCCAGGTTGCATGCTCGGATAAGGGCTGGTATGGATTTTGGGGGACCCCAGGCTAATTTATTTTTTTATTTTAGCTTGGAATCCCCCTTAAAATCTGTACCAGACCCGAAGGGCCTGGTATGGATTTTGAGAGGAGGGACATGCCATTTGTTTCCTAATTGTGTCCAGGGGTTCCTCTTAACCACTTCAATAAACTGTATTATATACTCTGCACTGCACTATATACTCTGCACTGCATTATATACACTACACTGACTGTACTATATACTCTGAACTGGGTTATATACATTAAACGGACTGCTCTATATGCACTATACTGACTGCAATATATACTGTACACTGTGTTATATACACTACACTGAATGCACTATATACTCCGCACTGGGACAAACACCATCAAATTCCTCTGATGAAGCCACTTCTTTTTCCTTGTAGCGTAACACGTAAGTGGAAGGAGCCAATGATTAAAGACTTCTTTGCTAACAGTTGGGCGCAAGGGAACGCTGGAGGTGTTTATAATGAACACTGAGTAGAATCCAGTTTTAAGGGGACAGTAAAAAATGTATACTTATAGATGGCAGAGTCTTCACAAGCTGCAGCCTCTATATTTGTGATTTGTAAAATGTGGTGGTCTATAAAATGACATATGCAAATAATTTGCAGTGCATCAGTCATTGTGCGCTTTTCTTGTGAATATATTTTTTATCTGTTGTTTTAAATAAATTTGCGTGTTTTTATGGAAAGCACTATGATTGTTCATATGTTTTATTCCTGAGCCTTTCCTTTGCATTTGTGGGAGCGCTTGTACAGTTTAATTGGATCAAGAGAGACATCTATCTATTTGATACATCTGATTACATCCCTCAAAAGGAACATGCACAAGTGACCTATTGAACATAGGTCAAAAAAGGCGAGTTGCTAATGGTGGTGCCGTGTGCAGCACATTTTATATTTATGTCACCGAAGTAAGAAGTTGAGGACAATCACATACTGACATAACAAGAGAATTTTTTATTTATTTATTTTTTTTGGTTGTTTATTTTTCATTCAAACTTTTTGTATTAGCAGAGCTAAATTATAGAATTTTCACCATCAAATCTAACTTGGTTGAATGTCAGAAAATGGTTCAGTGTGCAAATTTCCTAAAACCTTCATAAATAGACCCATATGTCAGCTTATCATTTTCATTTAATTTTTTATTTTTTTTTTTAATAAAATTTTTGTTGTAAATTACAAACCCTTGTAACATTATACATACAATGTAAATAAAGGGGGACATAATTATAATACACTGAGCAAAATTATAAGCGCAACACTTTTGGAAATGTATAAGTGAAATTATAAGCGATTAATTAAGAATTATAAGCGTTTATAACATTTATAAGAAAATTTATAAGCAAAGTTAAGTGCAACTATTTTGTGTTTACCCGTATTTATCATGAGCTGAACTTAAAAATCTACACTTTTTCTATGTAGACAAAAGGCCTGTTTCTCTCAAATATTGTTTACAAATCTGTCTAAATCTGTATTAGTGGCAAAGCAGAAGTGCTCACTAACACAGATTTAGACAGATTTGTGAACAATATTTGAGAGAAATAGGCCTTTTGTGTACATAGAAAAAGTCATAGAACTTTAACGTGATTGTAAAGGTAAATAAAAATAAATAAATAATAACAAACATGTCATACTTGCCTCCACTGTGCAGCTTGTTTTGCACAGAGTGGCCCGGAACATTCTCTTCTGGGGTCCCTCAGCAGCTCACGCGGCTCCTCCCTACATCAGATAACCCCCTGGGAGAAGCACTTCCCTGAGGGGGTTACCTTGTGCGTGTGCTCCCGAGTCCAGCATTCAGCGTCCATAGAGGCCGAATGCAGACTTGTCACTGACAGGTGTTTTTTCACCTTAATGCATAGGATGTATTAAGGTGAAAAAACACGAACCTTTACAACCCCTTTAAGTTCAGCTCATGATAAATAGTGGCAAACACAAAACAGTTGCGTTTATAATTTTTTCTCAGTGTATTAAAAACAAAAAAATAATAGTTTTAAACGTAGTCTGTTTACATTAGTATATGTTTAATTATTTTCTACATTTTACTAACATGAGCTGCCGCGGGACAGTATATATTAGTAGTGGCAAGCTTTATTTATACAGACACTAGGGATCTAAATCAACCCCTGATGCCTTTTCTGTGTTCAGCAGCTATAGATCAAGGACAGATACTATAATCCCTTTATCTGCAGCTCACTTGGTTCCCATGGATGACACACTGACAATATGAACATGGAAACACTCAGGATTGACATAGTGGCTAGATAGAAATAAATAAAGTACAAAATAACATTACTTGTATCTGGACCTAAACTCCTGTGCCCAGCATCTCTCTAGGAATCATATTTACTGTAAATTTCCCAGTTAAGTCACCCTGCTATGAAATAAAAAAACCTGCTCAGAGCTATACCAGCTGGCTGCAAGTAATAAATACGAGCTATGGATATGCAATATTTTAGATTTACTTGACTACAAACATAAAAGTAGCTTTAAAATGTTTAGCTTTGTATCTTTTAAGCAGATCTTAACCCCATACACATGCCTTTAAGATACTTTACCTGCTGTGATGGTGTAGGACTATCTTATTTTAATATCTCTTACCTCATGCATTGCTAAAGTGGTTGTAAATCTTATTTTTTGTTATCAGTTATACTTACCTGCTCTGTGCAATGGTATTGCACAGAGCACCAGCTTGCCTACTCTTCTGGAGTCCCCCGCCATTGCTCTCCACTCCTTCTCTACTCCGAGTTGCCCCTAACAAAGCTCTTTGTTGAGGGGGCACTTGAGTGGGTGCACTCCCAAGCTGGGCTGTGTGTGTCCATAGACATGCACAGTGTGGCTCAGCCACGCCCCCCTGCTCCCTCCACACAGGATTTGACTGACAGCAGCAGAAGCCTTTGGGGTTGATTTACTAAAAGAAAATAGAATGTAGACTTTGCAAGAGCAGTTGCTCCAGAGCTTAGTAAATAAACAGAAGCTCTGCTGACGTCCATCATCCATTCATGTACGCTGTGCTGCGCAAACTGATGACGCTATATAAATCCTGTATAATAATAATAATTTACAAGCAAAAATGCTGTTTTTTATTTATTTTCCTTGCACGTGATTGGGTATTCTGAGCAAAGTGAAACTTTTCCTCATTTACTAAGCTCTGTAGCAATTGCTCTTGCAGAGTGCAACCGCATTTTGCAAAGTGCACCGTCTATTAAATCAGCCTAGTAAATCAGCCCCAGTGTCTCCAGCTGTTCTCAGTGAAGCCTGTGAATGCAGGGAGAGAAACTAGCACTGCTGGATCAAGAGAGGACTTTTTGAGTGGGGGAGTAAACTGGTAGAGGAAGTTCTTTTTCTGCGGCAGGGCGGCTGCTCTGCACCAGATCACGTACCTAGTACATGATCTGACACTTCTGAGTCTGGGGCATGCAGGAACACAGCGGGAGCCCAGCAGCCAGTACCGTGGGCTCGATGTCTGCCAGCACCCACCAATTACGCAGTACAGAGGCAGAATGGCAATCTGCATATGTAAACAAGACAGATTGTCGTTCTGTCAGAAGGAAAGGCATTGATCCTGTGTTTCTGCAAAGCAAGAATACGAATCATTGCCTTCCCCCTTGTCAAAGCACCTCCCCCACAGTAAGTAAGCACAACTCAGGCACACAGTTAATCCTTTGATCTCCCCTTATGTTAACCTCTTTCCAGTCAGTGTCATTAGTACAGTGACAGTACATATTTTTTAACACTAATCACTGTATTAGTGTCACTGGTTTCCAAAAAGTGTCAAAGGTGTCAGTTAGGTGTCCGATTTGTCGGCCGCAATATTGCAGTCCCACTATAAGTCATTATTCGCTGCCATTACTAGTAAAAAAAATGAAATACCATAGTTTTTAAATGCTATAACTTTTGTGAAAACCAATTAATATACGCTTATTGGGATTTTTTTTACCAAAAATATGTAGCAGAGTACATATTGGCCTAAATTGATAAAGACATTTTTTTTCCTGTAGTGAGTTATGAAGAGACAGTAGTTTGTCCTTGAGGAGCATGTTCATGACAGAATGATTAAAGGTAGGGAAGGTCGCCATGGGTAATAGCATGGAGGCAGTAGGAGATATGTGCTGGTTTTCCTGGCTTACCTCAGGATCTGTGAGGTTCTGGTCCAGTTCCACACAAGCCTTTGCATGGCTATTGCAGAGTGAGCTTGATGGTCACAACTTGGGAGACCGGGGATCCCTTGAAATCCCTTCAGCGGTGGCCAGATCATCAGGGAGATCTGTGTAGTGTGTCTCGCTGTGTGAGGAGTAAGCAGGGGCCAGTGCACCTGCGTAAACATGTCTTCTTCTTTGTGCAGGCTGGAGGAAGAAAGCTGTAGGCTTCTTGGGTCTTCTGTCATCCTTCCTTTTGTGGGACATCTCCTCTGTTTCCCGAGTGTTGTGCCAAGGTGCTGGTGCTAAAACTGCTATTCTCTGTGGCTTAACCACTTGTCCACTGGGAACTTAAACCCCCTTCCTAACCAGGCCAATTTTCAGCTTTCAGTCCTTTTTGAATGACAATTACTCAGTCATGCAACACTGAACCCATATGAATATTTTGTCCTTTTTTTACAAACAAATAGAGCTTTCTTTTGGTGGTATTTAATCACCACTGGGTTTTTTATTTTTTGCTCTATAAATAAAAAAAGACCAAACATTTTGTAAAAACAATGTATTTTTCTTTGTTTCTGTTATAACATTTTGCAAAGTAGTTATTCTTCTTCATAAATTTTGCCCAAATGTATAATAATAAATATCTTTGGAAAAATTAACCCAAATCAGTGTATATTACATGGTCTTTGTGAAAGTTATAGAGTCTACAAGCTATAAGCTATGAGTGTCAATCATTGAAAATTGATCACATCTAATCACACCCGATGTACTGATGGCATTTCTTGAGATACTTAGTGCTGATTCACACAGGGGCAACAGGACTTGCAGCACGACTGCCTCAGGTGACCTGAACATGACTTCAGCGGTGGCTTGCAAAATGACTTCTGTATAGAAGTCAATGCAAGTCACCGGAAGTCACCCAAAAAGTAGTATAGGAACCTTTTTCTAAGTTGGCGCGACTTGAGCATAGTACAGAATGGTACACGACTTAGCCGCCTGACAAGACACCCCTGTGTGAACCGGCTCTGAGGCTGCCTTTACACTGAGGCAGTTTTCAGGCATTTTAGAGCTAGAAATAGCCTCTAACTAACGCCTGAAAACCGCCTCCCCATTCATTTCAGTGTGACTTTTCACTGGGACGGTGTGCTTGGAGGATGTTAGGAAAAGTCCTGCAAGCAACATCTATGGGACAGTTTGGAAGCGGTGTATACACCGCTTCCAAATGCCCTGCCCATTGCAATGAATGGGCAGCGCTGCAACACAGGTGCTTTTAACCCTTTTGTTGGCCGCTAGTGGGAGTTAAAAGCATCCCACTAGCGGGTGAAAAGCACTGCTAAAAAAAACGGTGCTGCTAAAACTAGCCTGGCGCTTTCAGTGTGAGCGTAATCTTACCAGCCAGGAAAGTACAAATACATGATAAATTACCCCTTTTTGGAAAGTAGACATTCCAAAGTATTTAGTAAGGGGCATGGTGAGTTTTTTTTACGTTTTCATTTTTTCCCACATTTCTTTGCAAAATAAATGTTTTTTTTTTCTTTTTTCACAAAATTGTCATATTAACAGGTTATTTCTCTCACATGGCATATGCAATCATATAACTACACCCCAAAACACATTATGCTACTCCTCCTGAGTATGCCGATACCACAAGTGTGAGACTTTTACACAGCCTGGCCACATACAGAGGACCAACATGCAGGGAGCACCTTCAGGCATTCTAGGGACATGAATTACACATATAATTTCCTGACAACCTATCACACTTTTGAAGGCCCTGAAGCACAAGGACAATGGAAATGCCCACAAAATGACCCTATTTTGGAAAGAAAAAATGTTAACATATATTTTATGAGGCATAATGAGTCTTTTGAACGTGTCATTTTTTCCACAAGTTTTTGGAAAATGTGAAAAGAAAATTAAAACGCATTTTCTACACCAATTTTCCCAAATTTTTATGGCACTGATGGGCACTGGTGAGGATCCACTAAGAGGGTAGCACTGATGAGCACTTACTGATGGGCACTGTATTGGCACTAATGGGCACATTCATGGCACTGATGGGGCACTGTAGAGCACAGATGTGACACTGTAGGGCACTGATGTGGCACTGTAGAGCACATATGTGGCACTGGTGGGGCACTGTAGAGTACTGATGTGGCACTGCAGAGCACAGATGTGGCACTGATGGGGCACTGTATGGCAGTGATGTGGCACTGTAGAGCACAGATGTGGCACTGTAGAGCACAGATGTGCACTGATGGGTACAGAAGAGGCACAAATGTCCACTGATGAGGCATAGATAAGCACTATGGGGCACTGCTGGGCATTGACATGGCACTGATGGGGCACAGATGTGCACTGATGGGGCACTGACATGGCACTGATGGGGCATAGATTTGGTACTGCTGGGGCACTGTAGAGCACTGCTGGGCACAGATGTGGGACTGCTGGATACTGATGCGCCACTGTTGGGGCACAGATGAGGCACTGCTGGGTGCTGATGTGGCACTGTTGGGGCACTGATGGGGCACAGGTGTGCACTGCTTGGCATTGCTGGGCACTGATGGGGCACTGTTGGGCACTTGGAATATATACAAAAAAATCAAGCAACCTCATGTTGTAGCTTCTCCCTCCACTCCTCACACAAACGGTGTGAAGAGAGGAGAGACCCGGTCATGACACCAGTTTGTTGACAGTGATTGCTCCATCATTGGATGGAGCTATCACATGTTAAAGGGCCACTATGATTGACCCTGTACCCCAATCCGTGACGTGCTGGGTCCCGAGAACCCGGCGAGCATAGACACTCCCCTTGTGCGCACTCCAGGGGGTGCGCAGGGAGAGTGATTCTGGGAGGAAGTCATTGTATGCCCTCCCAGAATTATCTGACTGCACTATAGCCATCATTCGGCTATGGCCTAGTTGGCAAGTGGTTAATGTCGCTGAAATTCCTTGGTTTAATTCGAAGCTCCGCTCTCAGCTTTCCATACTGAGTGTGCGCCAGCCACACCCCCTGACTTATTAAATTTTTTTATTGGGTATGTTTTCCAGCAGAAAATAAAAAATATATTTTTTAAAAAAAATTCAGTCTTTTTAGTTTATAGCACAAAAATTAAAAACTGCAGAGGTGATCAAATACCACCAAAAGAAAACTCTATTTGTAAAAACAAAAACTTTATTTGGTACAGTGTGGCACGACCGCTCAATTGTCAGTTAAAGTAACGCAGTGCTGTATCACAAAAATGGCCTAGTCATAAAGTGGGGTAAACCTTCCGGAAGTCAAGTGGATAAGGTAGAAAAAATCTTTAGCGTTTAGATCCACTCTAATGTGACTTGTTTCCATAGCACTTGCTCTTTCCATAGTCCCCCTGATGATCATGGAAAAAACGAAAAAGAAACTGCGCTAAGATATGTAAATGCTCCAAAAAAAGATACACCTGAATAGTGAAAGGACTTCTGTATGAATTGGTGGAAGCAGCAATTCTCCTGTATAACACCAATACAGTGACAAAATAAAAAGAAAAAAATAGAATCGCACTAAACCGTTAAATTTAGAGTGAATATGAACCACGAACTACTAAAACACCCACCGATTAAGGAGCAATCCAAAATTCGGCGTAAATCAAAAATAAATGTGCAAGTGTATAAGTGTTATTTTCTAGAACCATAAATCTCATAAACATAAATACCGTATATACTCGAGTATAGGCCGACCCGAATATAAGCCGAGGTCCCCAATTTACCCCCAAAAAACTGGAAAAAATTATTGACTCGTGTATAAGCCGAGGGTGAGACATGCCTGTCCATCCCTGTGTGTCGTCCATCCCTGTGTGTGTCCATGCATCCGTGTGTGTGTGTGTCCATGCATCCGTGTGTGTGTGTGTGTGTCCATGCATCCGTGTGTGTGTGTGTGTGTCCATGCATCCGTGTGTGTGTGTGTGTGTGTGTGTGTGTGTCCATGCATCCGTGTGTGTCCATCCATCCCTGTGTGTGCATGCATCCGTGTGTGTGTGTGTGTGTGTGTGTGTGTGTGTGTGTGTGTGTGTGTGTGTGTCCGTGCAGCCTACCTGTGTCCAGCCTGCCTGTGTCCGTCCAGCCTGTGTCCGTCCAGCCTGTGTCCGTCCCGGCCTGCGTCCCGTCCCGGCCTGCGTCCCGTCCCGGCCTGCGTCCCGTCCCGGCCTGCGTCCCGTCCCGGCCTGCGTCCCGTCCCGGCCTGCGTCCCGGCCCGTCCCGCAGCTCTTCGTCGGTGGCCATTCTAGGATTCAAAAGCCGCGCCTCCGTCGGTGATAGGCGGAACACTCAATTTCCCACTGACTGCTGGGAAATTGAGTGTTCCGCCTATCGGATGTCCGTGATAGGCGGAACACTCAATTTCCCAGCAGTCAGTGGTCCGCCTATCATGGACGTCCGCTCATCCTCATACTACGGACGAGGATGAGAGGACGTCCGTGATAGGCGGAACACAGACTGCTGGGAAATTCAGTGTTCCGCCTATCACAGGCGAAGGCGGAGACGGAGGCGCGGCCTTTGAATCCTAGAATGGCCGCTGTCTGTCTGCTCGACACGCTGATCGGGCAGACAGACAGCGATGACTCGAGTATAAGCCGAGGGGGGCACTTTCAGCCTCAAAAAAGAGGCTGAAAATCTCGGCTTATACTCGAGTATATACGGTACACATAAATGAAAAGCTTCTAGACCACCAAATGATAAATACTCAAAATTCGGCTATAGCAAATAACTAAAATATGTGTGACATACATATAAGTGAATAAATCTATGTCCAACCATATTAATATAACTAAAATATATGTGACATCCACCCGTGCAAAATGAGTGAAATAAAGTCCATCCACAAATAAGGTGAATCTTCAAATGTTAGTATAAAGAAGATTGTGCTGAATCCACCACCGCTATATAGAGAATCACTTCTTACCAGAAGCCCAAGATCCCCCATTACAGAGGATCAACGGAAGCCTGTAGTATTGGTATACTCTCCAGGGTGTACCAAGCAGGATCCATGCACTTCAAATCGCTTGTGGTGATAGTACAATCCTATAGTGTTTATTGCGTAACAAAATCTAAAATTGCCCTGTACCGCTAAAGTGTTTGGGTTTGGCTTGCAGAAAAGGTGGCAACCTTAATGCCAGGGCTTTAAATTATACATGAGCCCAGCAATGCTCATAAGCTCTGCCCTCTTCACCCTTAGAAGTGCCAAGCAGGGACATAGCAATGTAGCATAATGTTGTAATTCCCCCACCTACCCTGGCTTACTGGAGGTAGTAAAGAACAAGGAAGGATGGAATATACATTTCTAAATAAAAGTGTAGTAAAGTGGAAAGGGATAGGGCACTGGGGATGTTAGAAATACAAACATTCAGATCCAGAAGTCAGTTAAGATATTATATATTCCATGTAATGTACTCAGTATCACAGACTTTATTCTTACTTCACTTGCTTAACACCAAAAATAAAAATATAAAAAGCAAAACAAAAAAAGTTCCATAATTGTTTCAGTTGACATATGTCTGTGTTTTTTTCAAAGAGAATAAGTAATAGGCTGTTTATATTGCTGGACCCTAAAGAAGTAATATACTAGTTATATCTATCCTTACACCATAGGGTGGGATTCATGGTGATTTGCAATTATTTTATACAGTTGTTTTTTTGCAAAATAATGAACCATGCTAGTGGCCGATCTCGTCCTCATTATGGAAACCACACAGTTTAGCTGCACACTGTTATTTACTCTTCTGTTACAGCACGTACAAACCATTCCAATCATTAAGACAGGCTTGTTCAACAGCTTTAATTTCCTTGCGTCTAACCAGGAAAATGTCACATCACTCTACCTTCTGTCTACTAACTCCTACCTATTCCTAGTTGTTCTAACTGTGCCGTGCTTGCTTATAATTTCAAACAACATCTTACGCGACCCTGTTTATAAAATATAATAATAATAATGAGGCAAGCTGGAATCTCATTGTTGGGCCTTCCAGCAATTCTCTCCTTCAAGAATTACAAACTTGGATATCAAGTATATAACAAATATAATGGATCTGAAAAGTGTAGAATTCTCTAAAAAATTCTAGTAACAATGCATGCACAAGAATAAAGTTAGTTGTTGGAGGTCTCCTTTAATGCCTTTTATTTTAGAAGTACATCTCACCAGTAGTGATGGGCCGAACACCCCCCCCCCCCCCCCCCCCAGTTCAGTTTGCACCAGAACTCCCAAACACCCAAACCCTATTAAAGTCTTAAAAAAATCAAAAGTCCCCCTTTTGAAGGCTTATATGCAAGTTATTGGCCACAAAAAGGTATGGGGGCCCGGGTTCTGCCCTCGTGGACATGTATCAATGAAAAAAAAAATTGTTTTTAGATATAATTTTTAAAAGAGCAATGATTTCATTGATTCTTAAAGTGAAACAAAAAAATGTAAAATTATTTAAATATAGTGCCTGGGAGGGAGTCCTCTTTAGTCTGCCTGTAAAGTGGCGCATCTGTACCATGTATAGAACCTGAACAGAGATAGTAGCTGATAGCGTGCCAACATTCCTAAAATATATACACAGAGAAAGGAACTCTCATAATGGGACTTTAGCGGCAATGGGTAATTTTAGAGTGAATAGAAAGTATCTTAGAAAAGATTTTTAAAAGTTCACAAACTGTTTATTGTTACAAAAATGTACAAAATGACAATACATATTAAAATTGGGTTGAGTAATATTCTAGATACAGTGTACTCAAAAAAGGAATCACCAAACAGGGGGTGAAGACAGAGAACACCAAACGCGTTTTGAAACAGATTTTCTTCTTCAGGGATGCATAAACAATAAAGAAAGAAGGTTGTCTTCTTTTAAAACAATGAGTACATCTAGGAAAAATAAGATTTGTCTGCGTATTGTCCTCCATGCATCACTAAAATGCACCAGAAATTAGTGCCCAACCAATGATTCACTGGGGTCGGATGATTCACTGCGAAAGAGATATTCATGTGTATGCTAGATCTGGAGCATCCACGCAAAGCCAGCAGCGTTAGAGTTCATCTTGTTACACGGTCACCAAAAATGAGAGAATGCTGTGTTAAATAGCATTCAAATTGTGTTGTACCATCTGTATACTTGAACCGTACAATTGGACATCATAGATTTGGTTGTATGGTCAGAGGGCAGACCCCCATTTTTGGTGACCGTGTAACAACTCTAACGTTGTTGGCTTTGCATGGATGCTCCAGATCTAGCATACACATGAATATCTCTTTCTCTGTGAATCATCCATCCCCAGTGAATTACTAGTTGGGCACTGGTTTGCTGATGCATTTTGGTGATGTTTAGAAGACAATATGCAGCCAATTTTTGACCATGGTTATTATTCCTAGATGTACTCATACTTTCTTTAATGTTTATGCCACCCTGAAGAAGAACATCTATTGATGATTCCCTTTTTGAGTACACTGTATCTAGAATAGTATCCAATCCAATTTTAATATGTATTGTTATTGTGTACATTTTTGTAACAATAAAGAATTTTTAAACTTTTAACCACTTTAAGACCGGGCCTCTTTTTTAGATGTGTTGTTTACAAGTTAAAAACATTTTTTTTGCTAGAAAATTACTTAGAACCCCCAAACATTATACTTTTTTTTCTAGCACTCTAGAGAACAAAATGCCGGTCATTGCAATACTTTCTGTCACACCGTATTTGCACAGCGGTTTTACAAGCGCACTTTTTAAAAAAAAATTATTGAAAAATAAGACAATAGTAAAGCTAGTCCAATTTTTTTTATAATGTGAAAGATAATGTTATGCTGAGTAAATTTATACCCAACATGTCATGCTTCAAAAGTGCGCCCGCTTCTGAAATGGCAACAAACTTTTACCCTTAAAAATCTCCATAGGCGACATTTAAAATATTTTACAGGTTGCATGTTTTGTGTTACAGAGGAGGTCTAGGGCTACAATTATTGTTCTTGCTCTACTGATCGCGGCAATACCTCACATGTGTGATTTGAACATTGTTTTCATATGCATGCACTACTCACGTATGAGTTTGCTTCTGCACGCAAGCTCAGCAGGACGGGGCGCTTTTAATTTTTTTTCTTATTTAATTTACATTTTATTTTTTATTTTTACACTGTTTTAAAAAAAAGCGTCACTTTTATTCCTATTACAGGGAATGTAAACATCCCTTGTAAAAGAAAAAAGCATGACAGGACCTCTTAACCTCCCTGGCGGTATGATTATTTCAGATTTTTGGTGTTGAAAGCGGTACAATTATTTTGCATGGAAATTTGGCGTTTTATATTGTAGGCCTGTAATTCTTAGGAATAACTGACTCAAATCTGTCCAAGCCAGAGTCTAGTAGACATTCCGGGTATGATAAAGTTTGAAAAATGAATCATACATTATAATATAATAAATAACTATAAATAATTATAACAAATAATAACATAATAATAATACAAATTATTCAATAATGTAATCATTAGTAATCAACAAGAGAAAAAAGTCCTGCGCAAAATATGCCAAAAACTATATATATATATAAATAGTCCTAAAACTGCTAAGTGCAAACCAGCGTGTAAATAAATCAATATGAGTATAAATAAAAAGTCCATATATTTATAAACACCGATGATGGAAATATGATGAACAAACGGTGATATAAAATCCAAACAGTAAGGGCTCCCAGAACTCTCACCTTAAGACAGAGAAAACAGGCTCATCACAAACACAGGGGGTGTCCCACTTCATCCCTCATATTCAGCCATCAAAAGGATCCAGATTAGAGATGCAGATTTCTATATTCACCACTAGAGGGCCATTAGTAGCATAAGTGCTTATACTGTTAATCCAGAGGATATATTCCGTAGTGTATGGCTCAAAACAAGAGGGGGGGAGGAAGAGAGAGAGAAAGGAGGCTCCAATAGTGTAGTATTAAAAGGTAATATAACCAATTTATTAATATAAAATCAGACTCTCACATTATAAAAGAAAAAACACAGCAAGAAAGATAAAAATGGTGGCGTGGCCTCTTCCGCCAGTCCTACTCTACTTCCTGTGCGTCCTACGGCCACTCCCTGCGCGTTATGTCAGACCACGTGACTTCTTCATGGGGATAATGATTGGGCGCTGTATCATTTGTTATATATACCGAAAACCGGAAGTATCCAATCGGCCATTTTAGTTAAGGTATTAAGAAAGTAAATAACTGTGGACCGGAAGAGTGAATTCCGCCATCTTGCTACTCCAATATCACATAAACGGAAGTGTAAAACACCGCCATCTTGGAGCTCACAATAATAATAGCAAAAACTGAACTATCTGATAAGAAAGACAGCGCCTGAAAAATCGAAAATATCAAATATTTGGCAAGAGAACAATAGAAGGCGAAGGGATGGCATACCCCAGGCACATCTGAAAGGAATAATAATAATAACAAAAAAACGCCACTGTATATAAAAAATCAATCACAATATATATGGCATAAGATATCAAAAATAGAATATCAACTACAAAAATATATATTTATTAGACAATAGCTCAAAAAGAAAATAAAAATAAAATACTACTCCTCCCATATCATCCAAAAGTGATATGAACTGCCATAAATGTACCATGGAATAAAATATGGCTAAAAAGAGGAGAAATGTGAAAATTACCATCATAAAAAACGCATGAGTAAAGTCGCATACCAGAAATAGAGTAGGACTTTACATAAAAAATATATATATATCTATCCACGTAAATATCTAATATAAAAACAATGTCATGAAGCCAATAAATTCTGGCATATAAAGATAAATAAATAATGAAAATAAACTACAAGAACATCCAGATCAATAAATGTACGAATAATGTTAAAAATTACTTAAAAAAACAGTTAAGATCAAAATCTACATTGAGACCATCGGGGTGAAAAGATCTCACAGTAAAAATCCACCTGGATTCTTTTTGGCTAATCGTCCTAATTTTATGGCTACCCCTCCACGATGGATTATATCTTTCGATACCCCAGAATTGTAAATGGGAAGGATCCCTATTATGTACCTGGTCAAAATGTCTAGAGACACTATGTTTAGGGAAACCTTTAAGGATGTTTTGTATATGTTCTTTAAGTCTGACTTTCAATGCTCTTTTTGTTCTCCCTATATATTGTAAATTGCAACTACATTGTAAGCAATATACAATGCCTTCAGTGTGGCATCCTATAAAATCCCGTATAGTATATATTTGTCCAGTAGTAGTGCTTACAAATTCACTCCTTTTATTCTGAAATTTTTTAGATTGTCGACATGCAAAACAATTTTTACATGGATAAAAACCTTTCCCCGTAAAAAAAGGTGTAATCCTTTCTGGGTGGTGGCTCCACCACAGATTTAGCAATGATGTCTCTCAGGGTAGGGGCCCTCTTGTAAACAACGTTAGGCTTATCTGGTAAGATTTTTCCCAGATCCCTATCTTTTTTTAGGACATGCCAATGTCAACTAATTAATCTAGATATCTCTTTATGCTGTACATTATAATCCAATATTATGGAAGGGACCTCATAATCAAACCGGTTTCTTTTATTATTATTCTGTTGGAGCATCATGTGCCTATCCATGCGTTTCACTTGTTCAATTTCCATTCTTATCTGAGAATCTTCATAACCCTTTTCTTTGAATCTAGTAGAAACAAGATTAGCCTGTTCCAAAAAGTCGTCTATTTTAGTACAATTTCTCCTTATTCTAACCAATTGCCTCTTGGGTATGTTGTACAACCACGGCTTAAAATGACAACTATTAATGGAGATATAACTATTAGCATCAACACTTTTAAAATGTGTTTTAGTAATAACTGCATTTCTATCCAGGGAAACATTTAAATCCAGGAAATTGATTGTTTTTCCATCTATTTTCCATTCTAAATGGATATTTTTATCATTATTGTTCAAACTGACCAGATATTTTTCCAATGCCTCAAAGCTACCATTCCAAACTATAATAATATCATCAATATATCTTTTAGTCAACTCTGTAGGCATATTTTTATACACAGCCTCCTCTTCCCAATGTGTCATAAATGCATTCGCCACACTAGGCGCAGATTTTGCACCCATAGCTATCCCAATAGCTTGTCTATAATACGTTTGATTGTGCCAAAAAAAAAGTTGTGTTTCAAACAAGAATCAAGGCACTTGATCAGGAACTTTCTTTGTTTGCATTCCAGTGTTGTAAAAGTTTTCAGAAGCCATTTTATAGCTGTGCATGCTTCATGATGTGCTACAATAGTGTATAAAGATGACACATCTGCAGTGGCGAGAAATGTTCTTCCTTCCAACACTGTGACTGTTTCCAATAATTGTAATGTGTGCTTTGTATCCTTCAAATATGCATTGGTTTTCTGTATTGCTGGTTGAATAAAAAAATCTAAATATTCTCCCATTCTGGATGTAAGTGATTCGATGCTATTAACAATTGGTCTACCTGGCGGGTTATCTCTATTCTTATGAATCTTCGGGATAGTGTAGATAATAGGCATTCTACATGATTCAGGAATAAGATATTTGCTTTCTTTCTTACTGAGAATAGCCATCTTACTTCCTAAATGAACCAATTGCTCCAATTCCTTTTTATATTTCAGAGTAGGATTACCCAATAACTTGATATATGTATTTCCATCCTGCAATTGTCGATCCAGTTCACATAAATATGCTTCCTTGGATTGTACGACAACCGCTCCTCCCTTATCTGCCGGCCGAATAACGATATCATTTCTCTGCGTTAATAATTTAATGCCCTTCCTAATATGTCCTGGATCAAACACTTTTTTGATCTGCAGAGCTTCCAAATCATCCAACACCAGTTTTTTGAAAACTTCAACATGTTGATTATTGGCCAGCTGCGGATTAAATACCGAGTTATTGCGTAATGTACTATGTTGTACAGGGTTTTGTTCACTAGATATCCTATTAGTGGACTTAATAGGGTTATTCATAATATATTTTTTGATGTTAATCTTCCTAATATATTTTTGAATACCTATATATGTGTCAAACTTATTGAGATTTTTTATAGGAGCATGTTTCAGGCCCTTATCAAGAACAGCAAGCTCCTCAGGGGAGATAGAGGTGCCACTCAAATTGATGACTCCCTCACCGATCACTCTCTTTTGCGTTTGGATTCTCTTTCCCGCTCTGCAGCCTCTCTTCTTTCTGGGCTGTCTCGCACTCTGTCGTTCTCCATTCTTCTTACAGGGGAGTGATACGATTCTTGTGGAGGTCTCCTTAAGGGAGATTCTCTCCTTCGATATGTCTCCTGAGATCTTCTGGGAGAGTGATCTCTCCTGTCTCGGTCTAAAAAATAGTCCTGTGTGTCTCGTGAATTTTGATAATAAGGTTGCTCATGGTAATTTTGCTCCGGATAATTTCTAATAGGCTCATACCTATTATATGTGGGTATGGGACTTCTGTCCCTCCTTCCTTGGTGGTCATACTGATGTGAGGATCTTCTATTATCTCTCTGATTATGATGCCAATTATTATTATAGGGTTTCTTGAATTTTTTGAAGGGCTTCTTCCAACCTTTCTTTGGGGTTTGTTGTGTATTGTTGCGTATTGTTGTGTATTTGTTGTGTATTGTTGTGTATGGTTACCCCCATAAGGGCCCCTACCCTGAGAGACATCATTGCTAAATCTGTGGTGGAGCCACCACCCAGAAAGGATTACACCTTTTTTTACGGGGAAAATTTCAGAATAAAAGGAGTGAATTTGTAAGCACTACTACTGGACAAATATATACTATATGGGATTTTATAGGATGCCACACTGAAGGCGTTGTATATTGCTTACAATGTAGTTGCAATTTACAATATATAGGGAGAACAAAAAGAGCATTGAAAGTCAGACTTAAAGAACATATACAAAACATCCTTAAAGGTTTCCCTAAACATAGTGTCTCTAGACATTTTGACCAGGTACATAATAGGGATCCTTCCCATTTACAATTCTGGGGTATCGAAAGATATAATCCATCGTGGAGGGGTAGTCATAAAATTAGGACGATTAGCCAAAAAGAATCCAGGTGGATTTTTACTATGAGATCTTTTCACCCCGATGGTTTCAATGTAGATTTTGATCTTAACTGTTTTTTAAGTAATTTTTAACATTATTAGTACATTTATTGATCTGGATGTTCTTGTAGTTTATTTTCATTATTTATTTATCTTTATATGCCAGAATGTATTGGCTTCATGACATTGTTTTTATATTAGATATTTACGTGGATAGATATATATATATTTTTTATGTAAAGTCCTACTCTATTTCTGGTATGCGACTTTACTCATGCGTATTTTATGATGGTAATTTTCACATTTCTCCTCTTTTTAGCCATATTTTGTTCCATGGTACATTTATGGCAGTTCATATCACTTTTGGATGATATGGAAGGAGTAGTATTTTATTTTTATTTTATTTTTGAGCTATTGTCTAATAAATATATATTTTTGTAGTTGATATTCTATTTTTGATATCTTATGCCATATATATTGTGATTGATTTTTTATATACAGTGGCATTTTTTTGTTATTATTATTATTCCTTTTAGATGTGCCTGGGGTATGCCATCCCTTCGCCTTCTATTGTTTTCTTGCCAAATATTTGATATTTTCGATTTTTCAGGCGCTGTCTTTCTTATCAGATAGTTCCATTTATGCTATTATTATTGTGAGCTCCAAGATGGCGGTATTTTACACTTCCGTTTATGTTATATTGGAGTAGCAAGATGGCGGAATTCACTCTTCCGGTCCACAGTTATTTACTTTCTTAATACCTTAACTAAAATGGCCGATTGGAGACTTCCGGTTTTCGGTATATATAACAAATGATACAGCGCCCAATCATTATCCCCATGAAGAAGTCACGTGGTCTGACATAACGCGTAGGGAGTGGCCGTAGGACGCACTGGAAGTAGACTAGGACTGGCGGAAGACGCCACGCCACCATTTTTATCTTTCTTGCTGTGTTTTTTCTTTTATAATGTGAGAGTCTGATTTTATATTAATACATTGGTTATATTACCTTTTAATACTACACTATTGGAGCCTCCTTTCTCTCTCTCTTCCTCCCCCCCCCCCCTTGTTTTGAGCCATACACTACAGAATATATCCTCTGGATTAACAGTATAAGCACTTATGCTACTAATGGCCCTCTAGTGGCCGAAAATAGAAATCTGCATCTCTAATCTGGATCCTTTTGATGGCTGAATATGAGGGATGAAGTGGGACACCCCCTGTGTTTGTGATGAGCCTGTTTTCTCTGTCTTAAGGTGAGAGTTCTGGGAGCCCTTACTGTTTGGATTTTATATCACCGTTTGTTCATCATATTTCCATCATCGGTGTTTATAAATATATGGACTTTTTATTTATACTCATATTGATTTATTTACACGCTGGTTTGCACTTAGCAGTTTTAGGACTATTTATATATATATAGTTTTTGGCATATTTTGCGCAGGACTTTTTTCTCTTTTATCATTCTAATTTATTGTCGCTGTTTTCTAGCTAATCTAAAACCACTTTTGACATAAAGGGACACTTTTTGGTTGCTATGGACAATCTCCAAATTCCAGGCAGAAAAAACTGTATTTATAATATAAAAGTGCATGCAGGGCACTGGACAGACCACTAGGGACAAAGGGGATGTGTATTTTTTTATACAGTAATGTAATCTGTAAGATTACAGTGTACTGTATATGTACTGTGTTTTTACTTTTTTGAATTTGGCGCCGTTCTCCATCCACGTGCGTCGCAACACTCGCAGGGAACGGAGCCCGGCAGAACTCGCACTGTGTGAATCGAGCGAGGAGACAGCTGGCACACACAGCAGGGAGTCATCGCAGGATCCAGGGGATGCGATCCCAAGTCTGGCTCGGGGGTTACTGCTAATGGTACTGAAATTCCACCCCAAGCCAGACTCAGGAATAGCACCAGGGAGGTTAAATATCAGATCTGGGGTAAAAAGACCTCAGATAATTCCTAAACTCGAATCCAGGCTTTCCTCTCCAGTTAACCGCGCCCCTAAAGTAAAGAGACCTGACTTTCAAAATTAAAACTGGGCATATCCTACTGACCATGCCCACTTTAATTGGGGTGGGGTAGGGGCAGAGCGAGGGGCAGGGATTATAGTGGCATACAAAGCATGCTACATCAAATATTGGATGTGGCTAAATTATGCTAACAGTGAGTTTAAGGGGATATGGTTTAATAACACCCAAGTCGCCATGGTCCCAAACTACAAATTCAAATACCACTGGTCAGGCCCCCCTCCAACAAAGACTGGACCCTGACCTGTCTCCTCCCAAATTAAACGAGAGCTCCTTCTCCTACTATCCAAGGATCAACTCAACACCCACTTCAAACAGGAAAACGCCAGAGCCTGCTTCTATTCCAAGTGGAAACCTTGCATGCTCTCAGGACTCCCTCCAAGAGAACTAGCCAACTTTGACCAATACTCGTTCTCCTATCACAGACCTCCATTATCAAACACAGAGGAGACAAACCCACAACCAGTGGATTATAGTTCCGATTGGTTACAACCTAAACCTCAAGTCCCTCCACAAGTTCTCTACACCACGGATCCATCCTTCTTTACCAACGTCGTAAAGAAACCTACCCCAAACTGATTCAACATCTGCCATGGTGCCCCCCCTCCTCCTATCCCCTTTACCAAAAGGTTGTATTCGCATTATCCATCTCCCCTCCCCTCCCTCTACTTCATCCTAACTTTCCCTTCTACTTCTTGTTGTTTTCTTTTGCTCCATCTTGCAACCTTTCCGTAAATGGATCCATCCAGTTTTCTCCTGTTGTTGATAAATACTGCCTGGTTGTGTTACGTTTATCTGCTTTGGCTATTTCATCCTGGCTTCCATGTCTACAACTCCTAGATCACCTTGTCTTCTTAAAATTACTATGACAAATGTTCTTACAAATGCTGTTATCAATATTTATGGTTTTTGTATATCTCAATAAAAACGTTTTGAAAAAAAAAAAAAAGACCTCAGATCTCATATTTACACTAAAATGCAGTAAAAAAAATTCATTTAAAAAAAATTAAAAAATAAAATTGCCATTTAAGTGCTCAGAAGTGATGTTCTGATGTTGCTTCCTCCCTGCAGTGTCATGGAGACAGGTGGGGGCCATCTTCCCCTCACTTGTCTCCATGCACAGCCACAGGAGGGATTGATGCCAACAGCTCTGGTAAGCAGGGGAAGGCACCAAATCGGTGTCAGTGGGAGGGCCCTCTCCCGCCGCTGATAAAAGTGATCTTGCGGCAAATGTACCGCAGAGACCACTTTTATCTTGTACCGGACCTCTGGCCGAACACGGGGATACCTGGGTTATGGCAGCTAGCTGCTGCCATAACAACGATATCCGTCCTAAAAGCAGGGGCGTATATCGACGTGCAGTGGTCCGGAAGTGGTTAAAAATCTTTTCTAAGATACTTTATTTTCACTTTTTTACTCTTTTAATTGATTTCCCTAGCTGCAAGCTTTCTTGAAAAAAACAAAAAAACATTGTCGACGATAGAAAAATATGAACAGAAGTGGCCCCCAAATCAATACCAGTTGTTAAGAACACAGTGGCTGGCTTCCTGGCTCACTCCTTAACATCCGGCAGCTATTCACTATGTGCTCGACATGGAAAAAAATTGGTTATTGGTCGATTACCCGAATAGGCACTATTCAGGGCCAAACTGATGCTTAAACTGAACGGTCCGCCCATCCCTACTCACCAATGCAATAAAACCCTTTATTAAAAATCACATAAAATACACAATACCCCTCCATTTAACCCCTGGAGTATAGAATCTCCAATTGTAGGATATGTGAGCGCAATAAGTATTGTGTGTTCTTTGTGGTATTTTAAATAAAGTGTTTTATTGCACCAGTGAGATGTTCTTCCTGCACCTTTTTTTGTGTTTAAGCTTCATCATGTCCCTTGGGCTGATCATTGCAAACAGTTTTTTTGCTGGCCAAGAACATTGAAAAATATTATTTACTTATGCAATTGTTTATTGGAATGGATCTGCCAAAATACTTTTATGGAGGTCAGCTAGGGAAGGCACGTGTTCTGTATGTTAAATTCATCATGTTTAAGACTTGTATAAAGTTATATCTCTGTACAAATTTGGTAACATGTATGGTCACCTGTGATTATGTACCACCATTTGTACTCTAGTAGTTGATAAATACATCCATATTCCTTTTTCTAGCAATTGTCTTTTATTTATGTATTTGTACTCTAAATAAAATTGTATTTATTTTACTGTTGGCATTTGATTATCTTGCCTCTATACTTGGTACCGTTTTAAAAGTCCCGGGGGTTGGTTACCCTCCAGCCCCTTTTTCCCTTCCCCCTTATCTTTAAAAATTGTATAAAGTTTGGCTAGAGTAGGTTAACAGTTCAATTTGAGGGTTATAAAGAGATCCTTTCTTGCATTTTACAAAGTAAAACTAAATTTAATGCTGAAGTGTAGGTTCTTCAAGATACCTTCTTCTGTGCATGGTCAATGTGCTACAAAACTTTGGTGATAATGCACTGTGCCAGCTTCTTTCAACTTCCAGAGGCTTTTACATGGCCCTTCCCCATCTCCTACAATTGAGCTAGCAAGTCCCCCATTGGAAAGTGGGAAGATGGGGGGGGGGGGGGGGGGCATAATGAAAGCTTGTAAAAGATGAGAGAATCAAAGAAGTCAATGGTCATGTATTCAAAATGAAGGAAGTTGTGGGTACTTTTGAGCTGCTTCTCTAAAGAAGTTGGGCATAACTATAAGTGAATGTAGACAGCCAGTGCTGGTTGCATTACAACACCAACATTATTATTTTTTTATAATTCAAGAAAATTCCTTTTAGCTGTCATTTAGAATCTAAGAACATCAATGCCACAAAAAAATCTTTCAAAATATACCTCTTAACACAGCCCATAATTCTTAGATGGACCTTACTGAGTATAATGGAATAAAGCCATTTTGAGCTTTACATTTGTTTAATGTGGAACTACATGAAAATAGCTATTTCGTTTTGGAAAATAGTTGGATCAGATTTTTAGTGATGTCTCTGTCTTCTGAATATTTCTTAACTACTCACTGTTCTAGAGACACACAGGGCCATACTATGATCTGAAATTCTTTATGCCTTTTCTGGATTGCAATGTCCATACACCGTATTCATTTGCAGGATCCGTTAAGTAGTCAGTGATATTGTAAACAAACAAGGACATGTATGTAAAAGAATATATGGATAATGTTCACAACAAAGCAGGAAGATTTAAAAAAATATAATGGAACTTCAAAATCCTCAACATTGAAAAACAAGAGTAATACCTCGTCCTTCCTCCTACACAGCATATATATATTTTTCTCCAGCGTAACGGCTGTTCTTTTCTTTACTTTACTTTATTGTTACATTAGAACTTGTTTTACGTGGGTGTAGGCATTATTATGTTACAGATTTGTGACAATACCAGTGTCAAATGGACAAACGGGGCTGTGGAGGTGGCTCCCAGCTGCCTGCCCTGTTCTGTATGTTCATTCACAAGCTGAATTCTACCATCTAACAGAGCAAGGCAAGAAACCTAAAGCATGGAGACAGCACATCATAGCCAATTTATTAACGTTACCAACAGGTCCAAGTCAAAATGAATAATCACATGCCGGTTTCTCAAACACTGTTAGTGCATCCTCATTTAAAGAAGAATTGTCACTTGTCTTTTTATAACCTACACCCAGGCATGTATACTAATTGTGTTGGGCTTCCAGGTATGAAGAAGCATGTGACCCCATGCAACACTGTCACATGGACAGTCACGGATATTTCCATGTGTGCGCCCCAGGGGAGCAAGGTTCTGGGAGGACGTCCATGGACGCCCTCCCAGAATAAGCCGACTGTGCGGTAGCCATCTTTCGGCATGTGGTTAACAGATATGGAAACTTGAGCCTCCTTTCTATGATAATGAAGAGCTTGGAAGAAGAGAAATTATAATACTGACTAATTGGATGGTCGTGGGAGTATTTAATCTTATAAGTATCTTCCGTTTACCTGGCAAAAATTAGATGTGATAATACTAGGTTTTATGAGATGTTACTAAAGGCAGAGAAGTGGTCAAGTAATGTTTCTTTCTAGATACTGTATATGTCAAAAGCATAAAGGTAGACCCCGGAAAAGGTAGTGGATAAAAGGATAAGGGGTCTAGCTAAGGGAAAGGATTGGGATGGTAGGAGTAAACAGGGTGTGTAGGTGGGGAGGAGGAGAATGAAGCCCCCTCCCCAGTATCCATGATAAACTAGGTTATGCCTGCTATAAATAGGCATCTGTAACAAGCAGGGTATGTACTGAGAATAATTTGAGCAATAGTAGTGTTTTTTGATGGGGGGCCTCCCAAACACAACCCTTGGGTGGGGCGGGAGGTCTGACATCCATAAGTAAGGGGGCACTTTTTTCCCTGTATTTTCCTGTGTAATCATGTACACTGCTGCTCGTAAATGGGCATTTTTTTCAGCTGCCCCTGAACTCTCCTCTATGTTATCTTATCAGTACATGTACACAGGGTCGTTTATAGTAGTTTCAAGGCAGTTGAGCTTAGAAACATTTTTTGGAATGCAAAAAATGGGTTCAGGATGACTTTCAGAGGCATTTGAAATGCCAAATGCTTGTAAACTCATGTAAAAGTTGTAGCCTGAGTTTAGGCACGTTTTAGTTTATAAGCATTCAGAGGAACATGTAAGATATGGGAGAAACACAATTTCTACCACATGCTTCTGCCTGCAAGGGGTGAGGGGAGACAGGCAGAGAGAGAGGGGGCACAGAGAGAAAGAGAGAGGGGGAGAGAGAGGGGGGGAGAGAAAGGGGCACAGAGAGAGAGGGGGCACAGAAAGAAAGAGAGAGAGAGAGAGGGGGGGGGGCACAGAGAGAGAGGGATGGAGAGAGGGAGAAGGAGAAAGGGGGGAGAGAGGGGGGCACAGAGAGAGAGAGAGGCAGAGAGAGAGAGGGGCAGAGAGAGAGAGAGACGGACAGAGGGAGAGGGAGAGAGGGGGAGAGAGAGGGGGCACAGAGAGAGAGAGGCACGGAGAGGGAGAGATGGAGAGGGAGAGAGGGGGGACAGAGAGAGAGAGAGAAAGGCACAGAGAGAGAGATGGGCACAGAGAGAAACAGAGAGACAGACAGAGAGAGAGATAAAGACAGAGAGAGACTCGCAGAGAGAGAGACTCGCAGAGAGAGAGATAGAGGCACAGAGAGAGAGAGACTGGCAGAGACAGGCAGAGAGAGAGAGACAGGCATAGAGAGAGACAGGCACAGCAGCAAGAGAGAGAGAGACTGGCAAAAAGAGGGAGACTGGCAGAGATAGAGAGAGAAAAAGAGACTGGCAGAGAGAGAGATACAGGCAGAAAGAGGCAGAGAGAGAGAGAGAGACAGAGAGAGAATACATAGTTAAAGCACACTGCACCCTCTTCTCTCACAGAATGGAAATAAAAATAGTTAATAATTTACATGTTTTTCCTGCATTGTGGACATTTGGAAGGGTCTCCTGAGGTTATCTTTAAAAAACCTTCTAACCTCAACTGCTAATAACTGCTGATAAACTCAGTATGTAAAATCTGTTAAATGGACGTTTTTCACTGTCGTTTATAAGTTGTCAGTTTACAGCGTTCAGAAGAGGTTTTCAACTGCCCTGTGTACATGAGGCCTATTGCTTCAGGCAACTTCTTCTGAACGTTTTTCTTGGCAGCTTGAAACCGGTGCACCTTTAAAAACGCTTCTAAACTAAAGAGCCGTGTTTGGCGTCTGAACAAATTTTTTTGCCTTCAAAGAAAAGCCTCTAAATGCAACTGCCTAAAAACGGCAGTGAATGAGTACATGTGTACATGTAGACATAAGATAACATTGGATGAGTTACGGGGCAGCTGGAAAAAGTGTCCAACTGCCTCTGAAAATCCTTTTACTAGCAGCAGTGTACAAGAGGCCTAACCTAAGTTCTCTGAATCTGTAACATCCCACACAGCACTGGGAGGGGGATTATATTAGAAACCAATCAGGCTTTTCCACATGCACATGTGCTACTAGGAAAACATGCTGATAACAGAAAGGAGCATAGTGAGCAGAGTTTAGATTTAAAGGGGTTGTAAAGGTTAGTTTTTTATTTTCTAAATAGGTTCCTTTAAGCTAGTGCATTGTTGGTTTACTTACCTTTTCCTTCGATTTCCCTTCTAAATGTTTTTTTTTCTTTTCTTTCTTTGTTTGAATTTCTCACTTCCTGTTCCTCCTCAGTAAGCTGTTCAGTAAGCTGTTCTGGCTGACTAAACACCGCTCGGATGATGGTGTGAAGTTTACTGAGGAGAAATGGGAAGTGAGAAATTCAGACAAAGAAAAAAAATTTTTAGAAGGGGAATCGAAGGAAAAGGTAAGTGAACCAACAATGCACTAGCTTAAAGGAACCTATTTAAATAAAATATGAAGCTTTACAACCCCTTTAACCAGTACCTCCCAGTATCAGGGCATATGGGGTGTTCTTAAAAAACAAATTTGTCACTTCAGTAAAGGTCAAATATCCAGCTATGAAACTGGATGAGAAAACAAGTTGAACACAGCTAAATCTCTTTGGTATGTAAAATTTCAATATTGTCTCTGGTTGCTTGCCTGGAGGTAAACTTTTTGCAGCAATGTGGAAAGTTATTTTTATGGACTTAAACTGATGCCTTTGCTTCATTTTCAACACCTGACCCCTAATTTAATATTTACAGTATAACAGCTGTCAAAAATATTGAATATGCTACTTAGAGGAAGAGTAGAGGAAAAAAAATCATCTGATTGATTAGTTTTCAAGGGTTCTATATTTATTCACTACAGTACAATGTAAATAAATAACTTAGAAATAGAAATAGCAGTAAAACTTGCAGATAATATTATATACCACATAACTGTCATTGGCAGAATATAGTACAATAAAGCACCAAGCAGTTAAAGTAAACCTGTCACAAGCCTGGGAAATTCAAAGTTACAATATGAAATAAAATACATAGCCAGAGGTTAATAGTAATAAAAAAAAAAAAAAACATGCAACAGAGTTTTTAGGCAGATTTTCCTTTAGGCCCCTTGCACATGGGGGTGTCTATCTGCTGTGCATACCACTCAGCATTGCAGTATACCCAGGACACCCAGGTGCAGCATTCAGCCCCATTATCTGAAGCCTGTCATAGTCTAAGGTTCCCTCCACACTTGTACAACTCCAAAGTTGCACCAACTTTCATAGACAACTTTGATGCAACTTTGATGTAACTTTGGATGGGTGTGACCAGGGTCGGCCCTGCCATGGGTCCCCGTGGGTCCATGGGATGCAGGCGGCAATTTGAGAGGGGCAGCGATTCAGGGGCAAACTGGGTTGGTGGGAATGTGCTAGGAGCTTCAGTGTTCAGTGCAGCAGTTTTTTTGCTGCTGCCGAAGCTGCAGGCTTCTTTTTGTTGTCGGCCCGCCCACTACCTGTAGCACAGAGCCGACAAGGTTTTGGAGCACTTCCTTTGGCCCTGCCACTGGCTGTGATAGGTTGATGTCTGATAGGTCACGGTGGTGGGCGGGGACAGAAGTCCTCTGGTGGCATCTGCCGCTCCATCCTCCGTATCATCCCTAGTGTTAGATTGTGGGCAGCAGGTGACAGCTGCTCTAGCATTGCCTGAGCCAGTTGTGACACACACTGCTTCGCCTGCCCCTCTCTCACTGCCTGTGTGCTGCATCTGTGAAGAGGGAAAGGGGGCAGAAAGATTAAACAAGCACTTAACAGACATAATAAAGCTGCTGGCTGTGAGCCCATCATGGACCATCCAAGTGAGTTAGCTGAGCACTGTCACTGACCAGACTCTGACTCCCTTCTCTGATCCCCCTTCTTGTCCCCCCTCCCCCTCTCTCTCTCCCCATGTCCCCCCTCTCTATGCCCCCTGTCCCCTTCTCTCTGCCCCCCATTCACCCTCTCACTGCCCCACTCCCTGCCCCTTCTTTCTCCCTGTCCCCTCTCTATATTCCCCCCTGTTCCCCCTCTCTGAGCTCCCCTCTCTCTCCCTGCCCCCTCACTCTGCCCCTCTCCCCCTCTCCCTGCCCTCTCTCTGGCAGCAGGCAATCGTGACAAGTGCTGCTCTGCATCTGGTGACAGGTGACATGGCAAGTGACATGCTGCATCTGCTGGCAGGCGATGGTGGCAAATGACACGCTGCATCTGGTGGAAAGTGACAAGCTTAGGGTTCCCACTGATTCTGTATTATGGTGAGTTGAACTATTTTGCTATATATTACAATGCAGTGATAGAATTAATGAGATTTGATCATCCTGACTAGGGATGAGCCGAACACCCCCCTGTTCGGTTCGCACCAGAACCTGCGAACAGACCTAAACTTTGTGTGAACTTTAGAACCCTATTGAAGTCTATGGGACTCGAACGTTCACAATCTAAAGTGCTCATTTTAAAGGGTAATATGCAGGTTACTGTCCTAAAAAGTGTTTGGGGACCCGGGTCCTGCCCCAGGGGACATGGATCAATGCAAAAAAAAGTTTTAAAAACGGCTGTTTTTTCAGGAGCAGTGATTTTAATAATGATTAAAGTGAAACAATAAAAGTGTAATATTCCTTTAAATTTCGTAGCTGGGGGGTATCTATAGTATGCCTGTGAAGGGGTGCATATTTCTGGTGCTTAGAACTGTCCCTGCACAAAGTGTCATTTGTGCAGGAAAAAAAGTCTTTTAAAATCACTTGCGGCTATTGTCGGGTCCCGTAATACAGAGAACACTCAATGAGTGTTCTTTGCATTAGCCGGCAATTCATTCATTCATTGATAAAAAAATAAAAATAAAAAAAATAAAAAGCGTGGAGGTTCCCCTAAATTCAATTACCAGGCCCTTCAGGTCTGACATGGATATTAAGGGGAACCCCGTGTCAAATTAAAAAAAAAATTGATGTGGGGGTCCCCCTAAATATCCATAACCAGACCCTTCAGGTCTGATATGGATTGGATATTAAGGGGAACCCCGCATCAAATTAAAAAAAAATTGACGTGGGGGTCCCCCTAAAAATCCATATCAGACCCTTTATCCGAGCATGCAACCTGGCAGGCCGCAGGAAAAGAGGGGGGGACGAGAGAGCACCCCCCCTCCCTCCTGAACCGTACCAAGCCACATACCCTCAACATTGGGAGGATGCTTTGGGGGTCTGTGACCCCTCAAAGCACCTTGTCCCCATGTTGATGAGGACAAGGGCCTCATCCTCACAACCCTGGCCGTTGGTTGTGAGGGTCTGCGGGCGGGGGGCTTATCAGAATCTGGAAGCCCCCTTTAACAAGGGGACCCCCAGATCCCGCCCCCCCCTGTTTGAAATAGTAAGGGGGTACAAAAGTACCCCTACCATTTCACAAAGAAAGTGTCAAAATGGTTAAATAAGACAAACACACTTTTGAAAAATTCCTTTATTAAAAATAAAAAAAATAAAAAAAAGATTCCAGCGGTGCTAATCCACTCTTGCTATCCAGCGACGGGTCTCCGGGGTCCAGCGATGGATGATCATATCCAGCGACGGGGATCTCTCAGTCCAGCGCTGTCCATACATCCTTCTTCTGTCTCCACGTCGGAGACACTGCAGAGATCCCAGCGCTGACGTTTCTTATATTAGGAGGGCGGGCCAACCGTCACCTGACCCCACCCCTCTGATGCTGGAGAGGGAAGCCAGGGGTTCCCCAGTGACGTGTGGGTGACCCCGCCCCCTCTGATGTAACTGAAACCTGCGTTACATCAGAGGGGGCGGGGTCACCCACACGTCACTAGGGAACCCCTGGCTTCCCTCTCCAGCGTCAGAGGGGCGGGGTCAGGTGACGGGTGGCCCCGCCCTCCTAATATAAGAAACGTCAGCGCTGGGATCTCTGCAGTGTCTCCGGAGTGGAGACAGAAGAAGGATGTATGGACAGCGCTGGACTGAGAGATCCCCCGTCGCTGGATATGATCATCCATCGCTGGACCCCGGAGACCCGTCGCTGGATAGCAAGAGTGGATTAGCACCGCTGGAATCTTTTTTTTATTTTTTTTATTTTTAATAAAGGAATTTTTCAAAAGTGTGTTTGTCTTATTTAACCATTTTGACACTTTCTTTGTGAAATGGTAGAGGTACTTTTGTACCCCCTTACCATTTCAAACAGGGGGGGGGCGGGATCTGGGGGTCCCCTTGTTAAAGGGGGCTTCCAGATTCTGATAAGCCCCCCGCCCGCAGACCCTCACAACCAACGGCCAGGGTTGTGAGGATGAGGCCCTTGTCCTCATCAACATGGGGACAAGGTGCTTTGAGGGGTCACAGACCCCCAAAGCATCCTCCCAATGTTGAGGGTATGTGGCCTGGTACGGTTCAGGAGGGAGAGGGGGCCGCTCTCTCGTCCCCCCCTCTTTTCCTGCGGCCTGCCAGGTTGCGTGCTCGGATAAAGGGTCTGATATGGATTTTTAGGGGGACCCCCACGTCAATTTTTTTTTAAATTTGATGCGGGGTTCCCCTTAATATCCATATCAGACCTGAAGGGTCTGGTTATGGATATTTAGGGGGACCCCCACGTCAATTTTTTTTAAAAATTTGACACGGGGTTCCCCTTAATATCCATGTCAGACCTGAAGGGCCTGGTAATTGAATTTAGGGGAACCCCCACGCTTTTTTTTTTTTTTTTTTTATCAATGAATGAATAAATTGTCGGCCAATGCAGAGAACACTCATTGAGTGTTCTCTGTATTACGGGACCCGACAATAGCCGCAAGTGATTTTAAAAGACTTTTTTTCCTGCACAAATGACACTTTGTGCAGGGACAGTTCTAAGCACCAGAAACATGCGCCCCTTCACAGGCATACTATAGATACCCCCCAGCTACTAAATTTAAAGGAATATTACACTTTTATTGTTTCACTTTAATCATTATTAAAATCACTGCTCCTGAAAAAACGGCCGTTTTTAAAACTTTTTTTTCGCATTGATCCATGTCCCCTGGGGCAGGACCCGGGTCCCCAAACACTTTTTAGGACAGTAACCTGCATATTACCCTTTAAAATTAGCACTTTAGATTTCTCCCATAGACTTGTATAGGGTGTTCCGGCTTTTCGAATTTGCTGCGAACAGCCCAAATTGTTCACTGTTCGCTGAACAGGCGAACAGGCAATGTTCGAGTAGAACATGAGTTTGACTCGAACTCGAAGCTTATCCCTAATCCTGACACCGTATTAAAGTGGTTGTAAACCTATTTACACCACTTGTGACTACATGTAAGCCTATAATAAGGCTTACCTGTAGGTACTGAAAATATCTCCTAAACCTGCATGGTTTAGGAGATATTTACCATATCCGCTTGTGCCAACATCATCGGCCCATGAGCTGTGAAGAAACTGCCCTCTGTGCTGTTTCTTCACTAGCAAGTGCCATGTCTGTTGGCTCCTGTGCTCATTTGTCACATTACTCAGGCCAGTCACAGAGCCAGACTCCATGGCCCTGGGAGGAAGAGGGGTGAAGATGAATGCGGCCACCAGAGGGGACACCGCAGGTTTAGTTTGCAGTTAAGTGCCACATAATTGGTTAGTATGCGATCAATACTAGCCCATTATGCTTTTACTTTTGCAGGGGGAAGCAAGAGAAAAAAGAGGAAGTAAAACCCATCAGGGTTTACCTCCTCTTTAAGCATGGTGTTGGGATGATTTAGGTGCTAACACTAGCCATTCACCTGACAAATCACTCCTGCAGCTGAACTTCCTGTCAAACCTGAGACTACATTCCCCCCCTGGTCCTAGGCAAATATGTCTCTGAATGGCAATTTGTAAATGGGGTCACCCTACAGGAGGGTCTGGGTGGCAATTTCCCCCCTGGTTGCTCTGATGCCCCATATAAAGGCCTCACTGCTTTCCTCAGGCTGTGCACACCCTCCATCCTCTCCCTGGCTCAGCCAATGGCGTCAGTAGCTGATCAGGCTCCTCAGCTCACTCCGCATGAAGAAGATAGTTTCAGGTGCAAAAGTTTGTAGGCTGTCGAGCAGCCGCTGATGGTGATGGAGGTTGGGGATGGCGGGCTGCTTGTTAACCTCATCAGCTGGTGTATGTTCCAGGACAGCACCGGGCCAGACCTGGGCACTTGCATGGAGGAGGAGGACACATGCATGGGGGGGTAGCATTTCATTTTTGGATCCAGGCAGAACAATGTCTTGGGCCAGCCCTGGGTGTGACTTCCCAGATATCAAGTAATTGTGCTGCAAGTTAGCTAAGCTTGCTAAGCTATTGCTAGACTTTCCAGGCTTCACAGGTTTGTTGCACAATTGCAACACATCTGTATTGCATGACTCCAGATCAACTTTCTTTGCAAACAATCTGCAAGTCTGCTGCAAGTTCTGGTTCAGTTATGTTGAGTAATAGTCATCCCACCACAGGGGGCACTGTGGCTAAAATTTAATCTTTGCTTCCTGCTGTGTGTAAGTTTTTTCTTTGATTGGTGCTGGGGCAGCCTTAGAATAACTTTGGGAGTGGTGTGCAGAGAGGTGAGTGGTAACTGATATGGAGTTCAGGGAGGTATAAATCAAGGAGTGACTAACCCTGATATCCCATTGGTGTAGCCAGGGCCTCTGCTAAGCCAGTATAACTGGCCTGTTGTACTGAGTCTGGCATAATCAGCTCTGCAGGGGGGCCCAGACAGCCTCACATACAGTCCATGCAAATTAAAAAAAAATAGCTTTCTAAAGTGCACCCTCACTCAGCTGCTAGCTCTAGCTTAGGAGAGTGTATTATGGCTATTTTCTGGGCCACTCTCTGATGATCTGTGCTGGTGAGAGTGGAGGGACTTTTTTTCATTTTCAGGAGCATGCGCAGTGCATTTCATGCCCACTCTACATGTTCCGGCTGCTTAAAGTTCCGGCTGCCTGCCGCTGCAGCTGCGCATATTTTTTTCCCTGGCGGAGTGATCTATCTTCAGCTACCCACTCAGTAGTCCCACAGAGAGAGATGGTGAGCGAGAGGCTAAAGGGATGACAGGCAGTGACGGCAGCTGACAGCATCCAGGAGGAGAGGGGAGGCTGGAATTCATTGTGGCTGCTGCAGCACAGGGATTCTTGAGGACGGTAAAAGATATACTGCACTGTAAATTTATATATTGTCACCATCTATAACACACAGGCAGGTGCAGGCACTCTATCATGACTGTCAGTGCACTGTCAGTGTGTCACATAACATAGATGTTGGGTGCTAATTTTGTTTACTTATTGGACATAAGTTAACAAAGGTCAGCATCCAACAGCCATGTTATTTGACACACTATGACAGAGACAGCAATGATAGAGCACCTGCACCTGTCTGAGTGTTATAATGCTGATGATCTTAACCTGTCTGTGCTGCTGTATGCTATCAAGGTTTCTTTCACAGGGTCCGGAATCCGCTTGTTCAGTGGGGATCTGTCCGCTGATCCCTGCTGAGCGGAGTGGTGTAGATGACAGGTCTGTGTCTGCTCAGCCTATGCAGAGCAGACACGGACATAGCCCGCTCTGCTCCAAGGATCGCTGGTGTACACAAACCAGCTGTCTGCTTACACCCGGCTGCCCTCCATTCTGATCCGCTAGATGGAGGTGAATGGATTCCCTTCCATTTTGTTTAGCGGATTGGATTGGAGGTAGGTGGGTGTAAATGGACACAAGTCTGTTTAGATCACTTTATAGTAGTGAATGGAGGGTCAGATCAGGTCCGCCTGAAAAATGGACAGGTGGACTTGATCAGACCTGTCGCGTGAACCCACACCTAACATTTTTTCCATTTAACTGCTTGCCACCTGCCCTCAGTTAATTTTCTGCGGCAGGGTGGCACAGGCGGCGTGGACAGCATACATGTACATCATCCAGCCTGTTTTAGGTTAGGGACGCGCATGCATGTGCCCTCTGCTAACCTACTCTGTCATTGGCTACAGTGGGATATTGTCAGTAGGTCCTAGCCAATGATTTATGGCTGAGTCATGCTGATCAGCTGCAGCCAATCACAGCACAAAGTCCTGTGTTTACAAACAGAGGGTTCCATACACAGATCAGCAATCTGGCTATTTACTGCCAAATCTGTTAGTAAAAGCAGCACATGTTACACACATGACACTTGTTAGGCGCACAATAAACCCCTTCATTGCCCCTTGATGTTAACCCAGCCAGGGCCATTAATATAGTGTACAGTATACAGTATTTTAGCTGATCACTGTATTAGTGTCACTATTGATGTCCATGTCAGTTAAGCCAGGGTAGAATCTATAGTTTAATAGATCGACTTGGGTTCAACCAGCCGGTCCAACTTTTATATGTGATTACTGTTTCAATGCGGGGTCTGGGGAGGGGCGGGGACAGGGGGGGAGCTGAGGGTAGGGTTAAAAGGGACCTGTTAGGTAGGCTGTACGGGGCCCCATGATTTCTATCAGCTGCCCTGGGTGTAGCACAATTTGGAATGTTTTATTTTTCCTTGTTTATATGCTGAGATTTAGCAGAAAATGTGTGTATTTAATGAGAGGTGGAAATAGAAACCACAAAGTCCTGGTGCAAGAAACCTGGTAGTTCAACCACTGTATAGAGGACTACAAATTCCAACAATACAGTAACAATGCAGAATAATGCCAGCTATAGGGGGTGTATATAGAGAGCCGTGCATTGTGTATAGAGATATGACTGCACTGTACTGTGTTGTAAAGAGATCCATGCACTGTACTGTATACAGGGACATCCATGCATTGTGCTGTATGCAGAGAGACCCATGCTTTGTACTGTATACAGAGAGATCCCTTTCATGGTAACTAGGAAAAGGTGGATACTTTTGCCACCACCTGTACTGGGCTCACCTCACTCTACAGAGGTCTCAGGCCACATGGCCTTTCTGGTCTAGGCATGCCTTCTATCCCTGACAGTAAAGCAAAAAGATGAGTGGATGGTTCCCATAGTACTGGTTCCTCTATTGTGCTGTATTGGGCTTGGTCTACAAATGGCTAGATTTTCCTCCTACTTTGTGTGCAATGTCTACCATTTCCCTCTAATTTCTATTGACGACTTCTGTAGCTTTTTTCCTGGCTGGCTTTTCTCTGCAATCTCTGTATTTATGCATCTATTGCCCCTCGATCTGAAAATGCAACAATTCCCATCATGGGATGCCCTGTATATTTGTGTATATGTAATAATAATAATAATAATAATAATAATAATAAAATAATGTGCTAATTCAAGAAGCTATGTAGCAAAAATAAACAAATATGCATGAATGACTATCCTCATAAAAAAAAAAAAAAAAAACACAAAACAAAAATTACAGTAATATGCAATAATATGCGATAATATGTGAAACAGTGATAAAGTGCACTAATTCAAGAGGCTAAACAGACAAAATAGATAAATATGCATAAATGACTATCCCTAATTAAAAAAAAAAATACAATAAAATGCGATATGTGAAACAGTTATAAAAGTGCGCAAATCAAAAGCAGATATTTTATTATTATTTTTTAGGTAAAATCAGATGAATGTCTGCTTTTGATTCAAGCACTTGTATCACTGTTTCACATATTATTGCATAGTATTGTATTTAAAAAAAAAATTAATTAGGGATAGTCATTCATGCATATTTTGTCTATTTTTGCTGCATAGCTTATTGAATTAGCTCAGCATTTTTTATTATTATTGTTACATGTACACAAATACACTGAGCATCCCATGATGGGAAACGTTGTGTTTTCAGATGAAGCGGCAACAGACGCATAAATACGGAGATTGCAGAGAATAACTAGCCAGGAATAAAGCTACAGAAGATGTCAACAGAATGTAAGAGGGAAATAGTAGACATTGCACACAATGTAGGAGGCAAATGTAGCCATTTATAGACCAAGCCCAAAACAGCACAATAGAGAAACCAGTAGTGGGGGAACCTTCCGCTCATCTCTCTGCTTTACTGTCAGGGATATAAGGCATGCCTAGACTAGAAAGGTCATATGACCTGTGAGCCGGTATAGATGGTGATAAAGGTATCCACCTCTTAGTAATTCCCATGAAAGGGATCTCTCTGTGTACAGCACAATGCATGGGTCTCTCTGTATACAGCACAGTGAATGGGTGTCCCTGTATACAGTGCAGTCATCTCTCTATATACACTGCATGGCTCTCTCTATACACCCCTATAGCTAGTGGTATTCTGCATTGTTACTGTATTGTTGGGATTTGTTGTATACAGTGGTGGAATTAACAGGTTTCTTGTACCGGGTCTTTGAGGTTTCTATTTTCATGTCTCGGTAAATACACACATTTTCTGCTAAATCTCAGCATATAAGCAAGGAAAAATAAACCATTCCAAATTGTGCTATACCAATTGGATATTAAGGTTAGTCACTCCTTGATTTCTACCTCCCTGAATTCCGTCAGATCTCATGGTTACCACTCACCTTACCACACACCACTCTCAAAGTGATTCTAATGCCCCGTACACACGACCAGACTTTTCAACATCAAAAGTCTGACGGAATGATTTCGGCAGACTATTCGAACGTGTGTGGGCTGCAGCGGACTTTTGATTTGCAAAAGTCTGACAGACTTTAGAAATGGAACATGTTTCAAATTTTTCCGACAGAACTCTGCCGGACCCAGAAATCCGCTCGTGTGTGTGCTAGTCTGACGGACTAAAACCGATGCTAGGGCAGCTATTGGCTACTGGCTATGAACTTCCTTATTCTAGTCCAGTCATACGTCATCACGTTCGAATCCGTTGGACTTTGGTGTGATTGTGTGTGGCCAAGTCCGTTCATTCGGAAAGTCCGTCAGAACTCTGTCAGAACTCCGTCAGAACTCCGTCGAAAGTCTGCCGGACTTAAGTCCTGTCGTGTGTACGCGGCATAAGGCTGCTCCAGCACCAATAAAATAAAAACCTTATACACAGCAGGGAGTAAGGATGAAAATTCAGCCACAGTGGCCCCTGAAGTCCCCAAAAGTAACTAATCCCCTGAAAATCAACGACAGGTTCAGCTGGATGTTTACACTTGCAACTAAAATGGCTGAAAAAAAGGTAGATCAGTGCATCAATTTTAGCAGAAAATTGATGGATTAATAAGCAGGTTTAGAGATCACATGATTACTAAAACTACCACAAAAAGGTACAACTGAAGGTCACAAGATGACTAAAGAGATACTGTGGATACATTCTTGGTTCAGGCCCAGTCTTTAAAGCAAAGGTTTATTGAAAAAGAATACGATCCAGTTAGCATTGATTGTGAATTACAAAAAAGGTCGTTATGACCGATAGAAGTTCCTTATTATCAACAAAACCTTCATGAGAACCCGATGAAACTTTGAAGTATTCCATGTTCACATCATTTTCAGTACAGTCAAAGACATTCAGGCTATTATTAATCGCCACTGGAATGTGCTTAAGAATTCGGATTCTGGAGACCATTTTGCCTGAACAAGCTAAGGTGACTTTTAGAGGAGCTCCATCTCTGATAGGTAGGGTTGACCCTAATGTTATCGATCCTCTGGAGCGTTCAACATTTTTTCATGATATGGTGGGATACTTTCCATGTAAGAAGTGTAAGGTTTGTCATTACAATTCCTGTGGGAGGCGTAGAACCTTGGAATTTAAGTCCAATGTGACCAATAACATTTAATCTATCAAGACATTTTGCACAAGTGCGACTAGGCATGTTGTATATACGATCACCTGCCTGTGTGGTAAGCAATACGTTGGTCGCACAATACATGCCTTTTCCGTTCGGGTGGGTGAGCATATTGCAGGACTTCTGAGTGGTGACACTAAATATAATGTGCCGAGACATTATAGACAGCATCATAATCGTGACCCGACGGGATCTCTGTTTCTTATTATTGACAAATATGTCCCTCCATGGAGGGGTGGAGCTATGACTTGTGGGGTTTCGTGGTTAGAAACTTTTTGGATTTATGAATTGCAGTCCCACTCGCCATTAGGTTTAAATGTTGAGTGGGATATCAATGCATTAATTAATCAATCTTGAGTAGTCGGAACTTGGGTGCAGGGGGTATCAATATATATTACTATTTTATTTTTATTTTGTTCCCTTTTCTTAATGTGGTAATAAATGTTTTTTAAGTTAATTATAATTAATTACATTGATCATTGTACATTGAACATTGTATGGTTTTTATATTATTGATTTTTTTGGCGTGGTTCCCATATTTAATTATGGCTCCAGTCATTATATTGAACGTATTATTTAAAACCATTTTTAATTATACACGTACATTTTGAGATTTTTTTGCACTAAAATTAACTTTTTAAGTGAATTTTTTTGGATATCATCTTCAGTGATAGTTAGACTGGCCTATCCCCGCTGTCAATGGCTTTGTGCAGGCGTGGGTATATATTTGCCTCCTGTTAGAGAGTGAGGTGTGTTCATTTTAATTCATTCTTATTCTTTATTTTAATTCTATTTGTATTCTCGCTTGAAATGTGGTTTACCCATGATATGCTTTAATGACATCCGGTGTTTATGTCATCAGCTGGGAATTATGGCTGACAGGTACTTCCGGCTTTTGGCTCATCCTAAAACAAGGCTTGCAATGCACGCCGCCAGCGTCATTTTTGGCTTGCCAGAAATGAACCAGATATCCGCTTATTACATCTGATGGTCACTTCCGAGGCCTTGGTTTGTTCTCAAACGAGACTTGGAACGTACACCGTCTGCGCCATCTTTGTGTACCCAGAAATTAGCCCAATTGAACGTTGGAAAATGTTTTGGAGCCATGATTCAATGGGGGAGCTCATTGCAGTATATAAAGGCAGTAAAAATGTCATGGTTATGCAGTGATCTTCCTGTTTGCTTACCTTCCCTCATGTGTTCAGACTGAGAGGCCAGCCACTTCCACCTGGTGGTTTTTATAACCTCTCCTCTAAGCATGACTCCACCCCAGGCCCTATCAGGGAACCTTATATTAACCTGTGCACTGCAAGCCAACAGTGCTGCTCAACCATTGTGTATTCCTTTGTGTGTTTAGCTTCCTGTTACCTGCCGTGTGCTCTTCTGTTGTTCCGTTACCGACTTTGGCGTGTCTTTGACTTTCCCTGTTTGCCTGTGATCCTGACCTTTTGGCGTGTCCCTGACTATTCCTGTCTGCTTGTGGCCCCGACCTTGGCTTTGTCCCTCACCATCCCTATCCTCCTGTTGCCTACTGTGGGTGTGAGCTGGGGGACCCTGGGGGTCGTGACCTGGAGCCAGTTGCAGCCAAGTCCATCCTCACCACTCGAGGCTCTGGTGAACACCTGCTGGCTCTTAGACTCTGCGCCCCAGGGAATCTTACGCTCTAACCCCAGTGGGACCTGTCTCCCGTCCGCAGCAGTCAGCCATAGGGTCCACAACCTTGTGGTGCACTCCTGATCCCTACGGTGTGCATCTGTCACCTTGCTTCAAGGTGACCTGACAAAAAAAGTGGAACAGTACCCCAGATGATGTCCCATAGGACGAAACGCATCAGGAAGGACTGCTGGTGCCACAGTTACTGCCATCTTTAAAGCGCTTGATCTTTCATCACTAAATGTGAGTGTTACTCTTTTTTAATAAATAAGCTGGAATTTTTAGTAGAATTACGGTATGTGCCCTCTTGTCCTTTTTCCTCTTTTCTGATTTCCTCATTAACTGTTTGAGTTCAATAGCTCATAATACACCATTGGGAGTTATTTAACGGTTTCCTGGAGTTTGTGGCTGTGGAATCAGAATGGTTACTATTCAAGTCTGATTGACCCAGTGGGTATACACCCATCTGTGTCCAATCGTTCCGGTAAGCCTCTTAACATCTATGGTGGTGGATCATCTATCATTTCACCTGTTGAACAACACTTGTCAGATTGCGTATTTTTGCTTCACCGTTTGAATCGCTATCCTGAGTCTGCAGTTGGATTTATTTTGGACTACATTAATGGGATTTTGGATGTTCCTTTTTTGACACTTACTGTATGATGATTTATTTTTATTATATTGTCACTTTTTTTTTGTATATATAGCACTGGTGCATGATTTATTAGCACTGTTTTTAATTTTTTTTTCTTATTCTCATTTGTCACTATTTTTATTTATATGTGATCCTGATTGAGCACTGCACTTTTTTTATCTCACATAAATATTAACACATAAAATATGTGTGCATGGAAGCATGTACCTATAGCCAATAAAGTAAAAGTAAAAATATTGAACACCTTATTTCGACCCAATACCCTGTTTTCCCATTAGACATCAGCTCTTCTTAGGATAATCTTTAACCTGTAATCTTTTATTATTTTCTAATGTATAGAACTGTTTAGTATCCAGTATTTACAGATTCCTTAGCTTGATATTAAAGCCAAGCAATGGGTCTCTTATAATACATTTAGTGAAATTCACATTGGCTGTTCTTAAACAGTGTATATTGCTCTACAATTTACTGGAACTGTCTGGAGATGAGTGCAATGATAGTAATGTAGCACAAGTTTCATTTATTTACAACAAGCTCTTTACTTTGATTGACACTTTGAATTAGGGTGAAATATGTATTCAATTCCATCTTGGAAAGGTCAATCACGCTTGGCTGTCACTGTATGCCTCATTGTAGCGAGCACTAATTCCAAGCTATTCAGAGATGTAACTGGTATAGAATTTAGGCTGGTTTATTTAATGGGCTGATTTAAGTGCATTTTGTTCAAATGTATTTCAAAGGTATAAATCGATCATCCTTAGGCAAGTTTCTTTAGCTAAAGCACACATCTTTTGTGTTCTGAAAGAATCACTGGATTAATAGATAGAAAATAATATCAGCTCTAAGATTCAATCAGGACATCTGTCACTTTTATCATCCAGCGAAATGTCCAGCATTTCAATGAGAACACCAGGGAAAGAGAAGATGCAGCAAAAGGACAATGTTCTAAGACAGAGCAACACCAAATGAATGATGTGATATTTTACAGACTTCATTTTGTATCACGCTAGCAGGTAGAACGCTAAAAGAAAATGACAGATTCAAGGAAATTACGGTTAACATGTTGTGAATATTCCGAACCCATGGTCCAGTTTTTTTTTTCTACTTTTGACCATTTTTTTTAGTGTATCTCACCCACCCTCAAAAAATAATTTATTGCAGCTTACCATACTTATACATAAATAATAGTGCGCTTCTGGGTACTATGCAAGAAATAAAATATTAAAAATATATCAATGTACAATCAAACAGTGAATTGAATAGTCCATAAAATTCAATATGGAATTAGGTCCACGTGCCAATAGCAACAAAAGCATATCGTGGAATGAAGGAGTATCTCATTATCCTCAGGATAACAATATATGCCACCAGGTGCCAAACCATGTGAATTGGTAAGAAATTCCACCATACACACTTGCCCTCCACTGTAGTTAAGCCTCTTACCAGATGGTTGCAATCCCCAATTACAGACATCAAACATACATGAGAAATTGTGGAACCCTCCGGGTGTCTCCAAATGGGATCAATATGGTCCACTGGGTGATACTCCCCAATACCAGTGCCAAAGGAACATGCACATAGCGTGAATATTGCTAGTACACATTTATTGTAATGCCGCGTACACACGTAGCCGACTATCCGGCGGACTTAGTCTGGCGGACTTCCCGCCAGACTGTCCGTCTGACTTTCTGAATGGGCTACTTGCCCACACACGGCACTTTTTCAGTGGACTAATATGGCGTACTAAGTCCGCCGTACTATCCGCCCTACTTTTGAAATGAAGGACTCGTCCACACACACGGAGGAAAGTCCGCTCATTTCGAGCGCGTCTCTAAGTAGGTGGGGCCCGCGAAGGAGATGTCGCTGGCCCCGCCACCTGGTATGGACTTAAAGGGGAACCCCAAAGCTGAAAAAAATCGGCGTGGGGGTCCCTCCAGGTCCACATCAGACCCTTGTCCGAGCACGCTACCTGGCCAGCCAGGAAAGGGGGGGACGAGCGAGCGGCCCCCCTCCTGAGCCCTACCAGGCCGCATGCTCTCAACATGGGGGGTGCCTTGGGGAAGAGGATGCTGGGACTGTGACATCATAATAGGCGGGGACATCATCCGGTGATGTCCCTATATAAGTCGCGCGCGCCCGGTCCCCGTCATTGTGAGCGGAGGGAGCGACGAGTCAAGATCTGAAGAGAAGAAGAGAAGAACAGAAGGCGGCGGCGGCGACGGCAACAGCGGCGACGATGACAGTGGCGACAGAAGACCGGGCCACCGCCTGTAAAAGAGCTATAAGAATGCGCGGTGGCCTGGCAGAAGAACCGAAGAGGGGGACAAGACCCCCGAAGTCGGAAGAAGGGCGGCGGCGAGGAAGAAAGCCGGGCTCCTCCACTAGCAAAAGAGCTAGAAGAAGATAGCGGAGGAGTCCGGCGAGAAGACCCCCCGAAGACGGAACACCCCCCGGAGCTGTGCAATAAACTATTTTTACCCTGTGTTGTGTTTTTTTTGTACTTTTTATTAAAGGGGGCTCCCGGATTCCGATAAGCCCCTCGCCTGCAGACCCCGACAACCAACGGCCAGGGTTGTCGGGAAGATTGGAGTGCAAAACTACTTTCTAAGTCCGCCGTACTTTCTGGTCAAAAAAGTCTGCCGGAGGCTACACACGGGAGGACTGTCCGGCGGACTTGAGTTTGCCGGACTTTTCCACCCAATTGTTTGCTCGTGTATATGCAGCATTAAAAACACCACAAGATACCACATGATCCAAGACAATAAAAAGCATTCAAAGAGTATAGAGCCCTGCCAACAGCTGGCATTAGCATGCGTGATAGCATCGCATGTTCGTGACCTCATGAAGCTTACCAGTCCTTAGCTGTGGTGGTTTAATTTTTTAAAGCTTTTTTTTCCTCTAGTGATTCTGAAATAATGCACCTTTTCGAGACTGATAATGCTTTCTTACCATATTGTGTCTGACCATAGCAACAGGACTGCCAAATGCTCCCCTCTTCTCTTCCACATAACATAGGGTGGAGTGTCTTTGTAGCCCTCAGAGGTAAGAGATGTAAAATGTTTTTGCACTTATTAAATAAATATAAAAAAGGGCTGTCAATGGTATATTTACCAAACCAAAATGGTGCAATTAAGGCAAGTTTATTGTTAGGGTTTGCAAGTTGTTTGCAAATTGTCATATGGACAACACCTGTGAAACATTATAAGGCTCAATTTTTTTAAGTTCCTAGAAACTGTTATTAGCATTTTTTTCCTGTACCTAGAAGCTAAATAATGTTATCCTATGAGGTTGATTTACTAAAAGCAAATAGACTTTACAAAGTGCACTTTGTCTGAGGTTTGTCCGTGAAGGTGCTCCATCCTTTTCCATCAACACGAAAAGCTATAACTTATTGCTTCAGTTTTGCTACAATAATCTTTGGGGAGCTGTATTCATGTCCTTAAAATGTCATAAATTGTATTCACAATAGTTGATTGTTTTAAACTACAGAGATATTAGTTAACACTTTTATAAACTAAGGGCCGGTTCACACTGCGAGCCGCGGCGAGGCGTCTCCGACTTCCTCGCCGCGACTTGCAGGGGGGGTCAGGGGCGACTTGCAGAGGACTTCTGCATAGAAGTCAATGCAAGTCGCCCCCGAAGTCGCCCCGAAGTAGTACAGGAACCTTTTTTCTGAGTCGGAGCGACTCGAGTCGCTCCTCTCAGAACGGTTCCATTGTACTCAATGGGGACGACTTGCGGGAGCGAGGCGAGGCGAGCCGTGTCGCCTCGCCTCGCGCCGCAGTGTGAACCGGCCCTAACTGATATTGCTCATCATACTTTAGCAGCCCTTAATATTTTCATTACAAATTCTTATTAATTACTGAGCTCCCCAGGCATGCTGGCTTATAATATTCCCCATATAGTTGAAGACCTCCTTAACCACTTAAGCCCTGGACCAATTTGCAGCCAAAGGACCAAGCCCCTTTTTGCGAGTCGACACTGCGCCGCTTTAACTGACAATTGCGCGGTCGTGCGACATGGCTCCCAAACAAAATTGACGTCCTTTTTTCCCATAAATAGAGCTTTCTTTTGGTGGTATTTGATCACCTCTGCGGTTTTAATTTTTTGCGCTATAAACAAAAATAGAGTGACAATTTTGAAAAAAATGCAATAATTTTTACTTTTTGTTATAATAAATATCCCCAAAAAATATATAAAAACATTGTTTTTCCTTAGTTTAGGCCAATATGTATTCCTCTACGTATTTTTGGTAAAAAAAAACACAATTAGCGATTATTGATTGGTTTGCGCAAAAGTTATAGCATTTACAAAATAGTGGATAGCATTTTTATAATTTTTTTATTACTAGTAATAGCGGCGATCAGCGATTTTTATTGTGACTGTGACATTATAGCGGACACATCGGACATTTTTGACACATTTTTGGGACCATTGTCATTTATACAGCAATCAGTGCTATTTAAATGCAGTGAAGGAGTTAACCACTGACCCAAGGTGCAGTGTAGGTGTTATGTATGACGTTATGTTTTTTTTATTGTAGGGGGCGTGGGCTGGCATGTGATGTCATTGATCGTCTTTCCCTATAAAAGGGAACAGACGATCGGTGACAGCCACAGTAGGAAGCATGGGGCAGGTTTGTTTGCACAGACATCTCCTCGTTCTTCAGCTCTGTGACCCGATTGCGGGACACCATCGGCGATCAGGTCCGCTGGTCCCGCGGCCACGGTCATGGAGCTCAGGACCGGGTTGGGAGAGCGCCGCCGGCGGCGGCACGCTCCCGACCCATGGCTGGGCACTTAAAAAGCAACGTACAGGTACATGCTTGTGCCCAGCCGTGCCATTTTGCCGACGTACATCGGCGTGAGGTGGTCCTTAAGTGGTTAATATAATTTTATATCCATTTATCTAATGACGACATTAAAAACAAATAGAAACAAATCAAATCTCAGATTTTTTTTTTCTCTTAGAATGCCAACAGACTTTACATAGTCTTTGTCTGATGCCTGAGGTTTTAACTGAATTGAGTGACAGCTAGATTATTAATAGATTATAAGCAACCACAGCAGATAAACCTGGTAAAATGTCTTTATTTTCAGCTGTATATCTGCATGTTCATTGAATATAAGCATTCGTGCATGTGTCAATCACCAATGTTTGATATTATCCTGGAGTGTTTGCAATTTAAAATGTTTCTCCTCTGTGAAAGAAATGTTAAACTCTGTATATACATGTATTTTGATTGTGTATGGTTTGAATAATGCCGGCGACACCTTTGATATGACACTAAAAGCCACGTACACAATATCGGATATTCCGCAGACAAAACCTCTGACTTTTTTCCGAAGGAGTGTGCCTGGATTTTGTCTTGCATACAAACGGCAAGGAGTTGTCGGCCAACAAACATGAACGAAGTGACAATGTTGTTTTTCAGCTCTTTAGTGCCAACCTTTGGGCTCCTTCTGCTAATTTTGTGTTAGTAGAAGTTTGATGAGTGTTAATTTGCGCTTTTCATTTCTTGCTTTTCATTTCTTGCTTTTCATTTCACGCTTTTTCAGTTTGTTTCTGAACTGCTGTTTGTCAACCAGACATGTTGCAGAATCAGAGGAGATAACGTGTTATTTTTTATTGGCCTTGGAGTTATTGCTTTGACCCAAGTCCAGTCCAGGAATAGGAGGAGGAGGATTTCTTGGACCAAATTGTGACCAATTATGTCATATGTCTTTGCTGCGGGAGCTCCAGGAGAATAATCCAGATGATTTTTGGCATTATCTCCGGAATGATGGACCCCTACTTTCACCAATTCTTGGCATTGATGACCCCCTATATTAAGAAGCAGGACACATGCATGAGGCTTTTATTTTATTTTTTGGCTGAATAATGATTTGATTTGCATAGAATTCCCTTTTTGGTTAAGTTCTATTGGCAGATAGCATGTCTAATTTTATTTGTTTTGTTGTTGTTTGTTGTTATTTCTGTTTTTATTGCACAATAAAAATATTGTGGAGAATAATAATTGGCTATGTGTTTTACTTCAAATGACAGTTTGGGAGTAGGCAGCTACATTTAAAAAAAATACAATGTAAAATTAGCAAGGAACACCAACATAGTTGTATCTTTGATCTAAACTATGGGATAATGGTGTTGTGGTAACTTGCCCAAAAAAACAACAACAAAAAAAAACATAATAATATTATTATTGATATCACTAGAAAATAAAAGCCTTTTAAAATACGATTGGCAGAACTCCATCAGTATCACCAGAAAAGCAGCTTCATTGCTATCCCATTAAAGAAGAAGAAAATGTGCGCTGCATTTCAATATTTCATAATTTTCCACGTCACGAATGTCAATTCTCCATTACGAACGTTAGTTTACAAGACCAACTGCTTCCAGCTTGCCCTTGCTTCAGAGCATGCGTATTTGTACTTTGGACATTTGTCTGATTGGGCTTGCCATCCAACATTTGTCCACGGAAAATCCGACAACAATTGTCCAATGGAGCTTACAAATGGTCGGATTTTCCGCCAACAGTTTGTCATCACACATTTCCCATCCAAAAATCCAATCGTGTGTTTGCACAATGTAGGAGAGCAACTCCCATTTTGATTTAAAAAATAGACGTATTAGTATAGTCCACCATCCATGGGACAACCATTACGCTCAGCTGGGTCCGAAAGCCGGCTGCCTGTTTATCCACACGGAATCCAGGAGAGAGGACTGGAACACTCTTGGAGTGCAGTATCAAACGAGATGATATCACAGGACATGCCACAACACGTTTCCAAGCATGCGAACTGGTGGCGGCTGGACAGTGTGCGCTCGTTTTCAAGCTGAGTGGAGACACCAGTGGACCCAGCTCAGTGAAGACACCAGTGACACAGCGTGACAGTTGTGCCATGGACGGTGGATAGAACCATCTTTGGTTCATCTGATATCTGGGGTAAGCATCTGAGTAACTACCACAGCTGCCAAAATTGTATGTACTCTCCTCTATGTTATCCTATGTACACTCGTTTATAGTAGTTTAGAGGCAGTTGAGGTTACTGGCATTTTTTTGAAAGCAGAAAAATCATGTTCAGGACCTTAGTTTACTGGTATTTCTAAACCCCAAACGTTTGTAACTGCACTATCGGAGCCTTTTTTTTTGTTTTTCTTGGTAAATCCATTGGATGTTTACATCTCATCTGTGGAAAGGAACACTGACTGATGTACAGTGTCTGGCCCTTGGAAGTGCACCTTGGATGAGCCTCCCCAATAGATGCTGGCCGGTCACTCGTAAGGGAAGCACGTGAGATCATAACAGCGATCCCACGATTCTACTAAGCCTTGTTTGACCCCCCTGAACAAGGGCGGTCGCTGGCTTTCTGGTAAGCCTCCATTTTTACTGTAAGGTGACGGGCAGCACAAGTGGTGGAAACTTATACCCTGGGCTTTACATTTGGAAATTTCCTTTTTTTGGATGTTTTCGCTCATGAAATGGTCTTGTGTTTAAGGCACGTTTTTTGCTGCTTCATGCACTAATCCTATCACTTATGGACTATTTTCATTGCATATTTATATTTTTTCATTTATATTGTTTCACCTATACTTTTGAATATTAAGGACACCATATATTGTATAACTTCATTACATTTATGTTCATTCCATTATATTAGCATTATTAGCACATTATCCTGCGCTGCACTTTTTTTCTTTATTTATATTTCTTTGTGTCCTATGTTGGGATTATAGTGCTTAGCTGCAGGATACCCTCACGGTTTTTTGTTTACTCACTTTTTTATACACTTAGCGCAATTCTTTTTCTTTTTTAACTCGTAAAACTGCATTTATGCGAATTTGCGTTTATAAGTGTTTTTAGGGGAAAACCTTTCTGATCATTTTTGAATATAAAAAAAGAAGTTGAAGAAAACACAAATTTCACTACATGCTGTTGCCTGCATCAATGGATGAGTCCAGTAGTGATGAACCTCTCACAAAATTTCCTCCTACGTCTTTAGAGCCTCAGCAACATCAGGAGCATTTCCTCACACATGCTCATGATGGGATCCATAATAAAAACACAAAAATAAGACAGCTATCTACAAGCACACTGCTCTCTTCACTCACAGAATGGCTGAAATCGGTAATAATTTACTTGTTTTGCATGCATTGTGGGCATTTGAGAGGGACTCCTGAGATTATCTTTAAAAAACGCTTCTAACTTCAAACGTTCATAGCTGCTGCTAAACTTGCCTAAACTCTGTATGTAAAACTGATGTTTTTCACTGACATTTCAATTCCAGCTGTCAAGTTTCAAGTGAAAACGGTTTTCAACTGCTCTGTGTACATGAGCCCTTACAGAGATAACAAACTCAGGATATTAGAGCCAGACTGGGACGGGGGGACCGCACAGGGAGGGGGATTAGTGAGGGAGGACCGTTCCTTTCTCAGTAGATAAAAGCTGTCAGCGGGGATAGGGGGAGAGACCAAGATTTCTGCAATTGCTGTCCATCACTAATCCACCTCCCTGTGTGGGCCCCCCTGTGTGCCCGGGGCCCCTACAAGAGGACTGGCAGCCCCCACTATCAGCAGCCCTCCCGAGTTTTATAATGCTTTTTTCACACTCCCTCAATATGTAATAACGATTTCTGATTTAAATTTGGTTGTAATGCTTTTGATGGTACCAGGAAAATCCAATTGCCTCCTCCCTACTCTTCCATAGTTATATGCCTATTTTATCGATCAAAACAAGAGTTGCTCTCCTACATTGTGCTTAATAAATGTTTAATCAGTCTGCACTTAGAGGCGCCTCTGCATCATTTTTCTTTTACACGATACCTGGACTATTTGTAAGTGACTTTTTTTACTCTTTCGATCTTGCTTTTTTTTTTTTTTTAGTTTTATACAGTTGCTAAAAGGAACAAATTATAAACAACCATTGCGCCAATTTCTAATTTCTATTGGCAGATAGCATGTCTAATTTTAATTGTTTTCTTTTTTTTAATGCACAATAAAAAAATTGTGGAGAATAAAACTTGGCTATGTGTTTAACTTCAAATGAAAGTTTGGGAGTAGGCAGTTACATTTTAAAAAATTCAATGTAAAGTTGACAAGGGGCACCAACATAGTTGTATCTTTGATCTTAAAAACTATGGGATAATGGTGTTGTGGTAAGTTGCCCAAATAATAATAATAAAAAAGCATAATATTATTATTCTTGATATCACAAAAAAAAAGCATTTGAAAATTTGTTTGCAATAACTCCATCAGTATCACCAGCAAAGCAGCTTCATTATTATCCCATTAGAGAAGAAGAGAGTTGTGCGCTGCATTTCGAGATTTCATAATTTGCCAAGTCACGAATGTTAATTCTCCATTACGAACGCTAGTTTACAAGACTAACCACTTCTGGCTCATCCTTGCTTCCGAGCATACGTGTTTGTACTTTGGACTTTTGTCCGACGGACTTGTGTACACACGCTCGGAAAATGCGACAACACATATTTGTCCGTGGAAAATTTATAAACATGCCATCCTACATTTGTCCGCGGAATGTTGGCCAACAATTGTCCGATGGAGCATACACACAGTTGGATTTTCCGCCAACAGCCTGGCATCACAAATTTGCCATCGGAAAATCCAATCATGTGTATGAGGCTTTAGGGCCGCGCAGGTGACAGGATCAGAGAGCGGACTCACTGGACTCAGCAGCTACGTTCAGAGTCCCACTTCCTCTGCCTCCCCAGCTGTGCCTGCCTCCTCCGCTGACCTCATGCCCGCTTCCCCAGCTATATCCGCCTCCTCCACTGGCCTCATGCCCGCCTCCTTCACCAACCACATGCCTGCCTCCTCCACCTCCCCACCTCTGCCTTGTGTTCCCCGGCCAGGCTAACGAGGAAGTCAGTGGGCCATGGCTGTGCCATCTAGGCAGCAGTGCACCCTAGGTGGCTGCCTAGTTAACCTAGCGGGAACGCCGGCTCTGCTTTTAAGTGAGGTTTGGCAGGTATTTCTAGATCAAAGGAACGTATTAATAGAATTAGAAATGTTTTGGCTTTTAATATAGTTCCCATATATTTTTCAACTGTACATTTAAAATGTTACTAAACCCAGGACCCTGCTTCACTATATCTGGTCTCCAACAGTACACGGAACATGGAAATGCAATTATTTTAGTAAATATAAACTGATAAATACCTTTTCTCATCCGCAGTATATAGAAGTCTTGTGACTTCTATTAGTGTCTGGTAAAGCTTGTAGAAGGAGTTTTCCAGACCCCTGATGCTCTGTCTGGACAGTACTGATTGGCCCTGTGCTGATCACATGCACCCATGTAACAAGAAAAAAAAAACACTAGCAATGCACACCAAACTGAGCATGTGAAGAGTGACTCTAAGGCTCTGTTCTCTCAGGAGAGTGATTGGGGACAGTAAAAGAAGGGTAGGATCAGAGAAGACAGGATTAAACAGCCTTTTTACACAATGTGGAGGATTAACCCCTCAAATTTCACAATAGAAGCAATGAAATTGGAACTTCTCATCCATAATTGTTTGTGATAGTAGACTTAGAAGCCTGACAGCCTTTTATGTAAACAAATAGTAAAACCACTAGTTTGTTCATGTAATAAAATCCAATTATTTTCTACATATTTCTTGTCTGTGATCCATTCAAAGTCCCATTTCTATGAGGAAATTGGTTTTACTATATATATATATATATATATATATATATATATATATATATATATATATATATATATATATATATATATATATATATATATATATATATATATATATATGGGATCAACAGACAGTTTTCCATCAGTTAACAAAGGCAAAACTTTCTTTACTTTATGTAAACAAACAGCAGGTTCTGCATGCTGTTAGGAACCCAGTAAATCCTGAAATTTCTGTTGTGATCTGTGAGGAATAATTACTCCCCAGTACTTGCAGATAAGTCAGAGAAGGCTTGTTTTAAAACCTTTATACCGCGCTTTGTAATCGTGTTAAAATCATATGTGCAATGGGTGTTTGAGTGCCATTAATTCTTACTGGAACCCCAAATGTGGTGGGATTTTGCCCCAATTGTTGTGTGTCAAAACATGTGAACAATGAAGGCCATGAAAAAATGCACAGCTCAGGGCCAACATTTTTTGATCTTATTTCATGTGACAAACACACATAGGGTAGCCCATTCAAGTGAATGGGTAGACCTGTACGTGATAAGCAGAAATGTATGTAAATCGTGAGCATTTTTACAGCTAAAAAAAATTATCTTAAACCCCACTAGTTCTGTTTTTTTTTCCAGCCAGAAAATGCCCCTGCCAAAAAACGCTGATAACAGCCTATGCGTTCAGAAAAAAATGCCTGAAGCCTTACTGCTCTAACATGATCACTGTAACACTTGCCCTAATGTCTTAGTAGCCAAAAAACAAAAGAAGAAAAATATTGTAAAGCTTTGTTGGTTATGAGTTAAAGTGTTACTAAACCCACAACAGTAAAATCAATCTGTATCTACAGTAAAGAATGCTTATTACTCTCACTGTGGAACCTAAGGGGTTAATCCTTTGCATTGTGTAAAAAGACTGTTTGATCCTGTATTCTCTGATCATCTCCTTCTTCCACTGACTCCAACATATTTCCTGATTTACAGAGCCAGGGGACAAGCTGCACATGCTCAGTTTGGTGTGTGGGAGGCTGCATGTGATCAGCACAGGGCCAAATACCTTCATTCATTGGAATATGGGAAAAGGAATTAGGAACACGTTGGGGGGAGCAACAATTGAGTAAAGTCCTGAGAAATGTACATGGCTTTGCAATAGATATAAACACAATCAAAATGAATAATACATGTTTAGCAAGAAGATATATAGCATCTGTAAAAGCACAAAAACACCAACCAGAGAAATCCCCACTGTGTTGGATGGGTTGTAATTTGAGAAGCACAATGACCCACATAAGGTGGGAATGTTTGAAAATTAGGGAATATTGGCAGAAGGTACAACAATATATAAGGGAGATTAAAGGTATGGAAACAACTGATGACAGGTGGGAGTGTTTATTTCATAGCACTAATAAAAAAAAAAAAAAAACTATGTAAAAATACAATATTGCCACACTTAATAAATGTAGCAATTGCGGCAATACCAAAGAAATGGCTAGACCCAGAAAGTCCCACAATAAGAGACTGGTTCAAAAGAATTTATATATATATATATATATATATATATATATATATATATATATATATATATATATATATATATATATATATATATATATATACACAAAATGGAGTATCTTAGTAGAAAAGAGGAAGGCCATACAGAGAGACTCTCAAACATCTGGGAAAAATTGATAAAATTTAAAGAAACTAGGAAATGTACAGATATATAGGTAAATAGGTAAAGAGGGTAGATTGAGAGGGGTAAGTCGGGAAGAAGAGGAGGAGGCACATTAAAGGAAGAAGAGATGGAAGCGGGGGGGGGGGGGGGGGCAGTAAGAGGGTGTGATTATGTATTTATAAAATTTATACTGGAAATCAAATTAAGTTTATATTAAAAAAAAGAAAAGCACAGGGCCAATCAGCACTGTCCGGACAGAGGGTCAGGGGTCCTGCATTCTCATATGACAATCATGGGAAAGTGGAAATTCCTCTAGACACTCATAGAAGTCACCAGACTGCTCTAACTGCTGATGAGAAAAGGTATTTACCAGTTTATATTTACTAAAACTATTGCATTTCCATATTCTGTGTACTGTGGGAGACCAGGTATAGTGAATGCATGCTCCTGGGTTTAAGAGCACTTTAAGTGTAGACTAATTTTGCAGCTGCTAACAAATAATTTTACTCAATGTTTTACTATACACAACAATGGTCTCTACCTAAAATATAAAAAAGCAGTGTTCTGAAATTGAACAAAATTGCCATCTCTTGCAGTTATAGCTGTGTGATTCAGAGAAGATCTGTGCATGAAAACAAATGTTATGAAAATCTAAGCATTATTCACATAATTCTGGTTTAAGAAGCCGCCGGAATGATTTTTTAAATTTGTCTCCATGAGATCAGAAGACATGAATTATTGGTAAATTAAAGTATAGAGAAGAGAATACAGGCATCTTCACCTCTGAATTATTTCCTATATATGAAATATATACATAGGATGAAAGAAACATTAAATAGAATGACCTGACTGAGGTTTAAAGTGAACACACATTTGTTCTAAAGCAATTGAGATCAGAAGAAATACATTAATACTAACTATATCAAGGCATAGTCAAAACATGTTTCCTCCTATGCCATGACAGTTGAAGTATTTCTTATTATGGTGCTATGTTACAATTATGATCAAGGTTTTTTTTTATCATTTAGGAAACACCCAGGGCAAGTCTCATATGTTAATGCTAAAGTTCTAATAAAATGAAACAGATACTTCAATCAACATAAAAAATGAAAGTAATGCCGCATACACGCGACCGGACTTTTTGACGGACTAGGTCCGACAGTCTTCCCGATGGACTATCTGAACGAACACACTTGGCCACACACGACCGGACTAAGTCCGTTTGAAAAGTCTGTTCATTTTGAACGTGATGACGTAAACGGGACTAAACAAAGGCGTTCAATAGCCAGTAGCCAATAGCTGCCCTTGCGTCGTATTTGATCCGTCGGACTAGCACACAGATGAACGGTTTCCCTGATTTTTAGTCTGTCGGACTTGAGTCCGTCGGATATATTTGAAACATGTTTTATTTCTAGGTCCGTCTGACTTTTGGGGATCGAATTGTCCGGCGGATTCCGATCCGCCAGACCAAGTCTGCTGGAAAGTCTGATCATGTGTACGCGGCATTAAAGTATATAAAAAAAAATATTTTAAAGCGGTTCTTCACCCTAAAGGGGAAGTTCCGCTAATCTGATCCCTCCCCCCCTCCGGTGCCACAATCGGCACCTTTCGGGGGGAGGGGGGTTGCAGATACCTGCACCCACTTCCGGGACAGACCGCCGCAAACCCCCACAGATGACCCCCCCCGTTGTGTTCTGGGAAACACACAGTTCCCAGGACACAGCGGGGACCAGAAGAGACGCGCAGCGCGACTCGTGCATGCGCAGTAGGGAACCGGGTAGTGAAGCCGCAACGCTTCACTTCCCGATTCCCTGACAGAGGATGGCGGCGGGGGCAGCAGAGAGACGAGCGATCGCTCGTCATCTGCCGCCGACGTCGCTGGACCCTGGGACAGGTAAGTGTCAATTTATTAAGAGTCAGCAGCTGCAATATTAGTAGCTGCTGGCTTTTAATATATATTTTTTTAGGTGCAGAACCACTTTAATTACTTACTTACAGTGTAAACATCACAATATTAAAAGAGAAGTTTAGGAATAAAAACAAAAATACTAACTTAGGTGATTCTATTCCCTGCCACCTTTAAGAGAGAACCAAGTCACACACCGATGATCATCCGGTTCTCAGTCCTCAGTCTGCAGAGAGACATTACCTGTCAGTCACCGGCCTTCTGCTCTGCCCTTCCAGTACTCACTGCAGCACTGGGCTGTGGAGGAGATGGGAGCAGCTGACTATGTCTCCCAGTGGCATGCTGAGAGGCTAAGCCAGCTGCCACTCAGAAATCTGTGTGGATTCCAACTTTAACCATCTCCGGGAGGTTTACCCCCCGTTTATCACCAGGGCATTTTTTGCGATACAGCACTGCATTATTTTAACTGACATTTGTGCGGTCATGCGACCCAAATAAAATGGATGCCCTTTTTTTTACCACAAATAGAGCTTTCTTTTGGTGGTATTTGATCACCTCTGATTTTTATTTTTTATTCTATCAATAAAAAAATCAATTTTGAAAAAAAAAAAAATATATATATATATATAAATATATATATATATATATATATATATATATATATTTACTATCTGCTATAATTTTTTTTTTTAAATCAAAATTCTTCATCAATTTAGGCCAATATGTATTCTGCTACATATTTTTGATAAAACAAATCCCAATAAGCATATATTGATTAATTTGCGCAAAAGTTGTAGCGTCTACAAACTATATATTTTATTTACTAGTAATGGTGGCAATCAGCAACTTATAGCGGGATTGTGATATTGTGGTAGAGCTAACTGCCACTTTTACACTTTGTGGGGACCAGTGATCAGTGCTAAAAAACATGCACTATCACTGTACTAATAAAACTGGCAGGGAAGGGGTTAACATCAGGGGCTATCAAAGGGTTAAATGTGTTCCTAGGGAGTGCTTTCTAACTGTGTGAGGGGTGCTTGTACTGTAGGATGGCAGAAATTGATGTTTCTGCTTAGCAGAACACAAGATCACTGCCTTCCCTTGTCACAGAATGGTGATCTGCCTTGTTTACATAGGTAGATTGCCGGTCTGCCTGTGTCTCGGATGATCAGCGAGTCCCAGTGGACATTGCATCTCCCAGACCCGCTGATTGGCTTCTGCTGTGTCCAATCACAGTGGCAGTGGGTTGCGGGTGGCTCACCTGCCCCCAGACCAGAAAGTGTTGAATCACGTACCTGTATGTAATTCTGCACAGAGCGGCAGTAAATATGCATTGATCCAGAGCCTGGACTAGATCAGTGATGTCAGCGGACAGTGGTCTTTAGCCCACTGTTGGCTTAAAAGGGGTCAAAGGAGTGCAAAACGAAGTGCACTACTGCGATCCATAGGAGAAGTAGGGCCAAAAGCTCCTGATAGGGAGGCCCCACTTCTCCTTTAGGTAGTTAGTGTTAGTGTATTCCCCAGCAACTCCCCCCCCCCTTGTATATCACAGTCCTCTTCTCTTCTGGGATTGCTGAATAACTATCTGTGCTGGCCCAGCTCCTGTGCCCTTTCCCTCAGCTCTATATAGGAAGGAGCAAAGTGGAATACTGTAGAGCAGGGGTGTCAAACTCAATTTTATTGTGGGCCGCATCAGCATTATATTTGTCCTCAAAGAGCCAATCATGTCTGTTACACTATATAACTTTATCCAGGACTTTTTTTTCTCAGACAATAGATGCAGAAAGCAACCACGTCCCTTTGTTGAATTGCATCAAATGTTGTGGCCAAATGTAACTAACAGTTGGAGGATCTTAAAGGGTCAATATATACCAAGAGTGCGTTATGTGCAGAGCTTAGGGGTATGCTATGTACAGAGTGCAGTTTCAGGGGTGCCCTATGCAAGTGGTATAGATTTCAAGGGTGCACAATATACAAAGTGCAGAGTTCAGGGGTTTGCTGTGTACAGAGTGCAGGGTTGAGGCGTGTGCTACAAACAGAGTGCAGGGTTTAGGGGTGTGCTATGCACAGTGTTCAGGGTTCAGCTCTCTTTCACAGGCTGTCTGGATCTCACATCTCACAGCTCTGAGTCTGATGTGGTTGCTGACATTATATCACAGGGCCTTTGGATGTCTACAAATAAGAGGATTTTCCAAGGAAATAACATGCTAAATATGGTAAATGTACATATAATCTTAAGGGAAGATTTAAAAAAAGTTTGTCAAAAGTGTCTTTTTAATAGTACTTACCACAAGGTTCTAGGTTGTTTTATATGTGGCTAGTCTTTAAGTACTTTAGCCACAGGTAGTAGGGCCTCTGCAAAACAAAATATGTGTTTCTGTAACATCGTATCTAATTGAACTGTTTTAACATTTAGATTTTTGTTGCATTCATTTGCAAATGTATGTAAAGCAACATTGCCATGTCAAGGCATCTCAGCAATGTGCGGTCCCTAACTCTAAAATATTTGAGCTCCCAAATTTCAACATTCATATTGCAATGTATATACTGAAAACAGGCCTACCAGGAGGCAGACCCTTCCTCCTTAGATATGTTTACATCTTACATCTACCATATTAACAATTTTATGCAACAAAAACCTATACTGTTAACCTGTTATTATATATTACGCAAAGAAAAAAAAACATGTGCATTTCTGTAATACAAGCACAATTCCAAGTTGATTTGCCAGAAATCCAATGTGCTTTGCTGGGCTGAAATCCAAAATGGTGTCGTCAGCAAATACAGAACTTTTTCTATACTCTCTTCCTATGTGTTCCTATCCACCAGTGTTCATTTTGGCAGCAAATTTGACTAAAATGCCATTTTAGTTTTAGTCGTCTCAATTGTTTTAGTTTTAGTCGTGTTTTAGTCGACTAAAATAGTATTCATTTAATAGACTAAAATGTTTTAGTCGACAGAATTAACACTGCTATCCACATGTATGCACTGATGTCTTTCTCAGAAAAGCATTACTTCTGCCTTGATTCATAACAACCCACCTACACTCCGGGGTTGATTGACTAAAAGTAAATAGGCTGTTCACTTTGCGAAGAATATCGAAGGAGGAGAGGGAGATTTGAGGGTAAACATTGCTAATGCCTTTACATGGTCTTTTAACAGATTAATTGGGTATTTTGTGTTGACTAGTGTACCTCCATTTTGCTCATTATATATTGAAATTTTTTGCCACAAAAGCTCTAAAGTTATTTATGTTTGGAGTACTTTCACCCTTGGGAAAATGGGAAAAAATGTCTTGAGCCTTAATGCGGTAGATGCTCTTCTAAGCTAGTAAATTATCTAAAGGATCAGCCTGCCCACGTGTGCAATATTTTTTTAATGGGAATCTGGTGGTTTGAGTCAGCCTCTGGCTTCGTACAGGTGTATGTCTGAGAATGCAGAGGATGCATTGAGATTAAAAAAAATAAAAATCTATAGACTTTAAAACCACATCAAATTTGCTTCTTCAGAATCACCTATTTTATATTTATTTTTTGAGACTTGGGGTTTTCCAGTTCCAGGCCTTTCCACCTCTCCAGCCAGCAATTGTTCAACAGTTGGGTTTAGTACTCATAATATATATATATATATATATATATATATATATATATATATAACATAATTGTTAGCACTGCTGTGCACAATTTCTCTATAACAATAATTCAAAGTACTTTAAACTTTACCTTGTATTGCAAAATTGCAAACCTTATATAAGAAAATTGTACTACACTGACAAATAACTGTTAAAATCAACGAATAACTATGCCAAGTATTCAGCAGTTACATCGCAAAATGAATGCATGCATTGATAGTAGTTATAGTTCTACAAAGTGCTCATATAAGTACAACAGCCACAAAGATCATAAATGATCTTCACCAACTGCAAAACTCTGGATCCATCTTGTATAAATTCATTACATAAAGTGTGCAATCCGCCGAGGACCAGCTGGACAAACTCTCACCATCTTAGTAGGACCTTTAAATTATAAAAGGTCAAAATGGAAAGTTTCCTTTTCAATCAATCACCCGGAATTTAATACAATGGAGGCTTAAAAACCTTTTTTTCACATCAGAGCGAGCTTCAGGGAGGGAGTTACAGTGCTGCTATTCAGAGAAAAAACAAATAGACCATAGTGCTTTCCGTATACAATATAAAACCACATCATTTATTAAAAATGCATTCACATATAAATAAATCAAGATAGCATTCTACAAAGACTTGGACAATCCCCAGACGATGTCCTATCGTGACGAAACGCATAGGATGAAGCCTGTGACGCTGATGTCATCACATTTTCCCTTAGGTGATTGATGGAAAGCAGGCAAGCGGTAGGAAGTCTGTGGAGACACCGTTATCTCTATCTTTGACCCACATTGCTACAAACGCTTATCTTGGATGACATTTCTTGTAAGTGCAATATTTTATGCTTAATAAATCACTTTTTATGAACAATTACACTGTGGGAGCAATTTCTGCTTTTGTCTTTCGAGTGTCACGATTTTAGAGGATACTATAGAAGTTGGCATAGGTTCCTGGGAGACCTGAATTGGCAAGACCACCTATGGTAGTCATTTGTAGTCGGTAAGGAGCATTAATTCTCACTTGGGTGTGCTATTACCTTGGATTTAGGATCTGGACTCACTTTCCTTCCATTGGATTATTTTTTTTCACTTTATTTGGACTCTGATTCTTTATTATAATATTTTTCTTCTTTGTTGCACATTTTTCTTATTGAGATTCTGTTTTTATTCTACTGTGTACTCGATTGGTTTTTATATCTGTCATTGAAAATGTATAATTTTTTGTAGCATATTTTTTCACATATTATTTGCTTATGGTATCTGCATTTGTTTTGATATATGAGAGTTTTTTTTACCATTACCTCACGTATTAATTGATTATTTTACAATTTTCTAACCATTTATTATTTGCACAAATTTACTGTGGTATCTGCTTTAATTTTGCTAGGTGAGAGGTTTTTCACCATTACTTTTATTGTATTTATTGATTTATTTTGATTTTAATTTTTGCCCATTAGATACTATTTGTTCATCACTATATAGTAATTCTCATGGGGTGTACAATATTGTTTTCTTTAGTTTGAGAGTTTTTTCAATTATCTATTCTTTTTAAATTATCCTTCTTTATTCACCATATTGTACTTGAGTTTTTGTATTAGACTTTTTGGTGCTGGCTGCTTTTATTTAGTTAATTTTAATATACTTATTATTATTTTTAGTGCAGCGTTAACCCTTTTTTTTTTTTTAACATTCTACAAAGACTTCAAGGATCAGGGGTTCTCCTACGAGTGCCGCCTTAAGAGCAACTGCAGCATCATCATATGGACCAGTGAGCCTTCTATTGACTATAACCAACTGTCCTGCCAAGAAGTATTTGTAAAAAATAGGCACAGCTAGGCCTCCCCTCCTTCCAAGGTTGCTGCAACACTCAAAGCTTAAGTGTAGCCACCTTCCCCTGCCATATAATTTCTGACACTAAACAGTGTATAGATTTGAAAATAGCTTTAGGAATCCAAACTGATGAATTCCGCAATGAATAAAGCAAGAGGAGTATGAGTTTTTATTTTAACCACTTTCAGACCGGACCATTTTGCTGGTAAATGACCAGAGGTCTTTTTACACTTTGGCACTGCGCTGCTTTAACTGGTAATTGCGCGGTCATGCAATGTTGTACCCAAACAAAATTTGCGTCCTTTTCTTCCCACAAATAGAGCTTTCTTTTGATGGTATTTGATTGCCTCTGCGATTTTTATTTTTTGCGATATAAACGTAAAAAGACCGCAAATTTTGAAAAAAAATGATATTTTCTACTTTTTGTTATTAGAAAAATCCAATAAACTCAATTTTAGTCATACATTTAGGCCAAAATGTATTCAGCCACATGTCTTTGGTAAAAAAAAAGTCAATAATTGTATATTTATTGGTTTGCGCAAAAGTTGTCACATCTACAAACTAAGGTACGTTTTCTGGAATTTACGCAGCTTTTAGTTTACGACTGCCTATCTCATTTCTTGAGGTGCTAAAATGGCAGGGCAGTACAAAACCCCCCCAAATGACCCCATTTTGGAAAGTAGACCCCCTAAGGAAATTGATAAGAGGCATGTTGAGCCCATTGAATATTTTATTTTTTTGCCTCAAGCGATTGAATAATGACAAAAAAAAAAAATTTTTTTTTTTTTTTACACAAAGTTGTCACTAAATGATATATTGCTCACACATGCTATGGGCGTATGTGAAATGACACCCCAAAATAAATTCTGCTGCTTCTCCTGAGTATGGGGATACCACATATGTGGGACTTTTTGGGAGCCTAGCCGCGTACGGGGCCCCGAAAACCAAGCACCGCCTTCAGGCTTTCTAAGGGCGTAAATTTTTGAGTTCACTTCTCACTACCTATTACAGTTTTGAAGGCCATAAAATGCCAAGATGGCACAAAACCCCCACAAATGACCCCATTTTAGAAAGTAGACACCCCAAGCTATTTGCTGAGAGGCATGTTGAGTTCATGGAATATTTTATATTTTTCCACAAGTTGCGGGAAAATTACAAACTTTTTTTTTTTTTTTTTTTTTTAACAAAGTTGTCACTAAATGATATATTGCTCATGCATGCCATGGGCATATGTGAAATGACACCCCAAAATAAATTCTGCTGCTTCTCCTGAGTACGGGGATACCACATATGTGGGACTTTTTGGGAGCCTAGCCGCGTACGGGGCCCCGAAAACCAAGCACCGCCTTCAGGCTTTCTAAGGGCGTAATTTTTTGATTTCACTCCTCACTACCTATTACAGTTTTGAAGGCCATAAAATGCCAAGATGGCACAAAACCCCCACAAATGACCCCATTTTAGAAAGTAGACACCCCAAGCTATTTGCTGAGAGGCATGTTGAGTCCATGGAATATTTTATATTTTGCCACAAGTTGCGGGAAAATTACAAACTTTTTTTTTTTTTTTTTTTTTTTCACAAAGTTGTCACTAAATGATATATTGCTCACGCATGCCATGGGCATATGTGAAATGACACCCCAAAATAAATTCTGCTGCTTCTCCTGAGTATGGGGATACCACATATGTGGGACTTTTTGGGAGCCTAGCCGCGTACGGGGCCCCGAAAACCAAGCACCGCCTTCAGGCTTTCTAAGGGCGTTACAGTTTTGAAGGCCATAAAATGCCAAGATGGCACAAACCCCCCCCAAATGACCCCATTTTGGAAAGTAGACACCCCTAAATTTAGGGGTACACTAGTGAGACTAGGTAATAAATGGCGGGTGCCCTGAAACTATAAAAAAATAACTAACCAACCAGCGTCACCTGTAACAGTTATATGGTGATCACTGGTGAAAGGGTTAACTAGGGGGCAATTAGGGGGCTTTATGCGGTAGTATATGGGGGTCCCTGGCGCTATAAAAAGCTGCAGCGAACCTAAATACCTACCTGCCTAACTAGCGTCACCTGTGACACTAATACGGCGATCAGAAAAACGATCGCTTATTAGGCTGGGTTCACACTGGAGCGATGCGGGAACGCCACAAATGCGCGGCGGGTTCCCGCATCGCATGCCTCCCGGCGGCAGTTCACACTGCCCTATGCGAACTGCTGGGAGTGTCAGTGAAATGTTACTGACACCCCCAGATCAGTTCGCATATCGCAGTGCGATCTGCAAACTCGGATCGCATGGTGTGAACACCCATGCGATCCGATTCTGCTGCGGGCCAAAAAAAGGGTCCCGTGCGAATTTGCGGCGGGTGCGGCGGGTGCGGCGAATGGCTGAACTCGAATCGCACAGAGATCGGATGTGATTTGCACTGCAGTGCGGTGCGAATCACATCCGTTCTCATAAACCGCTGCAATGTGAACCCAGCCTTAGTGACACTGGCGACGGGGGGTGATCACGGGGTTAAACCTTTATTGGGGGGGTTAGGGGGGTACCTTAGAACTAAAGGGGGCTAACCCTAACTGCCCTAACAGTTATTAGTCACAAATGACACCCGCCGGGTGATCAGGGGGTTAAACCTTTATTAGGTAATAAATGGCGGGTGCCCTGAAACTATAAAAAAATAACTAACCAACCAGCGTCACCTGTAACAGTTATATGGTGATCACTGGTGAAAGGGTTAACTAGGGGGCAATCAGGGGGCTTTATGCGGTAGTATATGGGGGTCCCTGGCGCTATAAAAAGCTGCGGCGAACCTAAATACCTACCTGCCTAACTAGCGTCACCTGTGACACTAATACGGCGATCAGAAAAATGATCGCTTATTAGGCTGGGTTCACACTGGAGCGATGCGGAAACGCCGCGAATCCGCGGCGGGTTCCCGCATCGCATGCCTCCCGGCGGCAGTTCACACTGCCCTATGCGAACTGCTGGGAGTGTCAGTGAAATGTTACTGACACCCCCAGATCAGTTCGCATATCGCAGTGCGATCTGCAAACTCGGATCGCATGGTGTGAACACCCATGCGATCCGATTCTGCTGCGGGCCAAAAAAAGGGTCCCGTGCGAATTTGCGGCGGGTGCGGCGGGTGTGGCGGGTGCGGCGGGTGCGGCGAATGGCTGAACTCGAATCGCACAGAGATCGGATGTGATTTGCACTGCAGTGCGGTGCGAATCACATTCGTTCTCATAAACCGCTGCAATGTGAACCCAGCCTTAGTGACACTGGCGACGGGGGGTGATCACGGGGTTAAACCTTTATTGGGGGGGTTAGGGGGGTACATTAGAACTAAAGGGGGCTAACTCTAACTGCCCTAACAGTTATTACAGTCACAAATGACACCAATGCAAAAAAAAAAAAAAAAAAAAAAAAAAATGACATTGGTGTCACTGTGACTGGGGGGCAGGGGTAATTGGGGGGGTGATCGGGGGGTAAAGGGGGGGTGTGAGTGTGCCTGGCATGTTCTACTGTGTGTGTGAGTGTTGGTGCAACTTACTGATCCGCTCTCCTCCGTGTCGGAACGAAAAATACCGACACGGAGGAGAGAATACATCACTTCCTCTCCTGTGTTTACATTACAGGAGAGGAAGTGATGTCACCGGGGATTTCTATTCGTCGGGAGCGATCGCGAGGGGGTGGCCATGAATGAATGGCCGTCCCCTCGTCCGGGATCGCTCCCGTACGAATACCGACCGCCGCAGGCACCGGGCGGGGGCCCGATCGGGCCCCCGACCCGCGGGAGGCAAGGGACGTACATGTATGTCCTTATGCCTGCCCGTGCCATTGTACCGACGTACATCGGCGTGCGGCGGTCGGCAACTGGTTAAGAAAGTTCACCCTTTTAAGGAGAGAGGGAGATTTTGCCAAGCACAATTTTTTTTGTTTAAAAATTGATATAACGGGTTTCACATTCAACCTAATAAAGTCTGAGACTGAAATGGTCATGGTAAGCTCCAAATATTCAACCTTTGACTTCCTCTGCAGAGGTGTGGAGGCTATGGCAGACTGATAGACATGCTTAACCAGGGAAAGAATTGTAGATTTGTGCCAATTTACATGCAGCCCAGAAAAAGTGCCAAAATTATCTAGAATGGACAAGGTCCGATCAAATGAAAATTTAAAGTAAAACATTTTGCTATACAGAGTGCCACTTGGGGTTACCACAAAATTTGGCCTGCATAGTGGACCCTGTGAGTTTGGTATCCTGCCCAGAACACTGAGGAGTTCACTCAGTGTTCTAGACAGGACACCGTACCCACCGGGTACACTAAAAGGTTTGGTGAATGGTCTGATCTCTCAACAACACAGTCCAGGTGCGTGCATGCACATTGCTATCCAGACATGACGAGAAGCACCACCTAGCGTTAGCGTGCATGTGTCAGTCAGGGTAAATCCGCTGTAGGCAATCGAATGTAGTCAGTATAAGAGATAGGTAGGTAGGAAAGCGGCGACTGACACACATGAAATGTTTGTGTAAGTGTACAGGATGGAAGCCATGAGCAGAAAATATGTTTACAACTAGTTCAAACTCTTTCGTGACAGGAAGGCAACAACATAATCGATCAAGTGCGACAAATTCTGGCATGAGATTGGTGACTGACTCTATGATTGATAGCAGAGAAATTGTGCATTAGCAAGGACACAGTGCGCACCATTGTCTGTGAAGACCCCCATGAAGAAGTCACATGACGTAACGCGTAGGGATTGGCCAGAGGACGAACCGGAAGTAGAGTAAGGCGGGAGGAAGTTGTCATTATACCCTCTTCCTGATTGTGCTTGTTTTTGCAATTAAAATGTGAGAGTCTTTACTGCTTTTTAATAAATTTACCTGCCGTTTTTTAAACTACTACACTATGGAAGTCTCCTGTTTCTCTCTCTCCCCCTCCTCTCTCTTATTTTGAGCCATACACTGTGAAATAGAAGTGAAGATCCATTTCAGCTATTCTGGAAGCTGGGACTGGCCCTCTAGTGGCGGAATTGTATCATTGCATCCCTCCTTTGGATTTCCTGATGGCTATTATTTATTATTTATGAATGAAATAAGAGAATCCTGGAGTTTGTTTGATTTGCTTATTCACTTCGTTTAAAGGTGAGAGTTCTGGGAGCCTTGAGTAGCGGACATTTTATTATTGTTCTATCATTAAACCTTTTTTCCATTTTTTAATATATTTTTTATATATTTTTATGCGTGCTGTTTTTTGGACTATATTTTTTTTCACGGCATTGTATGTATGCACATATTTATATTATTTTGAATTTGTGTATTTTATTTGAGTGGCACGATTTGCGCAGGACCCACCCCTTTATATTCAAAATAAAAATAATGATGATGATGATGAATGTTATTGGCTGATTGTAAACAAAGAGGAGGAGTAGTAAAATAGCTAGAACTAAGTACACACATACAGCCAACTTACTTTCACTTACAATTGCTAGCAGAGAGAGACACACACACTGAATCATTTCAGAAGACAGTCAATCTTATCTGGTCCATTTGCCAGAGAACCTGAATTATTTAGCAATTAAGCATAAGCACAGCAGCAGAACAATAGTGAAGCAAGCTACAGTTCATCTTAACTTTTTCATAATAATCTACTGCTATTGTGTTAGTGTTGTGAACTTGATAGTGATACTAGTGTTGCTAGTGTTGTGATAGCCTCAGAGGCTGCCCATGTTGTGGGATTTATTATTACAGATTCTATATTATAGCTTGAAATTCTATATAGATTCTATATACCCTATCAGGTTACCTGTCTGATCAGTGATCACTATAACCAGTTCATTTTCTGTTTGAACTATACACATTCAACATGAACGACAAAGATTCAACAAAGCAGCGAAAAACATACAAACGTCGAATCTTTGACTGTCTGTCGAAAGTTGTAAGAAGATTTGACGGAGCAGCTAAACTATACGGAGTCATACAATTTAGCTGCTCCGTTGAATCTTCTTTGAACATTCGACAGATACCATAAGCCTTCAATGACAGATTCAACCTTAATTCATTTGGATTTTCAGACGAATGCATTTTTTTTACGAAAAACTAAATAAATAAAAATGAATTTTGGGAGTAACTAAATTAATACATTTTTCGGACGAAAACAAAATTCCAAAACTAAATATTTCAGTGTGCACATGTCTAAGCGGTTCTGTGATTGAGGCCTTTGCTGACAATTTCCAGAAGCTTTATGAACATTGCCAAAAGTGTGTTGTGAAGGAAGCGATTATTTTGAAGGCCAATAAAGGTAATTTGCTGGTACCTTCTGTTTTGTTTGTTTTCTGATACCATTCAGCAAACTCTTTAGACAAACCTTTACGGCTTTTAAAAATGAGTGCTTATACCCTGACTACAAACAGAAGTACCGCACCTACCAATGGGCCCTCAAGTCACTGGTTGAGCACCAGGCAACTAGGTCCATATTGGCTTGCAGGAATTTCTGGTTAAAGCGGTTGTATACCCACACATGTTAAAAAAAACAACAACCTGTAAGGCAAAGGCATAATGAGCTAGTATGCACCGATGCACTGATTGCTGTGAAAATGTCACTGGCAGGGAAGGGGTTAACACTAGGGGGCAACCATGGGTTAACAGCATTGCCTAGGGAGTGATTCTAACTGTGGGGGGAGGGGACTGACTGGGTGAGGAGATCGATCATTGTTTCTACTTAGTATGAACAACAGATTGCTTTCCTCAGCCCTGACAGCACGGAGATCTGTCTGTTTATATTGACAGATCTCTGTTCTGTCTCTGTGTGGAGCGATCGCGGGTGCCCGGCATTTGCTGCAACCACCAGGCACATGCATCGGCTCTGGTGTCATGACGTAGATGTGTGAGCGCACCTCTGGTGGCGCGCAAGCACCCCCTAGTGGTCAGAAGGGGAACTGATGTACAATGTTGCGTTGGTTCACCCAGGGGAGCCAACCTGCCGCAGTACAACTGCGACGGCTGGTCGGGAAGGGGTTAAATACCGCCTACCACATATATATACTGTGGCCATTGCACAAAATCACATACCTGCACATGATTTTGTGCAATAGATACTGGGAGCATGTGGATAGAGGGGGAGCCAATCAGCGGGTCTGGTGGAACCGATGTCTGCCAGCCACCCACGATCCTTTCCCAGAGAGGCACAATGGTGGTGTAAACCACCAAAAGAAAATAAGGTATAGAGCAGCAATGCTGTGTAGAGTTGTTGTGCCACATCCTATATAGAGACTACAAAAATAGAGAGACCCTTGGTGGTGGAATTTAAAGGCACGTACAACCATAAAATAAGTAAGTAAGAACAATTTGTTTATTTATTGAATATAAAATCATATGAAAATAAAAATAATGTATACATGCCACAACAAATTATACAATACAGTGAAGCAAATCACCTAAACAAGGTAAGACCAGCTACAAAATTGATCACCCGACGCGTTTCAGAGCTAATAGTCTCCTTCTTCAGGGGTGGAGGTACAGCATGAGGTACAAATTCGAATGAAGGATATCAATGACAGGATATTAGAACAGGAACATGGTGGACTAAGAATAGTCATGTATTGTTATCTCTGTTAGTACTTACATAGCCAGATAAAGTGTCAAGTGAGTATGGGACAATATTCAATTAAAAATAGCAGGCTGGGATAGATGCAATATGTGGCTTCCCAGTATCCGAGGCTCCCATGAAGAGAAAGTGATTGACGTAGTAATGGCATATATGAGAATTTAGAATCTTTTATTCGTTTTGTTCTTGTTGCTGCCTGTAGGCAGAAAGATCCTGCATAGACCTCCCCTTTGGTTACCCCTATAGAGAAAAGGGGGGTTTTATTAGGCGTGACTAAAGGAAACACTGCGGCGGCCAAAAAATGCCTGGTCCTAAAAAGAGATGGAAATAAGAAATAAACTGAAGTGTATAAGACAAAGGGAGAGAAACCTAATAAATAGTATATTGGCCAGAGAGTTAGTGAGAAATTAAATAGTAACTATAGTCTTCATAATGATCATCATAGTAGTACTTAAAATAATAGTAATGATAATAGGTGTGCACCTGCAATAATGATGTAGGTAAAGATGGATAATGTATTCCAAACCCACAGAAGATGGTGGGAGCTGTAAAGGTAAGCTGTAAAACAAGTAATGAAAAAATGAGGAGGGTTGTTTAAGGCAAAAAAAAAAAAAAACAATCAATATTGAGATAATATAGAAGCATGTGGCAATGAGGTATAGTGCATTACAGCCCAGCCCACGCACAACACATCTTCGATGTGTAAGTGCGTAGAGCAGGGTAAAACGCCCTGAAGCCCAGTTCACATACAGCACACATTGTGCCTATGTGAGGAGGGGTACATAAGATAGCAAGTGAACAGGGATATATACCTATATTGCAGGATAGAAGAGAAGACATCAATGGACTATCCGCTCGGCATCCCACATGTGAAGCCTGTGGGATACCGGCGGACATAAAGGTCGGTGCTTAAATATAGAAGCCACTCCAATCAGCTGGCATGGAGATAATTGCACCAGCTGATGGAGAAGGCGGAGAAGGGGACTGAGCAGGAACCCGCTCCCCGAGTGGTGTGCACTCGGTCCCATCTTGATTGCGCACATCATAGACAGAGACGCCGGAACGGGGCCCCGCCCACTCCACCAGCCGACACAGACAAGCCTCCCCAGCAAACAGAGCATGTCCGCTGGGGTAGCAAGATGGAGGATAGCCGGCGATGTATATGCCGGCTATCCTCCAAATCAAAAACATACATAATAATACATATTACGGTAATACATATTACAAAGGACAGGGAAAAATATGTATCTTAAAAAAAAAAAACATTATTGTTCCCTGCCCCCAGAAACAAACCCTTCGAGAAATGGCTAAGAGGCAATCCGATTTACCCTGGATCAACGTTACCCATAAATGTTAGTACCCAGTTATATTGTGTGCATTTAAGAAAAAATCTAGGCCTTTATTAAAGCACTCTACCTGCGCTGGCCAGAACCCCCTCTGGAGGGAGTCTATTCCACATTTTCACAGCTCTTACTGTGAAGAAACCTTTCTGCATTTGGAGAGCAAATCTCTTTTCCTCTAGGCGTAAAGAGTGCCACCTTGTCCTCTGTGTTGACCGTAAAGTGAATAACTCAACACCAAGTTCACTATATGGACCCCTTATATATTTGTGCATGTTGATCATATCCCCCCTTAATCTCCTCTTCTCAAGAGAGAATAAATTCAGTTCCTCTAATCTTTCCTCATAGTTGAGCTCCTCCATGCCTCTTATCAGTTTGGTTGTCCTTCTCTGCACTTTCTCCAGTTCCCTGATATACTTTTTGAGAACTGGTGCCCAAAACTGAACTGCATATTCCAGATGAGGTCTTAATAATGATTTGTACAGGGGCAAATTATATCTCTGTCTCTCTGTAGTCCATACCTCTCTTAATACAAGAAAGGACGTTGCTCATTTTGCAAACCGCAGCATGGCACTGCATGTTATTATTGAGCTTATGATCTACCAAAACTCTCAGATCCTTCTCCACTATGGAAGTTGCATGGGAATTTTCCCCAGAGCTTAGTGAAGGAGCTGAAGTTCTGCCGACTTCCATCATCCACTTATGTTCAAGCAAAGATGCTGTTTTTTGTATTTTCCTTGAACATGACTGGGTATTATTTTCTTTGAAAGTTCACTACATTCAATAAGCTCCAGGGATACTCCAATTTCACCTGTTAAGTGAACAATCTATTTGCCTTTAGTAAATCAACCCCACGTGTCATTAAATGAGTGGTTGTGGGCAACTGCCTGACTTTTGTTTTATTTTTCTGTGTTTCAGTTTCTATATCTCTATTACTAAGCTTGAAACTCCCTGACTTTGGGGGGGGGGGGGGGGGGGGCTTGGCCAGCGTGTGACCTGAATGGACCCCTAAGAAGACTAACAGGGGACATACACACTCCACTCCCACCCTCCATGTCCAAGAAACGCAAAGAGGAAAGGGGACCTCAAAACTGATTGGTAGCGGACAAGATGGTGCTGGCCACGCAGCCCCTGCTACCTCCCCCACCATCATTACACAGACATGCCGAGCGAGACTTCCACGGCTGCGGGGGGTGCAGAACGCCTTCTATCTCCTTCCAGGGTGGACTCCCTCAGCCCTACCTGCTGCAGCCCAGCAAAAGCATGTCTGAAGCTGGATCTTACTAACCAGGAACAAGAGGTAAGCCATGATGCTGATCCCCCAGGCCCCAGTCTGACTGAAATATCACCAATAGCCTCATTCCCCACTACAAACCAGCCAGTAATGGACACCCAACTTAAAGAGATGCTATTAATCCTTCATAACTCACTCCATGCTGACATTCTCACACTGACCAAGCAATTTTCCAGGGAAGTTTACTTACTGGGAGACAGAGTCCACACTATAGAGGAATCTATTGGAGAAATGACTACTACCATTAATGACCTGGTGGAAGCCCACAACAAAAACATAGAAGAACATGTGTGGCTCAAAGCAAAAATAGCTAACTTAGAGGACTGCTCAAGGAAGAATAACCTCAAACTCAGAGGAATTCCTGAAGCGATCCAACCACCAGACCTCAAAAAATATGCCATGGATCTATTTTCTATTATTCTACCTGAAGCATCAGCCATAGAGCTTACGATCAATCTCATACACCGTACTGTACAAATCCAGATCTATGGGCCAATTACCAAACCCATACAGTCTGATTCAAATATACACTGACCTATCCGAACATACTATGGATGTTAGGAGGCAGCTGTCCACAATTACAAAGGCACTTCGCAATCACAAAATAGAATACAAGTGGAAACAATCTTCCAAACTGCTAGTGCAAAGGAATGGCTCATCTTTCATTATAATGTCAGTAGAAAAGGGAATGGCCCTATTGCATATTTGGGGCATTATAACCAAACCGACCCCTCCCATAGAACAGATTGAGAGATGACCTGATGAGTCTGCTGCTGCTTCACTGTCCAATCAGAAGGATGTGGATGAATAGATAATAGCACAGCTTCCTTAAATGCCCCTGGAAACATCACCTCACCTCTCAACCTCATCCAATTAGATCAGGGATCCTCAAACTACGGCCCTCCAGCTGTTGCCAAACTACACATCCCATGAGGCATTGTAAAACTCTGACATTCACAGACATGACTAGGCATGATGGGAATTGTAGTTCCTGAACAACTGGAGGGCCATAGTTTGAAGACCCATGAATTAGATAATGATTTGCTTTTATTCAGAAAATGAAAGCATTCTCTAAATGGCACCCATGAGGAGCAGCCAACCTCCGATGCTCACAAGCAACAGGGCAGCTTCTCAACATGGGAACCCAGTAGACCTCTGTAGACCTCCAAAAATGGAAGTCTATACTGGACCTCTGTAGACCTCCAAAAATGCAAACACATATGGTGCCTTATAACACGTGTCTCAATTAACAAAGCTTTAATGCAAGGATACTGATCAAAATATCAGGCATATGACTAATTTCATTGGACTCCACCAGGAGAGGGCTAAGAACATTTGACCTTAGAGGGAAGGGACAGAATCAACCAGCGCTCACATGGAATGGATAAATGTCTTTGGTATAAATATAGTATTTCATACAAACAGTACAGTGATTCATGGTCATGGTGAAAGGGGGATGGTTTTAAATGACATGTGAACACCAAAAAGTAAAGAAAGAGGAAGAAAGAGTGCTATGACCTGTGACATTTATTAAAACTCAATACAAATGAAAAATATATATGGCACTCACATGTAAAATAGGTATGGATATTTTATACAGAAATACATTGGTCTAGCTTGGACCAATGTACAAATTACCATACAGCATTACAGCAGTGATCTCCATTTGCTTCTGGATCCTGCATCGAGTGGATGCATTCTTAAAATAGGAGGTTGGACACTTAGCATGGGCACCGTTTAGTGAATAATTAGCATTTTATAAATGAATGAAAAGCATTCTCTGATTGAACAAGGTGGAGAGTGTCACTTCACCACTTTACCTCTCCAATTCATCCTATTAGAGAATGCTTTGCTTTTATTCAGAAAATGAAAGCATTCTCTGAATGGCACCCATGATGAGCAGCCAACCTCCTGTTCTCACAAGCAACAGTGCAGCTTCTTAACATGGAACCCTAGAGCAAGTCTAGAACACTGGAGTAGCGGTGTATACTTCAGTGATTTCCAGCTTGCAGGGGCATCAGCCAGGTATGGTATATACATAGTTACATTTGTCCAAGCTGGGCCAATGTAACTATATATACAATTTCCTTACCTGGAATTCTTCTTTAACTGTAACAAAGAAAGCATATTTAGATGTTTGCCTGGAGCTCAGCTTTAACTAATGTTAGCAAGGTAACCAATATTTGTATAACACTTATTTTTCTCCCCAGTATACAGTTACCCTTTAAGGGTTACATTGCAAGTAAGATATTCCTTTTGTATCATTACTTTAAATGCAAACACATTAAGCCGTTCTTGCTTTTAATCTAACATCTCTTTTTCATTGCCTTTATGCTGCATGATCATGCTCCATATTTGATAGCACAGCCATTTTAGAGACATTGAGAAGATTAATGGATAAAGAATATCTACTTAGATATTAATTTGAACCACAGTCAAACAGCAGTGTCTCCTTAGGAAATAAATGCCAGGGATGAGCTACAATATGTGCATTCCTCTCTTCAGTCATTCTTCTCTGCAAGTCGTCCTTTAATTACGTCTTCAAATTTGCCAACAGGAATCTTTGATACTTAATGTTGCCTTTAAGCACAATATTGAATTGTTATGTTTTCCACCAGCATGCATACTAGAGATTAAGATATGATCAATTCATCAATCAAATTAATGTTTCTCCTCACTGTTATACTGACATGGAAATTAGATACAAAATATCAAAGTTTTGTTGTTTATTCAGAAAAAAGTTCAAAGGAGTGTTTGTGTTAAAGCCTTTACCTCTATTATCTTTAAAACATAAGTTTTCCTTTAACAACCATGCCTATTTGAAATTCTGACCTCAATGCTATCTGTACATGCTTTTCTCAGTTGTTACGACTGTTCCTCTAATTTTGGGCTACAAATAAAAAATTCATACAAAAAAAAAAAAACTTTTAAGGGTGCCTTTGCATGGCTACTGTATATGTCCATACAATTTTGCTGACTTAGACTTAGTAGACCTCTGTAGACCTCCAAAAATGGAAGTCCATAGTGGACCTCTGTAGATCTCCAAAACTGCAAACACATATGGTGCCTTCTAACACGTGTCTCAATTAAAGAGGAGGGTCGGTTATACGAAAAAAAAAAAAAAAAGTCAGCAGCTGCAAACACTGCAGCTGCTGACTTAATCAACACACTCACCTGTCCAGGGCGCCCGCGATGTCGGCCGCCCGAGGCCGACCCGTCCCTCGGCTCTCGGGTCCCGGCGCCGCCATTCCTTGTAAGGGAAACAGGCAGTGGAGTCTTACGGCTTCACTGCCCGTTTCCTACTGCGCATGCGCGAGTCCCGCAGCTACTGCGCATGCGCGAGTCCCGCAGCGCTTTCTGAATGGGACGCGCTGTGTTCTGGAACACACAGTTCCCAGAACACAGCGCGACCCATTACCCAGAAGACGCCGCGACGAAGACAGAAGACAGAAGATCTCCGCTGAGGAGGAAGAGGAAGATTAGGAGAAAGTGCCTAGCAACAGGCATTTCTGGTAAGTAAAAAAAAAAATTTTTTTTAATTTTTTGTTTTTTATATTTTTTTGTAATTTTTAATATTTTTTTTGTTTTCAGGGTGGCCCTCCACTTTAACAAAGCTTTAATGCAAGGAAACTGATCAAAATATCAGCCATATGACTAATTTAATAAAAACCTAAAAAATACAGCGCTGTTCCTATGTAAACTTAATGTGAAATAATAAAACAATAATTACAAAAAATTGTGAATTATAAACGCAGCAGCAGCTTTAACCGTGAGATACCCACAATTCAACTAATTATTCCCAAATAAGCTGCGCTATACTGATCCGATAAATGCTATGTGAAGCAAATAAGTGAATAAATAAAGCATGAAATCAAAAATATTAACAAAGTGCAGACAGGGAAATGCATATACTAATGTTCAAATATTAGTCCATCATCCCATCAACAAAGAATGTTTTGCTTGTAATCTCCAACGTGTTTTAAACACACCACACCGATATAGGAAAAGTGTCATCAGAGTTTGCAGGAAAAAAGAGGACTTCCACCACCAACACTACTGCCGCTTACCAGCTACACTGATCCCATTTCAGAGACCAGATATCGCCAAATCAAAAACGCTTCCTCTGAGTCAGGACTGCATGGAGGGTGTATCCTCTTTAAGCGCTTGGTTCAAGTGGTTAGAAGAATCCTACGGCCACACCGCTTATTCCAATGGTTAGAAAAATCCTACGGCCACACCGCTTATTGCCCAGCACATATAATAACGAAAGGAATCGCCATAGTGTGATATAGTCACGAAATTTAATATGATAAAAAAGATTGCACTTACATCAAGTAGAAAAAACTTTGCTTTGTAAAACAAACAGATTCACCGGCCGGCTTAGTAACGCTGCCCGTCACTTCCGGGTCCAGTGTAGATCGCGGTGACGTCAGTACGTCGCTCCTCCCTACGCCGTTTTGTTATAGGTAACGTCTTCCAGGGGCACCCTACGCTGGACCCGGAAGCGACGGGCAGCGTTACTAAGCCGGCCGGCGAATCTGTTTGTTTTACAAAGCAAAGTTTTTTCTACTTGATGTAAGTGCAATCTTTTTTATTATATGACTAATTTCATTGGACTCCACCAGTAGAAGGCTAAGAACATTTGACCTTGGAGGGAAGGGGCAGAGTCAACTTTCTCACACATGTAATGGATAAATGTTGTTGGTATAAATATAGTATTTCATACAAAGTGTACAGCGATTCATGGTCATGGTGAAAGGGGTGGTTTTAAATGACATGTGAACACCAAAAAGTGAAGAAAGAGGAAGAGAGAGTGCTACTACCTGTAGCATTTATTAAAACCTAATAAAAATGAAAAATATATATTGTACTCACATCTAAAATAAATATACAAGCACATCTGTCAAGTCTCCAGTACTCAGTGGACAATGGTGTTACGGCAGACCCCTCTAGGTGGATGTGATGTCAGATTCCGGGATCCACAACAGTAAGAACCAGCAAATGAACCAGCAGTATGTAAGATGGTGACCACTGTGGGAGTTATGATATCATACATAACATGGGTGAACATGGCAAAATGTTTCAGGGCAGGGTGGCTCTTTTTTCCTGCCCTAAAACCATTTGCCACATCCACCCACATTATATATGATGTCATCATGCCCACTGGTTTTTACATAATGGTTCTTCCTGGTGTGCTCCCTGATATACTTCCTGGATCCTGGTATCTGACCTCACATCCACCTAGAGAGGTCTACTGTAACACCACCACCCACCTGATATACTGCCACCTACTGGAGACTTGACAGATGTGCTCATACAGGATATTCATTTTACATGTGAGTGCAATATATACTTTTTCATTTTGGTGTTTACATGTCCTGCTGGAGGAAACTGTCCAGATCCTGCATTAAGAAGAAACCACTAAAGCTGTCATCATATGGACTTTTTACATTTTTATGGACTTTCCTTATTTACTTATTGTGCTAATATAATATTTTTTTCTGATATACAATTAGAATTTGTGCGCCAGAACTGTTTTGCATCTGGGTGTGCGCTTTACATTCCTGATAACAATAGGGTAGTGAGTGTAGTTTATTTATCTTTCTAAACTGGCATGGCCTATGGTGAAACATCTTTTCACACCTTCAAGCATCAGCTTCATTTGAGGATCTTACGGTTTAGTCACATGACCTACCAGAGCCACAAAGAAAGTAATGTCTGGAAGATATCTTTCTATCCAATTGCAGGTCTAAATAAGGTAGCTATATAATATAATGCTCAGCATGTGTCACTGACCGTGGGGCCTGCAATGACTGATATATATATATACACACACAGTATCTCACAAAAGTGAGTACACCCTCACATTTTTGTAAATATTTTATCATAACTTTTCATGCAACAACACTGAAGAGATTACACTTTGCTACAATGTAAAGTAGTGAGTGTACAGCTTGTATAACAGTGTGAATTTTCTGTAACTTCAAAATAACTCAACACACAGCCATTAATGTCTAAACCGCTGACAACAAAAATGAGTACACCCCTAAGTGAGACTGTCCATATTGGGCCCAAAGTGTCAATATTTTGTGTGGCCACCATTATTTTCCAGTACTGCCTTAACCCTCTTGGGCATGGAGTTCACCAGAGCTTCACAGGGTGCCACTGGAGTCCTCTTCCACTCCTCCATGATGACATCACAGAGCTGGTGAATGTTAGAGACCTTGTGCTCCTCCACCTTCCGTTTAACCACTTGCCGACCGCCGCACGACGATGTACGTCCTATTTTTGAAGAGGGATATCTCGGTAATGGCAGCAGCTGCTGCCACAACCGAGATATCCATCTCTTCAGGCGGCGGTCGGCTGTACGATAACGGTGGTCTCCGCGGCGGATTCGCCGCGAGATCACCGCTATCAGCGGCGGGAGAGGTGCCACCCCCCTCCCGCCGCCCTTCCGCCGCTTACCGGAGCCGTTGGTAGCGGCGAAGGCGATCGGGTCCTTTCGTTAGCTGGGCATAGAGACAAGTGAGGCTAAGATGGCCCCCACTCGTCTCTATACCATAGGAGGGCGGAAGCGACGTCAAAACGTCACTTCCGCCCATACCTCTTAAAGGTATATTTTTTTTAAATGTCAGATTTTTTTTTTTTTTTTTTTTTTTTTTTTTGCATTTTAGCCCAAATATGAGATCTGAGGACTTTTTGACCCCAGATCTCATATTTAAGAGGACCTGTCATGCTTTTCTATTACAAGGGATGTTTACATTCCTTGTAATAGGAATAAAAGTGATCCATTTTTTTTTTAAAACAGTGTAAAAATAAATAAAATCAATTAAAATAAATAATAAAAAAATAAATAAATTTAAAAACACCCCGTCACGACGAGCTTGCGCACAGAATTGAGCGCATACGTGAGTAGCGCCCGCATATGAAAATGGTGGTCAAACCACACATGTGAGATATCGCCGCGATCGGTAGAACGAGAGCAATAATTCTAGCCCTAGACCTTCTCTGTAACGCAAAAAATGCAACCTGTAGAATTTTTTAAATGTCGCTTATGGAGATTTTTGAGGCTAAAAGTTTGACGCCATTCCACGAGCGGGCGCAATTTTGAAGCGTGACATGTTGGGTATCAATTTACTCGGCGTACCATTATCTTTCACAATATAAAAAAAATTGGGCTAATTTTACTGTTGTCTTATTTTTTTATTCAAAAAAGTGAATTTTTTCCCAAAAAAGTGCGCTTGTAAGACCGCTGCGCAAATACGGTGTGAGAAAAAGTATTTCAATGACTGCCATTTTATTCTCTAGGGTGTTAGAAAAAAAACAATATAAAATGTTTGGGGGTTCTAAGTAATTTTCTAGCAAAAAAAACTGTTTTAAACATGTAAACACCAAGTCTGAAAAAGAGGCCTGGTCCTTAAGTGGTTAAAGATGCCCCACACATTCTCAATAGGGTTTAGGTCTGGAAACATGCTTGGCTAGTCCATCACCTTTACCCTCAGCTTCTTAGCAAGGCAGTGGTGACCTTGGAGGTGTGTTTGGGGTTGTTATGTTGTAATACTGCCTTGCGGTCCAGTCTCCAAAGGGAGGGGTTCACACTCTGCTTCAGTATGTCACAGTACATGCTGTCATTAATGGTTCCCTCAACGAACTGTAGCTCCCCAGTGCCGGTAGCACTTATACAGCCCCAGAACATGACAGTCCCACCACCATGCTTGACTGTAGGCAAGACACACTTGTCTTTGTACTCCTTACCTGGTTGCCACCACAACAGACACTTGACACCATCTGAACCAAATAAGTTTATCTTTGTCTCATCAGGCCACAGAACATGATCCAGTAATCCATGTCCTTAGTCTGCTTGTCTTCAGCAAACAGTTTGTGGGCTTTCTTGTGCATCATCTTTAGAAAAGGCTTCCTTTTGGAATGACAGCCATGCAGACTAATTTGATGCAGTGTTTGGCGTATGGTCTGAGCACTGACAGGCTGACCCCCCACCCCTTCAACCTCTGCAGCAATGCTGACAGTACTCATGCATCTATTTCCCACAGACAACCTCTGGATATGACGCTGATTGCATGCATTCAACTCCTTTGGTTGACCATGGCAGGCCTGTTCTGAGTTGAACCTGTCTTGGTCACCATGCTGCAGGGCCATGGCAATCTTCTTATAGCCTAGGCCATCTACATGCAGAGCAACAATTCTTTTTGCCATGAGGTGCCATGTTGAACTTCCAGTGAACAGTATGAGAGAGTGAGAGCGATAACACCAAATTTAACACACCTGCTCCCCATTCACACCTGAGACCCTGTAACACTAATGAGTCACATGACAACGGGGAGGGAAAATCGCTAATTGAGCCCAATTTGAACATTTTCACTTAGGGGTGTACACACTTTTGTTGCTGGAAGTTTAGACATTAATGGCTGTGTTGGGTTATTTTGAGGGGGCAGCAAATGTACACTGTTATACAACATGTACACTTGCTACTTTACATTGTAGCAAAGTGTAATTTCTTCAGTGTTGTCATATGAAAAATTAGAATAAAATATTTACAAAAATGTGAGGGGTGTACTCACTTTTGTGAGATACTGTGTATATACAGTATCTCAGGTGTGTTAAATTTTGCGTTATCGTTCTCATGCTCTCATACTGGTCACTGTAAGTACATCATGGCACCTCATGGCAAAGAACTGAGAGGATCTGGAAAAAATAATTTTTGCTTTACATAAAGATGGCCTAGGCTATAAGAAGATTGCCAAGACCCTGAAACTGAGCTGCAGCACGGTGGCCAAGACAATACAGCGGTTTAACAAGACAGGTTCCACTCAGAACAGGCCTCGCCATGGTCGACCAAAGAAGTTGAGTGCAAGTGCTCAGCGTCATACCCAGAGGTTGACTTTGGGAAATAGACGTATGAGTGCTGCCAGCATTGCTGCAGCGGTTGAAGGGGTGGGGGGTTAGCCTGTCAGTGCTCAGACCATACACCGCACACTGCATTAAATTGGTCTGCATAGCTGTCATCCCAGAAGGAAGCCTCTTCTAAAGATGATACACAAGAAAGCTTGTAAACAGTTTATGAGCCAGTCCATTAGTCCAGTGATGGACTGGCCAACAATGTCTCCAGACCTAAACCCTATTGATTATGTGTGGGGCATCCTCAAACAGAAGGTGGAGGGGTGCAAGGTCTCTAACATCCACCAGCTCTGGGATGTTGTCATGGAGGAGTGGAAGAGGACCCCATATATATATACACATACACACATATTATATACAGTACCTTGAAAAAGTATTCATACCCCTTGACATTTTCCACATCTTGTCATGTTTTCTTTTTTTTAATATAAATTAGAGTACTGATAATAGAGCCTAGTCCTCTTCAAAATAAGGATTCTTATTTTGGGGTGTTAGCTTTGTTAATTGAGTCGCAGGAACCTCAAATTATTACAGAAATGAACAGCGTTGTGTCGAAAGTCGATTGTTTCTGTCAAAGTCCAAGGTCAGCGGATTTGTACAGGCCTAAAGTTTATGGAAATTTACACACATGCAAAAGTCCCTAATAGAGTTATAATTAGAGGGCTATGTTTCAGGAAAAACTGAATAATAAGTTGGTTGGTGGACAATTGGGCTCCTCTCCTAGGCGTGATCTCCTGGGATTTATAAATATAATTTTTTTTATTTTTTTTTATTTTTTCTCTCCTTCCTTCTTTTCCAAATTTAAACATAATAACAATATATACTTGTATTTTTGTATAGATTTTTTCTTCTTTTTTATGTGAACAATACTTGATGCCTTTAATACATGTCTATAAGTGGACTTATTTTTTGATAGGATCTGCGGTCACCGCACTCCCGGCACAGGTAAGCCCACCTGTGTGACCTTACTAGGAGGGGGGTTGTTGGGGTTATATTTTACCCTCTTTCCCCTTCCTGTTTTTTGGCCACTCACGTGGGCACTGGCTTTACTCCTGGCGGCCACCTTGTGTGGCGATCAGGGGTTCATCAAATTTATTTCTGTGTCAGTGGTTTTAGTTCTTGCCTTTAGTGACACATCACAGGGGACAAATTTAATTGGTGTTCATTTGTGAATTTATAGTCATTTTTGTGGATTAATTTCCATATGCCCATCAAAAAGAGCTGATTGGGATAGGCCCCCTGAAGTGGATTGCAATATATTTAGCGATCTATGATTCATTATTTGATTCCTCCCCTGTTGGATATAATCCGGAAAGATGGATGGTGCCGTCTTTGTTGGGAACGACACCGACATCTGTTCATTTGTTCCCTTCAGAATGTATGTTGAAACTATCTGCGGTCGTTGCATACAGGCTGCTGCTCCCGGAAGTCCAAAAAAAAAGCATCACTTCCGGTTCCGGGGAAAATGACATCATTTCCAGTTTCGGGTGAAAATGACGTCATTTCCTGTTCCGGCGGAAGATGACGCACTGGAAGTGCGACAAATAGCGGCAATAATCCGCCGTTAGACCAATAATGGACCTTGTACTTGGAGTAATCTCCATGTGAGACCTCCAATCAAAAAAAAGTATTTTTAATAACGAGGAGGAGCTCTTTAAAGAACCTCCTATCAGAAAGAGCTGGTGGATAGATGGGAGGAGTCATTATTCCCATTGGGAGATTTTTTGGCGCTAATCTACTCAATAAGGGCTATTTAAGGCAGACGCCAGAAGTCCTATTCAGGTGGGAACTCTCCTCATGTCCATTGGATTCTCCAGATCTGATGACATCAGTAGGAAAACTGGGAAACATAGACCTAGGAATTTGGAACCCTGATACGGCGGTAAGCTATGATTTAGGAACCTCTTTTTATGATAAATGCAATGATAGGGGTTAGACTAAAATATTCCTTGGTTCTCTTTGCCTTAGGTTCCTCAGACAAGACTGGGGCTTATACAATGTAATGTTTCCCCATCTGCTGGGCCATTGGACACATATGTAAAGGAGTTTTTCATTTCCATCCTTTGTTGAGTCTGTTTGACTCCAGGGCTTTGAGTGCGGTGACATAGTAGCAGACCCTCACCATCTTCACTTATTGGTTCAACCTTCTCCCCTTTGGCCCCTTTTTCCCGTCTTTGGAACGGTCGCCAAAATAAGAGAAAATGCCTTTTATGGCACAAAAAATAAGCATGTGAGTATTCAAGTATTGGGATTTAAATGTATTATGTTATGTTTATAAGTGTATTTTTCGAAATATTTATTGCTTGTTGTGTGTTCACAGATAGTGGCTTCCTTGAAGAAGAAACTATTAATACATACTTTTCGAAACGCGTAGGAAAATAGCCGCTTTTTGATATTTGTAATAAAATTTATATTTTTTTTATATACATCTAGTATAATTTTTTCTATATTGCCTTAAAAATCCCAAATAAATTTGGGGTGTCAATCAATTGTATTTCCTAATAGAGTTACATGGCTTTCTGTCACAGAAGAAAACATTGCTTTCACCCTAACCTCAACTCCTTCTTAGTCTGAAATAACTGTTAACTCAAAACAATAGGGTCTTACTAAGTAAATGCTTGTAATTGTATTTTGGCATTGGAATGGTCTAACAAGTGTCTTTCATTTCTCAATGAGAATCATACCTGGCTTATATACATTTAGTACCCACCCCCTTACCTCCTCAAAGGACACCATATTCTGAGCCTCCAAGCTACCTATGAGTTGTATGCCACACTGACATCATGTGCACCCATGTTCATTAAAATGAATTTAACGTGCTTATTTACACCATCTATTGCCACATTTGACACTGGAGCAGGTACCTGGTTTTGACAAGTACCCACTCCCATGTCTGGGTAAGATAATGGGTAAGGTAATGATTTTTCCATTGAGATCATTTGGTTACTTACTGCACTTTGAGAATAAACCATCCCATGATAGAAGTTTATAAGAGACAGAACAACTTTCAATAAAAGGCAACATAATTATTATGCATATTAATTGCCATCCAACAGGGGCAGCTCCAGACAAGTTTTTTTGGGGGTGCTGAAATTGTGATTGGGTGATGCTAATGTGGCCAAAAGTGGGCGTGCCCAGCAAATGGATGTTTCTTCATGGTCTATGACTTGTAGCGTAACACTTTTTGCCCTTTATGTAGGCCAAATAAGACCTGAAGAGACTGCAGTATTAAAATAGACCCAGCTGAGGCCAGAAATGAAATCCCCCAGCTTGTGTCAAGTTCTTCACTAACATCCAGCCAGGCAAAATAATTTACTCCTAGCACCTCAGAATAATTAACCCACAGTAGTACACAGAAATTAACCCCAGCACAGTAATTAACCAGGGCATGGTTCAATGCTTAACCCTCAGCATGGCACAGTAATTAATCCCCACCAGCATTGAACAGCAATTAACCCTAAACATTGCACAACAATTAGCCCCCAAAATTACGCAACAATTAGTCCCCTAAATGACACTATAGTAGCCCCCAATGTTGCTCAATAGTTAACCTGCAGCACGTCACAACAATGAACCTCCAGCACAACACAATAATAAATCCAAAGCACAGCACAGTTATTAACCTCCAGCACTACACATTAATTAACCCTCTAAAATTGCACAATAATAAACCAGTTGGCCCCCTTCGTTGTGCAACATACAATATAGCATACAGAGTGAAGAGGTTAGCACTATATTGCGTATAGAGTGTGGGGGGTCAGGACTACATACAACCGTAGGTGTGTGCAGCCTGTTGCATTAGGGTGTGCACACCAAAGCTCAAACACTCATGCATGTATGTATATATATTTACACATTGCGCCTGCGTGGAGAGATGGAGAACAACACAGTACGCAATAGACAGCAGGGCACAGGAAGTGACAAGGGAAAGGCCGGCGGGGCAGGCATACAAGAGCCCCTCTGGAAGCCAATCCCTGTTTCACGTCTGCAAGAATGCAAACCATAACGCTGAGCAGCCACATAGTGCCTAGACTGGACCTCAAGAGCGCCCTAGTGCACCAAAAAAAACAAAAAAAAAAACAAGACATGTACAGGAAATTAAGTACTACGCAATTGTTATAATAATTAAATATTAAATAACAAATCTAGATTAAATGGGTATTAAATGGGTATTGAAAGATCATGTTGAAGAAAAAAAATAACAATTATAAATTCCCATAGCGGGCTGTCATATTGAAAATAACCTGACACCATTATTGGAGTGCATAATATAGCAGTATAGATATATTAATATGGACATAAGAGGACAGCAAGGATTAGGTAACATGGGAACCAGACAAATATCTGCACTCTATATTTAAAATGCTCTGTAAAAAAGTAAGTTACCTACAGAATGTTAGTGGGCTACACTACAACGTATGTTAATGGACCATAATAAGGACCAAATAATTTGGTTCAAAGAAAAGGTCTATATGACTGGGCCTCATTAATACTGGAGGCATAGGTAGCATTAAGTCGCTCTATCCATGTAGTCTCTCTCCTGAGGATCTGTTTATCCCCGTCACCCCCTCATGGGTCTTGGGGGACCACAGCGAGGGCAATGAAAGAGATAACAGAGGTGTCAAATTTGTGGTATAAATCCAGATGTCTGCTTATTGTAATCATTTTTCCACCTGAAGAGTAATATACATAATCTGTAATGTTAGAGTGAAATTCTCTAATGGTTTTACCCACATAGAAGGCGGTACATTTGCACGACATTAGGTAAACTATACCTTGAGTTTTACAGTTAGCATAGAATTTGGAACAAACAGTTTGCCATTTGGAAGTATGGGGTACCTGTCTGAATCCAGGGGCAAAATGCGAATTTCCCAAATCTGTTAATCCCATAAGGGCGATGTCTAGATAAAGGTGTGTTACCTCAAATACTGTGCATATAGTATACTCCGGATCAGCGTGTCTGGATGCGCACTAGCCGCATGCTGTATCTTTTCTGAACAGGGTAGAGGCAATACAGCCAGCATCATCTTTGAAGATAGCAAGATCAAGGAAAGTGATGCTAGAAGCATTACTGCCCACTGTAAATTTAAGGTTAAATTTGTTCTGATTAAGGAAGTCAACAAAGGAATTAAGCCTATCAAGAGTGCCTAACCCAAATGGTGAATACGTCATCGATGTATCGTAGCCAGCATGGCAACGCATAACTAGTATACATCGACAAGGCTTCATGGGAATTTATAATTGCTATTTTTTTTCTTCAGCATGATCTTTCAATACCCATTTAATCTAGATTTGTTATTTAATATTTAATTATTATAACAATTGTGTAATACTTTATTTCCTGTACATGTCTTTTTTTTTTTTTTGGTGCACTAGGGTGCTCTTGAGGTCCAGTCTAGGCACTATGTGGCTGCTCAGCATCATGGTTTGCATTCTTGCAGACATGACGCAGGGATTGGCTGCCAGAGGGGGCTCTTGTATGCCTGCCCCGCCGGCCTTTCCCTTGTCACTTCCCGTGCCCTGCTGTCTATTGCGTACTGTGTTGTTCTCCATCTCTCCACACAGGCGTGATGTGTATAGGCAGGCACATGCACAGTGACATTCTGGCCGGTCCGAATGATGTCACATTGGCTAGATGGCAATTTGCTGACTATGGACGGGACGTGCATATAAAGAGCATGCCCGCGGCGGGCTCTAACTGACATTACCCACACTATCTATGACTGTTCTTGGACGCTGCTAATAATCTTAGAGATTCTTATTAAGGTATGGTTATCTGTTCCCCTATATTACTTGGTGCTTCTATTACTATCGTATACTGCTGACTTGTGGTTAAGTATATATGCTTTCACCCTTCCAGGTTATCTTGGTGGGCATCATTGATTATTGACTTAAACATCTCTAACTCTATTCAATGATTTGTGGCTGGGCTGGCTTTCCAACTTAGTTACTGCTGCCTGTATGAAAATGTGTCGCTTAGGGGGGGCGTGGCCAACTGCCGAGCTGAATGGAAGCCTGAATCCTCAGCTCCTGCACTGAACGGATGATAACGGCCGTATACTGCTAATCCGACCGCTAAAAAATGAACCAACCGGATCCCCACACGTTCGGGAACCAGAACGGAACATCACGGAAACGAAAAGAGTACCGACATCCGAAGAAATTGACAGATTTCTTCTCCTCCGGGAGCTCTCAAAATGGCGCCCGCGATACCTCACAGCACAACGAACGGGCCTATACTGATCTGCCTGATGCGGACGTCCTGAACACGCAGGCACAAGATGAAGATGTGAACTCCACATCATCCCAGGGACCCCAGTCAGCATCCAACAGCCCAGCTAAGTCACGAATGAGACTAGAAACTACTACTACTCCAGCTCTAGAGGTAAGGCCTACTCTGGACAGTCTCCTCACACAGACACCAGCATCCTCCCCTATTGCGGCCTTCCCCACTGCTAATCAGCCTGTGATAGACACCATGTTAAAAGACATGCTGATCTCTCTACACAGCTCCTTACATTCTGATATCACCTCTCTAGTCACAGCATTCAAATCTGAAATGGTCACTGTGAGCAGCAAAGTAAATATTCTTGAACAGCAGATGAGCACAATGGCTGTCACAGTTAATGATTTAGTCGATGCTCACGACCACACCAGAGAAGAACAACAATGGGTTCGCGCCAAAATGGCGGACCTCGAAGACCGCTCGAGGCGCAACAATATAAAAATCAGGGGGATACCCGAAACAATCTTACCCTCAGATCTACAATCCTATGCTAGAAAAATGATTTCCTCAATTCTGCCTGAGCTACCCCCAATTGAAACGGTCATCGATCGTATTCACCGACTTCCGAAACCACATCACTTATCTGTGGAGGTCCCACGAGATACCCTCATGAGAATACATTTCTTCCACACCAAAGATATGCTTCTAGCCAAAACCAGGAGAATGGGACATCTTCCTCCACCATACCAAAAACTGCAATTCTTTGCAGATATATCCCAGTACACGCGTCAGCAACAGCGTCAACTACACACCATTACTAAGCCACTAAATAACCACAAGATTCCATATCAATGGGGCTACCCCACCAAACTCCTGATCAACAGAAATGGAAAGAAATACAGCATCCATACAGTTGAAGAAGGTATACAGCTTCTCCGTGAACCAATAATGCCAATACAGCAGCAACATACTGCAACCCAACTCCATGGCTCTTCTGATCCTAGGATCCGCTCCAGCCAATACACATGAGATTAGTGGTATCACTGTTCAGAAATCCACTGTAACCTCCGTTCCAGTGCCTGCTCGTTGCAGATTGTTCACGAACACTACCCCCACAGATTGCTAGGTAGTCCTACCACCTTACTACCGAGCGCTACCTTTCTCCCCCTCACCATCGCACCTCCCTTCCATTGTTTTTATCTCCCTTTTATTGTTGTTTCAGCTTGTGTATATTAACTGTCTGCTTTTTCCCCCACCCATCCTTTCCTTGGAGAGCACAACCCTCAGACCTTTACTGACTTCCGCACCTGCTCCATCAACCGACCAGTGGATCCATCGTCTTCGCAACTTCTACACCGACAATACCTGATAAGCAGTCAACTGTGAGTACTACTACACCTCTCACGACCCTCCTTCACCATTGCACAGAATGCCTAAATTCTTATCTCTCAATGTTAAGGGTCTTAATCACCCAGCCAAGAGGTCGTCTCTGTGGAAAACTGCAATATCTTCTCACTGTGATGTCCTCTGAGTTCAAGAGACACACTTTAAAATCACTGCAGAACCCCCATGTACCAATAGACACTTCCCCAATATTTTTCGAGCTTCGGGGCCTGAAAAAAGAAACGGAGTTCTAATAGCGATTAAAAACACACTCTCCTTTTCACTACACGATAGCCTAGTTGACCCCAATGGCAGATATCTTGCAATAGATTGCTCTTTAAACAACGTCAGATATACTATTGTGGCCCTATATGCTCCCAACAAAAAGCAAATTAACTTTCTCTCCAAGCTTCTGAAGAAAATAAATAATTTTAAACGTGGCCAACTCATAATTTGTGGGGACTTCAACATAGTCCCGGACTTCACCATCGATACCTCCTCTCACACCACTAGACCTGCCTCCCAAATGGGACCCTTCATAAGGAATAATGATCTCTATGACGTTTGGAGATGTCATCACACTACGGAAAGAGACTATTCCTACTTTTCTCCACGCCATAATTCTTACACACGCATAGATTACTTTTTGGTGGACAAATGGACTTTACCCCGTATATCTGCTTCAGATATTTCTACCATTACATGGTCCGACCATGCACCGGTTATGATAACTGTGGAGGACTCTCCGACCACATCCAAAACTCGGATCTGGAGAGCTAATGCCTCACTTCTTAACTCCCCACAATATTCAGACCACCTCAAACAAGCACTGGAGGAGTACTTCTCCCTCAATGAAGAATCTGTTAATGATAATTTCACACTTTGGAACGCTCATAAAGCGTTCATAAGAGGAGTACTTATACAATTGGGAGCCAAAGAGAGGAGGAGGAGATCACAGCGCTTAGACACGCTTACTTCAGACATCAAACTCCTGGAAAACCAAAATCAATCCAATCCTAACCCCTCCACTAAACTTAAACTAGATCACCTTAGACAAGAATTACGAGCTCACCTACTTGACAATTACCAAAAAGCACATACTTACTTTAGAGCTGTACATTATTCTACTAGTAACAAAGCTGGTCGAGCCATGGCTACCAGAATTAAAGGTCATTACTCCAAGACTAAAATTCCTTTTTTATTTCACCCCACCACGAACAAAAAAGTAATAGATCCCTCTGCTATCGCAGACGCATTCAGCCACTACTATGAATCCCTCTATAATTTAAAATCAGACCCCAATACCACACAACCCTCTCCTCAGGACATAGACTCCTTTCTCCAAGAAATAAAACTTCCCAGACTCTCAAGTGATCAACTTCAGTCACTGAATGCTCCATTCACACCACAGGAAATTATTAACACCATTTCTGCCCTGCCATCCAACAAATCTCCAGGCCCAGATGGTCTCACTGGTGAATACTATAAAAAATTTAGCTCGCTCCTCATTCCCTACTTTTCCAGAGTATGCAACGACGCTGCCTCCTCCTCCTCTCTACCTCCAGAAATGTTATCTGCTCTAATTATTACATTGCCTGAAGCCAGGGAAGGACCCGTCACATCCACAGAATTTTAGGCCAATCTCTCTTCTAAATGTAGACACCAAGATCTACGCCAAACTTATAGCAAACAGACTGATAGACTTAATGCCCCATTTAATACATAGAGACCAATCCGGATTTACTAAGGGGAGACAAGCCTTTGATGCTACCCGTAGAATAATTAATGTGGTACACCATGCTGAGCTCACTAGAACGCCTTCTCTGCTTCTGTCTTTAGACGCATAGAAGGCGTTCGATAGAGTACATTGGGAATATATGAAAGCAACCCTACTTAAGTTTGGATTCCAAGATACGATACTCTCTGCAATTTTAGCTCTATACTCGTCACCTTCTGCCCAAGTATATACCTCTGAAATGTTATCTAAACCCTTTCAGATCACTAATGGCACACGCCAAGGGTGCCCCTTATCGCCACTAGTTTTTAACTTAATGATGGAACCCCTGGCCGAACACATTAGAACACATTGCAACATAAAAGGATTCACCATTGGCCAAATAGAACACAAAATTAATTTATTTGCTGATGACGTCATATTGATGATCACGGATCCCCTTTCTTCCCTGGCTTCGGTACAATCATTATTGAAAAGGTTTAGTGATTTATCATATTATAAAGTGAATGAACATAAATCCGTTATTCTAGACATGGGTTTGGATGCGACCACTGGTAACCTTCTTAGAAATTTGTTCCCTTACTCTTGGACTGACACTGGTTTACCCTATCTGGGTATACATATTACTAGATTTACGAAATTACTCTTTTCCCGTAACTATCCTGACATCAAACAAACGCTACTTCAAGACATGGAAAAGATATCAAAACATGAATTTTCTTGGGCAGGTCGTCTAGCTGCTTTCAAGATGATGGCGTTACCTAAACTGTTATATGTCTTTCGTACACTGCCTATACCAGTACCGCTTACTTATCTTAATTCACTACAATCTGCATTAACACGCTTCCTCTGGCAAGGCAAGAAACCACGATGCAATCACACAAAGCTCATCAAACACAGATCAGTAGGTGGCATGGGACACATAGATATTAAGGATTACTATATTGCTACCATAATATCCCAAACGAAAGAATGGTTTAACACACACACCAACACCCTGTGGGGAGCTATAGAGAACACAATGACACCTCGTACTAATCTATCCACCTGGCTGTTTAGCACCTCCACTAAGACTCCACAATTATCTCTATACTCACCTACCATACAAGCCACGGTCAAAACTTGGAGAACACTACACTACACTAACTGGACAAATCTTCCCCTACGACCCATTCCAATCCCCCTTGAAACACTACAACTACTTACTCCCGACCTCCACATTCCTGTCTGGATATCGGCCATGGCAACTTACACATCGGAACTTCGCTCTCTAATTAAATCCAATTCGCATACACTCAAGCAACAACAGTCGGCCACCCATATGACGGACTATCTAACATACTACAGGATAAGACATTGCCTCGCTGCTCACCCTTCTTTAGAAAGTTCTCTACCACTAAACATTTGGAAGTTCCTCTTTCTTAACGATCATATCTCTAAGGGGATCTCAGTAGTATACTCCACCTTGCAGGGAAAACACATGTTTTACAAGTCCAAACCCCTTACAGACTGGGAGACAGACCTTGAAACACAATTCTCAGATTGTCAGTGGCAACAAGCAATTAAGTCCACTTACACATACACTGCTTGCTCCGCACTTTGGGAGCTCGCCCAAAAAATTACAATGAGATGGTACTTGACACCATATAGAATGGCCAAATTTAACAAACAAACACCGCATACTTGCTGGAGAGAATGTAACTTGCCTGGGACACTTCTACATATTTTCTGGTCATGCCCGCGTATAAAACTAGTCTGGTCCAAAGTAGAAACACTACTACATGAAGTTCTGCGCCTACACATTCCACTAACTCCTTCTCTGGCAATCCTCAATATTAACATTAACGACATTCCATCAGACCTACGTTTAATCACCACACACATTCTCTTAGCCACAAAACTCTTAATAGCAAGAAAATGGAAGACAACTGCAGCCCCATCACTGGATGAAATTATCATGGTAGTCCAAACGCACTATACATATGAAATTGTTCTCTCTAGAGGGAAACACAACCATCACCGCATTAAAACTCTCTGGCATCCCTGCTCGGTATGGTATGACCAATACCACAATGTTTGATTAACTCTTTGAATCTAGACAACCCCATGACTCTCCGTCCTCTTTTGCTTCTTCCCCTCCTATCCCCCCCCTCCTCTTCTCTTCCCCCCTCCTTTCCTTAAGCTCCTTCTCCTCTCCCCCCTTCCACTCCCCTCCCCCCTATATCTCTTGCCCTTCCATCATTGCTGTTTATAAGCTGATATTATAGACTGTTATGTACTAAAATGAACATTATATTGTACCTATTGTACCTATCATAACTACTGTTCCTGTAGTACCGTTTGTACCTACTGCGTATTTACATTGTTGTATGTTCGCTAAACTCAATAAAAACTATTTTGAAAAAAAAAATAAAAAATTGTCGCTTAGGGATACTGTCACATACCTGGTGGTTGAGCCCACGGATGCTGGGAGCGGCTACTCGTATTCCTCTGGCTCAGGAACTCCTGGTAGAGGAGACAGAGGTTCAAGAGCGTGGAAGGGGCACAAGTGCCAAGCAGGACACAGGTATCAGGACTGATCTGGCTCCAGGTACTGGAGAGGAGCAGATGCAGCAGGAACAGCGACCAGCAGGAGGTGAGAGCAGTGGAAGATGCACACGCTGAAGCGGCGGGGAAGGTGTCCTGTAGTACGGTTTCTCACAGCAGACCCACAAGCAGGTAGGACAGGATACTGGAAGGCTGGCACCGTAGAGGGACAGCAGACTGGACGAAGTCGTGGACAAGCCGGGTCAGGAACAGGCAGGCAGATAGGTACAGAATCAGCAGGCAGAAGAATCGTCAGACAAGCCGGGGTCATGTACAGGCAGCAAACAAGTGGTCGCCAGGGTAAGCCGGGTCACAGGAATAAAAAGTATCAAGCAGGTGCAAAGGGATCACGACAGGAACGCTGTAGACCAGACAGCAAGGAGGGAAGGCAACAGGTCCCTTTAAGTAACCCTGTTGGCGCCAAGAGCCGTCACGGTGCGCACCCGAGTGCGCCCATCTGTGTTAACGCGCACCTGCGTGCGCCCATCAGGACATCCAGGCACCCGCGTGTGCCCATCTACGTTAGCGCGCACCCGCGTGCGCCAATCTGCGTTAGCGCACACCCGCGTGCGCCGACAGACACTCTCAACAGGGGCTTTGCGGCCCGAACCTTCGGGGGCAGTCGGATGACTGGGCTGACCTTCTTGACATTGCCCCCCCCCCAAGGGGCAGCCCCCGATACCCAACTGGGCCAGCTTAGCTGGGTGCGCTCTCTTGAAGGCCAGAATCAGCTTTTCAGCATGAATGTTACTTTCCGGCTCCCACAAATTATCTTCAGGACCGTATCCTTTCCATTTCACCAGGTACTGAACCTGTCCCTGTCTCCTCCTGCAGTCCAGAATCGATTCTACTTCAAATTCGACTTCTCCGTCGATCAGGACAGGTTCAGGTGGACCAACATCTCTGCCAACGAAGGGATCTGGGACAGCGGGTTTGAGAAGAGCCACATGGAAGACCGGGTGGATTCGGAAAGACTCTGGTAGTTGCAACTCGTACACCACACTGTTGATCTTCCTCTTAACCGGAAAAGGACCAATGAACTTAGCACCCAGTTTCCTGGAGGGACATGCCAGTTTTAAATTCAGGGTTGACAGCCAAACTTGATCCCCAGGCTCCAGGCTAAGTTCCCCTCTCCTCTTTCTATCAAAGATCCGTTTATAATACACCTGAGCTCTGGACATTGTTTCCTGAAGAAGCTTGTTGTTGTTGCTGAAGAAGGTCAAAGTTTCCTGAGCGGCAGGTACTGAGCATTCCGGAAGATTATTTGTTAGAAACAGGGGGTGAAATCCGTAATTTGCAAAGAAAGGGGTTTGCTTGGTGGCAGAGTGGACAGAATTTTTGTAGGCAAACTCAGCGAGAGGTAAGAGGGAGACCCAATCAACTTGAGAAAAAGAGGAGAAGCAACGTAAGTACTGTTCCAGAGTTTGATTCGTTCTTTCAGTCTGGCCATTAGTCTGCGGATGATAAGCAGAGGAAAAGGAAATCTCCAGGGAACCACATAACGCCCTCCAGAACCTTGAAGTAAACTGTACCCCCTGATCAGAGACAACGTCCACAGGAATCCCATGAAGCTTCACAATTTCTCTAACAAACACCTTAGCAGTCTCAGCAGCGGAGGGGGTACCTTTCATGGGAAGGAAGTGCGCCATCTTTGAGAGCCTGTCCACAACTACGAAGATGGTAGAATGGTCTTCAGAAAGAGGCAGCTCAACAATAAAATCCATGGAAATCATCCTCCATGGTCTTTCAGGGACAGGCAGAGGTTTCAGCAGACCCCAGACATTGGATCTGCTGCCCTTCTTCCTCGAGCAGACCGTGCAGGATTCCACATAGTTCTTGCAGTCCTTCGCCAGTTGTGGCCACCAAAAGGTCCACTGAAGGAGTTCAAGTGATTTGAGCACCCACCGAAATGACCGGCACACTTATGGTCATGGCAGGCACTGAGAACAGCTACCCGTACCCCCTGGAATACAAAGATCTTGTCCAGATGCCACAAAAGATTGTCTCTTGCCTGCAGAGTGACACCAGGAGGAGGAGAGACATGGAGTGAGGCCGTTTGATTTGATCCAGCAGGTTTTCCTGAAGTAAAAGGAAATTCCCGGAAGATAGGATGGTATCCGGGGGAGAAGAGGCCTCAGATCCGCAAAACATCCTCGAAAGGGCATCCGGCTTGGTGTTCTTTGACCCAGGTCTGTAGGTTATGTGAAAAGAAAATCGAGTAAAAAAGAGTGCCCACCTGGCCTGACGTGGTTTTAGCCTCTTAGCGACCTTCAGATACTCGAGATTCTTGTGATCAGTAAAAATAAGGATGGGGTGTGCTGCTCCCTCCAGAAGGTACCTCCATTCCTCGAGTGCCGATTTGATGGCCAACAGTTCCCGATCCCCCACATCATAGTTCCTTTCAGCTTCCGAAAGTTTACGGGAGAAGAACGCCACCGGATGCAGAAGGGCCTTGGAACCTTGCCTCTGTGAAAGAACAGCCCCAACCGCAATTTCAGAAGCGTCGACCTCTAAGATGTAAGGCAGAGCCGGATCAGGATGCTTCAGGATTGATGCCGAGGTGAACAGCTTCTTGAGGGCCACAAAAGCTTCCTGGGCTTCGGAAGTCCAGTGGAAACGACAGCCCTGCTTCGCGAGCTTCGTAATGGGGGAGATGATGGTAGAGAACCCCCTGATGAATTTCTGGTAAAAGTTGGCGAAGCCCACGAAACGCTGAATGCCCTTCTTATCGGAGGGAGCAGGCCAGTCCAGAATGGCGGAAACTTTCTATGAGTCCATTTGAATGCCTTCCATAGAGATGATCAAGCCCAGAAACTGAATACTCTGCTGCTCAAACACGCATTTCTCTGGTTTCGCATACAGGCCATGACAACATAGTCTGGTTAACACCTTTTTGACGTGCTCATGGTGCTCGGACAGAGAAGGGGAAAAGATCAAGATGTCATCAAGATAAATTATAACAAACAGGTCAAGATAGTCCCTAAAGATGTCATTCACGAAGTGCTGGAATGTAGCAGGTGCGTTGCATAGTCCAAAGGGCATGACCAGGTACTCAAAATGCCCGAACCGGGTGCAAAAGGCAGTCTTCCACTCGTCGCCACTTTGGATGCGGACCAAGTTATAGGCCCCGCGAAGATCCAGCTTAGTAAATACCGCTGCCGTCCCTAGTCTCTGGAACAGTTCGGGTACCAGAGGTAGAGGGTACCGGTTCTTGATAGTTATTTTATTCAGTTCCCGATAATCAACACAGGGGCGCAGCGAGTGGTCTTTCTTCTCCACAAAAAAGATTCCGACTCCCGCAGGGAAGGTAGAAGGTCGGATGAATCCCCTTTCCAAGTTCTCATCAATATACGTCTTCAAGGTGCCCAACTCCAGCTCAGTTAGAGGAAAGATCCTTCCGAAGGGAATTTTGGCTCCAGGAAGGAGCTCGATCGGACAATCGTAAGGCCTATGTGGGGGGAGAGTTTCGGCCCCTTTCTTGTTAAAAACGTCCAAGAACTCGTGATAGGCCTCAGGGACAGATTGGTGAATCTTCTTGTCAGCTTCCAGGCACAACAAAGAAGGGGAAATATCGGTAGACTTAATTAAGCAATGCTGGTTACAATAGGAAGAGGAGAAGTTAATCTTCCCGGTGCGCCAGTCAACCTGAGGGTTATGGGCCTTCAGCCAGGGCATGCCAAGGATGATTGGGAATAAGGGAGAATCAATAATGTCCAGGCATAAAAGTATCTTGATGATTCTCAGAGATGATGGTCAACAGGGGTCTTGTTTCCTGTGTAACTGGCCCGGACTTAAGAACAGAACCGTCGGCCAAGTGTACTGAGAGTCCCTTCATCCGGGGTCGTAGAGGAACGTGATTTTTGATGGCAAAGGTCAAGTCTATTAAGCCACTGCAAGCTCCAGAATCAATAATTGCGGTGGCCCGGATACTCCTTCCTGGAAGCTGTAAGAGAGCGGAAACAGCCAGATGAGAAGCGTATTCAGGTAAGGTGGATACAGGAACAGTAGTAGCGGCTTGGCACTTACGGAGCTTGGCTGGGCAGGTCCTTACGTAATGTCCGGGTTCCCCGCAGTACAGGCACAGATTATTAGTCCTCCTGCGCAGACGTTCTTCTGATGTGAGAGAGGGCTGCAGGAGACCAAGTTGCATGGGTTCGGAAGAATCGGAGGAAGAAGACACTGGAGCAGAAGAAGCTGGCTGAGGGTAGCTGGTGACTCGTGGAAGCATCCAAACTGGACGGGAAGGACCGGCAGAGCGTTCTGATCTCCGTTCTCTTAACCTCCTGTCGATCTGTATGGAGAGGTTAATGAGAGCTTCTAAAGTCTCTGGTATACCCACTCGGGCCAGCTCGTCCTTCAAGTTTTCAGAGAGACCTGCACGAAATTGGTAGCGCAGGGCGGCGTCGTTCCAGTTGGTATCGGAACTCCACTGCCTGAACTCAGTTACATAGTCCTCTACAGGTCTGCGGCCCTGCTGTAAGGAGTGCAAGGCCGCCTCCGCGGTAGCTGTCAATTGGGGGTCCTCATAAAGCTGGGACATCGCCTGGAAGAAGGAGTCCAAGTTGTCAAGGGAGGCATGCTTCTGCTCAAGAAGACGGTGGGCCCAAGACTGTGGTTCCCCCAGTAACAGGGAAATGACGAACCCCACCTTAGTGGATTCAAGCGAAAAAGTCTGAGGTTGCAGGGCAAAGAATAAACTGCAGGCATTACAGAACGCCCTGAATTTGCTTCGATCCCCCAAGAACCGCTCAGGAGTGGGGACCCTTGGTTCGGGTGGCATCATTACCACGGACGGAGTGGGAGCTGGACCTGATGAAGGAGGTGAAGATGCCGACAGAGCTTGAAATTGACCCTCCAGACGGATGTACCCTTCTTGCAGGTTCTTCACAGCCTGAGTGAGACCAGCAAGATGGCGGCAGAGTTCATCCATCAGGGAGGCTCCCGACGTGGGCTCGGACATGGCTGTCCGGTACTGTCACGTACCTGGTGGTTGAGCCCACGGATGCTGGGAGCAGCTACTCCTATTCCTCCAGCTCAGGAACTCCTGGTAGAGGAGACAGAGGTTCAAGATCACGGAAGGGGCACAAGTGCCAAGCAGGACACAGGTATCAGGACTGATCCGGCTCCAGGTACTGGAGAGGAGCAGATGCAGCAGGAACAGCGACCAGCAGGAGGTGAGAGAAGTGGAAGATGCACATGCTGAAGCAGCGGGGAAGGTGTCCTGTAGTACGGTTTCTCACAGCAGACCCACAAGCAGGTAGGACAGGATACTGGAAGGCTGGCACCGTAGAGGGACAGCAGACTGGACGAAGTCGTGGACAAGCCGGGTAAGGAACAGGCAGGCAGATAGGTACCGAATCAGCAGGCAGAAGAATCGTCAGACAAGCCGGGGTCATGGGCAGGCAGCAAAAAAGTGGTCGTCAGGGTAAGCTGGGTCACAGGAATAACAAGTATCAAGCAGGTGCAAAGGGATCACGACAGGAACGCTGTAGACCGGACCGCAAGGAGGGAAGGCAACAGGTCCCTTTAAGTAACCCCTTTGGCGCCAAGAGCCGTCACGGCGCACACCCGCGCGCGCACACCAATCTTTCCACGCACCTGCGTGCGCTCAACAACACCAGCATATGATATTACTATCTTTTAGAATCTTTATTATACTCAGTGTACTGGTTTGACATTGCGTCCCTCCTTTGGGGTGTTGTTTGTCCTCCCAATTGGGGCTCAATAAACAACTATTTGATTTTACCTTGTTTTTCTTAGTAAGTATATTTACAACATGGTGTGATTGTTGTGCCCCACAACTTACATTTTTGCATCTCTCCATAAAAATCCCCCTCTTTTCCCCTCCCCCCCTTTTTTATATTGATTATTTTTTATTTATTATTTTTCACTCTGTTACGCATGCCCCCATAGTGCCAAAAGACTGTTCCCCCCTGTCTGTGTACCGATTGGGCCTGGTTACCCAGGATACAATTTGTGATATTATATATGAATGTATTTTTTATTTGTTTTGCATATATTATATCTACTTATATGGTTATTTTCTTTTACCTTGTGTTAGCCAGTCATGTTAAGCTCCGGAAGAATCGTGATTATACGCAAAAGATGTCTTGCCTATCACCACTATTGAATCATCTTTGATGTTCCATACTTCTGTCTTTATACCAATTTTTGGATTATGGAATGTTCACTAGATGTCTTTGCTATCACCAAGTGTATCATGGTTATGTCACAGCTGCGGTAACATCTCTAGATGATTATAATGACTATCTATGGTTTTTAATGTTATGTTAATTATTTTTGTTATATATTTGAATAAAATTATCTTTTTAACAAATTTGCTTTGATCGTGCCTATAAAGTCTATAGTTCCTCCCCTTTTTCTATTCAAATTTAACTTCAGGACATGGCACGTTGTTACCATTTCTGTATCCAGTGTACCACTCAGTGTGTTGATACATTTATTCATTTCATATATATCAATGCTAGCAGCAACCAGCTAAAAAATTCTGTGATTATTGCTTTTGAGATTTTTTGGGCTGCTATTTGATTTCGTATATCCTTTGTATACTGGTAGCCAGTGGCCCTGCATATTTATAGTCAGTGTGCCCCTGTATACTGGTGGTCAGTCCCCTTGTATACTGGTGGTCAGGGCCAACAGTGGGAGGGTCTTAAAGGGGCATTGTTAAATACCAGGAGTGTGCTACACACAAGGTGCAGAGTTCCGGAGTACGCTATGTACAGAGTGTGGAGTTCAGGATTATGGTATGCATAGAGTGAAGGCAGGGTTGAGGAGTGTGAAGTGTGCTACTTACAGAGTGCAGAGTCGAGGAGTGTGCCTACATGCAACACAGTGCATGTTTCAGAAGTACACTAGGTACAGAGTGCAAAGAGGATGCTACATACAGAGCGCAGAGTTCAGGTGTGTGTGTGCTATGTACAGAGCTCAGAGTTCAGGAGTGTGATTTGTTAAGAATGTAGAGTTTAGGAGTGTGCTATGTACAGAATGTAGACTTCAGAAGTGTGCTACATGGAGTGCACAGTTGCAAAATAGCTAATTCTCCTGAATAGATTGCATGACATGAGGAGGGAGAGATAATACAATGGGAAAGTTTACATTTCTCTTATTGAGGTCAGGGGGCTGAGCACATTCAGTGTAATTGGAATTGAATTTCCTCCCTACAGGCAACCCAATTGCAGTGTGCAGCCTGTCATTAACATGAATAGTTGTATGCTGTTGTAATCATGGTTATGATCGCACGGATAGCAAGAAATATGGCAGTGTACAACTACTCATATCAATGACAGGCTGTACATTGCACCTGGGCTGCCTGGACAGGAGAAATTCAACTGCAATTACACTGAAAGGGCTCAGGCAGTTGGTGTGCAAGAGTCTTGGCTTGTTTCTAGAGAGTGGGAAGCAGCGTTAGTAGAATGACACCAGAGGACAAAATCCTTTTTTTCAATCCATTCATCTTGTATTGTGGCACCAACAATGCGCAGATGGAAGGAGCCATGGATGGATGGAAAGAACACAAAGACATCACACATTCTTTTCTCTCTGACCCAATATCTCTAGAAGAAACAGGAATGCATGAAGTCCGTATTCTGTCTGAAAGATCTTTACCAAAAGGCTTGCTGATGTCAGAATACAGCATGAATGGTCTTGTTCTCTGGAGCTACTCTTCTGTATCTCACACTATAGAAACAAGCATGTTCTCTCCATGTTGCAAGAAGCGCTGTTCCTCTCTCTCTTTAGAATGAGTGTATGAGTGTAGGGAAACTCACAGGGCTCTATGCAGGGGCTGAAGAATCTGACTACCTCTTGTAGTCTGTCCTCCATTAGCAGACTGGGTTGTTCTGTGTTCTCTCCTTTCACTCTCCCATCCAGCTGCCAGCATCTCTTCCTGTTTCATGTTAGAAGTCAAATGAAGCCGGCTGGAGAAAGGGACCCGTGCTTTCCTATTGGCTGAGAAGGCCGCAGAGAGGCTGTATATCAATCGACCTCTAAAACCAACCTGCTGGTTCTAACTAAGAGAGTATGGGCTTTTGCGGCCAGAGCCACTGTATCCCTCCACAGAAAAGTCCTTCCTGGCATCAGTACAGGATAGTAATAAAATTGTAAAAAATCACTGTGACACATACAAGTACCGGAATGTGAATTTTGAGGGTGCTTAAAGAATTTTTGGGGGTGCTTCAGTACCCTCAAGCACCCAACTGGCTCCGCTCCTGCCACGCAATTCTGCTTGTATAGGAAATCAACTAATCAGATATACTGTAAATATTGAATTTCTTTGCGTATATAAAAACGTCTCTATTGTGGTGGTAACATTATAGCTCTTAAAATCACTTTTGTCAGAAATTTTTGACCAAAGCTTGCCTTTACCGAAGGATATTTATGCTTTTCTTTGTCACCCTTTAGACCCCTTCGACACTGAGGCAGTTTTTAGGCATTTTAGCGCTAGAAATAGCACATGTAAAGCGCCTGAAAACTGCATCCCATTCTCTCTAATGGGTGCTTTCACACCTGGGCTGTGCGCTTGCGGGACATTAGAAAAAGTCCTGCAAGCAGCATCTTTGGGGCAATTTGGGAGCGCTGTATACATCGCTCCCAAAACGCCCCTGCTCATTACAATGAATGGCAGCGCATCCAAATCACATGAAAAGCTCTTCGGAAGAGCCGCAACACTGGAATTTTAACCCCTCCTTTGGAATTAAAAGCTCTCCGCTAGTGGCCGAAAAGCACCGCTTAAACAGCGCTAAAGCGCCGCTAAAATGAGCAGCGCTTTAGCCCTAACGTGGCTGCAGCTGTGGCCCCAGTGTGAAAGGGGTCTAAAGTTGAGGCTTGCGTTTTAGTTCATTTGAAATATAATATACTAGAGTAACTATCTTAACCAATCACTTGTGAAAAAAAAAACAACATGTTTCCTTTGTATGTTCTTTATTGTTAACTGGATTACACACTGCTGCGAGCAAAGCAAGCAGCTTTGGGAGATTCTTGTAAAATCAAAACTGTCCTTTTCAACCAAAGGTTCACACAATAAAGCAGTGAATTCAATTAAGCTTCTCTAGTTGAGAATCACTTTTCTGCACAAAGGGCAGAGTGAAAGTACATTACCAGCATTTTGAAGGTTATGATCTTATTAAGGGCTGGAATGTCCACTCCATAGCAAAATGCAGTAGAGACAAAAGGATAACCTGCACACAGAAGGTATTCAGTGTAAGCAGGATGTAAGGCAAGCGCTCAGCCATCTACTTTGTCCATTTATATTCAAGCAATGCTTTTATTCTTTTAATGCATACAATTCATTGTCAATATAATGGAAAGTAGAATAATATAAAGTAGAACGGACTGTTTTCAACATTCTTATTTTCCTAATATTTGGTATTTTGATAATTCATCTAAATGTACAATGCATAAAAATATCACCTATTTTACCCACATGTAGCACTCATATTGCTGCTACTCCTCAAATGCCTGGCATGACGAGCATCCCTCCAAAAACAACAACAAAAAAAACTTGGTCATATACTAAAAGGTCAATGGAGACATAAAGAAAACCAGCAAAATGCTTTTACCTGCAAACAAGGCTCAGAACAAAAAATAAGTAGCGCAGTTGTTTACCAATATCTTAAAATAGTTTTTTAATGACATAGTACTGCAAAAGAATCTGTGTTTTATTTAGTAAAAACAGTATTATTTAGTAATAATTCTGGAAACAGAACACTGCTTTCTTAAAACAGGGCTATATGGGCTCTATGTGTCATAGATCGTGGCATGTATTCCGTCCCTGTGTCCCCTTGTCCCGGTGCTGACAAGTAACGATGTACCCCCGCCGATCGACATGCCTTCTCTCCCGCATACTTTATTAACATTGGGTTCTGATGCTGAGATATCAGTCTGAGTAAAGAGCAATGCATGCCGGTGTTCCGTCAGAATCATTGACCCGTCAGATTAGGTAACGGAAGTGACGTTCCGTCACTACACCAAGACCGCCATCTTGGGAAGCCGTAGTAAGCCTGCAGTCAGAAGTGGCAGCGGACATCTTTTTACATGCACCCAAGTCTTCATCTTCACACTAGTTTTTACCATTAAACTGAGCTTATACAGAGAAAGACGGTATTTTGAAATCCATCAGACTATTTTGATGTTGAATTTTAAAGCAGCGGTGTTCTGTCAGATTAGCAAACCTGTGAGATCAGCAGGCTTGCCGCTGCTTTTAAAATTCAACATCAAAACAATGTCACAGATTTCAAATGCTCACAATATATTTCACTATATAAGCTCGGTTTACTGGTAAAAATAAGTGTGAAATGCAAGACTTGACTGGGTGTAAAAAGATGAATCAAAGCATTATCAAAGCACCAACACAAGATGGAACTGTGGGAGCTTAAGGTAGTGCAGTGCCACGTCCTAAACATCAATTGGTCAAATAGAGAAAGTGTAAAAAATGTACTTTCTAGGCACCAATCATTAGCAATAAACAATACACTTTTATCAACAATTAATACATAGAAATAAAAAAAAACACATTAAAATGCTGCAGTATTCCTACAGTGGCAGCTAGACCTTTCCAAAATTGGTCATAGATGTCAGAAACATATCATGATGGACATGTATGACTAGACTATAAAGTAACAATAAAATAAGCTCTACATGTTTCATGAAAATCGCTTCTTCAGGAGCTTTGTATAAAAATTCTAAGGAGAGAAAGAGACCATCAATAATAATAACACAGTAGAACTATATATAATCGATAGGTAAATAGTCTCAGGGTGTGCAAAGAGTACCAAGGCTGCCCCCAAGAGTAAACGAATGGACACACATCATGTAAGGTGCGCGACGGGCGATATGTGTGGGCGTGCCAGATAGAAAATGTGTAAAAACATATGTCTATATAGATGCACCAAAGAGAGGAGAGTGCAACACCTAAACTATGTAGGCACAAGAAAGATAAGAAAAGTAAACTAAGTAAAATAATTAGGAAGCTACCCCTATATTCGGATATTATCATGCATTGGAATGTGCAGGATCCTACCTATGCCTACCTTGGTATGAGCAATAGATATTTGTAGGTTTAATATGTATATAACTAGGGTCTTCAAATATGGCTTTAACTGTGCTTAGCAGCAAAAACATTCCATCTATGAAATATAAGAAACCAAATTGAAAATGGTTCTAGGGGAGAACAACTCACAATATATGACTGATAAAAAATAGTCTCACCTGATAATTATACTCAGTATATAGAAGTAATGCCAGTGTCAATAAAGCTGGACAAGTGCTAAACCCAAGGTGAGATGCATCATAAGGGAGTCTTTTTAAGTATACTGCTAAAGTTTAGAGCACAAAGAGGATCAGATCCACACCATCTGTAAAGATAGAAATGTCTCCAGTAAATAGTCTAAAAATCCTGATAATACCAACATACACTAAAGAGAAACACTAGGCAAATACCTAACCAGGTAGTGTTGTAAAGTAAGAATCTGTCCGGATATGGAATACAACATTGGAAGTAGTTGCCCTGATATAAGGCTACAGCTAGTGCCTTTTATACATGCCCCAATCAGGTGTGCAGTGCTTCCGCATCACCTGGCTCCAGCGTGACGGGGTGTGCACGCATCAACGCCCGGCTGTGCATGCACGTTCACATAGATGGCAAACGGCAAGCGAGACTGGGAAACATAGGACTGAGGGCTCCCCCCAGTGCAAAGAAATGTGCATTGCATAGGTCAGAGTGGCATAGACCTATGGCTGGGTGATGGAATAACAGCGAACCCAGGGTGGCAGTTATGGGGAGAGGCCCAGCCTTTACTTAAGCAAACTGAAGAAATGGCACATACGTGCCTTACATGGTTACAATTCTTTGTCCCAGTCCTGCCTTATATGGTTCAAATCTCAGCCAGTTGAACAGGAATTTGAATTTTCTATGGCTGGCCTAATTCATTGACACAATTGGAAAGCTGCTACAAACCTATGCTGGTCCTCTCATCCCTCGAAAAGGGGGATCTACGTCTTTTTCTAGCTTCTTTTTGTTTTTTTGTTTATTTTTTGGCTTAATTAAAAATGAATTCACTTTAAACATTCTAGTATGTATATTCATATTTGTAAAGTGACTTTATTACAATTATTAAGGATAGCTGGATCTTATCAGGGGACATTAAGAATGCATTTGTGTTTCTATATATTTATTATTTTGTAAAAAATGTTTTTTGTTTTTTTTTGGATTACTTGATGTTCTTGTTCTAATTATTTGATATGTTTTTATTAAGTCATCAGCGGAATGCCTCTCCTCTTTGGGAATGGGGAAAAAAAATATCACTCAATAGCCACCTTTCTACAATGATTAATGAGATACTGAGAGATAATGAGATATACTAATCATGTGTTTTTGATTTGTAATAATGAAGCAATTGGTTCCTATTTAGTAAACATTGTCTTTATGCATATATAAGTGTGCAATAAAAGTCAATTTATTAATGTTCCCACCTGAAGAAGGGCGTTAAGCACTTTACTTTGCCTGAAACTGTTGTATGTTTTTAACATTCTATGTAATTTTTGTAAATTTTGCACCCTTATGGATACACAATAATTTTTACGTGCAGCAATCCCTGTTTAGCTTTTTGTATATATGACCTTTGGGTGGTCTGATTGCTAAGCACCAAAATGATTCCCGTTGTGCTGTTTACCACACTTCTTTTAAATATATACAGTATGTAAATACACACACACACACATGCAATGTGTATACATACTGTATATATGTGAATACTAACAATTCTTAGACATTCTTATGTGCATTGTGCCTCTCCCACACTCTAGTTCCTCACTACCCAACATCTATTTTCTTCCACATCTGCATGTATCTGTTGAGTGATGCATATCAACTTGAGACATAACAGATGCAATGGGGTTTATTACCTATTTACTGTATGTTTGTATGCTCAGAAAAGCTCATCAAAATCACTTTTGAAGGGAGAAATCTCAGTCACTGCATACCATACAAACTCAACATACAACAGATGATAGCAGTCCCAGCCTAACTCCATCCAGGCCTGCCCCCCACAAGGCTTAGTCATGGAGGTAAGGATATCCCTGTGCTAGAAAGGGTATATATTGTATCATGAATAATAATTTATAAAAACTGTACTTAGTGCTATAAACAAACTTCAAATATGCATAGCTGCCCTAAAAAAAAGCATACAAAATACAAATACTCAATAATGTTATGGGATTATTTCTGATTGGGACTCTAAAAACAGAAGTTAAAACTGCAGCTGCAGGAACAAATTCACAGGACGCAATCACTGTGTTTAAAATGTCCGTTCAGTAGAAAAATGTAATATTACATGTTATTTTATATATAGATAAGAAAGGGGTGGTATGAAATGTTTTTAAAAACTAACAAATAAAAATATGTTATTAAAAGCCAACAAATAGAAATATATTATTAAAAGCTAGCGAACAGAACAATTGCAAAAGTCAAACCTTGAGAGGGGAGGAGGGAGTAGGGTAGAGACAGAGAGAGCATCTAGCAAAAGATGTGTCTGTGTGTTAAGTGAAGGTTACAGAACACATTTCAACAGTGCAAACTGTCAGGAACCATGAAACAGACTGAGACAGAAGTACAATCAAATCACACTTGTTTATTAATAATAAAAATCAAAAGGTAAATAGAAAAAAGCGCAGTCAAGCTCAGCCAGAGTCCAGTAGCCAGATCGGGTAGTCAGCCAGTCCAAAGTTCATAAACCAGATCGGGTAATCAGCCAGTCCAGAAGTCAGGGATCCAGATCCAAGGAGAGCAACTGCAAGCAGGATAGAAGCCAGGATGGATGTCAGCAAGCCAGTCTTGAAACAAACAGATGGTTCCTAGTGATGTGACCAACGTGAAGACAATGGAGAAATGAGCTGGAAGGCTTTAAATAGGCAGGTCAGACAAACATCATCGGGAACAGCTGGTAACTGTGGAGAGAGAATAGAGCTGGCAATTAGCCGACAGCTGAGCGGCCAGCCCAGAGGAGGAAGGGCTAAGCCAACCCTGACACAAACAAAATGGAGTTTCTTGTGCATAAATGAACAATACAGTGAATGTCCATGTCAATAACATAAACCTAATATTGCGCTGCATGGGAATAACCAACCAAATATACACCAATGTCTAAATCCAAGTGCTTATCCTTAAAGTGGTTGTAAAGTCAGAAGGTCTTTCATCTTAATGCATTCTATGCATTAAAATAAAAACAATCTTCTGTGTGTAGCAGCCTCCCCAATACCCCCTAATACTTACCTGAGCCCCATCTCTGTCCAGCTATGTGCGCGAGTGCCTTGGCCATCCGGTACTCTCCTTCCTAATTGGCTTAGACACCACAACAGTGCCACTGGCTCTCCCTGCTGTCAATCAAAGTTAGGTAGCCAATTAGAAGAGGGCAGGCGGAGCCAAACCGCGGCTCTGTGTTCGAATGGACACACGGAGCTGCGGCTTGGCTCGGTGCCCTCATAGCAAGCTGCTTGCTATGGGGGCACTCAAAATAAGGGAGGGGCCAGGAGCGCCAAAGTGGGAGCAGAGAAGAGGAGGATCCCGGCTGCTCTGTGCAAAAACACTGAACAGGGCAGGTAAGTAAAACATGTTTGTTATTTTCATACAAAAAAGATACTTTACAATCACTTAAAGTGCACATTTTTGTGATCACCATAACTTTGAACCAGTGAAAAACAATTATAAAGTCCATATATATTAAATGTACTTGAGCATATACTGTATATTCAATAAAACGAAATTGTCCATCCTGTTCTTAAAGCCTGATGATGTATGATCAGTGGTCCCACCACCTCTAAAACCACAGCCTCTTACCAGATTGTTAGACCTCCTATAACTTGGGATCTAAGTATGAAGCGGCATAGATCTTGATTCAAGGATTTTTTTGCATAGGAAACACAGGCGGCATTTCATTGTGAATCTCCAAATCAATCCTCTATCTAGCTCTGTGTTAAAACTCGGGCCAGGAAAAAACAAAACTCCAATAGTGTAATGCCGCGTACACACGTCCGGATTTATTGACGGACTTGGTCTGGCGGACAATCCGACAGACTTTGCAGCTGAGGTCCGCCGGACATTCAAAGGAACGGACTTGTCCACACACGATCACTCCAAAAGTCTGACAGATTCAAACATGATGATGTAGAATAAGGAAGTTCATAGCCAGTAGCCAATAGCTGCCCTAGTGTCGGTTTTAGTCCTTCGGCTTAGCACACAGATGACAGGATTTTTAGTCCGTCAGAAAGATTTGGAGCCAGTTTTAATTCTAGGTCTGCCGGACTTTTGGGAAGAAAAAGTCCATTGGAGCCCACACATGATCGAATTGTCCGACGGACTGGAAAGTCCAATTATGTGTGCATAATACTGCAAAAGTTTATTTAAAAAACAGCTGAAAACTACTTCAAAAATGTCAGGGGAGTAAGCGCGTGAAACATTAAAAACGTCGCTGCTGAAAGTGTTCTGCTGAAAACTCAAACTCATCAAAATCTCCAACCACTTCCAGTGACTCTGCAGCACAAATAATTGAAGTTGGCTGTTTTGACAGAACACTGCCAGAGTATACACTATGGTACATCATATAATGAGTGGACATTGTTAGTCTGCCCTATACTAACCAACAACATAGCCACCTCCCATGGCATGGCAAAATGGCCGGCGACATATTTTTTTCAACTTTACCCAGTGTTCTGTCAAAACAGCCATAGTTTATGTGCTGCCGTGTTCTGAGAAAACAGGCAGCTTGTGGAAATCTCCAATTATTGCTGTTGGAGAATCACCAGAAGTGACATGGTTGGAGATTTTGGCAAGTTGGAGGGTTCCAGACAGGCATGAGTGACGTCAGCACAGGTTCCACCTCACCTCATTATTCAAGTACAGCGCAACAATATTAGGTTTCTATATTGCATCATTGTCCATTGTGGTGATTAATTAGCATACAGGTGAAGGTTAAAGAAGGAGAGAGGGAAGGAGGAACATCAAGGAGGGCTGCACAGGATAAAAAACAGAAATAGTTTTGTATAGCCAGCAGGCACTTCTTCATATTTGGCAAGAAACATATCATGCCATGGATTAAATTGTGACTCCCAAACTATTAGAAAGAAGAAGAAGATAAGAATAAGAAGAAATTGGAAAATGGTAAAAAGCCCCCCTCTCAAAAATTAAAACAAAAAGTAAAATGAAGAATGAAAATAAACCAAAACCAAGTAGTAAAAAAAAAAAGAAAAGATTAGTGACAAAGGATACGCCATATATAACCCAGAGAAAGCACTTTGGGGTTCTATACAGTGTATTCTTTGTTGCAAACCTTTTGTTTTCTCCTACATAGTTTTGGTCGCTCTTTATTTTTATTCTGAATTCTGAATGTCTTCTTTAATTGTTTGGCAGTCACATGTGCTTAAAAATCCATACAACACATGATATATTTTTTGCCATGTATGAAGAAAACCATAAGTGCCTGCTGGCTATACAAATTTTTGGTGCATTCCAGTGCATGTTTGATATGTTTTCCATGCACTTCTGGATGCATTCCAGATGCATTTTTGATTTTTTCTAGTTTTTTTATTCACTGTATTGGGGTCCGGTGCTTTTTAGATGTGTTTTTGATTTGTTCCAATGCATTCCGGTGCATTTTTGATGCGTTTTACTGCACTCCAATACAGTCTGGTGCAGGGAAAATGCAGCATGTTCTACCTTTTTTTCTGGAACTAGAAAGCCATGGAACTGACTGCACTGGTGTGAACTATGCCATTGGAAACCATATAACCTTCTTTCCATGCATTTTTAATGCAGAAAACAACACACTGGACTGCATGTGGTGTAAACTCCCCCTTAGGCTGAGGCTGCTAATACCTATTACACTTTGGGCATGTATGATGTGCGGCTTAGATTTTTCTCTTTTTGTTCTGTGGATTACATGGAGTCAGGGCAGACCTCTAGTCTGATCTTGCGCCCTCAGTGGAACACACCGAATGCGGGGCATAAATGCTGTAGCAGAGACCCTAAAGTTGGTTTTAGGTTCACAACATTTATGAAAGGCTTATGCCCCATACACACGGTCTGATTTTTTGACGAAAACTGTTCGATGGGAGGTTTTTGTAAAAAATTCCGACCGTGTGTAGGCTCCATTGGACATTTTCCATCAGAATTTCCATCACACAAAATTTGAGACCTGGATCTCAAATTTTCCGACAACAAAATCCATTGTCGGAAATTCCGATCGTGTGCACACAAGTCCGACGCACAAAGTTCCACACATTTTCGTAATCAAGCAGAAGAGCCGCACTGGCTATTGAACTTCATTTTTCTCACTGCGTTCTTGACATTCGCAATTTCCGACCAACTTTGTGTGACCGTGTGTATGCAAGACACGTTTGAGCCAACATCCATCAGAAAAAATCCATGGATTTTGTTATCAGAATGTCCAATCAATGTCCGATCATGTGTACGGGGCATAACATACCACTGGATCAACCAGCCTCTACAACCAAGAGTTTAAGACTACCCCTCCCACTCTCATTTTACTAGCAGCAAGGTCACTTGATAATATTCCATAATTTAGATTTGAAGTGTTAATGTTTTTCAGAGCTTGTACCTCCACCCCTTCATTGGGGCTTGGAAAAAATAAAACAAAACAATGTACCAGTGTACATTATGTGATCTCCACAATCAGTCTATAGATTGAACATTATAGAAATAAGTTTGCACAACAATCTGTCAGCAGTTAGTTCAAGCAAACTAATTTCAATAAAATCTAAACTATAATTTGACTGGGAACCAACATGATGGATTATTACGGGAACCAAAAAGGAACTGTTTCACAAAAATACTTTATAATACATTTATTTAACAAAAGGTTTATACATAGAGATACACTAAAATCATCAATGATTATAAGGTTCAACAAAGTAGTTACAGAAGATATCATAGAGATATCATAACAATCCATCATGTTGGTTCTCTTTTTATGTAAATTCTGTAAAGGATGAGGTACCCCCATAGTCTAAAATGTTCACCTTTTCATATATAATTTGACAGGATCTGAAAACAATTTATAGAAAAAGTTTGCATTTGGTGTACGGTGTGAATAGAGGACTAATGCCACGTACCCACGACCAGACTTTCTGGCAGAAAAGGTCCGACTGTCTTCCCGACGGACTGTCGACAGAGTTAGGACGGACTTCCAAATGAACGAACTTGCCCACACACGAACGGACTAAAGTCTGTTCGAAAGTTCGTTAGTTTTGAGCGTGAAGATGCACGACGGGACTAGAAAAGGAAGTTCAATAGCCAGTAGCCAATAGCTGCCCTTACGCCGTATTTGGTCCGTCGGACCAGCATACAGACAAATGCTTTTCCCGATAGGAATTGAGTCCGTCGGACAGATTTGAAACATGTTCTATTTCTAGATTCGTCTGATTTTTTTTAAAGAACAATTATCAGACTATCCCACACTTGATCGGACTATCCGATAGAATGATTCTGTTGGACCTTTTCTTCCGGAAAGTCCGGTCGTGTGTACACGACATAAAATTAACCTCCTGAAGGATGAGGGCTGTTACTCTACGATCAAGGTCCATTGGAAGTGGCGCTACAATTCCAAAAATTCATCCCCACCACAACCCAAGGTGACCATGGAAGTCATACAGTATGCAGAATTTGCCAGTCCTATATTCAGATTCTCTACATTTACCATAATCTTGGAATCATAATAGTTCCAGTGCCTCTTATCTACTTTCTGAAAGATAATAATAAAGACCAGGAGTGTGATGTAGGAGGTGGAAGGGAATGGATACAAGTTGTGACAGCACAGGTGGACTTGAATAGTGAGAGTTCCCCAGGCTGAAGAAACAAGTCATCCAAGTACCTCTAGTAGGTGCTTGCTGACCTTGTCTGGTGACAGATTGTTATCTTTACAGGAAGCATAGGTTCACTTTAAGTTTTAAAATATCTTTTTACTGTTGCAACTAAAAAAGCAAGTCCATCTATATCTAAATATATTATAGACATATAAGCAGGCACATAAGAAAAAAAAGTCAGATCCTGCATTTTTGTTACCAGTAAATCATCCGTATTGTCTACGGTTCAATGTGAAAAAGTGTCATCTCCAAAACAGAGCAAAGTAATAAAAAAGACCACTTAAATGGCTTGCTTTATATTCTCTCCACAGCATCCCAGAAATGTGAAAGACTGCTTAATAGATACCATTTGCTATGTAGTAAAAATCCACTGCAGACAGATATTGCATCAAAGATTCTCTTTTTTTTTGTTTCTGTATTATTTTGATGCATTTATGCAGTTTCACCATGTCATTTTAGGTGCTTTTTCTCCAATCTGCGTTGTTAGGGTTATAAAAAAAAAAGAAGTGATTTATATTTTTGTGCGTAATGTTTTTTAGAACAAATGTCTGGTATTATTTATAACCATAATGTACCTTTTTAAATTCAGCCTTTGCATTTATGGACACATTAAATCTGTCTAATTGCTTATAAGTAATATAGAGTGTTTTTTCCCCCTTTATCTTTTCTGTGTCTCTTTTGTGTTCAAAAGCCTCTCTGAATTAAAAAGCCTCAGGAAACAATGTATTCTTCTGGCAGAAAATGAGCAAAGTCGCCATTATATTTCATCAGCTATATCTTTTATTTTGTGCCAGGAATTATGCTATTATTTGTGATAAACAAAGGCAGTTCTAAACCTTGGATCAGCTTTGAGAGTATAAAGGGGGTGCTTTCATCTAGCATCTTCCATACAGTTTCTGGGAAAAAAGATTTTGCTCTTGAGAATCTTTATATTATAACTTATTCTGCAGTTACATCTAAAATTATCAGAATAGTTACATTTTTATTGTTATAATTATTATTTTTTTAACATGCATTTTTTTTCTTTGTTGTCTAGGTTTACACCTGTATCTAAAGCCCTTGTTACTCTGAAAAACGATCTGTAAATTGACAGATGATGAGGAGGCGAACTGACACCTGATCACTGCCTATTTTAACCCCCATTATTGCTGAACAAATGCATGAAAACCACTTGCAATGTGAGGCATTTGGGGAGCTTCCCATTTGATTGAATAGGTCACGTTCGGCAGACAGGAATAAAATCATTGTATACATAGGTAGCCTATTGTATTAGGGTGTGCACCTCAAAGCCGAAACACATATGCATGTGTATATATACTGACGGTGTCAGTAGGGCAGGGATTGATGTCAGTAGTTTTATTTGTATAAGTATAATTAGTAATTAATTAGTATTAGTATAATGTTTATTATTTTATTTTTCCAATTATTTTTTCAATTTTATTTATTTTTTTACAAATTTTGTAGGAAGCCTGTTAAGGGGCTGTGGTGAAATATCAGGGGTTTAAACAGTGGGGATCCGTGCCACACAGGGTGATTAAGGTGTGCCCAGGCATACCTGGCACACCCTGTGCACATGCCTATGATTGTATAGTTGTTTGCTGCAGGGACAAAGCACTGTGACTGGGGCATGTGAACACCCCCATCTTCTGATAGTGTAGCTTAAGGATAGCTGCAGAGCGTTAAAACCTTGGCACCCCAGATGTTTTGGAACTACATTTCCCATGATGTTTAACTACACTGTTGAGTGCATGAGCATCATGGGAAATGTATTTCCAAAACATCTGGGGTGCCAAGGTTGACCATCACTGGCCTAGGCTATAAGAAGATTGCCAAGACCCTGAAACTGAGCTGCAGCACGTTGGCCAAGACCACACATCGGTTTAACAGGACAGGTTCCACTCAGAACAAGCCTCGCCATGGTCGACCAAAGAAGTTGAGTGCACGTGCTCAGCGTTATATCCAGAGGTTGTCTTTGGGAAATAGACGTATGAGTGCTGTCAGCATTGCAGCAGAGGTTGAAGGGGCGGGAGATCAGCCTGTCAGTGCTCAGACCATACGATGCAGACTGCATCAAATTGGTCTGCATGGCTGTCATTCCAGAAGAAAGCCTGCAAACAGTTTGCTGAAGACAAGCAGACTTAGTTCCAGTAATCCATGTCCTGTGGTCTGATGAGATCAAGATAAAATTATTTGGTTTATGTGATGTCCAGCGTGTGTGGCAGCAACCAAGTGAGGAGCACAAAGACAAGTGTGTCTTGCCTACAGTCAAGCATGGTGGGGGAAGTGCCATGGTCTGGGGCTGCATGAGTGCTGCCGGCACTGGGGAGCTACAGTTCAACAGTTCATTGAGGGAACCATGAATGCCAACATGTACTGTGACATACTGAAGCGGAGCATGATCCCTTCCCTTTGGAGACTAGGCTGCACGGCAGTATTCCAACATGGTAACCACCACAAACACACATCTAAGACGACCACTGCCTTGCTAAAGAAGCTGAGGTTAAAGATGATGGACTGGCCAAACATGTTTCCAGACTTAAACCCTATTGAGCATCTGTAGGGTAGGTGGAGGAGTGCAATGCCCCTTAGGGGTGTACTCATTTTTGTTGCCAGTGGTTTAGACATTAATGGCTGTCTGTTGAGTTATTTTGAGGGGATAGCAAATGTACACTGTTATACAAGATGTACACTCACTACTCTATATTATAGCAAAGTGGCTGAAGGGGAGTTCACTATACTTCTTGCTGGCATAATGATGTGCAAATAGCATTATATGTCGCTCCTTGGAGGTGTGTGTGCCTCCAAGGAGGAAAAGTTAGGTGACCGCCTTCAGTCAACATTTGAGGCCAGATTTTCTACATCAGACACTCCATCCTTACAGCAGCTAAGTAATATTGACCTATTTACAAAGGGCAGCATTACTGATCTGTTTTTAAGGATGCTGTGTGGGTGCCTTCACCATAACAACAATGACACTATACGGCCCAGCTGTCTGTTTTCTAGTCACCAAAGACACTGTGTAGTCTGGCTTCCAGACTCCAAGCACAATTGACTGCTAGAATGTTGGCCAGCAGGCTACAACATCATTGGTTCCTATAACAGTGAGCTGGTGGCATGGGGTGGCATCTGGAGTGACTATGGAACAAAGTATAGCAGAGATCATACTGGCTTTTCCAATGTTTACAGGGAGCTGTAAAAAAGGTCTACTAAGGTGGCAATTTACCTAGGCACACTTCTGATGTCACCTACACATAATCTGTGTCTCAGAATGATAGCAGGTTGCTATAATTTACACAATACCTTGCTCTCTAAGCCCTTGTACACACGGTCGGAGATTCCGACAACCAAATCCGTCTGAGTAATTCCGACGGATTAATTCCGGAAGAGGTCCGGAAGTGATGTTGCATACACACGGCCGGACTAAATTGTCGGAAAATCCGATTGTACATAACGTGATGATGTTATTTCGTTACGATGGGACTACGTTCAGGCTAGTAGCCAATAGCTTTGGTCTAGGAATTTGATCTGACCATGCGTGGCACTTTGTCCATCGGAGTAGGCTACACATGATCGGAGTATGTCCAATAGGAGCATTTTGTCTGAAAATTTTACTGGCAAGTTGGAAAAGTTGGTCCGTCGAATATTCAGACGGAAACAGTCCAATGCAGACCACACACAGTCGGAATATCAGACAAAACGGTCCGATAGGACACATTCCGTCAGAATCTCCGACCGTGTGTACAAGGGCTAACAGTTATTTCTACTAATACTTCCCCAAATTCTCCTTTCATGTTTTGAGCTGAAGGTGTGAAATATTACAACACTAAGGAGCAAATGTAAAATTAGGATTATGTGAGTGTGACATCAAGAGTATGCCTAGGCTATCTGCCACCTTAGGGGGGCTTTTTTCACCCCCCCACCGTAAACATTCAAAAGCCAGTATGATCTCTGATACACCTTGTCCCATTGACACTCCAGAATCCACCCCATGTTTACCTACCCAGTTCCTAGGACACTGATACAGGAACCAATGACGTTGTGGCCTGCTGGCCAGCATTGTAACTATCAATTGTGCATAATTGGTTGCTAGCATGGGCGTAGCGTGAAGGGGTGCAGGAGTCACCATAGTGACCAGGGGGCCTGCAGCTCCCTGCTATTATCTGTCATCTTACATGCTGCATTTTACAATCACAAAATCCTGGAAACAGAATCCAGGCCCGATCCACCTTGTGTCTCCAAGGGCCCCAGCTGAGCTTTGCAATAAAGTCAGGAGCTTCTAGTTTGCTTTCTCCCAAGAGCCCCAGACCACACCCCTCCCCCACTCTTATTGGGTGGAAGAGAGAAGTCTGAGTTCCTGGCTCAGAGGATCCTGAATTAGCAACCAAATTAAGGGACATGTGATCGATGCTTGCTGCTGGAAGTGTGCTCACTACTGATAATGGCAAGGGGACAGTGAGCTGCCACACAGACACAAAGCGAGGACATGAGGAGAGAGCTGGGACTTAAGTAACTCAGGTAAGAGACATGCTGCTGTGCAAGGAGTGTTCCCTCAGGTGGGGACAGGCACAGCATACACACTGCCCTCCACAGCACCTGTCCTGTCTGCCAACATTCACAAACAGAAAAGTTGAGGGAGGGTAGCATGTCATTACTAGGATGGTGGGAGGAGGAGAGGCATGTTGTGTGTAATTATCATGATGAGGGTATTTATTACCTGGGTGGGGACATCTGTCATTCCTCAGAGGGGGACCAAACAGGTGTGACAGCGAAAAAACACTCCTCACAGGATCTCCTTGGATCTCATGCATGGTCTCACAGCACTAGAGGATTTTTCTTATTGCATATGACCACTGATGAGCGGATGAGAGGAGGATATCTAAAGATCTATTGGAAGGAATTACTGAATATCTAGTGCTGCGAGACCTCCCCTATCCTGTGCATGAGATCTATGTCACTACATACTGCTCACTGACCTCCCCGCCACTACATATTGCTCACTGACTTTACTGTCTCTACATACTGCTCACTGACTTCCCTGTCAGTACATACTGCTCACTGACTTCCCTGTCAGTACATACTGCTCACTGACTCCCCTGTCACTACATACTGCTCACTGACTTTACTGTCACTACATACTGCTCACTGACTTCCCTGTCACAACATACTGCTCACTGACTTCCCTGTCAGTACATAATGCTCACTGACTTCCCTGCCACTATATACTGCTCACTGACTTCTTTGTCACTACATACTGCTCACTGACTTCCCTGTCACTACATACTTCTCACTGGCTTTACTGTCACTACATACTGCTCACTGACTTGCCTGCCACTATATACTGCTCACTGACTTCTTTGTCACTACATACTGCTCACTGACTTCCCGGTCACTACATACTGCTCACTGACTTCCCTGCCACTATGTACTGCTCACTGACTTCTTTGTCACTACATACTTCTCACTGACTCCCCTGTCACTACATACTGCTCACTAACTTCTCTGTCACTACATAGTGCTCACTGACTTCTCTGTCACAACATACTGCTCGCTAACTTCTCTGCCACTACATAGTGCTCACTAACTTCCCTGTCACTACATACTGCTCACTAACTTCCTTGTCACTACATACTGCTCACTACCACTACATACTGTACCACTGACACTATATACTGTTCACCCAAGCTGTAGTACATCAAGCACCACTATCCCTGTCCCATTTTCATCAGCTCCCACCAAGTCAGGAGATACTGACAGCATCTACTTCACTGCCCAGCTATTACATACTGATCACTGACCACCCTACCATTACTTACTGCTCTATTGACTGTAAATTTGACAGTAACATTCGTTTTTTTGGGGTTTTTTTTTGTATTTTAATAAAGTTTTCCTTATTATTTAGATGGGCCTTACTAGTTAATTTATTTTATAAAAAAAAAAAGTTGCCTAACTCTGGTGATCTTTGATCTCTTTCATATTGTTCAGGTAGATCTCCACCCTCCAGAAGGTTGCCTACCCCTTTGTGTTTGTGTGTGTTGGGCAGTTCAGCTTTTGCATCAGGGCCCACAAGCTTCAAGCTACGCCTCTGGTTGTTAGGACAGTGTCAGCTAGGCCTCACATCACATTTGTCCACTAGGACACATGGCTGGGCTGTACAGTATCATTGTATAAGCAGCCACACAGCATCCATGTAACCAGATCAATAATGCTGCCCTGTGTAAACAGGGCAATATTACTGAACTGACATAAGGATGTAATGTCTGGTGTGGCAAGCACCTGGTGTGACATATATGCTATTTGTAAATCTTTATGCCAGGAAGAAGTATGGTGAACTCCCCCATTACCAGCCCATAAATAGAGGTTGCATAAGATGCAACTTCCTTAAGATCCCTTCCCCAACATCCCTAACTGGATAGTATTTGGTTTGCTAAAGCACAGTGTATTACAATCAGTTGCCATGTTTGTGTGTTTGTTGTTGTTTTTTTTTCCTTCTTGTCTACTTCACAGCCAGTGCTTCTAATATCCTCCAGTTTCTGTTAGCTTCATCCTACCTAATGCAGTCACTCCAGCATGAGTTACACATTGTTGCTCTTGACATCTGAAGAACCTAAACCCAATAACATGACCCCACCCATTATCCATAAACTCCCCCTTCCAAATCCCCCACAAATGACGTGACAAGATTTGGAGTAAATGGCCTTGATGGCCTTATTAACAATTACCATAAAATTTAATAAATATTTTTTTTTAAATAACCATTAATAAACTTTCTATGCACTTTTTTGAGGTCTAGGAGGGAAACAACACACCACTGGTCACTGCAAACAACTTCTTTAAGCTTTAGGCCTCAAGTCGCCAGCCCTCTGACTCAGAGACGGTACCCAACCATTGCAGCGACCTACCTTTACCCCTTGCAGGTTAACCCCTTGTTAACCTGAACGTATCAGAAATCCCCATACCATAGATGGGTACCAACATATTATATACAAGTAACATCCATCTTCTCCTCCAAAGACCCAACACTGCTGGGTTGTCCTGGCTTGCCCCCCCTCTCACCCGAAACCGGCAGGGTGGGTGGGAATTTTCTTCTCCGCCGCTCTCGATTGACGTAATTTCCTTCTTCCTCTCCTAAGCCCTTGTACACACGGTCGGAGATTCCGACAACCAAATCCGACGGATTTTGTCCGACGGATCTTGTCCGAAACTGTTGCATACATGCGCTCGGACGAAGTTGTCGGAAAATCCGATTGTTCAGAACGTGATGACGTTATTTCGTTACGACGGGACTACATTCAGGCTAGCTTGATCTGAGCATGCGTGGCACTTTGTCCGATCGGAATTCTCTAAACATGATCGGAGTATGTCCGATCAGACCAGTTTGTCTGAAAATATTTCCAGCAAGTTGGAAAATTTGGTCCGATGGATATTTCCGACGGTCCAATGCATACCACACACAGTCGGATTATCCGACAAAACGGTCCGATAGGACACGTTCCGACGGATTCTCTGACTGTGTGTACAAGGGCTAACACCGAGTGCCTCCTTGCTCCTGACCCCTTCCCTTTCCTTAAAGGGGACACATTTTTCTTTTACAACCTGACTGTGCTGTCCTAATGTGTCATGTCATCCCTGCACCTATCTTCTCCCTTTCTCTGCTCCAGGACTCTCTTTATCAGCTTCTAGATAGTAACTGTGGTGAACCATGCTTGCACAGTGTATGTCAGAATGACATTTAAAGTTCCCACCATAAGTAGATGTGACAGAGTGACAGAGCAAAAGTACATTCGGTTGATATTTGTCATCGTATAGAAGGAAGAGCCTAATCCTCGACTCACATAACAGGATTACCAAATATCATTTTTTGAAAGCTGCAGAATTAAAATGGTTGAAAATTACCTTTGAAATTATATTAACATGTTAATTCTTATATGAGAATTTAATGATTGGGTTTAAATATACTTCAAAGAAATGCCCACATTGCAAAGGGAAAAACTATGAACATATTTTATATAGAGAGAGATTTTTATACAGTATAAAAAATGTGATATTTGTTATGGGATGATGCTGTAGCTTTTACTATGTATTGTTTCTGCTCTTGGTTCTCACCTAAGAGATGATAAAAGCTGGTATAATATACAGTGCAAATCCTCTTCTTAACCATAAAGTATGTAGTTAGATGATATTATTGATCTTATCAATTATGTTACAATCCGTCTTGAATATCACATCTTAGCATCACAATGGAAACTCTTTCAAATGTAAGCAATAGTGTAGTCGCAGCTCTTGTTAGCTGAATTCCACTATTGCACAAGTCTCAGAAATTCTCTGGAAACCTCCAACCATTGTTGCAAATGATCTCTCTTAGCAAGCTAATAGTTTCCTTGCCAATGAGTTTTAGCAATAACTATTTTTTCTGTAATCTCAGGCAAAATAAAAAACAGCACCTTGCAATAGATTTTGGGATTTATTTAAGGGGCTACCATGGGTAATTGTAAAGGTGGATAGAAATGCTATAGATAAAAAATACTGCAAGATGCCCGCTACGTGCCTATAGGATGTTGTTTTTTTTGTTTTCACGAACCATGAAACAGATTTTCTTTAAGCTCTTTTAGGTCAACAGTCAACTTTTATAGCCTTTGCAATTACAGTTTTGTTTTCAGACCTTCCTTCTTCCCATCTGCAAAAGCAAGGTGCCAAAGACATCAAATTCCAACCATATGAATATAAATTCAATCTTAATAAGGTCAATCTAATAGAAGATTATGAACTAGGTAATGTCTCTCGATGCAGGTAGCCAAATAAGTGATGTGGTAGGAACTTGCATGACCAGGGTGTTGCGTTAATTTAGTTGAACACAAATCAGATAAAGGTTAATTGACATAAGGAGTGATGATTAACCACTATGTAGCAAACGTTTTTCATTTGCAAAAGGATTACTTGCAAGGTGAATGAATGCCTGGAGGTAAAGATGATCTTTCCACATTATAATTATTTTGATTGAATAATTATCCCCTTATAATTACTGCATTCTGTACGTACAACTTAAAATATGCTAAAGTGCCATAAATGTGTCCTAACGTTGTACTAGCACAGGTTAATAATTAGTGTTCTTAAAAAAAGGTAAGGTATATTTTCAATTACGTACAGTAATTCCGTCAGTGAAAAGCATTGGGTGAAAACTTTCTAAAGGGAGCCTATAATGTATTAGCAAGGATTACATCATCAACTTTGGCAGCATGGGAGGGATGATCAACAACACATAATCATATGATAAGAGGTACCAGACAGACCCAGAGGGGAAAAAAAGGTTACACATTTACATAGTGGGTAAGGTTGAATAAAGACAATAGTCCATTCAGTTTAACCTGTGTAGGTGCACATGTGTCAGTGTCTATAATTATTTCCCATATCCTTGTATGTTGTGTTCTTTAAGATGCACATCCAAGAATATCTTAAAAATATCCATACTCCACGCAGCCACCACCAATTGTGGAAGAGAATTCCACATCCTTATTGCACTGACTGATAGTGAAAAACCCCCTGCGCAGTTTAAGGTTAAACCGCTTCTCCTCCAATCTCATAGTGTCCCTGTGTCCTGTTACACTCCTTGAGACTGAATAATTTTTTTGCTATGCTGGAATCGCCATTGAGGTATTTGTAAATCACTATTATATCTCCTCTCAAGTGTTGTTTCTCCAGCAAGAATAGATTTAGTGTTTTCAGTTCCTTGTAATCAATGGTCCTCCAGGCCCCTTATTAGTTTTATTGTCTTTCCCTGGTTTCTCTACAGCTCCAGCACATCCCTTCTGAGGACTCGTGACCAGAACTGGACAGAATACTCCAGATGTGGTCTAACCAGAGTTTTATAAAGTGGTAGGATTATCGTTCTATCTCTGGAGTATATCCCTTTTTTATGCATGCTAATATTCTGCCGGCTTTAGTAGCTGCAGCTTGACATTGCATGCTATTGCTCAATCTGTCATCTACTAGGACCCCCAGATCTTTCACCATCCTTGATTCCCCCAGTAGTTATCCACCTAGTGAGTAGTTTGCATTTATGTTTTTTGCCTCCAAGTCATTACTTTACATTTTTCCACATTAAACCTCATTTGCCATGTATTTGCCCACGACATTATTTTGTTCAGGCCTTTCTGTAAAATCTCTATATCTTGATGTGAAGTTATTGACCTGCTTTTGTATCATCCGCAAAATCTGAGATTGAGCTATTTATCCCATCCTCTATATAATTTATGAATGAATTGAATAGAATTGGTCCTAAGACAGAACCCTGGGGCACCCCACTTACCACTCCTGACCAGTCTGAGTATACGTTATTTATCACTACCCTTTGGGCATGCCCCTGTAACCAGTTTTTTACCCAAGAACAAACCTTTTGGTCCATGCCTTTGGACCTCAGCTTGTAGATGAATCGCTTATGGGGGACTGTATCGAATGCCTTTGCAAAATCCAGGTACACAGTCCACAGGCTTTCCCCTGTCTAGATGGCAGCTCACTTCCTCGTAGAATGGTAACAGATTGGTCTTTCAAGAATGACCTTTCATAAACCCATGTTGATAACTACTTATGATATTTTTTTCAATAAAATATTTTTAAAATTTTTGGATATAGTTCCTTATCATCTCCTCCAATAATTTACCAAGGATTGATGTTAGGCTGAATGGCCTGTAGTTTCCAGAGATTTTTGAATATTGGTACCACATTGGTTTTTCTCCAATCAGCTGGTACAAATACAGTCAGTATGCTATCCAAAAATATCAGGAACAATTGTCTGGCTATAACCTGACTGAGTTCTCTGAGGACTCTCGGGTGTAGGCCATCTGATCCTGGTGATTTATTTGTATTAAGTTTATCTAGTCTTTCCTTCACTCTGGCCTATGTTAGCCACAAGGGTATGCCCTGTGATGTGTCACTAACAGTACTGTCGTGGTTGGTATGCCCCTCCTTTTCCTGCACAAAAACTGTCATCCGTAACCATCCTCCCATTCTCATCTTTTATGTAGGCAATGTGCTCTGATTTTGCCTTTTTACTGATTTTTACTCTCCTCCCCTATATGTCTCTCGTAGTCTTTTTTGGCTACCCTGATTGCATTCTTACACTTCTTATTGCATTCCTTGTAGTGTTGGAATGCTGATGGCGATACATTCCCTTTATATTGTTTAAAGGATATTTTTTTCTCTTTAATGAGCCTTTTTACATTATGGTTTAGCCACTTAGGTTTCATTTTTGCTCTTCTAAATTTATTGCCCATTGGATTGCACTGTGTAATACCTTTGGGAGTATGGGACTTTGTGGGTGCTTGTTACAGTAAAAGAAATATATCACAACTAAGTATGAAAAAATTTATAATTTTATTACAAAAACATGAAAAAGAGACAAAACAAAGACAATAATCATATAGGAAAAAACAGGGGTCATTTTCTCTATGCAGTATATCCACATATATGTTCAATTTAGCACACATGAATTGTACATGTTTCGCAGGTATGTTAAATTTGGTGCTATCACTCTCACGCTCTCATACTGGTCACTGGAAGTTCAACATGGCACCTCATGGCAAAGAACTCTCTGTGGATCTGAAAAACAAAAAGGTTGCTCTACATAAAGATGTCCTAGGCTATAAGAAGATTACCAGACCCTGAATCTGAGCTCAGTATGGTGGTCAAGACCATACAGTGGTTTAACAGGACAGGTTCCACTCAGAACAGTCCTCACCATGGTCGACCAAAGAAGTTGAGTGCACATGCACAGCGTCATATCTAGAGGTTGCCTTTCAGAAATAGACGTATGAGTGCTGCCAGCATTGCTGCAGAGGTTGAAGGGGTGGGGGGTCGGCCTGTCAGTGCTCAGACCATACACCACACACTGCATCAAATTGGTCTGCATGGCTGTCATTCCAAAAGAAAGCCTGCAAACAGTTTGCTGAAGACAAGCAGACTTGGTTCCAGTTATCCATGTCCTGTGGTCTGATGAGATCAAGATAAACTTATTTGGTTTATATGATGTCAATCGTGTGTGGCAGCAACCAGGTGAGGAGTACAAAGACAAGTGTGTCTTGCCTAAAGTCAAGCATGGTGGTGGGAATGTCATGGTCTGGGGCTGTATGAGTGCTGCCGCCACTGGGGAGCTACAGTTCATTGAAGAAACCATGAATGCCAGCATGTACTGTGACATACTGAAGCAGAGCATGAATCCCTCCCTTCGGAGACTGGGCTGCAGGGCAGTAATCCAACAGGATAACGACCCCAAACACACCTCCAAGATGACCACTGCCTTGCTAAATAAGCTGAGGATAAAAGGTGATGGGCTGGCCAAGCATGTCTCCAGTCTTAAACTCTAATGAGCATCTGTGGGGCATCCTCAAGCATCCACCATCTCTGTGATGTCATCATGGAAGAGTGTAAGAGGACTCCAGTGGCAACCTGTGAAGCTCTGGTGAACTCCATGCCCAAGAAGGTTAAGGTAGTGCTGGAAAATAATGGTGGCCATGCAAAATATTGACACTTTGGGCCCAATTTGGACATTTTCACCCAGGGGTGTACTCATTTTTGTTGCCAGTGGTTTAGACATTAATGGCTGTGTGTTGAGTTATTTTGAAGGGACAGCAAATTTACACTTATACAAGCTGTACACTACTTTACATTGTAGCAAACTGTAATTTCTTCAGTATTTTCACATGAAAAGATATAAAAAAATATTTACAAAAATGTGGGGGTGTGCACACTTTTGTGAGATACTGTATATACAGTGGTGTGAAAAAGTGTTTGCCCCCTTCCTCATTTCCTGTTCCTTTGCATGTTTGTCACACTTAAGTGTTTCGGAACATCAAACCAATTTAAACAATAGTCAAGGACAACACAAGTAAACACAAAATGCAATTTGTAAATGAAGGTGTTTATTATTAAAGGGGAAAAAAAATCCAAACAATCATGGCCCTGTGTGAAAAAGTGATTGCCCCCCTTGTTAAAACATACTATAACTGTGGTTGTCCACACCTGAGTTCAATTTCTCTAGCCACACCCAGGCCTGATTATTGCCACACCTGTTCACAATCAAGGCATCACTTAAATAGGAGCTGCTTGACACAGTAAGGTCCACCAGAAGATCCTTAAAAGCTACACATCATGCCGAGACCCAAAGAAATTCAGGAACAATTGAGAAAGAAAGTAATTGAGATCTATCAGTCTGGAAAGGGTTATAAAGCCATTTCCAAAGCTTTGGGAATCCAGCGAACCACAGTGAGAGCCATTATCCACAAATGGCAAAGACATGGAACAGTGGTGAACCTTCCCAGGAGTGGCCGGCCGCCCAAAATTACCCCAAGAGCGCAGCGACGACTCATCCAAGAGGTCACAAAAGACCCCACAACAACGTCCAAGGAACTGCAGGCCTCACTTGCCTCAGTTAAGGTCAGCGTTCATGCCTCCACCATCAGGAAAAGACTGGGCAAAAATGGCCTGCATGGCAGAGTTCCAAGGAGAAAACCACTGCTGAGCAAAAAGAACATCAAAGCTCGTCTCAATTTCTCCACAACACATCTTGATGATCCCCAAGACTTTTGGGACAACATTCTGTGGACCGATGAGACAAAAGTGGAACTCTTTGGAAGGTGTGTGTCCAAGTATATCTGGCGTAGAAGGAACACTGCATTTCATAAAAAGAACATTATACCAACAGTAAAATATGGTGGTGGTAGTGTGATGGTCTGGGGCTGTTTTGCTGCTTCAGGACCTGGAAGACTTGCCGTGATAAAAGGAACTATGAATTCTGCTGTCTACCAAGAGATCCTGAAGGAGAATGTCCGACCATCTGTTCGTGTACTCAAGCTGAAACGAACTTGGGTTCTGCAGCAGGACAATGATCCTAAACACACCAGCAAGTCCACCACCGAATGGCTGAAGAAAAACAAAATGAAGACTTTGGAGTGGCCTAGCCAAAGTCCTGACCTGAATCCTATTGAGATGTTGTGGTATGACCTTAAAAAGGCCGTTCATGCTCGAAAACCCTCTAATGTAACTGAATTAGGACAATTCTGCAAAGATGAGTGGGCCAAAATTCCTCCAGGACGCTGTAAAAGCCTCATTGCACGTTATCGCAAACGCTTGGTTGCAGTTGTTGCTGCTAAGGGTGGCCCAACCAGTTATTAGGTTTAGGGGGCAATCACTTTTTCACACAGGGCCATGATGGTTTGGATTTTTTTTCACCTTTAATAATAAACACCTTCATTTACAAATTGCATTTTGTGTTTACTTGTGTTGTCCTTGACTATTGTTTAAATTGGTTTGATGTCCCGAAACACTTAAGTGTGACAAACATGCAAAGGAACAGGAAATGAGGAAGGGGGCAAACACTTTTTCACACCACTGTACATACATGGGTGCATCCAAGAAGGGTGGCAGAAAATTCAACCATTAGGCTCTGGCTCCATTGCTTAGGAGATTCAGAAACCAGTCTGTGATAGATGATATCAGAACAAATAATTGGGAACCAGGGCCCACACAAGAAGAAACATTGACCAAGCCGAATCAGAGAGACGTACCATTGATTGGCTTAGGTACCGTTGTGAAATCTACTGTTATCTATAAATGATCTAAACATATTGATATGACGTGTAAATGGCAATGCATGTCATTCGAAAAATTTAATTAGATCAAATTTTTTGGACATCTCATAAATAAATAGACAAACATGTAAAAGTATGCTTACATAGAGGGTTCCTATTAAATAAGCGACTGGGAGCCTAAAGTGTCCAACACAATGCAGATGCAAATGTATGGCTATATTCAAAGTGCGGTGTCTTGCCTTGCCTTGAGAGGTGCCATGCCCCAGTTTCTGGGGGGGGTAACATTTTCCTTTTTACCATTTAGGAGTCTTCATCATATTGATCCAACAGTGTATACAGGCAAGCATTTTTTCCTATCACGTTTATGATGACAGTTTAAATTGGTATCCTTTTTTGGAAATTATATTTGGAGTTTTTTCTATACCCCTGCAGGACTGTAGGCATGGAACTTCAACTTTGAATGCAGCCATACATTTGCAGCTGCATTGTATTGGACACTTTAGGCTCCCAGTCGCTCATTTAATAGAATACTTTTTACTTTTTGTCTATTTATGAGATGTCCAAATAATTTGATCTAATTACATTTTTCTAATGACATGCATTGCCATCGACATATCATATCAATATGTTTAGATTGTTTCTAGGTAAGAGTAGATTTCACAAAGGTACCTAAGCCAATCAATGGTACTCCTTTCTGTGGGTGATTCGGCTTGGTCAGTGTCTCTTCTTGTGAGGGCCCTTGTTCCCAAACATTTGCTTTAATATCATCTTTCACAGACTGGTTTCTGATCTCCTAAGCATTGGAACCAGAGCCTACTGGTTGAAAATTTTCTGCAACCCTTCTTGGATGCACCCATGTATATATATATATATATATATATATATATATATATATATATATATATATATATATGTATATGTACTTGGTTCAATATATTTTACGTATTTCTTCAAGTCTGAGATATATAGATATATATATCTATATATATATATATATAGATATATATATAGAAAAAAAGAGAAAAATGTCCAAGCACGTTCCTGAGGAAGGAGCAAGTGAAACATGTAGAATTCATGTGTGGAAAATTGAACATATATGTGGAAATACTGCATAGAGAAAATGACCCCTGTTTTTTTCCTATGTGATTATTGTCTATGTCTGTTTTTCATGTTTTTGTAATAAAATAATTTTTTTTTTCATACTTTGTTGTGATATATAAATTTTACTGTAACAAGCACCCACAAAATCCCATACTCCAAATATGTTTTTTTCCCTGCTCTTTTTCAAAGGGATGATGACACAAGTTAAGATATCTGTATCTTGATCACTCTAACCCATCAGTCTGTGTAATACCTTTATTTAATATTCTCCTAAACCATTGCCATTTTTCTTCTGTGTTCAATGTATCTAGGATTTGATCCCAATTGATGTCATGTAGTAATAACCGCAGTTCAGAAAATTGGCTCGTTTGAAATTTAGTGTTCTTGTGCTTCCCTCGTGCCTCCTTTTTCTATGTTTTACATTAAATGTGTTCATCCTATGATCGCTAGATCCCAAGTTGGCCCCTAATAAATCTAGCTGGGCATTCTAGTTGGGGAATCCACCAATTGGGACATGATGTTGTGCTGTAAGTCATTCATAAAATGTTAAGTTAATTGAATAGAATTTTTTACTTTGTTAAATGCTCCTAAAATGTTTCCAATTTCAAAGCAATAGCCTCTGTAGTTCCCATTGAAAGAGATTGCACAGCCTAGATTCATGTGACAAGAAGCACAGTTGGTTACAAAAAACTCAGATTAAAAGTAAAATGAATATCTTCACAATTCCTAGATAACCATCAGGGTCAGATATATCATTAGGCACAGCGGGCTTGTAAGACAAGCGTAAAAGAGAGAGCAGCCCTAGTGTAAAACAGTTTATTAAAAAATATATAGACAATATATAGACAAATGAATGCAGTACACTCACATTGTGCAGATAAAAACCAAACGCATCCATAGAAGCTGTGGTTGCTCTCCTGAATCCAGAAATCCAAGCTGGATGTAAAGCGAACTGACAGCCTCTGTCTAATAGTCAAAGAGCAGCCCCCGTCAAACTGCACGAGAACCACCCATTCTCAGCGAGGATCCTGGAAAGCAGAGAGACTCCACACAAGGTGCACGTAATCCTCAGAAGATAGTTGATAAATGATGATCTGTGGTTGCTTTGACTATGCATTTCAGAGGGTGTGGCCTCCTTCTTCAGGTATATCATGTGGTCTCATAAGAGCACTTAATAAACAGTGTTACACTAGGGTCGGTGTGCTCTCTGTTTTACTCTTGTCTTTTCAGCTGTCGCTATGTCCGCTGGTTGATGTAGCAGCATGGCTAAACTTATGTTAGCCCCTACTGATTTAGCCCCTACTATTAGGACCCCAATGGTTCCTTTCCATATATATACTGTATATATACTCTATTGATGGATTCTTTTGGAACTGTTTTGGCTTTTATATCCATCTTGCCATCAGCTCATTGCCTTTATTGATTTTTTGGACTTTTGGTGCTTTTTATTCTTTTTAGAGCAGGCTTGTGCCTATGAGTGGCAGAGAAAACGAGGTGCTTCAAACCCTTTATAGAATTCCCCCATCACTCAAATTTTTCCAGCCAGCTAAACAAGATGCACTATTTATTTTCACACTTTCCACTATGTCTGTCATGTCATTTGATGTGAAAGGCATACTTCACTTGCTGTGAGTCCCAGGGCTTCCAGCCTACGAGTTCCTCTGCAGAATAAATCCTCTCTTTTCTGCATTTGGACCTGGATCAGCATTAGCTCTCTCAAAACCTGGTTTCAACAGCCATACTGTTAAGGCCAGTGACAGTGAAGAAGGATGGTAAATTGGTCCCTGTGACAAAAGACCTTCGGGAAAAACCTACAGAGCGCCTACCAGAAGTCATACAAAGTCATCATATCACATTCACTTTGGCCTGACCAGGGCAATAAGGATCATATGAATGTCATCCATGTCAATTATGTGAGGCAGATCAAGAAGAAGTTATAGTGAAAAAAAAAGGCATCGAGCAGGGTGTAGTGATCCCACAGAACCACCAGAGCTTCCACTAGAGGTTCCCTGTAAACGGAGACAAACTTGTTCTGATAGTTGTCAAACCTGGAGACGAGAAGGTCCACATCTAGTGTTCCCAATCAAAAACACAGATTTTGGAATACCTCTGTGTATAGGTTCCACTCCCTTGGGTCCAGACACTGTAGGATAAGAAAGTCTACCAATTGTCCATGCCTGGGATATACACCGCAGACAAGACAGGAACATGAAATTCTTGCCAGGACAATATCTGATCTACCTGTTCTTCCCCAGCAAGACTCCTTGCTCCACCTTAATGATTGATGTACAACTGCACTGTGGCATTGTCCTACTGAACCCAGATCAGACGATCTACCCGTAGCATGGTTCAACATTGCAGAGGCAGCCAAATCATCAAAATATTAGAATATTGATTAACTGTCACCTCCATCCAAGCCCCCTACATTATGAGGATGCCCAGGACTCCACCCAGCCAAACTATCTGTCATCTATTATGAAAATAGCCCAAAAGATTGGAAGAACTTCCCTAATTATAGAGGCGGAGTCAAGAGCCACCAGGACAGTGATAACCCGGTCCTTGGTGCCAAACAATCCTTCTACTTGGGAAGTAGATTGACCTGTCCCACAATGACAAAATGTTACGTTATATAGTTCTGGAATGGAAAATGGACAATAGAACTGCCATGAATGAAATTACCATCGGACCCACAAATCAAATGCAAAAGCAGAGAGTCAGATGACTTCTGGACTAAAGAGGCCAAATCCGGTATTAAAAAGCCTGAAATTAGTCTGATTTGGAATTATGGTTTAAACTGTATACAAGAATAGACCCAAATATCCAACTGATGAATTGATTCGAAACAGAATATTTTCTGGAGGCTCCTTGCAAGTTTGGGGCTGCATGTCTGCAAATAGAGTTTGAAAATTGGTCAGGGTCAATGATGTTTTCAATGCTAAGAAATACAGGCAGATATTTATCCATTAAACAGAAAGGGGCCGCGCTTATGGAATGGAACACAATAGATAGGAAGATAAATACGTGCTACCGCATTACCAGAAAAGGTTTTTTTGTTTATTTATTAATTTATTTTTGTCTTTATCAAGAGGTTGCTGCCTCCCTAAAATACATGGGCTATATTCAACAGCTCGTGTTGTAGGATGAATGATTAATGTGGGCTACTGGCGCTACCTCAAATATACATATGTTCAAAATATTAGAATTATTAAAATCACCATTACTGGCCCTCAGACCTAAAATATATCCAAATTATATTTAATACACCTTATGCCTACTAGTGTGAGTGAACTAAAATAGTTCCTCAATATTTTAACCAAAGGAAATGAGTGATATCTAAACCCCAATAAAAGGGTTGTGTATCAGGGAGGGAAACCTAATTTTCCCTAATGTTACAACATAAAATAATGTATGTGTACCAATTATCTATGTTTACCAATTAAATGTGAAAAACATTTTCAAAAACATACAGATTAGTGTAGAATAAATCCCAGGCTTTGTGATATTCTAGAAAGAAATCCCCATACATGGGGGGTGTAACAGCTTAAAGACCCAATTGATTAAAATTAGACCCAAACAACTAAATAAAAGTACCATAAACTAAATACAAAAAGTCCAAGAACCAATCCTGTGAAAACCCTAGACCAGTTTTAAACAAAAATAACAGTGAAAAAATGAAAAAATATATAAAAGTAAAAATGAAAAAATATAAAAATAAAAATGTAAATAGCAGAAATAGTCCACAATAATTCTTCTATCAGATATCCACAAATATGCACATTTTCTGCTTCAGGAGACAAGAAGGTGACTTTTGTGATTATGAATGCTTATTGGTGACTTCCGTGCTCATTCCCCCTCATGGGTCCCCACTCACCAAATCCACACACCCCCTAAGGGGTTATGGGCATGTACGCTGTATTCCACTTTATTGTTGAGGATTCCACCGCTCGGCTTTATCTTCCAAAATCCTCCACAGGGTTTTGTTCGTTATAAGGGAAGAGGTCACTCTTGTATCCAGTGGTGGTTCCTCAAAGGGAAAAAAAACCCACTCATGGTGTAGTATATCCAGAAAAAACTTTTTTGTTTGTTGTTGGGGGATGGGGAGCAGGCTAGTGCCACACTTATATTAAACTCTTTCCAGAGCTATGTTAGAAATAGTGGGAGACCTATAGCCACTATTTAAGTATAAATATATATATTATATATATATATATTAGTATAACTATATCACTATCACTATATAAGTCTCCAATAAGCATTCATAATCACGAAAGTCACCTTCTTGTCTCCTGAAGCAGAAAATTTGCATATTTGTGGATATCTGATAGAAGAATTATTGTGGACTATTTCTGCTATTTACATTTTATTTTTATTTTTATATCTTTTCATTTTTACTTTTATATATTTTTTCATTTTTTCACTGTTATTTTTGTTTAAAACTGGTCTAGGGTTTTCACAGGATTGGTTCTTGGACTTTTTGTATTTAGTTTATGGTACTTTTATTTAGTTGTTTGGGTCTAATTTTAATCAATTGGGTCTTTAAGCTGTTACACCCCCCATGTATGGGGATTTCTTTCTAGAATATCACAAAGCTTGGGATGTATTCTACACTAATCTGTATGTTTTTGAAAATGTTTTTCACATTTAATTGGTAAACATAGATAATTGGTACACATAAATTATTTTATGTTGTAACATTAGGGAAAATTAGGTTTCCCTCCCTGATACACAACCCTTTTATTGGGGTTTAGATATCACTCATTTCCTTTGGTTAAAATATTGAGGAACTATTTTAGTTCACTCACACTAGTAGGTATAAGGTGTATTAAATATAATTTGGATATATTTTAGGTCTGAGGGCCAGGAATGGTGATGTTAATAATTCTAATATTTTGAACATATGTATATTTGAGGTAGTGCCAGTAGCCCACATTAATCATTCAGATATTTATCCATCATACCATCAGAAAGGCGTATGATTGGCCCCAGATTTATTCAGCAGCAAGACAACACCACCAAATATGCAGCCAATTTCATTAAGAAATTCAGAGGAGGAAGTCAAGGTTGCACTTAAGCAAATAAAATCGGGGAAAAGGCCACAATCGAAAGGGCTAATGACAGGCTACTATAAAACCTTCACGAATCCCTTAAACCCCACTCACTAACAGGAATCAAATGATCTCAGGACCTATTAACAGCACATATAACAGTCATCCCCAAACCAGGAAAGGACCCCACACAAGTCACCAACTATAGGCCAATATCGTTACTTAATGTAGACCTAAAACTTTTTGCCAAAACTCTAGCTAATCAACTCCTACCCCTTCTTCCACAACTGATTTACCTGGATAAAATGGGTTTCATTCCAGGCAGGGAAATGAGGGATAATACCCTCAGAGCGATCAACATACACCATTGGCTCACAACAACCCACAAACCCGGCTTCATGCTCTCACTCGACACAGTGAAAACATTAGATAGAGTGACCTGGGACTTTAGGACCGAAACCCTTAAAGTAATAGCAAACAAACAATCTTGCGCATAAGTGTGATGGCCAGGTGATTGATGACTCAAGGGATAGTGTATTTGGCCTTGCTTCCCTCCTGGATAGGGGATATCCTTGTAGTCACAGAAAAGATAAAAAGAAAAGGGCACACCAGTCTTGTGGATTATCCCAAGATAATTTATTAATAAAAAAATTCAGTAAAATAACATTCACAAGTCACAAACACATGATGTATAAAAAAGCTTGTGAAGACCACTTGGATGTGACAATCAATCATAGAGCTGACTGTCGGCTTAGATCCATTTGATAGCAGTAGGTTCATTATTTAATGAAAAAGACACATGTAAAGGATCATCCTCAGTCTTTCACTATCATTCTATCCAGAAGGCAGAGAACATACTGTGAGCGTCTGGGTGTCATAGACCCACCCCCGAAGGGAGCATCACAGTGGCTTTGAAGGATCGGTTAACAAAAAGGTTAAAATAATAATAACAGCAATAATTATGTTGTCACCTCCATGTCTCCGTCTCACAGAGTAGAGTAATTTTGAGGCCCTTGGTCTGTCCCTGCAATTGTTACCATAGTCAGCTACTGCTGCATAATAAACATCTTTTCTTGTAATCCAATATGTAGCACAGTCATTGGTTTGCAATGTTTTTATTAATATGCAACCATTTGTGACAAAAAAACGAATAGACAAAAAGTCTTATGAATTAATAATTGCTAAACAAAATTGTCAAATAAAAATGCTATAATAAGGCAGTATTACGGTTTGCTTAAAGCTTTGTAATTTTAGTATAATAAATACTTTTTACAGTCTAATAGACAGCACAGTGGGTAGATCCAGCTGTTTTAATTTATATGCAACCAAGAAAGAAACTAATAACCATACATTTTATTTTATGAATTCATAAAACATGCCTAACAAATAGGGTCTAAAAATAAAATAAAAGCTCTTGAATAAGATCTGTGAATGTTCCAGTCTTTTGTGCTATTGTTTGGACCAGCTGAAATAATTGTCATAATTAAATTTATGGCATTATATTAACAATTACATCTTGCTTAACAAAAGTTCCAATTTTACAAATAAAAGCATCAAATAGCATTGTAATACAATATGCATACAGGCTACCAGGCATGCAGGAGTTTGTGGTTATAACATTTTAGATTGATTCATTAAAAAAGCCGGGCTCTGTACACAATTGCCTCTGCGGACAATTTTCGCCTTTCTCGGTAAGTGTTGTGCACTTGATTGACAAGGATTCAGAAAGCTGTTGACATAAACAAAAGTTTATTAAGGTAGTCAAAACTGAATACTGTATCCAAGTTTTGCTGGTGTGCAGCTGTTGATCTGTTATTTACCAGCCTTATTTTGTCTAATTTGTGCACTGCTCGGTGTTAGAACATCAAATTTATTGATCTTTATACCATAATTTAAGTTTGTAACTAACAATTAGCGGATGAAGGATGTCAACAAATAGAAGATGCGCTATCATTCACTGCAGGAGCTGTGGTAATTATTTGCCGCTGTGCATGATTAGGAAAAATTAGTGATTCAGAGCTATGTAATATTGATCAACAGCTTGGAAGACGGAACAAAGAGGGTAGGAAGATTCCAGTAAAGTAGAAGATATATGGGGGTCTGAAATAAATGCCTTCATATAATGATCATGCTGTTCTGGGAATCCTTACTTATTTTTTGAGTGATATTTATTTTATAACTTATAACAAAAAAAAAATAAGTTCAGTATTTAGGAAAAACTTTTTTTATGTTGATTGCTAGCTTTGTACTGTAGAGTTCCACCTCTCAATAGCCTGTAGAAATGGTTGCATGTTATTTAAGCCAAACGGTGACTTTTGATTCTTTTCACCAGTAATTTTACACCTCCCTTTTTTGTTCTGCTGAAGTTATTCACAAGTATCCAGAGGATCTCAGAGATATTTTGTTTAAAGATGCCTCATTTGTGCCTGATGGGCATGTGTGAATTGTGCCAACACCACCAGGTCAGCCAATCTAAGCAGATGATCACTCTCAAAAGAGGTTTCTGTTTCAATACATTTTATTTAGTTTAACAGGTACTTAACATGATATCGTTCCTCCTACACAGGGGCTAGCATTGACAGTAGTAGCTAAAGTTATCTTACAAAAGTAGACAAAATGCAGCAGTATGAAAATAAGAACTGATATAATAACAGAGGATAGGCCTTTTTATATAAAGCAATGGGGGCCCTGTTGTCCTGAGGAGGTTCCCTCGACAGCAGGGTATCCTCTAGGCCCAGCAATATACATACAATGATGCAGTATTTAGCCTATACAAATCTAGGTAGAGGAGATCAGATATCAGGGAGGAAGGTAGACAGAAAGGTGGTGATAGGGAAAGAAAGAATGCACACCTCACGAGTAGCCAGAGAGTATGGTGAAAGCTACAGAGGAAGGGAGGCCAGGGTTAGAAGCTTAAAGAGGGAAAGAGGTAAGGGCTTGGGATCATCGAGGCCGTCCATTATAGGAGACCCAAGCTGGCTGGGGGGAGAGTAGGAAAGGCATAAGCCAGCCAATGCTCCCAAACTTTCAGGGATTTAGCATGAGTGTCATTGCTGATGATAGACATCTGTTCTTAAGAATAAATGCAATAGTGCAATCTCTCACCCCTCAAAAGGGGACAGATAGTTTATTTCAGGCATGGGCAATTGTTCTTTTGGTAGGCAAACAGCCCTGGAATTGGGCAATGTAATAGGGCACACTTGGCTTCTTTTTGTATGGGGAGGTGAAATAAAATGAACAGAAGGCCGAAAACATGAGACCAAAAACAAATTAGTCTAGGGCATGTTCACCATATGTGAACAACGTCACCCCGATGGCCACAGCCAGGGAAACAGAGATCACTGTAGGATGGATTGGCATAGGAAATATGGGTTGGGATCCAATATCAATGGAGAATCACCTTATATTCCGCCTCCAAGGGGGCTGTATTAAATAAGTATTTGGCCACAGAAGACCAGACTCTGCTCCAATCCGCCAAGTCTATCACAGTTGCCAAGTCTCATTCCCACTGAGTGGTGGAGGAAGATAGGTTATTCAGAGAAGCATAGAGGGCTGAACGAAATCCACGGGGATCCCAGAGAATGCAAGCAGATGTGTTCAAATTAAGTTTTTTGGAATGGATATGAGGAAGTTCTACACAGTAAGGTAAGCCAATGCTGAAGTTGAAGGTAGTGGAAGCCTTCTGCCTCTGGAGCATCATGGGACTCCCGAAGCGAGGCCCACATTGGGAGTGATCTGGCAGTTAGAAAAGTATCTGAAATGTGTGAGCCCATTAGTGACACACCAGGTGTATGTCTGTGGTTGATCTAAGCCTGGGGGGAAAAGGAATGTTAGTGATTGAGAGCAAGGACAAAAAGGGTGACATTAAGCCAGCAGAGTCCCGTAAAGAATCCTAGACCTGTAATCTATAAAGCACCAGTTGAATCAATAACGATGGGTGAAGATTGTAGGGGAGCCAGAGAAGAGATGGCATGGTGATAGGCATGCAGTTGGGCAGTCCCAGAAGCACTCACAGGGGAACATCTACTGAGGTGTGACGAAGGGATAATTGGGCAATCTGGGCATAAAGGTAATATTTGACGATGTTGGTCCCCCCAGACCCCTCAATAGAGGTTTCAGGGTGACCACTACTGAGTTCTTCAGAAACACTTGACTGATGTTCATGTGAATGGTTATGACAATCAAATTATGTTAAAATATATTTTTGTCTATATCTAGACAAAGTGACAGTCTCTTGAAAATCTTTACAGAGATCGCAGACCTGCTAGGATACAGAGCGGCCACGTTGGCAGTGCTGCGCACCCCTGGAAACAGACAGGAAATACTATATGGCATTTGAATACAAATGAAGAGAGATCTACATACATTGGGGGATATTTATGAAAGGTAAATCCACTTTGCACTGCAAGTGCACTTGAAAGTGCAATCGCTCTAAATCTAAGGGGTAGATCTTAAATGAGTGGAATCTCTGCTGATTTTTGTGATGGCGGTGCCCAGAGCCATGTCTTGATAGGCCGCTTCACGGAGTCAGTGTGTGGCTCACTCGCAGCCTGTCAACAGCCAGGGTCTGTAGAGACAGCACATTCCTCCACCCTGTGGATATCTCATCTATCCCAGCGCTCAGATGCGACTCTGTTCAGGGATCCGTACTGGAGGATTTTGATGCTTGTGATTCACCTTTGTTTGTAAGTATATTGATTTTATTTATCCTATCTCAATAAACGAACATTATTTGCACCATGAGCCTGTGTGCTCGTGTCTTTCTTATATTTTCACAGCTAACAGTTTCCTACTGATCACGGAGCTGCAAGGCATGTGGTGTCAGATAGACTTTTGAATTGAGGAATCCCTTGGTCCGTGTGTTTTGTTTTGGAGTTCCCTCCATAGATACAGTATGGCACTGCATATAAACACTGCAACCCAAATGGCAGTGTTCATCTGCATGCAAAAGGTTTTCAAATGTATCATGCTCCATACACACGACCGGACTTTACGGCAGAAAAGGTCTGACGGAATCATTCTGTTGGATATTACGATCCTGTGTGGGCTTCATCTGACTTTTTTCTTCAAAAATTCAGATGGACCTAGAAATAGAACATGTTTCAAATCTGTCCGACGGAATCAATTTCTATCGGGAAAACCATTTGTCTGCATGCTAGTCTGACGGACCAAATACGACTCAAGGGCAGCTACTCGCTACTGGCTATTGAACTACCTTTTCTAGTCCTGTCGTACATCATCACGTTCAAAACAAATGTACTTTGGTCTGTTCATGTGTGGGCAAGTCCGTTCGGTCAGAAGTCCATCGGAACTCCATTGGAACTCTGTCGGAACTCCGTCAGACCTTTTCTGCCAGAAAGTCTGGTCGTGTGTACGCGGCAGTAATGGAGCCTCCAGCCTTCATGTGATCTCCATGTAACAGCTGTGTGGTCAGTAGGGTCCTTGGCTGTCACTGACAACCAGAATGAGAAATAGAAGTGTTGACTGCTGGTTTTCAAAATTGAGAACTTGTATTTACACTATGATGTGTGGTAATTAATTAAACATTCATTATTTTGCTTGTTGTGCTCTTCATTTTGCAAAGCACCCCAGCACACTGAGGCAAGGCACCTGCGTTGTAAGATGTGGTGTGCTGCATTAGAAAAAAGGGTCCCTTCTGATTTTGAGAAAGTCAGATAATAAGGATACAGTTCAAAGCCTATTCATTTCAATGGGTTACCTTAAAGTGGAACTTTAGTCAAAAAAATAAGTCCTGCTAGGCAGGGGTCAAGTCCTGGGAAAAAAAGTGTGGGAACTCCCACCCAAGATCCATTCCCCCACCAAAAAAAAAAAAAAAAAAAAAGGTACGCTCATATGCATATATACTTCACAGAAAATACAGTACAACATTTATTGTAAAGTGCCAGTTTACAAAAACAAAATAACGTGTCAAACAAAACAATCAACACAATGGGTGATGATCTTTCCCTCGCAGGGAATTTCTACCACAAATACACCCTGTTCCAAATTCTGTTACACAGCCCATTAGAAAATATCCCACAAACAGGAATAAGTATTGGCAGAGTATTGAAGAGTATTGGCAGGGTATTGCAGAGTATTGGCAGGGTATGTATTGAAGAGTATTGGCAGGGTATTGCAGAGTATTGGCAGGGTATTGCAGAGTATTGGCAGGGTATGTATTGAAGAGTATTGGCAGAGTATTGCAGAGTATTGGCAGGGTATGTATTGAAGAGTATTGGCAGAGTATTGCAGAGCATCGGCAGGGTATGTATTGGCAAGGTATTGCAGAGTATTGATAGGGTATTGCAGAGTATTGGCAGGGTATGTATTGCAGAGTATTGGCAGGGTATTGCAGAGTATTGATAGGGTATGTATTGTAGAGTATTGATAGGGTATTGCAGAGTATTGGCAGGGTATTGCAGACTATTGGCAGGGTATTGCAGAGTATTGGCAGGGTATTGCAGAGTATTGGCAGGGTATTGCAGAGTATTGGCAGGGTATGTATTGAAGAGTATTGGCAGAGTATTGCAGAGTATTGGCAGGGTATGTATTGAAGAGTATTGGCAGAGTATTGCAGAGCATCGGCAGGGTATGTATTGGCAAGGTATTGCAGAGTATTGATAGGGTATTGCAGAGTATTGGCAGGGTATGTATTGCAGAGTATTGGCAGGGTATTGCAGAGTATTGATAGGGTATGTATTGTAGAGTATTGATAGGGTATTGCAGAGTATTGGCAGGGTATTGCAGACTATTGGCAGGGTATTGCAGAGTATTGGCAGGGTATTGCAGAGTATTGGCAGGGTATGTATTGGCAGGGTATTGCAGAGTATTGGCAGGGTATTGCAGAGTATTGGCAGAGTATTTCAGAGTATTGATAGGTTATTGCAGAGTATTGGCAGGTTATTGCAAGTATTGGCAGGGTATGTATTGTAGAGTATTGGCAGAGTATTGCAGAGTATTGGCAGGGTATTGCAGAGTATTGGCAGGGTATGTATTGAAGAGTATTGGCAGAGTATTGCAGAGCATCGGCAGGGTATGTATTGGCAAGGTATTTCAGAGTATTGATAGGGTATTGCAGAGTATTGGCAGGGTATGTATTGCAGAGTATTGGCAGGGTATTGCAGAGTATTGATAGGGTATGTATTGTAGAGTATTGATAGGGTATTGCAGAGTATTGGCAGGGTATTGCAGACTATTGGCAGGGTATTGCAGAGTATTGGCAGGGTATGTATTGGCAGGGTATTGCAGAGTATTGATAGGGTATTGCAGAGTATTGGCAGGGTATTGCAGAGTATTGGCACAGTATTTCAGAGTATTGATAGGTTATTGCAGAGTATTGGCAGGTTATTGCAAGTATTGGCAGGGTATGTATTGTAGAGTATTGGCAGAGTATTGTAGAGTATTGGCAGGGTATTGCAGAGTATTGATAGGGTATTGCAGAGTATTGGCAGGGTATGTATTGCAGAGTATTGATAGGGTATGTATTGTAGAGTATTGATAGGGTATTGCAGAGTATTGGCAGGGTATTGCAGACTATTGGCAGGGTATGTATTGCAGAGTATTGATAGGGTATTTATTGCAGAGTATTGGCAGGGTATGTATTGCAGAGTATTGATAGGGTATGTATTGCAGAGTATTGATAGGGTATTGCAGAGTATTGGCAGGGTATTGCAGAGTATTGGCAGGGTATTGCAGAGTATTGATAGGGTATTTATTGCAGAGTATTGCAGAGTATTGATAGGGTATGTATTGCAGAGTATTGGCAGGGTATTGCAGAGTATTGATAGGGTATGTATTGCAGAGTATTGGCAGGGTATTGCAGAGTATTGGCAGGGTATGTATTGCAGAGCATTGGCGGGGTATTGCAGAGTATTGATAGGGTAGTGCAGAGTATTGGCAGGGTATTGCAGAGTATTGACAGGGTATTGTAGAGTATTGGCAGGGTATTGCAGAGTATTGATACTGATAGGGTATTTCAGAGTATTGGCAGGGTATCGCAGAGTATTGGCAGGGTATTGCAGAGTATTGATAGGGTATTGCAGAGTATTGATAGGGTATTGCAAAGTATTGATAGGGTATTGCAGAGTATTGGCAGGGTATTGCAGAGTATTGATACTGATAGGGTATTGCAGAGTATTGGCAGGGTATCGCAGAGTATTGATAGGGTATCACAGAGTATTGATAGGGTATTGCAGAGTATTGGCAGGGTATTGCAGAGTATTGATACTGATAGGGTATTGCAGAGTATTGGCAGGGTATCGCAGAGTATTGATAGGGTATCACAGAGTATTGATAGGGTATCGCAGAGTATTGGCAGGGTATTGCAGAGTATTGATAGGGTATTGCAGAGTATTGATAGGGTATTGCAGAGTATTCGCAGAGTATTGCAGAGTATTGATACTGATAGGGTATTGCAGAGTATTGATGAGTATTGGCAGGGTATTGCAGAGTATTGATGAGTATTGGCAGGGTATTGCAGAGTATTGGCAGGGTATTGCAGAGTATTGATAGGGTATTGCAGAGTATTGGCAGGGTATTGCAGAGTATTGATAGGGTATTGCAGAGTATTGATAGGGTATTGCAGAGTATTGATAGGGTATCGCAGAGTATTGATAGGGTATTGCAGAGTATTGGCAGGGTATTGCAGAGTATTGGCAAGGTATTGCAGAGTATTGATACTGATAGGGTATTGCAGAGTATTCGCAGAGTATTGCAGAGTATTGATACTGATAGGGTATTGCAGGGTATTGCAGAGTATTGGCAGGGTATTGCAGAGTATTCGCAGAGTATTGATACTGATAGGGTATTGCAGGGTATTGCAGAGTATTGATAGGGTATTGCAGAGTATTGATAGGGTATTGCAGAGTATTGATAGGGTATTGCAGAGTATTCGCAGAGTATTGCAGAGTATTGATACTGATAGGGTATTGCAGAGTATTGATGAGTATTGGCAGGGTATTGCAGAGTATTGATGAGTATTGGCAGGGTATTGCAGAGTATTGATGAGTATTGGCAGGGTATTGCAGAGTATTGATGAGTATTGGCAGGGTATTGCAGAGTGCAACTTACACACTAGCGACTAACCTGGTAGAGAAGGAGAAGTAAACTGGAAAAGTGCAGCGTGTGGCCCCAGGAGGCCAGGACTGACTGGCACTGGGTAGAGGGGAGGAGGGGGGGGACAGTCCGGATCTCCGGATCCAAGCAGGCGCGCAGCGTGTGTCAGCCTGCCCACTGACTCGCGCCAGTGCGTGCCCACGTGCACGGCCGAAGTCATGTGACCGGTTGCTAGATGCGGAGCGGCCCCTGCCTAGCAACCAGTCACTCGGTGGCTGAGGAGCGGCGGCGAACTACGCGCTGCATAGCCTCAGCCCTCAGGCAGCTAATGGGAACAGCGTTCCCGCTGTGGGAATAGTACGGGAACGCCGTTCCCATGCGTTCCCGCAGGACTCGAGCCCTGCTGCTAGGTCACTTCAGGCTGGCCCATTTTGCAGGTATAGCTTTGTAAATCATTAAAAATAAGTACCTATACTGTTTAAAACCCAGTAATACACTGTCTCACTCTGCTCAGTTGCTCTGTATTTTCTTGAACTGTGCCAAAAATCTGAGTCACTAGAGGCCGATCTGCTGCTTAGGGGTTCTGGGCTTCGGCAAAATGAAACAGGATGCTGGATGCAATTTACAATATACATAGATTTTGGTGTATTAAAATATTAAAGTGATATTAAAGTATTTTTCTTTTTTTTAAATAACAAGCATGTTATACTTACCTGCTCTGCGTAGTGGTTTTGCATAGAGCAGTCTCTATCCTCCTCTTCTAGGGTCCCTCACCGGCAGTCCTGGCCCCTCCCTCCTGCCAAGTGCCCCACCACAGCAAGCAGCTTGCTATGGGGCATCTGAACCAAGCCGCTTCTCTGTGTGTCCATTCAGACATGGAGCTGTGACTCGGCCCCACCCTCTCTCTTTCCTTGTTGGCTCACTGACTGATTGACAGCAGCAGGAGCAAATGGCGCCCCGCTGCTGTCTCAGCCAATGAGGAGGGAGAGTCACGGATGCTCTCGTGCAATATTGCTGAAGCGAGATGGGCTCTGGTAAGTATTAGGGTAGCTTCTGCACACAGAAGGTTTTTCATCTTATTTCATAGATTGCATTACAATAAAAAAAAACTTCTGACTTTAGAACCACTTTAATGTGGAATGTGCTAAAGAACATTATTTTTATCAAGTTGTTGTGGTTGAAGTTCCACTTTAACACAATGCACATTAATATGCAGCTAAATGTGTTAACATATTTCAAAGATCTAACAAGGCCCTTCTTTTATGGACATGGTGCATCCTACTGATAAATCAGAGCACAGTGGACAAATGAACATTGCCTGGATGAAATACTGTACAAAAATACTGAGCAGGAAGACTCTGCTTTCCATGTGTATTGTAATCATAACCACTAGCCGACCAGCCGCCGCAGTCATACTGCGGCAGGTTGGCATGGCTGCGCAAATTGCCGTAGCTGTACATTGCTTCTTGAAGACGCCACAGCAGGCATATGTGACGCTGTGTGTCCCCGGAGTCAATGTGCATACCCGGCGGGCACGATGACCGCCAGGCACCCAGGATCGCTTGTGACAGAGCGAGAACCGGGATCTGTGTGTGTAAACACACAAATCTCGGCTCTCCCAGGGGAGAGGAGACAGATTGTGTGTTCATACTTAGTATGAATACTAAGTATGAACACTGATATCTCTCCTGCCCTAGTCAGTCCCACCCCCCCTGCAGTTAGAACACACCTAGGGAACACAGTTAACCCCTTGATTGCCCCCATGTTAACCCCTTCCCTGCCAGTGACATTTATACAGTAATCAAAGGCTATTTTTAGCTCTGATCACTGTATAAATGTCAATGGTCCCAAAATAGTGTCAAAAGTGTCCGATCTGTCCGCCGCAATGTCACAGTCCTGATAAAAAAAACGCAGATCGCCACCATTACCAGTAAAAAAAAAACCCTAATAATAAAAATGACATAAATCTATCCCTTATTTTGTACACGCTATACATTTTGTGCAAACCAATCAATATACACTTATTGCAATCTTTTTTACCAAAAACATGTAGAAGAATACATATCAGCCTAAACTGAGGGGGGAAATTGTTTTTTTTTTTTTTAATTTGGGGATATTTATTATAGCAAAAACTACAAAATATTGTGCTTTTTTCAAAATAGTTTTTTTGTTTATTTTTCTGTTTATAGCGCAAAAAATAAAAACCGCAGAAGCGATCAAATAAAGAGAGCTCTGTTTGTGGGGGAAAAAGGACAGAAAGTTTGTTTGGGTACAACATCACATGACCACACAATTGTCAGTTAAAGCGACGCAGTGCCATATCCCAAAAACTGTCCTGATCAGGAAGGGGGCTGAAGTGGTTAAAGTGTTACTAAATCCAGGACCCTGCATTCCCTATATCTGGTCTCCCACAGTACACAGAACATGCGATTATTTTAGCAAAATTAACTGCTAAATACCTTTTCTCATCAGCAGTATATGGCAGTCTTGTGACTTCTATCAGTGTCTGGTTAAAGCTTGTATCAGGAGTTTTCATTCTTCCCTACTTGTCCGAGGCTGCAGGACCCCTGACCCTCTGGACAGTACTGATTGGCCCTGTGCTGATCACATGCACCCTCCCAAGAAAAAAAAAAGAAAAAACTTTCTAGCAGTACACACCAAACTCAGCATGTTCAGCCCCCAAGGCTGTGTAATGTCAAGAGAAAAATTGGGGACTGTGTAAGGGGGAGGATCACAGAAAACAGGATCAAACAGCCTTTTTACACAGTGCAGAGGATTAACCCCTTAGGTTCCACAGTGAGTATAACAAGCATGATTTCCAGTATAGAGTGCCTTGAAAAAAAGTATTTATATCCCTTGAAATTTTCCACATTTTGTCATGTTACAACCAAAAACGTAAATGTATTTTATTGGGATTTTATGTAATAGACCAACATAAAGTGGCACATAATTATGAAGTGGAAGGAAAATCATAAATGGTTTCCAAATTTTTCAATTACAAATAAATATCTGAAAAGTGTGCCATGCATTTGTATTCGGCCCCCCTGAGTCAATACTGAGTCAATACCACTTTTCACTGCAATTACAGCTGCAAGTCTTTTTGGGGATGTCTCTACCAGCTTAGCACATTTAGAGAGTGACATTTTTGCCCATTCTTCTTTGCAAAGTAGCTCAAACTCTGTCAGATTGGACTGAGAGCATTTGTGAACAGCAATTTCCAGCAGTCTTGCCACAAATTCTCAATTGGATTTAGGGCTGGACTTTGACTGGGCCATTTTAACACATGAATATGCTTTGATCTATTCTATTGTAGCTCTGGCTGTATGTTTAGGGTTGTTGTCTTGCTGGAAGGTGAAACTCCCCCCATTCTCAAGTTTTTTGCAGACTTTAACAGGTTTTCTTCTAAGATTGTCCTGTATTTGGCGCCATCCAGCTTCCCTGTCCCTACTAAAGGAAAGCATCTCCATAACATGCTGCCACCACCATGTTTCACAGTGGGGAGGATGTGTTCAGAGTGATGTGCCGTATTAGTTTTTCACCACACATAGCATTTTACTTTTATACAAAAAGTTCTAATTTGGTTTCATCTGACCAGAGCACCTTCTGGCTTTCTTTATGCCAATCTTCCAGATTTGTGGAGTGCACGACTAATAGTTGTCTTGTGGACAGATTCTCCCACCTGAGCTGTGGATCTCTGCAGCTCCTCCAGAGTTACCATGGGCCTCTTGGCTGCTTCTCTGATTAATGCTCTCTTTGCCCGGCCTGACCGTTTAGGTGAATGGCCATGTCTTGGTAGGTTTGCAGTTGTGCCATGCTCTTTTCATTTTTGGATGATGGATTGTACAGTAGGGATGGGCGAACGATTCAGCTCGAGCATAAGTTCGGCCCGATCTTTCGCTGTTCGGTCATTCTGCGAACATCCGAACAAACAAGTCTTTCCGACTTCCGACTCTTTCGTTCACCCCCCCCAAACCAACCACAATGCATTGCGGCACTAAACAGTGCATTGCAAGTCCTGATTGGCTGAAGCAGTAAAAGTGTCAGCCAATCAGGGCACAGAGCACTGTCAGAGTCATGGTTGGACACTATCATCATGACTTTATCCATTCATGACTCATTCCCGTCCACAGTATACGCGTATTCTTTCAATGGCAGCCATTTTCAGTGTGATTTAGGCTTGGAGAGAGATAGAACAGGGCTCTGTTCAGTGCTATTAGTTAGTGTGATATACTGTGCTATTTTGCTTCAATTGTCAGTGTAGAATATTAATTTAGTGTTAGTCTAGAGATAGTGTGAGTAGTGAGAAGGACCATCATTCAGCTTTGCATAGTGTGCAGCTAGAGTAGGGACAGCTCAGATGTAATGTCACAGTAATGTAGTGAGACCGTGTCATTCATACATACATTAGTGTAGAGTAGGGACAGCTCATATAGTTTTGCTGTAGTGTAGTGAGACTGTGTCATTCAAAAAATACAATAGTGTGTAGCTAGAGTAGGGACAGTTCAGATAGCGTCAGTGTAGTGACGGTTGAACACCATCTATTTGATTGCGTTACTGACAGTTTAACACCATTTTATCTTTGTGTGTTACTGCCACTTTAACGCCATATAGTTCTGTGTGCATTACTGACAGTTTAACGCCATATAGGTCCGGGCGTCACTGTATGTTTGGCGCATTATATTGCTGTTTATTATAGTTTATCCATGGAGTGTGTCCAAATTAAATTAAAGTGCACCAAACACCACTTTACATTGATTAAAGTGCATCTACATAAAGATTTCAACTTATTCTTTGCATTTGCTTATAAGCACAGCCCCCTCCCTCCCAATAATGTCTGGGAGGACAACAAGGAGAGACAAATATTCCCATCGCACTGTAAGGGGGACAGCAACAAATGTGACCACAGGCAAAGGTGGATGTGGTTGTCAGTCCTCAGGCAGGGCATAATTTCCTCTGTTTAGTGAGTTTGCTTGTACTATCCAGCCACAGCATGCAGAGGAAGTGGTGGACTGGCTTACTAAAACCTTCCTCATCCTCCTCATCCTCTGTCACGCAAGCAGAGACAAGTGTGCAGTCCCCTGCAGTTGCCAGAGTATATAAACCTGCCTCCTTGTCCACATCTATTCCTGCCATAGCCCCAACATCAGCCATTGAGGAGTCAACTGAGTTATTTGAGGACAGAGTCAGCCACTTGCTCCTTGATGAAGGCCAGACATTACTGGATTCAGATGTTGGTTCTGAGGTTGAGGATGACAGGAGCATGAGCATAGAGAGAGGAGAGGAACACTGGTAGACAAATTGGAATTCATGTTCCCCAAGCCGCAACGTATTGCCAAGGTGTCTCCAGAGATGATGAGGATGATAATGATGATGATGCGACTGACCATTTGGTTACTACATACTTAACAAGGCATTTAATGTCCAACTTTTCAGTCTGTTAGCAAGAGCACCTAAAAGCTACACAAAAGGGGCACAGATCTGTCCCTCCTCCTCCTCCTTTCCCACTTCAGTCTGCCCCTGCTATACCAAGTTACTTCTCAGCAGTCTCCACTGACAGGGATGATGGTATAGCACAGGGTGTCCCAGGTCCTAGCAGCACACCACCATCTGTAGACTGTAGCTGGCAAATTTATTTGCCCCCTCTGCAACAGCAGAAAAAAAGCTGTTGGCTCTCCAACTTCTGCCTTTCAGCCTGGCGGATTCTGCCCCCTTCCGTGAATTATTACAATGTGCTATACCACAATGGCAGGTTCCCAGTTGCTAATGCTTTTCATGTAAGGCCATTCCATTTCTCTACCAGCACATGTAAGTAAGTGTTCTGGCATCGCTGGGCAAGGCAGTCAGCCGTAAAATCCACCTTACTGTTGACACGTGGTCCAGCAAGTATGGGCAGGGATGATATATATTTATTTCACAGCACACTGGGTAACACTGCTTGCAACTCGAAAGGATGCAGGACAGGGCTCGGTGCTGCAGTTTGGTGTGCCCCCATGTCTCCATACAGCTGATGGTGATGATGCCAGACTTGTGAGCTTTACCCCTGTGACGGATCTCCGATACCACTGCTGGGCATCTCCGCCAGACCTGTGTCTCCTGTCCTTCAAATGCACCCGCAGCCTGCAGACTCGCCATAACCAGCCCTTAACCCCTCAATCACGAGACAAGCCACACGGGTGTTGAGGGTTAAACATCCAGAGCATAAACTGTTTATTAAGTGCCAAACATACACTTTTAACATACCTAGGGACACTCCCCTTAGCCTGGTCATGGTGGGGTAGGGGACAAGGAAGAACCAATGGAAGCTCAACACTTGTATATTCAAACAGCTACAGTTGAAGCACATGGAGAGATTGTGACAAGCAGGCAGCCCCTCCTTACACATCCCCTGCTGGGATGTGTCTCCAGATCAGACCTTTTGCCTACATGCCATGATCAAACACAATTAAACACAGCAACAAGAGGGGGGGGAGAAGGGATGTAGCATTAAATTACATCATCTCAGTGCCATTTTGTATATGTCTTATATATATCAGCTAAAAGTACATTGTTTGTGAAATAAAAGTATATATTTAACCCAGCCGGGCCAATAGGTTAGGGTAGCCAGGAACAACTCCACAAGCCCAGCCACAGATACCGCATTCACCGGTTCCGATGAACTGGTGAATCTGGACACAAATGTCTGGAGGTGGCATCTTCTCCAGGTGGTAGGAGACGGCAAGTAGCCCTCCAAATCTCATGTTCTCTGCTGGGCCATAGTCTGTGGGTAAGAGACGAGCCCAGAGCAGAGCAGAGATTCTTGCAGCTCTGCAGGGACAGGCCCAGAAGTGGTTCACACCACGCCAGCTGGAGTCAGGAATGGTGGCGTGCAATAATGGCTTAAACCTCCTGTTCGCCCTTAGACATGTGCCTGGCAGATGTCCTCAATTTGGCAGGAAGTCCACCTGCCCATAAACCACCTGATTTGTGACATGCCCACCAGGTGGAATTCGACAACGCATTTTGTCAACGCTGCAGTGGATATACATGCAGCAGAGGGCCGTCAACGAGTACCTGTGCGAATATGGCATGCCGACAAAGTGACACCAGAATGTATCCGAAAAATCTCTTATCTTTGTTCCCAGTGCACTACATTGTGGCCTCATCATACACACTGGCTCCCCAGCTGTTGCTGAATAAAATAAAGGCAGCTTGCAGGGAACATGTCATTTCTTTTGTCTTTATAAATGCAATTATTGCTGCAGAAAATTCTAGACATGGTATAGATCTGCCACTTTACAGGTAGACTAAGGGAACCCCCCAGACACTGTATTGGAAGGAATTTTTAATTTTTATGCTTGCACTTTAAAAAGTAAAAAAAAATCAAAATCACTGCCAATTTAAATAAAATAAAATAAAAAAAATCAACAACTTTTTTTTAATGATACCTGTTCCCTAGGGCAGGATCTAGACCCCTATAACCATTGTAGGCCCAATTACTTGCATATAAGCCTTCAAAATAGGCACTTTTGATTTTTGACCTTTGGGTCCCATTGACTTTAATGGGGTTCGATATTTCGGGTCTAAACTTTTGCGGTGTTCAAAAGTTCTGGTGCAAACCTAACAGGGGCTAGTTCAGCCCATCTCTATTGAACAATGCTTTGTGATATGTTCAAAGCTTGGAATATTTTTTGATAACCTGATCCAGCTTTAACCACTTCAGCCCCAAAAGGATTTGCCCCTTTAATGACAAGAGCATTTTTTTTGCAATGCAGCACTGTGTTGCTTAAACTTTTTGCAATAATAAATACCCCCTAAAAAATATATATAAAAAAACAAATTTTTTCCTCAGTTTAGGCCGATATATCTTCTACTACAAATTTTTGGGGAAAAAAATAAATAAAAAATTTGCAATAAGCTTATATTGATTGGCTTGCGCAAAAGTTATAGTGTCCACAAAATAGAGGATAGATTTATTTCATTATTTTTATTATTATTATTATTTTTTTTTTTACTACTAATATTGGTGATCTGTGATTTTTATTGGGACTGCAACATTGCGGCGGACAGATCGGACACTTTGACACTATTTTGGGACCATTGACATTTATACAGCAATCCGAGCTAAAAATAGCCACTGATTACTGTATAAATGTCACTGGCAGGGAAGGGGTTAAACACTAGGGGGTGATCAAGGGGTTAACTGTGTTTCCTCAGTGTGTTCTAACTGTAGGGGGGATTGGCTACCTAAAACATGAAAGAGATCACAGCTCCCAATGACAGGGAGCAGTAGATCCCTGTCATGTCACTAGGCAGAACAGGGAAATGACTTGTTCCCCCTTCTGCCTCTCCTTGGCATGATCGTGTGCACGTGACTGCTAGGCGGCTTACATGAAGGGACATAAGGGTAAGCCCTTTTGCCCACCCGTGCCATTGTTCTGACGTACAACAGCGTGTTCAAATTCATCTGCATTGTACTTTAAAATTATTTACCCTTCAACCATTTACCTCATATTTTTAGCTGTACAGCAAGATTTTTTTAGGCAAAAAACTGCAAAGGCAAAAATCATATGCATGTTTATATATATATACACACACACACAAACACACACACACACACATATGATATATATATATATATATATATATATATATATATATATATATATATATATATATATATATATATATATATATATATATATCACTTTTACATGCAACAGAAAACGTGTAATTTAGGAAGAGGAAATGTATCAGGATGACCTTTACAGAAAGGACGTAGTTTCTAATATATGTGTGGACATTCCGATCTATAAGGGAGGCACGTGGCTTTGTCTTTGTGCAGAAAATGAATAATGGCATACATGGCTGGATCAAAGTTCTCCAAATGCAAAGAATTCCATTTTCTTTGAGAGCGTTACTAGGATATTGAACTGGTAGGAAAGGTATTATTCTGGTCAATAGAAGAGATTATATATAGACAGAAAATAACCGTACAAGATAGCAATTGTAAAAAAAGTCAATGCATACCATTAGAAATATATCTGTGGAGCCTTGAAAAAGTGTCTTCTGGGGTCTGTATGCATGCAAAATATACTGTATTTTATTAAAGTAAACCAGTCATGTCCCCCAAAGGCTGGGACAGATTAATGCTTCCTGTAGATCAACTGTTTTGTGGCGCCCCCATCAGACCCCAATCAAATAGCTAGTATAAATGAGCATACATAACAATACAGTGGAAAATGGCGCTAGAGGACTACTGATAGTCATTGGTGAAAAGTTAATAAAAGTATGGGACATAAAAAGTGGAGGACAGGTGGATGATAAGACACGGCATCCACAGCAGCACCTTTATTGAGCGAAGCAGACTCCGCAGAAACCAAGGAGAAATAGAAGGGGTGCCAGACTAAGTTCAATGGTTAAAAACACCTGCATTTATTAAAAACACAATAAATTGGCAAATCACATTTAGTGAATGGAAACAAGCATGTAAGAACTCCATGGTTAGGCTCGAAGGTTCCTCATGGATGGTATGTCAGTATCCCATTGCACAATGCTGTAGTAGCGGGAGCTGAGACTGTATCTCAGAGCAATCCTGTCACCAAGATAAAAAGAAAATTGCAACAGAAGCGCCTAATACAAGAAATCATTGAGTACTTACCTGAAGGCCCAGACTGGCCATGGGGCACACCGGGCATTTGACCAGTGGGCCAGGGCTGCCGGGCCACATGCCCTAACAAGAGCTGGCTAATGTGACAGAGAGAAGTGTGACAAAATATTGCATATGTCATGCACCTGGCTCTCCCCCATGGGTCTCGGTCTGTTGTATGCCATGTGTTCCTCTAGGGCATAGGTGCCCAACCTGCGGCCCTCCAGCTGTTGGGGAACTAAAAGTCTCATGAGGCATTGCAAGGCTAACAAGTGCAAGCATGGCTTTCAGAGGCATGATGGGACTTGTAGTTTTGCAACAGCTGGAGGGCCGCAGGTTGGACACCCATGCTCTAGGGAGTGACACAGATCGAGCAGCCTCACTGCTGAACATGATTCCGGCACTCAGTGGTAGCTGCCTATAAAAACCCGGTGGAGGAAGACAGAAAACAGAATCTGCTACACAATGTGGTGAGTAGCCAGATTCTATTTTCTACTTCCATATTGGGTCCAGTGCTGGCCTCCAGAGAGGGACCGTGACACAGGTGGGAACTTACTCTGGTAATCCTCCTGCTGCAGTGCCATCTTGCAGTGCCGGCACTCATAAATGGGGTACTCAGTCTAAAATGCCTGTCTATTTTTTGTCCCAGTCAGGACCTGTTTACCTGTCCAGTGGCAAACTTCACGCTCCTGAAGAGCTATGGATGCTGCTGCTATCAGACACCTCCAAGTGTGTTGGGTAGCATGTTCCACATACAAAAGTGCTATGGTTCCACTTACCAAGTTACCATCCATTACTCTATCACAGGACACAATAGTTATATAGCAGCTGGAGTGTGAAATATCAACGTATAGTGACAAATGACACAATACCAGACAGGTAGGTATCAAACGTCTTTTTTAACAGGGGAGTCAACATCCTAGAATCAGGGTCTCTTTAAGTTGAATACAAATGCTAAGAAAATATCAGCATCCCCTTATCACAAGAAATACTTTGCCTGCTAGAAAAATTTCTCTGGACAAAAGGATTTCTAAGGAAACTGTTGGACATTATTTATGAATAGAAAAACAAAGAGAGAAACACAGCATGCATTTGTATTCATAAATGTGCCTAGTTTCTCCTTAGCTGGAAGCATCATTCTGCTTCTTGATGTTCACCTACAATGACATTTTCTGACAGATTTTGTAGGCAGTAATGCACTATAAAATAACTGAAAATACTACTTGCATACCAATATGTTTGTAAATTACGATTCCAACTTTACTTTTACATCTGCAGTTGTGAATGTTGTAGAAGCTCTTTTATGGTATAGAAAGCCTTAAAATGATGGTGTAAGAGGTTAATAAAGTGGATTTCAATTATAAACAGAAATGTATTTATTGCTGTATTTATTTATTTTGTGATCACTCTATGTAGGTAACGCCCCACCCCCCACCTATACACACACCACTTCCTATCATTTATCATATTTTAGGACTGAAAACTACAGCTTTAACATGCAGCATCACCCAGTGATACAATTTCCGTACTGCAGCACAGCCATAGAATACAATGGTTCTCTATGGCCATACATTAGGGCAGTGATGGCGAACCTTGGCACCCCAGATGTTTTGGAACTACATTTTCCATGATTCTCATGCACTCTGCAGTGTAGTTGAGCTTCATGGGAAATGTAGTTCCAAAACATCTGGGGTGCCAAGGTTCACCAACACTGCATTAGGGTGTCGCTTTTCATTTAAAGAAAAACCATAAATGGTGTTTGGCCAGATAGAGGTTTTAAATGTATTGTATTTTATATAAATGTGTAATATATATATATATAGTTACATAGTTAGTAAGGTTGAATAAAGACACCAGTCCATCCAGTTCAACCTAAGTGAGTGTCTACAATTGTCCCTATCCCTGTACATTGCACACTCATGTTGGTCCCTACCCTCAAGGAGCCCACAATCCAAGGTCCCCATTCATATACTAGGGCCAATTTTGAACAGAAGCCAATTTACCTACCTGCATGTCTTTGGATTGTGGGAGGAGGCCGGAGTACCCGGGGGTAGGGATGAGCCGAACACCCCCCTGTTCGGTTTGCACCAGAACCTGCGAACAGACCTAAACTTCGTGTGAACTTTAGAACCCTATTAAAGTCTATGGGACTCGAACGTTCACAATCTAAAGTGCTCATTTTAAAGGGTATTATGCAGGTTACTGTACTAAAAAGTGTTTGGGGACCCGGGTCCTGCCCCAGGGGACATGGATCAATGCAAGAAAAAGTTTTAAAAACTGACGTTTTTTCAGGAGCAGTGATTTTAATAATGATTAAAGTGAAACAATAAAAGTGTAATATTCCTTTAAATTTCGTAGCTGGGGGGTATCTATAGTATGCCTGTGAAGGGGCGCATGTTTCTGGTGCTTAGAACTGTCCCTGCACAAAGTGTCATTTGTGCAGGAAAAAAAGTCTTTTAAAATCACTTGCGGCTAAATTGTCGGGTCTCCGTAATACAGAGAACACTCAATGAGTGTTTTCTGTATTAGCCGACAATTCATTCATTCATTGATTAAAAAAAAAAAAAAAAAGTGTGGGGGTTCCCCTAAATTCAATTACCAGGCCCTTCAGGTCAGACATGGATATTAAGGGGAACCCCGTGTCAAATTAAAAAAAAAAATTGACGTGGGGGTCCCCCCAAATATCCATACCAGACCCTTCAGGTCTGATATGGATATTAAGGGGAACCCCGCATCAAATTTTTAAAAAAAATTGACGTGGGGGCCCCCCTAAAAATCCATATCAGACCCTTTATCCGAGCACGCAACCTGGCAGGCCGCAGGAAAAGAGGGGGGACGAGTGAGCGGCCCCCCCTCCCTCCTGAACCGTACCAGGCCACATACCCTCAACATTGGGAGGATGCTTTGGGGGTCTGTGACCCCTCAAAGCACCTTGTCCCCATGTTGATAAGGACAAGGGCCTCATCCTCACAACCCTGGCCGTTGGTTGTGAGGGTCTGCGGGCGGGGGGCTTATCAGAATCTGGAAGCCCCCTTTAACAAGGGGACCCCCAGATCCCCCCCCCCCCTGTTTGAAATGGTAAGGGGGTACAAAAGTACCCCTACCATTTCACAAAGAAAGTGGCAAAATGGTTAAATAAGACAAACACACTTTTGAAAAATTCCTTTATTAAAAATGAAAAAAATAAAAAAAAGATTCTAGCGGTGCGACGGATCTCCGGGGTCCAGCGATGGATGATCATATCCAGCGACGGGGGATCTCTCAGTCCAGCGCTGTCCATACATCCTTCTTCTGTCTCCACTCCGGAGACACTGCAGAGAGCCCAGCGCTGACGTTTCTTATATTAGGAGGGCGGGGCCACCCGTCACCTGACCCCGCCCCTCTGACGCTGGAGAGGGAAGCCAGGGGTTCCCCAGTGACGTGTGGGTGACCCCGCCCCCTCTGATGTAACGCAGGTTTCCGTTACATCAGAGGGGTGGGGTCACCCACACGTCACTGGGGAACCCCTGGCTCCCTTCACCAGCGTCAGAGGGGGCGGGGTCAGGTGACGGGTGGCCCCGCCCTCCTAATATAAGAAACGTCAGCGCTGGGCTCTCTGCAGTGTCTCTGGAGTGGAGACAGAAGAAGGATGTATGGACAGCGCTGGACTGAGAGATCCCCCGTCGCTGTATATGATCATCCATCGCTGGACCCCGGAGATCCGTCGCTGGATAGCAAGAGTGGATTAGCACCGCTGGAATCTTTTTTTTATTTTTTTCATTTTTAATAAAGGAATTTTTCAAAAGTGTGTTTGTCTTATTTAACCATTTTGACACTTTCTTTGTGAAATGGTAGGGGTACCCCTTACCATTTCAAACGGGGGGGGGGGGGGCGGGATCTGGGGGTCCCCTTGTTAAAGGGGGCTTCCAGATTCTGATAAGCCCCCCACCCACAGACCAACGACCAACGGCCAGGGTTGTGAGGATGAGGCCCTTGTCCTTATCAACATGGGGACAGGGTGCTTTGAGGGGTCACAGACCCCCAAAGCATCCTCCCAATGTTGAGGGTATGTGGCCTGGTACGGTTCAGGAGGGAGGGGGGGCTGCTCTCTCGTCCCCCCCCTCTTTTCCTGCGGCCTGCCAGGTTTGCGTGCTCGGATAAAGGGTCTGATATGGATTTTAAGGGGGACCCCCACGTCAATTTTTTTTTTTAATTTGATGCGGGATTCCCCTTAATATCCATATCAGACCTGAAGGGTCTGGTATGGATATTTGGGGGGACCCCACGTCAATTTTTTTTTTAAATTTGACACAGGGTTCCCCTTAATATCCATGTCAGACCTGAAGGGCCTGGTAATTGAATTTAGGGGAACCCCCACGCTTTTTTTTTTTTTAATCAATGAATGAATGAATTGTCTGCTAATACAGAGAGCACTCATTGAGTGTTCTCTGTATTACGGAGACCCGACAATTTAGCCGCAAGTGATTTTAAAAGACTTTTTTTCCTGCACAAATGACACTTTGTGCAGGGACAGTTCTAAACACCAGAAACATGCGCCCCTTCACAGGCATACTATAGATACCCCCCAGCTACGAAATTTAAAGGAATATTACACTTTTATTGTTTCACTTTAATCATTATTAAAATCACTGCTCCTGAAAAAACGGCCGTTTTTAAAACTTTTTTTTTGCATTGATCCATGTCCCCTGGGGCAGGACCCGGGTCCCCAAACACTTTTTAGGACAGTAACCTGCATATTACCCTTTAAAATGAGCACTTTAGATTTCTCCCATAGACTTGTATAGGGTGTTCCGGCTTTTCGAATTTGCTGCGAACAGCCCAAATTGTTCACTGAACAGGCGAACAGGCAATGTTCGAGTAGAACATGAGTTCGACTTGAACTCGAGGCTCATCCCTACCCGGGGGAAACCCAGACAGGCACAGGGAGAACATGCAAACTCCAGGCAGGTGGTGTCATGGTTGGGATTTGAACCAGTGACCCTTCTTACTGCTAGGTGAGGGTGCTAACCACTACACTATTTATTTATATATTTATTTAATTTATAATTTATTTATATATAATTTATTTTACTTTCAAAGAGTTTTATTCATTTCAGAATAACAACAATATAGCAAAAATCTGCAACATAGCATCTCATTTGAACATACAGAAAGTAGATATTAGATAAGTAGGCACAAGTGCTAGGCAATGTAAAGCACGAACAAGCCCTGACCCTAAGATGTACCATGCGGGCTATATACCATTTGTAAAATTAGAAATAGATTGGTGTTGCGCTTCCAGGAAAAAGGAGCCTTTAAAAAAAGGAACCCCTTAGGGCTGATTCCTTCAAATGGGAGTGTAATCTAATGGTGTATAGTCACCCCAAACACATAAACATAAAGTATAAGAGTTAATAGGAAGCCTCTATACACGGTATACGGGTTAGTCTATCACCTAATAAAAGTGTTCATATCCATTGAATTGTGGATACATAGTAATTGACTATCCAAGTGCCAAGGGCAACTTATAATTCCGTGATATGACAAAAAGTGCTAAGTGCAATAAAATGCATAAAAATATTTTAAAACACACAAAATAATCAAAGTGCTGAGTGCATACAGTAGACAAAAAACTAAAATATACGTAACATCTAACTGGGTGAACACAGTCCAGTGACAATATCACATATGCATGTAAAGTGATTCCGTGCTTCTAAAGTGCATCAAAAAAGGATCTTTCCTCCACATAAGTGATTCCACGCGTAAGTGTACACACTGGGTAATTACCTCCCCGCTATATAAGGTATAGCGTATAGGGATGAGCTTCGTGTTCGAGTCGAACGTTCGTTCGACTTGAACATTGGCTGTTCGGGCGTTCGGCGAAATCCGAACTCTTGGTCCGTTCGCGTCAAAATTCGTATGGCGCGCGCGGACCACAATGCACTGCGATGGCGCAGTGCATTGCTGGCTCATGATTGGCCAAGCATGCACTGTGACCCCGCATGCTTGGCCAATCGCAGCGCCAGCAGCGAGGAGAGCCATGATTGGCCACAGGCATCCTGCCTGTGGCCAATCATAGCTCAGGCTGTGTAGTGCACGCCCCACACTATATAAGGCCGCCTTTGAGGCGGCCTCGTGTAGTGTGTTGGCATCTGAAGCAGTGGGTGTTCTGTGTACCTTCAACACAGTTACACACCAATCGTTTTTGGCTGATTTCCTATCTTGCTCTTGTGTAGTGGTTATTGTCTGTGCCCTGACCGCAGTATACACCACTACACTATATTCACCTCACTTATGTAGCTAGCTAGTGATCTATCTTTAACCACTTAACAACCGCCCATTGCCGATTAACGGCTTCAGGGCGGTTGTTTAACTCTGAGAGGCCGTTAATTAACGGCCTCCCAGAATTCTGCTCTCGCGTGCCCCCTGGGGCGCGCACTCGAGAGCATCCGTGACCACAGGACCCGGCGCATCACGGATCATGGTAAACGGCCGCTCGTCGCGGCGGTTTACCACGTGATCGCTCCGTCAAATGACGGAGTGATCACTTGTAAACAAACCGGCGTCATGTCATGACGCCGGTTCCTCCCTCCCCTCTTTGTACCGATCGGTACAGCGGAGGGGAAAGAGATCGGTGTCAGCAGCGATGTGGGCTGCATCTGCAGTGCCCACATCGCTGCTCACCGAATTTAACCCCTCAATTCCCTGCCAATACTCTGCAATACCACTGCATACTCTGCAGTACCCTGCCATTACTCTGCAGTACCCCCCATTACTCTGCAGTACCCTGCCTTTACTCTGCAGTACCCCCCATTACTCTGCAGTAACCCCCATTACTCTGCAGTACCCTGCCATTACTCTGCAGTACCCCCCAATACTCTGCAGTACCTGCCATTACTCTGCAGTACCCCGCCATTACTCTGCAGTGCAGTACCCTGCCATTACTCTGCAGTACCCCGCCATTACTCTGCAGTGCAGTACCCTGCCATTACTCTGCAGTACCCTGCCATTACTCTGCAGTACCCTGCCTTTACTCTGCAGTACCCTGCCATTACTCTGTAGTACTCCCCAATACTCTGCAGTACCCTGCTATTACTCTGTAGTACCCCGCCAATACCCCGCCAATACTCTGCAATACCAGTGCATACTCTGCAGTACCCTGCCTTTACTCTGCAGTACCCTGCCATTAGTCTGTAGTACTCCCCAATACTCTGCAGTACCCTGCTATTACTCTGTAGTACCCCGCCAATACCCCGCCAATACTCTGCAATACCCTGCCATAAATTGCCATACCCAGCCATACTCGGTGATACCCTGAAATACCCAGCCATAGACGCCCCCCACCCCTCACCGCCCTCCGATGCTTCTACCAACTCGCCAGTACGATCAAAGCCAGAATCTTTTTTTTATTTTTTATTTCAGGCTTCCCAGCCTAGAGGTGAGATGTGGGGTCATATTGACCCCCAGATTTCACTGTAAAGAGGACCTGTCACCCCATATTCCTATTACAAGGGAGGTTTACATTCCTTGTAATAGGAATAAAAGTGATCAAAAATATATTTTTTGGGAAAAAAATGTCAAACTAAAATAAATAAAGTAAAATGAACAATAAAAAAAAAAAAAAAAAAATTAAAGCGCCCATGTCCCCATGTGCTCGCATGCAGAAGCGAACGCATGCGTAAGCCCCGCCCACATATGAAAACGGTGTTCAAACCACACATGTGAGGTATCGCTGAGAACGTTAGAGCGAGAGCAATAATTCTAGTCCTAGACCTCCTCTGCAACTCAAAACATGTAACCAGTAAAAAAAAAAAATATGAAGAAAAAATTACTAATCTGCTAAATTTTATAACAGAAACAAAGAAAAATTCATTTTTTCGCTGAATTTCCGGTCTTTTTTCTTTTATAGCACAAAAAATAAAAAAAACTGAGAGGTGATTAAATACCACCAAAAGAAAGCTCTATTTGTGTGGGGAAAAAAAGGACAAACATTTCCTATAGGTCCAGTGTTGCATGACTGAGTAATTGTCATTCAAAATGTGAGAGCACCAAAAGCTGAAAATTGGTCTGGTTATTAAGGGTGTTTAAGTGCCCAGTGGTCAAGTGGTTAATAATAGAGCTTGCAGTCAGTAGTGTTAGGAGATAGTGCGTGCTGTCTGCGTGCTCTGTACCCAGTACATACCGCTATAATATAGGGCAGGCCCCTACTTTCAAACATCCAACTTACAAACATCTCCTACTTGCAAACGCAAGGAGACAGCAGCAAGTGAGATGAAAAAAGACGGATGGCAAAACAAATTATACAGGGGTGATAACCCTTCCCTATGTTTTCCAAAAAGCTTAAAAATTGTTCTTTTGACTGGAGCTACACTTTAAAAATGTACCAGTTGAAAATTACAAACAGATTCAACTTAACACAACAAACCTACACAGTCCCTGTCTTGTTTGCACCGCCTGTATACTGCTGTTCTGAGTATATAGGGCCTGGGGGCCACACGCATTTCCTTTTTTTTAATATGGGTACAGGGTTCCCCTTAATATGCGTACAAGACCCAAATAGGCTGGTAATGGGCAGGGAGGGCTACCCATGCCATTTTTCTGAATGATTTTCAACCATATTGCAGGAACCAGATATAACATTAAAACCGCAAGCAGTTTTATTTCCGTTAAATGTGATTTTGTGCAGGGACTGTTCTAAACACGGGAAACACGTGGCACTTCACAGGCATACTACAGACACCCCCCAGGCACCATATTTAAAGTAATATTTCACTTTTTTTTTTTCACTTTAATCGTCATTAAAATCAGTGCTCCCGCCAAAACTGCCATTTTTAAAACTTTTTTTTGCATTGACCCATGTCCCCTGAGGCAGGAGTCAGGTCCCCAAACCCTTTTTAGGACAGTATCTTGCATATTAGCCGTTAAAATTAGCACTTTCCATTTCGAACGTTCGAGTCCCATAGACTTCAATGGGGTTCTAACGTTCGTAACGAACGTGGGGGCCGTTCGCAAGTTCTGGTGCGAACCGAACCGGGGGGTGTTCGGCTCATCCCTAATAGCGTATATGCAGCCTCCTTACAGATACACCAGGGAGAAGAGAGGGAGGAGGGGGGCCTCAGGGAATCACTCTCAGATCTCTGTCCATATAAACTCCATTCAGGTACTCCAATATAGATCAAAAAGCAAATATGAGGGCAACCATAGTGTAGCAAGTTTTATAAAAGGACTCTTTTATTTAAGATTAAAATTACTCACAAACGAATGAGGTAAATCAGGCAGTATTCTCAGCAAACTGATTTCAAACAAACCGCTCTAGTGCGAGCGTCACTTCCGGTCTCCGTATCCTACGCGTTACGTCACTTCCGATGACTTCAACTGGGATAGAGGAGCATAGGGCGGAAGCGCAGTTAAAAGGAGGAACGGACCGCCCATACATTCAAATGAGGATGCTCCTTAACCACTTGAGACCCGCGCTATAGCCGAATGACGGCTACAGCGCAGATCTCCTTTTCCGGGACGACGTCAATAGACGTAGTCCCGTGCACGAGCGGCGCGCTCTGTGATCGGCGAGTCTACGAGATGCCCCCTCATAACTACACATAATAAAAAATTAGTGCCCCCCGTCAGTGTCACCCAGCAGTGCCCATAGTGCCACCCAGCAGTGCCCACAGTGCCACCCAGCAGTGCCACCCAGCAGTGCCCACAATCTGCCTCAACAAAGGTGCTGCACCCCAGTGCCACATCCGTGCCCATCAGTGTCATCTACCAGTGCCCATCAGTGCCCAACAGTGCCGCCCATCAGTGCCCAGCAGTGCCACCTATCAGAGCCACCTATCAGTGCCACCTATCATTGCCCATCAGTCCCATCTATCAGTGGTACCTATCAGTGCCCATCCGTGCCACCCATCCGTGCCACCCATCTGTGCCACCCATCCGTGCCATCTTATCTGTGCCCATCTTTGCCCATCAGTGCCGCCTTATCTGTGCCCATCGGTGCCGCCTTATCTGTGCCTATTAGTGCCGCCTTAACTATGCCTATCAGTGCCCACCAGTGCAGCCTATCAGTGCCCACCAATGCAGCCTATCAGTGCCCACCAATGCAGCCCATCAGTGCCCACCAGTGCAGCCTATCAGTGCCGCCTCATCAGCGCACTTCAATGAAGGAGAAAAATTACCTGTTTGTAAAATTTTATAACAAACTATTAAACATGATTTTTATTTTTTTTGCATCTTTTTTTTGTTTGTTTAGCAAAAAATAAAACTCCCAGCTGTGATTAAATACCACCAAAAGAAAGCTCTATTTGTGGGAAAAAAAATGATAAAAATTTCATTTGGGTACAGTGTTGTATGCCCGCGCAATTGTCATTCAAAGTGCATCAGCGCTGAAAGCTGAAAATTGGTCTGGGACTGAGGGGGGTTTAAGTGCCCAGTAAGCAAGTGGTTAATAGAGCGTAAACAAAATACTTAGACACCGTAGCAATTATAAATAAATCTTGTATTACTGCTAACTGGAAACTATCAATGTAGCCATCGGCGGCAACTCATAGAAGTATATTATATTCGAAAAAAATATCATCCACAGCCATTCTCTTAGAGACGGTGTAATTGTCTCCAATTAGTACGGCGGCCATTTTTTTGGAGGTTATACAGCTATATGCTGTATAATTGTCTCCTCTTACTATAGCGCCCATTTTTTTGGAGGTAATCTCCCGGCCATGTAAGTGTTAGCAATGTATGTGAAGCGACCAGTAGACATGGGAAAGGTTATTATATATGTAACAGTGAAAGGAAAACAAGACAATTTAAAAGTAATCATCACTGTTAGTGGCATTAAAATTACTTGTACTTTGTTAAAATAATCATTAAAATAATCATTAAAATAATAAAATTAAAAGGTTGTTAAGATTTAGAACAAAGTAACCTTCCTTATGATATTTATTTTTTTCTTCTATGCGTGGGATCTATATTCTGGATCTCGGAAGTGACGCATGCATTACATAAAAAATAAATAATATAAATATAAAATTATTACCGTATGTTATATTATTAAAAATTAGTGGAGAGATAAGCGAGGGAGGGGATAGGGATCCAATTAAAAGTCACTTATAAACTCATGGTAAATTAGCGAGATTTTCTGCTTGAATACGCTATGCTCAGGTGTGAATGCAGCCTAAATTCCTTGTACTATTTATAAAATATCTTTATTTTTCAAATTACATTTTTTTTTTTTTTACAAGTGTATTTATGACCAAGCACCTTTCGGATCTCTGATAGACTGTGTTAAAGGATAACTCCAATTTCATGGAACAAAATATAGCACCAAAAAAAAAAAATTATATTATATTATACACACACACACACACACACACACACACACACACACACACACACACACACACACACACTAGTATATACAATTGCTACACTATTCATATTGTATTTTAAAGTGATTGTAATACTTTCCTGATCTGTGCAATGGTTTTAGCACGGGTCGCACGCTGGTGCTCCTGGCCCCCCCCCCCACTGAGTGCCCCTATAGAAGGCCGCTTGCAATGGGGGCACTTATGCATGCTTGCTCCCAAGGTGGCTCTATATGTCCATAGACACACAGAGTGCCCTGGTTCCCTCCTCACTGGCTGAGATTGACAGCAGTGGGAGCCAATGGTTTCCCCCTGTGTTTGAGTCTAGAGAGTATCTGCTGCATCAAGATTGGTCTCAAGTATAAGGGGGTAGTTGGGGGGGGGGGGACTTTCATACTGATGTTTTTTTACATTAATGCAGAGAAAGCATTAAAGGTGATAAACCTTCAGGCTTTAGAACCACTTTCATTTTATTAAATAATGACTTTTCTTTTTCAGTCTGCAGCTGCTATAATATTTTGTAAAACTGAATGCAATATGGCAAACTGGAGGTGTTCTGTACATCACTGGTGTAAAAAATACCCCCCAAAAAGTAATTTACAATTTGTGTGATTGGCTCACTGGTTTTCCCAGAAATCTGCACTAAAATTAGTCAAATTTTAGGCATTCCCTGCAATAGGAATGACAGTTTTGGGAAGATGCTCCTCAAGGGTAAAATAAAGAATGAAAATCCCGATTCTCTTTAGAACACTTTAGGTGCACCATCTGATTATAAAAAAAATCAGCCTTTCCAACTCAGAATCAGTCTGCAAAGGACATGGTGAAACAAACTGTTACTTATTCCAACCTGAAAAAGGTAGGAATATGATAAAGTGTTTATTAAAATGAATGTAGCATACATTGATCATCCAAAGGAGATTTTTTTCTCAGCAAAAGAGGAGTTACTCTTTAAAGCCCTACTTAGGACAGAAGGGTTTGGAAGCAGACAAGGAGTAGTGTGTATATGAATGGGTCAGAGGTGGTGATGTAAAACTCTTTTAGTGTTTGTCTATTATAAAAATAAGGTTTTGGGTTACCTACCTATATAAGGAATAACCTCCACTTGCTAGCATCTTCCAGATTTTCAGAAGAACTGTGGTCTCCAACCAAAACGTTAACCTGCTGCATCACCCAGTGGAAAACAGGTATTGCATCATATCCACCATAAATAACAATGGTTTTCTCTAAGCAATACAATGGTTTTCTGTAAGAACAATTGTATTTTATTGGACAGATTTTAAAGGTCTCATTGTAATTAAACTAACAGTTGTTGGTCAATGTTATTTTGCTCACCCTTTGCAAGTTTATCTGCATACACTAAATACTGTACATATATTTATAATATATTAGGAATGAGCTCGATGTTTGGGTTGAACATAAGTTTGACTCGAACATTGGATGTTTGCGGAAGAACGAACATTGTGGGGCGTTTGCAGCAAATTCAAGCGCCGCGCAATGCCCTATAATGCACTGCAAGATCGCAGTGCATTGCTGTATGATGATTGGCCAAAGCATGCACCTGACCTGCATGCTTTGGCCAGTCCCAGCGCCCTCTGCTAAGAGGGACATAATTGGCCAAAGGCAGGGTGCCTTTGGCCAATTGTGGCTCAGGGGGACTAAGTCCACGCCCCACACTATATAAGGCTGCCTACACGGCGGCCCTGTGTAGTGTTGTTGGTGTGGACAGAGAGATATTGTGATTTAGATTAAGCAGGCAGGTTATTCAGTTAGTGGCAGTGTATATGATATATATATATATATATATATATATATATATATATATATATATATATATATATTTTATATATATATTTACACACACACACACACACACACACACTGCATCCAGCGTAGCCTATATCTACAGTGCATTCCATGGTGTACTGTTTCTACTACACTTCTGGTGATGTACACAATACAGTGCAGCCATAGTGCAGTTGCTACTACTTTTCTGGTGGTGTACAGGGGCATGTAATTACAATTTTTGATATAGTATTTCACAGCAGGGCCCGTTCCTGCGCTCATCATGAGTAACTGTGAGGGCTTACAGTATTTTGGTAACACCAATACCTAAGGTCCAATTTTCTGTATAAAGGGCAGATCATATATTACATATATTTCTGTTCAGAGTATATAGTGCCGGGGGCCCCCCACGCCATTGTTTTTAAAAATTTGGGTGCTGGGTTCCCCTTAATGTCCATACCAGACCTGAAGGGCCTGGCAATGGGGGGGGGGGGGGGGCATGCAGTTTTTCTCAATGAATTTCAAATATATTGCAGTCACCCGGCAATACATTACAGCCACAAGCAGTTTTAAATTACTTTTTCCTTTAGAAATGTAATTTTTCTGTGGTATTGTTCTAAACACGGGGAAACTGTGCCACTTTACAGGCATACCATAGACATCCCCCAGGCATGATATTTAAAGGAATACTTAATTTTTATTATTTTACTTTAAGCATTTTTAAAATCATTGCTCCTGAAAAAAACAGTTTTTAAAACTTTTTTTGCATGGATACATGTCCCCTGGGGCAGGACCCGGGTCCCCAAACACTTTTTATGGCAATAACTTGCATATAAGCCTTTAAAATTAGCACTTTGATTTTTCACTTTCGTGCCCCATAGACTTTAATGATGTTCACATGTTTGAACAAACTTTTTGTATGTTTTTTTTTTTTGAACATTAGATTTTTATTAAACATAAGTTGAACATACAAACCATCAGTACATTTCCATCAAAATACAGATACATCATGCTGGGATGATACAAAAAGTAAAAAGAAACAAGCATAGGCTTAGATAGGTATCATGAAAAATGGTGGTCTGCCACTCCCAGATGCCCCTAGAGGAACACACTGCACCCAGAGGTCAGGGCCCCACCACTGCTTTTCTTATCAGACATATTTTAATGGTACTATTTGTATCACTAGTCAGGACAACGATTTCCCATGGCCTCTTAACCCTGAGTTTGTCTTGTATCAACGTGTAGTATAAAGGATAACAAAAGGAGCTGAGAAAAAAAAATAAGAGACTCAAAAGGAGCTCAAAAAGAAAATAAAAAAAGGAAGAGAAAGCTTCATTGTGGTGCTACCTTACACTTTCACTGTGAGTGTGCAGACCGTGTCACCAATTTATGTCTCACTGCTTCCATTGCTACAGTATATTGTTTGTGCCAGTCTACCCATAGTTTCCAAGTTAGGTGTCTAGAATTGAGCTTACTTTGAGATGTTAGAAACATAACTTCATAGGTAATATGTAAGTTAGTTCCCGTTAGTCCTAATCCCGTTTGCTAAACTAGGAGGTTCAGGATTTGCCCATCTCCTCACCAACTCCAAGCGTGTGCTAAGAAAAATTTGGGACACAATGTGCATGTGGTGGTGGGGGGTATCATCAATTCCCAAGGATAGGAGCACAAAGCCCGGTTTATGTGGTATTCGCATACCGGAGATACAGTGTGTAAGCTTAAGAGTTCCTGACCAATACTTCCTTATTTTCGGGCAGGCCCAAAGAATATGCAGCAAAGAGCCTCTTTGCCCGCACTGTCTCCAACAGAGTAGGGATTTACTAGAGTCAAACAGAGCCAGTCTCGTGGGGTTAGATACCACCGTAGCAGGATTTTCTGGTACAACTCCCATAAGTTAGCACTTTTGGTGGCGCTGTAGACAGATGTGATGGCGTATTTCCATTGCTCAATGGTCCAAGACGCCTGCAAATCTATCTCCCATGTTCTCATTGAGGGGGTTTTAATAAGGATGTTCTTTTGGTGGAGAGAACCGTAGAATAGGGAAATGCCTATTATAGAGGTATGAGGGTTGTGGAAGTATAAATAGATTTGCCAACGTATAATGGTAGATGTGTCTGTGATAGATGATAGTAGATGCGAAATTTGGATATAAACGTAATGGTCTCTAGACTGTAAATTGTATTCAATTTGAAGTGTCCGGAATGTTTTAAGGGTAGGGCCAATTTTTAAATTGTCAATAAAGGACATACCCTTGGATTCCCAGTGTGTGATATGTAGATTTGGGATCAGTAGCTGAAGGCTCGTAATAGGACGAGGAATGATCTTGGTATTAGTGACAGATATAGAGGTGTCAATAAATAATTTCCGCAGCTGTCATGGTGGGTGGTAGGTTGGGTGGAAAATGCTTCATAGACCTGCTAGCCATAAGTAAGCTTTACAACTTGCCATTAGGGGATTGGTAGGACTCCAGCTCTCTCCACTGTGAATTGAGGTTCCCCTGGAAACCAGTACTTTAGTTGGGCTAAAATCGCTGCAGTATGGTAATCTTTAAGAATTATATGACCCACCCCATCCAATGATTTCATTTTGATCAATTTTTGAAAGGCACACCTGGCTTTTTTCCCCTGCCACAAAAATGTATTCAACATTGATTGTGCTATGTGAAAAAACAGCTTAGTACTGGTATGGGTGAGGTTCTAAATAAGTAAATAAACGGAGGTAACACCATCATTTTAAAGTCCGCTAGTTGGCCAGACCATGTTGTTTCCATCCTATGTATTCCTTGGAGTTTTGAAGTAAGCTCACCTAAAATGGAGTATAATTGGCTCTAAACAGGTATTCTGTTTTTTTCAGTTTAAAGGACTCTGAGATATTTAATTCCTCCTGTGCTCCAAATGTAGGGAAATTGAGCTTTAAGTTTCTCGCTGGTGAAATTGTCAATCCCTAATCCCAATATGTAGGACTTATTATCATTTACCTTATAATATGACACTTGGCTAAATACAGTAGCTTCAATGTAGCATGTTGTGCCACCAGGGAGGGGCCCACCTCCATCATAACCACAACTACGTCGTCTGCAAATAAGCTAATGGAATGCATTTGTGTGCCTACAGAAAAGCCTGTTAAATTTGTATGGGTTCTAATACAAATGGCTAGGGGCTCCATTAATAAATTAAATATTAAAGGTGACAAGGGACACCCCTACCTTGTTCCATTCGTTATATTAAATGGAGTTGAGAGGATACCTGATATATAAACTTTAGCAGAGGGTTCTGAGTATAAAGCTAGTATTGCAGACAATGCTAATCCTGTGAATCCGAATGATTTTAACACCTTTGTCAGATATGTCCAATGCACCCGGTCGAAGGCCTTCTCCGCATCCAAAGATAGGAGCCAAGTGTATGATATTAATCATGCGGCGCCTGACATCAGAAGTTTGTCTATTTTTGGTGAACCCGGTTTGGTCTGGGTGTATGATTGTGGGTAATATATCAACAAGACGTAGGGCTATAATTTTTGCATAAAGTTTTACGTCGGTGTTCAACAGCAATATCGGTCTGAAATTTGACGGAAAGGTGGGCTCCCTCCCAGGCTTAGGCAGCGCAACAATTAAAGCTTCAAGCATCTCCTGTGGGAAAGAAGAAGAGGCAGCAGCAGATTGAAAGATCTGTAACAATAGGGGTGACAATTTAAGTTTGAATTTCCTATAGTATTCTCCACTAAAACCGTCTGGACCAGGTGATTTATTTAATGGAGGGAGTCAATAGCCTTCTGAATTTCTTCTTCATTGAACAGAGAATTTAAAGATTGAATCTGATCTGGTGTCAGCTTGGGTATGGGTAGTTTATCTAGAAATAGGTCAATAATCTCTGGAGTGGGTTGTGCAGTGAGTGGGTCGTCCTTCAAGTTGTACAGCTTACTATAATATAGACTGAAGGCATCGGCAATTTGTTGCGGATGATATAGCTTTTGGTTGGTGGTGGGATGAAGTAGGTATTGTATTTTATGCTTGTATCTGTGTCCTCTAAAGGTTTGCGCTAGAAGCTTCCCTGCTTTGTTGCCTGTGGTATAATAGTTCATTTTAAGTCTCTTATGCCGCGTACACACGACCGGACTTTTCGACATCAAAGGTCCGACGGAACGATTCTGGCAGACCATTCAATCGTGTGTGGGCTGCAGCGGACTTTTGATTTGCAAAAATCCATCAGACTTTAGAAATGGAACATGTTTCAAATTTTTCCGCCGGAACTCCGCCGGACCCAGTTCCTTCCGAGAAATCCGCTCGTGTGTATGCTAGTCCGACGGACAAAAACCGACGCGAGGGCAGCTATTGGCTACTGGCTATGAACTTCCTTATTCTAGTCCGGTCGTACGTCATCACGTTCGAATCCGTCGGACTTTGGTGTGATTGTGTGTGGGCAAGTCCGTTCATTCGGAAAGTCTGTCAGAACTCTGTCAGAACTCTGTCAGAACTCAGCCGAAAGTCGGTCGGACCTAGTCCCTCGAAAAGTCTGGTCGTGTGTACGCGGCATTAGTTGCCCTCTAAATTTTCTAATAAATGTAATCTAAGGTCAGATCTTAGTGTGATCAGTTTCTGGGAATTGGATTGGGAATTGGACTAGGAAAATGTATATTTATTCTGGTTTTCTAAGTATGCTATTGTTTTAACCAGCTCATTGAGTCTCTGCTGCCTCCGCTTCCTGACCCCAGCTCCCAGTTGTATAAATATACCTCTCATATACACTTTTTGTGCGTTCCACAGTACAAAGGGGTTAGAGACTGAGTCTTCATTATCAGCCAGAAAGTTCGATAAGTGAGTCTGAATTTTTTCTTTTAGAATCGGTTGTTGCAGTAAAAACGTATTGAGTCTCCAAACCAGTTTTGTTCCCGGATTGAAGGAATCTGCTACAGACAGAGTTATTGATGCATGGTCCGACCATGTTATCGAGTTTACACCAGTTGACACAGTCTGTAGAAGTACTTGGCCTACTAAAAAGAGATCAATTCTGGGGTAAACCCCATGGGGCGGGGAAAAGAAGGTAAAATCCCTCTCGTCGGCATGCATACATCGCCAAGCATCATATAGCCCCTGTCTGTAAATAGACTGTGATAAAGATGGCTGACACCTAGTGATGGTGGTAGTCGAGTCCATCAGAGGATCTGGAGTAATATTAAAATCTCCGAATACGAGTACTCAGCCCTGTTTACATGCTTCAACATTTTTCATCAATCTATTGAAAAAATGCACCGGCCATCTATTAAGAGAATAAACATTTGTTAAGGTATATACAACAGAATTCATTTTGCATATCAGTATTATAAATCTACCCATAGGGTCTCAAATCTGCTCGAGTAGTTTGAAGGCCACAGTGTCTCGGATTGCTATTAAGACCCCTTTGGTCTTGGTTTCTGCATTGGCAGTAAACACGAAGGGAAATCGTCTATGCGTGCATTTAGGTGGTGCCTGTTTACAAAAGTGAGTTTCTTGCGCACATACAATATCGCGATTGTGCAAAAAAGCCTGTCTCCACAGGGATTTCCTCTTCAGGGGGTGGTTCAATGCCTTGGTATTTATTGAAATTATGTTAAGTGGCATAGTTAGGTATCAGGCAGTTCTGAGCAGGGTGTGTGAGATTGAAGCGTGTCTTTATGCTGGTACTCACATAGGTAAGGACAAATTGGTGCAATATTCCAGTCACTTCCATCCTTCAGTCGAAGTTGAGGTGTCTTCCATTGTTGTCCATGTCCGTAAGGCAGGTAGGAGCCACAGAAACTAGATGCAAGAAAAAAAGAAACAAAAGGAACAGAAAAACAAACAAAGCAAACAGCAACAAATGGAGTAGGATTCCTTCACCCCGTGTTCATCCAACATTGGAAAGGTATCCAACCTTACAAAAGCAGCACTAAGCTGTACATGTATTGGGGGAATTCGTTCGGTCCTGGAGTAGAGTTATCCCTGTCCAGGGACAAAAAGTTAAAGGTATGGGATGTAGCATTTTTAGCGGTGACTTGCCTCCATTCTTGTGTCATTCTGTGAGGGGTACTGGTGGTCATTTTGCCATCCTCCTCACCCAGTAGGATGCCCCATACTCTAAGCAGTTCAATGCCCTTTTACCAAAGATGATACTGTGAAGGAATGTTTATCTTTTGTGATAGAGAGTTTAGTGGGGTACCCCCAACAATACATAATTTTGTGGTTACGTAGGATCTTTGTTACTGTGTTAAGGCTTTTCCTCTTTTGCAGAGTGTATTGCGACAAATCGCTAAAAAACTGTAGTTGGTGATATTGTGGTGGGATTATTTCTTGCTTCCGCATGATCGACATCAATTGCTCTTTTACATGGAAAAAGTGCACCCTTAAAAGTACATCTCTGGGTGTTTGTTCTGATATGTGAGCCGGTTTTGGCAGACGGTGTATCCTATCAATCCTGACATCCAAATCGCTGGGATCTGGAATCAACGCTTTAAACATGGTGGTGGCATAGAGGGACAGGTCCGACTGCTGTATTGACTCAGGAATGCCTCTGATCTTTAGGTTATTCCTTCTGGACCTGTCCTCCATGTCCTCCATTTTTGCCTTAAGCCACTCCATATCTGTCTCCCTCTCATCTACTAAATCATTTATAGTCCCAGCATATTGCTCCATTTTTGTCTCGATATGGTCCACCCTGTTGCCCAAGTCTTGTATATCGTTATTAAGCCGATGCATGTAAGTGGCCATATCAGATTGTAATGTGCTTCGCAAGGAGAGCAACATGTCCTTTAGAACCGTATCCAGCACAGGTTGATTCTGCGTGGCGTATGTTTCTATTGATTCCGGCAGGTCCCTCGTGTCCTCACCAGAGTCAGAGGCCTGGCTCGCAGTCGGGCTCAATCCACCATCATCTAGCCTAGGCTTGGTCTTAACAGGACTGCGGGAGGATGGGGTGGAGGGAGAGAGTGATTTCCTGTTATCGGGATCCTTATTTATGGAATGGGTACCTTTTTTCGCTGTCTTGTGCCTGGAAGCAGCCTTCTGCGACATGCAGGCCTCGGCGCCATCTTGGTCCATCCCTTATCTGCTCAGCGGGTAAAAATTTGTTAAACGATGTGGCTTACGATGTGGACGGTGTCTCCCCAGAATGGCCCTCGGCTGTACGGTGTGCCTCGCAGTCAGTGCGATGTGGAAGGCTGCTCAGCTAGGTCGCTGGCTGCCGCTGTAGTCCCCCTTCGCTCGGAGCACAGTGCTCACGTGTCCATTTTGCTCTGACATCAGGCCACGCCCCCTTTTTCTTTTTTCATATTTATTTAAGGTATGCGGGTTACACAAAGTGGCATAATATCACACACATTGACCATCCACATCAAATGATCGGCCACACTAATTTTTGCATGTTTGCATGTTCTGCTACGAACCTAACCAGGAGATGTTCGGCTCATCCCTAATATTATATATGTTTCATTTAAAATATACATTTTGCAAATAGACATACAAGGTATATTCATGACAGCACAGCACTACTTTTAGATTTTCTGACAGGCTGTGGTAAAATGCTATATAGGGCAATAAAAATATGATCCTTTTATCATATTTACCCTATGTACACTCTCTTTTTCACTTCCATGAAGGAGGGTGAACCAATTTCCTGACTCTGATCTCTTTACCAATACTGATTTGCCTTTTGTTGCTGTGCAAAAAAAAAAAAAAAGTGTTTTTTGTGATTTCAGATTCTGACAGAAAGTGAAGGGAAATGTTCTCAATAGGGATACAGAGGGTGTTAAAAGCTTCCCCACTGTATCCAAAAAATAAATAAAACTGTTTTGACAGGAGATTGGCTTTAATTGTTAATGTGAGTTAAAATCCATTGCATATGCTATGGCTGTCCTTGCCCTTAGGAAGCCAATTACATATGGAAAAAGTTCATGGCAGTTAAAAGGTTAAATAAAGCTCTCAGGTGGAATAGCGGGGCAACTTTAGTTTTAAAGCATGGCCTCTCTGGAAATTATTGGTGTCCAGCAGCTACAATGTTACTCGATGACTTCTATAAAATACAGAACTGAATTTCTGAGCATTTCTAAGTTTGAGGGCAGTTGGGTACCAGCTGCTGAAAGAGATGATGAGAGGCTCTGTCCCTGATCTCCAAGTGAGGGTCTCCATAAAATGGACCTTTCACAACTTTTCAATTGAGAGACAGTAATTGAAGTGAATCATAAAACTAAAAAAACTAAAAAAATGAAATACAAAAATCTGTTAGTATAAAATGAAAAACAAATACATTTGATACACATCCCACAAACGCAGACACAAATAAGCTTCACATATAGGGATCCCCACTCATGTTGGAGGTTTATGAATAACTTTATAAATACATTTCATTATTTTATAAATTTTTATAGTGTAAAAAAATGCTAAACAGATTACATACTTACACAAGAAAGGCTTTAGATAAAATCATGAAAAAAAAATAGTTTACGCTAAATATTTCTAACTATTTCTGCATAAGGGTTCTATGAGGCTGACTATCTTGTAGAGTCCTAGAACAAACAATGTTTTTCCTGGAATCGGGCTTTAAAGTGCATGGGTGCATTTTCCCAGCGAAACAGCAATAACGACCTGACAGAGTTTTAAACCTCCCTCACAAATAAATATTTTGGCTTTGCATATGCTTTGATTTTGACATTGTAGTGTCTCAGTTTTCAAAGCATATAGGATTTATACTATCTTGTCAAAGAGGAACTGCATACTATTCTATATAAACTAGTGATCGATTGCAATATATATATACATATATATATATATATATATATATATATATATATATATATATATATATATATATATATATATATATATATATATATATATATATGTAATTTTGTATTTTTCCCATGGTCCCACTTTATCCCACACTATCCTTATTCTTTGATTTTGAGAGGTAAATTTCCTTTTCAAAACATATGTTTACCCACACTACCATTCTCAGTTTAACCACTTGTTGACCAGCCACCCTTATTATACTGTGGCAAGGTGGCACGATCCCGCAAATCGCCATAGGTGTACGTCGGCTCGGAAACTCGCATTTGTGAGCCCGCGTGTGCTCCCCGAGGCTAGCGGGGGAGCCAATTAGTGGGTTTGGCAGACTCAATGTCCGCCAGCCACCCACGATCGTTCCGCAGTGACAGAACAGGGGTTTGCCTGTGTGAACAAGGCAGATCTCCATTCTGACAGGGGAGATCATACAGATCCGATCTTTCTGATAAGCAGGAAGAGGGATCTGTGTGTTTTCCCAGTCACACAGTCCCCCATACAGTTAGAAGACACCTGCAGGGAACACATTTAACCCCTTGATTGCCCCTGATGTTAACCCCTTCCCTGCCAGTGTCATTATGACAATACCAGTGCATATCTTTAGCACTGATTACTGTAATAATGTCATTGGTTCCCCAAAAAGTGTAAAAAATTTCAGTTAGGTGTCTGATCTGTCCGCCGCAATGTCGCAGTCCCATTAAAAATGACTGATTGCCGCCATTACTAGTAAAAAATAAATAATGAAAATTCCATAAATCTATCCCCTATTTTGTAAGTCCGATAACTTTTGCTCAAACCTTTTAATACATGCTTATTGCACTTTTTTTTAACCAAAAAGATGTAGCAGAATACATATCGGCCTAAACTGATGAAGAAATTAGTTATTTTTTTAGTTTTTTGGGAATATTATAGCAAAAAGTAAAAAATATAGCTTTTTCAAAATTGACACTCTTTTTTGGTATATAGCCCAAAAAATAAAAACTGTAGGAGGTGATCAAATAACACCAAAAGAAAGTTCTATTTGTGGGAAAAAAAGAACATCAATTTTGTTTGGATACAATGGCGCACGACCTTGCAATTGTCAGTTAAAGCAACGCAGTGCCGTATCACAAAAAAATGGCCTGGTCAGGAAGTGGGAAAATACTTCTGGGGCTGAAGTGGTTAATATTGCTTGATACTGAAAAAAAAAATGTATTTGGAATGATGCATAGGAAAGATACATAGGCAATGTAGATAGACTGCAGTAGCAATGAATAATGTTCATCAGCCAAAGACATAAGTACTCCAGGGAAGACTTGAATGACTTTAATTTAGCTCTAATCACCTGTTGGTAGAGTACATGCCTAATATTTTTAGGAATTCACGCTGTTCAAGTGGCTATCCAAATGTATTATTTAATGCATCTTCTTTTCCAAAAACATGATTTGCATGAACAAAATGATTTTCAGTTACTAAGAAATGCGCTACAAGTCATAGATGTCTGAGGCTCTTCATGCATTTCCTATAAAGAATCTTTAAAAGAGCTGCAGTCAGACAAGAGAAATCTCACAAAAATCATTGGGGAATATCTCAGTTTCCTTAAAGTAAACATTCCACCTCCTGCTGCCCGCTCCTTCAAACTTTCTAGATTTTTCTCTATTTCTAGGCTCTATCTTTACAACACTCTAGAAGCCTGGGTTTCCATATTCTTCCTGGTTCTAAGTGCCAAAACCACCATTGACACTGGCACCACACCTTGAACATGCGCTTTATTAGGTCTTACATGTTTCAATGTGATTGCTTAGATAAACCTTAAAGTGTACCTAAACCCAGTAATATGATAATAGTTCAGATGTGGAATTTCAAATCAGGTGTTTTTTCATATATGAGGGGATATAAGTAATATGATTAGTGCTACCCCCATAGGGGCCATTGGGATTAACTGGTCCTTCCCTAATAGTACAGAGGCTGTGCCCATTCCTGCAAGCACCAATCCATTCACATAAGCTCTAATAACACAGTCTAAGGGGATGTCTTTTTAAGATGTATTGCTTGAAGAAACTTTAACAGCATTGGAGTTAGGGCATGGGATACTCCAAAATGATTAGCACATAGCACTTAGAGAACAATCTTCTCCTTAACTAAACATAGATGTTGGACAGATAAACCCTCACAGCTGAAGACAATAAGGCAAATTTCTAAAACAGGCTAAGACCTAAAAAGTGGGGACCATAAGGCACGTTTATGAGCAGTCTAAGTTCTTACAGCTGAAGGCCATGAGGCAAGTTTCTTTTGCATCTGCCTGCCTTGCACATATGTGCAACTACTGGTATCCAATGCACTTAACACAACAAGTCACAGGGATCAATTAAGGGCCTTACTCATAAGTTCCCAAGACAGCTGCCACCTTCCAGCTTCCTCTGGCCACAGTCCAGTGAGTGAGACAGTCCTTCTCCAAAATAGAGCTCTTGTGGTGAGGTCCTGAAATCAGCTTCTAAGCAGATCCATCCAGGCCCTCACCCCTGACACCAGTGAGATCTCTAGAACAGCTGCACAGTCCATGGGCTGTCTGGGGGCAGGATCTTGAACCCTCCTGGGGAGAGAGAACCCAGCCCCCATTGCTTCAGACTATTTAGCACCTTTCATCTTCTTAATGGACACCCTTCCCAGGTATTGGCTGGTGCCTTATAATTATTCAAGCTGGCTATTTGAATCTCCCACCCCAAGCGCTAAAAGCTTCTTCCAGAGGCAGGGGAAAGCAATCAAACTCCCAACCTATGAAACAGATCAGGGAAAATGATCACTGCTCCCTTGATTGATGTTAATATTCTAACTTATATCCATAAATATAAAACATTTTTATTTCTGCCACCATTTTGCCATTAACATAAAACCAAATCAAAACATTTAAAATCAGGTGCATATGGAGACAGACCCCTCATATACTGTATACACTATATTATAAGCAGGGTTCACAACGACATGATATTGCTAGGTTTTATTTTCAAAAATCGAACGTTTAAGTCTGGCCATGCCAGAGGAAAAAACAAACAAAATTAAAGTGTTACTAAACCCAAGACACTGTATTCACTATATCTGGTCTACCACAGAGTGTATTTTGTTCCTGGGGGAGGGTCTATTGTTGCTGGAAAGGATATTTTGTTGCTGGGTGTCTATAATAATTAACCAATTCCATACAAATTACTTAATACCACAAAATTATACTTGGCTCTGTATTCTCTAAAAGGTGCAATACTCTTAGGTAGATAGCGGGTGGAGAGAAGGGTTGGTGCTCAGAGGTAGGTGAGGGTGGAGAGAGTACCTGTACATATGCTTTGAGAAAAAAAAAAAAACCTGGTTTTAGTAAACATAAACTGTGAAATACTTTCTCTCACCAGCAGTATATAGCAGTCTTGTGACTTCTATCAGTGTCCGGTTAAAGCTTGTAGGAGCAGTTTTCATTCTCCCCTGACTGTCCTATGAGGCTGCAAGACTCCTGACCCTTTGTCTGGACAGTGCTAATTGGCCCTGTGCTGATCACATGCACTCTCCCAAGTAAAAAAAAAAAAAAACTCTCTAGCATAACATATTTTTGGAAAAAAAAAATCGCAATAAGCGATTATTGATTGGTTTGCACAAAAGTTATAGCGTCTACAAAATAGGGGATAGTTTTATGGCATTTTTATTAATATTTTTTTTTTACTAGTAATGGCGGCGATCAGCGATTTTTATAGTGACTGTGACATTATGACGGACACGTCGGAAGATTTTGACACATTTTTGGGACCATTGGCATTAATACAGCAATCAGTGCGATTAAAAATGCACTGATTACTGTAAAAATGTCACTGGTAGTGAAGGGGTTAACCACTAGGGGGCAGTGTAGGAGTAAAGTGTGTGTGTTTTTTATTAACTGTAGGGGGGCGTAGCTTGGCGTCTGACGTCACTGATCGTCTTTCCCTATAAGAGGGAACAGACAATCAGTGACAGCCTCAGTAGGAAGCACAAGGAGAGGTTTGTTTACACTTACCTCTCCTCGTTCTTCAACTCTGTGACCCGATTGCGGGACACTGGCGGCGATCGGGTCCGCGGGTCGCACGGTCACGGAGCTCAGGACTGGGTCGCGAGTGCACTGCCAGTGGCGCTCGTGCAACCCACGGCTGGACACTTAAAGTCAACATACAGGTACGCGATTGTGCCCAGCTGTGCCATTCTGCCAACGTATATCGGCATGAGGTATTCCTTAAGTGGTTAAAATGGGCTTCCAATGTGTTGAATGTAGACTAGGTTGTAGTTTACATATTAGTTCTGGAGGGACTTTCGTCCATGGATGCACAATCCATCTGGAAAAAGCGCTCTCTGCCCCCCATCAATGGATTTGTCCATCTAAGCCCCTTGACTAACTTGATCCGCACCACTGCAATTGTCTTTAATGAACAGAAATTGTCTTCTGATACCGTTAGGCCTGAAAAGCCTATTGTTTGTTCCTTGACGAAGGGCCAATTCTATGTCTCTCCAACCTTGAATCTATTTCCAATGCTTGTGGTATTCCGAACACTTTAGTTTGGATATGCCAGAAGGATGATGTTCTAATCCAGATGCAAAGATGCAGACCTCTGTATAGTGCTGAAAAGAGACTAACGCCACTTTGCCTGATAATTTCAACAACAAGGTAGTTTATGGCTTGATACTTGGATATCTGAGTTCCTTCTGGACCCATTAGCCATACAAAATACTTCTTCAGTGTTACTGGCCATATTGAGGATATCTTATCCCTCTGAATGGAGAGTGAGACAATGTGTCCCATACTATTTAGAAGACCCCAGGGGAGGAACGAACAACCTGCCCAGGTCTTTCAGAATTGGTTTGCCAAGATATGCAACAGTTACTGGCTCCCAGAGAGTGAGGACACGACTGATCCTCATCTATCCTAATGCCATCTCTAGGCTTACTTGTATACAATTCAATCCTTACAGTAGCGAACAGATGATTCCATTGTTTAAATTCTGTAGGGTTTCCTATGATCTAATGTGCTAGAAGTTTGGAGTAGGCGCCCTGACCTCCATGGGATTTCTAACTCTAAAGGTGAGACCTCCATGTGAGCTTTTACTTCGTCTCCAGAATCTAGATATAACATCTCTGAATTTGGAAGATATCGTTGGCCATGCTGTATGAGGTTTTAGATCAGAGAACATCCTATTCTCCTTCTTGAGATCCGAGACTGTACGGATATCATGGCCTGCAGGCCACCGGCAATTATTGTCCTCATGATCACTGAACGACTGCAGATCCTGATGATAAGGATCCTGGAGACTATTAGATTTGTTCAATATACATATTGGCTAATCTGCAGACCCAGCTGGATGTCAGAAGTGCCATTGCTTCCACCTCTGGGAAGCCACCAAGGTAATTGTCAGATCAATATCCTGATAGCTTTATTTGTTGCCAAACTTTTGAATGATTTGTTGGTTGGAGACCATCCCTTGACATCCAACGGCTTTGTACCTTATGCTGTCTGGCAGGTAGTTCTAGGAAACCCGAACCTAAAGGGCTTGCAGACCTGACTGGGAGATACCTCTGACAGAAGTTGACTAGTCTTGCATTTTTTCTTGACAATGAAGATCGGACTTCCCCATTTTGCTGAGTCTTTGCAGCATAGCTGAGGCTCTCTTTTTCGGAAGGACTTCAGTCTACGACCACAGAAACTCTAACTTTGGACACCTTTTCCTCCTTTGGCATAAATACCCGACAAGTAGTAGATTGCGATGATTGGTATGCCTTGTAGCTGATAAGCTGAAAGATTGGCTACTTCCCAAAAAGGGACTTGTCTCCTTTGTGGAGTCACTGTTCCTGGTGCAGGAAGCAAATCTTCCATTACTATAAAACCAGTTTATACAGTTGTCAACCTTCCATTGGGCCCCTTGGACCACATGGGTTACAACAGGCTACTTCTTTACCCTTTTATGACCATGGGATGCAACCAATGGGAAATAGCTATAATTTGTTCAAGTGAGATACTTATACTGTTCTTTCTGAGGGTAACTACTGTATTCTTCAGAGAATCATGTAATGAGACTAGTTGAACTCTTGATGATGGCTCCTCCCAATTCAATCAGAGTCTGAACTAGAACTTTTTTCCCCAGGACCTGGAAGACATTGCGCCAGGCTGTTTCCCAAACAAGGCTCACCAGAAGTCCTGGCTCCCGCAAGACGGCCACTATTGGACCTAATATCCTGGGAAATGCCCAGAGTTTGTGGAAAGGCCATAGCCTGCCAGATGAAAATGTAGTGAACTCTCGAATGGTCAAGTGAAGGTACTTGCAGAAAGATTGGTGTCTTGAAGTATGTATACAGTATACACACACACACACACACACACACACACACACTTGCAAGTCTAAAGACCATCTACAATCTTTTTTTTTTAAACGTTTATTGAATTTTTTACATATTTTACAGTACTGTTGTACAAAATCATTTAACCATTGTTTTGATTAAAGTCCATTATGTTCCTAATCTATACAAGCATTATATCACTATATATCTAGAAATTGCAGATAATCACAAAAATGAGGCGTCTTAGAGAGGAGCAAAGCGAGGCCGGAGGTCACCAAATCCCCGGTCCCTACCTCAAATCTTCCCTCTAGCCCCACTTCTATGTTTAAAAATGGTACCTATGTCTTATATCTTATATCCTTTTTTCCCCGCCTTCTCCTTCCCCTACAAGTACGTGTAAGTTTGACTTCCTGGATCAACACTACCATTATTGGGGCTACCTGGCCTTTTTTCTATTTACACCCTTTTTGATCTATCTCCTTTCTAGTGAGTTATTTATTATTTATTCCCCCCCCCCCCTACACTTTTTGCCTTTCTAAACAGGGCATCCTACCATCCCACCATCTACAATCTTAGCCTAGGTTTCCACTATTGCAACCTAAAAAGTCGTGCGATGCAACCTTTATGATACTTGAAGCTATGGACTTGATGGACTTGTGTCTTTTTTCAACCTCACCTACTATGTATATATATAACTATATGTAACTATGTAACTATATTTGTATTCTTGAGGTCCATGGCCCCAAGGCGCATCAATGTGGGATCAAAGTAGTGCAGGGACTACTTTGAAGTCGCTGTGATTTGAAGTTGCACCACTATGAACGGTACTCATTGATAATAAGCATTACTGATGGCTGGAGAGATTGACTGCAATGATGCCCTATGCGGTTTTGGATCCTAATCCTCCTGCTTGTTTACCAAGACCCACTGATCCTAAAGCTCAATTTTTACATAATTCTGTCAGCCGACCCTTCTGGGCGATTTGGGTTTAGGCAGACAAATAAATATGATTGATTCTTTATTCTCCTCCATAGTTTTCCCAGGTTTAACCTATCATTCAGTCTTCACTACTTTACCTTTTGGCTATCCTCTGGTCATTGGCGATTAACACAAGGGATTAATCCCCCTTCTAGATATCACAGGATCCGACTTGAACAGTCACCACTGACTTAAAAGCGGTTTGTGTTACTTGTTGGATAAGCCATAAGGGTTAACTGACCACAATGAACTACCGGAGAAACAGCATCCAGTCTTGTATCCAAGACTGGACTGCATCACTGGCTACTTGATTTTCACTCTAGGATCAGCCATCATAGAGAGTTTATCACTGGCCAGAGCTCTGCTTTCATCTTGTCCGGGACAATGACAGTCTGGCTACCTAAGTGAGCTCCACCGCAGGTCACAAAACACTACTCAATAGTAGTATTAACCTTCTTCATCTCCAGATCCATTCACTTTCCCAGGGTCTCTGCAAAGGATATTGCTTTTCTGCTGGCAGAATGGCACCCCTGGCTAATCTGATGAAGCCTGTTTGGCCAACTGCTTCTGAGGCAGAGGTATCCCTTAAATGACTTAGTTGTTTGATTAGCTTAGTACCTGAGCATTATTGAACTAGAGATCCACACAGTCAGTTTGGACAGAGTTACAACATCCTCTTTTTGCTTCTGATATGCCAACTTGCCATAGCAACTTCATAAAAGCAAGCTAAGGCTGACTCATCTGGCCAGCCTGATAAAGACTCCCTGGCCAACTGCTTCTGAGGTAGAGGTTGCCTTTAAATAAACACAGCTGTTTGATTTAGGCTTGGCATGGAACCAATAGTGACTGTAGGCCTTCTCAGTCTCTGCCCATTTGCTACTGGCTCTGACCTGCAACTTGGTTTGTATTTTTGCCGACACACCAGTTACCACCAGTCCACTATGATTTTTGTAAAGATTTCCTTGGTCTGCCTCTTCTGGCATTTCTCTTCTAAATGCATAGTGGTTCCAGGGCTAAATAGGACCTGTCTCTTTTGCAGAAGCAGGTTGACACTCCTCTTCCTGAGAAGTGATGTTGAGAGCTGAAGTGATTTACAATCCATTATGCCCATAATGTGCACTCTTTTAGGATATAGAATATACCTACCTGCCCTCACCTTAATGAATGTTGCTGGTCTCGAGGTAGGGTGATTGCTACTGGTCCACGGATGAGCTGAAAGACTGGAGCCATGAGCTGGGAGTATTTGTTTAAAAATCCATCAGTAGTAACTACTACAAGCAGCAAACCACATATTCCTCTGTGGTGTACCACAAATAACATAAGCAAATACACATTGCTAACAGGTAAGGACTAAGGCCGCGTACACACGAGAGGATTGTCTGGCCAACTAAGTCCGTCAGACAATCCGACAGACAGTCCGTCCTACTTTTGAATGAACGGACTTGACCACACACGATGAACAGACAGTCCGCTAAAAGCTTGCGCGATGACGTGTACAGCACGTACGACGGGACTAGAAATACAACGTCCAATACACTGCAATGCAACCTTCGGCCGTGTAAATCCTTTCTGAGCATGCGCCATACTTAGTCCGTCCAACTTGCCTACACACGAGCGGACTGTCCGCTGAAACCAAAGTTGGACGGACTGTATTACGGAAATTCCGAAAGACTTAGTCCGCCAGACTGTCGCTGAAAAAGTCAGCTGAAGCCCACACACGAGCGGACTGTCCGCTGAAACACGTTTCAGCGGACTAAGTTGGACGGACAATCCTCTCGTGTGTACGCGGCCTAAGGAAATGTAACTAAGCAGATCCTGACATTCATTTTAGCATCAAGGTCAGCATGTAAATGCATAGAGATTAACACATAGCAGTCATAAAACTGTCAATGTAATCACAGGCAAGCAGCGCAGGTTAATAGTCATCCGACCATTAGCACTAGCAGGTTAAACCTACCTTAGACACATGTACCGCAAAGGGTCCATACCACAACCAAGCATTAAGTAAGCCCAGCCTGCAGGTCCAGCCCCTGCATTAATAGGAAAGGCTCAGCACCACCTGATATTGGCCTAAGTATTAGCAATACTGCAGACACAGACAGCAACCTGTGAAGCATTAGTGAACAGAGTGGTACTATGGACAGCCAGTAAGATTCACATGTGTGATATATGCTTTCAGTGGTGCAAGCTAACAGCATACCCGCAAACAATAAGTCAAGTCTGTAGGGCCAGACCTTGCTGAGTTAATTGGAAGGCTTCAGCCCAGCACAGCACACCTGCTATCAGCATTAGCAGTATTGCAGACACAAATTACAGCCTGTGATTCAATAGAAAACAGACTGAAACTATGGACAAGCCGGAAAATGTGCATGTGTGACATATGCTTGCAGCAGTAACTGAATACTATGGATTTGTGCACCACGTTGTGCCTTACCACCTGCACGCTTCATGGCCAAACCGAAAGTCCAATGAATGTCCATCCATGGAGTCATGATGAAGGAGCAATCTCTAGAGACCAGATACCATTAGCCCCCTCATCCTAGGTCCATGGGGGGGTCTCCCCTATATAGGAGTTTGTTTCAACCTGTACAGCGGGAAGCTTCGTCACAGGAGAGGCTTGAATCTGTGGCCAGATGAATCCGGCAAGGTGAGGGGAAAGAAACATCCTGCTTTCAGCAGCGGCATGGAAGGAGACTTACTTATATAGTATTACCGATCCTGGAATAGGACAGGGGGCGGAGCCTGGCCATACATATATGCTGTTATGCTGTGTCAGGAAAAGCAATTTCTTTGGAACAGAAAAAAAAGGTAAGAATCTGTTAGAAAAAGAGAAAACAAGGTTGTTATTTTTACAACTTATATATGCATTCATTTTTATTCTGAATGGGATTGTTTTTATTCTAAACAGAAAGTAGTATTTGACTTTAAATATATTCAATCCTATCAGACTGTTAATTTACAAGAAATTGTTGTACTCATAACCCAGCTGCAAAGTAATATCCGGTTAAGATAAAATTATGAATTTTACCTTTATAGGTCATGTCTATAATTCTCAGAACCAGTGTGCAGTAGCCCTTTATTTCTTATAGATCGAACATCGATTAAATTCATTTAATAATACCTTAAATACATTTTTATGCACTGCCATTGATCATTTTCTACACACATTGTAATAATGTATCCAAGAACTGTGAGATGTGAGACTCCGCATTACCATAGCAACTGTATTTTATGCTTGTATTTAAATATTTAGAAAAAAGATTTAAACTTTACCTCTCTGCATGAAATCTGCAAATTGTATCTTTTAATTGAAATAAAAACAACCATTTCCTGTTAATAAAAACAAATCATTGCCTGCTACAGGGAAAAAAAAAAAAAGCAATTTAGCTTGTTCTCAACCTTTCTTATCAGATTCTTCAAGCTGGATTGATGGAAGTAAATGTTAATGCGATAATGTTAGAAGGTAACAGAACAAGTGCAACAGCTTTTCCACGCAATACAAAGAGAGGCCTAAAAAGACATACCTAGCATTAACATTTGCACTGTTGAATAAAGATGAATGGATTGATTCTTAAATTGGTGCGATTTCGGCAAATGGCATCTGTATAATTAATGCCTTAATATGCACAAGGATGTATGAATTGCATGATTCCACTACTGGATCTGCAGAACATATGATTTTTTTTTATATATATAATTTATGCATTACGTTTTTTAAAGTGGTTCTAAAGTTAAAAGTTTTTTTTTTATTATAATGTATAAAGCTGACCCCGGTCCCTAAATACTTACCCAAGTCCTGTATTGATCCATTGATGTGACCGTCTGCAGCAGCACAGGACAGATTGATAGAGCAGGAGCCAATAGAGCCAATATCAATCATATTCAAAGAGCAGGGAGTTGAGGGTGGAGCCAATCCATGGCATGTGCATCTATAGAAGCACACAGCCTGGCTCAGAAGGGAGCCCGCCCATTCGCTCCATAAGAAGCGGTTTTCTATGGTGGCATAATGAGAAGAGGAGGACCTGGTGGGTTTTGTAGCAGAGTCCTACCTTTTTCTGGTTTGAAGAAATAGCTGTTTGTCTCAACATGATTTTTTGCAGAATAATTCTGAAGGGGAAGGGTTGGTTTATTATAATCAGCTGGTGCACTCTCAAGCCCCATACACACTATCAGATTTTCTGCTGATTTGTTTTCTTCAGAATTACCAAAACCATATAATAGGAGGTCAAACCTTAGGAGTTTCAATTTCTATACAATCAGGCAGGCCCTTGCACTACATGGTTTTGGTAAATCTGAAGGAAAATATTAGCAGAAAATCTGATAGTGTGTATGGGGCTTTAGTGTTCTAATGGAAAATGCTGCAGTGTCTGCATCTCTTTAGAAATATATAACACTCGGGGTATATCTCACCCAAGCATAAATACCTATTGCAAGGGCTGCCTAAAATTGACTTGTATCTTTGTGCAGACTTCTGAGGAAATTGGTAAGCCAATTCCAAAAACAGTAAATTACATTTCTGGGGCGTTGTGTACAACAGCAGTTTACAGAATACCTATAGCAGCTGAAGATTGAAAAGGAAAGGCAAACCCACGTCTTCACTGCTGTGAAACAAGTTATAGCAAAGGCTTGGCTATTGAAACATCTCCCTATAAGCATTGTCCCAAATAGGTTTTCAGCCAAGGAAGCTGCCATCTTTGCATCTGTTTAATCTACAACTGCCATGATGCTGCACATGTGATCAGTTGACACCAGCCATTGGATGGTTTGACAGTTTGGTTGAGAGGATAACCAATGGGAGTGTTACATTGAGACTGTTTTAAGAATGGATTTACTTCCGATGCTCATAATCCATCATGTCTTTCATGAGATTTTGAGCACTGTCTCTAGATGCTGTGATGACTTATACCTCTGCGCTTTCAGACATATGGACCTTGGGACACCCCTGACCAATTCTTCCCCATCCCCACTACATTTCTTTCCTTTTCTCCTTCCTCTTATTTTCTCTAGCTTCATGTTCCTCACTTTTTTTGCACTGCTTCCTGTACAGCTCAGTTTGATGCTCATTATTAACCATTTCCCAACCAACGTTGCAGTCACACTGCGGCAGGTTGGCTCCCCTGCGCGAGCCATCGTAGCTATAGGTCGGCTCATGGGGTCGGGATAGCGGGCGTGCTGGTGCTCGTGGCTGATGGTCGCAATGACCGCTGGCCATGAGTGATCATGATCAGGAGAGACAGAACAGGTACGAGTGTATGTAAACACACACTTCGCTGTTCTGTTCGGCTTCACTTCCCGGTTCTCTCTGCAAATGCGCGAGTCGCACAGCGCAATGGGAATGGTCCGCGCTGCCACTGGGACCCGTGTGTGTCCCGGCAGACAGCACAGTGCGACAGGAAGAAGCATAGACTCCCATGGGAGTCTATGCCTGGACGTGGGTGCAAATACCTGTCTTAGACAGGTATCTGCACCCCCCTCCCTCCTGAACTAGAAGCCGCCCCACCTGGCTTCTAGCAACCAGTGACATCACATTCGTAGAGTCTCAAAGCGAGGCCAAGAGAAGCAAGGCCTTTACTCAGTGTTGCCCTGTGCTTCGAGTTCATACACCTCCTCTCCTTCTCTGGCCACAGCAGCAGAACCCAGAGAAAGCAGCCAGAGCATCTTCACTGTGTCTCCTCCTGACTCCTTCAGTCTTCAGTGGCCTCCCAGCAGGTGGTGGCATTCTGCAGTGCTGGATGGCTTAGATCCATGGCCCGACTCCCGCAGCGCATTGCCTGACTTCTCCTCCCGCCTGCGGCCCTAGCAATCAGTTTGGCAATCTTCTATTAGGGTGGCTATGTGTCCTCATTTCATTCCGGGACACTGTATTGTCCTGGAATTAAGGTGCCCGGGTCATGGGACACAAATGCGAATTGCGGGACAATCACGGGCAAATCCAGGACACATTGGCACCCTACTCCCATATATTTATTCATCTTTTTATCTTCTGTTTTCCAGGAGTTTAGCTTTAAATAATAGGAAGATTTCACTCTGTTTTGATATGCCGCAATACTTGTGGCATATATTGTGTCAGATTTTACAGGGCTACTTAGGAAGATAGCTGTATAAAATAGAAAAGTGTCTATAATAATTTTTTTCTTAAATGTTTCCGTGGAGGGGTCTGAGTCCTCCATTTTTAGGAAATTAATTTTTTTCTCGAGTAACAGATACAAAAGTTTGCTCAGTAATAAAGGCACAGATATAGTTATACATGATACATATACATGAGACCCTCATGTAAAATTATTCTAGAGCCAACTCAAAGGCAACCCCGCTGCTAAAACCTTTACTATTCTAAAATAATGTAGTATTCCAGATGCTTCATAGCATTCTGTTAGACATGTCTGAACAGCTTTCGCATTGACTTTATGTAATAGTTTTTGACAAATGCTATTTCTATATGCTTTAGCACTCCCGCTATCTACCAAGAGTAAAGTTCTGCACACAAGCAATCTGATAATAATCCCTAAATGCATGTTTAAAAGAACACTGTTATTGTATTCTTATCACTTATTATTATCAGCAGGGGTTCTTGGTCTACATGTCAATGTAGAGAAAAATGTAAGTCCATGTGAAAAATATTAATTGAGGGGCCACTCGGCTTTAGAGCTCCTTACACACTGGGTCTCCACAGCGGCTCACAGCCACATAGCCAGCTGACTTCAACCCCACAAGGGGCCACACATACTGGACAGTGTCCAGGCTATGTCCCGCAGGAGGAACCAGGCACCAAGACCGCGCTGTCTGACCAAATTCTTTATGCAGTCAGCGGGTAAAAAGAGCCAAGATGGCACTTGGGACAGCAGGTGCCTCACACACAGGCACAAACTGTCCACCCCGCACTGGATACAGAAAACCTGGCTGACATGGAGGAAGCCTCACAAATCCAGGACAACTCCCCAACATCTGACAGAGGTAATAGAGCAGCAGAATCTCCTGCATACTCCCCACTAAAACAGCCCTCTGCAAAGAAGCATCACTGGGCAGACCTGACTGGCACAAACACAGCTGCAGAATACACTGCATCACTAGCTGCCTTCCCAGCAGCTGACACCCCAGCCTCTGAAAGCACTGTCAAAGCAATGCTGCTCTCTCTGCTAGCTGGCCTCCAGTCTGAGCTATGCTCCTCAGTATCTCACCTCAGTAATAGAATGGAGGATATTGAAGACTGCATAGAATCCCAGCTAGGGGTAGTTATAAAGGCACACAATGAAATAGTGGATGCACATGAAGAACAGGCAGACACAATCTGCTAGAAGTTGCAGATTTAGAAGATCGTTCTCGCCGCAATAATATAAAAATTAGGGGAGTACCAGAAGCTGTTAAACTGCAGGAACTCATACCTTATCTGCAGCAATTATTCTTGAAACTCATCCCAGATCTCATGCCCAGAGACCTGCTGATGCATAGAGAACACAGGATTTCTAAACCAGCATACCTACCTGACACGATCCCTAGGGGTGTCCTGATCTATACACTTCTACCATATCAAAGCGTGCCTACTAAGTGTGGCTAGATGTTCCCGCTCACTTCTAGCACCATATGCAGCAGTGGCAGTGCATCCATAGAGGGCACAGGAGCACCGCCCCCTCTCTCCTGCACCCATCAATCTCCAATAGATAGATTCATACATCGGATCTACAGTACATATCTGGTGGTCCTGTCCCTCGCTCCTTCCATTTTGGCATTCTATTCAAACCATTTTTAAATAATCTCACAGGAATTTCCACAAAGTTCACACCCCAGCTAGCATTACTTGGAGTGGGATTAGGGGCTTGGGACTCCTTTATACCACGCTGTCCTCACCCGCATCCTAATTGCGGCCAGAAACTGAAACAGCAACTCTTTGCCCTCTATTCAAATGGTACACCAAATTCTCACCCAACATCTCCAGATGGAACTCATGTTCCCAAAATCATCTAGCCTCTTTGCTAACTCATGTCTTTCTCTGCTCATGTCTTTTCTCTGCTCTTTTTTTTTCAAATTTTATGTTTTATTCGAAGGGTAGGAAAATATGGAGCAAAACAGAACATGTAGGTAATACGATGAACCAATAGGCGTACAAAATAAATCAATGCAATAACAAATGGTCCCTACAACATGCGCATGTGGGACTTCAATCTACGGAACAGAAAAACAAAAGCATCTAACCTCTCGGGCCCTTCTAAGCCACTCCTTCCATAACTCCACCGTAAAGAGCCTATCCCAACATGGCAACCCCAGTTCATATTGTAAAGACCAAATACCCTTACCAAGATTGATCCAAAAACACTAATCAGCACCATAAATCCCACCCAGTTTTCAAAATTATATATAAAGAAGATGTTTTGGACGTGGAGGAAACTCTAACGTTCCCTCCAGGCCCAAACCCTTAAACAAAAAAAACAAAAAAAGTGTTAAAGAGAGAAACAAGAAATAGCTAGAAAATTAAACACAAGGATAGATGGGGTATAAGGGATATAAGGGGGGGGAGGGGGGGGGAAACAAAATAAGGAATGGGGTCCAAGGGGTCCCTGGAGGCAGACCTGTCCTTTTATATCAAACATCAAATGCCTGGCTCCAAGATCTCCATGATATTATGTACGTTCTATCAGTGATTCATACCCGAGGAGTATACTCCACCATTCGGGGCATCCTCATCCAGAAGGGTCCTGCCCTCTCTTGAACATATGAATATATTCCATTTTGACCATGTCTTAATGAATTGCTCGTTCTGTCCCCTGTATGTCAGAATTAAGTCTTCCATTCTCTTAATCTCCTCTACCCTTCTCAACCACATACCAATTGTCGGTGGGTGGGTATTCTTCCAACGCAGTGGAATACATGCTTTGGCGGCATCCAATAGATGCCGAAGCAAGGAGGTCTGATATTTCTTGCGAGGCATATTCGTGGCATGAAGGAGGTAAGAGGCAGGCCCCACCGGAAAAGGAGTATCAGAAAATTTTGAGATTGTTTCCCCAGACTGTCTTCCAAAACCACTCCAGAAGTGGGCAGGACCAGAAGACATGGAGAATCGTACCCTCTTCCCTCCGACATCTCCAACATCTGTCTGACTCTGTTGGAAAAAACCGGTGTAGCTTCGCCGGGGTATTATACCATCTGGTTAAAATTTTAAAATTGGTCTCCTGTGTTTTTGAGCAAATGGAGGATTTGTGTGTAAAATATAGGATATTTTGTTTTTGGCGTATCGAAAAACTACACCGCATATCCCTCTCCCAGGCCTCCAAACAGCTCGGACCCCTATCATCCGGTGCCTTGGTCAATATGTGATATGTGACGGATAAGACATGAGACATAGCACCACCTTCCGAACAGTAAACTTCAAAAGAGGTCAAACTTCGATTGTAACTGTCGGGGGGAGGCAGGGACCTCAAAAAATGATTCAATTGAGTTGCTTTCCAAAAGTCTAATTTGTACAGGCCCTCCGGATCCATTAGATCAGTGGTAGTTGCCCATTTACCCCCCCTTAAAAAAATGGGACGCCTGGTAAATCCCAGACGTCCTAAGAGAGCGGAACGCTAGCTCCGTGACCCCGGGGGAAAACTCCGGGGTCCCTAGAATTGGGCGAAGTGGAGAAGTCTCCGATACAAGCCCCGCACTCACGAAGAGAGACGCACAGATACGTGAGGTTATTCCTATGAGAGGATGGTTTTTCACCCTATTTGGTAATCTACTGTAGCACCAGGGAGCCCTATTCAGTGCCACCCCCGTTTGGGCTTGTTCCAGCTGGGTCCACAGTTTGATATCATAGTGTCTATTCCAGTCTATCAGTCTAGTCAGATGGGCGGCCTGATAATAGCTACGAAGATCTGGAATCGCTAAACCTCCCTGCTGTTTCGGTCGGGTCAATTGTCGGTAGTTAAGTCTTGGTCGTTTGTGAGCCCAAATAAAGTTAGATAATAACCTCCTGATCTGTAAAAAGAAGTGAGAGGGAATATTGACCGGCAATGCTTGCAGAAGATAAAGAAACTTAGGCAAAATGCACATCTTAATAATGTTGCATCTGCCCAGCCAAGAGTGCAGGCCATTATTCCATTTAACCAGCAGGGCACGAATTGTCGACAGTAGTGGAGGGAAGTTCAAAGTATAAACTTGAGATATAGTTGGCGGAATATACGTTCCCAAATATTTCAGGGCCAAGGAGGTCCATTTGAATTTAAAATCCTGATGAAGCCTTCCTATAAGACCCTGAGAAAGACCTATGCCCATTGCTTCAGATTTATGGAAATTAATCTTCATATTGGAGATGACACCATACTCCCTGAATTCCTGCATCAAATTGGGGAGAGAGATCGTTAGGTTAGTCAGGGAAAATAGCATGTCATCTGCATATGCAGCGATTTTGTATTGCCTATCTCCCACTGGGATCCCCATAATGTTGGGATTGGCTCGCACCTTACATAAAAAAGGCTCCAGCGACAGGGCGAAAAGGAGAGGGGACAATGGGCATCCCTGGCGAGTGCCATTATGTATTTCAAACGGTTCGGACAGAACTCCATTAACCCGTACCCGAGCTGTTGGCTTAGAGTAAATAGAGCCTATCCAATTCAGTAGCCTCTCGCCAAAGCCTACATACCGCAAAACATAAGTCATAAATCCCCAATTCACCCTGTCGAAGGCCTTCTCCGCGTCTGTCCCCAGAAAAACACAAGGGGTCTAAGGCCGCGTACACACGCGCGGACTGTTTGCCCAACCTTGTTCGTCAAACAGTTTGGGCAAACAGTCCGCTCAAAATTAGCATGAGCGGACTTGCCCACACACGAGCGGACTGTTTGACGAACAAGGTTGGGCAAACAGTTCGCTCAACTTTTGAAATGAACGGACTCGCCCACGTAAGGCGGAGACAAGTCCGCCCATTTCGAGCGCGTGTACAGGTAGGCGGGGCCCGCGAAGGAGACGTCGCGGGCTCCGCCGCCTGGAATGGGCTTAAAGGGGAACCCCAACGCCGAAAAAAATCGGCGTGGGGGTTCCCCCCAAGTCCACACCAGACCCTTGTCCGAGCACGCTACCCGGCCGGCCAGGAAAGGGGGGCGAGCGAGCGGGCCCCCCCTCCTGAGCCGTACCAGGCCGCGTGCCCTCAACATGGGGGGTGCCTTGGGGAAGGGGGGGCCGCGCGGCCCCCCCACCCCAAAGCACCTTGTCCCCATGTTGATGAGGACAAGGGCCTCTTCCCGACAACCCTGGCCGTTGGTTGTCGGGGTCTGCGGGCGGGGGGCTTATCGGAATCCGGGAGCCCCCTTTAAGAAGGGGGCCCCCGGATACCGGCCCCCCACCCTATGTGAATGAGTATGGGGTACAATGTACCCCTACCCATTCACCTGTGAAATAAAGTAAATAAAAACACAACACAGGGGAAAAAAATATTTTATTGCACAGCCGGGGGTCTTCCGTCTTCGGGGGTCTTCTCGCCGGACTCCTCCGCTATGTGTGTGTAGCTCTTTTGCCAGCGGAGGAGTCCGGCTTTCTTCCTCCCCGCCGCCGGCCTCTTCTCCCGACTTCGGGGGTCTTGTCCCCCTCTTCGGTTCTTCTGCCGGGCCACCGCGCCTGGTCCGGTGGCCCGGTCTTCTGTCGCCGTCTTCCGTTCTTCGGTCGCCGCCTTCGGTTCTTCTGCCGGGCCACCGCGCCTTCTTGTAGCTCTTTTACAGGCGGTGGCCCGGTCTTCTGTCGCCGCTGGTGGCCCGGTCTTCCGTTCGTGTTCTTCTTCTTGTTCTTCTCCAGGAGATGTTGACACGTCGCTCCCTCCGGCCGGAATGCCAGAGCCGCCCTGCGCTGTCACTTTTATAGTGACAATGGGGCGGGGTCACATGGTATATGTCACATGGGTTGGTCACATGGGTTGATGTCACATGGGGACTATGACATCGTAAGGGGGCGGGGTCACCATGTGACCAACCCATGTGACATATACCATGTGACCCCGCCCCATTGTCACTATAAAAGTGACAGCGCTGGGCGGCTCTGGCATTCCGGCCGGAGGGAGCGACGTGTCAACATCTCCTGGAGAAGAACAAGAAGAAGAACACGAACGGAAGACCGGGGCGACAGCGGCGACAGAAGACCGGGCCACCGCCTGTAAAAGAGCTACAAGAAGGCGCGGTGGCCCGGCAGAAGAACCGAAGGCGGCGACCGAAGAACGGAAGACGGCGACAGAAGACCGGGCCACCGGACCAGGCGCGGTGGCCCGGCAGAAGAACCGAAGAGGGGGACAAGACCCCCGAAGTCGGGAGAAGAGGCCGGCGGCGGGGAGGAAGAAAGCCGGACTCCTCCGCTGGCAAAAGAGCTACACACACATAGCGGAGGAGTCCGGCGAGAAGACCCCCGAAGACGGAAGACCCCCGGCTGTGCAATAAAATATTTTTTTCCCCTGTGTTGTGTTTTTATTTACTTTATTTCACAGGTGAATGGGTAGGGGTACATTGTACCCCATACTCATTCACATAGGGTGGGGGGCCGGTATCCGGGGGCCCCCTTCTTAAAGGGGGCTCCCGGATTCCGATAAGCCCCCCGCCCGCAGACCCCGACAACCAACGGCCAGGGTTGTCGGGAAGAGGCCCTTGTCCTCATCAACATGGGGACAAGGTGCTTTGGGGTGGGGGGGCCGCGCGGCCCCCCCTTCCCCAAGGCACCCCCCATGTTGAGGGCACGCGGCCTGGTACGGCTCAGGAGGGGGGGCGCGCTCGCTCGCCCCCCTTTCCTGGCCGGCCGGGTAGCGTGCTCGGACAAGGGTCTGGTGTGGACTTGGGGGGAACCCCCACGCCGATTTTTTTCGGCGTTGGGGTTCCCCTTTAAGCCCATTCCAGGCGGTGGAGCCCGCGACGTCTCCTTCTCGGGCCCCGCCTACCTGTACACGCGCTCGAAATGGGCGGACTTTCCGAGCGGGAACAGTCTGCTCATTTCGAAAGTACAGCGGACAGGCCCACACACGGGCGGACTGTTCGCTCAAACACAGTTTCAGCGGACAGTTTTTCGGAATTTCCGAAAGACTTTGTCCGTCCAACTGTCCGCTGAAACTGTCCGCTGAAAGCCCACACACGAGCGGACTGTCCGCCCAAACACTGTTCAGCGGACAAGGTTGGGCGAACAGTCCGCCCGTGTGTACGCGGCCTTAATGTCGTTAACTATATGTAGGAGGTTAAGCACCCTAACCGTATTATCTCGTGCTTCCCTGGTGGGCACAAAGCCCACCTGGTCTAGATGAATCAGTGACGGGAGAAGGCCTTGTATTCTGGATGCCAATAATTTCATAAATATCTTAAGGTCCGTGTTAAGTAGTGAGATTGGTCTATAACTACTGCACTGTGAAGGATCCTTTCCCTCCTTAGGGATTACCGTAATGTGAGCAAGCAGGGATTCACTTGGGAATACCTGAGTTGTCCCCAGCGAATTGAAGAATTTAAGCATAAAATTCCCCAATACCGGTAGTAGCGTTTTATAGTATAGGGCCGTAAGCCCGTCTGGTCCCGGGGCCTTCCCTATCTTTGCCATCCCTACCGCCGCCTGTAGCTCCTGCTGGGTAACCGGTACATCTAGTGCCCTTCTTACCTCCTCTGACAGTTTGGGCATATCGGAGGCGGACAGATAATCTTCAATATGAGTGTGAGAGAGCTCGGGGGTCTGTATGTTATATAAAGACCTATAAAATTCTTTGAATTCCCCCGCTATTTCCCGCGGGAGGGTGACTTTCTGGTTGTGGAGGGTCTTAATATGGGGGATGTAACTCGCAAGCGCTTGATCTTTTAACGTTTGAGCTAGGATTCTACCGCACTTATTGCCAGACTCGTATGAAATTCGTCTGCATTTTTGTAATGCTGCCTTGGCTTGAGATTGCATTAGGTCGGTAATTTTATTCCGCAGAAGTTTAATTTCCGTTTCACCTGCTATAGTCTGAATATGCTTATGCCTAGCCTCGGCTAGGTGTAGGTCACTCAATAATGTTTTCACCCGTGCCATACGTATCTTTTTGATACGCGACCCATGCTTGATCAGAACCCCCCGAATAACCGCCTTATGTGCCTCCCACACTATTCCTGGACTACTGTCAGAGGTGTCATTAATGACAAAATATTGATCTACTTCCCTAACTACATCCTGGAGCACCTCCTTATCCTGCAACAAGCTTTCATTCAACTTCCACGTCCGTGTCTTGGCAGTAACACCGTCCATTAGGGAATAAGATATTAAAATGGGGGCATGGTCTGACCACGTGATTGGTTCAATAGACGCGTCTCTAAGAGCATGCAAATAGTCGTGAGGGATAAAAAAATAATCAATTCTTGAATACTGTCTATGAGGCGTAGAATAGAATGTATAATCTCTCTCTGACGGGTGAATCAACCTCCATGCATCAATCAGCTGTGCCCTATGTATAGAACGTGCAATGCGATGTCTAACACTTGGGGTAATAGAAGAGTGTCCGGAGGATGTGTCCTCCGTAGGTATCAACGGTATATTAAAATCTCCTCCTACTATCAATTGGCCTGTAATGAACATCTGTAGAGTAGTCAGCATCTTGGAAATAAAATAATCTTGACTAGAGTTAGGTGCGTATATGTTCGCAAACGTCACGGCTACTCCCCCAATTGTGCCCTTAAGGAACAGAGATCTACCTTCCTTATCCATTTTTACTTCTGAACAATTCCAGGGAACATGTCGAGCAATTAAAATAGAAACACCTCTGGACTTAGAAGTCTCATTGGTGCAATGATACACAGTCGGATAGAAGTTGCTCCGCAAAAAAGGCAGGCTCCCACTTCGGAAATGAGTCTCTTGGATCAAAGCTAGGTCTACCTTAAGCCGGCGCAGATCCTGAAGGAGCATACGCCTTTTTTCCGGGACATTTAACCCCCTCGCATTCAGGGAGAGAATCTTGACTGCCTCCATGGCCCCCCGGAGGAAGTCCCCGATCAGGGACCTTAGTGAAAACTAAAAAAAAAAAAAAAAAAAAAAAAAAACCCCTCTATAAACTAAGAAAAAATAGAAATAGAGAAAAAATAATTAGCTGATCCTCAGATGGAGGACAGCACAATACTAAATTTGCGGCACAATAGTGCTATTACGCCCATCAGCGAAAGCCGATAATCGGGCGCAGTCCTATGTGGGGTTGTGGAAGGCAATGACCAACAGGTAAGCAACCCGTCCTCCCCCTCCCCAGACTTAGACTAGTAGTAATAAATTAACTGTATCGACAGCCACGATAACAAGATTATTTAACACAGAAAATAATAATATGAGTATAAGTATAAATTCCTTACAAATAATATACCACAGCTTACTTTGTAGCATTGTTTATAAACACTGAGCCAAGTGTCGCTAAGAGTGCCAAAGTGATCCCATCACCCCCAAAATACTCCTAATTTTAACCAACCACCTCCCCATCTTCCCCAGCCCCCTTATCAATAGACATGACCAAAAAAACTTCCCCTCTCACCCATACATCCGTAGGCTAACCCCCTTCTGGATCAAAACAAGCAACAGAGTCTCTTTTTCCTCCGAGTTAGGGGAGCCTACCGTCAATGAGAGGGGGGGGGGAGCACCGGATAGTCTGATCAAAGCCCCCCTGTACAGTCCGACCCCCCGGATTACTGTAATCGTGAAAGATCTCAGTACAACTAAGTGCACCATTGGTAAGTGTCCGAGGCAGTTGACCAGCACAGAGGAGATCCGCAAAAAAAGATGGGCGGAGGGGGGAAGCAACAACACCCCCCAAAAAAAAAACCAAACAAAAACAAAAACAAAAACAAAACCCAACACAACCCAATAATAATTAATCACAGCATAGAAACGTAGGGGGGGGGGGAGGGGGGGGAAGGATGGGAGTAGAATCATCGGTGGAATAATAGGTATAGGAATATAGGAATCTAGGGATATGGGAACTCCACAACACTGGACAGTCAGATTCTACATCCATTATAGTCCTGGCAGGTTGCAGTTATAACTGTAACTCACGTGACTCCTCTGCCGGCCGTTACCGCGATCAGCTCCTTGCCAGGTCCAGGTCTTGGCGCTGGGATAGATGAGAGCGTGAAGTAGCCGATCCTTGGCGAAAAAATCGATGTGGGATAACCTCCAACCAGTCAGAGACCGGTATCGGGTCGGCCCCCACAAAGGAAAAAAATGCTGGCAATTCTGCGATGGAATGTAGAGTAAAGGAACCATTGTCTCTCCGAAATGTAACCGCTAGGGGGTAGCCCCAGCGATAAGTGCACCCCTGTCTTCTTGCCAATTCTAACACAGGTCGCAGCAATGCCCTCCTCTGCAACGTAGCTCTAGAGAGATCCGGTAATACTTTGACCATCGCCCCGTTGAGATTCACTTCTCCGTGCTCCCAAGCCTTCCTAAGGATCAGTTCCTTCTGGGGGTACCTGTGGAGTCTACACAGCACATCTCTTGGTCTTTCCGGGTCTGTTGATTTAGGTCCCCGCGTACGATGGACTCTATCTAGATCAACCGTCGGGGCGGGGGTAACAGCCAGGATCTTATGGAATATCTCCACCGCTGTCCCCGCCAGATCCTCAGCTCCCGAAGACTCTGGTACCCCCCGCAGTCGCAGATTATTGCGGCGGCCGTGGTCTTCCAAATCTTCCAAGTGGAGCTGAAGATCTATGGTCTCCGCCTGTTGCCTGATCCGCGCCTGCTCCAACTCTACCACCCGTTGTGTAAGGGATTGTAATACCGCTTCTCCCGACTCGATTCTGCCCGACAAAGCCTGGATATTCCCCCTCACTTCCTGAATATCCCGTGCATGAGCCTCTTCCACCCGTAAAATGAGGGACTCCATATCTGCTTTAGAGGGGAGAGCCTCAAAATCCGCCCTGGTGGGGAGAGCTTGCAAGATCCTCCGCAGATCGTCAGGGAGGGATGGATGTGAAGGGCACGGATCAGATATATCGGTATGCATAGCGGTGTGCATGGGGTTCGGTAAAGCCGGATGGGGGTCTCCATCTGTAGGCAAGGTAGGCAGGGTAGGCAGGGTAGCCAAGGTAGGAGAGTCTGTAGGGGAGACTGTCTCAGCAGGCGAATGTAACTCACTGCTGTGTGGTGCACGTAGTGCTTCAGCAGTGTTACCTGACATTCCGCTCTGCTCGCTCTGCTGTACTTGCGAGTCTTGTAGATAGTGCTGCATGGACCGCTGCGGAGCTCTCAGGCGGGATCCGCCGGCAGGGGGTCTGGATCCATGTCTTTGGCGGGGCACATTCCTCTCGGAATCGGCAGTGATAGCTGTCTATGCTTGCTGGGCGAGATACGGAGGTCCGGACAGCCCGCTGCACGTGTCCTCACTCGGCCATTGCTAGGCCACGCCCCCCCTTTTCTCTGCTCTTCATACCTACTGGTTAATGCTGCATACTACCCAATCCAATTTCTTCCCATGTCCCCACCCCCAATAGGATTGATACACCGGACTGCAATATATAACTCCTGGAAACTACTATAACAAGACTGTACGTGCTTTGTTTTTTCATTTTTTTTCTGTTATACACCCTCTGTATAACATCAACATTGTCTTAAGACTTCTGTATTGTACATGTAAAATGTGTAATACCCAATAAAATTTTAAGTTAAAAGACAAAAAAATTTAAATTGAACAATTAAAAAAGTTAACCACTTACAGACCGGACCATTTTGCTGGTCAAACACCAGACCACTTTTTGCGATTCGGCACTGCGTCGCTTTAACTGACAATTGCGCGGTCGTGCGACGTTGCTCCCAAACAAAATTGGTATCTTTTTTTCCCACAAATAGAGCTTTCTTTTGGTGGTATTTGATCACCCCTGCGGTTTTTATTTTTTGCGCTATAAACAAAAATAGAGCGACAATTTTGAAAAAAACACATTATTTTTTACTTTTTGTTATAATAAATATCCCCCAAAAATATATAAAAAAAACATTTTTTTCCCTCAGTTTAGGCCGATACGTATTCTTCTACATATTTTTGGTTAAAAAAATCACAATAAGCGAATATTGATTGGTTTGCACAAAAATTATAGCATTTACAAAATAGGGATAGTTTTATGGCATTTTTATTAATAATTATTTTTTTTTTTTACTAGTAATGGTGGCGATCAGCGATTTTTATTGTGACTGCGACATTATGGTGGACACATCATACATTTTTGACACATTTTTGGGACCATTGTCAGTTATACAGCAATCAGTGCTAAATAAATGCAGTGATTCCTGTGTAAATGACACTGGCAGTGAAGGGGTTAACCAGTGGGTGGCAGTGTAGGGGTTAAGTGTTCCTAGGGGTGTGTTACTAACTGTGGGGGGGGTTGGGCTTTCATTTAGTGAACACTAATCTCTGCTCCAATCACATGGAGCAGAGATCAGCGTCACTAGTTGCTAGGCAGAATGGAGAAATGCTGTTTACAACGGCATTTTTCCATTCAGCTGTCCCATGAGACGATCGCGGGTATGCCCGCGGCGATCAAGTCCACGGGACCCGCGACCGGACTCACAGGGGTCCTGACCTGCACGCGAGCGTGCCGCCGGCGGCGTGCTCGCGATGGAAGGGCGGCATTGAAGATTGGACGTACCTGTACGCCAATATGCCTGCCCTTGCCATTCTGCCGACGTACATCGATGTGCGCTGGTCGGGAACCGGTTAAATAAAAAAAGTTACCATATAAAATTTTCAATAAAAAAATATTTTTAAAAGAATATTAACACTACTGTTGCTGTTATTATTGCACTGATTTAACTACTTGCCAACCAACTGCCATTGTTATATGACAGCAGGTTGGCTCCCCTGGGAGAATTGCCATAGCTGTACGTGTCCGTGCTCGACAAAGTTTCTGCCACAGACTTGTGATGTACACTTGAGCGTTACTGAGGGACGTAGATAAATTTAAAGAACTATCATATGGTACCAGCTTCTCTCAGCCGATCTGGCGATACCGTATGAGTGTTGATCTAGGCTGCGTCCTTCAACTAAGCCTCCAGGCTCCTTCAGAGAAGCTATCTTTGCACATGGCCTTCTCCTGAAGAGTCCTCCCCTGGGGTTCTTCAGTTGCTGGGCCTCTCCTTTCAGATGATATGGCACCGGACCACCCTTGGATCAGCAGGCCCCGAAATCCAGTTGGGCCTGTCCCTGAAGTTGCGTTGCCTTGGGCCAGCCGGCCCCGAGACTCGGGATGCATGGTTCCGCACCCCAGGCCAGGGGGCTGGGTCAGGAGGACCACCAGAACCAAACAGACAGAAAATCGAAAATGGAATACCGAACCACGTGGCATCGGCACCTTAAATACCACCTTCCAGAATGCACAGCAGGAAAACACTCCCACTGGGCTGGTTCCAAGAGACTAGTGGGATTCAATGCACCCAGCTAGACTGCGTTTCTACTCTTGCCAGCGGTGACAGCACCACCTAGGGTCAAGGAGAACCCAGCTCTGGTTTCCGGCAAATTAACTTTAAAAAAAAAACGTAGCGCCTGCTGGTCAGGAGCCATCGCTACACTAGTAATCAGTAATAGCGATCTCTCTGTATTCCCAGTCAGTCCACTCCCCTCACAGTTAGAAACCCCTCCCTGGGACACATTTAACCCATTGATTGCCCCCTACTGTTAACCCCTTCCCTGTCAGTGACATTTATGAAGAAATCAGTGGCTATTTTAAGCTCTGATCGCTGTACAAATGTTAGTGGTCCTAAAAAAAGTGTTAAAAGTGTCCGATCTGTCTGCCGTAATATTGCAGTCCTGCTAAAAATCGCTGATCACTGCCATTACTAGTAAAAAAAAAAAATAGGAAAAATAATGCCATAAATATACACCCTATTTTGTAGACCTTATGACTTTTGCGCAAACCAATCAATATACACTTATTAATATTAATATGAATATACATTTATTTTTTAATTATTATTTTTTATAGCAAAAAGTAAAAAATATAAAAAAAAATTCAAAATTGTCTCTTTTTTTGTTTATATCGCAAAAAATTAAAACCGCAGAGGGGATTGAATACCACCAAAAGAAAGCTCTATTTGTGGGAAAAAAAGGACGTCAATTTTGTTTGGGTACAGCATTGCATGACTGCGCAATTGTCAGTTAAAGCAACGCAGTGCCATATCGCAAAAAATGGCCTGGTCACTAATGGGGCAAATCTTCTGATCCTTAAGTGGTCCACAGTTTTGCTTTCTAAATTTGTAATTATTCTTTTTCCCTCTAGCCAAATGAACGCTGCACAGAGAGGCACAGGCGGAGGACATAGACCATGGACACAGCGGGGGGACAGTGCAGGATCCTGGGTACAAGGTAAGTATACCGCACCAGCATCCTGCAATGCAATCCCGAGTGTGTGGCTTGGGGTTACCGCTAATGGTGCTGAAATTTAACCCTGAGCCACACTCGGGAAAACCACCAGGGAGGTTAAGCACCATTAAAATCACTGCTCCTGTAAAAATTATCTTTTTTAAAAAACAATTTTGCATTGATACGTGTCCCTCAGGGCAGTACCCGTCCCCCCATACCATACATTTTTATGGCTAATAACTTGCATATAAGCCTTCAAAATGGGGACTTTTGATTTTTCAAGTTTGGGTCCCATAGACTTTTATTAAGTTTACATATTGGGTCAAAACTTTTTTCCTTGTTCAGGATTCTGGTGCGAACCAAACCGAAGGGTGTTCGGCCCATCACTAATCAACAGCAGCACTCACCAGATATGCTCTGATATCAAACTAGTATATGCGGACAATGTGTCACATTGTTGTATAAATCATGCAAAACATCATATATGTGAGAGAACAAGTCCTCATGAAAAGTCCCAAAATGACTTGGATGAATGCTTCCACTTGTGAAGTCCACTGTTCGAAAATCTTCTTCACCAGCCACAGTATTACCGTCCACCACCATACCATAACTGTTACCAGAGCCTAAGACCCCACGTAAAAGAGGTCCAATAGCCCCAACATTAAAGAAGTCCAATAGTGTGTGCTATCTATTAACAGATTGGATGATTCAAGGTTTCTGCTAACATGAAGGATGATGGACGTCAAGTGGGATGAAGATCGATCTTAAGCAGAGGAAGAAGAAGAGGAAGTCTAATAGTGTAGTATATTTCACAATAATTTATTAAAAGTAAGTTACATGCTCATAAAAGCAAAGACAGTACGGCATGAAACAAATCTGATGCCGCCAGCCTGAGCAGGTGTGATGACATCATCACTTAGTCCCGCCCTGGAGCATTTTGCTCCAAAGAAATGGAGCATCCTCGGAAGGTTGCCAAAGTGCACTTGTTCTTTCACATATGTATTTTTTTTTCATGATAGATATAAATATAACAGTGCAATGCATTGTTGGTATATAATAAGGAAAAATATCTTATTTCTCCTTTCCCCAACAGATGGAGCTTTCTTCCACTGTCTAATGCTCCAGAATGTGGGTGGGCTCTCACCATCATGCTTTGAACTTGATGATGTCAGTTTTAGGGGACAAGTTATGAAGAGAGGAGTAAGCTTGTGGGAGCAATGAATAAGGTAAAGATTTGTACTTATTCTTTTGAGGCTTTGCTGTGTTGTGCAGTGCAGTGAATTTAACAAATGCAGCTTCAAGTTAATTTAGCTGTAGCTAAAGGCAAAACTTGTTTTCTAATTTTGGATAGAGTGGAAGAGAGTTAAAGCGGGAGTCCGCCGGGACTCCACGTTTTTTTTTTTTTTTTTAAAGCCAGCAGCTACAAATACTGCAGCTTCTGACTTTTAAAATAGTGACACTTACCTGTCCAGTGCGCCCGCGATGTCGGCACCCGAAGCCGATCTCTAGATCGTCTCTCGAGTGCTGCCGCGGCCATCTTGGGTATGGGAATCAGGAAATGGAGCCTTTCGGCTTCATTTCCCGGTTCCCTACTGCGCATGCGCGAGTCGCGCTGTGCAATAAGGACGGTCCCCGCTGCCTCTGGGATCTGTGTGTTTCCCAGCAGGCAGCGGGGCACTTGCGGAAAGGGGCGTAATCTACGCCCCTTTCCGCAGAGAGCTATCCTGGAAGTGGGTGCAGATACCTGTACTGTACAAGTATCTGCACCCCCCTCCCCCCTGAAAGGTGCCAATTGTGGCGCCGGAGGGGGGGAGGGTTCCGATGAGCGGAAGGTCCACTTTAGGGTGGACCTCCGCTTTAAGAACCACTGGCAGGTTTTTATTGCTGGCTGTGCCTCTTTTAGTGAAGTTCCTGCTCTCTATGTGCCCTCTTTACCTTTATCAATGAAAGTGAAAGTAAAAGAAAATTCTAAATTTTAATTGAAGCTATTTTACAATGGGGGACACTATTTCTGTTGACCCTGTTAATAACAATGGATCCCCTCGCTTTAGAAGAATTTTCACTCACTTCCTGTTTTGGCTATGGGACAGGAAGTGAAGGGAAATCTGCCCAATGGGACACAGATGGCAAAAACTAATTTTACAGGGTGTTATAACCCTCCCTTGCTCTATCTAAGATGAAAAAAAAAGTCTTCCCTTTGGTTTAGGTAAAAAGACTGGAGACTTCAAATGGATCTAGTCTTTAGAAGAGGTGGCTGCATTTGTTTTCTCTCACTCTTATATTTTTATGTAGTGATCCTGCCAGTTACACACTTGTCCCGGTGTGACAATGTTTACTCGTTATAGTGTATCAATGGAGCTGAAGTGTTGTCACCGTAGAATAGGAAGTATGTTAAGACACCTACCCTTCTCCTCATCATCGTAACATAGGAAGAAGTTCCGTAGTTCACAGGGGTGAACACTGATAACACTGATTTCAGCGAAGCAAAGGTAAAGCAGCCCATAGTTGATTCAAATTTCTTTCCTTCCACCACAGGTGAAAGTAAAGAAAATTGCTTGATTCCCCCATCAACACTGACTGTGTTGATGGGGCAATGCCTCCTGAAGCACTATTATGTTCTTCTGGGGAGGGGGGCACGGGGAGCCTTCAAGGCCTGCAGAACGCAATAGTTACTGTTGATTAATTGCCAGCAGTAATTGCCTATAAAAAAAAAACACAGGCTGGCTGTACTCAAGTTGATTGATGGATCGACTTGGGTACAACTATCTTGCCCATCTTGGATCTCGGCACTGCTGATTTGACTGAACTTTGATCCATGTATGGCTGGCATAAGACTGCACAAGAAAATACAGGCTCACTGGATTTCTGTCAGGATTCACAGGTATTTTATTTATTTTTTGCACTTTTTAAGCACAAATGACAAAAATCTTCACAAAAAAAGTCATTGCTAGGGTTTACATACAGTTGAACCACATCATTGAACAGCTGTTACTTCACTATTCGATCACTTTATATAGTTTTTGTTAAGAGTGTCAGCATTATAAAACTGACTGAACAAAATTACAGTTTTGCCATTGACAATTAGGACAAGCAATTCACACATGATTTCAACTGTATCTGTTTGCCTACATTTAGACCTTGTTCACACAAGTGCACTTAATGTCTATGTGAGTCGTGTTTGACCATATGAGATGTACAGTTATTCCTTGCATTTGCCTGCAGGCAGTTTCATTGGGATGCAGTGGCTGCACAGACATAGACACTGCTTGAGCGCGCGCGCAGGTCCTGCGGACTCTATGTCCGCCGGTGGCCCGCGATCGTGTCACAGAGAGGCGGAAGGGGGAAATGCCTATTTAAAAAAGGCATTTCCTTGTTCTACCTAGCAACATGACGTGGATCTACTGCTCCCAGTGATCGGGAGCAGTGATCTCTGTCATGTTCTAGTGAACCCACCCCCCCTACAGTTAGAACACAGTGAGGAAACAGAGTTAACCCCTTGATTGCCCCTGGTGTTTAACCCCTTCCCTGCCAATGTCATTTATACAGCAATCAGTGCATTTTTATAGCACTGATCGCTGTATAATTGCCAATGGTCCAAAAGTGTCAAAAGTGTCCGATGCAATGTCGCAGTCATGATAAAAATTGCAGATCACTGCCATTATTAATAATAAAAAAAATTATAATAAAAATGCCATAAATCTATTCCCTATTTTGTAAACGCTATAACTTTTGCTCAAACCAATCAATATACTCTTATTGCGATTTTTTTTGATTTTTTTTACCAAAAATATGTAGAAGAATACATATATCGCCCTAAATGGAGGAAGACGTTTGTTTGTTTTTTTATTGTTTTTTTTGGATAGTCATTATAACAAAAAGTAAAAAAATATTGCTTTTTTTTCAAAATTGTTGATCTTTTTTTGTTTATAGAGCAAAAAATAAAAACCGCAGCAGTTATCAAATACCACCACAAGAAATCTCCATTTGTGGGAAAAAAAGAAGGCCAATTTTGTTTGGGTACAGATTCGCATGACCATGCAATCGACAGTTAAATCGATGCAGTGCTGTATTGCAGAAAGTGCTCTGGTCAGGAATTGGTAAATTCTTACGGGGCTTAAGTGGTTACACCCATACACCCAGGTGAGTGAGGCCTTATGTATTTAAGTTCCAGGTTTCATAGCAATTGCATCACTTTACTATTAGACTATGTTAACAATCGCAATACTGGAGACTACATGGTGAGCCAAAAAAAAACATGTAGATACACTGAAACTAGCATACAGTTCCTTTAGCAAGCCTCTGGTCAGTATTTATTTTCTTGGTGTAAACTACAATAAAAATCTATTTCTCTTAATGAGATAATATTGAGAAGGGTATAACATCAAAGCAGTGACCTTGTTATAATGCAATGTTCACATTCGTAACAGGGAGACTATTGCCTGTTGTGAAAGATAAACTTCTTATTGTAATCCTGACCTCAAACAAGCTTGAATGTAGCTAATTAGTTTAAACAACCTTTAAAAGTAGAAGACCTTAGAACTGTCTGGATACAATGGTTCCTGATTTAATCATGGAAGAAAGAGTTAAAGTGGTTGACAAGTCAGAAGGTTTTTTTACCTTAATGTATGCTATGTATTAAGATAAAAAAAACCCTTCTGTGTGCACCAGCCGCCCCAGCAACCCCTAACACTTACTTAAGCCCCGTCTCTCTCCAGCAATGTCCACAAGTGCCTCAGCCATCCCAGACTCTTCTCCAGATTGGCTGAGACACAGGGAGCTGTGATTCAGCTCGGGTGCCCCCATAGCAAGCTGCTTGCTGTGGGGGCACTCAACAGGAGGGAGGGGCCAGGAGAGCCGAAGAGGGACCCAAGAAGAGGAGGATTTGGGATGCTCTGTGCAAAATCAATACACAGAATAGGTAAGTATAACATGTTTTTTATTTTTAGAGGGAAAAAAAACGAGACTTTACAATAACGTTACCCTTTTGGTATCAGAGCAACTGGTGCTTTTGGTAGTGTGGCATATGATTGGGCCGAATGGACCCCTGTTTGGTTCACACCAGAACTTTTAAACCCTGCGAAAGTTGGGACCTTAATAACAAACCCCATTAAAGTCATTGGGATCCGAACGTCAAAAATCAAAAATGCCCATTTTGAAGGATTATATGCAAGTAGTTGGGCATACAATGGTTATAGGGGCACAGGTCCTGTCATGTCAATAAAAAAAAGTTTGTGAAAAATGCCATTTTTAAATGAGCATTGATTTTGGGATTTTTAAAGTGAAAGCATAAGAATGAAAAATTCTTTCCAATATAGTTCCTGGGGGGTCCCCTTAGTCTACCTATAAAGTGGCAGATCTGTATCATGTCTAGAATCTGCTGCAGTAATAATTGCATTTATAAAGCCAAAAAATAGGATATTTGCCCTTCAAGCTGCCTTTATTTTGCTCGGCAACAGCTGGGGATCCATTGTGTATGATGAGGCCAATGTAGTTTACTGGGAACAAGATTAGAGAATTGGATACATACTTGTGTCACTTTTTGGTGCATATAAATTGGTGTTTGGGTGTCGGTGGTGTCTTCCCACTGTAACCCTATAGAGGTACTCTTAATGAAAGCAAAAATTGGCCTTGCTGTAAAAAATGTAAATGATATGCACCTGTCACCTGTCAGGTGTAGAAGAATTACTCTTTGGGAGTCTGGGGTGCGCATTCCCACCATAACACTTTAGAGGTGCTCTTGATGAAGGCAAAAAAAATTGAACGAGCAAACTCACTAAATGATTCCCTGCCTCAGGACTGACTAGACATGTGCAAAAGGAAAAAAATGGTTTAGTTTCGTTTCGTTTTAATTCAATAATTAATTAATTTTGTTTAGTTATATTCGATAAATTTGTTAAATTAGTTTTTGTATTTCGTTCAGTTTTCTGCTGTATTCGAAAAATCAGTCACATTCGAAAATGTTTCAACCAAATTCGAAAATATTTCTACCGAATTCGAAATGATTTTAACATGATTCGAAATTATTTCAACCGCATTTGAAACAATTTCAACCGGATTCTAAAATATTTTGCGACCCGAATTTATGGCCATGTATCTCGGGGTCACTTGGTGCTAGAAACCCCAAATTTGGAGATGTTGTAGTGCTAGATCTATTGTGTTTGCATACCAAATTTGGTGTTTCTAGCTATAAGTGACCCCGAGATATGTGGCCCCAAATTCGGGTCGCAAAATGTCATTCTCTGCTGCAGAAAAGTACTTTCATATTGCCCATATCTGGGGTCGCTTGGTGGCAGGTGATGTGGCAAGTGGACAATCCACAACTTGGTCACATGGCACTCGTGGCCGGTCACATAGCACTCATGTCAGGTCACGTGACACTAGTGTTAGGCCACGTGGCACTTGTGGCCAGCCACGTGGCACTCGTGGCAGGTCATGTGGCACTCGTGGCAGGTGTCGTGGCAAGTGGATAATACACAACTTGTGGCAGGTGACGTGGCAAGTGGACAACACACAACTTGTGGCAGGTGACGTGGCAAGTGGACAACACACAACTTGTGGCAGGTGACGTGGCAAGTGGACAATACACAACTTGTGGCAGGTGACGTGGCAAGTGGACAAATACAATACACAACTTTTGGCAAGTGGACAATGACATACAGCATATGCACTTGCCTTGCGATCGACATCTGTGACTTCTTCAATCAGGCATGCTGACAACTTCATTGATACCATAAATATAAATGAAATAAGATGTGTGTGTTTTTTTAGACTAGAAAAATGATAGAACAGAACAGAATAGAATATATAATATTTTATTCTGTTCTGTTCTATTGTTTTTCTAGACTATTCTTTTATATTCTATTAATTCTATTAAAATATTTTCTATTAAAATCTAAATCATTATATACTAAATTCGAATTTCGGAAGATGGATATATATATATATATATATATATATATATGTGTGTGTGTGTATATATATATATATATATATATATATATATATATATATATATATATATATATGTATATATGTGTATGTATATATATATATATGTGTGTGTGTGTGTGTGTGTGTATATATATATATATATATATATATATATATATATATATATATTTCCGACATTTGAATTTCGTATAGAATGAATAGAATAGATTAGAATAGAAATAGAGAATAGACTAGAACAATAGAACAGAATAGAATATAGATACTAGATACTATAATTTTTTTGCAGATTACCATTTGTTTTAATAAGATCTCCTGCAGATTATTAGCATCTATTTCATTTTTTGCAGATCTCCTGCAGACTATTAGTATCTATTTCGTTTTTTCACCAGATCTCCTGCAGACTATAAGCATCTATTTCATTTTTTTTTGCAGATCTCCTGCAGACTATTAGCATCTATTTCTTTTTTAGCAGATCTCATGTAGACTATTAACAGCCATTTCACTTCTTTTTTTGCAGATCTCCTGCAGACTGTTAGAATCAATTTCATTTTTCTTTTTTTTGCAGGTTACTATTTATTTCCATCAGATCTCCTGCAGTATATTAACATCTATTTCATTTTTTGCAGATCTCCTGCAGACTATTAGCATCTATTTCATTTTTATTTTTATTTTTTTGCATTAGAACAGCCATTTCCTTTAGATATAAATGCTAATAGTCTGCAAGAGATCTGCAAACAATGAAATATATGTTATTATACTGCAGGAAATCTGATGGAAATAAATAGTCCAAAAAAATGTAATTGATTCTAACAGTCTGCAGGAGATCTGCAAAAAAAAAAAAAAAAAAAAAGAAGTGAAATGGCTGTTAATAGTCTACAGGAGATCTGCTAAACAAATAGATGCTAATGGTCTGCAGGAGATCTGGTTAGAAAACAAAATAGATACTAATAGTCTGCAGGAGATCTGCAAAAAATTTGAATAGATGCTAATAGTCTGCAGGAGATCTTATGGAAACAAATAGTAACCTGCAAAAGAAATTAAAAAATGAAATAGATCGTATCTATATTCTATTCTGTTCTATTATTTTTCTAGTCTATTCTCTATTTCCATTCTAATCTTTTCTATTCAAATTCGAATTCATTCTATATGAAATTCGAATGTCCGAAAGAAATATATACAGTATATATATTATAAAACCACCATCTTCCGAAATTCGAATTTAGTATATAATGATTTAGATTTTAATAGAAAAGATTTTAATAGAATATAAAAGAATAGATTAGAAAAACAATAGAACAGAACAGAATAAAATATAATATATTCTATTCTGTTCTATCATTTTTCTAGTCTATTTTCTATTTTCTTATAATCTTTTCTATCCAAATTTAAAATTAATTAATTAAAAATTTTGAATTCATACTATTCGAAATTCAAATTTATTCTATTTGAAATTAGAATTTCAGAAGATGGTTGTATATTCTTTCAATTTTATTCTATTAAATTATATTTTTTTCTAATCTTTTCTATTTGAATTAGAAATTTTGGAAGATGGTTAGTTACTTATATACATCTGTCACATCAACTTCTCATACTTGCAGTGTACCAGTGCAAAAAAAACACACACATCTTATTTCATTTATATTACTTTTCTGCAGAAGAGAATGACATTTTGCGACCCGACTTTGGGGCCATGTATCTCAGGGCCACTTATAGCTAGGAACCCAAAATTTGTTATGCAAACACAGTAGAACTAGCACTACAACTACAAATTTGGGGTTTCTAGCTCCAAGTGACCCCGAGTTATGGGGCCCCAAAGTCGGGTCGCAAAATGTCAAGCACTTTTCTGAAGCAGAGAATGACATTTTGCGACCCGACTTTGGGGCCCGTAACTTGGGGTCACTTGGTGCTAAAAACCCCAAATTTGGATATGTTGTAGTGCCAAATTTGGGGTTCCTAGCTATAAGTGGCCCCGAGATACATGGCCCCAAATTCGAGTCGCAAAATGTAATTTTTTGAATTTGATTCGAATTTCGTTTGAATTTGTTAGCATTGTAATTCGGTAAGTCGGATGCATCCGAATGTCCGAATAATGAAAATTCGTCCGAATTTCGATTCGGAACGAAACGAAATGCACATGTCTAGGACTGACCACCACTTCCCCCTTTGCCTATGAACACAGACACACTCCACGAATACACTATAATATACTGCAATATATTGCACCAAATTTACAGTGACGCACAGAACTATATGTCGTTAAACTTGCAGTAACACACACAGAAGTAAATCTAGTTAAACTTGCAGTAACACACAAAACTATATATCGTTAAACTGGCAGTAATGCACGCAGCACTAAATGGAGTTAACATTGCGGTAATGCACAAAATAAACTATATGGCGTTAAACTGACAGTAACGCACACTTAACTATATGGTGTTAAACTGGCAGTAACCCACACAAGATTATATGGCATTAAACTGGCAGTAACGCGGACAGAACTAGATGGCATTAAACTGGCAGTAACACAATCAAATATACGTTGTTCAACCGTCATTACACTGATGCTATCTGAACTGTCCCTACTCTAGCTATACACTAATGTCAAGATTACTGAGACGGTCTCACTACACTACACTGAAACTATCTGAGCTGTCCCTACTCTACACTAATGTATGTATGAATGACACGGTGGTCTCACTACACTACAGTGAAACTATCTGAGCTGTCCCTACTCTAGCTGCAAACTATGCAAAGCTGAATGAGGGTCCTCTTCACTACACATAGACTACACATAGACATATACATAGACTGACATTAAACTAATATTCTACACTGACAATTGAAGCAAAATAGCACAGTATAGCACACTAACTAATAGCACTGAACAGAGCCCTGTTCTATCTTTTTCCGTACCCTAATCACACTGAAAATGGCTGCCATTGAAAGAATACATTTATACTGTGGGGTGGGAATGAGCCATGATTGGATAAAGTCATGATGACAGTGTCCAATCATGACTCTGACAGTGCTTTGTACCCTGATTGGCTGAAGCTTTCACTGCTTCAGCCAATCAGGGCTTGCAATGCACTGTTCAGTGCCACATTGCATTGTGGTCGGTTCGGGTAGCCGAATGTCTGAACAATGAAAGTTTGGGCAAAACTTATGCTTGGGCCAAACCGTTCACCCATCCCTAGTATAGCAGCAGTTTGGTCATTGATGGCTTTTTATTCCATGTCATTACTATCTTTAGAGACATTTCTATCAGTGGATAAACTATATAAATTTTCTTTTAATAGGAATATGATTGGGAGTTTGACTCTCTTGACTCTCACCATGAAGCAAAATGGGGCATTTTTGATGCTTTGGAAACTAAAACAAAATATAGAATCTAAGTAAAGACAAACATTTTTTTTAGTTTTGGATAAAGTGGGAAGGAAACAAGAAGCCTTCCAAGTTGTTAGTTCTCCTATATTAGTTATTTGTTTACACGGTTATATAGTTAGGTTAAAAAAGGACACATGGGGGGTAATTTACTACAGAGCCAATATGCAATCCCACAGTCCATAAAAATAGCGCCCAATTAAAGCCAATTAACCACTTGCTTACTGGGCACTTAAACCCCCCTCAGTCCCAGACCAATTTTCAGCTTTCAGCGCTGATGCACTTTGAGTGACAATTACGCGGTCATACAACACTGTACCCAAATGAAATTTTTATCATTTTTTTCCCACAAATAGAGCTTTCTTTTGGTGGTATTTAGTTACAGCTCGGAGTTTTATTTTTTGCTACACAAACAAAAAAAGATGCAAAAAAAAAAAAAAAAAAATCATGTTTTAATAGTTTGTTATAAAATTTTTCAAACGGGTCATTTTTCTCCTTCATTGAAGTGCGCTGATTAGGCGGCACTGATAGGCTGCATTGGTGGGCACTGATGGGCTGCATTGGTGGGCACTGATGGGCTGCATTGGTGGGCACTGATAGGCTGCACTGGTGGGCACTGATAGGCATAGTTAAGGCGGCACTAATAGGCACAGATAAGGCGGCACCGATGGGCACAGATAAGGCGGCACTGATGGGCAAAGATGGGCACAGATAAGATGGCACGGATGGGTGGCACGGATAAGTGGCACGGATGGGTGGCACGGATGGGCACTGATAGGTACCACAGATAGATGGGACTGATGGGCACTGATAGGTGGCACTGATAGGTGGCTCTGATAGGTGGCACTGCTGGGCACTGATGGGCGGCACTGCTGGGCACTGATGGGCGGCACTGCTGGGCACTGATGGGCGGCACTGGGGTGCAGCACCTTTGAGGCAGATTTTGGGTGGCACTGTGGGTGGCACTGTGGGCACTGCTGGGTGGCACTGTGGGCACTGCTGGGTGGCACTGTGGGCACTATGGGCACTGCTGGGTGGCACTGACAGGGGGGCACTTACTTTATTTCAGGATGGCACTGCGGGTGGCAGGTGGGCACTGGCAGGGGGCAGGTGTCCATTTGAATTGCTGGCCGTGATCGGGACTGATGTCCCGAACACGGCCGCCGGCGATCGGCTTTTTTTTTTTCTCCTCGCGCTGTCAGCGCGAGGAGGAATACTAGCCGATTACCGGCTCCGTTTTATCACATGATCAGCTGTCATTGGCTGACAGCTGATCACGTGATAAGGGGTCGGGATCGACCCCTTACACGGATCGGTGATCAGGCGAGTCTCACGGACTCGCTGATCACAGAGCGCGCCGCGCGCGCCCCTCAGGGGGCGCGCAGGCCGCTCGTAACCGGGACCACGTCAATAGACGTAGTCCCGGAAATGTGGGTCCGCGCTGTTGCCGTCATTTTGCAATAGCGCGGATCCCAAGTGGGACTTCAACTCTCAGAAACTGGGCAGACATGCAAATGGGAAGTGTGCTATGGCTGGCGAACAGTCTTGTCAGATCACATATGCGTTTGAAGTCAATGGGGCTAAAACCTGCAAAATGCAAAGTCCTCACCGAAGGCTTATATACAAGTTATTTGACATAAAAAGTATGTGGGGACCCGGGTACTGCCCCAGGGGACATGTATCGATTTTTTTTTAAACAACCATTTTTTTAGGAACAGTGATTTTAATAATGTTTAAAGTGAAACAATAAAAATGAAAAATGTATTTAAATATCATGCATGTGGAGTCCCCTTAGTCTGCCTGTAAAGTGGCACATATGGCCGATGTGTATAACAGTGACCTAGCAAAATTACATTTCTATATGAAAACATGTTATTTAAAATGCTGTAATGTATTGCTGGGTCCTAGCAATATAGATGAAAAATTTACTCAAGAAGTAAAATGAGACATGTGGGGCCAAAAGACCCTACCCATGTTGAGGGTATGTGGCCTGGTATTGTTCAGGAGGGGGGGCACTCGCTCGTCCCCCCATTTTCCTGACCTCCAGGCTGCATGCTCAGATAAGGGTCTGGTATGGATTTTGGGGAGGCCAACGTCTTATTTTTTTTTTCATTGTGGTCTTTTTTTTCTTGATTTTTGAATAGCCAGATATTTGGAATTCCACAATAAAATATTAATGAATGATTACATTGCATGCATTTGAAGAGTTAAAATTATGGAATACACCAAACTAATGTGCAATAGCTAATTATGCTGCTGAGTACAATGCATGTTTTCAGGAGGTGATACCATCGGCGGGATTCAGACCCATGTCTTGATCTTGCCTCTTTGAAGGTAGCAGGTCATGCCACTTTACTACAGAGCTGAGCACAATCATACATAGAAGATACAATTACTAATGTTTGATTATTTTCATTCCATATAATAATGTTTTGCATTTGAGGCATTAATATTATGGTACCAACCATGCTCATGTGGCATTTGCTATTAGGCACTTGCATATTGTCAGCATATGCTGTTGATTAAAATGTAAGCTTTGCTTTTCTATTTTCACAGTATATAGCTGGTTGCTAAGCAAGGGGCTAAGCAAGGGGCCAGAAAGCCGGCTGCCATGTCCTTAACAACCGATGAGTCCTCAGCTGTCAGCAGGGTGAATGTAAAAAAACAAAAAAAATGCCAAAAAAAAAAAGTGTAAAAAACAGCATAGGGTCCATATCAGGCTCTTTGGATCTAGTATGGATCCGGGTGGTCTGGTATAGATTTTAAGGGGAGCTCCACACCAAAAAAATAAATAAATAGCATGGGGGTCCCACTCAAAATCCATACCAGACCCTTATCGGAGCATGCAGCCTGGAGGTCAGGAGCGAGCACCCCCACCCCCCTCTTGAACTGTAGTAGGCTACATGTCCTCAACATGGGGAGGGTGCTTTGGGGTCCCCCAAAGCACATTGTCCCCATGTTGATGGGGACAAGGGCCTCTTTTCGACAACCCTGGCCATTGGTTGTCAGGGTCTGCAGGTGGGGGGCCATCTCTCCTGCCCCCGCCCTCTTCTGCCGCTGCTGTGTTCTTCTGCACTGCTTCTTATCCACTAATAAAATTAAAAAGCCGCTCTTTTTCTGTGGCTGTCTTCCTCCGCTGTGTTGTCCCCCTCTGTGTGACGTCCTTTTACATAGCCATGGGGCGTGGCCATCCGATGACGTCACCAGGAGATATGTAAGACGCCTCACACAGCAGAGGATAACACAACATAGGAAGACAGCCACAGAAGAAGAGCATCTTTTTTTTATTAGTGGGTAACCAGCAGCGTGGAAGAACACAGCAGCTGGAAAAGATGGCAGCAGCAGGAGATCGGCTTGGGGAGAGACAGCGGCAGGAGGAGACAGTGGCAGGAGAGACAACGGCAGGAGTGACGGCTCGGGGAGAAGTTACTGGATGGAGAAAACAGTGGCAGGAGAAGGTGGCTCGGAGCTATTTTACAATAAAGGATTTGTCAAAAAACGGGTATTGTACATTTTTGGGTGAATGGGTAGGGGTACAATGTACCTGATACCCATTCATAAAGGCCCCAACAACCCCAACAACCACCAGCTAGGGTTGTCGAGAAGAGGCCCTTGTCCCCATCAACATGGGGACAGGGTGTTTTGGAGGGGACCCCAAAGCACCCTCCTCATGTTGAAGGCATATGGCCTGGTATGGTCCAGGGGGGGGGGGGGCGTTCGCTCGTGTCCCCCTCTATCCTGACCTCCAGGCTGCATGCTCAGATAAGGGCCTGGTATGGATTTTTTTTGGGGGGGGGGCATGCCAATTTTTGTTTTAAATTTGGCATGAAGTTCCCCTTAAAATCCCACACTAATTATTTTTAAACAACAGTTTTTGGGTTTTTTTATTTCTTAATTTGGTGCTTTCAGAGAATTCACATTTAGTTGACATATTTCATGGCTTACCTAGTCTACAAAATAATTAGTAGGGCCCTAAATTTCACCTTTGGAGCAGTGTTTTTTTTTTAGGGTTATTTTGGGGCTTTTCTTCCCCCTCCCCCTTTATACTTCCTACTCAAGGATTTGCACAACCAAATACTTTTGTATGCAACTAGATAAAATATAGATTTGAAGGGGTATAACATGTATTTCGAGTCTGCAAAGGTCAAAGTAAAAAAACACACAACTTTTTATTTCAACCTTAGTATACACTAGTTACATTAATGTACTTGGGCAAAACAAAAACAAAAATGGAAATGATGCTGCAGGATTTGACAATAGATAGAAGTACATTGTTCTAAAGAGATTACAATCTACAAGGGTAAGTAAGACACTAAAAATTATACACATTAACCACTTCCAGACCACCACACACGATATATGTCCTTACTTTGATGGGGGATATCGTTGTTATAGCAGCAGCTATCTGCCATAACCCCAGTATCTTCTTGTTCACTCAGCGGTCTGGTTTCCGATAACAGTGGTCTCTGTGGCGGATTCACTGCAAGATCACTTTTATCGGTGGCGGGAGAGGGCCCCCCCCTCCGCTGCTTACCGGATCCATCACAGCGGCGGAGGTAATCGGATCTTCACCCTGGCTGGGCATGGATATGGGTGAGGGGAAGATGGCCTCCACCCATCTCCATAACAATGTGTTACTAACTGTAGGGGGCTGAGCTTTAATTTAGTGAACACTGATCTGATTAGTGTCACTAGTTGCTAGGCAGAACGGGGAAATGCTGTTTACAACGGCATTTCCTCATTCAGCCGCCCCGGGAGATGATCACGGGTATGCCCGCGGCGATCGAGTCCACAGGACCCGTGACCAGACTTACGGGGCTCAGGGAGGAGGTAGGACTCAATTGGTCACATCTGTTCATTAGGATTACACACTCTTTACAAATGAAAAAATGCCCCAACATTGATATCTGGGCAGGGCAAAGCTCAAAATAACACATGTCCAAGGCTCTGGACATAATCAGTGATCCCAAAAATCTCCAAATCAAACTTGTATGTTGTTGGGCATGTGGAGGGTCCAAAACAGGAAATTACAACTTTGTGAGGGGTGCTTCAGACAAATTGGTGACATTCATATCTGGCCCAAAAAATCCCAGTTATAGATTTGGTGAAAACCCACACTTTTATTGTGTGAAACCCATCAAAAATGTTAGCACTGGTGAAAAGAAAGCTTAACACCACAACATATAACCTCTACCCAGGTAGCAGGATTGGACAACGAACCCAAAAACTCAGCACTGCAAGGCAAAAGTGCTAGGTTGTGAGCCACCATGCTGTTCCATATGTTAAGCCTGCATCTCTGTGGTGTCAAACTGTCTTAAGTCCCAGGGGTAAAAGAAATTAATCAATGCAGATGTACTGTGGAAGGCCAGAGACTCATCAACAGATGTCATCTGTTTTGAAGGCTGGGTATGGCTGATTACTGTCAGCGTGCTGTTTACTAACCACATAGCTGTTTATATTGTGCGTGTTAAAAACCGATTCCAGCCCGTTTTTGAACAATCCACTAGAATCCAGCTAGAATCAGAACCAGCTCTAGTGGAAACCTTTTCCACAATTTCAGTGCTCTTACAGTAAGATCCCTCTCCATATGTAGAGGTTATTCTGACTAATATTTTGGAGTCTGATCTTTCTGCTAGCCCTGATAATTTTCCTGTCTATGCTGCTATGAATTGTGTTCCAGCCTCATCTTCTATGATCTTTGACCAAAACACCATTCTCTTCTTTGTATGTTCCTATGCTTAATCATAACTCATGTTCCGGCCTTGTCTCTCTAGATCCTCAATCTCAAGCACCTCTTTCTGGCAGCCATGGGACTGTTAGTATGGTTCTAATAAAATGATTTTTCACTCCAACGCTCATCAAAATTGCAAAAAGGCCCACTAGTCACTTGCTTCTGTGACACATAGAACAGAGGGATATAGATGTCCTAGAATGAACAACATGTGGTGGAATATGGTATTTTTGGCTCATGAAGTGAATTAGGAAATTGAATAATTTGCATTAAACCTAATGAAATGTTGTATGCTTCCCTACATAGAAGGTTTTTGCAAATATTCTACTGCAAAGCACCAACTAACAAGTGCCATAATTGTGTTTCCTCATGGCGTTTTTTTTTTCTCACTTTGGTGCACAAAATACAGTAAAACATAGCAATAAAACTCCTTGAATATCACTGGTCCCCATGGCTTTAATGTGGTTGTAAACCCTCCTCCACAACTTTGTCCCATGTAAATCTGCATAAAAAACCCTAATGAACACTGCTTGTAGATATCTCCTTACTTGCTTAGTATTGTTGTAATCCTTGTTGTTCTGTAGAATGAAGTCACTGAGCATGCCCAGATCTCCCCTGATTTACGGCACACTCTCTATGTGCTTATCTATCTGTTATCAGGACTTCCTACGGCACACCTCTGAACTCTGCTAATCACTCAGAGCTTCCTCCTACACACCATGTGACCATGTGACCTCACATACAGTCTAAACTTGGCCATTACTGCAGTCTTATCAGCTGAAGCTGATAAGTCTGACAAAGGCAAACATTAGACACCAGCACAAGTAAATACTATGAAAGAAACAAGTAAGCTATAAACAGGGAAGCAGAGTTGCCATAGAAACGTTGGATTGAGAAGGAGGCTTGGTTAACAGTACAGGAAGTGCTCAATTTAAGGGTGGAAATGCACTCCACTGTGGACTCAGAAAACAATACTTAAGATGGAGCTGCCTAACCCCTGGAAACAAGTTTTTTAAAGTTTCTTTAAACAGTAAATAATATGCGATTTGGGCTGGATTACAGTGGCTATAGTCTGATAATTACTTATTATAATGGACTAAATGAAAAGAAGCATCAGAGTGGGAGAGTTTACTTCCTCTTTAACACCCTGATTGCTTACTGAACATTTGATACCATAAGTAGTCCTTTGTTACCGATCTGTTGTTTGTTACCTTTATCTATTGTTAGTCCACTTGGTAATATACTGTAAAATCGTACCAGCACACCATCTCCCACTCTTTTCCTCTCTTTTCCTTTCCCCCCTATCCTCTATATCTTTTTCTCTATTAGCCTCGTATGCAGTTTTCTGGTAAGTACTATACGTTTAACTTGGTCCGACAGGCTTCATATTTTCTGTTTGAAATTTAACTTTAATAAAAATCTACCGAAACTATTACTTCTTGAATATCTTGAATGCGGCATACAATTCTGGACACCAATCTTCAGGAAGGATGTGTTAGAAATGGACAGAGTCCAGAGAATGGTGATGAAGCTAATAAGGGGACTGAAGTACTTCAGTTACAAGGAACGATGACCATCATTAAACGTGTTCTCCCTAGAGAAGAGGAGCCAGAGAGGAGATATGATAGTGATATAAAAATATCTCAATGGTGATTCTAGCATAGTGCGGAAAGTATTCAATTGCAGGGTGATTAAGAAGACATAGTGACTAATGAAATTGAAGGAGAAGCATATCAGCCTTAAACTGCATAGGGGGTTCTTTACTGTTAGAACGGTAAGGATGTGAAACTCCCTTCCACAAGCAGTGGTGTCAGCGGGAAGTGTTGATATGGGAAATGGGATTTATACACTCATACACACACCTACATGGGTTGAATTAGATGGACTGGTGTCTTTATTCTACTTTACCAACTATGAAACCATGAAACATTTACATTTTGGAAGACATCAAATGGGAAAACCAATCTTATTTTCTTTCAATCTTTATCTAACTGGATTGTTACAGAAAATCAAAAATGCCTATGTTTAAAAAGAACGAGAGGTGCATTTGTAAACAGATTAGGCATTTGTATCATCTAGATTTAGATAATACTCACATAATAGATACAACCAACAGGACCCTTTTAACTGGATCTTTATGTTCTGCCCAAGACTTTGATATCACTTTCATGATGCATGATCGGTTCTATCAATGCACCCTTGATTAATACTCCTACTGCAGTATCTACAATGTCTATTGCCTCCAGTAGTATGAAAAAGCTTACTATATCATTTATTAAAACAGAAATAAGGAAAGAACAGAGATTTCTTTCAAAAAAGGGTAAGCATAAAAGTCTTACATAAAAGGTATGAGTATCTGGAAAGAGGTATGCAAAAACAAAGTAGTAAGGGGTAAAATTGAAATAAACAACTGAGATGGGGGGGGATGGGGGGGCTCATCTCCCCTCAAAATGGTCTGCCGGGGAAAAAAAGAGTCTCCATCCCTCCAATGTTGTTAGGGACCATTCAGTATGCTGAAAAGATGACATGCCAAATGTGATCCAGAGAACCAATAGTTATCTTACTGAATACTGTATAGAACAAGCTACATCTATCGCAACTTGAAATAGCACTAAAGACTTGACGAGGGTCTATCATGTAAAAATTTGATGGAACTGAATGATAGTGTCTGCTGTTGTGGCTCTAGCCTCTCTCATTGAAAAGGAGATATCATTTTTGTAAATCCCAAATTGAAAGAGTTGCTGAGAGTTCCAAAATATAGGAATCAGGGCCTTTGCCGCATTTAGCGCATATCTTCCAGTAGATGGAAATGGGGTCTTTACAGGGAGGGTCTGGAAGTGAAGAAGAAGTACATTTATTTTAATTATCGCTTTCCTACCAAACCATGAAAATGGTCTGCTATCCCATACCTTAAAATGTCTAGCAATTTTGGAGGTAAATGTTTGGTAAAGGTACTATGGGCTGTGACAAAAAAAAGCAAGTTGTTGATCTTGTATTGCCTGTTACCTATTTTGATTCAATGAAAATAATTTTCTTGAATAATAATAAAGAGCTTAAGTGTTAAAGAGGAAGTAAACTCTCCCACTCGGATCCTTCTTTTCATTTAGTCCATTATAATAAGTAATTATCAAACTATAGCCACTGTAATCCAGCCCAAATCGCATATTACTTACTGTTTAAAGAAACTTTAAAAAACTTGTTTCCAGGGGTTAGGCAGCACCATCTTAGATATTGTTTTCTGAGTCCACAGTGGAGTGTATTTCCGCCCTTACATTGAGCACTTCCTGTACTGTTAACCAAGCCTCCTTCTCAATCCAACGTTTCTATGGCAACCCTGCTTCCCTGTTCATAGCTGACTTGTTTATTTCATAGTATTTACTTTTGCTAATTACCTAGTGTTTGCATGTATGAGTCCTATCAGCTTCAGCTGATAAGACTACAGTACTGCTGTCCCATTCCCTGCTTTACACTGTATGTGAGGTCACATGATGTGTAGAAGGAAGCTCTGAGTGATCAGCCTATTGGGAGTTCAGTGTTGTGTGCCGTAGGGAGTCCTGATAACAGATAGATAAGACATAGAGAGTGTGCTGTAAATCAGGGGAGATCTGGGCATGCTCAGTGACGTCATTCTAAAGAACAAAAAGGATTACAACAATACTAAGCAAGTAAGAAGATATCTACAAGCAGTGTTCATTAGGGTTTTTTATGCTGATTCACATGGGACAAAGTTGTAGGTGAGGGTTTACAACCACTTTAAAAAGGAGTGGGATGTGTGGGCATCTCTGTCTGGTGCTATCATATAGTGTATGCTGTATATATTATGTCTTTTGCAGTGGGGCATTGATATAGGGAAATTACCTTTGCCAACATATTTTATTTAATGCCAATTCTTATCAAAGACCTTCACCGTTTTCCATGGACATGAGAACCCCTAAAGGTTACATAGTTACACAGTTAGTCTAGTTAATAAAGACAGAAGTCCATCTAGTTCAGCAGATAAAAGGTAAAAAAAAAAATCATAATCCTATATACACAATCCTATATACACAATTTTTTACCCGCAGTTGATGCAGAGGGAGGCAAAAAAAAAACCCTAGGAACTTTAAAAAAAGCAGCCACAACAAGAAACGGTGAATGGGACTCCTATGGAAAAGAGTGATGGACCACTAATGATACTTGAAACAATCTCTAATGATGCCAATAGGATTAAAAACAAAGGAAAGTTTATCAACTGTGTAAGTACCTTTAACAAGCTGTGGGCTATAGTCCAACTCCGTGTGACAGTGTTGCAGTGCTCAGGCTGTATGTCTCATGTTCAGTGAGCAGGACCCAATATGGGATGGTGGATTCCAGGCCAGATGGATGGAGTCAACCATCAGGCTGAGGGCCGCCATGGTGTGCAGTGACTTAGCCGCCGGGAGAGGAAGAGCTGACCAGCAGCTGATGGACAACAGGAAGAAGCATCTGAGCATGACGTCATACACTCAGTAGAATGCTAATCCCAAGCAAGGCTTGATACACAGGGGTGCCGACGGAGCGCAAGATGGGGGAGAGAGTGCAAGAGTGGTGGCTGTCATCCCGACACATTTCAGGGCCTGGCTCTTTGTCAAGTCATGTGACTGAGACAGCCAATGGACTTTAAATAGGAGCTGGCTGTGGGAGGTATTGTGATCTTAAAGGAGAAATGGCTAATTTTTAATCACCACACCATAGTCTCCATAATACATGGTGTATAAGTGTATACAGATAGTATTAACATTTGAGTTGTATTAAAAATAATATAGATAAGGGGACAAGGAAAGAAGAACAGGGGGAAAGGGTAACCCACAATACAATTGATAATTCGGCTAAGGAGTATAAACCATGATAAATAAAAACACCATTAAAAAGGCCATACGGGATTCTATAAGGTCATGGCATGACATAGTTTAAATTGCAGATGATGTAAAGATGGGATCAGTTAGTCCAGTTGCATATATGTCTAAACATATTACCGAAAAACAGAGGTGGATGATCCAGGTAAACCTAAATGAAGGGATATTAAATAATCATAGGAATGGTATTGAAATCATAATTTCAAAAAACAAAAATATAACACATCAACAAAAGTACCCCTCCAGATGAAAGAGTCCCAGTGGGTGGTACCAGTCAAATTCCTAAGGATGTGTCAAAGAGGATATGCACGATGCTATAGCATCTGCAGGTGGAGGAGCACAAGATCTCTAACATCCATCAGCTTTGTGATGTCGTCATGGAGGAGTGGAAGAGATCTCCAGTGGCAACCTGTGCAGCTCTGTTGAACTCCATGTCCAAGAGAGTTAAGGCAGTGCTGGAAAATAATGGTGGCCACACAAAATATTGACACTTTGAGCCCAATTTGGTCATGTTTATTTAGGAGTGTACTCAATTTTTTTGCTAGATATTAATGGCTGTGTGTTGAGTTATTTTGAGGGGACAGCAAATTTACACTGTTATGCTGTACACTCACTACTTTACATTGTAGCAAAGTGTAATTTCTTCAGTGTTGTCACATAAAAAGATATAATAAAATATTTACAAACATGTGAAGGGTGTACTCACTTTTGTGAGATACTGTACATGCATGTGTGCCCCTATCTGCCCACATGCATGTACATATATATGTGGAAGGATGAAAGAGAACTGTAACCATTGGATGGGAGAACAGCAAGGGATGATAATGACTGATGGGTGCTATATGGGAGGAGGCCATATGCAAGGAGGAACAATAAACCTAGGTAATGGTATGCACCTCCAAACCCTCATTTGGCCCATTGGGTGAAAAAATTGCCAATTTATAAATCCAGAATGATTACCGCTTACACAGCAAGGAGAACCTCTTATTAGCAGTCAGGGATCATGCTGGAATAACCTCTATGCCTGCCACCCTTAGACACCGGATGTTTTTGGCACGGTAGATTTTAAAGTGGCAGAAGGTTACAAGGGCATTGGATGACATACTCAGATAATCAGGTTATGAACTGTCTGATGTCATAAGTATTACCGGCTCTATCTGTGAAGGAGGGCTGACCATGCTAAATGAACTGACTAGTCAGACACCCTCTTTTCCCTCTTTTCCTGCACTGAAATATTCCAGTTCTGTTATCAAAGTATAAATGTATGTCCATCGTTCTCTCTACTCAGGAGCTTTTTAATTTGCTGGGGGGGGGGGGGCGACAATGTTTTTGGTGGTATGGGTTCTTTTGAAGGTCATCTGTGGGGCTGGTGGTAAAATGGGCCCTAATTTTGAATCCATCTGCAGAATATGCCAATGTCTTTTGATAATAATTGTGATGGATCTATACTTGTTGTTATATTCTGTTACAAACCTAATGGTGTTACTGTTGTGTCTCTCACCTTTTTAGATGGTGACGGGGCTTCTGGGAATTTTTTATATGCTGTCTGGATTAATTTCACCTTATGTCTCGTATTTATCACAATTGGTACAGTTCTTGCGTAGTCTTTGCAACTGTCTGCTCAGGATGATTTTTACCCAGAAGGGGTGGTGGCAGCTTGTGTAATGAAGGTACAAAGGTACGGTACTAATGGGCTTGACATAGTTTTTTGTGCAGATGGACCTGTCCTCATGATAAAGATTCCAAATCTAGAAACACCAGACTTAGGCCGCGTACACATGGGCGGATTGTCTGCCCAACTAAGTTCGTCAGACAATCCGACAGACAGTCCGTTCAACTTTTGAATGAACGGACTTGACCACACACGATGAACAGACAGTCCGCTGAAAGCTTGCGCGATGACGTGTACAGCACGTATGACGGGACTAGAAATACGACGTCCAATACACTGCAATGCAACCTTCGGCGTGTAAATCCTTTCTGAGCATGCGCCAAACTTAGTCCGTCCAACTTGCCTACACACGAGCGGACTGTCCGCTGAAACCAAGTTTGGACGGACAAAATTACGGAAATTCCAAAAGACTAAGTCCGTCAGACTGTCCGCTGAAAAAGTCCGCTGAAGCCCACACACGAGCGGATTGTCCGCTGAAACACGTTTCAGCGGACTAAGTTGGGCAGACAATCCGCCCGTGTGTACGCGGCCTTAAGGGATCTATCACATATCTGAAACATAACCCTAGGGCATTGTTAATGCAATATGACACGAAAGCCTAAACATGTCCGGACCCCTGCTCCAAATAATCAGGATGTCATCAATCTATCGCCCCAAAAACACTATAAGGGGTTATTTACTAAAGGAAAATCCACTTTGCACTGCAAGTGCACTGAAAGCGCACTTGGAAGTAAAGTCACTGTAGATCCGAGGGGGACATGTAAGGAAAATAAAAAACAGCATTTTAGCTTGCACATGATTGGATGATAAAATCAGCAGAGCTTCCACTCATTTCAGATCTACCCCTTAGATTTAGAGCGACTGCACTTTCAAGTGCACTTTCAAGTGCACTTTCAAGTGGATTTGCCTTTCGTAAATAACCCCCAATGTGTCTAGCATAGGAATTTTGATCCCAAATGGATCTCTACTCCCAATACCCCATCATAATGTTGGCATATGAGGGACCGAAATTCACGTCTATGGCTAAAATTTCCAACAAAACATGGTCCAATTTGGTCCAGCAGGGGATGTTAATGGCTTTAATGATGTTGTCCCTCATCTCCCTTCCTGACATAAAGTCCACTTGATATAGGCTAATTGGTTTGTTCAAGTGTGGTAAGAGGCAAGTGGCTAGTATTTTGGTAACAATTTTGAAATCAACATTTAATAGTGAAATAAACTGAGATAACAGGCACACAACTGTGGGTCTTTATCAGTTTTAGGTATGACTGTGATTTGATCCTCTAGAAAGGAGTCGGGGATATCCTATGATGTAGTCAAGGTGTTGAACATTCTGAGAAAAGAAGTGGTCAATAGGTTTAAAAAAGCTTAGAGAATGTGGTGAAATTTGATTTTGCAAAGAATATCCACTTACATGCAAGAAAATGCAAATCATTTTTTGCTTGCACATGATTAAATTAGGTCAGCAAAGCTTCACTTCCTCCACTAAACTCTGGAGTAAATTCCCTTGCAAAAAAACATTTTTTTTATTTGCCTTTAGTAAATAAACCCCATAAAGTGTAGTTAGAAACATAGAATTAAGTTTTGCAGTGGGCTTCTCTGCTTGTCCCACAGGACATTAAAGGTTTTCAGCCACCCATAAACAAACATGCCTTTTCCAAGCCTGTTTGACTGATAGCTCTTCAGCATGGTTCACCTTCAGCTCCTACAACCCTTACTAAGTCCAATACAGAATGCCTTAGATAGATTTATGCAGGCAATAAAAGCAAATTGTTGCTTGAAAAGCCTCACTTTTCTAATAACAATTTAATCAAAATAGACATATCAGTGTATAAACTGAGAAACAGAGAGCTTACAATACGCTTATCACTATCTCTTAATGCAAGTGTTGATAAACATGTACGGAGTAAAATTAGAATACTTTACCTTTATGTAGCACCTACCCCAACTTTCCAGAAATCTAATGGTAACTACCGAGGATAGTGAAGGCTGACACATTCTCAGGCAGGCCCGGACTGGCCAAAGGGCTCACCGGGCATTTGCCCGGTGGGCCGGGCCCGCCGGGATCAACCTCGGGGCCACAGTCCGATACCTGGTGATGACCGGGCCGCACAGCGGTAGGTAAGCGCTGACCACGGCCTGGAGAGGGTTAACACAGGCCGCGGTCACCTCTCACTGCGTGGCTGTGCCTGTGTCTCCTCTCCAGGCTCTCCGACCCTGCCGACAATGTAATCTATCAGCAGAGCAGGGGCGGGAGGAGCCAGAGACACTGAAGAGCATGAGTGCAGGGATCCGTGGTTGCTAGGCAGCAGGTTGGATCCAATCAAAACAGTGATAGCTGTCCACGCACGCGCGCTGATGCCGGTGGTAGCTAGGCAACGGGGACGCTGCCAGGGCTGGGGCCGCTGATGTCATGGGAACGTATGATGTCTGGAGACCCCGCCCACCCAGGCAGATTACGTGAGAAGTGTAAGTGCATAGAGAGAAGTGAAGCCATCAGATCGGGAGACAAGGAAATGAGACACAGAAGGAAAACAGGTAAACAAGAAAAGGAGTAATGAAGGACAGAGGAAAGTGTAAATAGATAAAAATAAATGGTGGCAAAAAGGAGATAAGAAAGGGGGAAGAAGAGGGGAAGGAAGGAAGAAGAACAGATAGAAAAAAAGTTGGGATATATAAAGAGAAAGAGGAAAAACAAGGAAAAAAGAAACAGAAAAAGGAGACAAGGGAGAGGAAAATGAGAGAAAAATACGAGTGAAAAATAAAAAAGGATAAAGATGATAGAGAAATGAAAATAGGAAAAAAGGCAGAAATGAGTGGGAAAGGGAGACAATTTAAGAGGATAAGGTGCAACTGAGAAAAATGTATGAAAATAAACTTTAAAAAAAACCTAAGTAATAAAAAATAAATAAATACAGTGTGAAAAAAAATAATAAAACATAAATATAAAAATAAATATAAATAATAATAAAAGAAAAGGAAAAAAAGGGGAAATAAAAAATAATAATAATGGATAAAAATGAAAGAACACGAAGAGTAAGAAACCGGAATAAGGAAAGAAGAAAAATGGAAAATGGGAAAACCTAAAATATTATAGGTGAAAAAAGAAGAGAACACAGCCTTGGTGCAGAAAGACCTAATCAATGGTAATACAGGTTCAAAAAAGTGGGAGTATTTTAATACCAACAAGCAGGTAATACCCCGTTTGTTAATATAATCCTGATCTACAGCTCCTCCTGCCCCCTACTCTGCTTATAGGATGACATCGTTGGAGGGGTGGGAGAGACGGTAGAGGACACACAGGCTGAATCCTGCCTCTGCCCTGCCAAAGGTAGGACTGTGCAGGGGAGGCAGAGTGTAAAAGAGGCCACTGTGATTACAGAGAAAAATGAGGGGGCATGACTGCAAGGGGCACTGTAATGGAAGGCTGTGATTGATAGGGGCACTGTGATGAAAAGGGAACTGCACTGTAAAGGGGGACTGTAATCATTACAGTTTAAATTACAGTGCAGTCCCCTTTATATTACAGTGCCCCCATTACATTATAGTGCAGAGGACTGACTCCGTGAGTATCCCATCACCAACTGCCCTCTCGAACGGGTGGTTGCTGGAAAATTGGCTGCTCAGTCTAAATTGCCCGGGCCTATTTTTTGTCCCAGTCCGGGCCTGTTCTCAGGGTACAGGTTTTTGGGAATGGTGGGGTATGAACCAGAAAAAACATTGGGCGCCAGTCACTTTTATGCATGAACAAAAGAGAAGTTTAGTCCTCAGAACAGGAAACAATGGGAGAGAGGGAAATAGGGTACAGGACACCCTTAGAAGCAATCAGCAACAGGCAGATTGGCAGAATCCTTAGACAAAAATAGGTGAGATAAGGCAGACAGCAGCACAGGAATAAGAGCCTTTAAGCTGAACCAGCACATCTGTACTTTTTAGGCCAAGCTGTCTCCTCTAGTAACTGAACTTTACTCACTACTTCATGCACTGATTCCCTAGGATGAGTTCTCTCTGAAGTCCTCCCAGTCAGTTCATAGCCTCCAGCTCATGAAAAGTCCCCTCTGGTGCTTCCTTAGAGCTCCATCCCTCTAGAATCATTTACGGATCTTTGGCAGGCTTTCCTCTGCATAAACTTGAACACCCGGATAAGCCTTGGTTAGGCCTAGCAGCCGGCAGCTACCTGGATAGGCCCTAGGCTTCAAGCCTAGCAGCCAGGAACTCTACATACACCATCCACCCAGGCTGTAGCCCTGGGCGGGAACACTCTGCCTGATCACCTGCATTCAATCATTATCATCTTTTCCCAGCATGCTTAGCCACAAATATGATTGGCTGAGAAAAGTATGTTTCTCATAACCTGAACTTCACTGTAACTCATCACTCTAATGTCAAAGGCCACAGCACCACCTACTGACAGAAGGGAGAAGCTACAACTTAGAATGGAATTAACAGAAGCCATGTAATCACTAAATACTACACATTAGCCAGGCTGAATACCACCCAGCATAACTACATTTACCTGCAGCACTGTTTTAGGGACAAGGAGGTCCCAGAGGGTCTTCAGGTAAGTGAGATAACTGATTTCATGAGAGAGAGGGTCTGTTGCTCTATCTCATAAAGTGCATATAAATGCCTTCTAATTCATAAACAAATACATAAATAATTCACACATAAATTAAAATGTCAAATGTCAAATTGATATATGTATACATAAAACAATAATCCCATGATTCATATAGTCCATATAGCAATGTACATAGAGAAAAAACTGTTCCAATATAAGTGACAAAATTATTTATATATGCAAAGATAAGGACACTTCCTAAAAAGCCTGTGCTTCTGGTGATCACCCAATTGTGCTCCACCAAAAAAATATTGCCTCTTACCAGATACTGAGACCTCTTTACAAGGTTTAACTTCACCTTCACTTGTAATGCCCTGTACACACGTACCCGTCGGAATAAACTCTGAAGGTTTTTCCGATGGAGTTCGGACGGAATTCCGCTGAAACTGTCTTGCATACACATGATCACACCAAAGTCCAACCATCAAGAATGCGGTGACGTACAACATGTAAGACGGAACTAGAAAAATTAAGTTCAATAGCCAGTAGCCAATATCCTCCGTCTCGTACTTGCTTCAGAGCATGCATTGTTTTTGGTCCGTCGGAACAGCATACAGACGAGCGGTTTTCCCAATAGGAATTGGTTCCGTTGGAAATATTTAGAACATGTTCTATTTCTAGGTCTGTCAGAATTTTCGATGTAAAAAGTCTGATGGGGCATACACACGATCAAAATATATGATGAAAACTCCCATCTGACTTTTCTGTGGGACATTCCGCTCATGTGTACGTGGCATAAGAATTCCCAACAGCTGTACACACTCTCAATGTGTGGTTTACAGTCCACCATCAACAACAAGGCTAGGGCAATATACTCGCAGACACAAATGAGACCAAAAATTACCTGGCAATTGCGTGGTCGTGCAATGCTGTACCCAAATATTTTTTTTTTTTTACCCAAATTTTTTTATGTACTAATTGATCACCTCCGCAGTTTTTATTTTTTGCGCTATAAACAAAAAAAAGACGATAATTTTGAAAAAAAAACAATATTTTTCTGCTATAAAACATAGCCAATAACAAAAATTGAAAAAATCTAATTTCTTCATCAATTTTGGCTAATATGTATTCTGCTACATATTTTTGGTCCAAAAATATCCCAATAAGCATATATTGGTTGGTGTGCACAAAAGTTGTGTCTACAAACTATGGGATATATTTATGGAATTTTTATTTATTTAATTTTAATTTAATTTACTAGTAATAGCAGCAATCATTGACTTATAGGGGGACTGCAACATTGCGGCACACAAATCAGACACTAAGTGACACTTTTGATACTTTTTTGGGGACCAATAACACCAATACAGTGATCAGTGCAAAAAAATATGCACCGTCACTGTAGTAATGACACTGGCAGGGAAAGGGTTAACACCAGGGGCGATCAAAGGGTTAAATGTGTCTCTAGGGGGTGCTTGTTAACTGTGGGGGGCTGCTTTAACTGTGGGAAGACAGAGCTCTGTGTACCTGCTTAGCAAAAACATGGGCTCTTGGAAGTGAAAAATCCCCTATCTGTACGTGATTCTGCGCACAAGAGCTGCTGCCCCACAATATATGTACATGGGGCGGTCGGCAAGAGGTTAAAATACCAGTTTTATTTAAAAAGTATTGTACTTACACAAAAAAAAGCAGTGAACAGATATCACATGTGTAAAATTGACCAGCGCCCTGACAATGACATCACTGCTGAAAACTCCGCCCTACACCTTTCATCCTAGTGGACATCATCACTGGAGCAACAGAAATAGTGGTGTTCGACTGGACTAAATATGCTCATAGTATCTTGTAAGAGACAATGTTATCCCTCTTGGTGGAGCACAAATGGGTGATCACCAGAAGCATAGGAGTTTTAGGAAGCGCACGAGTGGAGCACTTTGTCTTTTTATATATACGCAATTTCATCATTTATATTATTGCTTTTTTTCCTCTGTGCATTGCTATATGGACTATATATATATATATATATATATATATATATATATATATATATATTGTTATGACTGATTTCTGATTGGGACTCTAAAACAAAGTTAATACTGCAGCTGCAGGAACAGATTCACAGGACTCAATCACTGTGTTTAAAATGTCCGTTCAGTGTCAAAATTTATTATTACATGTTATTTTATACATAGATAAGAAAGGGGTGGTGTGAGATGTTATTAAAAACTAACAAATAGAAATATGTTATTAAGAGCTAAACAAATAGAAATATATTATTAAAAGCTAGCGAATAGAACAATTGCAGAAGTAAAACATTGAGAAGGGAGGGGGGAGTAGAGAGTGTTTAGTAGGAGAGGTTTCTGTGTGTTAGGTGAAGGTTACAGAACACTAAAGCAAAGGAGGACAAAATGGAGTCTCTTGTGCTTAAATGAACAGTACAGTGAATGTCCATGTCATTTCCCTCCTTTTGTTTATTTGACACCATTCTTCTCCGCATTACATTCAGCCGATTGCTGGTAACTCCTGTTACATTGGCGCAGAGAGACGGCGTCCTGTTCAGCTCTCTCCTAACTTTCTCACAATAATGGGTTCATCAGGGCTGGTGGACCATTTGTCGGTACAGCGGGTAGTCACACGGAGGCACAGCCTGATGAGGAAGTAAATGACAAATATGAGAAATAGGAACATCGCAATGTAAGCGCCTAGTTTCTGTAACCATGTTGCTATACCATATAAAAAGTCACCAAAACCTCCTAAAGCCTTAAAGGGGTTCCATCCATCTTTAGCAATATCTCTGGCCTTATTCTGTAGTTCTCTTATCTTAGCAAGATGTCCTTTAATAATGTCCTCATTATCAGAAATGTATATACAACAGTCGGTGCGAAATAACTTACACATCCCACCTTGAGCTGCAGTGAGAAAATTCAGCGTTAATCTGTGCTCTAATACTACTTTTTTAATCTGAGCCATTTCTTCACTTAATAAACCTATATCAGTGGTAGTAAGGTTAATAATCTCATCTACAATTCTAGTGTAATTATTTATTCTTTTCATTGCTTCAATTCCCCGTCCTGTCCAGGAAGGGAAACATGACCATGCCATGTCGCCTTCAGTGAACAGCTCTCTTTTGAACACTAAAGGGTATTCTGGACTTTGATCTGCTCGCACTGTATCTTTGCCCTGGTGCAATCTGAATTGCCCAACCGTGTACATTTAGTGTTAAATGGGCATGTAAAGTTTAAACAAATCTGTGGAGTGTCTATCTGTTTTGAAACCATCAAAGTTACTGATCTGTGCTCATTAGCTGTGGAGACTATGTATGAGCCATTTATTCTGGTCCTGTTTAGATCAGTGAATTTGAGAGGCATTGCTATCATGGGTATTGTTCCTGTTTGGGGATGTAAGTGAGAACACACCCAGCAGTCACTAGCGTTGCATACAATTTTAACATTTGTATGAAAGGGTTATGTTTCCATGTCTCAGTTCTCACAAACAACAAAAAGAAAAAGAACAACATCATCATTTTTTCAAAGGATATCATCATTTCAGGATTTTCTTGCAGTGACTGGCGTGAATCCAGGAGGGCTTTCCTTCCAACTTGACTGCGGAACCGGTTGTCAAAAGCACCAAATGTGGTCCGTCAAATTTTGGTTCTAGCGGCTTTCTGACGTGTCGCTTGACCACCACCCAGGCACCTGGTTGGATTCTGTGAATACCTGAAACAGAATCTGGGTCGGGGATAGATTTATAAACACCTTCATGTATTTTATTCAAAGTTCTTTGCAAAATCTGAACATATTCTAACTAGAGTGAGAAGCCTGCAACTGTTGGGGAAAATATAGCCCTGTTTTGGGTGGCCCTCCAAATAAAATCTCATAGGGGGACAGCCCATGTGGTTGTTTAGGGGTAGTTCGTACAGAATATAGGGCTAATGGCAAAGCTTCCACCCATCCTTTTCCTGTATCTGCTTTAATTTTTGCACATCTGTTTTTCAAAATTCCATTAAGTCTTTCAACTTTGCCACTACTTTGTGGATGATAAGGTGTATGGAAAGCTTGCTGTATGTGAAGGGCTCCCATTACCTCTTTCATTACTTCCCCAGTAAAATGGGTTCCTCTGTCACTCTCAATAGTTTCAGGAACTCCATATCTACAAACTACTTCATTCAAAATTTTTTTTTGCTGTTGTTTTTGCATTTGCTTTGGCTACTGGCCAGCACTCTGGCCAGCTTGAAAACATGTCAGTACAAACTAAAGCGAACTCATAGGTGCCTATTCTGGGCATCTGAATGTAGTCTATTTGAATTCTTTGGAAAGGGAAATCTGGCCTAGGAGAATGCTTTTGGGGAACATGGACAGGCCTCCCTGCATTGTACAGAGCACAAGTGAGACATGAAGCGCAAAACCTGGCTGCAAATGCACTAAATCCAGGTGCTATCCAATAGCAGTCAGTAAGTGCCACCATCGCGCCCTTAGCAAGATGACTGACGCCATGTGCCAGTTGTGCTAAAACTGGGTACAAACTCCTGGGTAGACACCACCTGTTGTCAGCGCTCCACAGGCCCTGCTGATTTTGGGTAGCATTACATTTGTTCCACTTACCGTATATACTCGAGTATAGGCCGACCCGAATATAAGCCGAGGCCCCCAATTTACCCCCAAAAAACTGGAAAACTTATTGACTCGTGTATAAGCCGAGGGTGAGACATGGCTGTCCATCCCTGTGTGTGTGTCCGTCCATCCCTGTGTGTCCATCCATCCCTGTGTGTGTATCCATCCATCCATCCATCCATCCCTGTGTGTGTGTGTGTGTGTGTGTGTATTCATCCATCCATCCATCCCTGTGTGTGTGTGTGTGTGTGTGTGTGTGTGTGTGTATCCATCCATCCATCCATCCCTGTGTGTGTGTGTGTGTATCCATCCATCCATCCATCCCTGTGTGTGTGTGTGTGTGTGTGTGTGTGTCCGTGCAGCCTTGTGTGTGTGTGTGTGTGTGTGTGTGTGTGTGTGTGTGTGTGTGTGTGTGTGTCCGTGCAGCCTTGTGTGTGTGTCCAGCCTACCTGTGTCCCAAGCCTCCGTCCCGAGCCGCCGTCGTCCCGAGCCTCCTCCGACCCGTGCCGTGCCTCCTCCGTCCCGTGCCTCCTCCGTCCCGTGCCGTGCCTCCTCCTTCCCGTGCCTCCTCCGTCCCGTGCCGTGCCTCCTCCTTCCCGTGCCTCCTCCGTCCCGTGCCGTGCCGATGGATCGCCGCTCTTCTCGGCGGCCATTCTACAATTCAAAATTCCGCCTCCGCCTGTGATAGGCGGAACACTCAATTTCCCAGCAGCCTGTGTTCCGCCTATCACGGACATCCTCTCATACTCGTCCGTAGTATGAGAATGAGCGGATGTCCGTGATAGGTGGAACACTGACTGCTGGGAAATTCAGTGTTCCGCCTATCACAGGCGGAGGCGGAGAAGGAGGCGCGGCTTTTAAATTTTAATGTCCGCCGTCTGTCTGCTCGATACGCTGATCGAGCAGTCAGACAGCGGTGACTCGAGTATAAGCCGAGGGGGCACTTTCAGCCTCAAAAAAGAGGCTGAAAATCTCGGCTTATACTCGAGTATATACGGTATCCTTCTCTTCATCAGGGGCCTGGTTCTGCAACTGAATTAGAGTTTCTACATCCCACTGCTCTTGATGAGGGGAATCTGTCCCCGCTACCTGGGCAACCCCTACAGTGGGTGTGACTCCCAATGCCATAAGGGCAGCATCCTTTGCCGCTTGGTCCGCTAAAGCGTTTCCTCTGGCTGTCATGTCATTTCCCCTTGCATGCCCTTTTACCTTCAAGATGGCAACTTCTGCTGGTTTCTGAAAGGCCTCAAATAGCCGCTCTATGAGTTTTGCATGTCTCACTGGCTTCCCTCCACTAGTCAGGAAATTCCCTGCTTTCCAAATAGGCCCAAAATCGTGAGCGATTCCAAACGCATATCTGCTGTCAGTGTAAATGTTTCCCCTTTGATTCTCTAGGAGATGACATGCTTTGACTACAGCACACAACTCCGCTTCCTGTGCTGACATCTGGGGTGCCAATGCCTCCTGGTGTAAAATGGTGTCTGTAGTAGTTACAGCAAACCTAGTTACAAAAAAAACACGATTTCTGACATTGCCTTTACCTCTTCCTCTACCTCTCTGCTTCCCCACATACATAACCTTGGGTTTTCTGTCTTTTTGGTTAATCCTGTTTTCTATGGATAACAGGATAGGCAGGACATCTCGAATAGACATATTGCCTGCCTCAGGCCTTGCTGTGAACAACTTTTCTTTCAACTGGGGTATTAAATCATCAAGAAACCTTTGTTTCACCAGTTGTGTAGATGGACTTGCAGTTTCTTCCGCCTTCTCTTCCTCTATTTTAATGCCTGCTTCCTCAGCCATATCCCTTAACCTCCTCCAATAAGCCCCTGATGCCTCCTCTTTCCCTTGCTTGGCATTCATAAATTCAGCATGTCTGGTTTGTCCATATATTTGGGGCAATTTTTCCTTCAATTTCTCACAAACCTCCCGTCCACTAACCATCTTACCTAGATTTTTGATGTCTACACCACATTCTTTAAGTATATAACGAGACATGTTGCTTCCCACTGCTTTAATAAGAAGCTGATGAATGTCAGTAGCAGAAGCCTCATATGCTTCCTGTGCAGCGCTAAGTTTGTTTGCAAACCCAATTGGATTCTAGGGTCTCCCAATCCCTCTAATATGGATCTCATATCTTGGGGACTAAAAGGTACATGCCATTTAATTTGAGACTTACTGTCAACAGCATTACCTTCAAAAACAAATTGGGTTCTGACAGGATAAACTGCAACAGATTGATCTATGACCGGGGCAGAAGGGGCGGCATCTCCCTTCTTTCTCTCTTCATCTTGCTGCCACAATTTGGAAATTATGGTTTGCTCCGGAAGTTCAGACTCTATCTCTCTTTGTCTGGCCAAAGCCTTAAGTTCAGAGAGATCTAGTTTTGCATATGTGCCTTTGGATTTATGCCAATCATCTGTTTCTAAGATACGAGCCAAATCCCTCTTTGTAGGTTGATATGGGGCTGTTAAACCTCTGCTCTCTACTATATTGCCCAGCTCATCTTTTGTATGTTCCATGTAATTTAATTCTTTTGCTTTTGTGCGTGGACCCCTTAAAGCCAAACTGGCAGCCACATAAGGTGGGGGGTCCTCCTCTACAGAGTCTTCTGGCCAAACGTAGTAAATTTGGGCAGTACTTTTATTAAACATCTCCATCAAGCCAGTTTGATTTGCTACTTTAGCTTCTGTCTCCCATGTGCAAGCTATTCTCCACGTTCCTTCACTGCACAGTAGTGGGCCATAATCGTGCAGAAAAGTTTGCCATACTTGTAAATCAAAAGTCCCTTCAGATTTTAAAGGTTTAGCTGTTCCTTTTGTCCATTCTACCCATTTATCTAGGGGCTCAGTATAGGCGGAACCGTACCTTCGGTTCATATATTCTCTAGCGCTCATCTTGCGCTGTGCATTTTCTGAAGGCTTCTCTCCCTTCATTCTCTTACTTAAATTAATGCCCATAATGACTGGCCAGTCTTCTCTATCTGTGCCTATACACTCTTGCCTCTAAAACAAATAGTACAGCAAATCTGCAGATTTACAAGAAAAGTCTCCACTTATCTACGTGGATAGAAGGGGTTTATGACAATAGACAAAACACTCATTAAGAGACCCTCCTCGTCTCTTCTCTTCTCTGAGTTTTATCTGACCCTACCATGCGCCTCTGACCCAGGTCGCCCACAAGGAGTCAACGCAGGGAACTGCAGAGGATTCTCCCTATCCACACACAGTCCAGCCCGTGAAGGGGGACACAAACACATTCACACACACACGTTACCCAACCAGAAAGGTCCGAGAGTGGTCTGGTTTCCTTGAGAACCGACAGATAGGATACATAGGAAAGGCAGAAATATAGCAAGCTTAAGGACAGCTTACCTAGCCGGCATTTAGATGTCTGCGTTCCCGATGATCCAGATCAAAGCGCGGTTCCTTCTGGAAACTCTGCCAAGCTCCTGATATCTGACTCGCCAAATTGTTATGACTGATTTCTGATTGGGACTCTAAAACAAAGTTAATACTGCAGCTGCAGGAACAGATTCACAGGACTCAATCACTGTGTTTAAAATGTCCGTTCAGTGTCAAAATTTATTATTACATGTTATTTTATACATAGATAAGAAAGGGGTGGTGTGAGATGTTATTAAAAACTAACAAATAGAAATATGTTATTAAGAGCTAAACAAATAGAAATATAATATTAAAAGCTAGCGAATAGAACAATTGCAGAAGTAAAACATTGAGAAGGGAGGGGGGAGTAGAGAGTGTTTAGTAGGAGAGGTTTCTGTGTGTTAGGTGAAGGTTACAGAACACTAAAGCAAAGGAGGACAAAATGGAGTCTCTTGTGCTTAAATGAACAGTACAGTGAATGTCCATGTCAATATATATATATATATATATATATATATATATATATATATTGTCACATTTAACATCTTAATTTATGTGTGAACTATTGATTTGTTTATGAATTAGAAGCCACTTATATGCACTTCATGAGATGCAACTCCACCTCTCTCCCATAAAATCAGTTTAGTATTATTATGTGAAATACAGTGAGTGCAGCTGTCTTATTTATTATGAATTTCCACATTTTGAAAGCGTTTTTTTGGGGGGTTGTCATGCACTAAGTGCAGAATATTATTTTATTTTTAGACGTGAGATAACTAGATAAAAAAACTTGAAACAACTGAAAGAATCCAAAGATTCACCAGAGATAAGGAATGCAGTTGAGTGTAGCTTTTAAGCGGTAAAAGCAGTGCCATCTTGAGATGTTCTCAATTTTTTTTCCCAGTTGAAGCTCCTCTTTGGTGGTGGTTTTGCTGGAGATACTAATGGTAAATATCTCCTAAACGTGTACCTTGTAGGAGATATTTACTTGTGAATGGGCCGGTGACATCACTGGTGCATGCGCTCTAAAGGAAAGGCATGGCCGTGCTGTTCCTTTAGAGTCCTGTGCCATGAACAGCGGCTCCCCCCTTGCATGTGCAGGAGTGATGTCATTGCGGTGCCGCCAGTCAGAGAGGACGTGAACCTGGAAGGTCTACCAGGTGAAGATGGAAGCCCTGTCAGCAGTGACATTGTGTTGATGGAGGGCTTTGTTTTAAGGTAAATTTCCCCATTCAGCATTACTAATGGGACCCACCAGGGCTATCCCTTGTCCCCATCAATATTCAACCTAATGATAGAACCCCTGGCGGAGTCCGTCAGAACACACATTAACATCTCAGGCTTCCAGTTTGGTCGAAAACACCATGCTATCAACTTATTTGCAGATGACGGCATCTTGATGCTGACTGACCCAATCAAGTCACTCCCAGCAGCCCATGAACTCCTTCAGAAATTTGGGGAAATATCTTACTACAAGGTCAACTTTGCCAAATCCTTTATCCTGAATCTAGGAACGTCACGTACAGACAAACTTAAACTAGGAAACGCTCTCCTCTATGGCTAGAGGGACAAGGGCATATCATACTTAGGCATAACCTTAACGACTTCCACAAAAGATCTCATCAATGCGAACTACAAACCATTGCTGACCAAACTGGAGGCCCAGACTAGGAAATTAGAGAGTAAAGAATTATCCTGGATGGGGAGACTAGCGGCATACAAAATGTTGATATTACCACAAGTGTTATATATGTTTAGAACGCTACCAATCCCGCTCCCACAACACCTCCTTAAATTCCTATACACAATGATGTGGAAACTCCTATGGCAAAACAAAAGAGCCAGATGCTCTCCTAAAAATCTAATACCACACAAAAAAGCAGGAGGAGCGGGATTGGTAGATATTTATGATTATATGTGGGTGACCAGACTTGAACAAATAAGATACTGGTTTATGAAAGTTGATATACCACTCTGGGTTGAAATCGAGAAATGCTTAGCTCCACTGTCTGATCTTAGTGAACTACTAATAGTAACTAGAAATTTATCACCTACAATACTGATGACACTCCTGGCGTGGAGAATTCTTGTGAACCAATCTGACAGCAAACTCACCCCAATTGACCATTCATGGACAATAAGACTGTTAGAAGCCAACATTCCATTACTCTCAGTAAAAGAACTCTCACAGCATGGAATTAAGTCAATACAAGACCTTCTCCATGAGGGCAAATCAATGCTCGCCCATTCATTGATGGCAACTTACAAGCTACCAACACACCTACACTTTACTTGCACACGTATAGCACACTTCATGCTTGCTAATCCACTACTCACCTTTAAAATATCACACATAGCATGGCAGTTTTTTACACAGACACAAACCAAAGGCAAGGGCATCTCGTTGTTTTACAACTTGTTAAAAAACAAATCTAACTTTCAAAAAAACAAAGCAGTATGCAAATGGAAATTAGATATAGGATCTACATTCACGCAAGAGCAATGGGAAAAAGCACTCTTCGAATATCAGTCTGCATCACACTGCACTAAACACTGGGAAATGACAGTCGGAATAATAAACAGATGGCAGTACACCCCCTGCAGAATATCCAAACTATTCCCACAAGCAACAACACAATGCTTTTAGGAATTGCGGCCAACAAGGACAACGCCTTTTGGAATTGCCCTTGCTTGACCAGCTTCTGGAACCAGGTCTTCCAGATGATCTCTACAGTCACTGGAATACTTACACCGCCCAACCCAGCGCTAGCAATATTACATATAGGAATCAAAAAATTCCCACATAATATGCGGCAGGTAGTTACCCACATACTAATAACTGCTTGATCCCTAGTGCTACGCTCATCGAAAAATACCACATACATAAATATACCTAACTTGACAAGGACAGTCCGGAGACATTACAACCTTGAAAGGAAACTAGCAATTAACTCCTTAAAATGTAAGGAATTTGATCGGAACTGCAATATATCGACGACCGTATATAAATGGAGTACATAATTGTATTTGGAATTCTTCACTATATCCTTCATTCATGTTTTGTTTGCTTTATTAACTGTTAGTTAGCGAGCTAGGCCACCAGAGTGTACAATGCCGTAGCAATTCTAGCTCTGAGATGCGGAATGTTCCCAATGGGGCATTTTGAGCTGGAAGAGCTTCATACGAACAAGAAGGAACCTAAAAAAAAATGATAACTGTACACTTCTGAAATCGGTATTAGTACTGTTATACATTAACACGTTAATGAGAATCAGACCTATAATAAATCATTGTTGTATACTGTATACTGTTCACATGCAAAAGACTCTATGTACAACATAAATCTGTAATGGAAATTGTTTTCTTCAATAAAAAATGAATGTTAAAAATGTTATATCATTTAATGTTGATCAATGACCAAACAGAGTGTATTCATTACATTACACAAACTGCATGTTTTGTTTCTGAGGCAAGACCAATGAATAATTAAAACTAAAGCCAGTTGATTTTAACCATAAAGAAAACTGATGGAGCTCACAGTCTGAAAGTACTCAATATTTTCTTTATCTTCTTTTAGGGCTTAAAGCGGACCTCCACCCTGAAGTGGAAGTTCCGCTCATCTGATCCCCCCCCCTCCAGTGCCACAATCGGCACCTTTCAGGGGGGAGGGGGTGCAGATACCTGGATAATCCAGGTATCTGCACCCACTTCTGGTACAAGCTAGCCGCAGCTAGCAGCAGATGCCCCGCCCCCTTTGTGTTCTGGGAAACACACAGTTCCCAGGACACAACGGGGACCAGTGGAGACACGCAGCTCGACTCGCGCATGCACAGTAGGGAACCGGGCAGTGAAGCCGCAATGGTTCACTTCCCGATTCCCTGACAGAGGATGGCGGCGGGGGCAGCAGAGAGACAAGCGATTGCTCGTCATCTGCTGCCGACATCGCTGGACCCTGGAACAGGTAAGTGTCAATTTATTAAGTCAGCAGCTGCAATATTTGTAGCTGCTGGCTTTTAATATTTTTCTTAAAGGTGCACCTCCTCTTTAATTTTAGTCAAAATGAAAAAAAAATATGAAAAAAATATATATATATATCAGTGCAAGGGACATTATTTACTACTACTCCAATGTGTCCCTTGTACTGCTGACTACTGAAATATGATCTATGAATGGAGGGCAGGCATGTAAATGAAAGGTTCCCCCTTCATTCACAGATCAGCTGTAGTATGGCTTCTATGAATAGGTAGAGGCAGGGGGAATTACAGCAGCATGTTAAAGTATTTATTTACCTTTTTTAAAACATAGCGGTTAAAAAAGATCTTTCCTGACAGACTCCATGACAGCCTACGTGTGGGTTAACCCTGCCTCCTCTCCAATGCTATAGGACCCTATACCCAAAAATTTGAACTCACCACTAGGGACTGCACTCCGTAACTAGCCAACTCTGCCATGGAGTCCATCAGGAAAGAAAAAATACGGTAAGTATTTCATAATACATTTTTAGTTTTCCTGACAGACTCCATTGCGGCCTACATGTGGGAAATAACTAGCCACACCACACAAGGTGGGTATGCTGAACAAAAGAGATTTAATTTGCTCCGTCAACCGTCAGGATTCTTAAATCAACATTCACAGAAGATAGAGAAGCAGGCTCTATACAGTAATGTGACATAAAGGTATTAATGGAGACCCAAGAGGTCACGTTGCAGATGACGTCTGGAGCCATGTGAAGGGCTGCTGCCCATGATGCCACCATACCCCTGGTGGAATGTGCCATCACCGCCTTTGGAGGAGCCAAGCCCTTAGCTCTATAAGCCTACTGAATGGACTGGATGATCCAGGCTGCAATCGTCCTGGTTGATGCTCGCTTCCCTCTGTTATTGCTGGAGTGCAGAATTAACAGGTATTCAGGGCATCTAAAGGAGGAAGTAGCTCGCAGGTATTCCTTCAATATTTATTGAAGGAATTTTAAAATATATTAAAAAAAAAATGATTGAAGGAATTTTAAAATATATTTTAAAAAAACAAAATATCAGCGCAAGGGACATTATTTACTACTACTCCAATGTGTCCCTTGTACTGCTGACTACTGAAACATGATCTATGAATAGAGGACAGACGTGTACGTGAAAGTTTCTCCCTTCATTCATAGATCAGCTGTAGTACGGCTTCTATGAATAGGTAGAGCTGAGGGGATTACAGCAGCATGTTAAAGTATTTATTTACCTCTTTTAAAACATAGCGGTTAAAAAAGATCTTTCCTGACCGAATCCATGGCAGCCTATGTGTGGGTTAACCCTGCCTCCTCGCAATGCTATAGGACCCTATACCCATAAATTTGAACTTACCACTAGGGACCCAACAGCAGAGGAGATGTTCCCATTCCTCTTCCAGTCACTGCACCCCCCACCATGACAGCTGCTCTGATCGCAGAGCCTGCTGGGGATGTGGAACATGAGTTCCGGAGGGCAAGTCACTATGTGCCCCATGTTTGGTCCAGGCGGTTGGAGAAAACCATCTGGCACCCTGGCTGACGAGGCACAGGAGGATCCAGGCCCATCCCAGCCCTACAATGCTTCTCCGGACAGTGAGTTAGGAGAGGAGTTTGAACTTTGCTTTTGTTTCTCTACTAATTAAAACGGTCCTTGAAGAGGCAAGACCCTTCTACTTACCGGCTAAACAAAGAAAGTTTTTTTAAAAACCTGAGAAAAGAATGTTTTAACTTTCCGCTCCTTTCAGAATTGAGGAATGTCATTGACGAGGAGTGAAGCAAAATAGACAAGTAAGCTTCTATGTCACGCAAAACCTCCAGATTGTATTCCTTCAAGGTAGAGGAAGTGAAACATCTGGAAAACGCTCCCCTCGCAGATGCAGCACTAATGCGTCTGGCAAAACATGTCACTCTTTCCCTGGAGGATGCAGTATCCTTCAAGGATGGTCTTGAGAGAAGGATAGACCAAGACCTCAAGAGAATCTATGGGCTAACCGCTATGGCTTGCAAGCCCGCCCTGGCCCTAGCTATGGAATCCTGGACCGAAAATGTGGACTCCGCACTCAGAGGGGTGTCAGAAGAGTTAGCCAGGAACTGAAGCTGGAAGCAGCTTTCCTGAGTGAGGCTTCTATCGATCTTATCCACTTGTCAGCCCAGACTATGCTGTCTTCGGTCACGGCTAAGTGGGGGCCTGTGGTTACGGCCCTGGTAACAGCTCTATAGCCCGGGCCACCGATGGGAAGTCAGGCTTCATGCCTCAGGATAGGCTTCTGTTCGGTCAGAAGAGACCTCAATTTAGAAGACGCAGTTCTGAGCGTTCAAGGGAAGCACGCTCTTACAGGCAGAGGAGTTCCTGTGGCAGAGGAGTTCCACAATTACCTCCGGTTCCAAATCAGGCAAGAAGATCTGCAGTTTACCTGCCTCCCTTTCGGGCTGCCAACTCCACTCGAGTCTTTTCAAAGAGTCTACTGGCTGTGGTAGCCCTCATCAGAACAAGAGGGATATGCTTGTACCATGACCTTCTACTGCTGTCTCAAGACAAGGTGGAATTATTGATCCACAAGGAGCAGGTTATCTCCACACTGATCGAGTTTGGGTGGCTCGTAAACCTGGAGAAAAGCCATCTAGTACTAATCCAGAATCTGATCTACTTGGGGGCACCAGCTCTCTTGCTATGGAGAAAATTCTAGTTATCCAAGAGAGACTTTGAACTCCTCACGCTTGAGGGCTTCACAGTGCCTAAGGATTATCGGCACAATGGTCTCTACGACCCCCATTGTCAAGTGGTTTCTGTGGAGGTTCTGCCCCTTTCAGACAGGGTTTTCTTCGGCAATGGAATTTGAGGGATATCAATCAGTCCATTAGCATAACATCAGTGATGAGAAACAGACTCTTCTGGTGGCTCCAGAGGAAAAATTTGCTAACTTGCTTCATCGCTCCCTGTCTCGTGGGTCACAGTTACGACCGATGCCAGCGGTGCTGGATGGGGAGCCCTTTGTGGGTCAGAACTCGCACAAGGCAAGTGGGATGCTCATCTTCACAATCCAGGCTCAAACGTCATGGAACTTCGGGCAGCCTGGTGTGCCCTTCAAGCCTTCTCTCATCTCCTGAAAGGGGAGTCAGTGGTTCTGAAGATGGAAAACATCACAGTGGCCTCCTATGCGAGAGGGCAAGGGGGCACTCGGAGCTCCACCCTTTTCCAAGAGGTCAAACCTATCATGTCTTGGGCCCAGAAAAACCTGGTCAATATTTCGAAAGTCTTCATCCCCAGAGCCCAGAACTTCCAGGCGGACTTCCTGTCCCGCATACAGCTGAACAACTAGTGGTCCCTTCATGTGCAGACGTCCAAGTGGATCCTGTTCCTGGGAATTGATCCCGAAGTTGATCTATTTGCGTCCCCCTGCAACTTCAAGGTCAAGAAGTACCACACTCGAGTCCGTTGCAGTCAAGCCTTCGGAATAGATGCCTTGACAGATCAGTGGAGTTTCAACAGGGCATACACCTTTCCCCCACTCTCGATCATCCTCAAATTCTTACAGAGACCTCAAGCGGAAGCGGCCGAGGTGGCGAGGAATGGGCAATACTTGCCGTAAAGGCCTTGGTTTCCTGACCCAACTCAGCTTCTGGGACCCGGTGCCTCTTCCTCTCAGGCTGGACCTTCTTTCTCAGGGGGCAGTCCTGCACCCTTGTCTGGCATTACTGAGACTGATGGTCTGGTTCTTTAGAGGGAGAGGCTGGAATCTCTCGGGTGTGCCTCATGAGCTCAAGAAAGGCGAGCACAAATAAAATATATAAGAGAATATGGGCCAAGTTTGGCAAATTTTCATCCTCTGCTGGCAGATAATATAGGGATACAGAGATTTAAGATATCCTTAGCTTTCTTCTATCCAGCCTAGACCTGTCTCTATCCATCAGCTCTCTTAAAGTCCAAGTCTCAGCCTTATTGGCCTTCTCCGGAACGTCATGGTCTGTTCACCCACTAATCCGGCAGTTCTTTTGTGGGGTGTGAAGACTCAGGCTCCAAAGAAAGATCTTCCCCTAGTTCTTGACTCATGGTCTGGACTCAGTATCATGGGATCAAAGAACTTTCTTCAAAAGTCGCCTTCTTGGTCGATATCACTTTGGCCAAGAGGGTCTCTGAGATCGGTTTCTTGGGTCATGAAGAACCATTCCTGACTTTTTTCCTGGACTGGGTCCTCATCCCTAGGCTCGGCTCAAATCTGAAAGTCTCTTCCGTGTTCCATGAGAACCAGGAAATTGTCCTGCTCGCATTCAGGTCTCCAGGATCTACCAAGGTTCATCCTCTGGATATTGGCGAAATATTGAAGGAATACTGCAAGCTACTTCCTCCTTTAGACACTCTGAATACCTGTTCATTCTGTACTCCGGCAGTAACAGAGGGAAGCAAGCTTTAACCAGGACGATTGCAGCCTGGATCGTCCAGTCCATTCAGCAGGCTTATAGAGGTAAGGGCTTGACTCCTCCGGAGTCAGTGAGGGCACTTTCCTCCAGGGATATGGTGGCATCATGGGCAGCAACCCAGCACATGGCTTCAGACGTTACCCGAAAAGCGGCCTCTTCAGTCTCCATTAATACCTTTATGTCACAATACTGTATAGAACCTGCTTCTCTATCTTCTGTGAATGTTGGTTTAAGAATCCTGTCAGTTGATGAGGCAAATTAAATATTTTTTGTTCAGCATACCCACCCCATGTGGTCTGGCTAGTTATTTCCCACACGTAGGTTGCCATGGAGTCTGTCAGAAAAACGAAAAATGCATTATCAAATACTTACGGTAATTTTCCTTTCCTGATGGACTACATGGCCGACGGAGTTCCCACCCATTTTGATCAAAGAGTTGGCTAGTTACGGTACACAATCCCTAGTGGTCAGTTCAAATTTATGGCTATAGGGTGCTATAGCATTGGAGAGGAGGTGGGGTTAACCCACATGTAGGCTGCCATGGAATCCATCAGGAAAGTAAAATTATGGTAAGTATTTGATAATACATTTTCAGGTTTTTTTTTCAGTTTGCAAAATAATCACTTCTGGCTATTTGTGCATATTTGAAATTTAGCTCTTGGTTTCTTTTTTATCCAAATCTCTGTTTTTTTTGTTTATTCATTTATTACATGTAAGTCTAACCTCAGATAGTGCTAGGGGAAGAGGACTAATGGGAGTTTGGAATCTCTCAGTCAGGAAATCAAAACAGCACCACTCAACCTCCATGCTGCCTACGAGGGGTAACACCTTTCTACAAGCGCAAGTGGCTGAGCTGTTAGCCATTCCAGTCCCCAGTCTTTGCCAGCAGCAATGCAGGCAGACCTACAATTGATGGACTGTTACATAACAATCCTCCACATTATGAAAAACAAAATACAGGGATGTTAGACATGGAGTAATCATGTGTGTAAAGCCCCCTGACCCCTGGTGAGCATGGTATTACCCCCAGAAGCAGGGTGGGCTGGCATTTCCCTCAGGGGTGGATCACATAGGTAATATTGGGACATGTAGACAGATGGGCGCCAGTCACTTTTGGCTGAAATAAAAAGGAATTTTATTACTTAAAGTCCATGCGAGAGAGGGCTAAGAAGCCCTCTGTCAGCTGATGTCACAGAGCTGGTCTAGTCTTGGAAAAGATGACGACCATATGGTTGGGATCCACACACATGCCTGGATCGACACCTGGCTCAGCCTCTCAGCGTGCCACTGGGCTGAGCCGGGTGCCCAGTCAAGGCCACTCCTACCCCCTCCACAGCCCGGTGCTTCAGTCAAGGCCGGGCAGAACAGAGAGCCAGTGAATGACAGTCACCAGCTCTCTGCTCTCTGCTCAGGGAGCTCTAAGGACCAAGCGATCAGTGGTGTTTGATCTCTTTGTTCTCAGTGTTAGAGGCAGCAGGAGACAGATGCAGAATCCACCTAGGTAAGTATGATTCTGGAAAAAAAAACATTCCCATACTTCAATCTGACACCCCTGTAATTTAGCATCCTTCTGTGAACTCTCTCCAGGAGAGTCATCCAGCATGAAAGCCCTGCAGACACCTATATTGGGATTCTCCTCTGGGTCTCCATCCTGCTCTCAATCTTCTGCAGGAGGGTCAACCAACCTCCATGAGACTCCATCTTGCCTCCAGATGGAGCCAGCAGCAGTAGGTCTAATCACCAGGCCTAAAAACTCCCAGGGCCTCTTCAGGCTGTCAGGGCTAAAGAAGCAACTCTATCACATGCACCCTTCCCAGACCAGTTTCGGGGGGGAATAGAAATTGCATCAACCAGCCCAAATATTTATTCCCATTCCCTTAATGTACTACGAGCACAGGAAACTACCAGTGGTTGGCAGGGAAGAGATATGAATATTCATAATTCAGACTTACTGTTTGATCTAACACTAATACCAGAAGTGACAGTGCCACCTAGTGACAGTAGGGAGAAATGACAGTCCGACTGAACTTAGGGGAAGATGAACAAAACACAGTCTACAAATTTGTGTTTGCTGACTACAGCCATGTAGTACTAAATTTAAAGACAAAATCCTTGAATTTTGCCTTTCTCAATCAGAATCCTGTGGAATCCTAGGGTTATAGGCATTCTTGAGCAAAAATGGCTAGATCTCCTGCCTCATGATGCCTACAGTGTTCTATATTTAGAACCAGCGTACTCAAACCACTTCTCTTCTATTTTCTCAGGTAAGTAAAAACTGACACCAATATCTGTGAGAGAAACAATTTTCCTACTTACCACCAATGTAGGAACATTCTTCCCACTGTCTCACAATGTAGAGCCCTACACTGATCACCATAGCAATAGACATTTTCTCAATGACCACCAGTGTACTAGGATGTTATTTCCACTGAGCATTTTTGTAAGGAAGCTCTTCTCTCATTGGCCACCAATGTAATCTGGCTAATAGTATATCATGAGCTGTAGATATAATCACTTTAAGCATGGGTTCCCTGAGACCTGATTATTATTTCAAGAGTTCCTTCATGAGTTAAAGAACAATGTTGATGTCTCTGGTCTCCTATGAGGTGTCAACAGAAGAAATGTGAGCTTGGGGACTATTACGGGGCACATATAATTTTTACAAATAGATTAGGATAAAGACATAAATTAATATAAAAACATTTATTCAAAGAAAATACAAAAATATAAAGATATAATATCTCAAAATATAGATCACAATTTGTAGAGACGGGTGAGGTAATTGTTCGACTAGTTTCGCTTCACAGCTTCATCAGGACATTACCTATGTCTGGAGATACATTAGTTTAGTATGGCAAGTCATTAAACATTACAATCACAATATAAAAATATAGTCATTTTAATATGGAGACATAGTTAAAACCTTTTCAACGTGAGAGCACGTTCCTACCTCTCCAGCCTTGTTCCAGCACTAGGTCAAATTCAATGGTGCAAAAAAGAGAGGAGAGAGTCTTTCCCGTCTACTGGGAGGGGAATTTTTTGAAACACAGACTCGGATCCAAGTATAATTACCATTGACTGAACATAAATGAATATGGAGTATAAGCATGATTTTTTAAATAAGTTTTTTTTTTGTGGATAACGGAAACCACAGAGAGAAGTGAATTGGACTAGAAATAAAAGGGTGATAAAAGTGAGTGAATATAGATGTAAAAAAGGGGGATTAAGTGAGAATAGTGTAGTAAATATTGATCATCCATTGTTATAAGCAATGAGTGAGCCCTGGAATCTAATTTTAACAGTATAAGATCCCAGTTCTAAATATAGCGGATGGCACCATTGTGGGGAAAGGTATTAGTGACACACCGAGGAAGTGGAGGGGTGAACCAAGAACCATATGGACACCAAACGTGAAAATCAAAAAAGATATCAGAAAGATATCAAAAGATGTTCAATCATAGTTACCCCTTATTAGATTGAAAAAGGGGAACATGGGTCCACAGGGAGTGTAGGTGGGTGGCGAATACAGGATAATTTCCATTCAAATCAGTTAATTAGTATGCACAAGCTCTGTTCACCGCCAATGCCGCGCTGTCAAGGTGAAGATAAAATGTATATGAAGCCACATGTATATATATATATATATATATATATATATATATATATATATATATATACATATAGCTGGGTAGAATGTCCTGTAAATATCGCAACTCACCCACACAGCAAACGCCCTGGGTCTCCTCCGGGTCCGGTCGACACAACGAAATGGCGTATTAACCGCCATTTTATGCCCCTCAACCCCGCCGTAACCCCAGCGCCGTGTCGCCGACGCATGACGTCGGCGGGGTCAGTGGCCTGAATAGCGCGCGCACCCATAACCGTCACGCACATGCGCCCGACAAAGCCGGACACCAAAAAACATGGCCGACGCACCTATTATAGCTGCGCGGCCATGTTTTTGGTGTGGGGGGGCGGGGTTGAGGGGCATAAAATGGTGGTTAATACGCCATTTTGTTGTGTCGACTGGACCCGGAGGAGACCCAGGGTGCCTGCTGTGTGGGTGAGTTGCGATATTTACAGGACATTCTACCCAGCTATATTTATATATATACATGTGGCTTCATATACATTTTATCTTCACCTTGACAGCGCGGCATGGGCGGTGAACAGAGCTTGTGCATACTAATTAACTGATTTGAATGGAAATTATCCTGTATTTGCCACCCACCTACATTCCCTGTGTACACCATCATTGGTCAAGCTAGACCATTCATGTACCTCCGGGACCCATGTTCCCCTTTTTTAAACTAATAAGGGGTAACTATGATTGAACATCTTTTGATATCTTTCTGATATCTTTTTTGATTTTCACGTTTGGTGTCCATATGGTTCTTGGTTCATCCCTCCACTTCCTCGGTGTGTCACTAATACCTTTCCCCACAATGGTGCCATCCGCTATATTTAGAACTGGGATCTTATACTGTTAAAATTAGATTCCAGGGCTCACTCATTGCTTATAACAATGGGTGATCAATATTTACTACACTATTCTCACTTAATCCCCCTTTTTTACATCTACATGCACTCACTTTTATCACCCTTTTATTTCTAGTCCAATTTACTTCTCTCTGTGGTTTCCTTTATCCACAAAAAAAAACTTATTTAAAAAATCATGCTTATTTTCCATATTCTTTTATGTTCAGTCAATGGTAATTATACTTGGATCCGAGTCGGTGTTTCAAAAAATTCCCCTCCCAGTAGACGGGAAAGACTCTCTCCTCTCTTTTTTGAACCATTGAATTTGACCTAGTGCTGGAACAAGGCTGAAGAGGTAGGAACGTGCTCTCACGTTGAAATGTTTTAACTATGTCTCCATATTAATATGACTATATTTTTATATTGTGATTGTAATGTTTAATGACTTGCCATACTAAATGAATGTATCTCCAGACGTAGGTAATGTCCTGATGAAGCTGTGAAGCGAAACTAGTCGAGCAATTACCTCACCCGTCTCTACAAATTGTGATCTATATTTTGAGATATTATATCTTTATATTTTTGTATTTTCTTTGAATAAATGTTTTTATATTAATTTATGTCTTGATCCTAATCTATTTGTAAAAATTATATGTTCCACGTAATAGTCCCCATGCTCACATTTCTTCTGTTGACACCTCTGATAGGAGACCAGAGACATCAACATTGTTCTTTAACTCACCTTATGGGATGAGGGTGCACACTGCTAGGCAGTGGCGTAACTAGAACCTTCATGGCCCCGATGCAAGAAACCATGAAGGGCCCCCCTGAACCCCAGCCAGGGCCCTTCCCTCCGAGTTCGGCGGTGGAACTTCAGGGCATGGTCACAGGTATGACCTTTGTGAGCCCTGTAGTTCCACCACTGGTATTAGTAGTTTTTATTTATTTGGGGGACTGGAGGACTGTCCCTAGGCAGGATTGGGTCCCCGTTCCCTGAAGAGATGAGGTCCTTTTCTCCAGGGCAGATGAAGTTACTGCACCCAGGTGAGAAGGGGTCCCTGTCCCCAGGGGGATATGGAGGGGGTATGTAATAGTGTGTGCTAGCTGCCTATGCTGCTACCGGCCATATGTAGAGGGGGCTGCATGGGCCCCCTGCATCACAGGGCCCAGTTGCGGTCGCGACTGCTGCACCCCTATAGTTACGCCCCTGCTGCTAGGCCATATACTCATAACATCCCCAAGCCATTTATTTTTCAAGAGTTCCTTTATGGTAAAAAAAAAGGTTGGGAAAGGGTTGCTCGACATACTTGCATACATTCAATCGCACACCTAACGCTAGCCATATATAATAAGTCACTCAAATCAAGGCGGATCTTTATATTACTGCTCCATAATGGCTCTATATTTTTTTTGTGACTGTCAAAAGGTTTCTGCTTTAATAAAGACTGCAAATGGCTGAAACATATAAATGATGTATATAACAGATATTTACAAGTTAAAAAAAGTCTGAAATTGGCCAACCACAATCTTTTAAAATTAGTGGAGGTTATTTTTCATTTGGTTATCTCTCTTTAATGTGAAAAAATAATAATATATATATAAATATATATATTTATTTATTATTATTATTATTATTTTTTTTTTTTACTGAATTCCTCTAACATTTTTTCTTATTGCTTAATAAAGAGAAGAAATAAAATCATTTCTATTTTGATGGAAGAGGGTCATTTATATGATGTATAACAACAGAATTAGGTAGAGATAAGAGGATAAGCCAAATGATAAACATTTATCATACTTCCCTGCTCTGTACAGACAAGTTCAAACTAAGCAAGTTTAATTAAAAAAAAAAAGAAAATCTGTCAGTAGCAGGCATTTATCCAATGCAGACATTTAATCTGGGTAACTGAGGGTGCCATGACTTCCTTGCACATAAACGCTAAGTGGGCTAAGGTGGCATACTGAAATAGTACAGTCGTCATAGATTGATTTGTTAGGGTAGCTTCCAGATTTTTCTCATGAATTACTCATGGCAATGCTGTCATGGGCCTGCACCCTTGTCCCCATGGCCCAGCTCCACCATTTCCACATGCTTCCCAAATTTCCTAGCTAGTCTCCATTCTGGTCCCCAGCATCTGCAGAAACACTCGACACAGGATTATGCCTCAACCCAGACAAATTTAATTTGTATAAAAACAATGACTGTTAGTAGCAGTCATTTGTTCGTTGTAGAAATTTTGCCTGGGTGGCTGAGGGAGCCATGGCTCCCTGGCACAACATTTCTAAGTAGGGTTCCAGGTATATATTTATACCTAAGCAAAAGTTAGCAGCACATCTCTCTTATTTTGTTGTGCCCTTTGTTGCCTTGCTGCTTGCATAGACGCTATACTGTGGCCTGACAAGCAAGACTTGACACTCCACCATTCTTACCTTCTGCCTGCGGACCCTGCACAGGCAAGCTGTCAGAGGAGCTGTGCCGCAATCATCAGAATCCACAAGTGTAAGTAGTCCAACTCCACTGCATGGTATTGCTGCCCTGTGCCTTTGCTGCTTGTACCTTACCATGCCTTAAATTGCTTTATTGTGAGTCTAGATTCTATTGATGTTCTATACTACCATCCTTTATGCTTGCCTATAATCGTTTGTTATGCCCTGGATTGCTGCCCTGTGACCCTGGACTTGCTCCTTTCATGTTCCACATTATCACGGTGTTACTGCTATTTATCCTTTGCCACACCCTGGATTGTTGACTCGTGATTTTGCTACCTATCCTTGTTGTATCTGGATTGCTGTGGCCATGGACTTAATATTTGCTGTACCATATCACTACTTGTCTCTTGCTGTGCCCCATATTGCTATAACTAGATGTATCTTTTTTTTTGCTGCATCCTATTTCTATTCCATTCCCCTAATGATTATCACTGGCTAGCTATAGCATACTTTTACCCTGCACCTACTTCTGTGTACCTAACTACCCACAATAAACACCCCATACATCTGGTTCTATGTAGTTTCATCCCTGTGTGCTCTCTCTATGTACAAGTAAATGGCGCTAGAAAATAAAACGACAATCTACCGTAATTTTCCCAGAAGAAAACCAATCACACAGTGCTCAGTATATAGATTACAGACTTAAAAGCATGACAATGCTATAGGTCTATTCCATATGCACATCAAAGGGCAACAAACATACTGTAGGTATTAAAAACAAAAAAGGGGAAAAGGAGGAGGGGGAGGGAACAGGGGGAGGAAATGGGGGAGGGGTGAGAGGGGGGATTTTTTCTCTCAAAAACAGTCCACAAGCACGGCAGCCATCCGATGGAAACTGAAACCAGGTTCCCGATAGCACTAGAGAAAACAAAAAGAAAGAGAGGTGCCTCTGGGTGCAGACTGTATAACACTTTCTTTAATGTAAATAGTAATGGTAAAACTCACATTATAGTGATTAAAAGCAAGCGGTGTACTGGTCCCATACAACGGGGGGGGGAGAAGGCATCAGTGTAGTCATTCACATAAGCTGTAGAGTCCTGACAAGTCTGTCCTCAGCTGATCGTGGCAAAGCTGGTATCTAATCTGACCGGCAGCATGGAGGAGCATATGCACAAGGCATGGAACGCAAACAAGGCTTCAGGCAAGGGGAGATGACGTCACCGAACGTGCAACGCATTTCCTGAGCTGGCAGAGCCATGGCTGGTAGGACGGCTGCACTCCTTTGTCAAGCTTTGTCAGTCAAGTACTATTTACTTTAAAACCTACCTAAAACTCCTACCGATCCAAACATCCTTTTACCCTGTCATGTCGACCCTCCATCTAGGTTTCTTTTTCCCTTATGCCGGGCCTACTGGATGAGATTACAGTCAACAAAGAGGACAAAGGGGCACTCTTTACGTCTAGAGGAAAAGAGATTTCATCTCCAAATACGGAAAGGTTTCTTCACAGTAAGAGTTGTGAAAATGTGAAATAGACTCCCTGCAGAGGTGGTGCTGGCCAGCTCAGTGGATTTCTTTAAGAAAGGCCTGGATTATTTCCTAAGTGTACATAACTGGGTACTAACATTTATAGGTAAAGTTGATCCGGGGAAAATCCAATTGCCTCTCGGGGGATCAGAAAGGAATTTTTTCCCCTGGTTTATCAAATTGGATCATGCTCTGCTGGGGTTTTTTGCCTTCCTCTGGATCAACTGTGGGTATAGAATTGGGTATATGGGATTGTGTGATATTATTATTATTATTTTTTTTTTGTGCATGAACTGGATGGACTTTTTAACTTGACTAACTATGATGCCACAACTGAAGGGAAAATAGCTGTGGTTAAAAGGACCAAAAGCTGTATCAGCTCTCACAGTAAGGTAGACCTTAACCCTTCTGATAGTTTAAATCCTTCAGGAAAAATACAGTAAGATATGCATGAGTTCTTGCTAGAGATTCCGGATGCAGATTGGACCTGCCACATAGTGGGGCTGCTAGAGGGAAAAGCTTCTGAGGTCTACCGAATGCTGGGCCCAGTAAAGAAACTGAACTTTTCGGACAAGAATAGGGATGGCAAAACAGCAAGCTAATGAAAGGATTGTGCAGGAAAATAGTTTGCTGTACTCAGACAGTCAGAGATTAGAGCAGGCATTCTATTAGTCCAGAATTTCTAAATTTGTTGCCCTTTCTACAAAATCCATAACTCTAAAAGCAGGTCTGTGGGTGCACATAGGTCTGCGGGTGAACGTAGGTCTGCACGTAGGTCTGCGAGTGTATGTAGGTCTGCGGGTGCACGTAGGTCTGCGAGTACCTGTGTATTGTCTTGAGTACCTGTGTATTGTCTTGTTGATTACCTGTGTATTGTCTTTTTGAGTACTGCTGTGCAAAATGTAAGCACATTGTTTCCCTGGAAGCATAGGTTTTGGAACTGGGGAAGCAACTGTCAGCACTGAGAAGTCCCTTCATACTAAAGGAGAGCCAGGAAGGTACACAGCAGGTGCCGGTAGGGGCCAGCACAGAGGCAGGTGGAGACAAAGAGGTTCAGGCACTAGGAAAGAATAGACGAGTGACAGTCAGGAAGGGTAGAGGGGGAAATGCCAGGGAGGCCAATCCAGGGCTAGAGCATCCCAATAAGTACGCTCCATTGAGTGACATTGGTGAAACCAGTCAGGGATCAGCACTGCTAGAGCTGAGGGACTCTCCTAGCTGCCAAGGGAACAACTCCTCCAATGACAGTGGGGGGAAACGAAGGGAAAAGAAAGACAGATTGTGGTGGTAGGAGACTCAATGGACAGAGAGGCCAATCTGTAACAAAGTGAAATACAAGTAATTATTGTGCCTTCCCTAAAAAAATGAAAACTAAAGGAAAAGCAGCTACACAGAATGTGACAAAAAATTTGAACAGTGATAGTGGTAAGTATGTAGCGCTAAAGAATCCAAACAGTGATGCACAAAAGAATCACTAACTAACAAATGAAATAACTCAAACATACTACTCGTGAAAAATATCCACATACAAAGCAGTGATAAATAAAATAAAAATGTCAGTTAACAACAAGTGAATTGCGGACGGGATGTCACACAACCATAAGGACCTTCGTACTGAAAACTTCTTTAAAATAGATGATATGGTTTATGCACGCTTACCAGAAATGTTGGACCCAACTGTCATATGACAACGAGTCAACCAGGTATGGACACTCCCATGAGACAGGCAGGCAGAAGCTTTGGGGTGCGCCCCACTCCTTCTTCACATGGTGTCAACCATAGGTAAGGCGAATGCTGCAGCCGGTCCCGGTCCGGAGGATGGTTCAAACCGCCAGAGACACCACAACGGGAAATCCAATGATGGCAAATGGAAGGTAATGCGAACACACCCTTATAGGGGTAGTGGAACCAATGGTGGAACCCAAAAGCACTTTCATCAGTAGAGCATACAAAAGAAAAAGAAAAATAGGGGCTCTGATGGTGCAGGTTAAAAAGGTTTTAATTGATAAAAATCAGCATACAAAAATGGTATAAAAAAGTGATTACATGAAACTATGTGAACTGCATGTTGTCTACCGGGTGCTCAGGTTCGGCACATCACAGATCTTGTGGACAGATTACTGGGAGGGGCTAAGGAAGACCCCGCTGTCATGGTGCACGTTGGCACCAATGACTAATTCAGAGGCAGATGGAGTGTCCTAAAGAACGATTTTAGGAACTTGGGAGCTAAATTGAGGAAAAGGACCTCCAAGGTAGTATTCTCAGGAATACTACCAGCACATTGAGCCACACCAGAAAGGCAGAGGGAGATTAGGGAAGTAAACAAGCGGCTGAAGAGCTGGTGTAGTAAGAAGGGGTTTGGGTTCCTGGAGGACTGGGCCGACCTCTCAGTCGATAACCAGTACTAGAGAAGGGATGGGCTGCACCTAAATGAGAAGGGTTCAGATCAGCTGGGAATGAAGATGGCCAAAACGTTAGAGGTGTTTTTAAACTAGGCGATGGGGGAGAGGGTCCAGAGGTAGACTTAGTCAATGTGGAACATATTCCAGCGGGTAGTATTGGAGGCATTAGTGATAGGTTGACCAAAGCACATAAACCCAAGGTAAGTATAGTAGCAAGTCCTAGTTGCAATCCTGGAACGCCCAATAAGTGGATAACATGCGACCGGTCTAAACGGCATGGCATGTTCACCAATGCCAGGAGCCTAGCAGACAAGATGGTTGAACTAGAGATACTGTTGGATTTTGTGGGAATTTCAGAGACCTGGTTCAACAGCAACAGCTCTCATGATTGGCTGGCAACCATTCAAGGGTATATCCTTTATTGCAAGGATAGAGAGGGTAAAATAGGGTCCTATATAGCAAGAATAATGTACAAGTGAATGTGAGAGATGACATCATTAAGGAAGCTAGGGAGGAGGTGGAATCCTTATGGGTAGAGCTCCAAAGGGATGAAGCTAAGGGGAAAATAATACTGGGAGTATGCTATAGGCCCCATAACCTGAGAGAAGAAGTGTAGACAGATCTCATATCACAAACTGGATTAGCAGCAAGGATGGGGAAGTGTTATCATAATGGGGGATTTTATTTATCCAGACATAGACTGGGCGGAGAGAACCACGCATTCATCTAAGGCTCACCAGGTCCTAAATGTCTTGTAGGACAATTTTATTGGTCAGATGGTAGCTGTACCAACCAGAAATAAAGTGTTCCTTGATCTACTGATTACCAACAATAAAGATCTGATCACAGATGTGGAAATACGGGGCAATTTAGGTAACAGCGTTCACAGGTCGATTGGTTTCAGTAGAAATCACACAAATAGGAAACATAAGGGGAATACAAAGACATTGAATTTCAAAAGAGCCAACTTCCTTGCTAGAAGGCATAAATTGGGATAAAATCTTAGTAACACAGAGGAGAGATGGGTTTTCTTTAAGAGCATATTAAATAAGGGCATTAGCCAATGCATCCCATTGGGTAATAAATTTAAAAGAGCGAACAAAACTCCTGGATGGCTTAACTCCAATGTAAAAATGCATATAAAAGCAAAGGAGAAGGTCTTCAAAAAATACAAGGTTGAGGGGTCATCCTCAGCATTCAGACTTTATAAAGAATGCAACAAAAAATGTAAGGGTGCAATACGGACTGCTAAGATAGAAAATGAAATACACATAGCGGAGGAGAGCAAAAAAATCCCAAGAAATTCTTTAACCAATTGAATACTAACCACTTAAACCCCCTTAATAACCAGACCAATTTTCAGTTTTCGGTGCTCTCACATTTTGAATGACAATTACTCAGTCATGCAACATAGTAACTATATTTTTGTCCTTTTTTTCACATAAATAGAGCTTTCTTTTGGTGGTATTTAATCACTGCTGGGTTTTTTATTTTTTGTGCTATAAAAGAAAAAAAGACCGAAAATTCTGTTTCTGTTATAAAATTTAGCAAATTAGTCATTTTTCTTCATAAATGTTGGCCAAAATTTATACTACTACATATCTTTGGTAAAAAAATAAGTACAAATTGGCTTATATTATTTGGTCTGTGTGAAAGTTATAGAGTCCACAAGCTATGGTGCCAATATCTGAAAATGTATCACACCTGAAGTACTGACGGCCTATCTCATTTCTTGAGACCCTAACATGCCAGAAAAGTACAAATACCCCCCAAATGACCCGTTTTTGAAAATAAAACATTCCAAGGTATTTATTAAGAGGCATGGTTAATTTTTTGACGTTGTAATTTTTTCACACAATTCTTTGCAAAATCAAGATTTTTTTTTCTTTTTTTTTTCACAAAATTGTCATATTATCAGGTTATTTCTCACACACAGCATATGCATACCACAAATTACACCCCAAAACACATTCTGCTATTACTCCTGAGTATGGCGATATCACATGTGTGAGACTTTTACACAGTGTGGCCACATACAGAGGACCAACATGCAGGGAGCACAATCAGGTGTTCTAGAGCACCCAGGACAATTCTGACATTTCTCTCCTACATGTAAAAATCATCATTTATTTGCTAGAAAATTACATTGAACCCCAAAACATTATATATATTTTTTTAGCAAAGACCCTAGAGAATACATTGGTGGTCGTTGCAACTTTTAATCTCACATGGTATTTGCGCAGCAATTTTTCAAACGCATTTTTTTTAGTTTTGTGCTTTAAAGAAAACAAAACCCGTAAAGTTAGCAATGTTTTTGCATGATGTGAAAGGTGAAGTTACGCTGAGTAAATAGATACCCAACATGTCACCCTTCATGAATGGTGCCAAACTTCGCTACTTAAAAATCTCCATAGGCGACGCTTTAAAATGTTTTACTAGTTATATGTTTTGAGTTACAGAGGAGGTCTAGAGCCAAACTTATTGTTCTCCCTCTAATGTTCGCAGCGATACCTCATGTGTGTGGTTTGAACACTGTTTTCATATGTGGGTGGGACTTACATATGTGTTTGCTTCTGCATGCGAACACACAGGGACAGGGGCGCTTTAGAAAACATGTTTTATTGTTCATTTTACTTTATTCATTTTAGTTTGACACTTTTTTCTCCAAAAATATTTTTTGATCACTTGTATTCCTATTACAGGGAATGTAAACATCCCTTGTAAAAGGGATGGCATGAATATGTAATGAATATGAATATGGCATGAATTCTGGGAGGACGTCATAGTACACCCTCCCAGAGTTAAGCAACGTCATTCGGCTATGGGCCGGTTGTTAAGTGGTTAAGTATGTAAACAGTAAAAGGAGGACAGACCATATTGGGCCCCATAAAGAATGAGGAAGGACATCTGGTTGCAAAGGATTACCACAATATCAACTTGCGCGGTTACAACTGATCCAAAACACGGCAGCAAGGCTGATAACAGGAAAAAAACCTGGGAATCCATCTCTCCTTCGCTGAGGAGCTTACATTGGCTAACCGTAAAAAATCAGATCACGTTCAAGACCCTTTGCCTCACCCACAAATGCATGCATAGAGAAGCTCTGCAATACCTAATGGAGAAAATAAATAATTACACACCAAACCGCAGTCTTCGATCAGCCAACAAAAACCTCCTCCTCGTGCCCAAAGCCCGGTATAAATCCAAGGGGGATCTGAGATTCGCTGTCCAAGGGCCTCGGCTATGGAATGCTCTACCAATCAACATCTGCCTGGAAGAAAATCACCTGGCTTTTAGAAAAAAACTCAAGACCTTCCCCTTTTAGCAGATGATCAAAGCTCGCCACAGTGCCTAGAGGCGATTCAGTTCGCATTGTGCGCTATGCAAGTATTTAATTTATTCAAGGATGAGGAGATGGCGAAGGTATTGCATTTATTCTTCTCCTCAGTATTCATGAGGGAATTGGGGGGCTTCAGTAACCAAAACTGCAGTGTTTATCCTCATGACATATCGCAGGAAGCACCTCCATGGTTAACAGAGGACAGAATTAAAATTAGACTTGGGAAACTTATCATTAATAAATCACTAGGACCAGATGGCTTGCACCCAAGAATACTTAGGGAACTCAGTCAAGTAATTGCCAGACCATTGTTCCTAATTTTTACTGACAGTCTACTAACTGGAATGGTACCAGCTGATTGGAGAAAAGCCAATGTAGCACCAATATTTAAAAAGGGCCCAAAATACATCCCTGGGAATTATAGACCGTTAGCCTAACATCAATAGTATGTAAACTCTTGGAGGGGATGATAAGGGACTATATACAAGATTTCAGTAATGAGAATGGTATCATTAGCAGTAATTAGCATGGATTCATGAAGAATTGTTCTTTCCAAACCAATTTATTAACCTTCTATGAGGAGGTGAGCTGCCATCTAGATAAAGAAAGGCCCGTAGGGGGGGCGTGGCCTGACCTAGAGGGAGAATGGCAACATAATCGGAGAGCTCCCGCTGACGGAGAGATTCAACTGCCTACAACGGAGGTTTTACGTTGCTCTCCCGTGGATCTTCTGCTTCCAACTCAAGATCCCCCAGGGAGAATACCGGCCGTCTAAGCCAGAATATCCCAGAAAAGTTCAGGACACAGGCCGGCAATATGGCGGCGCCCCAGTGCTCATCTCATGCAACAGGCCTGACACACGGACCTCACAGGAAAATGCGGGGATAATACTCACGCCACACCAACAACCGAGCCTCCACAACCTCAGATCTGTTGCAGCGGATATTAAGGAGACCTTCACGGCGGCCCTCACAGCGCGATATCAGACCTCAGGGTGGATATCCAAACGATCGCAGGCAGAGTCCAGGATGTGGAGAATGTCACTACAACCCACACATCGATACTCCGCTGCTCATGCCAAGTCTTGGACACCCACACCTTGCAACTGAGAGAGCAGAATCGTCACATCGAGGCTCTAGACAACCGCGGACGGCGACATAACCTCCGCATAAGAGGACTGCCAGAAGTGATAGACGCGGACCACTTGCAAACCGAAGTGACCGGCCTCTTCAACTCGCTACTAGGTAGACCACCTTCCACCCCAATAGGCATGGAGCGTATTCATCGCGCCTTACGCCCCAGGGGGGAGAGACACCCCTAGGGACATGATATGCTTTGTGATAGACTATCAGCTGAAGGAGGAAATCTTGCATAGAGTTCTCTCCACTTAACCTCTAACTCACAAAAACGCAGTCCTACAGCTCTTCCAGTACCTGTCAAATATCACCTTGCAACGTCGCAGAGAACTCCGTCCCCTCCTTGAGGTACTAAAGACCAGGGAGATACCATACAGATGGAAGTTTCCCTTCGCCCTATCAGCTTCCACCCTCGGTCGCACTGCATTTCTCAGGGTACCAGAAGACCTACACCACTTTTGTGAGACTTTGGAGATACCCTATACTGAAGTCCCGGACTGGTATGCGGAGTTCTGGCCCTCTACCGCTAGAAGAGCTGCCCTGAAGGACGACTTCATGGAGACTCAGGATTCCCACTCCAGGCAACGCCGCTCTCCATTCGACCCGCAAGCTCAGGGATCAGCGACTGGCCAGCACCACGGTGCAAGTCCAACCAAAGCTCCTCACTCCAGGAGGGCACGACGGGATCGGTGAATAGAAGAGACCAACCTGACGTCTGACTCAGATAAGTTTTGTTACTCTGGAAGTTCTCACAACCTCTCTAGTACACCACGCTTAGGCTTCCCGGCCCTTCACGTACTATACGGTTACTCTATACTGCTAAACCCTGCCAAATCGGTTGCTTGAACCCTCCCTACCCTGAACATCCCTTTCCCACGAACTGTTGGATCTGCAATAGATTCTCAGGGGTTTGCTGGGATTCCGCTTGTTCATCTTGTCCCTTATGTGCTTCTCACCATCTCCCCCTTCCTCTTATTCAAGCCTGAACGGGAACTTGGACATTCACTGAACCCCTATCCAGGCTCCTGGGACACTGTTTAAGAGAGGGCTGCATGGAGTTCCAATGGCCGGACACTAGCATGAACAGAGATACTTCCAAATGCTGGCCACAATACCACTTCTCTACCCCCCCCCCCCCCCCAGCCCCGCAGTGTGAAATTCTGCCTCTGCCCTTTATTAAATACCTTACACCAATCCTGTGGACACCGCAAGGGACGCTCAGCTAAGGTATATGCTATCATGGTTTTTCCCCTCACTGTGTCCTGGGTAGCGAGGGGACACAGGTTTTAGCCCTGTCTCCTTGGTGCTAAAATACTGACCTCAACACATAGACAATGCCTCCCCTGACAGGTCCATGGAACTCAGAGGTAGGCAAGCTGTCCCACCCCGCTGCAATTTTGAACTTAAATCCTTGTGATTCAAAAATGAATTGACACTGTCTCTCACATGCCTCATTCTCACCTCCCGTTGGTAGGTGGCTTAAATCTCTAGCAAAAAGACAGTCCTGTGGATACTTGAACCACCTTATTGGGCTACCTACAGGCAAAATCCTTAATTTTCAGGGCTCATGACAGGAGTTACTACACCCCCTATCTGTCTGGAATCGCACTCATATAAAGATGACCCAACCGTGCCGTTATAAAGGTAGAGATAGATAGAGAGATAGAGGGGAACTGGACCAAAACTCACCGGCTTACTTACGCACACAAACCTACAGAATTCCAGACCTACACAATCTGGAGTTGACACCCCCCTGATGCCGGTGAGGGGGGGAGTTTACACCAAGACCTTTCCCTTATTGGCCTAGATGCCACACACACTTAAAGTTCTCACAGTTACTGTCATGAGCCCCGACACCTTGTCATGCGTGAACTCCTCCTCAGCTAAGCATGACCTAGACATGCTCAAGATAACCGGGGTGACCTTACCCATTTGTATGATGCAAGTTGAAATGCATATGTGTTAGAGGTTAAATATGTTTAATGTGTGTTTTTTTGTAATCTGAGTGCTTGATCTGAATTATCTACCCTGCAATGTTGATAATTTGACATTATACAGAAGCTAAATTGAACAGCGGAAATCATATCCGCCTAGGACCCAAGTCACACTTTCAGTTGGCTCCACTCCTGATATACCAACCTCCCCAGGTATAAGACAACAGATTGCCTCTCCGTTAGGCGGGCTCCTTTTTTCCCAGAGCATATCCCACCACTCTCCACCCTACTTAGCCAACCCCCACTCATATCTTCAATACCCGTAAAGACGCAGTTGTGCCTACTTCAGTCCACTGAACCGACTCGGCTACTCCCAAACATTAATACCCCCCCCCTCAGATTGGCAAGCAGGTTCTTGCTAATCCCCGAACTCTTACACCTACACATAAGAGCCCCTTCATCAAAGGGCCCTCCCATCAAACGCAAATGCTTTTCCCCTTGCTTTTATCACCTATTAGTCACCCTTCCGCTAAACCCCCCACACTTGTACCCACTCCCACTCTACTTCATCACCCCCTTATCATCTAGATATCAAGTGCGAGTCTCCGTCACTACAAACAATACCCAACCCCCCCCCCCCCCCCCCCCACACTCGACTCTCTCTTTTGAACACCTCCTATAGCTAATACACTATAGTGCCACACCGAAACGCAACTGCAACCTCCAACGATGTCGAACCCCCACTGACTTCCCGCCAAACTACAGACCACAATTATCTCCTTAAACACAGGCAGACTCAACATCCCTGAGAAGCATTCTCGAGTCCTCCTTTCACTACACAGGGATAAAGCGGACATTGCCTTCCTTCAAGAAACCCATTTTAAAACAGACTCCATCCCAAAACTCTTCAACCACCGTTTCCCAACTGCCTTCCATGCAACTATTTAAGCAGCAAAAACAAAAGGGGTTTCAATCCTTTTTGCAAGAAACTGCCCATTCCAAGTCAAAGACATTTACACAGATGAAGAAGCACGTTTCCTATTCATCAAAGGCTTGCTCTATGGCTCTATGGCAAGCCCATCACCCTCGCCAATATATACGCCCCCAACACTGGCCAAGTCACTTTCTTTACCAACACCCTGAACCAATTATCCACTTTCCAGGAAGGTATGCTTATACTTGGTGGTGACTTCAACGTCCCACACAATCCTCTGCACGACACATCGACTGGTACATCCACTATGCCGTACAAAGCGCTTAAGACTATCAAGACACGACTACAAGACCTATCACTATACGACTCGAACGCTACACCCGAACGTAAAGGACTACACGTACTTCTCCACCCCACACAGTCGATACTCCAGACTGGACTATATCTGGACTACATCTTTCTTTCTCAGACAGATCTACTGTTGTTGACCGCTGCTGCGATCCATCCCATGTATCTCTCAGACCATCACCCGGTCTCAATGACACTAGACATTACAGGTGTCACTAGCAGGGCCCCTATATGGCAATTAGACTGATCCTTATTAACAGACGAAGTTATAGTGACAGATATAATGAAACGTCTGTCACTATATTTTCAGGAAAATAATTCACCAGAGACCTTACCTATGGTGTTGTGGGAAGCTCACAAAAGCACCATTCGAGGGGAACTTATCGCAATCTCGGCCAAACGGAAGAAAGACAGAAATGCACTTATTACAATACTGACAACGCGGATACAAGAGTTAGAACGCACCCACAAACACTCTCTGGCATCAGCAGCCCTCCCAGAATTGCTTCAGGCCAGAAACGACCTCCTGGAACTCTTGAACAAGCGCATAAGAAGAAATTATATCCTCTCCCAAAAAGTTTTCTACGAATATGGAAACAAGCCAGGCAAACTATTGGCAAGAGCACTTAGAGCAAAAAAAGCCTCTACAACTATACAATCCCTAACGAACCCACATGGACAAAAGCTGGTGTCGAATGAACACATAGCGAACCAATTTGTTCAGTACTATACCCAATTATATAACCTACACCAGACTGATGCCCAGAAAGATGACACCCTCAGACTGCAAACAATCAGAGACTTCCTTGCCAAACATAGCCCGAACCATATTTCGGATACTGACGCCATCGAATTAGACCGACCCCTTTCGCCCACTGAAGTGGATGTGGTACTTAAACAACTGAAAGCCGGCAAGAGTCCGGGACCAGATGGACTGAAAACAGTGTACTATAAAACTTTCATAAATGTTCTGAAACCCCACTTCGTAACCGCCTTTAACTCTCTATCTTCGGACAACCCCCCACCTCGTGACTTACTGACAGCCCACATCACCGTAATTCCTAAACCAAACAAAGATACCTCCCTGGTGACTAATTATCATCCAATTTCCCTCCTAAATGTAGATCTTAAAATGTATGCAAAAATCCTGGCCAACCGTCTCATGCCCCTTCTTCCTTCGCTAGTGTCATTGGACCAAGTTGGCTTTATACTAGGAAGAGAGGCACGGGACAACACTACTAAAGCCATCAACATACACCATTGGCTGTCCTCCACTAAACAACAAAGCTTCTTCCTTTCCCTCGAGAAGGCATTCGACAGAGTGGCCTGGGACTACATGTCTGAGGTACTCAGAAAGATTAGCATACGTGATCGCATGCTTCAATTTACCCTGGCCCTATATTCTTCACCCACCGCGAAGGTTCGGGTTAATGGTCACCTGTCGGGTGCCTTCTCCGTGTCGAACGGAACTTGCCAAGGATGTCCTATTTCCCCCTTAATATTTGTTCTTACCTTAGAACCACTTCTTTAAAGAATACGAGCCAACCCAAGGGAGTGACGATTGCAGACGCTACATACAAACTCTCTGCTTTCGCAGACGACGTCCTTCTCTTCCTCACAGACCCAGATATCATGCTACCCAACCTACTCGCGGACTTGACCACTTTCAAAACCCCCGTATCTCCAAATTAACAACTCGAAATCTGAGGCCTTGAACATCTCCCTGCAACAGGACACACTTGAATTATGTCAAGCCAACTTCCCCTTCAAATGGAATCGAGATGCCATTACTTACCTGGGTATCAATCTCCCCTCCCGTTTATCTAACCTATACACTAAAAACTATATCCCAATACTTCAACGTATTCAGAAAGATCTAAAGACTTGGGTGACCGGCATCTTTTCTTGGTTTGGGAGGGCAGCAATACTCAAAATGAATATCCTTCCGAGGGTACTATATGTCCTACAAACGGTGCCCATAAGATTACCCCAGGCCTTCTTCAACTCATATAGGAGGGCATGTAGTGAATTCATATGAGGCAAAGACCGCCCTAGACTTAGCTATGCGAGACTGTCGATGCCCAAGCTAAAAGGGGGTATAGGCCTTCCAGACATAACTAGATACCACTGGGCTTCCCAATTAACAAAAATCGTTGACTGGAACGTACAATTTTATTCGAAAGCCTGGGCACAAATTGAAAATAAATTTACCCCGACCCCAATCCGCCAACTACCTTGGCTTACCCAGAACAATATACCCCAAACCTGCAGGCAACAATCATTAATGGGAAGCACTTTACAAATATTCCAGAAGCTATGCTGATCACATCGCATTTCGACCATACAGGGTCCTCTAACGCCCCTCCGACATAACCCAGACTTCCCAGTAGGACAGTGCGTTACATTTTTGGCAGACTTTTGGCCCCATAAAGACGTTCAGGTGAGGCAAATAACGTGATAAATAAATGCATTTTTCTGCTCCCCACATTGCTATTCTTGTTTTTATTTATCACATGATTTTTATGGATTATTAATTTCAATTTTTATTTTGATTATTTTCAATAAACCGTTATTGGTTGTATTTCACCATGAGAGGTGTTTTTTATGCTTTGTCCTCCTTATGGTTAACCCTTATGAGATACCTGGTGCCAAGTTCTACTGCTATCCACGGCTCGGAAGGCTCATCTGCTTCCTACAGTTGGAGACTATGAGGAATTCTGAGGGGAATCACCATTTGGCGTGTTGCATTTTGGGTGGCATTGGAGCCCCCTACAAGCCCTTACGACACACTACTATATGGTGGATGTGTCCAACTTATCTGGTAAGAGTATCCAATTTTTTTTGTTCTATAATCCGTTCTCAATACGTTTTTGAGGTCTGAGAAGGTTGAGAGTCATTTTTCCAGGAATGTCATCTGACTACTCCAGAAGTCCTAAACACATCACTTTGAAGCCCATGGAGATTGACTTTGAGATTGTCTTCACCTCATTTGGACTTTAGTGGACTCTTGGTCATTGTTATTTGATTATTTTCACTTCTATTATACTTACACTTATTCACTTAGGTGCTTAGAAGCGCTGCACTTATTTATATATTTTTGTTCTTAACTTGGTTTGTTTGTGTGCCAGCAGCTTGGCTGTGTTTCCCACAGGAGTATTATACATTTCGCTTGTTTGTGAATCCACTATTTATTATTTTTATATTAGCGCAGTGTTTTCCCTTTGTATATGATCTCAGACATCTACGCCATGCTATTTTCTGATCATGATGCTAAATCCAATACGACAGCCCAAAGCTGGGAAAGGGATTTATCCATTGACTTGTCCCAAGAAGATTGGGAAAACATTTATACACTCATCCACAAGGGATCGACCAACGTGACAGCACAAGAAAATGGCTTTAAAATTTTCTCTAAATGGTATAGAACCCCGACCAGGCTACACAAATTTTTTCCCAACATTTCATTCAAATGTTGGAGATGCTCTGATAGTGAGGGCTCTATGTTGCATATTTGGTGGTCCTGTCCACTGCGCCAGCTGTTTTGGAAGGAAGTCCAGCGCATTACATCCAAGGTTACCACCTACAACATAGAATTCTCACCTTCTCAAATGCTTCTCCACTATTCCACTATTCCTTTCAAGCATTACCACCGCTCCCTGGCACTACACTTAATAAACACAGCAAAATTGTGCATCCCCACTCTCTGGAAATCTTCTAAACCACCCACAATGGCAGGTTGGTTCAGACATATATCCAAAACGGCGGAATTGGAGGAACTAATTCATCAATCCAAAGATACACCCAAGAAATACAGGACCATTTAGTCTTGTTGGCATCACTTTCCATTATCAGATGAATGTAAATGCTTACTTTCGAATGACTTGACCCTACCGCTTTCACCACCAAATATAGTAGGCAATATCCACCCCCAACCCCAGGCAGTCGTGCAAACTCCTCTTCCTCCTCCCTCGCTTTATATATTGTATTGTTAGATCCAGGAATACTATGAATCCTGGAAACATGATAGCCCTTCTCCCATCTCCACTCTCCCCCTCACACATTCCCCAACCCATCCCTTTATCCCTCGAACCCAAAATTGTCTGTGAGCCTGCGCATTACAGATATTCCTTAATCAGGGATGCTTGTGGTCCAAGACCATATCCCCCGTATCAGACCTCTCATACAGTTGACAGGTAGACTCGGACACACTATCTCCTTTCCACCAGAGTGTATTATACAGAATAAGACACGTGGGACATACGCATAGACTCTCTGGGTCCCACTTCTGAAGGGCTAATAGCCCATCTACACTCAGGTCAAATGAGTATATGTTTAAGGCTCAGTTTGTTGTTGAATATCTTTGAAAATCGGTTATGCCTTAAGGAATATGCTTTTGAGACATGTACTGTTACTAGATGTTCATGTTGCTCCTTACCAAGAATGTATGCAAATATGTGATGTTATGCATGCTGTACTTATTACTTTTAATAAACTTCTTCTGAAAAAAAAAAAGGCCCGTAGATATGGTGTATCTGGATTTTGACAACATTAACATTTGACAACATTCCCCATAAACGTTTACTGTACAAAATAAGGTCCGTTGGCATGGACCATAGGGTGAGAATGAAAACTGGCTTCAAGGGCGAGTTCAGAGGGTGGTGATAAATGGGGAGTACTCAGAATGGTCAGGGATGGGTAGTGGGGTCCCCCAGGGTTCTGCGCTGGGACCAATCCTGTTTAATTTGTTCATAAACAACCTGGAGGATGGGGTAAATAGTCCAATCTCTGTATTTGTGAATGATACTAAGCTAAGCAGGGCAATAACTTCTCCGCAGGATGTGGAAACCTTGCAAAAAGATCTGAACAAGTTAATGGGGTGGGAAACTACATGGCAAATGAGATTCAATGTAGAAAAATGTAAAATAATGCATTTGGGTGGCAAAAATATGAATACAATCTATACATTGAGGGGAGAATGTCTGGGGAAATTTAGTATGGAAAAGGACCCTGTTGTCATAGTAGATTATAGACTCAGCAATGGCATGCAATGACAAGCTGCTGCTAACAAAGCAAACAGAATATTGGCATGTATTAAAAAGGGGATTAATTCCAGAGATAAAACAATAATTCTCCCACTCTACAAGACTCTGGTCCCTCCGCATATAGAGTATGCTGTCCAGTTCTGGGCACCAGTCCTCAGGAAGGATGTACTGAAAATGGAGCAAGTACAAAGAAGGGCAACAAAGCTAATAAAGGGTCTGGAGTATAGTAGTTATGAGGAAAGGTTGCGAGCACTGAACTTATTCTCTCTGGAGAAGAGACGCTTGAGAGGGGATATGATTTCAATTTATAAATACCTTACAATAGGGATAAAACTTTTTTGTTGAAGGGAGTTTAACCACTTGCCGACCGCCGCACGACGATGTACGTCGACAGAATGGCACGGGCAGGCATAAGGGCTTACATGTACGTCCTTGCCTGCCCGCCCGGTGCCTGCGGCGGTCGGTATTCGTTCGGGAACGATCCCGGACGAGGGGACGGCCATTCATTCATGGCCACCCCCTCGCGATTGCTCCCGACGAATGAAAATGTCCCGTGACATCACTTCCTCTCCTGTAATGTAAACACAGGAGAGGAAGTGATGTATTCTCTCCTCCGTGTTGGTATTTTTCGTTCCGGCACCGAGGAGAGAGCATCGGTGAGTTGCACAAGCACTACACTACACAGTAGAACATGCCAGGCACACTCACACCCCCCCTTTACCCCCCGATCACCCCCCAATTACCCCTGCCCCCCCCCCAGTCACAGTGACACCAATTGCTTTTTTTTTTTTTTTTGCATTGGTGTCATTTGTGACTGTAATAACTGTTAGGGCAGTTAGGGTTAGCCCCCTTTAGTTCTAATGTGCCCCCCTAACCCCCCCCAATAAAGGTTTAACCCCGTGATCACCCCCCGTCTCCAGTGTCACTAAGGCTGGGTTCACATTGCAGCGGTTTATGACAACGAATGTGATTCGCACCGCACTGCAGTGCAAATCACATCCGATCTCTGTGCGATTCGAGTTCAGCCATACAGATAGTATGGCTGAATTCGTGTCGCACCCGCCGCACCCGCCGCAAATTCGCACGGGACCCTTTTTTTGGCCCGCAGCAGAATCGGATCGCATGGGTGTTCACACCATGCGATCCGAGTTTGCAGATCGCACTGCGATGTGCGAACTGATCTGGGGGTGTCATTAACATTTCACTGACACTCCCAGCAGTTCGCATAGGGCAGTGTGAACTGCCGCCGGGAGGCATGCGATGCGGGAACCCGCCGCGGATTCATGGCGTTCCCGCATCGCTCCAGTGTGAACCCAGCCTAATAAGCGATCGTTTTTCTGATCGCTGTATTAGTGTCACAGGTGACGCTAGTTAGGCAGGTAGGTATTTAGGTTCGCCGCAGCTTTTTATAGCACCAGGGACCCCCATATACTACCGCATAAAGCCCCCTGATTGCCCCCTAGTTAACCCTTTCACCAGTGATCACCATATAACTGTTACAGGTGACGCTGGTTGGTTAGTTATTTTTTTATAGTTTCAGGGAACCCGCCATTTATTACCTAGTCTCACTAGTGTACCCCTAAATTTAGGGGTGTCTACTTTCCAAAATGGGGTCATTTGGGGGGGGTTTGTGCCATCTTGGCATTTTATGGCCTTCAAAACTGTAACGCCCTTAGAAAGCCTGAAGGCGGTGCTTGGTTTTCGGGGCCCCGTACGCGGCTAGGCTCCCAAAAAGTCCCACATATGTGGTATCCCCGTACTCAGGAGAAGCAGCAGAATTTATTTTGGGGTGTCATTTCACATATGCCCATGGCATGCGTGAGCAATATATCATTTAGTGACAACTTTGTGAAAAAAAAAAGTTTGTAATTTTCCCGCAACTTGTGGCAAAATATAAAATATTCCATGGACTCAACATGCCTCTCAGCAAATAGCTTGGGGTGTCTACTTTCTAAAATGGGGTCATTTGTGGGGGTTTTGTGCCATCTTGGCATTTTATGGCCTTCAAAACTGTAATAGGTAGTGAGGAGTGAAGTCAAATATTTACGCCCTTAGAAAACCTGAAGGCGGTTCTTGGTTTTCGGGGCCCCGTACGTGGCTAGGCTCCCAAAAAGTCCCACATATGTGGTATCCCCGTACTCAAGAGAAGCAGCAGAATTTAATTTGGGGTGTCATTTCACATATGCCCATAGCATGTGTGAGCAATATATCATTTAGTGACAACTTTGTGAAAAAAAAATAAAAAAAAAATTAAAGTTGTAATTTTCCCGCAACTTGTGGCAAAATATAAAATATTCCATGGACTCAAAATGCCTCTCAGCAAATAGCTTGGGGTGTCTACTTTCTAAAATGGGGTCATTTGTGGGGGTTTTGTGCCATCTTGGCATTTTATGGCCTTCAAAACTGTAATAGGTAGTGAGGAGTGAAGTCAAATATTTACGCCCTTAGAAAACCTGAAGGCGGTTCTTGGTTTTCGGGGCCCCGTACGTGGCTAGGCTCCCAAAAAGTCCCACATATGTGGTATCCCCGTACTCAAGAGAAGCAGCAGAATTTAATTTGGGGTGTCATTTCACATATGCCCATAGCATGTGTGAGCAATATATCATTTAGTGACAACTTTGTGAAAAAAAAATAAAAAAAAAATTAAAGTTGTAATTTTCCCGCAACTTGTGGCAAAATATAAAATATTCCATGGACTCAAAATGCCTCTCAGCAAATAGCTTGGGGTGTCTACTTTCTAAAATGGGGTCATTTGTGGGGGTTTTGTGCCATCTTGGCATTTTATGGCCTTCAAAACTGTAATAGGTAGTGAGAAGTGAAATCAAAAATTTACGCCCTTAGAAAGCCTAAAGGCGGTGCTTGGTTTTCGGGGCCCCGTACGCGGCTAGGCTCCCAAAAAGTCCCACATATGTGGTATCCCCGTACTCAGGAGAAGCAGCAGAATTTATTTTGGGGTGTCATTTCACATATGCCCATAGCATGTGTGAGCAATATATCATTTAGTGACAACTTTGTGTAAAAAAAAAATATATATATATTTTTTGTCATTATTCAATCGCTTGAGGCAAAAAAATAAAATATTCAATGGGCTCAACATGCCACTTATCAATTTCCTTAGGGTGTCTACTTTCCAAAATGGGGTCATTTGGGGGGGGGGGGGGGTTGTACTGCCCTGCCATTTTAGCACCTCAAGAAATGAGATAGGCAGTCGTAAACTAAAAGCTGCGTAAATTCCAGAAAACGTACCTTAGTTTGTAGATGTGACAACTTTTGCGCAAACCAATAAATATACAATTATTGACTTTTTTTTTACCAAAGACATGTGGCTGAATACATTTTGGCCTAAATGTATGACTAAAATTGAGTTTATTGGATTTTTCTAATAACAAAAAGTAGAAAATATCATTTTTTTTCAAAATTTGCGGTCTTTTTACGTTTATATCGCAAAAAATAAAAATCGCAGAGGCAATCAAATACCATCAAAAGAAAGCTCTATTTGTGGGAAGAAAAGGACGCAAATTTTGTTTGGGTACAACATTGCATGACCGCGCAATTACCAGTTAAAGCAGCGCAGTGCCAAATTGTAAAAAGACCTCTGGTCATTTACCAGCAAAATGGTCCGGTCTGAAGGTGGTTAACAAGACTCATGGTCACTCATTAAAATTAAAAGAAAAGCAGTTTAACCTTAAACTAGAGGGTTCTTTACTGTAATGTCATGTACACACGACCAGACTTTCTGTCAGACTAGGTCCGACGGTCTTCCCCTTGGACTTTCGGCAGAGTTCGGACTGACTTTCTGAGCGAACGGACTTGGCCACACACGAACGGACTAAGTCCATTCGAAAGTCCATTCGTTTTGAACTGATGACGTAAACAGGACTAAACAAGGAAGTTCAACAGCCAGTAGCCAATAGCTGCCCTTGCATCGTATTTGGTCTGTCGGACTAGCACACAAACAGTTTTCCCGATTTTAGTCCGTCAGAAATTGAGTCCTTTGGATAGATTTGAATCATGTTCTATTTCTAGGTCCATCTGATTTTTTTTTTCGAAAAACTATTGGACTACCCACACACGATCGGATTGTCCGATGGACTGATCCCATCGGACCTAGTCTGCCGGTAAGTCTGGTCATGTGTACGCGGAATAAGAGTGGCAAGGATGTGGAATTCCCTTCCACAGGCTGTGGTCTCATCAGGGAGCATTGATAGTTTCAATAAAAACTATTAGATAAGCACCTGAACGACAACAACATACAGGGATATACAAGGTAATACTGACATATAATCACACACATAGGTTGGACTTGATGGACTTATGTCTTTTTTTGACCTTACCTACTATGTAATTATCTAACTATGTAAAAGCAATTAATAAATTGGGGCAGTTGCAATTTTTGTTTAGCTTGTTGTAATTGGTGTGGGGACACACTGGACACCTTCAGCTTCCATTGTGCTGTGTTGGGCTTCTGGTGTGTCCCTGCACCTTCAAAGAGTACATACATGCCCTCGATTTATCTATTTGTAAATATACTCCAACATGGTGGCTCTCATAGACATAGATAGATAGCGTGGGGACAGCACTATACGGGGGGGGGGCTTGATAAGGCAATGCAGCTTCTGCATATAAATGCAAGCTCCACCCACTGATAGGTAACACGGCGAGAGTTTGCACCCGGATAATATCGCAAACGTCCCTCTCCTCCCCGAATTCGCCCCTTTACCCTATAATAGGCAACCCCCTATTTACTCCGGGTCTCTACGACGGTTGTCTCCGGAGTCTAGGCGAGGCGGGCCTACACCAAGCCTCACACTACAGTTCAGGAGGGCACTGGAAACCGATGGCGGACCTCATGGACCCTACGGGCCCGTTTGGCCTGGATTTCCTGAGGACTCTCCAATTAACACATTTTCTTTCCACGATCCCACCTCCCAATGCAGACGCCCAGACGCTGACAGCCCTGGAGGTGCTATGCACTGACACGGGTACCATACCTCACACACTTTCGTTGACATATAACCTTTTAAATGCCCCCTCAGTAGACTTTACACCCCCGGGATTACTTAATTGGGAAAAGGAACTAGTTTGCCAATTCAATGCCTCCATGAGGCACCGTATTCTCCGATTTACACACAAATCCTCAATATGTGCCAAGATCCAGGAAACCAATTACAAAATTCTTTCACGCTGGTATAGGACTCCCTCGTTACTCCACCAGTACTACCCAAATACACCGGACCTGTGTTGGCGTTGCCACACAGATAAAGGGACAATGTTGCATATCTTTTGGTCATGCCCGAAACTAGCGCACTTCTGGAAAGTGGTGCGTGAGAACATACAACAATTCATAGACCAGGCCATCACAGACGACCCAGCATTTTTTCTCTTACACGCCTCCAACATCCCTGAGAGGAAATACCAGAAATCAGTGATTCACCACCTGCTTGGCGCAGCTAAGGCCTGCATACCACTCCAATGGAAATCGGCTCTTCCGCCGACCATTGACCTCTGGCTTCGCAAGGTGGAGGACATCAGAAATATGGAGGACCTTATCCTCACAGCACAACATAGAGAAGAGGCCTTCACTAAAACCTGGCAGGGCTGGACTGTGTTTATATATTCAGCTGCAGGCCAGGCCCTGAGAGCAGAGGCGGCTCTCTAATTAGGCAAATTAGGCGGTCGCCTAAGGCCTCGCACTCACAGGGGCCTCGCGGCCGCCTAATTTGCCTATGCTCAATCACTGATGTGGACGCTGGCGGCTCTGCCTACCCTTGCTGGGACTCTGTGGCCCAGGAGCTGACTGATAAATTGGGTACTGCCCAAGAAATAGCGGCCTCATCATGGAGCGTCCCGGTGTGGTGGCAGCAGGTGCAGGGAGCAGGACTATAGAGGCCTCTAGGTGGCAGCAGCGGCAGATGACAGCACCCGACTCCATGTGCCATCTCTACAAGGTGTGCCTGATGCATGTCCTTATGGGACCCGCAGCTCATCTGACCTCTCCGCACCTGCCTCCAGCTGAGCTGCCCCGTGACTGAAGATGAAAGAGCTCCGCCTCCAATCTCTGCATGCTGCCTGGCCAACCAGAGAGAACGTGAGTGCCCGTGCAGCCTCCCTGTGTGCCTGGATAACAGGAGCGGTGGGCAGCTGAATATAGACAAATTGATCTTTCCATATTCCTCCTGCAGCCGCTGAATGTTTGCAGGAGGGAGAGGAGAAGAAGTGAGCATTTAGCAGCTGCAGGAGGAATATGGAAAAATCAATTCCTCTATTTGCAGCTGCCCACTGCTCCTTCTAACTAACTTCTTCTGCCCCCCATGCTCTCTGACCCCTCCTTGTGCTCACTGGCTCTGCCCCCTCAGTGTGCTCCCTGGCTCCGCCCCCCCTGCTCTTCGGCCCCTCATTGTGCTCCCTTGCCCTTCCCCCTGCTCTCTGGCCCCTCCTTATGTTCTCCACCCCCTGCTCTTCAGCACTCCCTGCTCCCAACTCCCATTCATTCTGACTCCCCTCCTCCTCTCAAGCTCAGTGCTCTCCAGCCCCCACCCCTCTTGTGCACTCCACCTTCCCTAGTGCTCTCTGCCCCCACCCCCCTAGTGCTCTCCCAGCTCATCCCTGCTTTTTTGCCCCCCAGTGCTCTGTCCCCACCCCCAGTGCTCTCCAGCTCCTCCCTGCTCTTTGCCCCCCCCCCCAGTGCTCTCTGCCCCACCGCACCCAGTGCTCTCTGCCCCCACCTCCAGTGCTCTCTGCCCCCACCCCACCCCCCCGTGCTCTCCAGCTCCTCCCTGCTCTTTGCCCTTCCCAGGGCTCTCTGCCCGACCCCCCAGTGCTCTCCATCGCCTCCCTGCTCTTTGCCCCCGTCCTCTCACAGACTGGGATATGGGGCACTGGAGGGGCTGCAGACAGGGCTAGGGATCTCTCTCACCCCCCTTTCCCTCACCCCCTCTTTCTCACCTTCTCCTATTTTTCTCTCCCCCCTCGCTTCCTCTCTCCACCTCCCCTCTCTCTCCTTCCCCCTCTCTTTCTCTCTCATTCTCTCTCTCTCCACATTCCCTCTTTATGTCACCCTCCTTTCTCTCACCCCTTGTCTCTTTCTCTCTCTCACCACTCCTCTCTCCCACAACCCTTCTCTCTCTCCCTCACCCCCTCTCTTTCTCACCTCCCTCCTCTGTGTCACCCCCAGTTCCCTCTCTCTCTCTCTCTCTCTCACCACACTCCTCTCTCTCACCCCCACTTACCCCTTCCCACTGCTCTCTCTCTCTCTCTCTCTCTCTCTCTCTCTCTCTCCCCCTCTTTCTCTCCTCTCTCCCCCTCTCTCTCCCCTCTCTCTCTCCCCCTCCCCTCCATTCACTCCCTCTCTCTGTGCTGTGCTTTGATCCCCCCACTCTCCTACCTCCCAAGGCATGGGAAATTCTTAGAGGGATGGGTTGCCACCTTACTGGGCCCCAGATGTTTTATTGGCTGCATATGTCTGATGGGTTTAGAGGGACAGGTGGTCTGTGTGTTAGATCCGTGCATCTTTCTGTAGCCATTTTTATTCCTTTAATTTTTTTCCCATTATGGGCATGAGTGGGCCCTCATGTGGAAGTTTTGCCTAAGGCCTCACAAAGCCTAGAGCCGCCTCTGCCTGAGAGGGTCTGACACATAATACTGCAGAACAAGACTATAGTAGGCTGAGCTAAGGGGTCGTAGAAATAGGTCCCGTATATGCGCATCTGATCAGATTTCTGCACGTTCCATGATCATGTGTCCCACTGCTCCCCACCTTTTTTCCTTCCCTTCACCCCCCACCCCTCTTCCGCTACCTCCCACATACTTAATGCTCTCCCGCTCCTCTCCCTTCCACCTGCCCCCCCTGCTTTCCTCCTTTTTTCTTTCTTTTTCTCTCTCCTTCTCCTCGCTCTACTCCCCCCCCCCCCCAATTCCTGGGGGTTATATCTGAGTAGTTGCTCATTTAAAAAGAGCTTGGGAGGTGTGCCCACGAGACAGTGTTAATCCGCTGAATTCCACAACAATGGTATTAACGGTTTTTGATATTAATATTAATGTTAGCAGAGAATTGTTGTTGTATCACCTGTTTTGCCTTCTACTCTGTTAGACGTGTGGAATGTTTGTATCTTGTTGGTCTATGTGGACCCATCTCCTGTTATAAATAAACAATTAAAAAAATAAAATAAATGCAAGCTCTATTTTTAACGTAAAATTGTTAGACCGTGTCATTTGTTTTTGTTTTTTTCTGCTGGTTAGCAGTTAAGTCTGCTATTACATTTTGTTTTGTTTGCTTTAAAGTGTTACATTCCTACCATTGTGAACTATGCCAGCCATTTTCCAGAAGCTGAGCTGTGGCTCTGTCCAGTATCACAGCACCCAGGGCTGTCATGGTCACTGTCTTCATGAGAATAGGTTTTCCAGACAAAATCTTGTCAGATCAAAGGACTCAACTTATGTCAACTTATGTTGGATCTAGTGCAGTCTCTCTGGAGCAGCTATGTTGCATGCATATGTGGATTAAGAAATTGGACGGGAAATACATCTACTCCTATTCTCCACTCACTGTGAGGTATATAAGGAAACCACCAGTTTCTCCCAATTTGAGCAGCTGTACGCAACAAAGGTCTGAAAACCCCTGACCTTGCTGAGCTAGTATTTAATCTGCAGGATACTGGGGTTCCCATAATGCCCTACATCTTAGAACTCCATGAAAGGATAAGCAAACTAGTACACTTTACTGCTGGCAAATTTGATGCCACCATAACACTTACTGCAACAAACAGTAAGTAACTTTGGAAATTTTGCACATTGTTACCTAACATCCCACTTATATGGGGTGGTTGATGATGCTCAACATTGCTCCCTGTTACTTTTGGGGCTCTGATGATGGCTGCTAACTACAGCGATCTTTAATATATACTTTTTTCCTATCTTTATGTAGCACTAACCCCCGAAGGAGATGCTGGTTATTTTTGGGCTTACCGTTACCTTTTATTCTCCTTGTGACATGTCTAGGGGATGTCCCGTGGTAGATGGCCCAGTAACTTGTGACTGACAGTAGATCCAGTTGAACGGATTTTATTTGCAAACTTCAACCATTTTGCAGTCTTTTAACTTGGGATCAGAGGGTTGGAAAGGAAAGTTCAGGTACTCTCAATGTCAAAGTCTATAAACGTTAAGGAACTTGCTTACTTTGACTGCATCCAGAGAATAGCCATTCGCAGCTGGATGAGCACTCAGGTTGGACAGTCCTTCTCTCACAAGGCCTAGCAGCCAACAAGGTGCTTACTCAGGAACAAAGTCCTTATCACTGACGTTGTTGCAGAACACGTAGGGAAACTAAGCGGTAGAACCCTTGTAGGATACCTGGATCTTTCAGCCCACTTGGCGATATCCCCAAGAGCAGATTCTCTCGGTTACTTCAGCCCTTCCAGGCTCTTGTTAAGAAAATCAACCTCACGCGTGGTATTCTTCCAAAGAGTCCTCCCCTGGAATGCTCGAAGTACACTGGGTCTCTCCCACACCGGACCCAATCCTTCCTTAGTTCCTTTGCCGTGGGCTAGCTAGCCCCGAGGCATCAAAGTTAGGAGGAACCGCACCACAGGCCATAGCCTTCCCAGGGGCTGGTCAGGAGGACCAGGACAATATACTCAGCACAGCATACTGGACCGGAACCCCAAACCCCGTGACATCCGTGTCTTAAATACCCGCTCCCAGAGGGCACAGCGGGAGGGCCAATCCCACGGACCTGACTCAGAGAGGGAATAATTAAAGAACCTCACCAGACCATAGTTCCACGCCTGTCACCCGAGACAGTGCCCCCTGTGGCCAGGCTGAACATCTCACAGTCCAATCAGACTGACACAGAAGCCAAATTTAGTCAAATAGGCCCAAATCAAACTGCAGTTTGTGTAAAGCTTTAACTTTGAAAAACATAGCTTCAGGAGCCCGCCGCTACATTTATTTATAGGATCCCCTCTTAGCATCTCCAGGCCTGCTTGCCATGATCTAGATGTCATTTCATGATAGGTATGTGCTACCACCAGGCAGCCTTTTGTTTTTATGAATGTACACATATTATACATACATGTTTTTTATATGCTTATTTGTTTCTTTTTCCAGGACTCCCTTTCTAGGCCCCATTACCCGTGGTCTGCCCTCATTTAGGGATCTATTATAAAAGCCTGAACCCCCTTTGGTTTGCTCTGGTTATGGGTTGTTATTCATTTTATTAGTCTCCCCATCAAAATTCTGGTTTGGAGGCACTTGCATTTTGTAAACAGCTATAATGCAGACAGGGTTGCCGGAGACTCCATGTGTGTTTTTAATATATGAATGTGGATTTTCTTCAGATATACACAACTAAATTAGATAATTAAATTACCTTTCACACTGGAGTCTTTTGCAGGCACTATAGTGTTAAAAATAGCGCCTGTAAAACGCCCTAAAACAGCTGCTCCATTCACTCCAGTGAATAAACAATTTTTCTTACTTCTAACTCTATCATTGCTAGTGCCTTTAAAGTCCCACCCCTAGGGGTTTACATTTTTTCTTAAACAGAAAGGGAAGACACCTAGAGGGAAATTTTTTCTTAAAACTTACTGCAAGGTCCACAATTGCGAGCTCATAGAAAACCGACAGGTGCTTTCGGTTGTCCCAAATCTTTAGAACAAGCCACAGCCCACCTGGGAAAGGTTCTTTCAGATCCTTTGAAACTAAGTGACATCAAATACATTGCTCATGTTAGATGACTGAGGGAGATGACAAAAACATGGAAAAAGGAAGAAGAGGATGCCTTACAGGATCTTTTAGGGAGCCCAACAATCAGACCAGTGTGAGCCAAGTCCTGCTGTGGCCATAACTAAACAAAGGACACCAGAAAGCCATAAGGTCTGTCATCTACCAGCTTTGTTTTTTCTTCCTATCAGCATAAACGACATTGAAGATGAAATGCTAAGATTAGCAATTATCCAGCCCTCCAGGAGCCTGTGGACCTGTTGTACTGGTCCCCAAAAAAGAGGGCAGCGTTAGATTTTGCATGGACTACTGGGGCCTCAATGATCATACTGGCAGTGATGACTATCCAATTCCCTATATTAATAACCTGCTATACCTCCTGGAGAGGGCCTGCTAGTCACTATTAGTGTAAGGGCTATTGGTAAATATCCTTGACAGTGGAGGGTAGGGACCACTCAGCCCTTATCACTCCCTTTAGACTACTGTATATAAATTCCTCAGCATGCCCTTTAGGATGAAGAAGATTCCTATTACTTCTAGCAAACTGTGAATCACTGAAAATGCAAGGACTTTACCTGTGCTTATCTTGGTGGCATTGCTATCTTCAGTGAAACTTGGGAAATGCTATAGATGGGTCTTTTGGAAAAGCTGCCTGCTATTAGGGTCCTGCCAGGCTAGTTTTGACAGTGGTACGCCTCGTATCTGGCAGTGCGTCACTTGCACAGCTACCTTTTCCTCATCAAGTGTGGCCTCTCTGAGCTTCTGAAGGAGAAAAGCAGAGAAACGGATCTTCCCTGGATATGTCCAGGAACATAGAGAATGGTGGGAAAAGAAGTTAACAGAGCCTGCTCCTGCATCTGAACATTGAGAATAAATGTGCTCCCCCCTACAATGCGTTTTTTTTATTTCTCCTAATTACTGAAAAAAGCTTAAATTTTTGTGTACAGCAGCAGACACAGCATGCTCAGTAGGAAGTCTTGTCCGCATCAGAATCCAAACTATAAAGGAACAGCAAAATACAAAACAAACCGCTGTGTGTCAGCGAAAGAGAAACCTTTTATAATTTAAACATTCAATAGAGACACAAAGAATTTAATGTACAAAGCTTTATAGTAGCAGAACAAGAAGATTCACTGATAATAATTTCTCATACCAGTTTAAGGGAAATGAACGCTTTTTTTAAAAAGACGCATAAACCACTTTCTACTCTGGTTGTTAATATAAATTGAAAGTCTGGAAATTTTGCTGACCACAGTCTTTGAAGCAATATATATTTAAATTGGAAAAACCAAGGAGCAGCAAATGAGATCCAGAGAATTAACAGAAGAATAACACAAATGCTGTATAATTTTATATTTTACTATAGTGAATATATATGAAGTCAGCCAGAAAAATAAATAGGTGTAAAAAAAAAAGTCACAAGACTACTGCTAGCCCTCAAAGGAAGATTAGTTGGGAACCTGCATCTAAAATTGTGATGAAAGTAAATGTCTCAGTTTCTTACAACATGCACATTTGCAAACGTACATGAAAATCCCCATGCTGCAGTCAAGCCATATGTGAAGTGTGTATACAACTTTGTCTATGAGAATTCTTTCATTAGCTTTTAAACCTAAGTGGACCATGGAATATCTGATGTTAAATTAGACCTTCTAAGTAGGCATTGATAGATAGATTAGCAAATTGGAATATTTATAAATGCGGATGTTAGACCCCTGTCTTTCTCACCAACTCATGACAAAGGACTGGCCAATCTCATACTGCGCTGTCACTTAAGGTAACAATGCCACCCTGCAAAAAGATTTTCCAGCTCACGGGTCCACAATGTAGGTGCCAGCAGCCTGAGAGCAATTGTCACTGGGTTTAGTTAAAAGAGATGTATCGGTTTTTGTTTTGTTTTTTGGTTTCATACTTACCTGGGTAGATACAGCATCAGTCCAATGCTGCATCTTCCCCTGGTGCCTCTACACAGAGAACCAAGCAATCGAACACTGCCGATCGCTTGGTTCTCACAGCTCCCCAAGCAGAGAGCTGCTGAATGTCAGTCAGCAGCTCTCTGCTCTGACCCCCCCCCCCCCCACTCACTGCAGTGCTGGGCTGTGGAGAGGCGGGAGCAGCCATCTCAGGCTCTCAGCGGCTCATTGAGAGGCTGAGCTGGGTGCCAGTCGAGGGATCTGTGCAGATCCTGACTCTATAGTCGTGATGATGCCCGTGCCTGGACTGATTCTGTGACGTCAAGAGAGAGCGGAATTCAGCCCTCTCTCTGCAGAAAACGGGTCACAGGAGTGCAAAACAAACTGTGATCCAAACAAGCGTTGGCTGTACTTCTCCTTTAACTAAGCAATTCACCCTTTAAATTGCCAACACCACTTTTTTTTACTACGAAGAAGGAAACTCACAATCTTAGCAATAACAATTGTGATTTTAGAATAAATGTCTGTAACACGCTGTCACCACAGATAGGTATATTCAGAAAGTTATACTACAGTAGCGCTCTTCAAGAGACAGGGATTCATTTAGTTTATATATATATATATATATATATATATATATATATATATATATATATATATATATATATTGCTTTAACACATTAGAAATAGTTTAAACACTTTTGAAAATATGGTTTTATAATGAAAATGTAAAAAATTGTGCAAATAAAATATGTATAAAAAAAGTTATTATAAAAGAAGCAAAGACACACAAGGCCACAGAGACATACTGTAGAAAGGTGTTGAAGGTGAAAATACTTAACAATGTCCTGGGGTCAGTAGAGTCTAACAAATAAACAAAAATGATAGAGCAGCTCTCACAAGTCCTGTCAGGTGTTCCTTGGTTTGATGTTAAAACAAGAGCTCTCAAACTGTGGATGCATTCCACTTTTCTTCACATCAAGGGGGATGTTAACAGAGACCATCTGACCAATCATCTGGTCTAAGGGGTGGCTGCTGGGATGTCACCACATTTATGACCAAGTCCCAGATACAGTTTTCTATAATGCTGCATACACACGACCGGACTTTCCGGCAGAAAAGGTCAGACAGAATAATTTCATCGGATATTCCGATTGTGTGTGGGCATCTGACTTTTTTCTTCAAAAATTCTGACGGACCTAGAGATTGAACATGTTTTAAATCTTTCCGACGGAATCAATTTCTATCGGGAAAACCGTTTGTCTGTATTCTGACGGACTAAATACGACACAAGGGCTGCTATTGGCTACTGGCTATTGAACTTCCTTTCCTAGTCCCGTGGTACGTAATCATTTTAAAAACAAACAGACTTTGGTGTAATCTTGTGTAGGCAAGTCCGTTGGGTCAGAACTCCATCGGCACCTCTGCCAGGGAGCAAGACTTTTTTTTTAACAGTTTATGCTGCTGGCAGGCGCATAAGCAGACAGCTTCTATAGTTCCGGCTTCAGCTTTAGAGGAAAGGGCAGAGGTGTGGTGTGTAGGGGTGGAGACAATGGGTGGTTCTAGGGAGGCAGAGACGGGCATGACCTAGGTGAGGGGGTGAGTTCCTGCACCTTTTCTCTGAGAAAAAATGCCCTGGGTATTTATATCTCTGAATATGTGCAGGGTATAGTCGGCAACCCTATTATTGTCCAGCATGAAAATAGCTTTACAATGGATATAAATATGACAGGTCTCGGATATCTATTCCTCATAGGTGGGCTGGGGAGGCCTAATACACTCTTTTACCTCCTAGCCTAGAGGTGTTTGGGTTCAAAATGCTACCCAGTAACTGACAAAGGAGGTGAATATTACTTTATTCTGACTTAGAAGTTATAAAATATACTGAGATGATGGATTCTAGAGACAGATACGTGGATTCCATGGTATTCATGGCCCAATTTATGTTAACTCTCTCGTCACTCAAGCAGGCAAGCCAGACCGTTTTATGGACTATGACTTATGGAGATGTATATTGAGAGATTGATAAGAGATGTCTGCCATGCAACTAAGGGTTGTGGATTGTATGAACTGAAAGCAGGAGGGAGGGAGAGAGAGGAAAAGGTTGCTGTGCTATGCCTTCTTATGACAAAATGGCATGGAAAACTTGTTGTGACCTGAGCAAAATGGCTGCCACACACACACAGCTATTCGTGTGCCAAGTACACACAACCATTACAACTCAGATCAGTTTTAGTGCTGACACCGATAATCTCATGGCCCTGAAAGGAATGACCTGGTATATGGCTGTTCTAATCAAAATGGGGCACCCTGAATACAGTATTGATATACAAAGTGTAGTTTTGGTAGATGTTCTCAGAAAGTACATTCAGGTATACACTACAATTTCAGTACATTATGCAGGGGAACATGGTAACTGCAAAATATGCAGAACACCAAGATGTAGAAATGCATGAGTCACTCGCTTAACCCAGTGGTGTCCAACCTGCCGCTCAAGACAGCCAAGAATGTGGCCCAACACAAAATCATAAATTTACCTGAACATTTAGATTTTCTGGGGGGGGGGGGGGGATTTTTTGTAAAAATGCTTTTACACTTAGTGAACACATGCGGCAAGATTTTTTTTACAGTGTCTTTATTGGACATGCTGATGTTGACAAGGGCCTCTTCCCCACAACCCTGGTCTGTGGTTGTGGGGGGTCTGTGGGCAGGGGGCTTTTCAGAATCTGGAGGACCCATTTAACAAGGGGGCAACCAGATCTTACATCCGTCCTATGTCAATGAGCGGTTAGTGATGTCACATGTGGAGATGTCACCAGGTGACGTCCCCAGGTGGTCTCACCCCTTACCTATATAAGAACTGTCAAATGGCTGAGCCTACAGTTTGTGTTTTAGCCTTTGTAGCGGGCGGAACTTTTTTCTTCTTTTTTCGGTTCTGGCGGTGGCAGCGTGCATCGTGATTGACGATGGATCTACATCGGGGGACATTTATTTTTATTTTTTTAATAAAGGACTTGTCAAAAACTGTGTGTGTGTTTTTATTTCTTTTTGACACTTTTTTTAACATAATATTTATTGGTATTTTAAATAGCAAAACATGGTAATTTAAGCGTTGCATCAATGTTGCAGAGAACATACAGAAAAGTGGCGATCAATCCGCTTAACAAGGGAAAAAGAACATTGCACAAGGAACTACTCAGGATGTGTATTGAGGTGATTGATATTAACCAGAACAAATTATAGTGAATATAGTATCTTAGAGGCTAAACCCAGAAGGTAAGCCCCCAAGGGATCAGTAATCAGAAGTATGGGACTAGTGATGGACGAACTTCCAATGGGACATTTCACGAACGCGAACTGCAAATGCGGCCAAAAGATCGCGGACCTTGCGGTTTGCGGCGGACCCCATTGACTTTAATGGCAGATGAACCTTAAAAACCTCCAGGTCATATTTTCAGCCACAAAATACTTACTAGCTGTGCACACATAGTCCCACAACATGGACACTGATATAACAAAAGTATTAAGTGAATCTGGGATCGACAACGACAAGCATTCTTTTTTTATCTGTGAAATCTTGACAATTCAGGAGCGCACGAAGGCCATGGAGGAGAGGCAAGGTCAGGGCAGGCTATGAAGGGGGTGCAGGGGATGATCAGTGCCACAGTCAGGGCAGCACAGTCCTGTGCCAGTGTTCCAGTGTGCCAACCTGTGCTTGAGCCCCTCCCTCTGCCCGGCCCTTACCCCCACCTATGCAGGGCTCCACTGCGGTGGTCCAGAGGTGCCAGTCCAGTGCTGATCCTCAGCCATGGTGCTGGCACTGCCTGCTGATTGGCTTCTCCGCTGCTATCTCCCTCACTGTCTGAAACCAGCACCACGATAAAGACTGAGCACTGACACCAGCACCGTGATAGAGACTGAGCACTGACACCAGAACCGTGATAGAGAGCACTGACACCAGCACAGTGAGAGCACTGACACCAGCACCGTGATAGAGAGCACTGACACCAGCACCGTGAGATCACTGGCACCAGCACCATGATAGAGAGCACTGACACCAGCACCGTGATAGAGAGCACTGACACCAGCACTGTGATAGAGAGCACTGACACCACACCAGCACCGAGATGGAGAGCACTGACACCAGCACCGAAATGGAGAGCACTGACACCAGCACCGTGATAGAGAGCACTGACATCAGCACCGAGATAGAGAGCACTGACACCACACCAGCACCAAGATAGAGAGAGAACACTGACACCAGCACCGAGATAGAGAGAGAGCACTGACACCACACCAGCACCATGATAGAAAGCAATGACACCACACCAGCACCGAGATAGAGAGCACTGACACCAGCACTGATACCAGCAACTCGCTGTGGGACCCAAAAATATGACACCGCTCAACCTCTTCAAACAGGAGGGTACGGGCATATAGTACGGTGTGCTTTTTTTGTACAAGGAAGTGAGCCAAAGGTAGAAAAAGGTCTGTGTGCTCGATTAAATAAATTGTTTATAGAGTTATGCATATACATGGTCTACTGGTCACATTTGTTGAATTCCTCCGAGATCCATGCCTCATTCATTTTTATAAATGTGAGGTCGTCAACACTGTCATGAGGTAGGCGAGTGCACTTATCGGTCACAATCCCCCCCTGCTGCGCTAAACGTCCTTTCGGACAGGACACTGGATGAGGGGCAAGCCAACAGTTCCATTGCAAATTGGGCAAGCTCTGGCCAGAGGTCAAGCCTGCCCACCCAGTAGTCCAGGGGTTCATCACTTCTCAGAGCGTCCACATTACCCGCTAACCCGATGTAGTCGGACACCTGACAGTCTAGGCGTTCCCTGATTCTGGATCCGGATGAGACCTGTCGATGGGTCGGCTGAAAGAATGACCTCATATCAGAAGTCACCAACACATCTTCAAACCACCCTCTTCTTGCAGGCACTGTTGGATTGGTACCCGCAACTCTTTCTCTGGGAGTGGGAATTGCTCCTCTGCCAGCGCACGCGAAAGCAGAATGCAGCATTTCTCGAAGCAAGGCCTGGAAGTGCTCCATTCTGACAGCCCTCTGTGACGGTGGTAAAATTTCCACCATTTTGTGTTTGCACCAGGGGTCTAAGTAGGTTGCCACTCAGTACTGGTCCTTGACCTTTATGCTTATTATACGGGGGTCCCTGTTAAAACACAGGAGCATGAAGGCCCCCATTTGCACTAAACTGGAAGCGGTCTGGTGGCCTGGCTCCTGCTCATCATCCAGGATAATGTCGTCCTCCTCGTTCACCTCTCCCCATCCATGCACAACAACATGGATCCCAGAAAGTTTTAGAGCATGCTCTTCTTGCTCCTCCTCATCCGCCCCGGCACCATCCTCCTCAGACTCCTCTTCAGACTCCTGTTGTTGACTTGTCTCAGATAGAGTAGCCCCCCGGGAATTCATCCAGCATTGTGTTTTCCACATCTTCCTGCTCCTCCACGGCTTGATCAATGACACAACACAATGCACGCTCCATAAGGAAGGCATAAGGTACAATGTCACTGATGGCGCCATTGCTGAGACTGACCAGTTTGGTGATCTCATCAAATAGCCGCAGAAGTCTGCATGTGTCGCTCATGAGCAGACACTGGCGAGGTGAAAAAAACCAAGCTCCCCAGAACCTGTTCTGATGCAGAGTTCGTACAGGTAGTCGTTAACTGCACATTTCTGCTGGAGCAGCCTATCAAGCATATAGAAGGTTAAGTTCCATCGCGTCGGGCAATCGCAAATAAGACGTCTGACCAGCAGATTGTGCCGCCGCTGAATGTCAGCAAGGCGAGCCATGGCCGTGTAAGATCTTCTGAAATTCGCCGAGAATTTCCTTGCCTACTGCAAGATGTCCTGGACCCCAGGGTATTTGACAACGAATCGCTGCACGACCAAGTTTAAGACATGTGCCATGCATGGCACGTGTGTCATTTTGCCCTGTTTCAATACACTAAGCAGATTGACACCATTGTCACACACCACTTTCCCAACTGTCAAATTGAGCGGTGTTAGCCACTGATCTGCCTGTGAATGCAAAGCTAAAGGAGTGCAGGGCCAGTGTGGCTCTTGGCTTCCAGGCACAACAGACGCAGCACAATATGGCAACGTCTCACCTGGCATGTCGACTAGGTTCTGGGGATCTTGGGTGGCGCAGCAGAAGAGGCGCTAGCAGTGGAAAAGGAGGAGTCAGCCGAGGAGGAGAGGGAGGAGGATGGAGTAGGAGAAGGAGAAGAAGAGGAAGGCCTGCATGCAATCCATGGCGGTAAAACCAAATCTACATGGGTTCCACGGGTTACAAGCTTGACGGCCGTCAGAAGGTTCGTGGGCAGTAAAAGTTATATACCTTCCCTGCCGTGTTTGCTAGACCACGTGTCTGTGGTCAGATGTATCTTGGCACCGACACTGTTTGCCAGAGATACATTCACATGCCACTGAACATGGCCATATAGCTCTGGGATGCCCTTCTGTGAGAAATACTTCCTTTCTGGGACCTTCCATTGTGGTGTTCCAATGGCCACAAATTTTCGAAAGGCCTCCGAGTCCACCAGTTTATATGGCAGTAGTTGGCGGACAATCAGTTCTGACAAGCCAACTTAACTGTTGGGCAAGAGGGTTATCCGGCGTCATCATTTTTCTACGCTCGAACATTTGGCCCACGGAAGCCTGCCTTTTTGCAGAAAAACGTGAGGACGGCATTATGGAAGGTGGAGTGTAGGACAATTGTGAGGAGATAGGAGAAGGAGAAGTAGAAGACGAGGCTGGACGGTGAGAGCCTGGAGTGTGGCTTTGTGGGTTCCGTTGCTCCCACTGGGCTCGGTGATGGCAGCTCATGAGTCATTCTTAGGTGAGTGTTAGGCTTACAGCGACTTATGCGTTGACTGCAAAGATTGCAGATGGCAACACTATTGTCAGCAGCGGACACGTTAAAAAAAAGCCCACACTGCGGAGCCATGTGCCGGCATCCTGGGAGCGCCAGATGTGACCATACATGGTTGATGCCTCGCTCCTGATACATTAGCAGTCTGCTTTGTTCTGCCTGCTTCTCCTCCCTATCTGCTGGTCCATATCTCCCTCTGAACTCCCCTCATTTTCCTCTTTTGTGGGCACCCATGTGACATCACTAGACGCGTCATGATCGACGTCACCCTCCCCACCGCTCTAATTAGAGATCTCAGAGTAGGCAGCAACACTGGGGACCAACCTCCTCCTTGGGCTGATCTGGGTACTGTTGTCAGACTGCTGAGGGGCGGTTGTTGCTACCTTCTCTTCCTGATCCAATGCCAAGAGTGGCTGTGCATCGGCAATGTCTTGTGATGGATCAGAAAATAATTCCTGTGACTCAAGCAGAGGGTATATGGTGGTGGTGGTGGTGGTGGTGGTAGTGTCTTTGAGGGTGCACACAGCAGAGAGTGAAGAAGAGGGTGCAGATCGAGAGGATGAGGAGGGTGCAGAAGAGTAAGGCTGAGTGAGCCACTCAACCAAGTCTGGTGCGTCCTTTGACGTAATTGTACGCACCTTCTGCAATTTCCCACTTTGGCTCAAGCCTGTTGCTCCTGCCCTACCCCTACCACCCCTGTGGAAGGGCCTGCCTCTTCCTCTGCCTGTCATTTTTTAAATGACCCTGTGACAAAAGTCTCTAGAGAAGTGCAGTAAGTATGTGAAATAAGGTATATAACACCCTACTTCAATTGGTTGTCTTGGGGGGCCACTGGTCTATCACATCAGTTATAATACTTTTTTTTTAATTGCGTTTGTCATTCTTTGTAGTATCGCTGCAGATCCCCTTAGCAGTCACAATGCTGCACAGTGGAAATGCACTATACTATGCTTTCTATATTTGCAAATATTTTATACGTGTATTACACCCCTATATACTGCACACCAAATAGTACACCTATACCAGTCCTTAAAAGGACCTTTGTGGACCTAATAGTAGCTAGCGTAGCTAGTGAATTGCAGACTGTCCCTGCTCCAAACACCAAACTGTCCCTCCCTACACTAAGAAACGACAGCTGCAGAATTGGTCAGCAACACAGCGGTGCAGTGCACTATAATATGCTTTCTATATTTGAACGAAAGTATATTACACATGTACAACCTTATATAATGTACACCTATACCAGTCCTTAAAAGGACCTTTGTGGACCTAATAGTAGCTAGCTAGTAGCTATTGAATTGCAGACTGTCCCTGCTCCAAACACCAAACTGTATCTCCCTACACTGAGAAACGACAGCTGCAGAATCAGTCAGCAGCACAGCAGTGCACTATAATATGCTTTCTATATTTGAAAGAAAGTATATTATACGTGTACAACCCTATATAATGTACACCTATACCAATCCTTAAAAGGACCTTTGTGGACCTAGTAGCTAGTGATTTGAAGACTGTCCCTGCTCCAAAACACCAAACTGTCCCTCAGTCCTTACACTGATAAAAGACAGCCGCAGAATCGGTCATTACTCAGCAGCACAGCAGTCAGCAGCAGTGCACCAAAATATACTTTGTATATTTGAAAGAAAGTATATTCTTAGTGTATTACAACCCTATATACCGTACACTTATACCAGTCCTCAAAAGGACTTTTTTGGACCTAATAGTAATAGCTAGTGATTAAACTGACTGTCCCTGCTCCACACAGCGTCCTGTTCCTACACTGACAAAAGACAGCTACATAATCAGTCAGCACTCAGCAGCACAGCAGTCAGCAGTGCACCATAATATGCTTTCTATATTTGAAAGAAAGTATATTATACGTGTACAACCCTATATACTGTACACCTATACCAGTCCTTAAAAGGACCTTTGTGGACCTAATAGTAACAGCTAGTGATTAAACTGACTGTCCCTGCTGCACACAGCATCCTTTCCCTACACTGACAAAAGACAGCTGCAGAATCGGTCAGCAGTGCACTCAGCAGCACAGCAGTCAGCAGTGCACCAAAATATACTTTGTATATTTGAAAGAAAGTATATTCTAAGTGTATTACAACCCTATATACTGTACACCTATACCAGTCCTCAAAAGGACTTTTGTGGACCTAATAGTAATAGCTAGTGATTAAACTGACTGTCCCAGCTCCACACAGCGTCCTGTCCCTACACTGACAAAAGACAGCTGCAGAATCGGTCAGCAGTGCACTCAGCAGCACAGCAGTCAGCAGCAGTGCACCAGAATATACTTTGTATATTTGAAAGAAAGTATATTCTTAGTGTATTACAACCCTATATACTGTACACCTATACCAGTCCTTAAAAAGACTTTTGTTGACCTAATAGTAATAGCTAGTGATTAAACTGACTGTCCCTGCTCCACGCAGCGTCCTGTCCCTACACTGACAAAAGACAGAATGTAAAATGGCCGTCAGATCAGGTCTATTTATAAGGTAGGGGGTATGTCCAATTGTCCATGTGCTGAAATGTCTCAATTGGCTGTCCTGTACCCCCTGATGGATGTGTCATCATGGGTCAAAGTTCTTCACAATGTAAACTCATATGTCCGCCGCGCGAACAGCGCCAGAAGTCTGCCGGGGTCTGCGAATCGCCAACGAGCAAAATTCACTTCGAACCGACCACCGGGCGAACCACAAGGCCATCTCTATATGGGACTATAAGTCCATCTTTGAGCATTAGAAGACTAGAAACCAACTGTTAAACTAGTATATAATTAGTCCGATATGGTGGCTGAGTAGTGATCCAATGATTCCATGGCCTGTAAAATTGGCCTAGCTTTCCTAGTTGAATTTCTAAACAGTTTTCATAGCTGGCCATCAGGTTCAATTGGGTTTTGACATCGGTGATATTAGGAACTAGGGAACCTCTCCACTTTCTAAGAATCATCAGTCTAGCAATAAACAGGATATTAATCACCATTGTTCTGTAGTCTTTTGGGAAGTCGCCTATTCCTAAACTGAGCAACGCGAGTGCAGCATTGGGTTTGGTCATCTTTTTGACACTTTTTTGGTGAATGGGTAGGAGTACTATGTACCCCATACTCATTCTACTCATACAGATAGGGGAGGGGCTGGGATCTGGGGGCTTGTTAAAGGGGGCTTACAGATTCTGACAATTCCCCTGTCCGCAGATCCCTACAACCACAGCCCATGGTTGTTGGTAAGAGGCCGATATCCCCCTTGTTAACCCCTTGTCCCCATCAATGTTCAATCCCCCTTTCCTGGCCTGCCGGGCTGCATGACTAAGGGACCCCCCCCCCCCAAAGGAATTTTTCATTTTATTGTTTTAAGCATCATTGAAATCACTGCTCCTGTAAAAACTATCTTTTTAAAAAAAAATTTTTGCATTGATACATGTCCCCCATGGCATTATCCGGGCTTCCATACCCTTTTTATGGCCAATAACTTGCATATAAGCCTTCAAAATGGGCACTTTTGATTTTCAAAGTTCGGGTCCCATAGACTTCAGTTTGGGTCCAAACATTTGCAATGTTCAAGAGTTCTGGCGCAAACCAAACCGGGTGTTTGGCCCAACTTTGCTCACCAGCTATATTCTCTGACCACTGGTACCAGGATGGGAATTACATAGTATAGAAAGAATCAATTATGGAAATTAGATAGGCAGTCAAATTGTTCATCATATAGTTATTTATTTTCTGTAGGTTTTCCATAGTTTAGAACAGCTTGTCTAGCAAGCTGTAGACAAATAATTCAACTATTCCTGTGTGTGATCTGGTAATTTTTGGATGCTTTTAGTTTATTTCTCTACACCTTTCTTTATTCTGCAGAATTCATGAAAAGAATACTAAGTGGTCTTACAATGAAGGTACTAGTTCTAGCACTTCATGGTATGGACGGAATATTGTCTCCCAGTTGTGCTCCTGTGATGTCAGCCTATTACATGCACCTCCGGAACTGATTGCAAGCCACTGTGAACAAGATGGCACAGAATACAGATGTGTAGCCAACAGTGAAGCAAGTGAATAAAAAAACATGGAGAGAAGGTTCGGCAGCACTGAGGTGCAAATAAAAGATTATAAAACTGAAAACAGTATGTTATGAAAAAAATGGCAATTGTTCAAAATAGACATTCAAAACATTCAAAACAGATCACTGATCATATAATGCCAGCGGTCACCAATAGGAGATTGGATCTAGCATAAAGAGGCATTATAAAAATAACATAAGGTATAGGCGTTAGGGTAGTAAGTTGAGGAGAAGGTAAAGAGGGGTTATGAGGGTGAGATAAGAGTAGTGGAAGGAAGTACATAGCTAATATCTGTAGGTATAAACAGCACCATCTAATGTCGTAAAGAGTCTTAATTTTGGTTATAGACATAAAAGAGATTATGGTGAAAAAGTGTCATGTATGGAACAGGAATGATGAAAACCTGTTCGATTCTATTAAGGCCTAGGTGCTTCTATTGTCTATTGTAATCCACTGCGCCCAATTTTCTTGAAAAGTGTCAATTTTTCCCTGAATCCATGCGAATCCATGACTGTAGAAAGAGGTGGAGCATGGTCTGAATTCCAGGCACTGGCCAGGGCTCTCCTAGCCGCAATTAGCACATGAGTGATGAAGACCTGAAATTGACATGGTCAATTATCCAAACTGATGCCAAAAAGAGCTGTTTCTGGTGCCATCGGGTGTGTTATTCCAGTAGTTGAGGTGATAAAAACAAATATCCAGAAGGCTTCCATTCTTCGGCAGAACCACCAGATGTGGCTGATGGAACCTATGTGCCCATACTTCCTCTAACATGATGGGGATTGGGCACCAGGGTAGCATTTAGCTAAAACTTGTGGTGTAAGTTACCACCTGTGTACAACTTTATAAACTGTTTCCCAGTGTGATATGCAGTGGGACATTTTCTTGGATCATTGGAGGGCTTGACACCATTGCTGTATTGTGTATGTAGCTCCTAAATCATGTTCCCATAGCTTCATAGATTGTGGTTTGTCCAGGAATACCTCAAAACACAAGGCTGTATAGATTAGGGAGATCCTTTTTAAGAGAGATTTTCAGAGCTAAATAGTTTGTAGATAGAGTTTAGTAGTGGGTCATCCCCTTTCTTTAAAGTAGAGAGGAGATGGTAGATTTGTAAGTACTTATAGAAGTCTTTATGAGAGATGTCAAAGGATTTGATAAGGTCCTGGAAAGAGAACATCCATTGATGGTCAAATAATTGAACCACTCGATTGAGACCTTTGCACATCCAGGAGGTAATGTCCAGGTCCGGGATTAGCAGGAGTAATGATGAAAGTGGAGTGCATGAGTCAATTGTTTTGTGAGTTTTGTTAGAAATCTTTAGGACAGAGAGCCAAGTCCAGATGGTAGCATTGACTGTACCCAAGAAGGATCTGGGGGTTCTGCTTGTGAGCGTAGTGGCTCCTAGTAGAGCCCAGAGGTCAGAGGATAGGGCTTGTTGTTTGATTTGGATCCACCTCTTGTCTTTTGTTGGGGACCACCAGAATTTAGCTTGGTCTAAAATAGAAGCTGTGTAATATTTAGCCAGATCAGTATCATCCAATCCCACATGAGAGACCGGTGTGAACATTGACTCATTGTGAACATTGACTCTTTCCGCACTCTTGCTCTTTTATTATTCCATAGAAAGGCGTTCACTATTTTTTGTAGGGTCTTGAGATTTGTTGCTAATATAGTGAGGGGAATCGTTTAAAAAAAATATACACATGTGGGAGGAGGAACATTTTGGTGAGGGCAATTTTTCCTGCCCATGATGCTGCCCATGATGCTGTGGCTTTAGATTAGGTTAGGTTTTTTGAGAGGCCAGAGAGTCTACTGAGCAGGAGTGAGTAATTTGTTCTAAAAATATTTCTGCCTGGGGATGTCAGTTTGATACCCAAGTACAGTATGTTATTTGAGAGGAGTGCTCCCATGAGAAGGAGGAAACCGACATGACTTGTTTTTTCAATGATGGACGAAGTTGTAGTGGCAGCATGAATGATTCTTGCTATCATTATTTTTATATTTTATATAGGGATATTAATCCAAACTCATTTAAGATGTGTTGGAGGGCAGAGATAGAGGAAAGAGGGCGAGAAGAATGTCATCTGTGTATAACCTAATGATATGCTCCTCTTGTCCTACCATTATACCTTTTATTGCTGAACATGCTCAGGTAGATTTTGCCAGTGGCTCAATGACTTGTGCAAAAATGAGAGGGGATAAAGGGCATCCCTGCCTGGTGCCATTGGTTATGGTGAATGGATCTGATAGCATGCCAGAGATCCATACTCCATACTTACTCCTAGGATTAGAGATTAAAGCTAGTACAGCTTGCCCAAAAAGCCCTGTAACTTCAAATTTAGTCAGAATTTGTTTGAGATAGCCCCAATGTAGACAATCAAACGTCTTCTCTGCATCCAAAGAAAGGAGCAGAGAAGGTGTCTGATGATATTCCGCCCACTGGATCAGGTTAAGAAATATTCTGGTGCTATTGGGGGCTTGATGCTTGTTAATAAACCCCACTTGATCTGGGTGTATCAGGGTGGCTATTAGGGGTTGGAGTCTGTTGGGCAACATTGTGGCATATATTTTAATATCACTAGTTAGTAGTGAGATGGGCCTAAAGTTTGCTGGGTTTAAGGGTGATTTCCCTGGTTTGTGAATGGCTATGATAAGTGCTTCCATGGTTTATTTTGGGAAAGAGACTGTTTGTGACTTTGTGTCATTAATGGAGGATACATTAGGTTTCTTCATGGATTGTTTAAGTTATCTAGCAGGGCTCCCACTTTATTGGCTTGGGTATAAAAATGTAGCTTGGACTTTGTAAGAGCATGTTCGTACTGACTAAGGAAGCATTTGTCAAGAGTTTAGGCTGTGGTCGCATCTAGCGTGGTTTTATGTTGTTGTTCTAGTGCTTGAATCTGAGTTAGTAGAGCTGAGATTTCTCTGGTTCTCCTGCTTTTTTTTAAAGTGCACCCAGTTTAATCAAAATGCATTTCATAACGGCTTTGTGTGAATTCCATAGTATAAACTTATCTATGTCCTCCATTGCATTCAACTGAAAAAAAGAGAGTAACTCTTGTTTGATCTGGTCTTTGTATCTAGGGTTTGTAAGAAGAGACGTGTTCAAACACCAAAGAGAGGTGTTCTTTTTGAATGGTGAGACAAAAATGTCTAGGAATATGGGAGCATGGTCAGACCAAGTAATCTAATCTCCCTCCGTCTTAAAGATGTGCTGTAGCGTGATTTTATCTACAGGGAACAGGTCAATTCTCGAGTAGGAGCTATGCAGTCTAGAAAATAATGTATAATAACTTTCATTCCCATGTAGACATCTCCAAGCATCAAAAAGATTTGTATCAGTAATAAGGAAGAGAGGGTAGATGAGCATTTGCGGGCCTTATTGGAGGAGTCTAGAGTGGCGTTTGGGGTTTCGTTGAAATCTCTACAGAGTATAATATTTTTATTGGCTCTCACGAAAAAATGACTGTCTGGGTCTGAATAAGAGGAGTATAACTGAAACTGCACAGAATATTTGATGGCTATCATTACACCTTTTGATTTTGTGTCAGCGTTGGGGAAAAAATAGTGTGCAAAATTTTTGTGTTTACATCTGGGGGTTTAGATTGTTTAAAATTAGTCTCCTGGATGCATAAAATATCTGTGTGAAGGTGTGCGGCTTCCTTCCATAGAACTGATTGTTTATAGGGTGTGTTAAGGCCTTTGGCATTTAAAGAGGTGATTTTGAACATAATTTAGTAAAAACATGCTTGGAGGGGAACTACTACCTAATGCAGACAGAAAAGGAGCCAATAAATTTTGGTACATCAATTTAGAGCTGAGAGTAAACATGAAATACAACATTGCCATAGAGATATAAAGATTTACGCCTTAACTGTAACAGATAAGTACAACTGTCTGTAGGTCAGGACAGACAGCAAAAAGATTAAAAAAATAATAATAAAGTTGAGTTTGCTTAGCAGACTCGTCAGCCAGGGGGATGTGAGGTAAATACCTAACTTCAAGGTTCTCGTGTCACCTCAACCTCCCTTAGGTATTAGTAGGTGCTAGAAAGGATAGACATCCACTAGAAGTACCATAAGAGTAAGTATCGAGTCAAGTAGAAGGTACTGTCTCCCAGTCCTTGGAAAGGTGCTGGGTAGTGTGTTTCCTTGTGTTAAATGGTGGAGTGGTCACTTTAAATCCCTATTGGGTCAGGTATTTGAGGCCATCGTTTAGTGTCATTATGGGGATGATCTTTTCTTGGTATGTCACCAGGAGTTTTGTAAGGTGACCGCAGCTGTATTTGATCTGTTGGGCTCTCAGGGTTTCTTTTATAGGTCTGAACTCCCTGCGTCTTGCAGCGGTTGCCTGGGATATGTCAGCAAAGATGGCAAACTGGGAGAATGGTTCCGGCAGTGTTTTTATTTTTCTGGCTGTAGATATCAGCATGTCTTTAATGTGAAAAAAATGCACTCTTGCAATCACATCACGTGGTATTGATGCTGGGAGGTAGCTCGGTTTCACCAAGCGATGTGCTCAGTCAATAAGAAGCTCTTGTTTAGAGGCTGACAGGAGCATTTTTTTAAAATAGAGATTGCAGATATCCGACTAGCTCCATCTGTGTCACAGATTCTGGTATGCCCCTTATTTTTACGTTGTTTCTTCGAGATCTGTGCTCAAGGTCTGCCATTTTGTCTTTAATATGCTGAATTTCTTGTGATTGGTCTTGATATGTGTCTACCAGGTGATTGTGGGCCATGAAAATTTCTCCCACCTTTAACTCCAGATTGTCTGTGCATTCTGCAATCTGTGATATTTATGACTGATTTTGTATGTGTATGACCGATTGCTCTATGTATGTTACATTGAATGTCTTTATATAGCAATTGTAGCATTTGTTTAAGTTCTAGAGCAGATGCAGGTTTGCCAGAGGCTATAAATTCCTCAAGTAAAGTGTTAGACTCCACAATTAGTGGCATTGATTGTGCAGGGAACATATTACGTTTTTACTTGAATGTGCCTTAGAATATGGAGATTGCAGAGGCGAGGAGGCTGGCCGTTTGTGAGGATCCTTCTGTAGTGATTGTGGGTCAGCAATATCTTCTGTGAGATCTACTAATTGATGTGAGTCAGTGTCACAGGAATAGAGCTTCTGTGCAGCTAGGACCGGAGCTGACTATGAGCAGGTGCAATCTTGGTCTCTCTCCATACTCTGTCTGGGGAAGAAATCTGTGAGCTTACAGGGTTGAATGGGAGCAGATTTCCCTCTGTTGCTTCCCCCTTTCTGTGTTGGGTAGTGTTACCCAAAATAGCGGGTGTCTGCGTGGATGTCATTGAGTGGGGTTGCTATGAGAGTCCGTGGATCAGCGGAGCTCCCTGCTCAGGCTGCCATTAGGATCAGTGGCTAGGACACGTCCCCAAAGTTATGGTAACTCACTGTTTTCTTAAATCTCTTCAGCATTCCAGTGACAAGATTATCTTTTGAATGCCCCTGACACTGTTTCTTCCTATTATAAAATGTACACTGTTCCCATTCACACTTGAGTATTCCCACTTCTCCTGTTGTATTCTCCATAACTTTAAATACATGGAAATTGCATTTAGTAGGATTGAATGTCCTGGAAATAGTTTGGGTTTGTGTACAAAACTGGGAAGTCAAAACCTGAGATTTTTCCACTGGAGTCCTTGAGACATGAAAGAACGTGTTAGTGTCAAGACCTAGGTTATCTGCTGTTGGCACTGTGGTTCCCAGAGTGGAAGGGTGTAGTTCTGGTGTCTACCAGTGGGTGTCTCCCCGTAGCCAGCTGATCCCAGTAATCAGTATCCCCCTGATGCTGGCTGCTGTGGAAGTATATAACCCTTTCCCTATCCTTCTTCACTGACTCAGTGCCTTGCCTGTATATTGTCTACTTAGTTATTGGTGTGCTGCTCCTGATTCTGATCCAGATTGCTGCTGTGATTTCATTTTAGTTCCTGTATTCTGTGCCTTGCTACTTCATATCTGCTCCCCTTGTACCTGATCCCTGTTCTGGCCTCCTTCCCAATCCATCTCCTTGTAGATCCTGCCTTACCCTGTTTACCTGCATTCCTCATTTTGTATATATTGTATTATAGTCATTGCTAGTTAGGTATTTTGTCACCTGGTTTATGGTTCATGTGCAGTATCTCACAAAAGTAAGTACACCCCTCAAATTTTTGAAAATTATTTTTTTTATTTATTATATCTTTTTATGTGACAACACTGAAGAATAACGCTTTGCTACAATGTAAAGTAGTGACCCCAAATTAGGGAATAGGGATAAAACTTTTCCGCAAAAGGTAATTTAATTAGCCAAGCGGCAATTCACTAAAATTAGAAGAAAAGCGGTTTAACCTTAAACTGCATAGAGGGTTCTTTACTGTAAGAGCAGTAAGTATGTGGAATTCTATTCCACATGCAGTGGCTTCAGCAGGAAGCATATATAATTAAAAAAAGAAAAAAAAACTATTAGATTGCACCTGAACGACCACAACATACAGGGATATATAATGTAATACTGACATAAAATCACACACATAGGTTGGACTTGATGGACTTGTGTCTTTTTTCAATCTTGCCTTCTATGTAACTATGTAGCTATGTGAGTGTGCAGCTGGTATAACAGTGTGAATTTGCTGTCCCCTCAAAATAACTCAACACACAGCCATTAATATCTAAACCGCTGGCAACAAACGTGAGTACACCCCTAAGTGTAAATGTCCAAATCAGGCCCAATTAACCATTTTCCCTCCCCGGTTTCATGTGACTCATTAGTGTGACAAGGTCTCAGGTGTGAATGGGGAGCAGGTTTGTTAAATTTGGTGTTATTGCTCTCATTCTCTTATACTGGTCACTGGAAGCTCAACATGGCACCTCATGGCAAAGAACTCTCTGAGGATCTGAAAAAAAAAGAATTGTTACTCTACAAAAAGATGGCCTAGGCCAGTGATGGCGAACCTTGGCACCCCAGATGTTGTGGAACTACATTTCCCATGATCAACTGTACCGCAGAGTGCATGAGCATCATGGGAAATGTAGTTCTGAAACATCTGGGGTGCCAAGGTTCGCCATCACTGGACTAGGCTATAAGGAGATTGCCAAGACCCTGAAACTGAGCTGCAGCATGGTTGCCAAGACCATACAGCAGTTTAACAGGACAAATTCCACTAAAAACAGGCCTTCCAATGGTCGACCAATGAAGTTGAGTGCACATGCTCAGTGTCATATCCAGAGGTTGTCTTTGGGAGTGGTGCCAGCATTGCTGCAGAGGTCAAAGGGCCAGCCTGTCAGTGCTCAAACCATGCACCGCACAATGCATCAAATAGGTCTGCATGGCTGTCATCCCAGAAGGAAGCCTCTTTTAAAGAGGATGCACAAAAAAGCTCACAGACAATTTGCTGAAGACAAGCAGACTAAGGACATTGATTACTGGAACCATGTCCTGTGGTCTGATGAGACAAAGTTAAACTTATTTGGTTCACATGGTGTCATGCGTGTGTGGCAGCAACCAGGTGAGGAGTACAAAGACAAGTGTGTATTGCCTACAGTCAAGCCCAGTGGTGGGAGTATCATTGTCTGGGACTGCATGAGTGCTGCCGGTACTGGGAAGATACAGTTCATTGAGGGAACCATGAATGCCAACATGTACTGTGACATACTGAGGCAGAGCATGATCCCCTAATTTTGGAGACTGGGACGGAGGGTAGTATTCCAACATGATAACGACCTCAAACACACCTCCAAGATGACAACTGCCTTGCTAAAGCAGCTGAAGGTAAAGGCGATGGACTGGCCAAGCATGTCTCCAGACCTGAACCCCATTGAGCATCTGTGGGGGATCCTCAAACAGAAGGTGGAGTAGCGCAAAGTCTCTAACATCCACCAGCTCCGTGATGTTGTTATGGAGGAGTGGAAAATATAAGGATAGGAAGGAAGGCCTAGCAAAGGAATAAGGGTGGAAGTGTGGGTATGGGTGCTGTAAGTGGCCTTTAAAGGTAAGGATGTAGGTGAGAGAAGGTGACACTAATTCCTGTCCTCTCTCCTGCCCAAGGTGTGAGTGGACAGCTATGCTTAGTGTCTCTTGTATTTAACTGTCGTGATGAAATGCAACTAACAGGACCATGTGTTCAAGGAGTATCAAGGGGTATCTTTCTCTTGATGCATAAGTTCCTCCATTTCCTCCATTCCTCCATTTCTGTGATTTTTATTATTCATTTAAACCAGTCTGCAATGGTCGGGGAATCCGAAGATCCCCATCGAGCTGGGATGCAAAACCTGGCTGCATTTACAAGATGCATGGCTAAAGAGCATAGGTATGTCTTTTTTGGCATTGTGGAGTGGTGCAGCAGAAATTGTGCCAGCAAGTACTCTAAAGCGAAAGTGGTGATCATTATTAATAAATCTTACTTTAATTATATACAGTCTAGTTACAGTTGCCTAAGTACAGCTACACTGAACAGGTCACCCCTACTGCGGCTGGGTACCTGTATTTGGTGTCCCTTACAGTTAGGGACGTTAACTCCTCAGCATCTACCAAACCCTAAAATGTGAATTTCTGAACTGGCAGATCCTTTGATTTTTCAGTATAAAATTTGTATTCTCTATCACATGCACAGAAAAAAAAAAAAAAACAGGTGTTTCTCTTCTTCTTTTTTAACAGTTTATAACATGTTTATTGAATGGAATTTTAATTATTGTTATCTCTACATTTTTTTTTATGACTGGGTTATTCATTTATTCCTTTGGTCTCACCTTGAAAATCTCTCGAAAGAGTAAATATGTAGCAAACAGCTTTATACCTGGTGGATTTTTTTCAAAACATTTTTATTATTTTCAGAATAATTTTGCAAACGAAAATTAAAAAACAAGAGTATATAAAGATATACAAAGGCAAATCAAAAAGATATGACCAATAGGATATGACCACTCCCTCCTATGTACTTGTATAAAGATGGCCATAAACTATGCAATGTTATTGTACAATTTCTGTACAATTTCCTTTAAATTTATCAGAACTATGGAATAGGAGCACACATCTAAACAATCTATCAATCTGTAGCAAATCAGGCAGGCCCTTGCACTAGCATAGCTGATAGCAGTTTTAAAGGAGACTGTATAATCAGATTGTAATGTGTATGATCACCTTTAAGATAGAAGTACGGTAGGTAATGGTATAGTAATAAGGCAGGTGTCGTCCAGACTGGTAATACACGCCCTATCACAACCTTTTTTGTTATGCAAAAACACAGAGAATGATGGAAGATGACCTACAGGAAGTGATGCAAACAGAAAGATTTTTTTTAAAACTCAGACAGAAAAAATGTAAATCTTTTGTGGATGAGGAAAGTGAGAGATAAGAACATTGGGGTGGCAGGGCCAGAAATGATATTACAAAAAGATTCTATTTATTATGAAAAGTGAAACTCTGCCTGAAAAGGTGAACTCAGCCTTTAATACTGCTTTACTGATGCAGCACTAACCCCCGAAGGAGCTGCTGGTTATTTTTGGGCTTACCGTTACCTTCCGTTCTCCTTGTTGCACGTCTAGGGGATCTCCCGTGGTAGATGGCCCAGTAACTTGAGACTGACAATAGATCCACTTGAATGGATTTTATTTGCAAAACTCAGACAATTGAATAGTCTTTCAACTTGGGATCAGAGGGTTGGAAAGGAAGTTCAGGTACTCTTAGTGTCAAAGTCAAAAACATTGAAGAACTTGCTTACTTTGACTGCATCCAGAAAATAGCCATTTGCAGCTGGATGGCCACTCAGGTTGGACAGTCCCTCTCTCACAAGGCCTAGCAGCCAACTTGGTGCTTACACAGGAACAAGTCTTTGCCACAGACGTTGTTGTAGAAATGTACAAGATAATGTCTCTGCCACAGACGTTGTTGTAAAACCCGTAGGAAAACTAAGCTTTTGAACACTTGTAGGATACCTGGATCTTTCAGCCTGCTTAATGATATCCACAAGACCGGATTCTCTCGGTTACTTCAGTCCTTCCAGGCTCTTGCTAAGAAAACCAACCAATCAAATGGCATCAAGCTTCAGTACCCTATATTTTCTATAGGCAACAGTTCAAAAGCCCCCTATAGGTATCATTTTAGTGCTTATGGAGGAGTTCTTGTGTTAGAATTATTGCTGCCACATCGGCGTGTGTGGCTATATGCAACATGTGTATCCCAATCAACGTTTTCATGAGAAGGCACCCCGATGCATGCATTTATATTCATGCATGTGTATATGTGGGAGTGAGGGGCAGGTTTCCGTTACATCAGAGGGGGGCGAGGTCATCTATACACCATGGGGAACCCCTGGCTTCCCTTACCAGCATCAGAGGGGGCAGGGTCAGGTGACGGGTGGCCCTACCCTCCTAATATAAGAAATGTCAGCGCTGGGATCCCCGCAGTGTCTCCCCAGTGGAGACAGAAGACGGATGCATGTATGGACAGTGCTGGACTGAAAATCACCCGTCGCTGGATCAGATCAGCCATCGCTGGACCCCGCAGAGATGATCATCCATCGCTGGATAGCAAGAGTGGATTACCACCGCTGTAAACTTTATTATTTTTTTTTTTTAATAAAGGAATTTTTCAAAAGTGTGTTTGTCTTATTTAACCATTTTTTACACTTTCTTTGTGAAATGGTAGGGGTACTTTTGTACCCCCTTACCATTTCAAACAGGCGGGGCCGGGATCTGGGGGTCCCCTTGTTAAAGGAGGCTTCCAGATTCTGATAAGCCCCCTGCCCGCAGACCCCCACAACCACTGGCCAGGGTTGTGGGGATGAGGCCCTTGTCCCCATCAACATGGGGACATGGTGCTTTGAAGGGTCACAGACCCCCTAAGCATCCTCCCAATGTTGAGGGCATGTGGCCTGGTACGGTTCAGGAGGGGGGGGCGCCCTCTCATCCCCCCTATTTTCCTGCAGCCTGCCAGGTTGCGTGCTCGGATAAAGGGTCTGGTATTGATTTTTAGGGGGACCCCCACGTCAATTTTTTTTTAAATTTGACGCGGGGGTTCCCCTTAATATCCATACCAGACCTGAAGGGCCTGGTAATTGCATTTAGGTGAACCCCACACTTTTTTTTTTTTTTTTTATCAATGTCGACTCCGTAATACAGAGAACACTCATTGAGTGTTCTCTGTATTACGGGAGCCGAAAATTCAAAGGGATTTTAAAATACTTTTTTTCCTTGCAAAATGACACTTTGTGCAGGGACAGTTCTAAGCACAGGAAACATGCGCCCCTTCACAGGCATACTATAGACACCCCCCAGGTGCGAAATTTAAAGGAATATTACACTTTTATTGTTCCATGTCCCCTGGGGCAGGACTCAGGTCCCCAAACACTTTTTAGGACAGTAACTTGCATATTAGCCTTTAAAATTAGCACTTTAGATTTCTCCCATAGACTTGTACAGGGTGTTCCGGCTTTTCGAATTTGCCGCGAACAGCCCAAATTGTTCACTGTTTGCTGAACAGGCGAACAGGCAATGTTCGAGTCGAACATGAGTTTGACTCGAACTCGAAGCTCATCCCTAGTTGTGACCAAAAAGTTCAATTTTGGTGTCATCACTCCAATGACTTTGTGCCAGAAGGTTTGAGGATTGTCTCTGTGCTGTTTGGCATATTGTAAGCGGGATACTTTGTGGCATTTGCATAGTAATGGCTTTATTCTGGCAACTCGAGCATGCAGCCCATCTTTCTTCAAGTGCCTTCTTATTGTGCATCTTGAAACAGCCAATCCACATGTTTTCAGAGAGTCCTGTATTTCACCTGAAGTTATTTGTGGGTCTTCAGCAAACTTTTTGCAAGCTATCTTGTGCATCAACTTTAGGACGACAGCCATCAGACCAATTTGATGCAGTCTGCGGCATATGGTCTGAGCACTGACAGGCTGACCCCCCCACCCCTTCAACCTCTGCAGCAATGCTGGCAGCACTCATATGTCTATTTCCCAAAGACAACCTCTGGATATGACGCTGAGCACGTGCATAACTTCTTTGGTTGACCATGGTGAGTCTGGTTCTGAGTGGAATCTGTACTGTTAAAATACTGTATGGACTTGACCAACATGCTGCAGCTAAGTTTCAGGGGCTTGTCAATCTTCTTATAGTCTTGGCAATCTTTATGTAGAGCAACAATTCTTTTTTTTCAGATCCTTAGAGAGTTCTTTGCCATGAGGTGCCATGTTAAACTTTCAGTGACCAGTATGAGAGAGTGAGAGTGATAACACCAAATTTAACACACCTGTTCCCCATTCACACCTGAGACTTTGTAACACTAATGAGTCATATGACACCAGGGAGAAAGAATAGCTAATTGGGCCCAAATTTGACACCAGCCTAATTGGGCCCAAATTTGACACCAGCCTAATTGGGCCCAAATTTGACACCAGCCTAATTGGGCCCAATTTTGTTACCAGCCTTTTAGACATTATGTGACAAGTGTAAGGGGTGTACTCACTTTTGTGAGATACTGTATATATATGTGTGTGTGATTCTGCCCTGTAGCAGTAAAAATACTATAGGGCGGTAAGCAAGTGGTTAAAGGACTGTAATTTTTGCAAGCCTCCACGTTTCTATTGAATACAGAGCTTAGTTTAATCAAAAAGGTTCTTAAATGTAACAAAAAGTTATATATTTTCTGAGTTTGTGTTTAAAGTGCTCTTGAATGTAGATAATGCAGAGTATCAACTGAAGGATTTCTTCTGAGGTTAAACTCTTACAAATTCACTGGTAATGAAAAATAAGTCCATAAAATGATTATCTCATGCAAAGTACATCAAATGAACAACTACACAATATACTCTTACCTTGATTATTCCCCTTTCCATTTGATGAAAAGTGTTTCCTTAACTCTCTAGTGCATTTGACTATAGGCTGTATGAATCACTTTCAATTATGATAATAATGAATTCTTATCATGTGTGAATGGATTGCCATTGTCAACTCCAAAAATATAAAAAATAGGTATTGTCATCTGCATTTGCAGAACATTATCTTACACTAAAGGTTAGCTGACTATTTGAAATGTGTAAATTATAGAGTCTAACATTTTCAAGGGGTCTGCTGATGTCAAAAGAGACAATGAATCACATTGTAATGGTCCCCTGATCATTGGATACATCATATCGTATTAATAGGATTCTGTGTGAGGGCAAGATTTAGATGACGTTGACACAGGTATTATGGATAAAAGATTTACCGCCGGGTCTGTTTGCCCATCAAAATTAGACATACGATTAATCTTTGCAGTTAGAAGTTTAAAGTATTGTTTTACAGGGTTTATCTTAGAAAATACAAAACTCTATTACCACTTTTGATAAAACTAGTCAAGAAAACGCCTCCTGTGCCTCCAGCTGTCATTCATTCTGTTGACTACATATTACTGATGGATCTCAGATTGACCTTCAACACATAACATTGTTTATGTTCACAGTGAATTATAATTTCTGTATGCAATGTTAGTTTTTACTGTAGCATTTGCAACATTTATATCTGTGACATCCATTTGTTGGGGTTAAAATGTAAATGTACTTTTGAAGTATAGGCCGGCCACACACGATTCGGTGCTGAACTGGCCAAGATTCGAACCGTTAATGGGCAGGCTGAATGCACCAAGTTGATTGATTAATCAACTTGGGTACAACAGCCTGCCAGATTCTCTTGCATTTATCGATAGCGGCTGCAAGCGATAATCACTGCCTCCTCCTGGTGGGGATGGCTTCTCCCCCCCCCCCCCCCCCCAACCGGACCAGACAACTACTCGGTAGGAGGGATCCCACTGTCAGGACTGTCTGTGTTGATGGGGGAATCGTGGTTGCAGGAAAGAAATGTGCACTGTGTATGGCCTAAGGGATTAAGTCAAAGAGCAAATGCAGGTTTATTAAACTTTTATTTGAAATGAGAATAAGATGCTTCTTAAATCATTCAGTATTCAAAGACAGATGCATTTGGCCTCCAACTGATCTGCAGTGTTCCTCCATCTAAGCTGTATCAACCTTTTTTAAGCTGCTTTTGCATGGTGTATTGAGCTGCATGGTGAAAAAAGCAGTTCTGATATGAATAAAGACATTAACACAGGCCCTATATGTGCTATGGTCGCTGTCGGTCTCATTCCAGCATCCTGGCTTTAGATGCACTCTCCCTGTCTGTCTGTCCACCAGTAGAGTGATTGCTAGACACAGTGTCAGGGTACTCACCGAGGCCGAGATGCTGAGAGTGGCTCCCCTTGCAGCTGAGCGTACTTTACCCCTGAAAGTGGTACAAAGGGTATAGGGCACAGAGAGGCAGGGGTTACCAGCAGGTAGATGGGTCTCGAATTGCAGAGTAGAGATGCTGTGCAGAGGTGGACCAGACACCTGGACTAGAGTAGGAGATCCGGCCAGGGCTCTAAACCAACAGACCCAATAGTATCTGGGACTGAGTGCAGAAGGCTACTGGGGGTTAGGCACAGAGTCCACAGTAGAAGCAAGTCCTTAATGCAAGCCAAGGTCAAACACGGAAAGCAGGTCGGTAGGGAAGTCCTTTAAATAAGCTGGGGGTTAAACACAGAAGGCAGGTCAGCAGAGGAATCCTTAAGGCAAGCCGGGGTCGTGCAATGAGAGCTGGTAAGTAGAGAAGTCCTTAGGCAAGTCAGGGGTCACATGCAAAAAGGCAGATATCAGAGGAATCCTTAGACAAGCTGGGGGTCAAACACAGAAGGCAGGTAGCAGAGAAGTCCTTTAAACAAGCTGGGGTCAAAGTACTGGAGAGAGGCAGAGCAGGTCAGGGTCAATCCGGGTCACAGCAGGTAAACACAGGTAACAGAACTTGAGACAGGAACACAGGAAGCTGAGAGACAAACCAGCAATCAGACAAGGGGTTGGTCAGCCTTTTATAGGCCAGCAAGGGAATGCAACATTAATGCATGCTTCAGTGAGCACGCTCCTGCACCGTTACACAGTATTGTGTACCCGCGCGAGCCATCTCGCTTTATCGTGCACCCAAATGTGCCAGATCGATATTCTGGTGCGCAGGCGCACAGGAACATTCTGATACTGACTAGTCCGGCTCCTGCTATTTCTCTGAAACAAGTTTGAATACGACCCAGAGGCTGTGTGCCTCTGGGTCGTATTCAAACCTGTTTTAAAGTAGAACTATAGACTTTTTTTTTTTTCATTTTGGATAGAGCAAGTGAGGGTTATAACCCCTGTCAGATTTGTTTCTCCATCTGTGTCCTATTTTGGATATTTTCTTTCACTTCCTTTCCCATGTCCAAACAGGAAGATAGAGGAAATCCCTGCAAATTAAGGTCATTCCTTTTGGACCATTAGCTCACCAGAACTAGTGTCCTCATTGGATGATTTCCCTTCTATTACTTTTCTTGTGAAAACCCCAAATTTGGCATTTTCTTTCATTTCACTTCCAATGATAATGACAAACAGGACAAATAGGGAGGTTGAATCTCCTAAACAGGGGCACAGACATCAATAAAATTTGACATGTGTTATAATCCCTCTCCACTCTATCCAAAGCTAAAAAAAAAAAAGTTTTGCCTTTAGTTATACTTTAAGTCTACCCTGTTTTAAGCCTTCCAAACCCTCAGAGTCATGTTTGTAACAGTGTTTGAAACACGTGCCTAAAGATCCCTGTTTTCCTGCCTTGTTCCCATGCCTTGACCTTCATCTTTGCCTGAGCCTTGTCCTGCCAACTAGTTTGGATCCAACCTCCTCATTGCATCCCATGTTCTTCATCACTACTCTTTACATACCTTCTCTTCTGATAGGATGTACACCTTCCTTGAAACCTTTTAAAACCTATGCATAATCAACTTTGAATTTATGTTTAGTAACTCCTGAAAGATTTTTTGACAATAAATACAACCTGTAGAGGTTTATGCACAAACACTTCATATAATTTATACTAGCCTGCACAGAAGGGTTTAATCGTCATATTGCAGCATCCAAATAATTTGTTTTAAGTCAGGTAGCTGGAGGGCTCACCGGAGACTCATTCCTTTTTTATGTATCTCCTATGTCATTTCAATCCTGCAATAAAGTGCTATTTAGATTATTCATGTTTACTATTCACAGTCATCTATCACACTTGATCTCTCAGGTAGATGTGCACACTACATTTTGCAATAGATCAAGAACCATACAAAAAAAAAACAGCAAGCTAAAACAGGGGAATAAATTTGCATTTTATTAAATTTACATCCTTATTTAATACTTGCACAGGCATTTATTAGTCATGCAAAATAATAAACCTGAACCAGTTCTGATGCATTCATCACTGGTAGAATGATAAATACAAAAAAGAGAACTTTACTCACTTCTCCAATAACCTGTAGAGTATACAACTTCTGGTGTGCGAACTGTTTAGGATAAGAATTGTCTTACACACCCTATAGCTGGGAGGGGGCTGCAAAAGTTCGGTCAGCAACATTAAACTTTCTGTAAACTTTTTTCCATTATTCAATGACTAACCTAGTAAAATACTCTACTTCGATCAGTGGTATGTAAATGTAGCTAACTCCATAGAGAGTTTGTTTTTGAGTCATGGATCTACTGCTGGCAATAGTATTATTATTATTATTATTATTACAATACAGGATTTATATAGTGCCAACAGTTTACATAGCACTTTACAATATAAAAAGAGAGACAACACAGTTATAATACAATAAAATACAAGAGGATTAAGAGGGCCTTGCTCAGAAGAGCTTACAATCCATTACCATCACCACCCCAATAAGAACATGACGTCAACTCTTCATGTAATTTCTCTCACTTGAGCAGTGCTGAACATGGACATTACAAGACAAGTCAGAGATGCTTCTGATCATAAAATTGTTTATGATTTTGAACGTTTAGGCAGATAGAAGGTAAGTCTTGCATTGCAAGTATATCTAGATTGCTCCTAAATCACAGGCATCAACCAACTACTGGGAGACCTTGGATAAAAACTCAATGTACAAAAGATGAAGTGGCAAAAAAATAGATCAATAGAAGAACCAGGTATGACTAATTTTACTAATTTTAGTTTTGACTAAATTAAATTTAACACAGATGGTAAAGGTTTGTATTGTTATCTGTATTTTCCTTAATTTCTTGGTGACAAGAAATATGATGTGTGGGTATCATTGGGACAGGAAGAGCAATGTGTTCTAATTCCATCCCAATTTTCTATAAATGTGCTTTGTTGCTGTCTCTGTCTCCACCAAAGAAATACCCCATCAATTCCTGCCCTGGCAAAACTGTGTCACCAGAAAGTAAAGGTTCTTTGACATCGTGCCGCTTCAGATGTCAGTTTTTTTACATACGTACCCATTTAGGTTGTGTCAAGTGGACATGAGTGGATTCATGGGTGGCTGAACCTGTGTCCATTTACATCAAGATAACTCCAATCCATCACGTTTAGGTTCAGGAAAAATCGAAAAGAATGCAGTCATTTTCCTTTTTGTCCCTGGACCTGGATGGACTCACAGGTAGGTGGGGGCGTAAAGAGACACATCCCCCTTCAGACCAGCTGGCCGAACTGCATGGAGTTTACAATCCGGTTTGCCTGAAAAAAGACAAAACTATTTTATCTGGAGTTATGTTTTAAATAGTTTTTCAGTATTATCTGAAGTAGAGACACCAAAAGTTACTAATGAGTTAAGAAAATTGAGATTTTTGGAACTAAACCCATCTCCTTTCTGCTATAAATTTACTTTTCTTAGTTAAGAGATTTGCTCTCCTTTTCCTGTTCTAATAAGAAGTGTGGGGAACAAAATTGGCAAGAAAAACCTGACATAGAGTATGCAACTCTTTCCCATTTTAGCCATAAAAAGCATTTTAACTGGAGATGGGGCTTGAGAAAAGATATGCTTAAGCCAAATCCTAGATTGGTTTGTGAATTCAGATACTGATTCATAAAGAATAGTATTCAAGTAACAATAGACAAATGTTATTTAAATACAAAATTTGACACAAAGTAGGGGTAACAAAGGGATTAAATCACTAAAAGCAAATATACTGTTCAATTTGCAAGGGAATTGCACTTTGCAAGGGGATTTTCTCCAGATCTTAGACAATGAGGTGAAACTGTGCTGATTTCCAACATCCAATCATGTGCAAGCAAAAATTAGCTTTTTTTTATTTTCTTGCACAATGTTGGGTAATTTTTGAAAAATGAAATTTCACCACACTTACTAAGCTCTGTGGAAAATTATCTTGCAAAGTGCAGCTTCCTTTGCAAAGTGACTAGCCAATTTGCCTTTCATATATAAACACAAAGGAGCAAGAAATAAAGCCATAGAACCATTCTAGTTAATCTTCTCATTAAGGTACGCTATAAGGTAATGAATGGGCTATGGACTATGACATCCTACAATTATTAAAAAAACTAACTAGGTATAGTAGAAAGCAATTTCCCTTTAGGAAGTAAAGTGCTTTCTAATGTACCCCTTGCTTTCTAGAAAGCATACCTATTGATCCTCCCTGTTTCTTAGTTTAGGTCATATACTACCTTTCCAAATTGCCATAGTGTTGTCATCTTTTTCACAGTGTTGATGCCTATGTTTTACAGCACTGTGTCAGCTGTGCAACGAAGCAGTGTAAGATCAGTGTAAGACTGCCAGTGTAAGATCAGTGTCACCATGGAGGAAGGAGCTGGAAATATCTACATTGCATCAAGTACCGCATCTTTCTCTGATCGGGGCAGGTGCAAGGATTTTTGACACCCTAGGCCAAACCTCATTTTGCCCCCTCCGTGGTTCCACCCCTGACTCCATGCCCTTTGCTCTGCCCATGTATAAGCATACCTCCTAACTTTTGAACTTGAGAATGAGAGACACTTCAGGGAGACAGCTCAGCAGTATGAACCAACCCTTAGGGAGGGAGCGAGGGAATGATCACTATGAGATATGGAAGAAATTAAGAGGGATCTCTATGGCACATTAAAGGCAGGAAGGATTATTATGACACCTGGAAGGCAGGAAGGATCCCTATGGCACATGGAAGGCAGGAAGGAAGGATCACTATGGCACATGAGAGGCAGGATGAATGATCACTATGGTACATAAAAGGCAGGAAGGAAGGATAATTATGGCACATTGGAGGCCGGAAGGAATGATCCCTATGGTACATGGAAGGCAGAATCACAATGACACATGGAAGGCAGGGAGGAAGGATCACTGTGGCACATGGAAGGCAGGATGGAAGGATCACTATGGCACATGGAAGGCAGGAAGGATCACTGTGGCATATGGCAGGAAGAGGGGATCACTATGGAAGGCAGAAAGGATAACTATAGCACATGGAAGGCAGGAAGGAGGGCAGGGAGGAGGGATCAGAAAAACAAAGAAAAGGCACCTCTAAGTGTAGAATTAAAAGCTGTTTAATTTCCCCAAAAAGGGTTAAAAACACTAACAAGATATGTGGACTGGCAGAGCATATCATTAATATCAATGTAGGTGGTCCGGCATAAAGGCAGTGGTCACTGGCGTATACAAGTTCTTTGGGCTGTTTGTATCCAGTAGAGGGGGGCCCCAGGGAAGCCAACAGGAAACCTAGCAGGGAGCCCCGGGAGTTCTCACACAGGCCAAAGAACTTGTATACGTCAGTGACCACTGCCTTTATGCCGGACCACCTACATTGATATTAATTATATGCTATGCCAGTCCACATATTTTGTAAGTGTTTTTATCCCTTTTTGGGGAAATTAAACAGCTTTTAATTCTACACTTAGAGGCACCCTTTCTTTGTTTTTCTGTTTCCTATTCAGAGATTGCTTCTCTCCATAAGTGCAGCCCTAAGTGCAGAAGAAATCCTATTATAGACTTTCTGGTTCATAAAGATGTTTGCTTTTGCTTGGTCCTGAAGTTCAGAGCGCCCTTACACACTGTATCAGGAAGGAGGGATCACTATGACACATGGAAGGCAGGAAGAATCACAGTGGTACATGGAAGGAAGGAATGATTATTGCGGTACATGAAAGGCAGGAAGGATCACTATGGCACTCAGAAGGCAGGAAGGATCACAGTGGTACATGGAAGGCAGGAAGGATCACTATGACACATAGAAGGCAGGAATGATCAATGTGGTACATGGAAGGCAGGAAGGATGTGCAGCAGGTGAGCCAGTGGGTGGGTGAGTGGGCGTTGGTGGTGGGGTAACTGTGTTGTTTGGCATTGAGAGAGGCAGCGGTGCCCCCTTACTGATGTGTGCTCTAGGCCGGCACCTGCCTCGCCTATTGGTAGTGCCAGCCCTGCCTCCAATGTGTTTTTTTTCACACAGTTATTATAAACTGATTTATTTCAAAACCTATTTCTTGGGCATCTGTCAGCTAAGAGGCTAAAATCAGTGGAAACCTGATTTTGCTTTCCACCCACTGCTCATTATCTTGGTTTTTAATGTATAGTGGTCATGTGACTGCCACTTAAATTTTATATCTATAAAATGTATTTACAAGTGTTTTTTGGCTGGCATGTATGCTGAACTTGTTTTGTGACAAGGATTTTTGGCATAAAAGCATATATTTTTTCAACATAGACTTTATATTTGCTTTAAAAGGTTGACACACAAAGGATTAATAGAGACAGCTGACTCAAGTTGGGTTGCTCACAACAGGCCCTGGGTACCCTTGAGGTTACCAGAAAAAAAGAATAACATACACCAATGGAATGAGTGTCAGACCAAAGAATAAAAGAGTCCAAATTAATTCATTGGTTTACTCTAAAATACAGAAATACAGCCAATACATTTCAGGCATCAGAAGAAACTCTGATTCTCTACATATATTTACACAGACAAGTCCTATTTTTTAGTCTATTGAAGGTTCTTAGTTTAATTGAAGTCCTGATTAAAGGGGGGATTGACCCCTGAAATGCATTGGCTGTTTTTTTAGTGTAAACCAATACATTAATGTGTGTTCTTATATGCCTTGGTCTGGCGCTCCTTCCATTAGTGCATTTTTTTAGTTTATGATTCGCTGTCTCTACCCCATTAAAGTGGGTGTAAACCCTCACATATACCCAGTGAAGTGACTGGCCTCAGATGATACACAGAGATTAAACAAATCATCCTACATAAGTTGCACTGGTTTATCTGCAGTCTTCTCTTGTCTACAACCCTTCAAAGGTGCAGATTTGTGATAAAATCCTAATGCATCTGTGAGGAATATAGAGGAGGGGGTGGAGAACTGCAGTTACAGCTCATATACACTGTGTGAGAGCTGATTGGAAAGGAAAGGAACACCCCCCACCCTTTCCACATTGGCAGAGGAACAAAAGAACATTCAGAGCTATATTCTGAATAGACAATCTGTGTGCTTATCTCTCTCCCTGACACAAATTTTATCTCATGTGTCAGGAAAACTTCTCAGCAGTGACTCAAGCTGATAACAGAGGAACGGAGCACCAGAGAGAAATGACACTTAGAGCTTTGGAGAGAGATAAGTGTGCTTAGTTCACATTTGACTGGGGTTTACAACCAGATGATTTTTCAAAAAAGTGAGAGAAACTCTCCTCTTCAGCAGCTGCCTATGGAATAGATGTCCCCATTGCAAGATTTCCCCTCACCACCTGTCCTGGGGACAGCTATAACATTTTAGATTCCCCCATCGTGCCTCATTGATAATGGTCATCGGGACAAAGGGATAACAGGAAAAGGCAGCAAAAAAAAAAAAATTAAATGGGTTATATTCCTTCCCAACTCAAATTAAAAAGGAAAACAACTAAAATGAAATAATATTATCAGGAAAAAAATAAATAAAACCATTGATGTAAGGAGGTCATTTAGTTCAGGTAAAACACAATGACTGGAGTAGGTTGGTTTTATGGTCTGTTGTAGGTTGACAATCAAAGGCTGAATTTACAGAGAATTTCTAAGATAAATTGTACTTTCTGGAACCACACATCCATAATTATTCAGCACTTATATTTCACAGGAGGTGTTATAATTAATGATAAGGGCTTTAATTTTTTTTTTGTACAAGCTTCCCAGATTATGCGCTGTCGGTAGCAGCAAACAACTTTGGTACAGCTGTGTGTGCCTTTTATAGGAAATGCTCAATGCGATCAATACTTTTTTGTAAAACAATATATTGGGCTGCACTCAATTTAGATAAAAGATGAAAATTACAGAATAAGCTATGTAAGGAATAAAGGATAAGAACCTCAGTAACAGTAGTAAATGTGTTCATTACCTCAATTGTTCCCTTCTTCACTCTGTGTGGCTCTGTATATAGAATCTAGTATCCAATACTGGTTCCAATAAATTGTACCCCTGGTGGTGCCCTTATGATGAAGCCTCAGCTGTTTTACCTGATATTACATGCTGGGGTTTATTAATCATTGAACAAAGTAGTTAACTTAGACTGAAGGGATATTGTTTGTGCCAAGTTTGCGTTAAATCAGCTAACGAAAAATTGAAATTTGGCTTTCTCTGTATATTTTTCCTTTGTCAATTTTTGGGGGATATTATTATAGCATGTTTTTAAAAATTATATCAGTTTAAGATGAATACATTGGGGATACTGAGATCAATTTCCTATTCAGTTAATGAAGAATAAAGCTATTTTAGACAGTAAATGGCGGTAAAAGTGTATCTAAATGAGAACAAAAATGCAATTAACTTCAGCTTTCCGCTCCTTAAATGTGGTAACTGCATTTGTTTTCTTTGTCAAGATTTTTTTATCTTTCTTTACACATTGTGAGACTGCTGGTTTAATATTTCCTTTCCTTTGGTGCCAATGCTCACTAACTGTACTGTATCCATGGAGAACAGTTTCATCACACTTACTTGCTCAGTCTTCATTTGGATTGCATAACCTCCATAACATGAGTGTGTTCTGTAGTCTACAGAGAGTAATTTGGCAGGACTGATAACACTGCTTGTATATCAGTGCAGCAGGGAACAAATTGTCTTCTTTCCATGGGAAGTTATGAGTAGTGATGAGCTAAATGCATTTGGGTAAGTTTTCAAAATTGATGAAAGTCTGGATGCCAAATGCAAACCTTATTGAAGCCAATGGGAGCCGAATATTAGGAATCAGTCATTTGCATTTTCTGGGCTAATAGTCAAGAGACTACCAGAAAAACTGGGAAGGGCCCTGAAGAAAATGTACTAATTCATGAAAAAAAATTGAATTTGGTTTTACAGAACATTACGATTCTTATGCCTCGTACACCTCCTTCGCTGGTCCCGGCTACCTGGACATGAGCTCAAAATGAGCGGACTTTGCTCCGCGTGTGTGGGCGAGTCTGTTCATTTCAAAAGTACGGCGGATAGTCCGGCGGACTTAGTACGCCGTATTAGTCCGCTGAAAAAGTGCCGTGTGTGGGTAAGTAGCTCGTTCGGAAAGTCCGGCAGACAGTCCGGCGGAAAGTTCGGCAGACTAAGTCCGCCAGATAGTTGGCTATGTATGTACGCAGCATTAGGGATATCATCAGCTATATCATAAGGTAGCATCACATAAATTGCATGTGTAATAATTGAGTTTACCTTTATAATATTCATTGGCTTATATATAGCTGCAGCAACCCAATATTATTAATTTACACTCAAAAAAAGTTTATATTAGAGGCGTGGCTTGTCCTTGGAGGAAGATTGCCACTTAACTCATGAGCTTCCACTGACAGAGACAATATACTGTCTCCCACGGAGGTAATACACACCGACACCCACCCAAAAAACCAAGCTCATCTGCCTCACGGTCACATTCTCCCCATGATTTAAGAGGCGGAATGTTCCAGACCTTCCCAGAAATTTTCCGGACACAGACGGGCAATATGGCACCCTCGCAAAGTAGGCAGCCGCCTACAAGCCAGGCACCAGCGGGAATATCCCACGCGCCCTCAGCTCCCAATAACGGGGAAATCCTCCTGACACAGCAACAACAACCCCACCTAAACGACCTCCACTCAGTTGGGTCAGACATTAAGGAGACCCTGACAGCAGCAATCACAGACCTCCGCACTGACATACAATCAGTTGCGGGATGGGTCCAGGAGGTAGAGAAAGTGACGGCATCACAGTCCATCGTGATCTGCAGGGCCCAACAAGCCATTCACACACACTCCCTGCAACTCTATGATCTTAACAGACACATGGAAGACCTTGACAACTGTGGCAGGTGTCACAATCTAAAGACCCATACACACTATCAGATTGTCTGCTGATTTTTGTCTTCAGATTTACAAAAACCATGTAGTGCAAGGGCCTGCCTGATTGCATGCAAATTGAAATTTCTAAGGTTCGAGCTCATATTATATGGTTTTGGTAAATCTGAAGGAGAAATTCTGAGTGCGCACATGGACCAACTACAACAGTAGTAGGCCTAATAGTAGTAGGCCTCTTCAACAATCTCTTGGAAAGAACCCCTACATCCCCAATATGGATGGGAAGAATTCACATCATCCTACAACCACGAGGCAGGGAATCTGACCCAGGGATGTAATCTGCCATATAATCGACTATCAAATCAAAGAAGAAATCCTGAAAAAAACATGGAACAAGACCCAGCTATCACATAATGGCACAGAGCTGCGCTTGTTCCAAGACCTCTCCAACATCACACTCCAGCGACGCAGTGAACTCCAGCCCTCTGCAGTGGATTCCTTTCAGATGGAAATTCCCCTTCTGCCTCTCAGCAACATCACAGGGCTGCACTGCTCTCCTCAGGGTGCCAGAAGACCTTCGCCACTTTTGTGAAATACTGGATATTCCACTGACAGCAATACCTGAATGGTACGCATAATTTCACCCGCACAACCCAGAGGTGAACCCATGGAGACACAGGAAACCCGCTACCGGAGATGACAATCGCCTTCAAAAGCACATTCTCACCAACCCACTCAAGGCACCTATCAGGGAGCGAGCCCCATGAAAGCACCTCAAACCTGTAGAGCTTGCCATGATCGTTAACCAAACACAGCGATGACCACATGATTCAAATAAGTTCCTCTCGTTTTGTTAAACCTGTTTTCCCTTTTTCTTTTCTTTTTTTTTTTATACAGTATACCCGTTACACCTTTGATACTATTGTCTCCACTCTGCTTGTCTACCTGGACTCACTATCCCCAAATAGCATGAAACATGACCCATGCACAGATTTGTAACATCCCCTGCTGTTAGCCCTTCGGTAAAGAACTGTCCCCTTAACTAAAATTAACTTCTCCTGATCACACTTGCTGCCGAATCTGTACTTGCATTTCACTATCTGGCCTGGACTACTAGACAAACTATCTGCCCTACCTCACTGATACGATCTTCCCACTTATATATATGCTACTTAGGCGATCTGGAAGCTTTCCTCACACTTAAGATCTCTGTCCAAGGGCATACGACTCTTGTTCTACCCCCCTTTTTTTTTCTCCTCTTTTTCTCATATTTTAATTTGATTTCACTAACACTCTTTCTTTCCTCTTTTGTATATGCTATTGAGTAATGTACTGGTTATAATATCAAACACCCCACCTGGGTGGGCTGGGCTCAGAGGATGACCTGCGGGATCTTCACTCCTTGATCGGAAACTCTGCTGTCCCAAGAGATGTTCATTTGATGCTCTAAGCTAGCCTAACCACTTCGGTTGAGACATAGCATACACTCAGGCCAAATTTTTCAGAGCCACATTTCTCAATCCATCCCTATGAGACATTGCACATTATCTAAAACCACGGGAATCTCACCAGATACCATACCCCAGTGGGCCATCCTCTGAGTTGAGTCAAGAAATATAATTCTTGCAATTACATAGACTTTGCATTGACCATCCCCTATCAGTTATATCCTTAGATGCCCTTTATCTAGAAATTACTATCTCATTAGCAAAGGCATACCCTCCTTTACCAATATACTTTCAGATAGGGATAGACTACCAGAACCCTTGGCTAGAGAACAATCTGAGTTACATATCCCAACCCAAAGTCAAGTATACAGCGTATAGGGACCCTTAGCAACTATCTGGAGCCCACAAATACTGCGGGGAGCTTACACGATTCTCTATCCACTAAAACTCTTTAGACCAACTACCACACAAATCCTGGATATAACATCATTAAGCACAACATAAACCCATATAGGATTGATAATTCAGACACTTGGGCCATGAACTTACACAGGAAATACGATGTGCACCCTCCCCTATCATTGCCTTAGACAAATAGGTAATCCTCCCTAGGTACCAAGGAATCACCTCATCCCCTATTACCACAATTCAATACTTTCAGGCGCAGGAAAGGGTACCCAGGCGTTACCCACACACAGATTACTCTATAAATTCATCTTTATGCAATAGGTCGACATTTTATTTAACTGCTCCAAAGGGCAATTGGTTTGATCACTTATTTAACTCTGGTCATGTTTAATACATTATCTCTGTTAATAAACCTCAAACTCTATGCCAAAATTCTAGTCAATCGTCTTTTGCCCTTACATCCCAAACTTATTTTGTTAGACCAAGCGGGCTTCATACCGGGCAGAGAAGCAAGAGACAACACTATAAAAGCAATTAATATACACAGATGTTTAACCTCTACACAACACCGTGTTTTTTTTTCTATTCCTAGATGTGGAGAAGGCTTTCAATAGAGTGGTCTGGGACTATATGTCAGAAGCCCTCAAAATGTTTGGCATACAGGACCATATGTTACAATTTATTTTGGCTTTATACTCCTCCCCAACGGCAAAGGTCCAAGTCAATGGCCACCTATCGAATGCCTTCCCTATATCGAATGGTACTTGTCAGGGGTGCCCTCTCTCTCCATTCATTTTTGTACTTACCCTAGAACCTCTACTACAATGCCTCAGGTCTAACCCCGACATTAAAGGAGTCACAATCGCTAAGAAACCCTACAAACTAGCGGCTTTAGCCGACACCATTCTTTTATTCCTCACGGAACCGCACATTAGTATACCTAATGTACTCAAAGACTAACCTCCAAATAAATTTCACAAAATCAGAAGCACTGAATATATCCCTAGATAACGACATGATCACACATTGTCAAACAAACTTCCCCTTTAAATGGAGTCAGGACTCGATCAAATACCTAGGGATCCAGTTACTCTCGCAACTGTCCAACCTGTATATTAAAAACTACATCCTTATCCTCCAACGCATTCAAAAAGATTAGAAAACATGATCCACCTGTCTCTTCTCATGGTTTGGCTTAGCTCCAATAGTCAAAATTAACATCCTCCCGGGAATATTGTATGTCCTTCAAGCAGTGCCCAGAAAAATACCACAAGCCTTTTTTGCCTCTGTCTGTAAAGCTTGCACAATGTGCGTACAGGGTAAAGCACAACCAAGAATACGTTTTGAAAAACTAACATTACCCAAGGTAAAAGGAGGCATAGGCTTTCCGGACCTAGCCAAATACCACTGGGCCTGCAAACTAGCAAGAATTGTAGATTGGAATTTTCATTCTACCACCAAAGCTTGGGTACACATTGAACATACATTCTCTACCTTACTTATGCCAATTACCATGGACTGCCTCCACACATATACCACCATACTGTCAACAAAACCATCTGATTGGCAACACTAATTGGCAACACCATGCGATCTGAACACTTCTTTGAGAAAAATTATTTCCTAACTTTAGCCAATCTAACCACACAATCATCAGGTCACCCCTTTCGCTTCTGGTCATATATTCAACTTAGACATTCCGGAACAATCCTCATACACACGATGCGCACACTAGACAAAACATTCCCTTTGAAGTATTATGCACAAGAACAAAAACACAGAGACACATAATCTCAGACATGTTCTCCCTTCTGTTCTCGGACCACAGTCCCAAATCCAACATAGCGAGTCAATGTTGGGAGAGGGATCTTTCTATAAACCTTTTAGAAGAAGACTGGGAAAATATATTTTCTTACATCCATAAGGGTTTGTCAGATGTTTCTACACAAGAAGCGGATTTAAGGTTTTCTCCAGATGGAACAAAACCCCTCTCAGACTGCATAACATTTCCCCCACCGTGCCTCCAAACTGCTGGAGATGCACAGACAAATACAGTTCACTTCCACATATATGGGGGTCCTGCCCCTGAATCCAGCCCTTTTCTCACTAATCTAATAACCACATACCTAATAGACTCCCCCCCCCCCCGGCCCAAATGCTTCTGTATCGCTCAACCATTCCCAAAAAGCAATACCACAGATCCCTATTTCTACACCTAATAAATACAGCAAAAATGTGTATCCCAGCACAATGGAAAGCAAAAAATCCCCCAACCATTGTGGATTGGTTCAAACACATAAACAAAGTTGCTGACATGTAAGAATTGATTCATCAAGCCAGAGATACACCTACCAACTTCCAGAAAACTTGGACATGTTGGCGTCACTTTCAGACATCTACTGAATATTCCCAATTAGTATGCCGGTAAAACTTTACTGTAACACAGTGTCAGATGGGAGGAGGAAGAAGAAATCGCCCCTGCATATCACCTTCAACACATATGACTGGATATTCATGACCCAACCCACATACCCACCAGAAATGATAGTGACACACATAACCATCCAAGGGCGACAAATTTCTCCCCTACAACCCCTCTCCCTACATTCCTGCATCCCCCACAATCCCTAGCGAAAAGCCCCATACACCCCAAGCTACAGATCCTTCTCTATCTCCCTAAAATCACATTACCCATACCAGATCTTTCCTATAGCTGTGATAGACTACTCTGACCATGGAATAGGCCCACTTAAACCACCATACTCGACAGGGATTGCTAGTGGCCTGGAGACCACAAACCTACGAGACACCATCAGTTCGAGACACATTTGGCCAATAACTGTGGAAGATGCAACAAAACTAACATTTCCCAAGAGCTATCACTTGTATAGTTACCTTGTATATCCTACAAAAAGCATACAGTCTCATGGGCAATATAACTGACAAGCTCCCTAATACATACATTAGGAAAAACTATAACGCTCAAAATCTATTGCAAAGCACATACTTGCAAAATATAAACGTAATGCTATCAACTTCATAAAAAATGCTTAACAATGTCAAAACAGGTCACAAAGTATAGCTTGTTATCTTCTTTTCAGAATCAAAATATTGTGTACAAATTTTAACAAAATGTCAACTCAGGGTTGCAGAAAAGCACCTCAAAACTACAAACTCGCATTCTAGGGGTTGTTAAGGTGAACTAGAACAAATGATAGTGCAATTACAGTGAAATGTTTCAGAGCCAAACATATGGCACAGGGGCTGAAGAATATTTGATTGGGAATCAACATAAGAGACAAGACAAGTAAATTTTTAGAAATACCAGAATATGATGTTTAAAAACAGCAACCATAAATATTGTGTGGACTTGCTGCAGTAATTAATTTACTTTTAAATAATTTAATTTTACTTGGTCACTATGTTAGAGGCATATTTTATTGTGAACAAAAAACATTCTGTTTATGTTGTTACAATTAGGGAAGAGCTTGGTGTTCAAGTCGAACGCATGTTCGACTCGAACACCGGCTGTTCGCCCGTTCGGCGAAGCCAGAACTCTGTGGGCCGTTCGCACCAAATTCGTGGGGCACTCACGGCCCACAATAGACTGCACCATCACAGTGCATTGCTGGCTCATGATTGGCCAAGCATGCACTGTGACCCTGCATGCTTGGCCAATCACAGCGCTGGCAGCGAGGGGAGCCATAATTGGCCACAGGCAGGATGCCTGTGGCCAATTATAGCTCAGGGTGTTTAGTACAGGCCCCACACTATATAAGGCCACCAGCGCGGCGGCCTTGTGTAGTGTTAGTGGGTGTTGTGAGCCTTCAGCGCAGTATACACCTATATCTACTCTTTATTGCTGTTCTCTAATACAGGCATCTGCAGAAGTTAGTGGGTGTTGTGTGCCTCCAGCACAGCACAGTATACACCTGTATCTACCCTTTATTGCTGGTGTTCTCTAATACAGGCATCTGCAGGAGTAAGTGGGTGTTGTGTGCCTCTAGCACAGTATACACCTGTATCTACCCTTTATCGCTGGTGTTCTATAATAAAGGCATCTGCAGGAGTTAGTGGGTGTTAGTGGGTGTTATGTGCCTCCAGCACAGCACAGTATACACCTGTATCTACCCTTTATTGCTGTTCTCTAGCCATCTGCAGGAGTTAGTGGGTGTTGTATGCCTCCAGCGCAGTATACACCTGTATCTACCCTTTATTGCTGTTCTCTAATAGAGCCATCTGCAGGAGTTAGTGGGTGTTGTGTGCCTCCTGCACATCACAATATACACCTGTGCCTAACCTTTATTGCTAAAGTTCTCTTATACAGCCATCTGCAGGAGTTAGTGGGTGTTGTGTGCCTCCAGCACAGCACAATATACACCTGTATCTACCCTTTATTGCTGGTGTTCTCTAATACAGCCATCTGCAGGTGTTAGTGGGTGTTATGTGCCTTCAGCACAGCACAGTATACACCTATATCTACCCTTTATTGCTGTTCTCCAATAGAGCCATCTGCAGGATTTAGTGGGTGTTGTGTGCCTCCAGCACAGCACAATATACACCTGTATCTGCCCTTTATTGCTGCTGTTCTCCAATACAGCCATCTGCAGGAGTTAGTGGGTGTTGTGTGCCTCCAGCATAGCACAGTATACACCTGTATCTATCCTGTATTGCTGGTGTTCTATAATAAAGGCATCTGCAGGAGTTAGTGGGTGTTGTGTGCCTCCAGCACAGTATACACCTTAATCTACCCTTTATTGCTGGTGTTCTATAATACAGCCATCTGCAGGAGTTAGTGGGTGTTGTGTGCCTCCAGCACAGCACAATATACACCTGTATCTACCCTTTATTGCTGTTCTCTAATAGAGCCATCTGCAGGAGTTAGTGGGTGTTGTGTGCCTCCAGTGCAGTATACACCTGTATCTACCCTTTATTGCTGTTGTTCTCTAATAGAGCCATCTTCAGGAGTTAGTGGGTGTTGTGTGCCTCCAAAACAGTATACACCTTTATCTACCCTTTATTGCTGGAGTTCTTTAATAGAGCCATCTGCAAGAGCTAGTGGATGTTGTGTGCCTCCAGCGCAGTATAAACCTGTATCTACAATTATTGGTGTTCTCTAATAGAGCCATCTGCAGGAGTTAGTGGGTGTTGTGTGCCTCCAGCACAGCACAGTATACACCTGTATCTACCCTTTATTGCTGTTCTCTAATAGAGCCATCTGCAGGAGTTGGTGGGTGTTGTGTGCCTCCAGCACAGTATACACATGTATCTACCCTTTATTGCTGGTGTTCTATCATACATGCATCTGCAGGAGTTAGTGGGTGTTGTGTGCCTCCAGCACAGTATACACTACCCAATTGCTGGTTTTCCCATCTTCCTGCAGGCCATTACTATGTCTGGAAGGCCAACAAGGAGAAGCAGACAGTCACAAGCTAATAAAAGAGGGCAAGCAGGCTCTGTGTCTAGAGACAACAGTGCTGGTCGTGGACGCGGTGCATCGTCATCAGCATGTGGCCATGGGACACGCTTGTCCTTCTTTTCGCAGCTGGACGTGTTGAGCCACATCATGCCGAAGACTTGGTAGAGTGGATGACCAAGCCCTCTTCATCCTCCTCATCCTCTCTCACCCAGGCTCAGGGTACTAGCAAAGCAGCTGCCAACGCATCCTCTTCCCTCGTCTCAATGTCATCATCAGTCACTCCTTCCCTAGACCCACCATGTCCTCCTGAGGATTCCCCTGAACTGTTTGAGCACAGTGTTGGGTACATGTTCCAGGAGGATGCCCAGTGTTTTGAAGGCTCTGATGATGATACTCAGCTAGAAGAAGGCAGTAGCGTTAGCGCAGAGAGAGGGGATGCTCAAGAAGGACAGCAATCATGTTCCACAAGCTGCAGCATACTGCCAGATTTGCTCCCGTGATGAAGAGGGAGGGGATGATGAGGTCACTGACTCCACGTGGGTGCCTAATAGGAGATAGGAGGAGGAGGCACATCTCCAACGAGGCAGGATGCCCCCAGGGGGCCAGCTTAGGGGCAGCACACCGACTGAATCACACCGCAGAGCTCCGCCTGTGCAGGGCGTTGCTTCTGCGTGTTATTCCAAAAGTTCTTTGGTGTGGGCCTTTTTTGAGACGAGTGCATCAGACCACACCGCTGCTATTTGCAACATATGTCTCTTGGCTTGGGCACCATATGCTTGACCAGACATATGTTGACCTGCCATGCAGCTCGTTGGCAAGCGTATCTTAAAGACCCACACCAAAGAACAAAGCGGACCTCGGCTTTCTCCTCATCAGCTGGGATCTCCAACCCCACTAGACCTTCAGTCCTCTCTGAAACCTGCACTGAGAGGAATGAAGGTGTAGAATTAGGTGTGTCACAGCCAAATGCTTGTGGGCAATCTGCTAGCAGTACACCCACGTTCGATTATAGCAGGCAAATGTCCCTGCCCCAGCTTCTGGACCGTAGAAAGAAGTTAACTCCCAGCCATCCACATGCCCAACAGTTGAATGCTAGCTTGGCTAAATTTCTAGCACTTCAACTGCTGCCTTTTCAGTTGGTAGAATCGGCCCCCTTCTGTGAGTTTGTGCAATGTGCAGTTCCTCAGTGACAGGTCCCCAAACGCCACTTTTTCTCACAGAAGGCGATTCCGGCTCTCTACCGGCATGTGGAAGGCATTGTCCTTGCCTCGCTGGACAGGGTGGTCAGTGGTAAGGTGCATATTACCACTGACTCATGATCCAGCAGGCATGAACAGAGATGTTACCTGTCTTTCATGGCCCATTGGGTCACTCTTCTGGCAGCTGGGAAGGATGCAGGACAAGGTGCAGTAGTGTTGGAGGTTGTTCCGCTACCACGCCTCCAAAATGCTACTACTGGTTGTGACACACCTCTCTTCTCCACCCCCTCCTCTTCTTCTTCTTCCATGGCCTCTTCCAGTGCTCTGTCCTCGAAACCAGTGGTGCTCCCTAGGTGTTCAAGGGGCTACGCAAGTACGCAGGCAAAAAAGATGCCATGCCGTGCTTGCACTGGTTTGTTTGGGGGAAAGGAGCTGCACTGGGGCAAATATTTTGTCAGCTCTGCAGGGGCAGGCCGAGAGGTGGTTGACGCCACGCCAGCTTAAGCTAGGAATGGTGGTTTGTGACATTGGCACCAACCTCCTCTCCACCCTCCGACAGGGACAACTGACCCATCTGCCCCATGTGGCTCACATCCTTATCCTGGTGGTGCAGCAGTTCTTGGGCAGGTACCCGGGCTTACAGGATGTCCTGAAGCAGGCCAGGAAAGTCTGTGTGCATTTCCACCAATCATTTAATGCCCGTGCTCGGCTGGCTGAGCTCCAAAAGGAGTTAAACCTGCCCAAGAACCGCCTTATATGTGACATGCCCACCAGCTGGAACTCAACGTTGGCCATGCTGCAGCAGCTGCACACGCAGCAGAGGGCCATCAATGAGTACCTGTGCGACTACAGCACCAGAACAGGGTCAGGGGAGCTCGTTTTTTTCTCACCACGCCAGTTGGGCATAATGCATGCACTGTCCTTTCACCATTTGAGGAGGCCACAAGGATGGTGAGCAGTGACAGTGCATGCACCTGTGACACTGTACCTCTTGTCCACCTGTTGGAGCATACACTGTGTTGAATAATGGACAGGGTACTTGAGGCAGAACAGAGGCAGGAAGAGGAGGACTTCCTTGCCTCTCTAGGCCTCCTTTATCCAGACAGTGTTCCTGCTGTCCCACCCATCACACAGGAAGAGGACGAGGAGGAGGAGGCTTGTGTCAGCATGGAGGTGGAGCCTGGCACTCAGCATCAGCAGCAGTCTTGTAGGGATGATTTACAGTCCCAAGAAACCTGTGGACTTCTACGTGGCTGGGAGGAGGTGGCTGCGGATCATGTTGTCCTTAGTGACCCAGAGAACTCTGGACCGAATGCCTCAGCTAACCTACGCTGCATGGCCTCCCTGATCCTGCAAAGCCTGTGGAAGGATCCTCATATTCTTCGGATCAAGGGGAAGGACCATTACTGGCTGGCCACTCTCCTTGATCCAGGGTACAAGGGTAAGGTTGCGGACCTTATCTTGCCGTCGCAGAGGGAGCAGAGGATGAGACATCTCCAGGAGGCCTTGCTGAAAGGTCTGTGCAATGCGTTCTCAGAGACTGGGAGGTTACAAACTCCTGGTCCTGGACAACGTATTGCTGAGGCTTCGGTCAGAAGGAGCAGTTGTGAAGGTGGCCGTCTGACCGATGCGTTCAGACAATTTTTTTAGTCCACAGCCCGAAGGTATGATCAGTTCCAGCAACCATCGCCAGCATCTGATTTAGGCCTCATGCACACAAGACGCTGTTAAACACGTGTTCAGATGCAGTTGGACACTTTTTTCAACTGCCCCTGAACTCATTCAATGTTATCCTATGTGTCCATGCACACAGTCTCGTCTTTTGCCGTTTTTTATGCAGTTGTGTTTAATCTCGTTTTTCCAGAAGAAAAAAAATGGGTTCAGACGCAAAAACGTCCACGTTTCAGACACAAAATGCGGCAAAACGTGGCTATACGCGTTTGCATTTATAAGCGTTTTTAAAGGAACCCAATTTTTTGGACCTGAAAACTCAGAAATATGATCTGAGAATGACATTTTGCGACCCGACTTTGGGGGCCCATATCTTGGGACCACTTATTGGCAGGAACCCCAAATTTGGTATGCAGACACTGTGAAACTAGCACTACAACATATCCAAATTTATAGGGGGCCCCAAAGTCGGGTCGCAAAATGTCATGCACTTTTCTGCATCAGAGATACATGGCCTCAAAGTCAACTGTGACCATCTGCAGCAATGTAATTTGGTCATTAGGGTTGGGTGTTATGGTAAGTGGTTATCCGTTAGGGTTAGGGTTATTGTTTAGGATTAAGGGTTGGATTAGGGTTAGGGTTGCTTAGGGTTAGGGTTAGTGTAAGGGATAGTGTTAGCTGTTAGGGTTAGGGGTAGGGTTAGTGTTAGGGGTTAGGGTTAGTGGTTAGTGTTAGGGTTATTGTTTAGGGTTAGGGTTAGTGGTTAGGTTTAGGATGAATGTTTAGGGTTAGGATTCTGGATATTTTAATAAGGCATTAAAAAATATTATACTACCATATACAGCAGCAAAGAATTTAAATATATTAATCAATACATATTTCACGATAAAAATATATTAAAAAATTGGCCAAATAAATTTAAAACAATTATAAAAAATCTAATTAACATAGATTTGCTTTTAAATAAAACAATTTGAAACTAGAAAAAATGAACAAAAAATATATTAAGATTAAAAAAAATAACTATTTTAATATTGTTTTATATTAGAAATAATGAAAACATTTTAAAAATTGCCACAAGAAAATTTTAGATATTTTAAAAAATTGGATAATTTGCTATACATAGACATTTTTTTTTTAAATAAAGGACAGAGAAAAAAATTCATCTGTACATCTATAGATAAATATATTTTATAAATATATCCACATACCTGATCGTTACCAACAGACGTTCCTCTGGTGACACACTGTTTCTCATATTGGTGTCCATGAATGTCAGACCAGGTCGTACTTTTTCTAAGAGCAGATCAAATGTGACAATGGACATCCGGCTAAAATTAAAAAAACTTGTCGGGGTAGGTACGCAGCTGCACATACATGTTTGTGAAATATCCAACGGACATTCGCTGTCCCATCAACGGATGGGTCCAATATCGACAAGCTCTGACTCTGGACCTCTCACGAAATTTGCAACGACATTGCTGTCTCATCAAGAGCAACATCAGGAGCATTTCCTGACATATATTCAATATGGGATCCATTTCAAAATATATACCACAGAAAGAGAGGCAATGCAAGTGTAAAACTGCTCTCTATGCTGTTGCTGCTCACTCTGATCAAAATAGCAGAAATAGTTAAAAAAAAACATGCTTTGAGAGCTTGGGGAGGGTCTACATGATGTTATCCTTATAAACGCTTATAAACGCGGCTAAACGCGGCATGCAAACGCGCGTTTCAGCTTTTTTTGAGCCGAGTTTTCACCTGCGTCTCGTGTGCATGAGGCCTAACATGGTGCAGGAATACCTAGGGGCAAGGTCAGACTTGGACACCTTTCCCACTGAAAATCCTCTGGCTTACTGGGTCTTGAGGATGGATCACTGGCCAGAGCTTGCATAGTATGCAATTGAGCTACTGGCCTGTCCTGCATTCAGCGTTCTTTCGGGAATTCACCTTCAGTGCTGCTGGTGGCTTTGTAACTGATCACAGGGTGCGCCTGTCCACCGATTCGGTTGATCGACCTTCATAAAGATGAATCAGTCTTAGATCACCACCAGCTACCAAGAACCTGAAGCTGATGTAACCGAATCATTTTTTTTGAAATGTCACATCCCTTCAAGACTGTCTATGCTGATGCTGAGTGACTGTCCTGTAATGTTGACTGACTATCCTCTTCCTCCTCAATGATCCCGCTAATATCTTGGAAGAACATTTTTGGTTCTTGGTGATGCCACCAGGCCAATTTTTCAGCCCCACAATTTTTGATGTAATGCTTTGCAGCAGGGCTCATTCCTGCACTCCAAATAGAGTATATGGGAGAGGTTGCAGTGTTGTGGCACCAGCACCAGTGCCTAAGGCCCAATTTTCCATCCCCTGTTTAACAGGGGCATGCAATTACAATGTTTGATGCAATGCTTTGCAGAAGGGCTCATTCCTGCACTCCAACTAGAGTATATGGTAGAGGTTCCAGTGTATAGGCCCAATTTTTCAGCCCCTGTTTAACAGGGGCATGTAATACAATTTTTGATGCAATGCTTTGCAGCAGAACTCATTCCTGCACTCCAACTAGAGTATCTGGGAGAGGTTGAAGTGTTGTGGCACCAGCAAGCAGTGCCTAAAGCCGCGTACACACGGGCGGACTGTATGGCCAACTTAGTCCGTCAGACAATCTGACGGACAGTCCGTCCTACTTTCGAATGAACGGACTTGACCACACACGGATGCACAAACAGTCCGTCGAAAGCTTGCGCGATGACGTGTACAGCGCGTACGACGGGACTACAAATAGGAAGTCCAATACACAGCAATGCAACCTTTCGCCGTGTAAATCCTTTCTGAGCATGCGCCATACTTAGTCTGTCGAACTAGCCTACTCACGAGCGGATTGTCCGCTGAAACCAAAGTATGATGGACAATATTACGGAAATTCCGAAATACTTAGTCCGCCAGACTGAACGCTGAAAAAGTCAGCTGAAGCCCACACATGAGCGGACTGTCCGCTGAAATGTGTTTCGACGGACTAAGTTGGCCAGACAGTCCGCCCGTGTGTACGCGGCTTAAGGCCCAATTTTTCTGCCCCTGTTTAACAGGGGCATGTAATTACAATTCTTGATATAATATTTCACAGCAGGGTCCGTTCCTGTGCCCACCGAGAGTAACTGTGAGGACTTATAGTGTTGTGGCACCAGGACCACCACCACAACCACCAACGGCCCAATTTTTCTACCACTGTTCAACAATGGCATGTAATTACAATTCTTGATAAAATCGTTCACAGCAGGGCACCCTAGCGCACACCAAGAGTCACTTTGAGGGCTTACAGTGTTGTGGCAACACCAACACCTTGTTCCACCATTTCTGCAGAGAATGTAGGGCAGGCCCCTACTTTCAAACATCCAATTTACAAACGTCTCCTACTTGCAAACGGAAGGAGACAACAGCAAGTGAGATGAAAAAAGATGGACGGCAAAACAAATTATACAGGGGTGATAACCCTTCCCTATGTTTTCCAAAAAGCTTAAAAATAGATTTTTTGACTGGAGCTACACTTTCAAAATGTACCAAAATTACAAACAGATTCAACTTAACACAACAAACCTACACAGTCCCTGTCTTGTTTGCACCGCCTGTATACTGCCGTTCTGAGTTAAGAGGGCCTGGGGGCCCCACACCTTTCCTTTTTTTTATTTGGGTACAGGGTTCCCCTTAATATCTGCACAAGACCCAAAGGGGCCGGTAATGGGCGGGGGGGGGGCTACCCATGCCATTTTTCTCAATGATTTTCGTTCATATTGCCGGAACCAGATATTACATTAAAACCGCAAGCAGTTTTAAATGACTTTTTTTCCCTTAAATGTAATTTTGTGCAGGGACTGTTCTAAACATGGGAAACACGTGGCACGTCACATGCATACTATAGACAGCCCCCAGGCAGGATATTTAAAGGCATATTTAACCTTTTTTTACTTTAATCGTTATTAAAATCAGTGCTCCCAAAAAAACGGACGTTTTTAAAAACAATTTTGACATTGACCCATGTCCCCTGGGGCAGGAGCCAGGTCACCAAACGCCTTTTAGTACAATATCTTGCATATTAGCCATTACAATTAGCACTTTTTATTTCGAACGTTTGAGTCCCATAGACTTCAATGGGGTTCTAAAATTCGCACAAATTTTCGGTCTGTTCGAAAGTTCTGGTGAGAGCCGAACCGGGGGGTGTTCGGCTCATCCCTAGTCACAATCAAGAGCCACAAATATTTACATGCTGCACAACATGTAAGCATATTTTCCAATGGCAGATGGAGAGATTAATGCCGCGTGCACACGATCAGAATTCTTGTCGGAAAAAGTTCTGATGGTTTTCCTGATGGAATTCGGCTCAAGTTGTCTTGTCTACACACCAAATTCCAATAGTTTATAATGCGGTCACGTACAACACGTACAACGCGACTAGAAAAAGGAAGTTCAATAGCCAGTAGCTTCTGTCTCGTAGTTGAATCTGAGCATGAGTGATTTTTGGCATGTTGGAATTGCATACACACGATTGGAATTACCGATAGAAAGTTTTTCCGTTGGGAAAATTGAGAACATGCTATCAATTTTTGTCTGGCGGGAATTCGGACAGCTAAATTCCGATGGCGCATACACACGGTGGCATTTTCCGATGAAAAGCTCTCATCAGTCTTTTTCCGATCATGTGTGCGCGGCATAAGAAGGTTTTATCATGAAATCTAAATTAGAGTGTGTTTTTTCAGAGCCACAAGCCAGAAGATTTCGATTGATTTGCTGAAAAGTATGTACTCCTTTTTGCTAAGGCTCAATGAGTAAGAGAACAGGCAGATTTCACCTGGACTAAACAATAAAAAACTGTGTCTTTTTTCTGAGACTGAAGACAAAATTGTATACATTTGCAGCAAGATTTTTTCTGTCCTTTTTAATAATACTGAAGCCTGAAACATTATACTGATTTGAAGCACACCTTTTATATGTTAATTGCACAAGTCACAATTTTTGAGTAGGAGAGAGAGCAGACTGAGTCTTGTGAATATAAAACAATTTTACAAATTTGCACTGCAAGTATTGGGCCTTTGGGGCCAGGCCACAATTTCAACAAAACCAAGAATGTACATTGTATTTGGATATGAAAAATGTGTGTTTCTTTTAAAAAAAAACTGGAAACAAACATTTCACACATTTGCACCGCAACAATTTCTGAGCAATTTTATTAGATATTGCATCTGGAAATTATAAAATAGATACATGTAGTTTTTTATTAAAATGATAAATGCTATACAGATTTGCATTACACATGTGACGCCTTAAATGGATAGTTTCCCTGAAATGTATGAGGGAGACAGTAAGCAGATTTTGTTTTGCAATGAAAAATCATGTTCCTTTTTAAAGACAAATTTGCTGTACAACTTTTAATCCTTTTCTGAAAAGTCACTGTTTCTGAGGGAGAGAGCAAGTGAATTGCAGTTGGAAATAAGACATTTTTGTGTTTGTTTTTCATTTTCAGACAGAAGAGGAACAAAATATACAGATTTAAACCTTAGCTTTTGCACTTTTTTTGTACAGACCAATAGTTTTGAGGTATAAACAGCTGACATCTGGAAATAAAAAAACAAAAACATTTTTTAAAATTTAAATGTAATGCAGAAAATGTTTATCGATTTAAAACACACCACAGTGGTCCCATTGACTTCTATTAGACCATGCAGGTGCAGCATGCAGGACTTTGATGCGCTTTCAGAAAATGCATGGTCAAATAAAAGTCTATGGGATCATACCTAAAATCACATGTAAAATGCTCACACAATCGTACAGTGCCTAAGCCTCAGCAAGTCAGTGAGAACCCAGCCTAAGTGTGCAGTGGCTTTTCAATATACTTGTATTACATTGGCATATTCAGTATTATTACATTTTAAGCTTAAAGTGTAAGTATAGTGATTCTTTTTTTTTTTTAAACAGCAGGAACGGTGCTTACGATGAATGTGTTTTGTGTGCTGGTGGCTGCTGTATTGCTTAAAATCTTCAGTTCTCTGCCCTCTGAATACCCCCACAGCTGTGCTCTTCCACTGCTGTGGGAGTTAATGACCAGCTGCATCCATCACAGGCATTCATCAAAGGTGCTGACTATGCCTTCCTTCATTCATAGAAGCTAAACGATCAGTTGCTGTAAAAGCACTCTATGAATAAAAGGTCTGAATTGAGCAGGGGCATGAAAACGGTGAACATGTAGGCAATTTCAGTCTATTTTCTCCACTGTATGTGGCACTTGACCACAGCGACGATTGCAGTTGGAAGGAAAGTCAAGAGGAACTTGGATCATCAATGGTTTCGTGGTCACTGGGGAAGCTGATTGGATGCTGCCACCCCATGTGACACTGGCAGCCTTCTTGGGTCAGGCAGAGACTATTGAAGGCCCTGGCTCCCAGGGTTGGTGCACCTTTTGCATGTGGGTAGTGTAGGGACAGGTCATCTGTCTGACAAGGACAGTGATTAGTGGCAGGGTGAGGTCCAGATGAGTAGAGAATTGATTGGGACATGCTATACTTCCTGGAGACCTCCCCATTTAGTTATGGACTGGCCAGGCTACATTTTGCTCCCTCAAGACAGATTCTGTTGGAGACCTGCTCTGCTACACACCGCTGTTACATTCTGTGAGAGTTTCCAGTCAGGTGCCTTCCCACTGGGCTTGTTGCAAATGATTGAACTTTGACATTAATACAAGTTCTGTTCTCTGCAACCAGGCTCCGAGTATTTAGTGCCGCCACACCCCCCCTGCACCTCCCCTGTGCCAAGGGAAGACACCTCTATTAGCCCTGGCAGCACTGGAAGATCACAGCTGTGGGGGTATCCAGGGGGGCAGAGGACTGCAGATTTCTAGTAATAGAGCAACCTTCAGCACATTTATTGTAATCACTGTCACTGGTGCTGTTTTTGTTAATTCACTAGACTTAAACTTTAATTATATGGTATATTGTTCAATGTTCTAGGTATTAATGCATTTTCTAGTGGTTCAGCAGACATATGTGTTAATTCCTTATTCAAAGGAAGTTTCATAGGTCAGCATAGTATATGCTCTTTGATGAAAATGATTTTACAGTGTGCACACAGGTTCACAGAGAAAAGAGCTGAGCACCTAGACCATTATCTCTCTTCAAAGGAAACAAAAAAAATCCAGTTTTAGTTGATCTGTGTCCTTAGTTCACGCTTATGAAATGTTCTGTGAAAAAAGAAACACACAATTAAGGGGCACTCTTCATCGTTTTCTTTCTGCTTATCTTTAAAAGATTTGCAATAGCCGCAGTATGCACAGGCTGAATACAGCTTTGCCGGTACATACCATATATCTTGAGAAATAAACTTTCTCCATCTTATTCCTTAATTGTTTTCTGCATTATGTTGACTGCTATCTGCTAGAAAAAGCTTCACCAGGGACCTCCCTCTGTGCATTCATAGAAGTTACTCATTATACTAGACATGTGCACACTGAAATATTTTGTTTTGGAAATTTCGGATTCGTTCGAAAGATTAATTTATTTAGTTACCATGGAAATTGATTCTTATTTATTTAGTTTTGTAAAAAAATGCATTCGTATGAAAATCCAAATGAATTAAGGTCGAATCTGTCAAATGAAGGTTTATGGTATCTTTTGGATCTGAAAAGATATGACGAAGCAGCTAAACTGTACGACACCGTGATCGTACATTTCCGGTCGAATGCTGTAGTAGAATTCTAATGTTGTTTGACTAGTAATAATTATAATTAATAATTATTATTTCTAGTCAAACAACATTACAATTCTTCTATCATCAATGGGCGGAGCATTTGACCATAAATGTCCGCGATAGTATGTTTTTAGCTGCTTCATGTCGAATGGAATTACCGCAGATTCGATAGACACAGATTTCTATTGTCACCCTCATGTTGAATCTTCTATCTATTTATATCAAACTGTTGTTGCAATGGTAACAAAATAAAATGGATACGAAAATAAAGCATTTTTTTATTTCGGATCTTTCGGATTTTGGATTCTGCGCGTTTGTTATTGTTTTGTTAAAAAAAAAGAACACGAAAATCCCAGAAATGTCAGCAAAAATACATTTGGACGATAACAAATGCACATGTCTACATTATACCCTAATGGGCTGAATGTTGGGTGACATTGGCCAGTTCAATCGAAACAGGCTGACATTCGGGCCGTGTGTACTACAGCCAGTCCAACAGAAGGCTTCTGTCGAAGGCGCATAACTGAAAAAGGTCTGCCGACTGGCTCCGGATCAGCGCTTTCAGCCAATGGCTGAGAAAGCTGGCCAGAGTGTTCTGGCGGGGGGCTGTCCCCCTATCAGAACACAATAGAACAGCAGGGGAGATCACTGTACTAACATTGGATTGTTGGTACAGCAGCTCTGACCTAAGAAACTGTTTTTTTTCTGTTCAGCCCGCTGGGTTGAATGAAAAAAAAAAACTAGCAGTGTGTAAAAAGCTTAACTGGCTCCACTTGAAGTGGGGGGGAGTTTTTTTTCATCTATTTCAATTGGCAAGATGTTCTTTCAGTTCCTGTCATAGAGATGCAACAGTACACTATAGAAAACTTCTAACATGCGACGGGAATTCCCCCAATTTAAATTTATCATGTGAGGGGAACTCACAGAGATCAACCCTTTCTCCAAAAAAAAAAAAAAAAAAAAAGCACAGCCCCCTTTTCTAACCCCCTACCCACCCCATAAAGACTTGTATTGTTCAATCTCCACTGTATTGAATGGTACTGAACCCCTGCCCAAATAAACCTTAGAACCTGACTATTCTTGGTGCCCCACTGTATACTGTAGCAAAGCTTACATACATAGCTCGATTTTCTCGCCTTCAGCCTGAATGACAGAATGAGAGTCCTTTAGTCTAGGTAAACAGTGTAGGTGGAGGAATCGCCCAAGCAAGCTACATTTTGATTGGAGATTGGAGTGCCACTCCGAAAATCTAAGATTAAAAAAAAGAGCTTTGATTTCAGTATAGTGTTCCAATTTTCTGATCCAGCTTTTGCGTTTACATCCCAAGGTTTTTTTGGGAGCTCCTTGGTGTACAGAAGAAGCCCACATATCACCTAGATGTCCCATTGGGATAACCTTGGTATAGTTTTGAATAAACCAATTGCAGCATTAAGTTTCCAGTGCCACCAAATCCTTTATCTCAGGCTTTTGTATTCAGGCAGCCATGGCACCTACAGCTGAATGAGTATAGTGGAGCTGCCGAACATTGACTGCATCTGATAGGATGCAGTACCATGTTGGCCTATAATATTCCACCAGGCTTGTTTTTAAATCAATAATAACAGCTAGGTGGTGCTTGCAGGGCCACCAACGTCTAGAATTTTTGCAGATTCAGCAGGAATTGGCAAAAATTTGAACCATCTATGGCGGCCCAACTTCTGCAGGTTCCAAGTCACTACTGTGTCCTGTACAGATGTATCAGCAGATGGATTGAACCACTAAGCACAGTTAGGGACAAGGTATCTGAAACTTCCTGTGTTGAATTCAAAGTTTCTTCAGGCAACATTTTCTCTTTAATACTTATTTATTTATTACAGATATTTATATTGTTTAAATCTTTTTATTGAAAAATAAAGTAGTCATACACGTAGTAGTTATATACTGTGAAATATACATATGACAGTCCAAAAAATAAGTACAAATAAAAGACAGACCAGTAACAAAAATTGTAGGTGTTGAAAAGTGTACCTACTTAAAGTGAACATGCAACCAATCTTGAATGCTAAACTCTATACCAATAAATTGAGCATAGAAAAAAAAAAAACGTGTTTATTCCATCCAAACTGTCCAGTTTTACGTAATCAGATTTGAAACTAGATGGTAACCTTAGACTCGACTATTAAATGATTTCCACGGGAACCAGTTCTTATCATATTTCTGTAAATTACCGTCCCTATAGGCTAAAATCTGTTCATATTCCATTACGGAGTTCATTCTTGCTTTGACATTTATAATTGATGGAGGGTCTGGTGTTTTCCAATTACTCATGATCAGGGATCTTGCCGCTAGAAACACATGCATGACCACCGATCTAAACTTTGGTGGGAAGTCGCTTATACAGTGGTGTGAAAAAGTGTTTGCCCCCTTCCTCATTTCCTGTTCCTTTGCATGCTTGTCACACTTAAGTGTTTCGGAACATCAAACCAATTTAAACAATAGTCAAGGACAACACAAGTAAACACAAAATGCAATTTGTAAATGAAGGTGTTTATTATTAAAGGTGAAAAAAAATCCAAACCATCATGGCCCTGTGTGAAAAATGATTGCCCCCCTTGTTAAAACATACTATAACTGTGGTTGTCCACACCTGAGTTCAATTTCTCTAGCCACACCCAGGCCTGATTATTGCCACACCTGTTCACAATCAAGGCATCACTTAAATAGGAGCTGCTTGACACAGTAAGGTCCACCAGAAGATCCTTAAAAGCTACACATCATGCCGAGACCCAAAGAAATTCAGGAACAATTGAGAAAGAAAGTAATTGAGATCTATCAGTCTGGAAAGGGTTATAAAGCCATTTCCAAAGCTTTGGGAATCCAGCGAACCACAGTGAGAGCCATTATCCACAAATGGCGAAGACATGGAACAGTGGTGAACCTTCCCAGGAGTGGCCGGCCGCCCAAAATTACCCCAAGAGCGCAGCGACGACTCATCCAAGAGGTCACAAAAGACCCCACAACAACGTCCAAGGAACTGCAGGCCTCACTTGCCTCAGTTAAGGTCAGCGTTCATGCCTCCACCATCAGGAAAAGACTGGGCAAAAATGGCCTGCATGGCAGAGTTCCAAGGAGAAAACCACTGCTGAGCAAAAAGAACATCAAAGCTCGTCTCAATTTCTCCACAACACATCTTGATGATCCCCAAGACTTTTGGGACAACATTCTGTGGACCGATGAGACAAAAGTGGAACTCTTCGGAAGGTGTGTGTCCAAGTATATCTGGCGTAGAAGGAACACTGCATTTCATAAAAAGAACATTATACCAACAGTAAAATATGGTGGTGGTAGTGTGATGGTCTGGGGCTGTTTTGCTGCTTCAGGACCTGGAAGACTTGCCGTGATAAAAGGAACTATGAATTCTGCTGTCTACCAAGAGATCCTGAAGGAGAATGTCCGACCATCTGTTCGTGTACTCAAGCTGAAACGAACTTGGGTTCTGCAGCAGGACAATGATCCTAAACACACCAGCAAGTCCACCACCGAATGGCTGAAGAAAAACAAAATGAAGACTTTGGAGTGGCCTAGCCAAAGTCCTGACCTGAATCCTATTGAGATGTTGTGGTATGACCTTAAAAAGGCCGTTCATGCTCGAAAACCCTCTAATGTAACTGAATTAGGACAATTCTGCAAAGATGAGTGGGCCAAAATTCCTCCAGGACGCTGTAAAAGCCTCATTGCACGTTATCGCAAACGCTTGGTTGCAGTTGTTGCTGCTAAGGGTGGCCCAACCAGTTATTAGGTTTAGGGGGCAATCACTTTTTCACACAGGGCCATGATGGTTTGGATTTTTTTTCACCTTTAATAATAAACACCTTCATTTACAAATTGCATTTTGTGTTTACTTGTGTTGTCCTTGACTATTGTTTAAATTGGTTTGATGTTCCGAAACACTTAAGTGTGACAAACATGCAAAGGAACAGGAAATGAGGAAGGGGGCAAACACTTTTTCACACCACTGTATTTATACCTAGAATGGCCTGTTCCTTCCGGGGTAGAACCTTTTTCCTTACGATCTTAGAGATCATGTCAAACACTGCTACCCAAAAGGGTTGTAAATTCGGGCAGGCCCACAACATATGTAGCAATGTCCCAACATTCCCGCATCCCCTCCAACATAAGTTGGAGATGCCTTTGGAAAATTTAGCAACAATATATGGGGTATAATACCATTTTAACGAGATTTTTTGCATTAATTCATCGTAGTTCGAGTACCTGGAGTACATACTTATGTGTTTTATGGCCATTTTCCATTGGAGATCTGTAAATTCTTTTCCTATTTCTTTTTCCCAACTTAAAAATTGTGTGGGTTTGGTGAAGGCATCTTTAGAATTCAAAGATTGATAAATTACTGAGATACCTTTAGTTTTCGGAGAGCCAGAGTGTAAATGAAACCATATTTTTTCAGTGACTGGCAACCATACCACTTGAAATGTCTGAAAATATGAAGCCAGTTGCGTATATGTTAAAAATTCAGAAGTTGGAAGATGGAATTTCTCCTGTATCTTATTAAATGGAAGTATTTTACCCTCTACAGTTATATCTATCCAGTTTACTACTTTGTGTAATGACCATTGGGATAGTCTAATGTTTTGTATATTCCATTTAGCAATGTCCAAGGGTATTGGTACTCTTTTAGATGGGTAGAATTCATTACCTTCAGTTGTTATTTCTTTCCATGCTGTGACTGAGGCTTGAATAGTAGGGTGTTTAGGGATGTTGCTCCGTTTATTAATACATGCTGCTATAAGCAACGCCAAGGGAGAGGAATCCTTAATCCAAGCCTTTTCCAATTTACACCATGATTTGGCATCTAAATCTATGAACCAATATCTCAATTGATCTAAAAGAAATGCGGTATAGTAATCCCACAATACTGGGATTCCCATGCCTCCCATGGATTTGTGTCTATGTTGCATATGGGGGGAGCATCTAGATTTCTTACCATCCCACACAAAGTTCAGAAACTGCTTTTGTAGAGTAACTAAGAAAGAGTGCGGGAGGGGGATTGGCAGAGCTCTAAAAAAATAGGTTTGCTTGGGAAGAATAAACATTTTGTATGCCGCGATCCGGCCTGACCATGACAGATAAAATTTCTTCAGTTTACTGATGTCCTGCTGAAAGGATAATACTAGGGGAGCATAGTTTTCTTTATATAGTTTATCAGTGGGGTAAGTAAGATTCACGCCTAAGTATTTAATCGAGGTGGTAGTCCACGGGTATGGGAATGTATTTTTAAGATACGTTTCTAATGGTGGGCTGATGTTCATTCCTAAGATAAGTGATTTTGATGTATTAATTTTATAAAAAGAGATTTTACTAAATTCCATAAGTACTGAGTGCACTGCTGGCAGAGAGACTGAGGGGTTAGTTAGGGACAGTATGACGTCATCTGCAAATAATGATACCTTGTACTGTCCCCCACTCATATGTATACCTTTGATTAGTTGGTCTTCTCTCAACCTCTCTGCCAGAGGCTCCATCACAAGGGCGAAAATGATTGGAGAAAGGGGGCAGCCTTGCCTGGTCCCATTCGTTATATCAGAGGGCTTTGAATATAAGCCCTCAGTATACACATGGGCCGAAGGTTGTGCATAAAGGGCTAGTATAGAATCCCGTATTGTACCTTCCATCCCAAATTTAGAAAGCACTCCACGCAAATAACCCCAGTGGATTCTATCAAAAGCCTTCTCTGCATCTAATGATAGAAGCAGAGAAGGCTCCCTTTTTTGCTCCACCAAATACATGAGATTGATCATTCTTCTTGTAGCGTCAGTAGTCTGACTACCTGCTACAAACCCAACTTGGTCGTAATTAATTAACTTGGGTAGAACTGTTTTCAGTCTATTTGCAAGTAGTTTAGCATGGAGTTTCACGTCCACATTTAATAGTGAGATCGGACGAAAATTTAGCGGTACATTAGGGTCTTTGCCCGGTTTAGGAAGAGTAACGATCGTCACCGTGAGCATTTCTGGAGGGAATGATGCCGCTGCTGTCGCAGCATCAAACACTCGGGACAGATGTGGCACTAGACTATAGCTGAAAAGCTGGTAATATTCAGACGAGTAACCGTCGGGGCCTGGGGCCTTATTGTGCGGGAGGCTGGCTATAGCGTTCGCTATTTCTGATAAAGTAAAGGGTGTATTTAGATGCTCGAGATCATCTTTGGATAATTTAGGTAATTTGATCGAATCCAAAAATGCTGTGATTGAGGATTCAGTGGGTTGGTGTGTCTCTCCATCTGATTGTAAGTTGTATAGTGTCTTGTAATACTCACTAAACATATCAGCTATTTCCTGCGGATTTGTGTGTTTCTCATTAGTTCTGGGGTTTAGAAGAAAGGGCAGTTTTTGGCGGATAATCTTGTCCTTAACTTGTTTGGCTAATAATTTACTGGCTTTGTTACCATATCCATACCTCTGGGCTTTAAGAGATCGGTATTGATTGTCATGTTGTGCAACCAATAAGGATCTTAAGTCCTGTCTGGCTATGAATAGTTGTTCCCTAAGATATTGAGTGGTTTGTCGTTTGTTTTCGGTTTCCAACTTATTTATTCTTTTTAGTAGAGTGTCTAATTTTTCTGATCTTTGTTTCTTGATCCTACTACTCAACTGAATAAGCAGACCTCTTATGTAGGCTTTATGTGAGTTCCATACTATAAAGGGATTGCTCGCTGAGGGCACATTTCGTGCGAAAAATGCCACAAGTTCTTCTTCAATAAATTTCCTATGGTCTGGTTGCGATATAGTATAAACATAATTTCTCCATCTATTTGCTCTTGTTTCCAATCGGTGATCCCCCACATCAACCGAAATCGGTGCATGGTCAGACCATGTGATGCAGTGGATCTCCGACCCGGAAATTTACTGTAACGTGAATTTGTCAACCAAAAACATATCAATACGTGAGTAACTATGATGAACATTCGAATAAAAAGTGTAGTCTTTTTCAGATGCGTGTTGGCATCTCCATACGTCAAACAGTTCTGAGTGGAAGATGAAGCTCTCTAGTGATACCCTTTTTGTTAGACGCTGACCTTGACCAGAGAGATCCATCTCCCCCCCAGGAATTGCATTAAGGTCGCCACACCACACCATCCTCCCTTGTTTAACTTTAGACACCTTTTTCCACAATTTGTTCATGAAGGAAAGTTGTCTGACATTTGGAGCATACACATTAACCAAAGTTAGTTTTATATTATTAATCTCACATATCAGTTCAATATAGCGGTATAACTCATCCAGATGTACTTCTATAGTTTTAAATTGAACTGTGTTTTTAATAGCAATAGCTACACCTCTTTTTTTTTTTTTTAAAACTAGCTAGAAACACATGGGGGAATTGCTGATTTTGGAATGTAGGTGTTTTGTGGGTAGCAAAGTGGGTTTCTTGGAAACAAATTATGTCACTACGTAAGCGCTTAGCTTCTTTCCATGCCAACTGACGTTTAAAAGGGCTATTAAGGCCTTTAACATTATGTGACGATATACGAAAGGGCATAGTTTCAAAGGGTCTTCGCTTCTTTTTAACTTAATTAGTTAGGGTTGAAACACGGCCTACACACCGAAGCAGGAGGTCCAGTAAAACCTCTCTATGCTCCCTACTCACTACTGGAATATAAATGCGCAATACACCTCTAAAGGTTGCTCTGGGAGCCAATTACTGTCAACCACCTGAGGTCAGCTTAAATTACTGTAAATATGGATTTCTTATAATATCACAGAAAGAATAGGAACAGTGAAATTATCAAATTAACCACAAACTGGTTCAAATCAAATCGGTCAGTGGAAGGAATTCGCTGCGTAAATGAGTGAATCTCTTTCAGACCAGTGCGGTGAGTTCACCGCTCAGCTTAAGGGGGTTTCAAAATGCAATAACAATCTGCAAAAAAAAATACAAAATAAACTTAAAACAACTGAAAATGGCTACATGACGGCCGGGCCATCAGGGGAGAATTGGGATAAAACTCCGGTTCCAGAATCTGCCAGTCCTGTAGGAGTCGCAATCCTTCTTTCAAGGTGGAGATCAGATGGGTAGTGTCCTCTCGAAGATCTGTAGATGAGCAGGGTAAATCCACCGATATATTATGCGATGGTTATTTAACGCTTTTGTAATGGTGGACAATTGCCTGCATTGTTGCATCGTAAACGCTGATAAATCAGCAAAAAAGGACAGATCCTGTAAATCTTCCGGTAGGGATTCCTTGCGTCTGGTTGCTGCCATAAACTGATCCTTGATATGGTAGAAGTGGATACGGACAATGGTGTCCCTGGGGAGATGAGCTGCCACATGCTTGGGTTTAGGAAGTCTATGGATGCGGTCCACAAGTAAATCTTCCAGCGGTGCGTCCGGGAGGACTGCCTTTGCTATCTGCAAAAAGTGACGTTTTAGGTCTGGAGGTTTAATTGATTCAGGTATGCCTCGGATTTTTACATTATTTCTCCTAGACCTATCCTCCAAATTTGCTAGTTTCAGCTTCATAAGCATAATTTCTTCTTCCCTGTCATTATGGGCATCCACCAGGTCATTGAATGTTGCTGCAAATTCTCCCATTTTAGTTTCAACATGGGTTACTCTCCGAGACACTGAGGATATCTCTGACTTAAAGTTCCTAGTGAGAGTCTGAATGTCAGCATGTATTGTGGAGAGTAGTGACACTAGCATATCTTTTAAAGTTGTGTCCAGAATGGGGGCATTAGCTGTGGGAAACTCTGACAGGGAATCTTGTAGCTCTCTGGTGTCCTCTAGAGAGGAATCTAAGCTCACTTCAGTCTCCTCTCTGTCACTACTGTCCAGTCTAGGCTTACTTTTAGCTGGGCTGGTTACACCAGATAGCGGAGGGGTGCTGGTATTCTTCCCCAAGTAGCGGTGTGGGTGTTCTGGAGGTTGTGAGGCCGGTACCTGTCTGTTGGGCACGTTGCGAGCGCCATGCTCTCCTCCACCGCGTGTACCGCCGCCATCTTGCTCCGCACACCGCCGCTGTGTGAGGAAATAATCTGGTAATTTATTCGGTTTGCCACCGCTTTTTCTTTTCCGCTGAGGCATCTCTAGGCTCCTAGGGTTGATTTCGCCAGGAAACGAGGCTTGCAGACCGGTTAATCTCCCCCTTTTGGCCCGTAGATGCGAGGAGCTCTTCACTGAGCATCTATCCGCTCCGCCGGCTAGCCACGCCCCCTACAGATATTTATATTAACATTAGTCCCTACCCATCAAGAAGCTCACAATCTAAAGTCCCTATCTCACATGCATACATACACATACTAGGAACAATTTGAACTGGGGCCAATTAACCTACCACTTGGAGTGTGGGGGTTCCTGGATCAGCCCAGGCAAGCAAAAGGAGAACATGCAATATCTACTGTATTCAGATTGTTTCCTGCCCACGCTTCTGCCTTGCAGCACTAGGATTTAACCCAAGCACCCTAGTGCAGCAAAGCAGAGGTACTAACCACTAAGCCTCTGGGCTGCTCATATACAGTGGAGATTATCAGTACAGGCAGCAGGAGAGGTAGGTAATTAATATCTTCTTTGCAAGGATTTTATTGTTTTGGGTGACAGTGCCAGTTTAAATGAGTTTGCCCTTTTTTAATGTGTTTTACACCATTTTAATAAGCCAGTATATAATCATTGTTCATTTTTAAATTGCTATTATTTTCATCTCACTTAAAATTCCAAATGTTTATTAAACTCCTGACTTACTATTCTATACAAACAATTTGATGTACTGTACAGAGAGTTCTATGGATGCATAAACAAAGCAATACCTTTAGTAAATGTGACAAACATCTCACATCCCACAACAAGTGAATCCATTTGCTATTGTCTAGTAATTGTGTTAGCTAAAAAGTTTACGGTGGAATCTATTTTCACCAGGCACTTACAGATAAATAGGTTTACAATGCAAATTAGCTGACAAAGGGTCAGCGCATCCAAAGAATACTAATATCTCAGCAACATTTTAGGTCGGCAGATTCTCTTAAAACAATAGATAGTTTTATTTTCTTGAAGGGCGGCTGAGATGAATCTCAATGTGGTTTTCTGACGAAAAAAAAAATCTTTTGGAATTAAGTACTTAATGTGAAATCCCTAAACAGTGCAGTGCTCGGTTGAATGTTAGAGCGTATACGATGTTTAATCCTCATCTCTAAAAGGAATTTGGTGGGAATATTTGGCCCAATGTAAGAAATATTGAGAATTTTATGGCATCATATTCTGTCTGTGCTGTATATGTATGTACCTTTAAAGTGGGCCACTCAGCCCACTGCAAGAGCTAGCTGCTTGTTTTGCTATGGGGTAATGAATTAAGTGATATAGTTACCTTATTCCTAGGCCCCTTAGCAACCTCCACATTGTCATCAGTTTTTGATACTTATTGAGCTGTGTATCATTCAAATTTCCAAGTGTTGATACTCCTGAAGTTTGTGGTCAAAAGTTCCTAATCCAAAACAAGCCATAGTTACAAGGGAAGAGAATGTTAAAGGATACATATTTCCAAGGATGAGGCTAATTGAAAACCTAGCAGCCCACTGACACATTTCGCTGTAATGGCATGATCAGAGGGCATAGGTGGACGGCACTTCAGAAAACTAGACACTCCTGAAGCAAAACTTTTCATTTATCTGGAAGGAGCACACATGGTCCTACCTAGGTACACATATATCCCCTGATATTAGACTCCTTTTTTCTAGTAACTATGAAACTCTTTTACTTACTATAGGGACAGGACATGAAGAGTGGCAGAGCCCACAAATTGATTGCAACCTTTGTTTGGCATGGTAAACAATCTAGGCTAGCCCAATCTCTACTATGTAAACATATAGAGAGCAGAGGTATGGGTCACCCTGACTTAATCTGTATGCAAAGCAAAGGCATTGGTTGTTATTCTTAACTGGCACCATAATGCAGCAGATAAACTTTAGGTCTCCCCAAAGGAGTACATGGTGGTCTAATTTGTGAGGTGCACCATGTATTCCTAGAATGTCAAGAGGATAATCTACACGTTACTTTTTTAACTCATGGGGCAAAGATGGGAACACTAGGTATAAGGCCGCGTACACACGCGGGGACTGTTCGCTCAACTTTGTCCGTCAAACAGTTTCAGCGAACAGTCCGCTCAAAATTAGCATGGACGGACTTGCCCACACACAAAAACATTTTTTAAAATTTAAATGTAATGCAGAAAATGTTTATCGATTTAAAACACACCACAGTGGTCCCATTGACTTCTATTAGACCATGCAGGTGCAGCATGCAGGACTTTGATGCGCTTTCAGAAAATGCATGGTCAAATAAAAGTCTATGGGATCATACCTAAAATCACATGTAAAATGCTCACACAATCGTACAGTGCCTAAGCCTCAGCAAGTCAGTGAGAACCCAGCCTAAGTGTGCAGTGGCTTTTCAATATACTTGTATTACATTGGCATATTCAGTATTATTACATTTTAAGCTTAAAGTGTAAGTATAGTGATTCTTTTTTTTTTTTAAACAGCAGGAACGGTGCTTACGATGAATGTGTTTTGTGTGCTGGTGGCTGCTGTATTGCTTAAAATCTTCAGTTCTCTGCCCTCTGAATACCCCCACAGCTGTGCTCTTCCACTGCTGTGGGAGTTAATGACCAGCTGCATCCATCACAGGCATTCATCAAAGGTGCTGACTATGCCTTCCTTCATTCATAGAAGCTAAACGATCAGTTGCTGTAAAAGCACTCTATGAATAAAAGGTCTGAATTGAGCAGGGGCATGAAAACGGTGAACATGTAGGCAATTTCAGTCTATTTTCTCCACTGTATGTGGCACTTGACCACAGCGACGATTGCAGTTGGAAGGAAAGTCAAGAGGAACTTGGATCATCAATGGTTTCGTGGTCACTTGGGAAGCTGATTGGATGCTGCCACCCCATGTGACACTGGCAGCCTTCTTGGGTCAGGCAGAGACTATTGAAGGCCCTGGCTCCCAGGGTTGGTGCACCTTTTGCATGTGGGTAGTGTAGGGACAGGTCATCTGTCTGACAAGGACAGTGATTAGTGGCAGGGTGAGGTCCAGATGAGTAGAGAATTGATTGGGACATGCTATACTTCCTGGAGACCTCCCCATTTAGTTATGGACTGGCCAGGCTACATTTTGCTCCCTCAAGACAGATTCTGTTGGAGACCTGCTCTGCTACACACCGCTGTTACATTCTGTGAGAGTTTCCAGTCAGGTGCCTTCCCACTGGGCTTGTTGCAAATGATTGAACTTTGACATTAATACAAGTTCTGTTCTCTGCAACCAGGCTCCGAGTATTTAGTGCCGCCACACCCCCCCTGCACCTCCCCTGTGCCAAGGGAAGACACCTCTATTAGCCCTGGCAGCACTGGAAGATCACAGCTGTGGGGGTATCCAGGGGGGCAGAGGACTGCAGATTTCTAGTAATAGAGCAACCTTCAGCACATTTATTGTAATCACTGTCACTGGTGCTGTTTTTGTTAATTCACTAGACTTAAACTTTAATTATATGGTATATTGTTCAATGTTCTAGGTATTAATGCATTTTCTAGTGGTTCAGCAGACATATGTGTTAATTCCTTATTCAAAGGAAGTTTCATAGGTCAGCATAGTATATGCTCTTTGATGAAAATGATTTTACAGTGTGCACACAGGTTCACAGAGAAAAGAGCTGAGCACCTAGACCATTATCTCTCTTCAAAGGAAACAAAAAAAATCCAGTTTTAGTTGATCTGTGTCCTTAGTTCACGCTTATGAAATGTTCTGTGAAAAAAGAAACACACAATTAAGGGGCACTCTTCATCGTTTTCTTTCTGCTTATCTTTAAAAGATTTGCAATAGCCGCAGTATGCACAGGCTGAATACAGCTTTGCCGGTACATACCATATATCTTGAGAAATAAACTTTCTCCATCTTATTCCTTAATTGTTTTCTGCATTATGTTGACTGCTATCTGCTAGAAAAAGCTTCACCAGGGACCTCCCTCTGTGCATTCATAGAAGTTACTCATTATACTAGACATGTGCACACTGAAATATTTTGTTTTGGAAATTTCGGATTCGTTCGAAAGATTAATTTATTTAGTTACCATGGAAATTGATTCTTATTTATTTAGTTTTGTAAAAAAATGCATTCGTATGAAAATCCAAATGAATTAAGGTCGAATCTGTCAAATGAAGGTTTATGGTATCTTTTGGATCTGAAAAGATATGACGAAGCAGCTAAACTGTACGACACCGTGATCGTACATTTCCGGTCGAATGCTGTAGTAGAATTCTAATGTTGTTTGACTAGTAATAATTATAATTAATAATTATTATTTCTAGTCAAACAACATTACAATTCTTCTATCATCAATGGGCGGAGCATTTGACCATAAATGTCCGCGATAGTATGTTTTTAGCTGCTTCATGTCGAATGGAATTACCGCAGATTCGATAGACACAGATTTCTATTGTCACCCTCATGTTGAATCTTCTATCTATTTATATCAAACTGTTGTTGCAATGGTAACAAAATAAAATGGATACGAAAATAAAGCATTTTTTTATTTCGGATCTTTCGGATTTTGGATTCTGCGCGTTTGTTATTGTTTTGTTAAAAAAAAAGAACACGAAAATCCCAGAAATGTCAGCAAAAATACATTTGGACGATAACAAATGCACATGTCTACATTATACCCTAATGGGCTGAATGTTGGGTGACATTGGCCAGTTCAATCGAAACAGGCTGACATTCGGGCCGTGTGTACTACAGCCAGTCCAACAGAAGGCTTCTGTCGAAGGCGCATAACTGAAAAAGGTCTGCCGACTGGCTCCGGATCAGCGCTTTCAGCCAATGGCTGAGAAAGCTGGCCAGAGTGTTCTGGCGGGGGGCTGTCCCCCTATCAGAACACAATAGAACAGCAGGGGAGATCACTGTACTAACATTGGATTGTTGGTACAGCAGCTCTGACCTAAGAAACTGTTTTTTTTCTGTTCAGCCCGCTGGGTTGAATGAAAAAAAAAAACTAGCAGTGTGTAAAAAGCTTAACTGGCTCCACTTGAAGTGGGGGGGAGTTTTTTTTCATCTATTTCAATTGGCAAGATGTTCTTTCAGTTCCTGTCATAGAGATGCAACAGTACACTATAGAAAACTTCTAACATGCGACGGGAATTCCCCCAATTTAAATTTATCATGTGAGGGGAACTCACAGAGATCAACCCTTTCTCCAAAAAAAAAAAAAAAAAAAAAGCACAGCCCCCTTTTCTAACCCCCTACCCACCCCATAAAGACTTGTATTGTTCAATCTCCACTGTATTGAATGGTACTGAACCCCTGCCCAAATAAACCTTAGAACCTGACTATTCTTGGTGCCCCACTGTATACTGTAGCAAAGCTTACATACATAGCTCGATTTTCTCGCCTTCAGCCTGAATGACAGAATGAGAGTCCTTTAGTCTAGGTAAACAGTGTAGGTGGAGGAATCGCCCAAGCAAGCTACATTTTGATTGGAGATTGGAGTGCCACTCCGAAAATCTAAGATTAAAAAAAAGAGCTTTGATTTCAGTATAGTGTTCCAATTTTCTGATCCAGCTTTTGCGTTTACATCCCAAGGTTTTTTTGGGAGCTCCTTGGTGTACAGAAGAAGCCCACATATCACCTAGATGTCCCATTGGGATAACCTTGGTATAGTTTTGAATAAACCAATTGCAGCATTAAGTTTCCAGTGCCACCAAATCCTTTATCTCAGGCTTTTGTATTCAGGCAGCCATGGCACCTACAGCTGAATGAGTATAGTGGAGCTGCCGAACATTGACTGCATCTGATAGGATGCAGTACCATGTTGGCCTATAATATTCCACCAGGCTTGTTTTTAAATCAATAATAACAGCTAGGTGGTGCTTGCAGGGCCACCAACGTCTAGAATTTTTGCAGATTCAGCAGGAATTGGCAAAAATTTGAACCATCTATGGCGGCCCAACTTCTGCAGGTTCCAAGTCACTACTGTGTCCTGTACAGATGTATCAGCAGATGGATTGAACCACTAAGCACAGTTAGGGACAAGGTATCTGAAACTTCCTGTGTTGAATTCAAAGTTTCTTCAGGCAACATTTTCTCTTTAATAATTACCTTACTTTATTTATTACAGATATTTATATTGTTTAAATCTTTTTATTGAAAAATAAAGTAGTCATACACGTAGTAGTTATATACTGTGAAATATACATATGACAGTCCAAAAAATAAGTACAAATAAAAGACAGACCAGTAACAAAAATTGTAGGTGTTGAAAAGTGTACCTACTTAAAGTGAACATGCAACCAATCTTGAATGCTAAACTCTATACCAATAAATTGAGCATAGAAAAAAAAAAAACGTGTTTATTCCATCCAAACTGTCCAGTTTTACGTAATCAGATTTGAAACTAGATGGTAACCTTAGACTCGACTATTAAATGATTTCCACGGGAACCAGTTCTTATCATATTTCTGTAAATTACCGTCCCTATAGGCTAAAATCTGTTCATATTCCATTACGGAGTTCATTCTTGCTTTGACATTTATAATTGATGGAGGGTCTGGTGTTTTCCAATTACTCATGATCAGGGATCTTGCCGCTAGAAACACATGCATGACCACCGATCTAAACTTTGGTGGGAAGTCGCTTATACAGTGGTGTGAAAAAGTGTTTGCCCCCTTCCTCATTTCCTGTTCCTTTGCATGCTTGTCACACTTAAGTGTTTCGGAACATCAAACCAATTTAAACAATAGTCAAGGACAACACAAGTAAACACAAAATGCAATTTGTAAATGAAGGTGTTTATTATTAAAGGTGAAAAAAAATCCAAACCATCATGGCCCTGTGTGAAAAATGATTGCCCCCCTTGTTAAAACATACTATAACTGTGGTTGTCCACACCTGAGTTCAATTTCTCTAGCCACACCCAGGCCTGATTATTGCCACACCTGTTCACAATCAAGGCATCACTTAAATAGGAGCTGCTTGACACAGTAAGGTCCACCAGAAGATCCTTAAAAGCTACACATCATGCCGAGACCCAAAGAAATTCAGGAACAATTGAGAAAGAAAGTAATTGAGATCTATCAGTCTGGAAAGGGTTATAAAGCCATTTCCAAAGCTTTGGGAATCCAGCGAACCACAGTGAGAGCCATTATCCACAAATGGCGAAGACATGGAACAGTGGTGAACCTTCCCAGGAGTGGCCGGCCGCCCAAAATTACCCCAAGAGCGCAGCGACGACTCATCCAAGAGGTCACAAAAGACCCCACAACAACGTCCAAGGAACTGCAGGCCTCACTTGCCTCAGTTAAGGTCAGCGTTCATGCCTCCACCATCAGGAAAAGACTGGGCAAAAATGGCCTGCATGGCAGAGTTCCAAGGAGAAAACCACTGCTGAGCAAAAAGAACATCAAAGCTCGTCTCAATTTCTCCACAACACATCTTGATGATCCCCAAGACTTTTGGGACAACATTCTGTGGACCGATGAGACAAAAGTGGAACTCTTCGGAAGGTGTGTGTCCAAGTATATCTGGCGTAGAAGGAACACTGCATTTCATAAAAAGAACATTATACCAACAGTAAAATATGGTGGTGGTAGTGTGATGGTCTGGGGCTGTTTTGCTGCTTCAGGACCTGGAAGACTTGCCGTGATAAAAGGAACTATGAATTCTGCTGTCTACCAAGAGATCCTGAAGGAGAATGTCCGACCATCTGTTCGTGTACTCAAGCTGAAACGAACTTGGGTTCTGCAGCAGGACAATGATCCTAAACACACCAGCAAGTCCACCACCGAATGGCTGAAGAAAAACAAAATGAAGACTTTGGAGTGGCCTAGCCAAAGTCCTGACCTGAATCCTATTGAGATGTTGTGGTATGACCTTAAAAAGGCCGTTCATGCTCGAAAACCCTCTAATGTAACTGAATTAGGACAATTCTGCAAAGATGAGTGGGCCAAAATTCCTCCAGGACGCTGTAAAAGCCTCATTGCACGTTATCGCAAACGCTTGGTTGCAGTTGTTGCTGCTAAGGGTGGCCCAACCAGTTATTAGGTTTAGGGGGCAATCACTTTTTCACACAGGGCCATGATGGTTTGGATTTTTTTTCACCTTTAATAATAAACACCTTCATTTACAAATTGCATTTTGTGTTTACTTGTGTTGTCCTTGACTATTGTTTAAATTGGTTTGATGTTCCGAAACACTTAAGTGTGACAAACATGCAAAGGAACAGGAAATGAGGAAGGGGGCAAACACTTTTTCACACCACTGTATTTATACCTAGAATGGCCTGTTCCTTCCGGGGTAGAACCTTTTTCCTTACGATCTTAGAGATCATGTCAAACACTGCTACCCAAAAGGGTTGTAAATTCGGGCAGGCCCACAACATATGTAGCAATGTCCCAACATTCCCGCATCCCCTCCAACATAAGTTGGAGATGCCTTTGGAAAATTTAGCAACAATATATGGGGTATAATACCATTTTAACGAGATTTTTTGCATTAATTCATCGTAGTTCGAGTACCTGGAGTACATACTTATGTGTTTTATGGCCATTTTCCATTGGAGATCTGTAAATTCTTTTCCTATTTCTTTTTCCCAACTTAAAAATTGTGTGGGTTTGGTGAAGGCATCTTTAGAATTCAAAGATTGATAAATTACTGAGATACCTTTAGTTTTCGGAGAGCCAGAGTGTAAATGAAACCATATTTTTTCAGTGACTGGCAACCATACCACTTGAAATGTCTGAAAATATGAAGCCAGTTGCGTATATGTTAAAAATTCAGAAGTTGGAAGATGGAATTTCTCCTGTATCTTATTAAATGGAAGTATTTTACCCTCTACAGTTATATCTATCCAGTTTACTACTTTGTGTAATGACCATTGGGATAGTCTAATGTTTTGTATATTCCATTTAGCAATGTCCAAGGGTATTGGTACTCTTTTAGATGGGTAGAATTCATTACCTTCAGTTGTTATTTCTTTCCATGCTGTGACTGAGGCTTGAATAGTAGGGTGTTTAGGGATGTTGCTCCGTTTATTAATACATGCTGCTATAAGCAACGCCAAGGGAGAGGAATCCTTAATCCAAGCCTTTTCCAATTTACACCATGATTTGGCATCTAAATCTATGAACCAATATCTCAATTGATCTAAAAGAAATGCGGTATAGTAATCCCACAATACTGGGATTCCCATGCCTCCCATGGATTTGTGTCTATGTTGCATATGGGGGGAGCATCTAGATTTCTTACCATCCCACACAAAGTTCAGAAACTGCTTTTGTAGAGTAACTAAGAAAGAGTGCGGGAGGGGGATTGGCAGAGCTCTAAAAAAATAGGTTTGCTTGGGAAGAATAAACATTTTGTATGCCGCGATCCGGCCTGACCATGACAGATAAAATTTCTTCAGTTTACTGATGTCCTGCTGAAAGGATAATACTAGGGGAGCATAGTTTTCTTTATATAGTTTATCAGTGGGGTAAGTAAGATTCACGCCTAAGTATTTAATCGAGGTGGTAGTCCACGGGTATGGGAATGTATTTTTAAGATACGTTTCTAATGGTGGGCTGATGTTCATTCCTAAGATAAGTGATTTTGATGTATTAATTTTATAAAAAGAGATTTTACTAAATTCCATAAGTACTGAGTGCACTGCTGGCAGAGAGACTGAGGGGTTAGTTAGGGACAGTATGACGTCATCTGCAAATAATGATACCTTGTACTGTCCCCCACTCATATGTATACCTTTGATTAGTTGGTCTTCTCTCAACCTCTCTGCCAGAGGCTCCATCACAAGGGCGAAAATGATTGGAGAAAGGGGGCAGCCTTGCCTGGTCCCATTCGTTATATCAGAGGGCTTTGAATATAAGCCCTCAGTATACACATGGGCCGAAGGTTGTGCATAAAGGGCTAGTATAGAATCCCGTATTGTACCTTCCATCCCAAATTTAGAAAGCACTCCACGCAAATAACCCCAGTGGATTCTATCAAAAGCCTTCTCTGCATCTAATGATAGAAGCAGAGAAGGCTCCCTTTTTTGCTCCACCAAATACATGAGATTGATCATTCTTCTTGTAGCGTCAGTAGTCTGACTACCTGCTACAAACCCAACTTGGTCGTAATTAATTAACTTGGGTAGAACTGTTTTCAGTCTATTTGCAAGTAGTTTAGCATGGAGTTTCACGTCCACATTTAATAGTGAGATCGGACGAAAATTTAGCGGTACATTAGGGTCTTTGCCCGGTTTAGGAAGAGTAACGATCGTCACCGTGAGCATTTCTGGAGGGAATGATGCCGCTGCTGTCGCAGCATCAAACACTCGGGACAGATGTGGCACTAGACTATAGCTGAAAAGCTGGTAATATTCAGACGAGTAACCGTCGGGGCCTGGGGCCTTATTGTGCGGGAGGCTGGCTATAGCGTTCGCTATTTCTGATAAAGTAAAGGGTGTATTTAGATGCTCGAGATCATCTTTGGATAATTTAGGTAATTTGATCGAATCCAAAAATGCTGTGATTGAGGATTCAGTGGGTTGGTGTGTCTCTCCATCTGATTGTAAGTTGTATAGTGTCTTGTAATACTCACTAAACATATCAGCTATTTCCTGCGGATTTGTGTGTTTCTCATTAGTTCTGGGGTTTAGAAGAAAGGGCAGTTTTTGGCGGATAATCTTGTCCTTAACTTGTTTGGCTAATAATTTACTGGCTTTGTTACCATATCCATACCTCTGGGCTTTAAGAGATCGGTATTGATTGTCATGTTGTGCAACCAATAAGGATCTTAAGTCCTGTCTGGCTATGAATAGTTGTTCCCTAAGATATTGAGTGGTTTGTCGTTTGTTTTCGGTTTCCAACTTATTTATTCTTTTTAGTAGAGTGTCTAATTTTTCTGATCTTTGTTTCTTGATCCTACTACTCAACTGAATAAGCAGACCTCTTATGTAGGCTTTATGTGAGTTCCATACTATAAAGGGATTGCTCGCTGAGGGCACATTTCGTGCGAAAAATGCCACAAGTTCTTCTTCAATAAATTTCCTATGGTCTGGTTGCGATATAGTATAAACATAATTTCTCCATCTATTTGCTCTTGTTTCCAATCGGTGATCCCCCACATCAACCGAAATCGGTGCATGGTCAGACCATGTGATGCAGTGGATCTCCGACCCGGAAATTTACTGTAACGTGAATTTGTCAACCAAAAACATATCAATACGTGAGTAACTATGATGAACATTCGAATAAAAAGTGTAGTCTTTTTCAGATGCGTGTTGGCATCTCCATACGTCAAACAGTTCTGAGTGGAAGATGAAGCTCTCTAGTGATACCCTTTTTGTTAGACGCTGACCTTGACCAGAGAGATCCATCTCCCCCCCAGGAATTGCATTAAGGTCGCCACACCACACCATCCTCCCTTGTTTAACTTTAGACACCTTTTTCCACAATTTGTTCATGAAGGAAAGTTGTCTGACATTTGGAGCATACACATTAACCAAAGTTAGTTTTATATTATTAATCTCACATATCAGTTCAATATAGCGGTATAACTCATCCAGATGTACTTCTATAGTTTTAAATTGAACTGTGTTTTTAATAGCAATAGCTACACCTCTTTTTTTTTTTTTTAAAACTAGCTAGAAACACATGGGGGAATTGCTGATTTTGGAATGTAGGTGTTTTGTGGGTAGCAAAGTGGGTTTCTTGGAAACAAATTATGTCACTACGTAAGCGCTTAGCTTCTTTCCATGCCAACTGACGTTTAAAAGGGCTATTAAGGCCTTTAACATTATGTGACGATATACGAAAGGGCATAGTTTCAAAGGGTCTTCGCTTCTTTTTAACTTAATTAGTTAGGGTTGAAACACGGCCTACACACCGAAGCAGGAGGTCCAGTAAAACCTCTCTATGCTCCCTACTCACTACTGGAATATAAATGCGCAATACACCTCTAAAGGTTGCTCTGGGAGCCAATTACTGTCAACCACCTGAGGTCAGCTTAAATTACTGTAAATATGGATTTCTTATAATATCACAGAAAGAATAGGAACAGTGAAATTATCAAATTAACCACAAACTGGTTCAAATCAAATCGGTCAGTGGAAGGAATTCGCTGCGTAAATGAGTGAATCTCTTTCAGACCAGTGCGGTGAGTTCACCGCTCAGCTTAAGGGGGTTTCAAAATGCAATAACAATCTGCAAAAAAAAATACAAAATAAACTTAAAACAACTGAAAATGGCTACATGACGGCCGGGCCATCAGGGGAGAATTGGGATAAAACTCCGGTTCCAGAATCTGCCAGTCCTGTAGGAGTCGCAATCCTTCTTTCAAGGTGGAGATCAGATGGGTAGTGTCCTCTCGAAGATCTGTAGATGAGCAGGGTAAATCCACCGATATATTATGCGATGGTTATTTAACGCTTTTGTAATGGTGGACAATTGCCTGCATTGTTGCATCGTAAACGCTGATAAATCAGCAAAAAAGGACAGATCCTGTAAATCTTCCGGTAGGGATTCCTTGCGTCTGGTTGCTGCCATAAACTGATCCTTGATATGGTAGAAGTGGATACGGACAATGGTGTCCCTGGGGAGATGAGCTGCCACATGCTTGGGTTTAGGAAGTCTATGGATGCGGTCCACAAGTAAATCTTCCAGCGGTGCGTCCGGGAGGACTGCCTTTGCTATCTGCAAAAAGTGACGTTTTAGGTCTGGAGGTTTAATTGATTCAGGTATGCCTCGGATTTTTACATTATTTCTCCTAGACCTATCCTCCAAATTTGCTAGTTTCAGCTTCATAAGCATAATTTCTTCTTCCCTGTCATTATGGGCATCCACCAGGTCATTGAATGTTGCTGCAAATTCTCCCATTTTAGTTTCAACATGGGTTACTCTCCGAGACACTGAGGATATCTCTGACTTAAAGTTCCTAGTGAGAGTCTGAATGTCAGCATGTATTGTGGAGAGTAGTGACACTAGCATATCTTTTAAAGTTGTGTCCAGAATGGGGGCATTAGCTGTGGGAAACTCTGACAGGGAATCTTGTAGCTCTCTGGTGTCCTCTAGAGAGGAATCTAAGCTCACTTCAGTCTCCTCTCTGTCACTACTGTCCAGTCTAGGCTTACTTTTAGCTGGGCTGGTTACACCAGATAGCGGAGGGGTGCTGGTATTCTTCCCCAAGTAGCGGTGTGGGTGTTCTGGAGGTTGTGAGGCCGGTACCTGTCTGTTGGGCACGTTGCGAGCGCCATGCTCTCCTCCACCGCGTGTACCGCCGCCATCTTGCTCCGCACACCGCCGCTGTGTGAGGAAATAATCTGGTAATTTATTCGGTTTGCCACCGCTTTTTCTTTTCCGCTGAGGCATCTCTAGGCTCCTAGGGTTGATTTCGCCAGGAAACGAGGCTTGCAGACCGGTTAATCTCCCCCTTTTGGCCCGTAGATGCGAGGAGCTCTTCACTGAGCATCTATCCGCTCCGCCGGCTAGCCACGCCCCCTACAGATATTTATATTAACATTAGTCCCTACCCATCAAGAAGCTCACAATCTAAAGTCCCTATCTCACATGCATACATACACATACTAGGAACAATTTGAACTGGGGCCAATTAACCTACCACTTGGAGTGTGGGGGTTCCTGGATCAGCCCAGGCAAGCAAAAGGAGAACATGCAATATCTACTGTATTCAGATTGTTTCCTGCCCACGCTTCTGCCTTGCAGCACTAGGATTTAACCCAAGCACCCTAGTGCAGCAAAGCAGAGGTACTAACCACTAAGCCTCTGGGCTGCTCATATACAGTGGAGATTATCAGTACAGGCAGCAGGAGAGGTAGGTAATTAATATCTTCTTTGCAAGGATTTTATTGTTTTGGGTGACAGTGCCAGTTTAAATGAGTTTGCCCTTTTTTAATGTGTTTTACACCATTTTAATAAGCCAGTATATAATCATTGTTCATTTTTAAATTGCTATTATTTTCATCTCACTTAAAATTCCAAATGTTTATTAAACTCCTGACTTACTATTCTATACAAACAATTTGATGTACTGTACAGAGAGTTCTATGGATGCATAAACAAAGCAATACCTTTAGTAAATGTGACAAACATCTCACATCCCACAACAAGTGAATCCATTTGCTATTGTCTAGTAATTGTGTTAGCTAAAAAGTTTACGGTGGAATCTATTTTCACCAGGCACTTACAGATAAATAGGTTTACAATGCAAATTAGCTGACAAAGGGTCAGCGCATCCAAAGAATACTAATATCTCAGCAACATTTTAGGTCGGCAGATTCTCTTAAAACAATAGATAGTTTTATTTTCTTGAAGGGCGGCTGAGATGAATCTCAATGTGGTTTTCTGACGAAAAAAAAAATCTTTTGGAATTAAGTACTTAATGTGAAATCCCTAAACAGTGCAGTGCTCGGTTGAATGTTAGAGCGTATACGATGTTTAATCCTCATCTCTAAAAGGAATTTGGTGGGAATATTTGGCCCAATGTAAGAAATATTGAGAATTTTATGGCATCATATTCTGTCTGTGCTGTATATGTATGTACCTTTAAAGTGGGCCACTCAGCCCACTGCAAGAGCTAGCTGCTTGTTTTGCTATGGGGTAATGAATTAAGTGATATAGTTACCTTATTCCTAGGCCCCTTAGCAACCTCCACATTGTCATCAGTTTTTGATACTTATTGAGCTGTGTATCATTCAAATTTCCAAGTGTTGATACTCCTGAAGTTTGTGGTCAAAAGTTCCTAATCCAAAACAAGCCATAGTTACAAGGGAAGAGAATGTTAAAGGATACATATTTCCAAGGATGAGGCTAATTGAAAACCTAGCAGCCCACTGACACATTTCGCTGTAATGGCATGATCAGAGGGCATAGGTGGACGGCACTTCAGAAAACTAGACACTCCTGAAGCAAAACTTTTCATTTATCTGGAAGGAGCACACATGGTCCTACCTAGGTACACATATATCCCCTGATATTAGACTCCTTTTTTCTAGTAACTATGAAACTCTTTTACTTACTATAGGGACAGGACATGAAGAGTGGCAGAGCCCACAAATTGATTGCAACCTTTGTTTGGCATGGTAAACAATCTAGGCTAGCCCAATCTCTACTATGTAAACATATAGAGAGCAGAGGTATGGGTCACCCTGACTTAATCTGTATGCAAAGCAAAGGCATTGGTTGTTATTCTTAACTGGCACCATAATGCAGCAGATAAACTTTAGGTCTCCCCAAAGGAGTACATGGTGGTCTAATTTGTGAGGTGCACCATGTATTCCTAGAATGTCAAGAGGATAATCTACACGTTACTTTTTTAACTCATGGGGCAAAGATGGGAACACTAGGTATAAGGCCGCGTACACACGCGGGGACTGTTCGCTCAACTTTGTCCGTCAAACAGTTTCAGCGAACAGTCCGCTCAAAATTAGCATGGACGGACTTGCCCACACACGACGAACGAACAGTTTGCTGAAACCGTGCGTGATGACGTGAACGGCACGTACGACGGGACGGAAAATACGACGTCCTATACACTGCATTACAACTTTCGGCGTGTAAATCCTTTCTGAGCATGCGCGGAACTTAGTTTGACGAACAAGCCTACACACGAGGGGACTGTTCGCTGAAACCAAGTTTCAGCGGAAAGTTTTTCGGAATTTCCGAAAAACTTTGTTCAGCAGACTGTTCGCTGAAACTGTCCGCTGAAAGCCCACACACGGGCGGACTGTCCGCCGAAACACTGTTCAGCGGACAAAGTTGGGCGAACAGTCCCCGCGTGTGTACGCGGCCTAAAAGTTTGTCCCATCCGGACACCTTCTACCTTTGAAAAATCTGCGGTAACATTTCAGAGGGTTCCCCAAGAATCACTGGCAATATAGGCTAGAATCTTTAGATACTTTAACATCCTTTGAATCTATGCCTGCCTCTGATCAGAATTCACACACTTTTTATCCCCAATGTATAATATTTATATATATATATTTGTTAAGTCGCGTACACACGTAGCCGTCTGTCCGACGTACTTAGTCTGGCGGACTTCCCGCCAGACTGTCCGTCGGACTTTCCGAACGGGCTACTTGCCTACACACGGCACTTTTTCAGTGGACTAATACGGCGTACTAAGTCCGCCGTACTATCCGCCCTACTTTTAAAATGAACGGACTCGCCCACACACGCGGAGGAAAGTCCGCTCATTTCGAGTGCGTCTCCAGGTAGGCGGGGCCCGCGAAGGAGATGTCGCTGGCCCCGCCGCCTGGTATGGACTTAAAGGGGAACCCCAACGCCGAAAAAAATCGGCGTGGGGGTCCCCCCAGGTCCACATCAGACCCTTGTCCAAGCACGCTACCCGGCCGGCCAGGAAAGGGGGGGACGAGTGAACGGCCCCCCCTCCTGAGCCGTACCAGGCCGCGTGCCCTCAACATGGGGGGTGCCTTGGGGAAGGGGGGCCGCACGGCCCCCCCACCCCAAAGCACCTTGTCCCCATGTTGATGAGGACAAGGGCCTCTTCCCAACAACCCTGGCCGTTGGTTGTCGGGGTCTGTGGGCAGGGGGCTTATTGGAATCCGGGGGCCCCCTTTAATAAGGGGGCCCCCGGATACCGGCCCCCCACCCTATGTGAATGAGTATGGGGTACAATGTACCCCTACCCATTCACCTGTAAAATAAAGTACAAAAAAAACACAACACACAAGGGTTAAAATAGTTTATTGCACAGCTCCGGGGGTCTTCTGTCTTCAGGGGTCTTCGCGCAGGACTCCTCCGCTATCTTCTTGTAGCTCTTTTGCTAGCGGAGGAGCCCGGCTTTCTTGCTCGCTGCCGGCCTCTTCTTCCGACTTCGGGGGTCTTGTCCCTCTCTTTGGTTCTTCTGCCGGGCCACCGCGCCTTCTTCTAGCTCTTTTACAGGCGGTGGCCCGGTCTTCTGTCGCCGCCGCCGCCTTCCGCCGCCTTCCGCCGCCTTCCGTTCTTCTGTTCTTCTGTTCTTCTTCTTCAGATGTTGCCTCGCCGAGTCCTCCGCTCACAATGACGGGGACCAGGCACGCGGCGACTTATATAGGGACAATGGGTGGGGTCTTCGGTGGATGTCACATGGGTTAATGTCACAAGGTGACCCCGCCCCCTTACGATGTCACAGTCCCGGAGGATGCTGGGACTGTCGCCATGTGACATCAACCCATGTGACATCAACCCATGTGACATCAACCGAAGACCCCACCCCTTGTCCCTATATAAGTCGCCGCGTGCCCGGTCCCCGTCATTGTGAGCGGAGGACTCGGCGAGGCAACATCTGAAGAAGAAGAACAGAAGAACAGAAGAACGGAAGGCGGCGGAAGGCGGCGGAAGGCGGCGGCGGCAGAAGAACCGAAGAGGGGGACAAAACCCCCGAAGTCAGAAGAAGAAGCCGGGCCCCTCCGCTAGCAAAAGAGCTACAAGAAGATAGAGGAGGAGTCCGGCGAGAAGACCCCCGAAGACGGAAGACCCCCGGAGCTGTGCAATAAACTAATTTATCTTGTGTGTTGTGTTTTTTTTTGTACTTTATTTTACAGGTGAATGGGTAGGGGTATACCCTATACTCATTCACATAGGGTGGGGGGCCGGTATCCGGGGCCCCCTTATTAAAGGGGGCTCCCAGATTCCGATAAGCCCCCCGCCCGCAGACCCCGACAACCAATGGCCAGGGTTGTCGGGAAGAGGCCCTTGTCCTCATCAACATGGGGACAAGGTGCTTTGGGGTGGGGGGGCCGCGCAGCCCCCCCTTCCCCAAGGCACCCCCCATGTTGAGGGCACGCGGCCTGGTACAGCTCAGGAGGGGGGGGGCGCTCGCTCGTCCCCCCCTTTCCTGGCCGGCCGGGTAGCGTGCTCGGACAAGGGTCTGATGTGGACTTTTTTTCGGCGTTGGGGTTCCCCTTTAAGTCCATACCAGGCGGCGGGGCCAGCGACGTCTCCTTCGCGGGCCCGCCTACCTGGAGACCCGCTCAAAATGAGCAGACTTTTCTCCGGGCGGGAAAAGTCCGCTCATTTCAAAAGTACCGCGGACTGGCATACACACGGCCGGATTGTCCGCCGAAATGCGAGTCCGGCGGGAAGATTGGAGTGTAAAACTACTTTCTAAGTCCGCCGTACTTTCAGGTCCAAAAAGTATGCCGGAGGCTACACACGGGGGGATTGTTTGGCGGACTTCAGTTTGCCGGACTTTTCCACCCGCTTGTTTGATCGTGTGTACGCGGCATTAGCCAACCAATCATGGTGGACACTGTATTTTGTGAAAGAATGGGAAGTGTAGTTGGGATCCAAGTTCACACCAACCCAGCTGCATAAAATCACTAAACGCCCTCATGTTTTCGTGATTAATTCCAGAACCCAGGAGACAGTCTACACATTTTTCTCTTGCTGGTACAAGAACCCTGTGCAGTTAGCGAAAAGTCTTCTGGCACAGATACCATATGATACGATATGATGAAAGGGTAGCCCCAAAAATTTAACGTTTTTGCATCTATGGTGGCCCTGTCCAAGGATCCAATTTTTTGGAAAGCCATTGCACCATGGATACAAAAAACACTCTCAGCCCTGGTTAACACTTATACCATGCGGGAAACACAGCGAATCCTGTGTGTTTCCCACAACACATTGCAATCAATGCGATCTGCTGCAGGTGTCAATGTTATCTTGATGACCCCCCTAGACAGATAGCAAAACGAAGTGCAATTGCCAGAATCAGGTCCAGGGAAAAAAGGTTCATGCACCATTTTGGTGTGGATGCGATATCAGTCATACAAAATGTATGGCTAAAATCACACTGCACAGACACCACATGTGATGTGCACAGGAATGCAGTGCAATTCCTATTCATGTGCAAATCACAAACCATGCTTTCCATGCATCAGTGTGAACATAGGCTGAAACCAATTCAATACAACCAATACAAAATTCCATGACACTCTACTCTCTCTTAAATCTTACTAGCATAGTGTTAAACAGCATCTTTTATATGCTGATAAGAGCTTAATACCCATATTTTGTAAGCAGGAACAACGCCCCGCAATCATAGACTGGTTTGATGTATTACGCCTTTGATATAAGTGATGATATCTAAGTCCTACTGTTTATTTGGACAAAACCCTTAAATACAACAATCTCACTCTACCTGAGCTCGGGAAATGGTGTAGCCGTTTTTCACTTTCCACAGCTTCCAATCATAAGACACCTAACTTAATCTTTTTTATCAGATTACCTCCTTCAGGCTTACCTTCCCTAGTTAGAAGACCTGAATTCTTAGACACTGCCCTTTGTTGCTAAGTGATACACTCTACTCTCACTAAGACTTACAGTGCCTTGCGAAAGTATTCAGCCCCCTTGAACTTTTCAACCTTTTGCCACATTTCAGGCTTCAAACATAAAGATATAAAATTTTAATTTTTTTGAAGAATCACCAACAAGTGGGACACAATTGTGAAGTGGAACGAAATCTATTGGATATTTTAAACTTTTTAAGCAAATAAAAAACTGAAAAGTGGTGCGTGCAAAATTATTCGGCCCCTTTACTTTCAGTGCAACAAACTCACTCCAGAAGTTCAGCGAGGATCTCTGAATGATCCAATGTTGTCCTAAATGACTGATGGTGATAAATAGAATCCACCTGTGTGTAATCATGTCTCTGTATAACTGCACCTGCTCTGTAATAGTCTCAGGGTTCTGTTGAAAGCGCAGAGAGCATCATGAAGACCAAGGAACACACCAGGCAGGTCCGTAATACTGTTGTGGAGAAGTTTAAAGCCGGATTTGGATACAAAAAGATTTCCCAAGCTTTAAACATCCCAAGGAGCACTGTGCAAGCGATCATTTTGAAATGGAAGGAGTATCAGACCACTGCAAATCTACCAAGACCTGGCCGTCCCTCTAAATTTTCAGCTCAGACAAGGAGAAGACTGATCAGAGATGCAGCCAAGAGGCCCATGATCACTCTGGATGAACTGCAGAGAACTACAGCTGAGGTGGGAGAGTCTGTCCATAGGACAAAAATCAGTCGTACACTGCACAAATCTGGCCTTTATGGAAGAGTGGCAAGAATAAAGGCATTTCTCAAAGATATCCATAAAAAGTCTCATCTAAAGTTTACCACAAGCCACCTGGGAGACACATCCAACATGTGGAAGAAGGTGCTCTGGTCAGATGAAACCAAAATCGAACTTTTTGCCCACAATGCAAAACGATATGTTTGGCGTAAAAGCAACACAGCTCATCACCCTCAACACACCATCCCCACTGTCAAACATGGTGGTGGCAGCATCATGGTTTGGGCCTGCTTTTCTTCAGCAGGGACAGGGAAGATGGTTAAAATTGAGGGGAAGATGGATGCAGCCAAATACAGGACCATTCTGGATGAAAACCTGTTGAAGTCTGCAAAAGACCTGAAACTGGGACGGAGATTTATCTTCCAACAAGACAATGATCCCAAACATACAGCAAAATCTACAAAGGAATGGTTCACAAATAAACGTATCCAGGTGTTAGAATGGCCAAGTCAAAGTCCAGACCTGAATCCAATCGAGAATCTGTGGAAAGAGCTGAAAACTGCTGTTCACAAATGCTCTCCATCCAACCTCACTGAGCTCGAGCTGTTTTGCAAGGAAGAATGGGCAAGAATTTCAGTCTCTCGATGTGCAAAACTGGTAGAGACATACCCCAAGCGACTTGCAGCTGTAATCGCAGCAAAAGGTGGCTCTACAAAGTATTAACGCAAGGGGGCCGAATAATTTTGCCCGCCCTACTTTTCATTTTTTTATTAGTTAAAAAAGTTTCAAAAATCCAATAGATTTCGTTCCACTTCACAATTTTGTCCCACTTGTTGGTGATTCTTCACAAAAAATAAAAATTTTATATCTTTATGTTTGAAGCCTGAAATGGGGCAAAAGGTTGAAAAGTTCAAGGGGGCCGAATACTTTCGCAAGGCACTGTACCTCCTCATGTTCTATATGGTTGACCTCTTTCATTATAGGAACTGCTGTTTGTAAAGTTTTAACTGCATATTTTCTGTTTATGCTCGTCCTCTCCTTCAGTTATATGACGTGATACGTTCTCCCCATGTATACCAGAGCCATGATCTCTGATAACCTGAAATAAATTCTATACTGCTGATTATCTGCACAGTGATATAGTCATGGTCGTGCGGTATGACTTTTTATTGCATATCCTGTTTTGAATTGATTGACACAATTTTCTACTGTAAAACGTGCTTTTTTTTGTTTCTCTTATTTTGTATAGGCAGATTAAGGGGCCAGTCCCCAACTGGTCCATCAAGACAAAAAGGGAGCATGGACTATTGCGGTACAGATATAATTGATATAAATTCACGTGAGTAAAAGTGATATCAGATTTTATTAATACAAAATCAATAAAAAATCAAGCAAAACATACATTATTGGATACATAAAAATGCATGATAAACAATCAGTAGGTATCCTCAGTATAATGGTCCCCAAGGGGGGAAGATCACATTGAGATGACTGTTTACAGATGACATACCTCAACTAGTTTTAGGGTCTCAAAGCTGCTTCTTTAGCAGAAAATCTGCAATAGGTTTTGACAGGTAATTAACATTCAATACAAAATTGACAAATCTATCAAAAATACAAAAACATAAGCAGGGGAAGGGAGAGCAGTGCTGCTTACCCGTGATCATACCCAGCCAAGGTAACTATGTCAATAAAAGTTCCTTCGCGGTGGCTAGGGGTGACGTGCAAAGTCTGGATATGTATCTAAATACAATGAGTAATTTAAAAATGAAGACGTAAGGGGGTTGCTCATACAAAATGATATGAGAGAGAAAAGAAGAAAAAAGCAAGAAAAAGAGTGTAGTAAGGGAAACAGGAGAAAGGAAGGAGAATGGTGAAATGAGAAAAGAATAAATGAAGCAGGGACAGGGAAGGGAAGGGAAAAAGAAGGAAAAGGGACAGGGAAAGGAGAGGGGAAGGAAGGAGGGAGAGAGAGAAGGTGAAGGGGAAACAAGGAGAGGAGGGGAGGGGGGGTTGGAAAAGAGAGGGTGGAAGGGGAGTGGAAAAAATGGGGGAGGAAAGGGGAGGGAAAAGAAAGGGGGAAGGGGTAGAAAGAGGCAAAATAGAGAGAAAAAAAGGGAAAACTGCATGAATAAACTAACCTTAAAGATAGTAAAACATAGTTAGGGTCCAGGGCAGGGAAAGCAATAAACTCAATCCCGCGAAGGACTGGCTGTCAAGCTGGGGAAGGTGATCAGAGATGGTAGTCAAAACCAGCTACTGAGGAGGGGAATCCCCCACTGAGGTGACCTATAAAGGATGACAAAATGCGGCCAGAGGATGGTCAAAAATGGGGCCACCTAGGTCCACTCAGAGGCACAGGGTGAGGGCTTGAATGGGGAAGGTACTTACTTGGATATGGAAAGCACAGCCAGGGCCCTAGAACCCACATTCAGCAGCACCAGAAAGCAGATAAGCTGTTTAAATAGTCCCCAACTGGGTGGGGCCATTACACACCGCCTGGTGCCGGTGTGTGACGTCACCCGGTCTGGTTTCCCGCATAGTATACGCACTAGTCAACCAGTCAAAGGGCAAGAAGCCCAAGCTGGGACATGCATAAGTGGACAGGGCGGTCCCATGGTGTAGAAACCGTCCCTCCACCAGGGAAATCACCTAGTCACCGCAAAAGGAACATGCACAGAACACAGATGACACCTGGCAATGGCCCAGAAAACTGCAGGCTGGAAAGCAGCAGAGCACTACATGACAATGATAATTGAATAATGCAGTACAGATTTTAATATATGTAATACAACTCAAAAGCAACAAAAAATATATAACATTACACAGTTATAGCAAGAAAAGCAAAAAAAGCATAGCACATAATGCATAATAGAGGGACTGAATGATAAAGGACACTGAAAGGACATTGCCGGGACATCAAAAATGATATGTTAGGGCAACAATTGCACCAAATTGACAGCCAATTGGATAACATAATACCAGTGCACTGGCACATTAGAGAAGCCTTTAAATTTATCTTTTGATAAAGATCGCCACAACATTAAAGTGATTGTAAACCCTACACGGTTTAGGAGATATTTGCCGAAAGACAGGCACCGCTGTCTACGGCGCATGCTCCGTAGACAGCGGCGCGCAGGCACACTGAGCGTGCTGCGGTCAACAGCGATATGCCGCGAGTGGTGGCTCCCTTGTGCATGCGTGGGAGTGACGTCATCGCGACTTCACCGAATGACAGCGGCGGATCAGCGAGACCCACCGAGAAGATGGATACGCCGGACTACAGGGGGCAGCGGTGACTTCGCTGGCTCCTGTGTCAGGTAAGTGACAAATAATGGACTACTATGCGATGCATAGTAGTCCATTATGCTTTACCTTTGCAGGGAATGAAAGAGGAAGTAAACCTTGAGTGTGAATTCACCAGGCGCACAAAACACTTCACCATGGAGGAATTTTGTGCGCTCTGTGATTTGATGCTATTATATGACGAGGGTAACACTGAGGATCCTCCTGGCCTCATCCAGGTTGCACCTTTGAAACCCTCATCCAATTCACTTAATGTCCCTAAAAAATTTAAACTGAAATCACATTTTCCAGTTTTAATGACCTGCCCGGCAATCTGGGCATTTCTCTATCAGTTTATTAAAAACATTAAACAAAAACACTGGCAGGATTTTTCATCTAACCTCACCACCAACCAATCACTAGTACTTAAAAACTTGCAAAAAAGGAATGACACCATCATTAAACCATCCGATAAAGGTGGAAACATTGTTGTCATGTCACATGTACAATACCAGACAATGTGCCTCGAGGTTCTTGGGAACTACCAGTGGAATTAATTACTTTGAGTGCTCCCATCAGACTAGTGATGGACGAACTTCCGACGGGACGTTTCGCGAACGCGAAACGCGAACGGACACAAACGTTCGCGAAAACGACCGTTCGCCGCGGGCTCCATTGACTTCAATGGGAGGCGAATTTCGCAAACCTTTAGGTCGAATTTGCGGCCACGGGGTAATTATTAGGGGGTAGCACGTAGTCCCACCACCTGGACAATAGCATAATACATGTATGAGGTGAATTTGGGATCGATAACTACAAGCATTTTTTTTTTATTTGGGAAATTGTTCTGACAATTCAGGACTATGGAGCTAATGAAGGCAATGGAGGAGAGGGAAGGTCAGGGACCAGGGTAGGCAAACAAGAGGGTGCAGGAGATACAGAGCACTGACAGCAGCACCGTAATACAGAGCACTGACATCAGCACCGTGACATACAGCGCTGACAGCAGCTCCGTGACATACAGCGCTGACAGCAGCTCCGTGACATACAGCGCTGACAGCAGCTCCGTGACATACAGCGCTGACAGCAGCTCCGTGACATACAGCGCTGACAGCAGCTCCGTGACATACAGCGCTGACAGCAGCACCGTGACATACAGCGCTGACAGCAGCTCCGTGACATACAGCGCTGACAGCAGCTCCGTGACATACAGCGCTGACAGCAGCTCCGTGACATACAGCGCTGACAGCAGCTCCGTGACATACAGCGCTGACAGCAGCTCCGTGACATACAGCGCTGACAGCAGCTCCGTGACATACAGCGCTGACAGCAGCTCCGTGACATACAGCGCTGACAGCAGCTCCGTGACATACAGCGCTGACAGCAGCTCCGTGACATACAGCGCTGACAGCAGCTCCGTGACATACAGCGCTGACAGCAGCACCGTAAGCAGCCCCAGGAGGAAGTCAGCACAGCACAGGGATGGTGTGATCCCCTCATAATAAGAACCCCCAGGAGGAAGTCAGCACAGCACAGGGATGGTGGGAGCCCCTCATAATAAGAACACCCAGGAGGAAGTCAGCACAGCACAGGGATGGTGGGAACCCCTCATAATAAGCAGCCCCAGTAGAAATATGACACCGCTCAACCTCTTCAAAGAGGAGGGTAGGGGCATATAGTACGGTGTGCTTTTTTGGGTCAGGGAAGTGAGCCAAATGAATTAAGAAGGTCTGTGTGCTTGATTCCAAAAATTGTTTATAGACATATACATGGTCTACTGATCACATGTGTTGAATTCCTCCGAGATCCATGCCTCATTCATTTTTAGAAATGTGAGGTAGTTAACACTGTGGTGAGCTAGGCGAGTACGCTTATCGGTCACAATCCCCCCTGCTGCGCTGAACGTCCTTTCGGACAGGACACTGGATGAGGGGCAAGCCAACAGTTCGATTGCAAATTGGGCAAGCTCTGGCCAGAGGTCAAGCCTGCCCACCCAGTAGTCTAGGGGTTCATCACTCCTCAGAGCGTCCACATCGGCCGTTAACCCAATGTAGTCGGACACCTGACGGTCTAGGCGTTCCCTGATGCTGGATCCGGATGACACCTGTCGATGGGTCGGCTGAAAGAATGACCTCATATCCGAAGTCACCAACACATCTTCAAACCGGCCTCTTCTTGCAGGCGCTGTTGGATTGGTACCCGCAAATCCTTCTCTGGGAGTGGGAATTGCTCCTCTGCCAGCGCACGCAAAAGCAGAATGCAGCATTTCTCGAAGCAAGGCCTGGAAGTGCTGCATTCTGACAGCCCTCTGCGACGGCGGTAACATTTCCGCCATTTTGTGTTTGTACCGGGGGTCTAAGTACGTTGCCACCCAGTACTGGTCCTTGACCCTCATGCTTTTTATACGGGGGTCCCTATTAAAACACTGGAGCATGAAGGCCCCCATTTGCACTAAAGTGGAAGCGGTGTGGTGGCCTGGCTCCTGCTCATCATCCAGGATAATGTCGTCCTCTTCATTCTCCTCTCCCCATCCTCGCACAACAGGGATCCCAGAAAGGTTTAAAGCATGCTCTTCTTGCTCCTGCTCATCCGCCCCGGCACCATCCTCCTCTGACTCCTCATCAGACTCCTGTTGTTGACTTGTCTCAGATAGAGTAGCCCCCCCTGGGAATTCATCCAGCATTGCGACTTCCTCATCTTCCCGCTCCTGCTCCTCCACAGCCTGATCAATGACACGACGCAATGCACGCTCCAGAAAGAAGGCATAAGGTACCATGTCACTGATGGCGCCATGGCTGCGACTGACCAGTTTGGTGATCTCCTCAAATGGCCGCAGAAGTCTGCATGTGTCGCGCATGAGCAGCCACTGGCGCGGTGAAAAAAAACCCAGCTCCCCAGAACCGTTTCTTTCGCAGAGTTCATACAGGTAGACGTTAACTGCACGTTTCTGCTGGAGCAGCCTATCAAGCATATAGAAGGTTGAGTTCCATCGCGTCGGGCAATCGCAAATAAGACGTCTGACCGGCAGATGGTGTCGCCGCTGAATGTCAGCAAGGCGAGCCATGGCCGTGTAAGATCTTCTGAAATGGGCCGAGATTTTCCTTGCCTGCCGCAAGATGTCCTGGACCCCAGGGTATTTGACAAGGAATCGCTGCACGACCAAGTTTAAGACGTGTGCCATGCACGGCACGTGCGTGATTTTGCCCTGTTTCAATGCGCTAAGCAGATTGGCACCGTTGTCACACACCACTTTACCAACTGTCAAATTGAGCGGTGTTAGCCACTCATCTGCCTGTGAACGCAAAGCTGAAAGGAGTGCCGGGCCAGTGTGGCTCTTTGCTTCCAGGCACAACAGACGCAGCACGGCATGGCAACGTCTCACCTGGCATGTGGAATAGGTTCTGGGGAGCTTGGGCGGTGCAGTGGAAGAGACGCTAGCAGCGGAAAAGGAGGAGGCAGCTGAGGAGGAGAGGGAGGAGGATGGAGTAGGAGGAGGAGAAGAAGAGTCAGGCCTGCATGCAATCCGTGGCGGTAAAACCAAATCTACACGGGTGCCACGGGTTACATGCTTGACGGCCGTCAGAAGGTTCACCCAGTGGGCAGTAAAACTGATATACCTTCCCTGCCCGTGTTTGCTAGACCACGTGTCTGTGGTCAGATGTATCTTGGCACCGACACTGTGTGCCAGAGATACATTCACTTGCCGCTGAACATGGCCATATAGCTCTGGGATGCCCTTCTCTGAGAAATACTTCCTTCCTGGGACCTTCCATTGTGGTGTTCCAATGGCCACAAATTTGCGAAAGGCCTCCGAGTCCACCAGTTTATATGGCAGTAGTTGGCGGGCTATGAGTTCTGACAAGCCAGCCGCCAACCGTTGGGCAAGAGGGTTATCCGGCGTCATCATTTTTTTACGCTCAAACATTAGGCCCACGGAAGCCTGCCTTTTTGCAGAAAAATGTGAGCTTGGCGTGATGGAAGGTGGAGTGGAGGACAATTGTGAGGAGAGAGGAGAAGGAGAAGTAGAAGACGAGGCTGGACGGTGAGAGCCTGCAGTGTGGCTTTGTGTGTTCCGTTGCTCCCACTGGGCTCGGTGATGGCTGCTCATGTGCCTTCTTAAGGCGGTCGTCCCTAGGTGAGTATTGGGCTTACCGCGACTAACGCGTTGACTGCAAAGATTGCAGATGGCAACGCTATTGTCAGCAGCGGACACGTTAAAAAAAGCCCACACTGCGGAGCCATGTGCCGGTGTCCTGGGAGCGCCAGATGTGACCGTACATGGTCGATGACTCGCTCCTGATACATTTGCAGTCTGCTTTGTCCCTGCTGTGCAATGTAAGTCATTGCTGCTTCTCCTCCCTATCTGCTGGTCCATATCTCCCTCTGAACTCCCCTCCTCTTCCTCTCTTGTGGGCACCCACGTGACATCACTAGACACGTCATCATCAACGTCACCTTCCCCACCGCTATAAGTAGAGTAGGCAGCAACACCGGGGACCAACCTCCTCCTTGGGCTGATCTGGGTACTGGCGTCAGACTGCTGAGTAGCGCTTGTTGCTACCTCCTCTTCCTGATCCAATACCAAGAGTGGCTGCGCATCAGAAATGTCCTCTTGATATGGATCGGAAAATAATTCCAGTGACTCAAGCGGAAGGTATGTGGTGGTGGTGGTGGTGGTCGTGTTGTTGGTGGTAGTGTCTTTGGGGGTGCACATAGCAGAGAGTGAAGAAGAGGGTGCAGATCGAGAGGATGAGGAGGGTGCAGAAGAGTAAGGCTGAGCGAGCCACTCAACCAAGTCTGGTGCATCCTTTAAAGTAATTGAACGCACCTTCTGCAACTTCCCACTTTGGCTCAAGCCTGTTGCTCCTGCCCTACCCCTACCACCCCTGCGGAAGGGCCTGCCTCTTCCTCTGCATGTCATTTTTTAAATGACCCTGTGACAAAACTCTTAGTCCCTATACCGCTGAAGGACTGCTGCAGTATAGGTGAGCGGTCAGCAGTGGTGCACGTCAACCCTATCTATTGTGGACCTATAGCGGTCCTTACAGAACAGCAGACTGTACCGCACTCAAGCCTATGTACCGTAGCACCCTATACCAAGTTACCAGTCCTTATAAGAACTTTTGTGGACCAAGCAGGTTGTGTATTAGTGTTTAGCAGACTGTACGTCAGTCCCTATACCGCTGAAGGACTGCTGCAGTATAGGGCAGCGGTCAGCAGTGGTGCACGTCAACCCTATCTATTGTGGACCGATAGCGGTCCTTACAGAACAGCAGACTGTACCGCACTCAAGCCTATGTACCGTAGCACCCTATACCAAGTTACCAGTCCTTATAAGAACTTTTGTGGACCAAGCAGGTTGTGTATTAGTGTTTAGCAGACTGTACGTCAGTCCCTATACCGCTGAAGGACTGCTGCAGTATAGGGCAGCGGTCAGCAGTGGTGCACGTCAACCCTATCTATTGTGGACCGATAGCGGTCCTTACAGAACAGCAGACTGTACCGCACTCAAGCCTATGTACCGTAGCACCCTATACCAAGTTACCAGTCCTTATAAGAACTTTTGTGGAACAAGCAGGTTGTGTGTTAGTGATTAGCAGACTGTACGTCAGTCCCTATACCAATGAAGGACTGCTGCAGTATAGGGCAGCGGTCAGCAGTAGTGCACGGCAACCCTATGTATTGTGGACCGATAGCGGTCCTTACAGAACAGCAGACTGTACTGCACTCAGGCCTATGTACCGTAGCACCCTATACCAAGTTACCAGTCCTTATAAGAACTTTTGTGGACCAAGCAGGTTGTGTGTTAGTGTTTAGCAGACTGTGCGTCAGTCCCTATACCGCTGAAGGACTGCTGCAGTATAGGGCAGCGGTCAGCAGTAGTGCACGGCAACCCTATGTATTGTGGACCGATAGCGGTCCTTACAGAACAGCAGACTGTAACGCACTCAGGCCTATGTACCGTAGCACCCTATACCAAGTTACCAGTCCTTATAAGAACTTTTGTGGACCAAGCAGGTTGTGTGTTAGTGATTAGCAGACTGTACGTCAGTCCCTATACCAATGAAGGACTGCTGCAGTATAGGGCAGCGGTCAGCAGTAGTGCACGGCAACCCTATGTATTGTGGACCGATAGCGGTCCTTACAGAACAGCAGACTGTAACGCACTCAGGCCTATGTACCGTAGCACCCTATACCAAGTTACCAGTCCTTATAAAAACTTTTGTGGACCAAGCAGGTTGTGTGTTAGTGTTTAGCAGACTGTGCGTCAGTCCCTATACCGCTGAAGGACTGCTGCAGTATAGGGCAGCGGTCAGCAGTGGTGCACGTCAACCCTATCTATTGTGGACCGATAGCGGTCCTTACAGAACAGCAGACTGTACCGCACTCAAGCCTATGTACCGTAGCACCCTATACCAAGTTACCAGTCCTTATAAGAACTTTTGTGGACCAAGCAGGTTGTGTATTAGTGTTTAGCAGACTGTACGTCAGTCCCTATACCGCTGAAGGACTGCTGCAGTATAGGGCAGCGGTCAGCAGTGGTGCACGTCAACCCTATCTATTGTGGACCGATAGCGGTCCTTACAGAACAGCAGACTGTACCGCACTCAAGCCTATGTACCGTAGCACCCTATACCAAGTTACCAGTCCTTATAAGAACTTTTGTGGAACAAGCAGGTTGTGTGTTAGTGATTAGCAGACTGTACGTCAGTCCCTATACCAATGAAGGACTGCTGCAGTATAGGGCAGCGGTCAGCAGTAGTGCACGGCAACCCTATGTATTGTGGACCGATAGCGGTCCTTACAGAACAGCAGACTGTAACGCACTCAGGCCTATGTACCGTAGCACCCTATACCAAGTTACCAGTCCTTATAAGAACTTTTGTGGACCAAGCAGGTTGTGTGTTAGTGATTAGCAGACTGTACGTCAGTCCCTATACCAATGAAGGACTGCTGCAGTATAGGGCAGCGGTCAGCAGTAGTGCACGGCAACCCTATGTATTGTGGACCGATAGCGGTCCTTACAGAACAGCAGACTGTACTGCACTCAGGCCTATGTACCGTAGCACCCTATACCAAGTTACCAGTCCTTATAAAAACTTTTGTGGACCAAGCAGGTTGTGTGTTAGTGTTTAGCAGACTGTGCGTCAGTCCCTATACCGCTGAAGGACTGCTGCAGTATAGGGCAGCGGTCAGCAGTAGTGCACGGCAACCCTATGTATTGTGGACCGATAGCGGTCCTTACAGAACAGCAGACTGTAACGCACTCAGGCCTATGTACCGTAGCACCCTATACCAAGTTACCAGTCCTTATAAGAACTTTTGTGGACCAAGCAGGTTGTGTGTTAGTGATTAGCAGACTGTACGTCAGTCCCTATACCAATGAAGGACTGCTGCAGTATAGGGCAGCGGTCAGCAGTAGTGCACGGCAACCCTATGTATTGTGGACCGATAGCGGTCCTTACAGAACAGCAGACTGTACCGCACCCAAGCCTATGTACCGTAGCACCCTAGACAGACCAAGTTACCAGTCCTGATAAAGAGCTTTGTGGAACAAGTGAGTTGTGAATGATTAGCAGACTGCAGCAGAAGGGCAGCAGTCAAGTATAATATTCTTTCTATATTTGGAAGAAAGAATATTATACGTGTACAAGCCTATTACCGTACCACTGATACCAGTCCTGAAAAGAACCTTTGTGGAACTAATAGTAACAGCAAGTCTTTAAAATTATCCTCACTGCCTGACACACTGCTTCCTGCCTGTCCCTATACAAATTGGCAAAAAAGAGTAGGCTGGAACGATTAGCTGGAACAGCTCTTTTGTGGACCTGATAGTAACAGCTAATGATGATGATGATGATGATGATGAAGAAAGACTAATCTGGCTGAGCTGTCCCTAAAATAGCAGCATACAGCGCTCTGTCCCTTTATCTAAACTGACAAAAGAAACTCAGGCTGCTGACCTAACACCTATACCAGTCCTGAAAAGAACTTTTGTGTACCAAATAGCTAGCGTTTTCTCTGTCCCTACTCCACACAGGATCCTTTCCCTACAGTGACAGAAGAAAGAATGTAAAATGGCCACCGGATCGGGTGTATTTATAGGTTAGGGGGAATGTCCAAGTGTCCATGAGCTGTCATGTCTCAATTGGTTGTCCTGTAACACATGATAAACGTGTCACGAAAGGTTAAAGTTCTTGTATACATTAAACACGTAAGTCCGCCGGGGCGAACGACGGAAAAAGGCGTTCGAACCCGCGGACGGCGAAAGTCGGAAATTCGCCGCGAAACGACCGCCGGGCGAACCGTTCGGCCATCACTACATCAGACTACCCCCATAAATCAGTAGTCATCGTCAGAGTACCCCCTTATTCAAGTGTCTCCATCAGAGTGCCCCTTTACGTCAGGTGTCCCCATTAAAGTGCCTCTTAACATAAAATGTGCCCATTAGAGTGCCTCTTAACATAAAATGTGCCCATCAGCATTCAAAGCAACCAATTACTGCAGAGTGGTGGGGATCTGGCATGTTAGACTGGCGGTCCAGACAGGAGCGTTACTCAGTCCATGTTCGGACATCGGTCCGCCATTTAATGACGGCTGTTGTATATTGTCATCTTTCAGTTTAAAGCAATTGAAACAGGGTTGGCAGTGTTGTCTGCCCCCTCGTCACAGTTTGCTCCCAAGTGGGTTGGCTGGGGGTGTGGAGTAACACCTTCACTTTATGCCTAGCACTGGATGGTGCTAATACTGTTCCTTTATGACTGTTACTTGACTATGGCATGAGATTTCATTCATGTGATTTTTTATTTTTATTTTGTTCTCTGTGATAAACTTCAATAAAAAATATTGAAACTAGGAAGTAATGGAATTGTGAGCATGATGTGCATGTTGCCACATTTTTGGGAACGTGCAGGTGTGAAAGGGTTCTAAAATAAGTTAACATTCACTTTGCAAAGTGAAAATTTAATTTTAAAGTGAATATTTTCTACTCTTTCAGTAGGCCAGTATCCTGCCATGCTCCTTTACATTTTTTTAAAATATATTCTAATTGTATTGTTATAAATTTTCTTTAAAATATATTACATACAACTTTATCATCCAATTGCATTTTATAAACACTTCACAAGTTCACATTCTCCTTTACATTTTGATGCTAGTTCTTGGGTGCAAGGCATATCGGTAGACGTTATTTATATCAATACTTGAAGACATTAAATTATTATAGAGGTGAAGATGATTTATAGCTTTGTCAATACCGACAGGGTTTCCTAAATTGTTCTAATTTCCTATGGACTAGTAATAAGTTAAAAAAATTATTCTCTATTAAACCAGAAAAACAAAATTCCTGCTCGCCCCATGCACCACTTCACGGCCTGTTTGGAGGGTTCAACCTTGTCCCAAAGCAACCAATCAGCATCCATGTAACCAAACGCCAGACCTGTATAGGATGGACAGCGAATTCCATTTTGTTTCTATGACTACTGCATGCTGCACCTTGCATTCTTTTATTGAATTGGCTTGCAAATTAGAACATCTCTAATGCAGTGAAATCAGCATGGCTTATGACGCACATAAAAATTACATTGAAAATGTCGAAATTGGGATTAGACAAAATGAATTAATAGTGCAGTTTGCCCTTAAATTGTTTCAGTTTTGCTCTGGAATTCACTTTAGTTTGTTTTTCTTCTCCATTTAATAAACATGGCTCAATGCAAATCAAATTCATTCATTGTTAAATTGCTTCATACATTAAGGAACATGTATGTATAATCAATCAATCAGTCTAGGTGAAGGTAATTATTTAATTACAGTCCTCAGGAGATGTGCCGTGTGCAAAAGGATTTGTCACACAAGAGGCATAGCAGACACAGTTAAAGAAAGATTACAGTCCCAGTGAATGCCGGGTTTATACTGATTTAAAATACATAAAGGGCTTATTCACATATCTCTGGACTATTACAGTGCTGTAAAGCTGAAATTCAGGTGGGAACATTTTTATTCAAATATTTTTCTCAATAGCCACAAAGGATATATAGTAAATCCAATTTTTGGTGCACCAAATGCATTTTTTTGCAAGCCCAGATATCAGCTTAAAAAAGTAATGTAGCACACTCTACAGTAGCTTAAGTGTGCTAGTGTATAGATTTTTGCTGTTAGAGTATGCAAATTTTCAGGCTTGGCTGTGTTTTTCTTGGGTTGAGCTGAGATCCAGGGAGGGATAGATGACTCACAGGCAGCACCACTGAGACCTCCTCCCTACTTCTAGAACTTACTGAAAACTTCGGGAAAAATGGGAGGAAAAGTTAGGTGGAGCTACCTATTCATGAGGGCCCTGACTAATCACCAACAGATGGGTTGACAAGGAGCAGGTCCCCTCAAATACTTAGAGTATACTTAGAGTCAGTCCAGCTGGGGTAGTGTGGAGTTTTAGTGTAAACTGGAGATGGGGTGTTAGCTGTCGGAGGCCTTTGAGAATAACCCCTAGTCTGGGGGGGTGGACTCAGGCCTAAGTTCGGGTGCGGAAGGTACCCCTCTTCAAGACACACAGGGGGATCCTGACCAGGTGGCACAGGAGCAAGAAGGACAGCAAGAGGACATGGCCAGGCAAGGAAGACAGGGAGGAAGACAGCCAGGTGGGCTGGTGAGTGAAGCACAGTTGGGAAGACTGAGAGGACTGGGTGAGAGCAGTCTGGGATGGATGCAGAGTCAGTCAGGAGGACTGTGTTGTGTCAGAACTCTGATAAAATAATGCATAGATTTTCATAAATTTCATATGGAGTTTTAAAACTGAAAAAGCCTCAAAACAGAAGTTAAACATCTTGTGTTTCTTATCACCCTGTTGAAGGTTTTTAAACAAGCTGTTTGAAAACTGGGTATATAAAAGCCAAGGAAAAATATATTTTATTGTTTCTAAACAGAATTTATTTGAGGACCCTTGCACCAGTGATAAAACCCTGAAAACAGTACACATCAACTGACTTTCCAATGCCCTATGTATATCCAGGTAGGTCTATTGACAAAAAGGATAAAAAAGCAAGTTATCCAACGACAAAGCAATTTTCTCAACTGAGAAAGATAAACATAGAGAAAAAAATTGCCTAAACTGAGAAAGATAAACAAAGAGAAAAACCTCCCTCATAGAAAGAACTTTTTTTTTTTTCTAGCTAGGCGTATTGTCATTTTTATGAACTTATTGTCCAGAACGGTACATAGGACCAAGAGAGGAAGCCATTAGGACAAACAATTCACACTACTCACTTCACTTGGACACACACCCACACTTCATCCATCATACCTCATACATACTTCATACCCATGTCATCATGCCTCATACTCTGATACTTTAAGGATGCTAGATGTAGCTCCTCCTTAACAAGCTGTCATGGGAAAGGCAGACATCTTTGGGGACTCCAGTAACAACCATTGTGAGCCAGCAGCCATTTTGGAAGGGTAAGTATGTTACTATGATCTTTGCTGATTCATTGATTATTTGCATATACTATTATTCATGGCATCTCATGACATTTAGATTATTATTCCACCAATGCAACAACTATTGTAGATTTTTCTTTAACTTTATTTTTGATTTTTCAAAAAAAAAAATTATTTCTTGTTTGGTGCTATATTAGCATACCATTTTTTTTAATGTTATCTCACTCTTACTCTGCTGCAGAGGAGTAACTGTTAACTGTTGGCTGCATAAAACGCAGACATTTTTGCCTGATAGTTAATTGTATAGAAACCTATGGTTACTGTGTCTACGAGAAGAAATCAATCCTTTTGTTTCATTCACATTGTGAATTGAGCGAGGAGACAGCTCGCAAACACAGCTGGAAGACATCACAGGATCCAGGTGACAAGGTAAGTAACTTTCTCTGTATCCTGTGATGTGATCCCGAGTCTTGCTCGGAGTTACTGCTAATGGTACTGAAATTCCACCCCGAGCCAGACACAGGAATAATACAGGTTAATAATATTAGGTTAATACATAAAATCACACAACCTTAAGTTACTTCCCTTTTTCTTCCTTAACTACAATTCCTTTGGCATAGCGCCAAAAAAGTTTTACTTTTACCTAAAAGTAAAAATCAAACATTTATAAATCCCCAAGTATTGTTATAATTATTATTCCCTGTACACACGGTCGGAAATTCTGACGGAAAAGGTCTGATTGGATTATATTGTCTGAAAATCCGATCGTGTGTGGACTCTATCAGACTTTTTCCGTCGGAAATTCCGACTGAAAAAATTTGAGAGCGGGATCTCAAATTTTCCAACAAAAAAAATCTGGTCTGACTTTTTCCAATCGCTTGTAGAGAACTCCGATTGGACAAAGTGCCACGCATGCTCAGATCAAATTATGAGACCAAAGCTATTGGCTACTAGCTTCAATGTAGTCCCGTCGTAACAAACTAAGTCATCACGTTCTGAACGATCTGAGTTTCCAACAACTTTGTCAGACTGTGTGTGTGCAACACCAGTTTCAGACAAAATCCGTTGGGAAAAATGCAACGGATTTTGTGGTCTGAATGTCCAACCGTGTGTACAAGGCATTACAATATTGTATCAACTGAATTATTTTAAACACAATTAAAAACATTTGCACAAATAACCATTCCCCTTGTTTTATAACAGGCAATATCTTTGTACAATGCCAAGTTCCCACTTCTTTATTTTTTTTTTATTTCAATATCAACAAATAAGCCCATCTGCCAAACTTCCCCTCAAACATACAATCTATTTTTTTATAATTAATCTTGAACACTTCAGAGCATAAGGCAATTTTATCAATCTGAACTATAGTATTTGTTGACATTGAAAAATACCTTCCAAACCTTTAACAATGTGAGGTTATTCAACTGCACAATTGTCATGGTTATGCAGTAATCTTTCCGTGATCTTACCTCTCCTCAGGTGTTCAGACTAAGAGGCCAGCCACTCTCACCTGGCTGTTTTTATAACCTCTCCTGTAAGCATGGCTCCACCCCAGGTCCTATCAGGGAACCCTTTATTAACCCGTGCACTGCAAGCCAGCGGTGCTGATCAACCATTGTGTATTTGGCTTCCTGTTTCCTGCTTGCCGTGCGCTCTTCATTTGTCTCTGTTAGCGACCTTGGCATGTTCTCGACTATTCCTGTCTGCTCATGACCCTGACCTTTTGGTGTGTCCCCGACTATCCCTGTTTCCCTGTGACCCTGAATCTTTGTACTCTGTTGTTCCTGTCTGCTAGTCGCCCTGACCTCTGCCTTATCCCTTTGCTATCCTTGTTGTTCTAGCTTGCTGCTTCCTTCTCCTGTAGTCTACCATGAGCGTGAGCTGTGAGACCCTAAGGGCCGCGACCTGGAGCCAGACTGCAGCGCAGTCCATCCTCACCACTAGAGGCTCTGGTGAACACCCGCTGGCTCTTTGACTCCATGCCCTGGGGAATCCATGCTCTAGCTCCCACTGGGATCTGTGATAGTGATCTAGTAGACCCGCTTCCTGAACCTCCCTGGGTACTATCCGCAGCAGGCAGTCCTAAGGTCCACTATCTTAGCGGTGCACTTCCGACTCCTACGGAGTGAATCTGTCACCTGCTCTCAGGTGACCTGACAACAACTAAAAACATTCCTTAAAGTCAGACTCTAACTGAAATACTCAAAATACCCCAGCTACAAGTTGAAATGTTACTCTTAAAAATGTATATTTTGCAATTATCTTAAACTTTTAAAATCGACTTAATTTTATGATCAGATTCCTCAAAAAAACATTTGGTACCACCAAATACATGTAATTTAATAATGAAGTCACATTCCCCATATATGAGTCTAATTACCAGTGCATTGGGCATGGGCTTAATAATATGTGCCCAACACACTCCATGAACAGACTGACAGTAGTTGTAGCCTTTCAACAATAAACATGTAATAATGTAATTTAAATCTATACAGATAACTTCTCTGAACTCAACCCTTTTCAAGAACTCACATTTGTCTTCATCACTCACTTTCCATTACAGCAAGGCTAGAACTTGCTAAACATGGAATGCAAATGCAGCAATATGCATTCTTGAATAATAGAGGGTGAAGTGCACCCATAAAACCAACATTTATGAGAATCAATTTTATTATTTCATCTACTTTAATGTCCAACTTCTATTATTGATTATATAGAACTAAGATGGCAATATTATATGTGTTAAAACTTAGTGTGTTTAAAATGGTCTGTATTTGCTTAATATTTTAAAAATTAAATTTAAATTTCTTACGTTCAATATTAATACATGGGCTTACATATATGTCTCATTGTTTACTGTATATGTTTAAGACTGGCTTCAAAACTTTTATTCTCAACCCTAGCTAGTCTTAATTGTTAAAAAAAAAAACACTTTCTGGTTTTCCGTACTCCAAACAGAAATCAAAATGTGAAATCTGGACAGTCTTTGACGACCTCATGTAATTCCTGATCATCCCTTGGTTCAAACATACTTCATAATCAATAAACACATGAACATTAATTTTCCCGCAATGCTACAGCAAACATGGACACTTGACAGGTATGGTATGCTTCGCCATTAATGTTTTCCAATGTCCCCTTTAAACCTCAAAACTGCACTAATGTCACTTCCCATTTATTAAAACGATCTTACTTCTGCGTGTCTTGTCTCTGAACTGTATGGCAGACATATCGGTAGCATACAAATCCACCTCTGACAATGGACTCAACTGCAGACACAGTGCTCTCAAGCCTCTTGATGTGAGCTCTACCTGGCCTATGAGTGGTAAGTTCCATTAATGTTTCCACTGCAAACCTAAGACTTTAATACTCCCTAAATGTTCTTGTCTGCTCTTTTTTAATTTTATTTAACTTTCATTAATAAATAACTCCTCTTACTTTTCCTTCAAATCTTAACTTACATTACCCTCTAGAATGTAGGATGTTTTTAGTAAAAACACCTTTAAACTCACTTACTTTACCGGTGGTCAGCTACAAGATAAAAGTGGTCTCTGGGGCGGAATCGCCGCAAGATCACTTTAATCGGTGGCGGGAGAGGGGTCCCACTCCCGCCGCAATCCGGTGCCCTCTTACCAGAGCCATCAGCAGTGGCGGAGGCAATCGCGTATGTCTCCTTGCTAGGTATGGAGACGAGTGAGGGGAAGATGGCCCCACTCGTCTCTATACCATAGCTGGGCGGAAGCAACGTCAAAACATCACTTCCGCCCCTAACTTCTTAAAGGCACATCTTTTGTTATGTCATTTTTTTCAAAATGACAATTTATTTTATTTTTTCGCATTTAAGTCCAAATATGAGATCTGAGGACTTTTTGACCCCAGATCTCATATTTAAGAGGTCCTGTCATGCTTTTTTCTATTACAAGGGATGTTTACATTCCTTATGATATTAATAAAAGTGACCCTTTTTTTTTTAAACAACGTAAAAATAAAAAGGTAAAATAAATAAGAAAAAACATTTTTTAAACGTGCCCCCTCCCGCCGAGCTTGTGTGCAGAAGCGAAAGCATACGTGAGTAGCGCCCGCATATGAAAACGGTATTCAAACCACACATGTGAGGTATCTCCGTGATCGGTAGAATGGGAGCAATAACTGTAGCCCTAGACCTCCTCTGTAATGCAAAACGTGCAACCGGTAGAATTTTTTTTAATTTCGCCTATGGAGATTTTTAAGGATAAAAGTTTGTCGCCATTCCACGAGTGGACGCCGGAACATTATCTTTTACAATATAAAAAAATTGCACTAACTTTACTGTTGTCTTATTTTTTAATTCAAAAAAGTATGCTGTTTCAAAAAAAAGTGTGCTTGTAAGACCGCTGCGCAAATACAGTGTGACAGAAAGTATTGCAATGACCGCCATTTTATTCTCTAGGGTGTTAGAAAAATAATGTATAATGTTTGGGGGTTCCAAGTCATTTTCGAGCAAAAAAAAAAATGTTTTTAGCTTGTAAACACCGAGTCTGAAAAAGTGGTTAAGTGGTTAACAGGTTAAAATAAAATCCATATTAGGTTTCCAGTCCAACATACAAAAATGAATTTTCCCGAACTCAGGTTTTGTTTCAAGCTGCAAAATTTATGGGATGAAATAAACCAGATATAGTACATTGCTTCTGAGACTGTAGTATTGAGAAAAATAGGGAATCACTGTTCTAGTTTACGTGAAGAGATATTAGACATAAAGTAGACAAAAGATTAAATGGCTGGACTATTTTGAAAGTGATATTATCTGTGCCTGTCCTCTACCAAGGTATGACAACAGACAATGCAGAATACCACACATGAGGTATTTGCCAATGTATAATATCTACCTAAAAGCTTTAGTGAACTTTACATCCCAAGGTCTACAACAGACCGTTACATGAGTACGGTATGTAGTCTCTGAAGTCTCAGAACAGGAGCTTGTATGCCCTTCAACACTGGGGAAACTTATCAAGAAAGGTGACCTACATTGATCCCTCACTATGCCAACTCAAATACGATACTCAAAACAGATGTGGCCATGTTGTTCAAATTGAATCATGGGAGTAAAAGAGAATTATGTGCAATTTAAAGCTAAATTTCAGATAAACAGCTAAAGACAGGGATTCCACCCAGTTCGAAGAGCTACATAGCTCTTCCACACAGCACAGCCTGGTCTAGCAAAGGAGGGGACCTGACCTTGAAGGAGCATAATATTAGTGCACATTATGGATTTTAATGTGCGCATCGTATATATAAGGTTTAATGTGATTTAAAGAGTAAGGATGGTCCGGATGTTCGAGTTGAATGTAAGTTGGACTCGAAGATCAGGTGTTCATTTCTTCACAAACAAACTGAACATTATGCCCCATAATGCACTGAGAGATCGCAGTGCATTGACGGCTGCTGATTGGCCAAAGCATGCACCTGACCTGCATTCTTTGGCCAATCACAGCGCGTTTTAAAAACGCTGATTTTTTTCCTTGATTTTTCATCTATATTGCCGGGAGCCGGAAATACATTACAGCCGCGAACAAGTTTAAATAAAATGTTTTCCTTGAGAAATTAAATTTTGCTGCGGCACTGTTGTACATATCACACAGTTGCACCACTTTACAGGCAGAACACAGGTAGACTCCCAGGCACGATATTTAACCTCTTGGCATCCGCACTATAGCCAAAAAACAGCCACAATGTGGACCTGAATTTTCGGGAGGCCGTCGTATATGACGTCCTCCCCTTTGCACCTGCCCCACGTGCCCCCCTGCTGCACGCGCTGTGATCACTGATTCACTGAGACTCAGGTAATCACAGATCAGAGTAAGGGGCCAATCTCGGGCCCTTACTACGTGATCAGCTGTCAGCCAATGACAGCTGATCACATCATGTAAACAAAAGCACAGTAATCTTTTTTTTTCTCCTCACGCTGACAGCGTGAGGAGAAAAAAAAGGCAATCACCAGCTTATGTGCAAGGGACATTGGTTCCGAAGAGGAAGAGGTAATTCTGCCTCATCTGTGACACAAGTACCCCCTGCCAGAGCCACCTGTCATTGCCACCTGCCAGTGCCCATAGTGCCCACCAGTGCCACCTATCAATGCCCATGAGTGCCACCTATCAATGCCCACAAGTGCCACATATAAATGCCCACCAGTGGTGCCAATCAGTGCTACCTAGCAGTGCTGCCTATCAGTGTAACCAATCAGTGGCCATTATTGCCACCCATCACTTCCACCCATCAGTGCCCATCACTGCCAACTATCGATGCCCACCAGTGCCGCCTCATCAGAGTATATCAATGAAGGAGAAAAATGACCTACTTATAATGTTGATATAGGGCTTGTGGCGCTACCTATGCTAGACTGCTTATTCCCTCCATCAAATAACCAAATCCTATTTAACAGATACTTATTATAGACAATGGGGTCAATTAGTATGCACACCACATTGTCAGCCGTGTGTATACTAATTATTATGAGTAGGATAATAGCCCAAAGGGAGGAAGAAAAAACAGGTAAATAAAAGTGAAAAAGTAAACTATACATATACGTGACGTACCCTCCTATAAATTGAAAAAACCTGAATGTATTCCCTCATACACAGTTCTATTCTACTGTGTATGCAAGGAGACTTCAGGTCTTGATCTCAGTACTACTACTGTGGCTTTAGCAGATATGTGAAAAATATATAAACTGTAAACTAATAAGGTGCATAAGTGCAACACAAGTGCTATAAAGTACAAAACAGTGCGAAAGGGTTTGAACAGGTAAAACCTACACGCAACAATCCAAACCCTCATACATAAATAAAGTGTACAGTGCAAAAAACACAAAATATGTAAGGATATTTGTAAACTGTGCGAATGGCCGCGATAAGTTGTATGTATGCTCAGTAGTCCTCAGCCATCAAAATTGTAAACATTGTGAAAATTCCTACACAAACAATATAGGTGTATTATTCCAAATATAAAAGTGCTCAGTGCAACTTATAAAGTTCAATGGATGTCTTATAAAGTTCCAAGATGCTCAAAATAGATGAAAAAGGTGACTTCCGTGATCACATTAATCCAGTGACTTCTGTGCTTGTGCCCCTTTGGGTCCCCACTCACCAGTTTTCTATCCCCCTAGGGGGTTATGGGCATGTAGACTCTCCGCCTCTGTCCGCCTTACATCGGATACTTCCACCTCCCAGCTGTATGCTTGGTACTCTGATGGTACTCCTTTTTTCCAAACGATGGTGCTCCTTTTTTCAAACGATGTTCAGCGGGCAGGGTCGTTCCTCAGGGCGGAGAAAGATCAATTCTCATAGTGTAGTATATTGATCACCACGGATTATATTTTAGTAGAAAAAAATCTTTGCCATATACTCCCAAAAGCTTTGTGAAACTTGTTGTAGGATATGTAACACAAAAGAGAACTCACAAAAGAGGACTCTTTAGAAAAGGGGGAGTTAGTCCTTAAAAACACAATTTTATTAAAAAGATGCCATTACAGCAGAAATAATAAATTGAAAAAATCAATAGAACACAAAAAAATACAAAAAAACAGGAAAATATATATAAAAAATTATTACATATGCCTCACAGGCTACCTTACAATGGAAAACCTGCTGGGCAAACGGAAATAGGACCACTATATATGGCCAAAGTGGGGTAGAACTCTCCCATAGGAGCCATAGGATTAATACCACATTTTGCCAAACATCTTTGAAGAGTAGTAGTCCTTATTTGTATAGTTGAAGGTCAAAAAAATCAAAAAGATAAAAAATACTAAAAATAAAAATTTAGCTAAAAAAGTTTACCGCCGTAGCGCTGTCTAAAATATTGCCGGCTCTGTCAGAGAGATCGCGGGTGAGCGGCATGCGTTCCAACTGCGCTCCACGGGCTTGACTGACCGGAAGTGACGTAGTGTGCGTGGCGTGGCATGCGTGACCTAAGCGCGGCCATTTATACATATAATTTTTTAGAAAAATTACCTGTTTGCAAAATTTTATAACAATAATTTTTTTTTTTATTCAATCTTTTAAAAAAATTTTAACAAAAAATTAAAATCCACAAAGGTGATCAAATACCACCAAGAGAAAGCTCTATTTGTGGGAAAAAAAATAAAATAATTAATTTGGGTACAGTGTTGTATGACGGCGCAATTGTCATTCAAAGTGCATCGGCGCTGAAAGCTGAAAATTGGTCTGGACAGGAGGGGGGTTTAAGTGCCCAGGAAGTAAGTGGTTAAAGGAATATTTAATTTTTATTGTTTCACTTTAAGCATTATTAAAATCACTGCTCCTGAAACATATGATACATGTCCCCTAGGGCAGTGCCCGGGTCCCAGTACAGTTTTTATGGCAATAACTTGCATATAAACCTTTAAAATGAGCACTTGTTTTTCATGTTCATGTCCCATAGACTTTAACGGTGTTCATGTGTTCTGCTGAATTTTTTGCCTGTTCGGTATGTTCTGGTGCGAATAGGGTTTGCATGTTCGCACAAATTTTTCGCCTGTTCATATGTTCTGGTGCGAACCAAACCCGGCGGATGTTCGGCTCATTCCTATTAAAGAGTTACTACACTACTATAGTCATTTTTTTGGGGTGAACCATTGACAAGCGAGGACATTATTAACCACTTGCCGAAAGCCTCACGCCGATATACGTAAGCAGAAGGGCTCATACAGGCAAACTAACGTACCTGTACATTACCCTTTAGGAGGCAGTCAGCGGGCGTGCGGCCAGCTTCGTGAGTCAGGTCCCGGGTTCTGCGGTCTCGATCACCGCGGGGGTACCCGCGATCACCTCACTGCTTAGTGACATTGTCACTGATCTCTGCTCCCTGTGATAGGGAGCAGAGATCAGTGACATGTCACACGTAGCCACACCCCCCCACGGTTAGAAACACTCCCCAGGGCACACTTAACCTCTACACTGCCCCCTAGTGGTTAACCCCTTCATTGCCAGTGTCATTTACACAGGAATTCTGTGCATTTGTATAGCGCTGATTGCTGTGTAAATGACAATGGTCCCAAAAATGTGTCAAAAATGTCTGATGTGTCACCCATAATGATAAATGTCATGATAAAAATTGCTGATCGCCGCCATTACTAGTAAAAAAATGTAATTAATAAACTGAATAAAAATGCCATAAAACTATCCCCTATTTTGTAAACGCTATAGCTTTTGCACAAACCAACCAATAGCTTATTGCGATTTTTTTTTTTTTTTTACCAAAAATATGTAAAAGAATACGTATCGGCCTAAACTGAGGAAAAAAACGTTTTTTTAAATATATTTTTGGAGATATTTATTATAGTAAAATGTAAACAATATTGCGTTTAAAAAAAAAAAATTGTTGCCCTTTTTCTGTTTATAGCGCAAAAAATAAAAACCACAGGGGTGATCAAATACCACCAAAAGAAAGCTCTATTTGTGGGGAAAAGGTATGTAAATTTTGTTTGGGAGCCATGTCGCACGACTGTGCAATTGTCAGTTAAAGGGACGCAGTGCAGAATCGCAAAAAGTGAATTGAATTGAATTATATAGTTACAAAGTTAGTCTGGTTGAAAAAAGATACAAGTCCATCTAATTCAACCAATAAAAGGGGAAAAAAATAATCATTCAATCTTATATACACAATCCCACAATACCCACAATAGACTTGTGTGCCGTCAATAAATTTGTTTTGTTTTGTTCTGTTCCATTTCGTATTAGCCGTTAATTCATATATACAAATTTTCGTTGTTCGGTTTGTTAACTTTTCCTAACAATTACGAACGTTTGTTATGATGAATTTAAAAAGCAAAAAGTACCTTACTCAATATGGCAGTTGTCGACTCATTACTGTATGTGCATTATGAGGGGCTCCCACCATCCCTATGCTGTGCTGATTCCTCCTGGGGCTGTACCCCTGCTGTGCTCATTATGAGGGGCTCCCACCATTCCTGTACTGTCTTCCTGGGTTTGTACCCCTGCTGTGCTCATTATGAGGGGCTACTCCATCCAGGAAAGGTACTGGTCACAGTATGGATTGCAGGTGCTGTTTTTGGGGAAAAAATGCACAAGGAGCAGACAGCTGAATTAAGCAGGCTGGTCTAGGCAGAGATGTGGTTGGATGAGACCTACAGAGCCCCCCGGTGGCATATATCCCAAGCATGCCCTTGGATAGCCGATGACAGCCTAACAGAAGGCTTTGGTTACAGCAGCCTGGGACTGTTGTATGTGAAGCTGACAGGGGATCCTAACTTTGGGAGTGATTTGAAGTGGCGGTTGGATGAAATCATGGATTTCAGAGAAGAGAAACTGAATGTCTCAAAGTGCACTGGGCAACGGAAGATGTAGAGTTTCTGGCTCTTCAGGAATGGGAGCTGGAGATTTCCTACACACGGCATGCTAGACTTTGCTCAGCACCAGGGCTGGGCTCCCTTTCCCATTTCACAAAGAAAGTGTGACAATGGTAAAAATGACATGACACGGCTGTAACTGTATAGTAGACTTTAAGCTGTTGTTAACAGACTTTTCTGTACTTAGAATGCTTATATTTAAAAATATATATTTAATGATATTTTAATGAATACTGAGCTGTTTGTGCCTTTTTGTATCTGCCTGGACTTCAACTTTAAAGTGTATTTAAAAGAACAAAAATGTAATACACTGAATACCAGTTGGGAGCCTGGAGTGCTTTAACCACTTGAGACCCGCGCTATAGCCGAATGACGGCTACAGCGCGGATCTCCTTTGCCGGGACTACGTCTATTGACGTCGTCCCGTGCATGAGCGGCCTGCGCGCCCCCTGAGGGGCGCGGGCGACGCGCTCTGTGATCGGCGAGTCTACGAGACTCGCCTGATCACCGATCCGAGCAAGGCGTCGATCCCGACCCCTTATCACATGATCAGCTGTCAGCCAATGACAGCTGATCATGTGATATAACGGAGCCGGTAATCGGCTATTATTCCTCCTCGCGCTGACAGCGCGAGGAGAAAAAAAAAGAGCCGATCACTGGTGGCCGCGATCGGGACATCAGTCCCGATCATGGCCAGCCCTGCTAGTGCCCACCTGCCCCCTGCCAGTGCCCACCTGCCCCCTCATCACTAAACATAATTAAAAAATAAGTGCCCCCCGTCAGTGCCACCCAGCAGTGCCCACAGTGCCACCCAGCAGTGCCCACAGTGCCACCCAGCAGTGCCACCCAGCAGTGCCCACAGTGCCACCCAGCAGTGCCCACAATCTGCCTCAACAAAGGTGCTGCACCCCAGTGCCACATATCCGTGCCCATCAGTGTCATCTACCAGTGCCCATCAGTGCCCAACAGTGCCACCCATCAGTGCCCAGCAGTGCCACCTATCAGAGCCACCTATCAGTGCCACCTATCAGTGCCCATCAGTCCCATCTATCAGTGCCCCTTAGTGCCACGCATCCGTGCCACCCATCTGTGCCACCCATCCGTGCCATCTTATCTGTGCCCATCTTTGCCCATCAGTGCCGCCTTAACTGTGCCCATCGGTGCCGTCTTATCTGTGCCTATTAGTGCCGCCTTAACTATGCCTATCAGTGCCCACCAGTGCAGCCTATCAGTGCCCACCAATGCAGCCTATCAGTGCCCACCAATGCAGCCTATCAGTGCCCACCAGTGCAGCCTATCAGTGCCGCCTCATCAGCGCACTTCAATGAAGGAGAAAAATGACCTGTTTGCAAAATTTTATAACAAACTATTAAACATGATTTTTTTTTTGCATCTTTTTTTGTTTGTTTAGCAAAAAATAAAACTCCCAGCTGTAATTAAATACCACCAAAAGAAAGCTCTATTTGTGGGAAAAAAATGATAAAAATTTCATTTGGGTACAGTGTTGTATGCCCGCGCAATTGTCATTCATAGTGCATCAGCGCTGAAAGCTGAAAATTGGTCTGGGACTGAGGGGGGTTTAAGTGCCCAGTAAGCAAGTGGTTAATCACAGTTGAAAAAACAATCCTAGGGTCTTTCTTCTTTGTAGGTGCTGCTTTCAGTTTTCTCTTGTTTAAAACACCTTGACAAAAATTAACTTTTGGGAGGCTGTTCCAATGTGTTTGCTTTTTCTTCCACGTCTGGCTGATTGGATGTAGCAGAAAAAACTCTATAGGACTCTAGTACAGACCAGATCTGAAAATGTTCCTTTTCATCCTGTGCCGCAGTTTTGTTTTCTTATCAATATGATATTTTTCATTTTCATTTCTATCCACAATCCATCTTAGGAAAAGCAATTGTGTAGCAATAATTACACATCAATAGGTTCCTGTGCCACTTCTCTAATTGCTAAATCATTCATAGTCAGGAAGTCCCATAATTGGAAAAGTGTTCTGACTTTTCTGCCCAGAGGATTCAGACAGCTGGGCCCCATGGCAGTGCTCCTGCTCGCTGTTTAACCCATTGCTTAATAAAAGTCATCATTACAGTTTTAGCTGATAAGAATACAAACATGTGAATAGATAAAACTTTTAATATAGAGGTGTTTGAAGTGTGCAATCAGTTAGCACAATCTAATATAAGTTGAAGCATAATAGTTGGCACGTTGAAGCACCTGGGTGATTAAAATCCAGAAAACTTTCTGAAAGGAATTTGCATGGGTTAACCCCGAGTGCTTTGGCTTCCTCCCACATTCAGAGGGTAATTTGGTAGGTGAATTGACTCCTGTATAAATTGGCTCTAGTGAGTATGTGCATGTGAGATAGTGGCCTTCGATTGTAAGCTCCTTGAGGGCAGGGACCGATGTGAATGAATAGTATGTTCAGCATTGTGTAGATTGTGGGCACTATATATATGACTGTAATAATAAAACTTCTGGTCACAATAACAAATAACTAGTAGTAAACTTACATAATGTCAGGTAGGGTCATCCGCTGAGTACATTTTACTATGAACTGCAGCAAAACCTGCACTGAAGGCTACCAGTATTACACATCAAACAGTATGGTACAGGAAAGTTCACTGCTGGGTCGAGCAGAAAACCCAAAAGCAAAAATCAGATGCTGATAATTAACCTTGCTCTGTGCGTATGTGAACCTATATTTTGTGTTTTCCTGGTGCTTCTTCTTCTTGTCGTTAAAGGAGAACACTGCCAAAAGTTAAACTCAAGTTGAGGTGCCATCATGTTGTAAGGTGACTTACTTAGGCATGATGCTACCACCATCCAAGCCGGTCCTGTACCATCCTTCACAAATGCATTATTTCCTTTTAGAACAACTTTTGGTTTCACTGATGGTCAATAAAGGGCTACAGTAACTAAGCTCAAAGTCAGTTATCATTTTATGGTAGAACTCCATTCTGTCTTCCCATCAAACCATGTGGGCCCTTCATGAGGAGATGGACCTTTTTGAGAGACTTGATGCACTTTGCATCATGACACTCGTTAACTTGGTATAGTGTATATGTGTCATGTCTGTTATTGAGATGCCTGGAATTTAAGTCTCTGGACACTCTGGAGTTGATTTGCTAAAATTAGAGAGTGCAAAATCTGGTACAGCTGTGCATGGGTAACCAATCAGCTTCTAACTTCAGCTTTTTCAATTAAGCTTTGACAAAAAAGCAAAAAACTGGAAGCTGGTTGGTTTCTTTGCACAGCTGAACCAGATTCTGCACTCTTTAGTTTTAGTAAATTAACCCCTCTGGGAGATATTGGATGACTTGGTAGAGTTTTTGTAGGATCAGGAGAAAACACTAAAATATTTGTACTTTTGCAGAAGTTAGCCACAAATTTCCATAAGAGAAGAGGGAAACAAAAGGAAGGAGTTATCAATTTGTAATGTGTGAGACTTATGCCGTGTACACACGATCAGACTATCCGGCAGACTCAGTCTAGCGGACAATCCGCTGGACTTTGTAGTGGAGGTCCGCCAGACTTTCCGAACGTGCGGACTTGCCCACACACGGAGTAAAATCTGTTCATTTTGAACGTGACTCCAGGTAGACGGGACTAGCAAAGGAAGTCAATGCCGCCGCCTCCATAGGCGAGACTGACACCTTGTGAGCCCCGTTGCCTGGTATGGATTTAAAGGGGAACCCCCACGACAAAAAAAGGCATGAGGGTCCCCCCAAAGTCCATACCAAACCCTTATCCGAGCACGCAGCCCGGCCGGTCAGGAAAGGGGATGGGGACGAGCGAGCGCCCGCCTCCTGAACCGTAAGAGGCCACGTGCCCTCAACATGGGGGGTGCCCCCAACCTCAAAGCACCTTGTTCCCATGTTGATGAGGACAAGGGCCTCTTCCCGACAACCCTGGCCATTGGTTGTCAGGGTCTGCGGGCAGGGGGGCTTATCAGAATCCGGGAGCCCCCTTTAATAAGGAGGCCCCAGATTCCGGCCCCCACCCTATGTGAATGAGCATGGGGTAAGATGTACCCCTACCCATTCACCTGGGGGAAAAAAGAGTTAATAAAAAAACACAACACAGGTTTTTAAAGTACTTTACTGGACAGCTCCGGGGGTTCTTCTTCCTCCTTTGGGGGTCTTCTCGCCAGGCTCCTCCGCTATCTTCTGCTCTTTTGCCGCTCTTTTGCTAGCAGAGGAGCCCAGCTTTCTTCTGCGTTGTCGCCGCAGTCCGGGGGTCTTCTTCTGGCTTTGGGGGTCTTCTTCCGACTTTGGGGGTCTTGTCCCACACTTTGCTTCTTCTGCCAGGCCTCCGCTATCTTCTTACAGCTCTTTTACTAGCGTTGGCCTGGTCTTGTTACTGTCACTGTTGCCGCCTTCTTCTTCTCTTCTTCCCTTCTTCCGATGTTGACACAACGCTCTCTCCGGCTGTAATGGCAGGGACACGTTGTGTGGCGACTTATACAGGCATATAGGCCGCAGGGCCCCCCTTCTCTAAAGTACCCCCCATGTTGAGGGCACGCGGCCTGGTACGGTTCGGGGGGGGGCGCTTGCCCACCCCCTTTCCTGACCGGCCAGGCTGCGTGCTCGGATAAGGGTCTGGTATGGACTTTGGGGGGACCCCACAACTTTTTTCAGAGTACGGGTTCCCCTTTAAATCCATACCAGATGACATTCAAAACTTCTTTCTAAGTCCGCCGGACTTTTCGGAAGAAAAAGTCAACCGGGCAATTCGCCAGTGAGTGGGCTCGTGGACTTTTTCTTCCCAAAAGTCCACCGGATAGTCCAATCGTGTGCACGCTGCTTTAGTGATACTGAACTGGAGGTAAGGTAAAATCCCCAAATCTGCTTACCTAAACTCTAATGACCGTTATACTCTAGGTCAAAATCTTACAGACACTGCTGGTGTAAAAGTTCAGCAATTTGTTCACTTTATGACTGTATTACAGTACATTTTTTAAAAAAAGGAAATACATATTATTCTAGCATGGCAGCAAATCTAATATTATTCTATCCCTTTACTTTGGTAAATATAATAAAATACAGAAAAATGCTTTCATATTTACCATTTGCGAACATTTACTGCCACACTGACTTACTACTGTTTAACTAACCTGTGAAAGGATCACATCCTTTCACTCTCTCCTATCAAAGATAGGAATCATGCAGATTTTCAATCTTCACGAACAGTAATTCACGAACACTACAGATTCCAATATGCACTGTGCAGTAGGAGGCGTGAGAGATGAATTTTATTGAACTGCCTGGGAACGTTCTTGCTCTTGGCATCAAGAGAGTTAGAGAGAGTATTTCTGTCTGAATACTCACCTGAAAGCTGGAGACCACACCAGAGGAGATCTGGACCTGAGACTGGGAGTGAGGACATCCAGGGGCAGCACAGCACCCACTGCCCACATCACAGCACCTGCACCGCTGCTGAACATCCCCTCACACTCTGCTTCGCATTGCAAATCACCAGAGGCTATCAGACAGAGAACGAGTGGGGCCTCCATCTACAATCAGAGGTCACCGCAGCATCCCAGAGACTGGTGACTGGCCTATTCGCTCATTGTTAAAACTGCTAGCAGAGAATGAACCACTGAGAGTAGAACAAAGTGTACCCAATCCATACTGCACCCATACTGCACCCTATACCGCACTTTTGCCAAACCTAGACTGCACCTGTATAACTGTATACCACATTATACTGAACCTTTACAGCATCTGAACTACATATACCTTGCACCTGTGCCTACACTATACCATACCTCTATGCCAACACAAAGGAAATATATGATGCCCAAAGACTGCCCCCCCCCCTCCCCTTCATGAAAAAAAATCTAAATCTATGAATAGAGGAGGCGAACCTTTCATTACTACATCTGTCTTCCATTTAAAGCTCACTATATATTCAGCTTCAATAAATTGAAGAGGTAGGTGGAAAATCAGCTTTAATATAATTTGTCCTAAACCCAACTATCTCCCACACCATTTTTGAGATTTTTGCAATTTTTTATAAAATGGTTCGAAACATATCAGGTGACATATGTTTGCATCCATAGTTCATTTATTTCTTATATTTATTATGATTAAACTTATCAGCCTTTTGTCAGTTCTATTTGTGAAAAATGCATACACAATGTTTCAGAACTAATTATTCACAGCATGTTATATTAGTAGAATATGGGGCTATTCACAAATTTGGGGCCATTGTATCGATTTTAATCAACCAGAAATGATGTTGCAGTTTGATTTTTTTTAATACCGTATAGGTTTCTGATGATGAAAATGATCATTCTCTAGGCTTGTACAGATGGATGTTTATAGCTGCAAAGGGATAATTGATTTCTTTACCCAAACTGGCAATTTTTGCACACAGCTGTTATAGCAAAGCTGTGAACAGACCATAGTTGGAAATAACATAACGCAGTACTCCCATGCTATGTTATCATTTTTTTCTTTTTTCAATTTCCATCAAAAAAATGTTTTCCATCCTTGGGCTATGCGGTTGGAAACTCCACTGTTTTGTGTACGACTGTGACTAACTGGGGCAACACAACCTGTATCCTGCCAATCAACTGCTAAACTAAGCAGCTCCCATTACTGGAAGTGGTTTTATTTTCCAGCGAGACAGTGCCCAGCCTCTGACACTAATTGCTTTTAAACAATTTAACACAAAATAGTAAGCTATATAATATGGTAGCCTAAAACAATGGACCCCTTTAACTCCTGGTTAACATTTTTCACATTTTATCATTTCAGATTTTACTGACTTTAGTGGATTCAACAAATTCAATATATATATATATATATATATATATATATATATATATATATATACACACACACACAAATAAACCCCATTGTTTATACAAAAAAATATCTACTGTAATCACTGTTACTTCATATGAAAAGTCAATAACTGTTAGTCATGCACAGCAAAGTTCTTAGCAGCATGAGAGTAGGCAGAAAAAGATAGAGAATAATAATAAAAAAATACACACACACACACACACACACACACACACACACACACACACACACACACACACACACACACACACACACACACACACACACACACACACACACACACACACACACACACACACACACACACACACACATAAAGAAAATCGATTGCTGCACTTAAACTTTATTAGTAAAAGATATCAATCCGAATTCCATTCAGTGTCATAAGCATGATGGTGTCCAATTCTGAAGAATGGCGTTATCTCTATAGCCCAAAACATGATTTTGACACTGAATGAAATTTCAATTGATATCTTTTTTTCTAATACATTTTAAGTGCAGCAGTCCCATCTGATTTTCTTTCTATATATGGCCTGTGAAAGGGTCTGATTGCTTAGCACTGCTACATTGGATCGTGTTAAAAAAAAATGAAAGTGGTCAGCCTTCGCGCCGCTAAGTGGTAATGAGTGACTAGAGTGGAACAAAATCCAAAATCAAAATGAATGAAACACAGATGCTGTGAAAAAAAGCCTGAGTGATATAAAGTGCAAATGCTAACTAAAAAATGCAGCAGGACAAAATAGTGAACACAAACTATCAAATAATGAATATAGAGGGGTGGGTCCTGCGCAAATCGTGCCACTCAAATAAATACACAAATTCAAACTAATATAAATATGTGCATACATATAATGCCGTGAAAAAAATATATAGTTCATAAAACAGCACGGGTAAAAATATAAAAAATGGAGAAGGGATCAATGATAGAATACTGATAGAATGTCCGCTACTCAAGGCTCCCAGAACTCTCACCTTCAAACGAAGTGAATAAACAGATCAAACAAACTCCAGGATTCTCTTATTTCATTCATTAATAATAGCCATCAGTAAATCCAAAGGAGGGATGTAATGATACAATTCCGCCACTAGAGGGCCAGTCCCAGCTTATAGAATAGGTAATATGGATCTTCACTTCTATTCCACAGTGTATGGCTCAAAATAAGAGAAAGGAGGGGGAGAGAGAGAAACAGGAGACTTCCATAGTGTAGTAGTTTAAAAAATGGCAGGTAGATTTATTAAGAAGCAGTAAAGACTCTCACATTTAAATTGCAAAAAACAAACACAATCAGGAAGAGGGTGTAATGGCAACTTCCTTACTCTACTTCCGGTTCGTCCTATGGCTACTCCCTACGCGTTACGTCATGTGACTTCTTCATGGGGATGAAGCTTCAAACATAAAGATATAAAATTTTTATTTTTTGTGAAGAATCACCAACAAGTGGGACACAATTGTGAAGTGGAACGAAATCTATTGGATTTTTGAAACTTTTTTAACTAATAAAAAAAATTAAAAGAGGGGCGTGTAAAATTATTCGGCCCCCTTGCGTTAATACTTTGTAGAGCCACCTTTTGCTGCGATTACAGCTGCAAGTCGCTTGGGGTATGTCTCTATCAGTTTTGCACATCGAGAGACTGAAATTCTTGCCCATTCTTCCTTGCAAAACAGCTTGAGCTCAGTGAGGTTGGATAGAGAGCGTTTGTGAACAGCAGTTTTCAGCTCTTTCCACAGATTCTCGATGGGATTCAGGTCTGGACTTTGACTTGGCCATTCTAACACCTGGATACGTTTATTTGTGAACCATTCCTTTGTAGATTTTGCTGTATGTTTGGGATCATTGTCTTGTTGGAAGATAAATCTCCGTCCCAGTTTCAGGTCTTTTGCAGACTCCAACAGGTTTTCATCCAGAATGGTCCTGTATTTGGCTGCATCCATCTTCCCCTCAATTTTAACCATCTTCCCTGTCCCTGCTGAAGAAAAGCAGGCCCAAACCATGATGCTGCCACCACCATGTTTGACAGTGGGGATGGTGTGTTGAGGGTGATGAGCTGTGTTGCTTTTACGCCAAACATATCGTTTTTGCATTGTGGGCAAAAAGTTCGATTTTGGTTTCATCTGACCAGAGCACCTTCTTCCACATGTTTGGTGTGTCTCCCAGGTGACTTGTGGCAAACTTTAGACAAGACTTTTTATGGATATCTTTGAGAAATGGCTTTCTTCTTGCCACTCTTCCATAAAGGCCAGATTTGTGGAGTGTACGACTGATTGTTGTCCTATGGACAGACTCTCCCACCTCAACTATAGTTCTCTGCATTTCATCCAGAGTGATCATGGGCCTCTTGGCTGCATCTCTGATCAGTCTTCTCCTTGTCTGAGCTGAAAGTTTAGAGGGACGGCCAGGTCTTGGTAGATTTGCAGTGGTCTGATACTCCTTTCATTTCAAAATGATCACTTGCACAGTGCTCCTTGGGATGTTTAACGCTTGGGAAATCTTTTTTATCCAAATCCGGCTTTAAACTTCTCCACAACAGTATTACGGACCTGCCTGGTGTGTTCCTTGGTCTTCATGATGCTCTCTGCGCTTTCAACAGAACCCTGAGACTATCACAGAGCAGGTGCATTTATACAGAGACTTGATTACACACAGGTGGATTCTATTTATCACCATCAGTCATTTAGGACAACATTGGATCATTCAGAGATCCTCGCTGAACTTCTGGAGTGAGTTTGCTGCACTGAAAGTAAAGGGGCCGAATTATTTTGCACGCACCACTTAGTTTTTTATTTGCTAAAAAAAGTTTAAATTATCCAATAGATTTTGTTCCACTTCACAATTGTGTCCCACTTGTTGGTGATTCTTCACAAAAAAGAAAAATTTTATATCTTTATGTTTGAAGCCTGAAATGTGGCAAAAGGTTGAAAAGTTTAAGGGGGCCGAATACTTTCGCAAGGCACTGTATATATATATATATATATATATATATATATATATATATATATATATAAACAATGTTACCAAAAGTATTGGGATGCCTGACCTTAATGGCATCCCAGTCTTTGTCTGTAGGGTTCAATATCGAGTTGGCCCATCCTTTAACAGCTTCAACTCCTCTGGGAAGGCTGTCCACAAGGTTTATGAGTGTGACTATGGGAAAGTTTGACCATTCTTACAGAAGCACATTTGTGAGGTTAGGCACTGATATTGGACGAGAAGGTCTGGCTTGCAGTCCCCACTCTAATTCATCCCAAAGGGGTTCTATTGAGGTGAGTTCGTGATTCTGTGCAAGCTAGTCAAGTTTCTCCACCCCAAACTAGCTCATCCATGTCCTTTTGGACCTTGCTTTGTGCACTGGTCCAAATCATTTGGTGGAGGGGGATTGGCCCCTTAGTTCCAGTGAAGGCGTCAGCATACCAAGACATTTTGAACAATTTCATGCTCCCAACCGTTTGGGGATGGCATCTTAAAGGTTCCAGCATGACTCACCAGTGCACAAACAAGGTGCATAAAAACATGGATGAGCGAGTTTGGGGTAGAGGAAATTGACTGGCCTTCACAGAGTCCTGAACTCAACCTGATAGAACACCTTTGGGATGAATTAGCGTGTAGACTGTGAGCCAGGCCTCCTCATGCACATCAATGCCTGACCTTACAAATTCGCTTCTGGGAGAATGATCAAACATTTTGATTGACACATTCCTAAACCTTGTGGACAGCCTTCTCAGAAGAGTTGAAGGGGTGTGCCAACTCAATATTGAACCCTACGGACTAAGACTGGGGTGCCAATAAAGTTCATGTATACTTTTGGTGATATAGTGTGTGTGTATGTATATATATATATATATATATATATATATATATATATATACACTGTATAAAATAGCAATTGTAACATAGTATATTGGGTTCAATATTCTCCAGGCATATTATCTATAGCTCATTTGCAATTTCTCCTAATATTTGTCTTTGTCTTTATTACATAAACTTTCTCTGGCAGTGCACATGTTGGCATGATTATAAAAAGGTAATTATAGTGGTGGCAAGGTTATATATGAGTGCTTTCACACACCATGGAAAAGCCCTGTGTATAATGTTGACTATATAAATACAAAAGGTAGAAAAAATAAATCATTGACCATGATGGCATAACCAGTTTTGATGAAATAGGTTTTTCATAACTTGGATTATTAGGAAACGCAGTCCTTTCTTTATCGCAGGGGGTGCTTTTACTCACTCAACTCTGGAGCACAGACCTCTTGCACGTCCTTGATGACGTTCAGTCATTAAGGAAATGGACCAATAGTCAATCATATATTATGTTGATGAAATGTTTCCCCCATTTGGTCAATGCTTCATTGATATAATATGTATTTGCCAAGTGATTCAAGCTGCTTGACTGACTGGTACAATACGAAATGTTAAAATGTCTAAAAATGGACTCTGTTACCAGTGCAGTCAATGCTAGCTATCCTAGGAAGATAACCTGACCTACAAAGTGTCTGACAGGTCAAGTTTGGATTTATCAATAGTCAGATACCAGTGTAGCAAATAGAAGCATATATTCTTATGATTAATATGCAGCTAAAGTAACTATGACTCCTAGATTAATAACATAAACTATAGTAAAATATATTTACTTTCTCTTTCAGACAGTGCTTATTAGCTTAACCGTTCATAAATTCAACACCTGAGACATTTACAATTTGCACATTCTATGGTTCTAAATATATAGAACTTATCATCAAAGACCTGTTGTTTGTGCTATTTCTATTTCTAAACTGGAGGCCTTGCCCTACTTGTTTTAATTAAGATCCTGCTTAATGACCCAAGTCAGCTTCCAATTCAATTACCGTATATTAGAAAAAAGAACAATATATGACTTGATCATTTTCCTAGGCATAAATCTGCTTTACATTTGCCTTCAACTTTTCAATACCATAGAGCTGTAATAAAGATATTCACGCTTAAAGGGGTTGTAACCCTCGTGAAAACATCTCGCCCCCCAGCCCCCGTGTTTTACTTACCTGAGCCCTAGAATTTCACCCGACGGATAAGCGCTCTTTGTCTGCCCGGGGTTCTCGGCTCTTGATTGGATAGCAGTGCAGCCATTGGCTCCTGCTGCTCTCAATCAAATGCAATTGGCGCATATATATATATATATATATATATATATATATATATATATATATATATATACACAACACACAGTATCTCACATTTTTGTAAATATTTTATTATATCTTTTCATGTGACAACGCTGAAGAAATTATACTTTGCTACAATGTAAAGTAGTGAGTGTACAGCTTGTATAACATTGTAAATATGCTGCCCCCTCAAAATAACTCAATGCACAGCCAATAATGGCTAAACTGCTGGCAACAAAAGTGAGTACACCACTAAGTGAAAATGTCCAAATTGGGCCGGATTAGCCATTTTCCCTCCCCGGTGTCATGTGACTCATTAGTGTTACAAGGTCTCAGGTGTGAATAGGGAGCAGGTGTCTTAAATTTGGTGTTATCGCTCTCACTCTCTCATACTGGTCACTGGAAGTTCAACATGGCACCTCATGGCAAAGAACTCTCTGAGGATCTAAAAAAAATAAATAATTGTTGCTCTACATGAAGAAGGCCTAGGCTATAAGAAGATTGACAAGACCCTGAAACTGAGCTGTAGCTCATAACCGGCATTTTAACAGGACAGGTTCCCCTCAGAACAGGCCACGCCATGGTCAACCAAAGAAGTTGATTGCATGTGCTCAGTGTCATATCCAGAGGTTATCTTTGGGAAATAGACATGTGAGTGCTGCCAGCATTGCTGCAGAGGTCGAAGGGGTGGAGGGTCAGTCTGTAAGTGCTCAGACCATATGCCACACACTGCATCAAATTGGTGTGCATGGCTGTCGTCCCAGAAGGAAGCCTCTTCTAAAGATGATGCACAAGAAAGCCCACAAACAGTTTGTTAAAGACAAGCAGACTAAGGACATGGAGTAATGGAACCATGTCCTGTGGTCTGATGAGACCAAGAAAAATGTATTGGTGCAGATGGCGTCAAGCGTGTGTGACAGCAACCAGGTGAGGAGTACAAATACAAGTGTGCCTTGTCTACTGTCAAGCATGGTGATGGGAATGTCATGGTCTGGGGCTGCATGAGTGCTGCCGGCACTGGGAAGCTACAGTTCATTGAGGGAATGCCAACATGTACTGTAACATACTGAAGCAGAGCATGATCCCCTCCCTTCAGAGACTGGGCTGCAAGGCAGTATTCCAACATGATAACGACCCCAAACACACCTCCAAGACAACCACTGCCTTGCTAAAAAAAGCATGTCCAAGAATGTCTCCAGATCTAAACCCTATTAAGCATCTGTGGGGCATCTTCAAGTGAAAGGTAGAGGAGCGCAAGATCTCTAACATCCACCAGCTCTGTGATGTTGTACACTGTTATACAACAAACAAAAAAAAATGTGTGGAGTGTACTCACTTTTGTGAGATACTGTGTGTGTGTATATATATATATATATATATATATATATAAAACGAACATATAAAAAAATGGCACATGAATGTGCTCTTTCACCACAAATTAAATACGTTTGAATGCGTGCTGATTCTTCAAAACAATCCCCCCCCCCCCCCCCCACGTAACCACCTGCTCACCCCAACTTTTGACCATGGATAATAGGTCTAAAAACATTTGTCCTGTTAAGGGCAATATTTGAGTTGTGCTTTCATCTATCTTCTTCTTATGCCATATCCACCTAATGACACTCATCCTTATCATGCTGGGAAGCTCAGAAAAAATACATGGACCATCACAGTGATTCCATTAAACCAACTATATTTATTGTAAACACGTATACAGTAAAACTCAAGTTTTTAGGTGCGCTTGAACTGGTGCACAACTGACAATGGCATTTACATGACACCGCTAAGCAGCATCTCCGCTGAAGGCTGCAGCTTGGAAAAGACCCTCTGAAGAAGCCACAATTGTGGTGTAACACTTAAAGGGGGGGCACAGTCAGTGACGTAAGATCTTTGTGTATTTGTCACAAATACAGTTCCAGAGCATCTACAAGCTGCATCCTTCAGTAGAGGTGCCGCTTAGCGGTGTCATGTACATGCTATTGTCTGTTGTGCACAGAGCACATTCATGTACTTTAATTGTTTATATGCACGCTGTTTGTACTGTGTGTGTGTATGTGTATATATATATATATATATATATATATATATATATATATATATATATATATATATATATATATATATATATATATATATAATTTTATTTTTATTTTTTTGTATATCTGTGAGTGAGTGGTGCTCTCTTGAATTTTATTAGGGACAAAATAGAATGTGACTTGTGTCCATTTCTGAACCTGCTGCTTCCTGGAATATGTGACATTGGTGCGACATTGTTGTCCCAGGAGGATGTAGGAGTAATCTGCCAGTCACCCTTGTCTAGGCAAGGCCTGAGAAAGGGGGCAGAAACAAGCCAAATGCACAAGGATAAAACAAAATATCTGCCATTTAATAATGAGGAGGAGGAGGGAGCTCAAACGGGGTTTCTGTTTGAGCTGAAAAATTAGCTTTAACTGTAGAACATATTAAGAAAAGTAAACAGAAAAAAAATGAAGATCCAAGTGTAAGGCAACATCATTAGAACTGTCTTGCTTTTAAATAGTTTAACTTACTTTGGTGTTAATTAACATATTAGCTTAGACAAACTCTTATTTCTTTTCTTGTATTATCTACATAGCCCTGAACTCTGGGCAAACAGTTTAATATACTATTGTAATATAAGTGAGATGCTTAATTTGCCAATCAACACATATTTCTATCTAGTTAATCTTGGGATTTACACACCGTTGCCACACAACACAGACAAGTTGATGACCTGACTTTTCTCTACTGCATTTAAAAATGTGACTAGGTTGCTCTCTCCTTGCCTATGATTAAACAGTGAAGGAGCAGTAATAGAAGCTTTAGGTCTTCTGTCTGTCTTTTTCTCCCATCATTGTGCTGCTTCCTATATACATGCAGAACACCTAATTAGCCCCAAGTGCTGCCCTCCCTTTTTCCTGATGATATCAAATCAAATTCAGGCATTTACACTAGTTACACTTAAAAGTTAATTTGATGATTATCAATAAATATTGTAGCTCACCCCTTAAGGGCTGCAGATGAACTAGGACTCCCCATCCTACAAAACCAGTCAGAGAACAGTCACTGACTCTTTTTTTTTTTTAGGGTAATGACCTGGATAGGGATGGGCGGTTATGGTATGTCCATTTGACTTCAACAACAAACTTCAGGGACAACTCTTCCTATATACAGTCTCTATACACCACTTCTTCCTCCAGCATTTGCTTGCAGAACTTATCACTATATCACTGTGAAGATCTGACAGGCTTTCAGTCAGATTTTAAGCATTGGCCCATTACAGGCAGGAACCCTAGGCCCCTTGTGTGTGTAGCAAAGAAACAGTGTCCAGCTTGTATCATGTGGCTACTGATCCTAAGACTACCTCTTCAGACACTGCCAACCCACCTGGCTATAGCTGCATCTTTCACTAGCCCTCCAGGCTAACTTCTCCCTGCAGTCCTCCAGAATGACACTCACTAGCCCACCTGGCTGATTCTCAGGAGATCTCAAAATAGTGCTGACCTACTCCTGCTGTCCTCTTTCCTCTGTGCTCCTGTGCCACCAGGAAGGGCTTCCTCTGTGTGTTTTGCGAGGATCCTTCTAGTACCAGGGCCCTGGAATAAGGTCACCCCCCCGACCAGACTAGAGGGCACCCTCAAAGGCCACAGACAGCCTCCTCAGCACTCCATCTCCATCTTCCACCCGCCTGTCCCCTGGCATGACTCATCTATGAGGTGGATGGGTTGAGGCCCCCATAAATATTTCAAGCAGCTCTTTATAACCTCCTCCCACTATTATAACCTCCTCCCACTATTGCTAGAACATTCTCTGATGTCCCCAAAAAACGGGGGGGGGGGGGGCTCCAGAGAGCCTGCTAGGATGAGTCATCCAGCCCTGAGTCACTGAACCCTGACCCAGATTCACAGTTAAACTTTCCTACACTAACTAGGGCAGCACAGTTTCCTCCCACACCCCAAAGACATGCAGGTAGGTTAATTGGCTTCTGTCCAAAATTGGCCCTAGTATATGAATGGGGACCTTGGATTGTGGGCTCCTTGAGGGCAGGGACCAAAGTGAGTGTGAAATTTACAGGGATAGGGACAATTGTAGACACTCACTCAGGTTGAAGTAGATGGACTAGTGTCTTTATTCAACCCTTGTAACTATGTAACTATTTTAGCACACTAGAGGGAGCTACAATATATAAATTCATTCACTGGTGAGTTCAGATTTTCATATCCCCTGTGTGCTATTACCACTTTGTTGAATACTCAATTAAAAAGCTAATGTTAACCCTATTGGTTAAAAGAAGAAGTATTTTGCAAAGCATATCAACTCATAATCTAAAATAGGAGTGAAAATGTTGGTGGGGCTCAATGGTTTTTGTGCCCATCTTTAGTCAAATGTATTCCATACTTTAGTTAATTTTTTTAAAGAGACCTGTAAGCAAGCCTGACAATGAAGACAAAAAACAAGGCGTGTTTTTGTGTAAACATTGAGAAAGTAGCACCAAATGGCAACGGAAACTGGTAAAGATCTTAGTGTAACAGTTGAATCCACAATTAAGTCCAAAGGCAATGTCAGTTTTCAAGTTTCTTATTCATCTTTAGTCTTCCAAATGTTACCAGAAAATGTTCCCTTCAGGTGTACATGTTGGCTCTAGACGCACACTTCGTTTGAGGTCAACATAGCTTGGTGGTTCCAGCAACCTTTTCAGATACTGAGGAAACCCACCTCCAGTCAAGCTGCTGTGGCCTCCTAGCCAGGAACCAAAACCCATGGTGAACCAAAGTTTAAGAAATGATACTGCCTGGATGTAATGTATACCCCATCAAGGAATAGATCTAAAGGTAATTTGCCAAATTATCTATCATCATCATTTGATATCTACAAACCTCTACTTCTGCAAAATAAAAGGTGTTATACTGTATAAAAGAGAAAAACTGGTGTTCATTACAGCTTTATTTTCCAATTGAAGTCTGAAATAACAGCTAGAATCTGACTGAGCACTATAAGCTATTTAGTTAGCACTTGTTGTTTTTAGATACAGCTGTAGATACAATTTCCTAATGCTGTTTGGACCATATAATTTTAAACAACGTTAACACACAATAAAAGGTATAAAAAAAGTAACATACGGTACCTATGCCTTCTTTACCATTGTGGGCCACCTCTCTGAAACCTGGAGAGGTTTGCAGTGACTTATTGCCTTAAAGCGGACCTTCAGTAATTTTTTTCAACTTTCCATCTATTAAATCTTCTGCCCTTGTTGTTTTAACTTTGGATAGTAAAACATTTTTTTTTCTGCCAGTAAATACCTTACACAGCCCACTTTCTGTTTCTTGTCTGGTAAAAAGCCTAGGCTTATGACATCATACACAGATCTCTCTCTCTCTCTCTCTCTCATTGTCGTGAGAGCTTGCCAGGAAGGGAGGGGGTGATTCATAGGAGGGCCAATGAGAGTTGAATGGCTGGAAATGTGTAAATCCAGGAAGTAAACAGGCAGCAGCTTCAGCTGCCCACAGTTAAAATGGATGCAGCCAGACTCAGTGGAGGGAGATTTCTGCATCATATTTGGCAAGTACAGAATCACAGTATTTATAAAATATTATCCAAAGTGGTTGGAGGGAAGCTTCATAATGGCAAAGATGTTTTTATTACAAATTATGTGAGCAGACTGCAGTTCCTCCTTAAAGAGGAGGGCCGGTTTTAAAAAAAACATTTTTTAAAAGTCAGCAGCTGCAAACACTGTAGCTGCTGACTTTTAATAAGCACACTTACCTGTCCAGGGCACCCGCGATGTCGGCCGCCCGAGGCTGACCCGTCCCTCGGTCTCGGGTCCCGGCGCCACCATTTTCGCTAAGGGAAACAGGCAGTGGAGCCTTGCGGCTTCACTGCCCGTTTCCTACTGATCATGCGCGAGTCACGCAGCGCTTTGTGAATGGTACGCGCTGTGTTCTGGGACACACAGTTCCCAGAACACAGCGCAACCCATTACCCAGAAGACAAGGCGATGAGGAGAGAAGAAAGAAGATCTCCGTGGAGGAGGAAGAGGCAGATTAGGATGATGTGCCTAGCAACAGCCATTTCTGGTACGTTAAAAAAAAAAAATCTTTTTTTTTTTTAATGACTTTTTTCTAATTTTTAATGTATTTTTTTTTTCAGGGTGGCCCTCCACTTTAAGGTAATTATTTGCCACATCTGTTGGCTTGCCTCATAATATCTATTAGTACTTAGGCATAACGAGAGTGATTAGTAACTTTTATCTATGTACAGAAGGCATGAACTATTGACTTTAGGAAGCAAAGTCTGTATTTGCATATCACAGTGCCCTATGTTTTACGCGTGATTATCTGCACGGTCAGACATTCAAGGCGCAAATAATGTTGCTATTTTACAACTTTATGCTTTGTAAATTATTCTATTGATTTTAAAAAGTCAACAAATGATGAGCACTTCCGAGTACGCGAGTGAGTCCCTTCCAAGTTACACTGAAGGAGCCATGACTATCCTACTGAGATTAAGAACAGTGTTCTTGCAGTGCTCGCTTGAGTAATTAACAATCTCAACAAATAAGATTTAGCTAAACCTCAACTGCATTTTCTATAGGTGCTTTGATAAAACCAGTTACACCTCCCAAGTTCTGGGAATTGAAATACAAGCAAGGATTAATAGCACATTTTTAGGCACCAAAGTAATACTTGCTTTCAAAATAATAATAATGATACAGACTTTTTATAAGACAAAATAGATAAATAAATATACTTGAATTTATTATTTGTTATAAGCAAATCATTTTACAGATTTGCCAGATTTGCCAGAAATCTGGATATGATTGGAAGATTACTGCAGATTGGGAATTTTCTTTTATCTGGTCACCTTTTTTTGTTCTTGTAGAATATGCCACCAGTCTCCATCCCAACCCCTCTACCTTTGAGGGTATAGGTCCCCAGCCACCATTGCTGTTCCCAAACCAATTTGTGAATGGGCCAGAAAATAGTTGGATTTGTCATGTCATCATGATGGATGCAGGGGACATTATTATTATTATTATTATACAGGTTTTATATAGCGCCAACAGTTTGCTCAGTGTTTTACAACACGAGGGCAGACATTACAGTTACATTACAATTTGGTACAAGAGGAATCAGAGGGCCTTGCTCGTTAGAGCTTACATTATTTGTACTCTCCTTATTTACTAAATGCCTATTATATTAACAATTGATCGACTACTATGGGTGTGGAGGACCCAAGTCTTAAAGCATAGTGTAAAATACAATAGTGGGCTAAAAATGTTTCAAAGGCCCCCTTTTACTAGTCGGTTTAAAATCTCCTGACAAGTTTGGAACCCTCCTACCAACCCACTCCCACCCATTACAAAAAATATTTAAAAAAAACAAAGCCCATTTTCACCTTTTTGCCTGAGTCTACTACGACACAACCCTCTGTGGTCCTACTTCTGGAAATCTAGTCTAACCAGTCTTACTGCTGTTGCCATTCATTGTTGCATCATGAGACTGCTACTGAAATGATCAGACCACAGTAAAGGTCCTACTGATGGACCGCAGAGAAACAGAGCGCACACCAGCCCTAGTGCATTAAAGTTTATTTAACTCAATAAAAGGTTAAAAAAGCCAGGTATGTCACTCACAAACATCCGTTGAGTAGTAGCATTGGTATTTACAGCCTCCACTGTTGCCTCCTGTATATACCTGCAGAGGTGCAGGTATATACAGAGAGACATATATATGCAGAATATTTGTATATTATATATAATATAATGTATATATATGATGTATTTGTTATGTATATATATGCACTTGCTACAAAGAAATAGCTTTTGTCTCCATATGAAGAAAATTTATTTATATATCTATATATCTATATATCTCAGAAACCCATCTGTACTAGTCCCCTCTAATAGACTTCTAATTTATATATATATTTCAAAAATTTTTATTTTTTTTATCTTTTATCCTTTTTTAAAAAATGTATATAGTTCATTCATCCATTTGCAAAAAATTGTTTCTAGGTGCATGTGTGTGTATGTATGTATGTGTACATGTTTATATGTGTATGTATATATATATATATGTATATAATTTTACTTTTATTTATTTATATTAATTTTATTTTTATTTTTATTTTTATTTTTATTATTATTTTTTATTTTTCATTTCTATTTTTATTTTTATTTTTATTTTTATTTTTAATTTGATATAAAATTATTTTTTCTAATTTAATTCTTTATATATACTAATTTTGTTGGTTCAGTTTTTAGTATTATCTTAATTTTATGTATATATAATATAATTTTATTTTATTTCCTTGTTATGGTTACATGCAGATATACATTGAAAGAACTTCTAATAGCTATGATTGTAATACTAGTCTTATAATATCCTTGTTTCCTTGTCGCTCTTCTTGATTGGTAGATGGGCTTGTCTCCTCCCCTAGATGTTAGGCTCCCTGTGATTGGCACTAGCAGGGAGGGCGGGGAGGGTGTCAGCGTATTTATGCTGTAAGCACACATTAGGGCGTCACCTGAAGAAGGAGGCTACGCCTCCGAAACATGTTGTCTTGGGAACAGTTATAGCCAGCGTCAGAGTCAGTACACACGTTGAGAGATCCGCCCCCCGTTGCGAGTGACGTCATCCAGAGCCGGCAGGTCCGTGCGTGTGAGGCGTGGATAGAGAGTGTACCTGCAGCCAGCAAGCGAACCGAGTACTTAACCATCTGTATTGCTAGCTACTGCAGGGAGCCTAAAATCGGGGAAGGAGGCAACAGTGGAGGCTGTAAATACCAATGCTACTACTCAACGGATGTTTGTGAGTGACATACCTGGCTTTTTTAACCTTTTATTGAGTTAAATAAACTTTAATGCACTAGGGCTGGTGTGCGCTCTGTTTCTCTGTGCTTTTTAGGTTTGTCTGCCACCCAGTGGACTTTAATAAGAGCAGCAACACCCAGAGTGGATGTAACAAGCAATATATATTGTGCAGAGGTATTCTGGAGGAACTGGATAGGATGTGACAGCGCCGTACTTGATTTATTTGTTTCCTGTTGTACCTGTCTTGTGGGCATCAAGTGGCAGCGACCGCCTTCCATTGTTACAAGAATTCTTCCTCTGCAACAATCTATTTAACTCTTTTTAAATGAAGACTTTCTTTATAGGGATTTTTTATTACTACTATATGTAAACTAGTATTATGGTTCATGTCATTTAGCTATAGATGATAAAAATTATAAGGCCGCAGGATTGTAACAAATAATAATCTCTGAGTAATCTTTGAGCCGTTGTAAATGAATGTATAAATCATAGAAGTGTATGTGTGTATCATGTATGTATTTTCCATATCATTGTAGGAATATTATTAGTAATATCATTATATATAGGGGTCCCCCCTTCTCCCCCCTTTTTTTTTTTTTTTTTTTTGATATGACGGAGTTAACCATTTTCCTCCGGGATGAAGTTTTAAGTAGGGACAATAAATCAATTGAGATTTTTAAAAGTTTATTTTCTAATGCCAATTTGAAGACTGCAATAGAAGATAATGTGGCTAATCCACGTGTAGGTACTAATAAGGGTGGAGATCTTAGCAATGGGTCAGAAGTCATTCTACAGAAAGAATTTTGGGATCTGTGTAAGAAAGCAGAGGATACATATAATTATTATATTACACAATGGTGGGATATTAAATTCCTCAAACAATATCTCACAGAGGGCCTTGCTCCAAGGGGGCTGCGAAATAAGAAGAGGTGCGACTTCCTTGAGCCAGACCTACAGAGTACTTGGGATAAGGTTTCCACATTGTGCACAGCACAATGGATGGAAATTATATGTATGCAGAGAGAAAGAATGCTAACTGCAAGCCAAAATAAATTGAGTACAATTCTGGCATCATTGGAGAAGTATCACCAAGTCCCCAGCTACCAAAGGTGTAGGGACCTACTCAATACGAAAAGGGCTGCGTTTGAGGAGAATCTTGTTATGAATAAAAAAGAGAAGTTTGCTAGAGATATAGCAGATTATGAGAGGGGAACTATCTTCAAATGGGGTAAAAGTCGATTTAATCAGAAATCTCATGCAAATGGAAGTCAGGGACAATTATCTCCGAAGAAAAAGAAGTATGATAACAACAGTAGGAATAATACTAATTATACAGTTCACCATAGGGGGAGTCCAAGAAAGGCTACGAAAAATAGAAATATAAACAATGGAAATGGAAATGGAGGTGAAAGCAAAAATAAAAATAAAAATAAAAGTACGGATAATGGTAACCTTGGGCCCAAACAATCTACATCTTTAGATGGTAAAAGTCTAGTGAAACACACATCTCAATTGCCAAAAAGTAGGTATGCAAATACATATGGCGGGTCTCAAGCTAGGGCTCATGATAGTAAAAGAAGCTGCACAACAGCGAATAACATGGAGTATGCAGAAAGCGATAAGAATACAAGGAAAAATAGGAATGGAGCGGAATTAGCGTCGCCCCAAAAAATAACAAAATCCGTCAATCAGGGAGCAGAGCAGAGCATAGAGAATAGCTTACAACTTGTAGCAAGTAGCCCCCGTATCCCATGTAGTCATGGGGAAGAAGAAATGGGATATAATATTAGTATCCCTATTTCCAACACATTTGAAGTATTAAGGCCACTTATACAGATGAATGCCACTATGGAAGAGAGGGGGTCAGTAGGAGGTGTGGTCCACAATAGTGGTCATTCCGCTCAGGTAGCAATAGCGGAGGATAACATTGAGCATACTGGGGAGATGATCGGTAATTTTTTAGTGCACCCCCCTCCCCTATCCGAGAAAAGAAAAATACCAGAAGAAGGAGAGGAACTAGAGGAGGGGTTAGAGGGAGAAAACAAAAGAGTATCAAAAAGAGGGAAGATAGAGAACCAAAATCTACAGTAAAAATCTTCAACCTCTCGTCACATATACTAGCAGAAGGTGAGATTAGTCTTCTGCAGAAAGGCTTAAATTTTGCCCCAAGCAGTAATGCAAATCTATTTGAGCTATTTAAAGATCTACACAAATATATTAGAGATATCACGGTGAGGCGTTTCTTTGGTCTAAAAACAGATTCAAAAATAGATGAAACTCCAAAAAAGGATGGGAATATAACTATGGGTGAATTAAGGGATACCCAAAAAGAATCTAAAAGTGTTCCTGAAATAGTTTGCGGAAACACTATAATTAATAAAGCAGAGGAAGAAGCTCTATATATCCTTGAGGATCTACTATGGGAGGGGGGAATGGAGACGGAGGCATTTATATCTACACCTTATGCCAATAAGATCATTGAGTCCACATTCCGCCCAAAGTCAACATTTTACCCACATCATGTGAAAAATGAATATATTAAAACATTCTGTGCCATGGTGTATACAGATTTTGAGAAAATATGCAAGGCACAGCATGGCAAAATGAACACACATAATCTATCTAAACAGGAGAGAGATGCGTTGTTGGCATTCAAAGAAAATGGAGACCTAGTGATTCGTATGGCGGATAAAGGAGGTGGTATTGTGATCCAGGATAGGGATGAATACCTAAAGGAGGCACATAGACTCCTATCGGATAGCGCTACCTATGAGATACTCCGACATGACCCTCTGCAAGGCTATAAAGAGGAACTTATAACCTTGATGAATCAAGCCTTTACTCAAGGATTAATACAAAAATCAGAAAAACATTTCTTTGTAACCAACTATTTTAAAACGCCATATTTCTATCATACACCGAAGGTCCATAAAGACCCGATATGTCCACCTGGCAGACCCATTGTAGCCAGTATGGACAGTATCACTAGTAGAGTGTCTCAGTATGTAGATGTGTTCTTACAACCTTTGGTGACCTCCCTTCCTGCATATATAAAAGATTCTTCACATGTGTTGGAAACGTTGCAGCAGTATAAGTGGGAATCAGGGTACCTCTGGTTATCTCTTGATGTCAGCTCACTCTATACATCAATCCCCCATGAGGGTGGATTAAGGGCAGTCGAATACTTCCTATCTGAAGCAGAATTTATGAACCCTAATCAGTCTAAGTTCATATGCCAGTGTATCCAGTTTGCTTTAGAAAAGAATTATTTCTTTTTCCAGGATAAATATTATAGGCAGAAGGCAGGCACAGCAATGGGCGCGCATTTTGCACCCTGCTATGCCAATCTCTTCATGGGATACTGGGAAAAATTCTGTATTTGGCAGCATAACCCATTTGCTAAACATCTAGTGTACTATGGGAGGTACATTGATGATATTCTTATCATCTGGGATGGGACATTGGATTTAGTCCAAGAATTTGTCTCATACTGTAACAACAATACCTTTGGCATCCACTTTACTTATGTAGTGGATGCTAGGTCACTAGTATTCTTGGATCTTGAGCTTAGCTATGACACATATGGTAACATCATGTCAAAAACACATTTTAAAGAAACAGCAGGCAACTCCTATTTACATCGTAAGAGCTGCCACCATCCCAGATGGAAATAAAATATACCCCATAGCCAATTCTGTAGATTACGGAGAAACTGTAGCGATATTAAGGATTATGAAGCTCAGGCGGCCATATTGTCTAAAAAATTCTTGGAAAAGGGATATGAAGAAAAACAGATAGAAGAAGCAAAAAACCGCTATATGAACGGAATCCCTGATAACAAGAAGGAAAATATGTGGGAAAAAGATCGGCGTGATATACCATTTATCACCACCTTTAATGACCAACACTGGGCTATAAAGAGAGCAGTACAAAAGTATTGGCCTATTTTGGGCCAGGATAAAATTTTGGGTAAAATTCTCCCAAAAAAACCTCAGGTAGTGTTTAGACGCGCTAAAAACATAAAGAGTATTATTGCCCCCAGTCGTATCAAAAAGGTGAAAAGTCACAATCAAAATATGCGTACTATACCCCAGCTTTTTGATATTATAGGCAGCTTTAAATGTAAAAGTAAAAAATGTAAGGCATGCAGATTTATCACACATGGACTAACAACATTTAGCTGCAAGGATGGCCTTAAGTTTCAGATTAAACAATTCATATGTTGCAGTACACAGTTTGTAATCTATGGGCTAAGGTGCCCTTGTGGGTTCCTCTACGTGGGTAGGACAGTACGCGAAATGAGAACTCGCTTCGGTGAACACAGGAGATTTATAGAGAAGAAAATAGAGAAACATAGTGTACCCCGCCACTTTAAACACAAGCATGACGGTAGCACCAAAGGGTTAGAATTGTTTGGTATAGAAGCCATTCCGATGTCCATACCGGAGGGTGAACGGTTTGACAGATTGTGCAAACGTGAATCCTTCTGGATTTTTACGTTAAATAGTATGGCACCGGAAGGGCTAAACGAGGAGCTGGAAATTGGGGCCCTCATATAACCCTAGGCTATCTATACCGCCCACTAGATGAAAGGAGTGTTCAAGCTGATAACATGCATGCTGGTATGCAGAGGTGCAGGTATATACAGAGAGACATATATATGCAGAATATTTGTATATTATATATAATATAATGTATATATATGATGTATTTGTTATGTATATATATGCACTTGCTACAAAGAAATAGCTTTTGTCTCCATATGAAGAAAATTTATTTATATATCTATATATCTATATATCTCAGAAACCCATCTGTACTAGTCCCCTCTAATAGACTTCTAATTTATATATATATTTCAAAATTTTTATTTTTTTTATCTTTTATCCTTTTTTAAAAAATTTATATAGTTCATTCATCCATTTGCAAAAAATTGTTTCTAGGTGCATGTGTGTGTATGTATGTATGTGTACATGTTTATATGTGTATGTATATATATATATATATGTATATAATTTTACTTTTATTTATTTATATTAATTTTATTTTTATTTTTATTTTTATTTTTATTATTATTTTTTATTTTTCATTTCTATTTTTATTTTTATTTTTATTTTTATTTTTAATTTGATATAAAATTCTTTTTTCTAATTTAATTCTTTATATATACTAATTTTGTTGGTTCAGTTTTTAGTATTATCTTAATTTTATGTATATATAATATAATTTTATTTTATTTCCTTGTTATGGTTACATGCAGATATACATTGAAAGAACTTCTAATAGCTATGATTGTAATAGTAGTCTTATAATATCCTTGTTTCCTTGTCGCTCTTCTCGATTGGTAGATGGGCTTGTCTCCTCCCCTAGATGTTAGGCTCCCTGTGATTAGCACTAGCAGGGAGGGCGGGGAGGGTGTCAGCGTATTTATGCTGTAAGCACACATTAGGGCGTCACCTGAAGAAGGAGGCTACGCCTCCGAAACATGTTGTCTTGGGAACAGTTATAGCCAGCGTCAGAGTCAGTACACACGTTGAGAGATCCGCCCCCCGTTGCGAGTGACGTCATCCAGAGCCGGCAGGTCCGTGCGTGTGAGGCGTGGATAGAGAGTGTACCTGCAGCCAGCAAGCGAACCGAGTACTTAACCATCTGTATTGCTAGCTACTGCAGGGAGCCTAAAATCGGGGAAGGAGGCAACAGTGGAGGCTGTAAATACCAATGCTACTACTCAACGGATGTTTGTGAGTGACATACCTGGCTTTTTTAACCTTTTATTGAGTTAAATAAACTTTAATGCACTAGGGCTGGTGTGCGCTCTGTTTCTCTGTGCTTTTTAGGTTTGTCTGCCACCCAGTGGACTTTAATAAGAGCAGCAACACCCAGAGTGGATGTAACAAGCAATATATATTGTGCAGAGGTATTCTGGAGGAACTGGATAGGATGTGACAGCGCCGTACTTGATTTATTTGTTTCCTGTTGTACCCTACTGATGGACCACATTTGATGTTTCTATGGGGCAATATCAGGAGCACTTGAAAAAGGAAGGGGATAATCCCTTGCTAAAGTTCAGTCTGTAAATCCATGATGTATTCTTCAAAGCAAAACACAGGTTTGAATTTACTGGTAAATCTGCTCCTTACCCCCTTGTTAAAAATGCAAAACGCGATAATAAACACATTGTTAAAAGCCATACAAACACATTTGGTAGCTGGAATAAGTTTATTCATAGAGTTAACTCCCATTTACTTCTTTTTCCCACACATTGCCCTAGCAAATTACAGACTTCGCTGAAGCCCTTATTATAGCCAGTAGTTGATATTTATACGAGGTCATAAAAGCAATACCGAAAAAAATCCTAAACTAATCAATTCACAACACCTTCTCACACCTGGAAAGAATTTTTCTTTGGCCACGTTGCTTTTACTTAAGAGAACATAATTTTATTGTAAATTTACAATCCATTGTTCAATTATTGTTTTCAACGTATGGCAGTATTCCATGACTTTAAAGCATGTCTGCATTTTGATCTATAGAGCAGTTCAGGCCAGGACTGACTCAACTTCAGCAAAGGGAGCATTTTGTCTCACTCTACATCCCCTGTCAACAGGGCTGGCACTGTCACATCAAATTAGGATTACATTCAAGGTGCAAAATTAATCTCCAAAGATGCCAAGCTCTATACCATTAACTGTCTGTTCTGCATGATAGGTATTTAGTTATACACAAATAAATAAAATTCAATTGCTCTGTGATGTTTTTAGGAGGCTGTGCTATACTTTAATCAGGAAAGTTTTGGAAAGTTGGCAATAGAAAGTTAGAGAGCGTTTCAGTGGGGGGGTGTCTAATTTTCCTTCAGTGGTTAAACTGGACAAACTTTCGCAATCTATAATAAATTATACTGTGGAGCTGGACTACATTTCTCGGAACGCTGGGTCTTCTAAATGAACAGAATTTAAACGCAGGCAAGAAAAAGGAGGTTGTTGTAGAAGTTAAATAATGGTTTATAGTGCTCTACAGCTGGAGGCAGCAAATTACATAAATAATAAGGCTTTTTCAAAAAGTCAATGTACAGAGCATAGATTGAGCATAAAGTGTGCTAAACCATAGCATCCAATCAGCTTATAGTTTACTGCCGTTAGATCACCTAAAGCTGAAATCTGACTGGTTATTTTGACTTACAACACTTTTATACTTTTCTCTTTATCTTATTAAATAAGCCTAAAAGAATATTATACTTGCACTTGCAGACAATATAAATCTTTATTAAAGCAATAGTAAAGACAGTAAATGGAAAAAAAACCTCTACAAGGTAATGGTATAATGGCATTGCATACCTACACATTATGAGAGAATTACCTTAAAACGAAACCCCCCTTTCATGAAGGACATTTCAGCAGACAGGATGGTCTTCTAGACAGCATCCTGTGAATAGGCACAGGCTAATTTGTGTTCCTGTTCATGCTCATATACATTTTTGAGAAAGTTTGTTTATATATCCACGTTTATGCGCGCACAGCTGTTGCTCACAAGCGCACGTATCTGTTGCTTGCATTGGCGCCAAGCAGGCTATTTAAACTTCTGTGCTATGCTTCTGTGCTGTCTTGTCTACAGTGTTCCCGTGCCTACCTGCAACCTATTACTCTGCATCTGAATACTGTTCCCAGCTCGGCTTGTGTTGACTACTCCTGAACTCTGCCTGCATTGATACTGGCAGCCTCTAACTACACTTCTGCCTATTCCCTTTGCTGCAGCTCCAATAATCTGTTACCGACTCGGCCTGCATTTTGACATTGTTGATGTCTATGCATCTGTACCTAATTCGCCTGCCTGTGTATGACCTGGGTCGTCTGACTCTGCTTGTATCCTTATCACTGCTGGACTGCCTGCTGCAAGCCTCTGTCTATATTCCACTGGTGCTGCTCCCTGCCTGTCTGTTACCAGCCTGTGCCTGTCCACTATTTCCAGTGCCAGCCTGCTTCTGTCTCCTGCTCCCTGGCATCTATTTGGCACTGCTGCTCCGCTGTGGTCTACTGATGGTCTTCTCCTGCTTGATCCTGAAAGTGTGTCCAGCCCTGTTGCTAGCAAGACCAACAGGCACTCGTGTCACTCTGTACTCCTGCGCTACTTGTCTGCTCTATCTGGGGCCCCCGAGTCAGAGGTGTAAGAGAGGCCTTCCTCATCATGTTAGGCTCTTCCACCAGGTACATGACACCCCCAGAGGCTTCCACCTTCGCCTGGTCTTTCTTCCAGGTTCACGGGGCCTGGCCGTTTGAATGGCAGAGTCCTGATAACATCACTTTCGTGCATGTACATGGGAGCCACAATCGTGACATGGCAATCTTAACGGATGGCACACTCAGTATGCCTTTCATTCAGAGAGCAGTGTGCATGCGCCAGTGATGTCACCAGCTGCAGAAATAGTAAATATCTCCCACATGGTGCCTACAGGTAAGCTTTATTATAAGCTTACCACTTTAAGAAATACATTCAATCATAAATATACCAATGAAAATGTTTTCTTTTCTTTTTTAGGGATATGCTATTTGTAAGAAAAATGTTTACCTGGCATAAACAAAGTATTGGACCTATGGCAAGAACACAAACATGCTTCAGACTATTCCTACTGCTGTGTTTTCCAGGCAACATATATCCTTACACAAAATGCATTACCTTCCATTACTAAACCATTCAATTTTAACAATTATAAAGCTTCCTCTTAGCTAAGGAGAGCGAGTCTGTAATTTGTAACAGTGTGTAATGCTGCAGCTCCCAGTCATTAAATAGATTCTGGGGTTTGTTGAGGCATGAGAGCTGACACAACAAGTGGCTTACTTTTACCTTTATTAGAAAGAAAACACTGAGAAAGAAAACTCAGAGAGCATCTCTTAATGTGAAAATGTACTTTGCCTATGCAGAGCAAAGCATTAAGTTCACCTTAAAGCCTTAGCCCCCTCAAAAATTTATATTTGCCTTTGCTTTCCCACCACTCATTTGCCATCCAGAGCAAGGAGGAGAAGCTCTTTGTAAGCTTGATGTAAATCCCAGTAGGGTCCAAAAGGGTTGCCAATGATACTGGTAAGGAGATTAAGGGGTTGATTTTCTACAGGCAAATTGACTGTGCACTTGCACAGTGCAGTTGGTCCAGAGCTTATGTGATTCTAAAGTCTCATATTTTTTTTTTTAGTTAAAAATAACAAACATGTTATACTTACCTGCTCTGTGAAGTGATTTTTTGCACAGAGCAGCCCGGATCCTCCTCTTTTTTGGTACCTCTTCGGCTCTCCTGGCCCCTTCCTCCTGTTGAGTTTCCCCACAGCAAGCAGCTTGCTATGGGGGCACCCAAGCCGAGCCACAGCTCCCTGTGTCCATTCAGATATGAAGCCCATGTCCTTTCTCTCCTCATTGGCTGACTGACTTTGATTGACAGCAGCAAGAGCCACACCATTGGCTCTTGCTGTCTCAGCCAATAAGGAGGGGAGTCCCGGGCAGCCAAAACAATCCTAAAACATTGCTGCATCTAGATGGGACTCAGTTAAGTATGAGGGGGGCTGAGGGGGGCTGCTGCACACAGAAGGCTTATAAAAAACCTTCTGCCATTACAATCCCTTTAAGGGGTGAATTTACTAAAGGAAAATAGACTGTGCACTTGCACAGTGCAGTTACTCCAGAGATTAGTAAATGCTGACTTCCATCATCCAATCATGTGCAAGAAAAAATGCAGTTTTTTATTGTTTTATTTTTGTTGTACGTGATTGGGTATTGTTGCAAAGTGAAGCTTTACCTCATACTAAGCTCTAGAACAATTGCACTTGTAGAGTGCAACTTCACTTTGCAAAGTGCACAGTATATTTTCCTTTAGTAAATTAAAATAAATCTTTCTCTCAAGCATTGGACCATCTTTTGGCAAAAAGTGGTCACGGTGGCCTCCATGTAAAAGCAGAGGTTGGGGTTTGGTTAAATCCAAATGGACATTCTGGATCTCAAAAATCTAAATATAATAATAGATAAATAATAGATATAATAATAATAATATATAATTGAATATAACCACTCTTTTTTGGCATGGAGTCAATCCAATCGGTTATCTCCATCCTACAAGGAGGAGAACTTCTGGTGTCAATTAATGTCAAAGATGCATACCTTCATATGCCTATTTCCTCGCTCACTAGTAATATCTAGGTGGAAGGTGGAAAATCTTCATTTTCAGTGTGTAGCTCTGCTTTCTAGTCTAGTTACTGCATCTTGAGTGTTTAGAAAGGTTCTGGCCCCTCTTCTAGCCAGATTAAGGGCCCAATGTATAACGATTATGGTTTACCTGGATGATCTGTTCTTGATAGTCCAGTCGGTTGCCCGCTTAGACCAATGTATGGTCACCACATTCAACTACCTGGAATATCTAGGTCAGTTTCTCAGCCTAGGAGAAATCTTTAAAACCATGAAAAGCACTAAGATACTTGGATCTGATTATAGGTACACCCAGAAAAGGGTATTCTTGCCCCAGGCAAAGATCATCGCCATAAAGAAACTAATTTAGGTAGTCAAAGCAAGATGAATTCTTCTATTCAACTCTGCATGAAGTTGTTGGGAAAGATGGTGGCTTCATTTGAGGTCGTTCCTTATGTTCAGTTTCATTTCATTTCAAAACATTATCCTATCGGCTTGGAACAAAGGGTTCAAGCTCTAGATTCCCAATGTGTCTGACTCCAAAGCCTACAGCCACATCACCCTGAAAGCGTCTGATCTCGTTTGATCTTGGAGGCTAAGCAGATTCGGGCCTGGTTAGCACCCGGGTGGATCACCTGGAAATACCAGGTACTGTAGGCTGGGTATGCTGGAGCCAAAAACAAAGGATCCGCTAGCATGCGGAACAGATGTCTTGCTATTCCCATGGAATCGGTTCTCACTGATTTATGCATCACCCCCTATTCTTTCTGTGTCCACAACTTCTTCACATGATCAAGCAGGAAGGGAAGTCAGTGATGTTTGTGGCCTCCAGTGGGGCCCTGGAAATCTTGGTATGCAGGAATCGTAAAGATAACAGTAGGGGACCCATGGACCCTACAGCCACGGCCAGACCTTATTTCGCAAGGTCCGATATTTCATCCTACTTTACAAATGCTAAATGTAAGATTTGGTTATTGAGACCCACACACTGAAGAAACGTGAGCTGTCAGGTTCAGTGGTTTCTACCTTGGTTAATAGAAGGGAGCTGGCCTCCATAATTATATATTATGGAGTCTGGGAAGCATATGTCTCCTGGTGTGAAACCAGGGGTTGCACCCCAGGAAATATGTCAAAGGTAGAATCCTTGACTTTCTGCAGATGGGGTGAGAAATAAAGCTGGCCTTGAGTTCTTTCTAAGGACAGGTCTCAGCCTTATCGGTATTATTTCAACTACCACTTGCTTCATTTTCTTTGGTTAATAACTTTATACAGGGGGTAACACAGCTTAATCCCTGGTTAGGTCACCCCGGAACTCTTGGGACTTAAATTTAGTTTTTGGCGGCATTACAAAACAGCCTTTTTTTGGGCCTATTTTTTCTGGTAACCATATCTGCTACAAGAAGGGTATCGGAATTGGCTGCTTTTTCTTGTAAAGAGCCATATTATTATTGTTCACAAGGATAAGGTAGTATGGCGTCCTCATCCTAACTTTTTACCGAAGGTAGTATCAGGTTTTTATCTAAACCAGGATATTGTTCTATCTTCATTTTTTCCAGAACCCTGTTCTATGGAAGAAAAATCACTACATTCTCTTGATGTGGTGAGAGCAGTCTACTTAAAGACGACCGCTCAGATTCGGAAAACTAATGTTTTTTTGATATTGTCTTAAGATCCTAAAATAGGACAGGCAGCATGGAAATCTACTTCTCTAAATGCATTCGACAAGTAATAGTTCTAGCTTATGTTTTGAAGAGGTAGTTTCTACACTCTCAAATTAAAACGCACTCTTCTAAGGCTGTTAGTGCTTTGCGAGCAGTGCATCACCAAGCCTTCATGGCTCAAATCTGCAAGGCTGCAACTTGGTCTTAAATCCATACATTTACCAGATTATATCAGGTGGATGTAAAAAGACATGAGAATGTCGTTTTTGGGCACAGTGTACTGCAGGCAGCAGTATAAGTCCTCTGATCTCATGGTGCCCTACTTTTGTTTTGTCTCCCTCCTCTCAGTTGGCATTGCTCTGGGACATCCCACATAGTAATTACTATGGCTCTGTGTCCCATGATGTGCGATTAAAGAAAATAGGATTTTTATAACAGTTTACCTGTAAAATCCTTGTCTTTTGAAGTACATCACGGGACACAGAGGTCCCTCCCCTCTTTCTAGTATACACGTGTATTGCTTTGCTACAAAACTGAGATGCTCTTGTTATGGGAGGGGTTATATAGGGAGGAAATTTCCTGTTTAGGGTGTGCCAGTGTCCAGCACCTGAAGGTGGACTATAACCCACATAGTAATTACTATGGCTCTGTGTCCCGTGATGTACTTCAAAAGAAAATAATTTTGCAGGTAAGCTGTTATAAAAATCCTATTATTTCCTATGGGGAAAATTGCTTTGGTATATGAGTGCTTTGTATTACAAGCATTCTTCTGGAACAAACTATGCTTGTAATCCAAGGTACTACTGTACTACTGTAGTCTATATAAAAAAGATTATAGCAATGTAATATTAAAGTCTATGGGCACAAGTCGGATAGAAGTCACCTTGATGTAGTACAGGACAATGACATCACTAGGGAGGTGCGGTCCGCCAGAGGGGTGACACCCGTGAGTAGCGGCACCACTAACACCACCCGCTGCCCTAAACTGATCTGCCTCTTGGATCTCATGGCTGTGTCCCTCAGCAGAGTGGACCGAAGCCGCCTCCCCCCCTCTCTGTTTACATCTACTCAGGAAGAGGAGGGGCCCGAGGGACATACACTGCTGTCTGCTGTGCATATTGGTCGGTGCTCTTCTGAGGTCTGTACACTACTATACATGTAGATGGACGTGTGCAGGGGGGAGCTATGGGAGAGGAGAGGGGGGTCTGTACTGATGGGGGGTCTGCATTGAGGGGGGTCTATACTGATGGGGGTCTGCACTGAGGGGGTGTCTATACTGATGTGGGGTCTGCACATGGGGGGATCTATACTGATGGGGGTCTCCACTGAGGGGGGTCTGTACTTAGTGAGGGGGGTCTGTACTTAGTGAGGGGGAGTCTGTACTGAGGAAGGGGGATCTATACTGCGGAAGGGGATCTGTATTTAGTGGGGGAGTCTATAGTTAGTGGAAGGGGGTCTGTACTGAGGGGGGACTATAGCTTTGGGGAGATGACACCATTTTTTTCCACACTGGGTGACACCAATCCTTCACATGTCACACGACATGGAGTTTCACAAGTTGGATCCCAAGTCGCGGCAATGTTGTGCCTTCAATAAATGTAACCATATTGCTACACTTAGAGGCGCTTCTCTTCTCTTTTGTGACTTTGACGCAGCTCGTATTGCAAGACATTGCTTGTTTATCAAGCGAAAATGTATTAAAAAAATTTTGTTTGTCTTGTAAAACACTCACAGACCAAGTTACTTGCAATCCATGGTTTTACTGTTTATTGTAATCAAAAGCATGTTAAAATGTATTTTATTCAGAAAAGACATTTATTTTATCAATTTAAAATGACTGACTGATTTACTTTAAATATCATAGGTGTAAGGGTAAAAGCTGTTTTTAATATTGTTCAAGAGAACAATATAGAATTTACATCTTATCTCCTCCACATCCCTATAAAATATGTTAAAATACATTATAACCATACAGTTGTGATGTATTTAGTTATGAATGCAAAACATGTAGCCATAAAACAATACCCTTGTAATGTATTAGTTATGACTAGGTGCTTGGGACAAACAATTAAAAATTGTGCTCTACCCTATGATTAGATAGGGATTAATTCCTCTAGTGGAGACATGGCTGTGAAATACTATATGTGTGGACTCTGGTGGGTGATTTAAGCATCTTATTATCCCATATTTTTATGATTCTCATTAATTCTGAGATATAAATCCCAGCCTTTGCTGTAATTTTCTGTATGTGACATCTAATATGTATTTTTCTTATGCTGCAAATTCAGTATTAGCATTTACTTTTAGGTTTATATGATAATCATGACCTACATTTAGAAGCGTGAGCATCGTATTCTCCCAAAGAAAATATTCTAAAACAACCAATTTCTGGTCTTTTGGGATCATCTCAAAGTGACAAAATACTGCATATAAATGATTTAACTTTTGGGTGTTATAAAAATGTTCAACTATTAAATGCCTGTATGCTGAGATATTCACCTATAAAAATGAAAATATATGCTAGCTGCTTTATATATTATATTTTTATCCTGGCTTTAAGTGTATGTATAGCCAAAATTCTTGGTTCAGTGTTGCTAGATCATTAGCTACTGAGCTATCGCCCTGGACAGACGCCAGCTATCCAATAAGTTTAATTTTTAAACTCGTTAAGTCAAACCATTTCCATCTCACATAGTTCTTTAACCCTGATGAAGGGAACATCTAACCCCTGAAACATGCTGGTTGTTTTAACACATGTTGCCCAGATATAAAGTAAAAAAAAAAAAAATCATCTTGGGCTCTACTACTATTGGTGTAACTCTAAAAAAAATCTAAATTTGAAAGGGATTCTAACCCTTCCCAGCAAAAGAAAAAATGTTTTGACTATACATATGCTTGACATGCATAACCTGTATTATTTCCCCTGTATGATATTATTGAGTGCAAAATAAAGTAAACATATATGTCTTTATATTATATCTCACTATAAAGTATTTGTTGTCCCAATATGTATTTATATATCAAAATGTCATTACAAAGGCAATCCATATTCATGTAATACAAGTACATCCAGAGCAGAAGATATGGTATGCTTAGTCGGTTATGTAAATTTTGAACAATAACTACACTGTTTTTTCTCAGATCTTCATCTCTACTTTATCTTCATAAGGATTTAAAAAGTATCTCTAGACTGGTGCATATATTACAACATGCTTCACTGGGAAAATACCTATTATCAGAACTGTTAGAGCAGGGGTTTCCAACTGGCAGCCTTCCAGCTGTTGTAAAACTAAAAGTCCCATCATGACTCTGCCTGTGGGAGTCATGCTTGTAACTGTCAGCCTTGCAATGCCTTGTGGGACTTGTAGTTTTTCAACACTTGGAGGGCCGCCAATTTGAGACCCCTGTATTAGAGAATAAATTACTGGAGTTATCAAGAAAGAATCTGACAAATATTAAAGTAAATGCAACCCTAAAAAAAAACATGCTCCTGTCCTTTTTTAAGGCACAATATATAACACAGTGCTCTTGCCATGTCAATTGCCCCTCTCCATGTTGCCCAATACCTGAATGATCCTGCCTGTTCATGTTTTCCCCTGTTTAAACTGACCATGTTTATCATGGCTGCTGATCTGTGATACCGTGGTCAGTTTACGCGCCTCCATCATGCAGCTCTCTTCTCAGCATCTCTAAATCTTCCCCTCCCCCTCCCTCTCTCCCTGTCAGTTCAATAATCAGTGTGTGAGACAATCTCCTCCTCTCTCCTCTCCGCTCATTCTATTCCCTGCAGCTGCTCCAGTGCTTGTAAAGTAAAGAAACATGACACTGCTGCCTTCCATTTATCAGAGGAGATCTCAGCCCCTTCCACTATACTCACTTATATCAGAAGAAAAGCAGAGGGGGGTCACATGACAGCACTGCAGGGCTCTGCAAAGAAGGCATTTAGCATTATAATTATAGGAAAACACAAATACTGTATTGAACAGGGACCTAAAACAGAGAGAATAAAAGTAATTAATTCATGTAACTTTACAACCACTGTAAGGGGGGGTGATTAGGGGAGATTTAAAGAAAATAAGGCATGAGGGGATAAAGGGAGTATTCTCTCTATAATATATATGGCAATTCAGGGTATGTGATTGTCTCCACTTTGCTATAATGCGTAAATCTATACAGGCTAATACTGCTTACATAAAGTATATGTACTCTATGGTAAATGTTTATGATATAGAGTGCTTTGGCAAACAAAATTTTGTTAAATAAGAGCTTAGACCTTTAACCACTTGCTGACCGCTATAGCCGAATAAGGACTATAGCTCGGCTGGCTAGATCTAGGGCACCGTCATATGAAGGCGTCCATGCTCACGCTTTTTGCGCACCCCCTGGGGAATGCATTTGGAAGTGTCCATAATGGTTGGGTCCATGGGACCCAGCGCATTACAGATTGGGGAAAAATCACTGAGACCCTTTACCACGTGATTGCTCTGTTTATTGATGGAGCAATCACTTGTCAACAAACTGGGATCATGCTTGGTTCAACTTCCGCTGCTGTATCGGTGTGAGTAGAAGAGAGAGAAACACTGCATCGTGAGCTGGCATGATCCTGAGTGCCATCAGTGCCATTACAGTGTCCATCAGTGCCACTACAGTTCCATCAGTGCCATTACAGTGCCATCAGTGCCACTACAATGTCCATCAGTGCCACTACAGAGTCATTACAATGTCCATCAGTGCCATCAGTGCCACTACAGGGTCCATCAGTGCTCTACGATGCCACTACAGTCCCCTTGCGGTGCCACTACAGTGCTTATCAGTGCCACTACAGTGCTCTACAGTGCCACCAGTGAATGCTCATCAGTGCCACGAAAGTGCTCATCAGTGCCCTACGGTGCCATCAGTGAGTGCTCATCTGTGCCATCTGTGCCACGAAAGTGCTCATCAGTGCCACGGAAGTGCTCATAAGTGCCACTACAGTGTCCTATTAGTGCTTATCAGTACCCTATTAATGCTCAACAATGCCCAATAGTGTACATCAGTGCCCAGTAGTGAGCACTCATCAGTGCCACCTTATCAGTGGATCCTTATCAGTGCCTGTCGGTGTCGTAAAAAAATGTGTAAAAAACTGTTGATGTTTTCTTTCTACGTTTTCAAAAAAAACTTTATAGTGCAAAAAACCCAGTGGTGACTAAATACCACCAAAAAAAGCTATATTTGTGTGAAGAAAAAAAAAGGACAACAATTTAATATGGGTGCAGTGTTGTTATAAGTGCCCAGTAGACAAGTGGTTAATATGAAGTCATTTATTGTGTTACTCTTTAGGTATATATATATACAGTGGTGTGAAAAAGTGTTTGCCCCCTTCCTCATTTCCTGTTCCTTTGCATGTTTGTCACACTTAAGTGTTTCGGAACATCAAACCAATTTAAACAATAGTCAAGGACAACACAAGTAAAAACAAAATGCAATTTGTAAATGAAGGTGTTTATTATTAAAGGTGAAAAAAAATCCAAACCATCATGGCCCTGTGTGAAAAAGTGATTGCCCCCTAAACCTAATAACTGGTTGGGCCATCCTTAGCAGCAACAACTGGAACCAAGCGTTTGCGATAACGTGCAATGAGGCTTTTACAGCGTCCTGGAGGAATTTTGGCCCACTCATCTTTGCAGAATTGTCCTAATTCAGTTACATTAGAGGGTTTTCGAGCATGAACGGTCTTTTTAAGGTCATACCACAACATTTCAATAGGATTCAGGTCAGGACTTTGGCTAGGCCACTCCAAAGTCTTCATTTTGTTTTTCTTCAGCCATTCGGTGGTGGACTTGCTGGTGTGTTTAGGATCATTGTCCTGCTGCAGAACCCAAGTTCGTTTCAGCTTGAGTACACGAACAGATGGTCGGACATTCTCCTTCAGGATCTCTTGGTAGACAGCAAAATTCATAGTTCCTTTTATCACGGCAAGTCTTCCAGGTCCTGAAGCAGCAAAACAGCCCCAGACCATCACACTACCACCACCATATTTTACTGTTGGTATAATGTTCTTTTTATGAAATGCAGTGTTCCTTCTACGCCAGATATACTTGGACACACACCTTCCAAAGAGTTCCACTTTTGTCTCATCGGTCCACAGAATGTTGTCCCAAAAGTCTTGGGGATCATTAAGATGTGTTGTGGAGAAATTGAGACGAGCTTTGATGTTCTTTTTGCTCAGCAGTGGTTTTCTCCTTGGAACTCTGCCATGCAGGCCATTTTTGCCCAGTCTTTTCCTGATGGTGGAGGCATGAACGCTGACCTTAACTGAGGCAAGTGAGGCCTGCAGTTCCTTGGACGTTGTTGTGGGGTCTTTTGTGACCTCTTGGATGAGTCGTCGCTGCGCTCTTGGGGTAATTTTGGGCGGCCGGCCACTCCTGGGAAGGTTCACCACTGTTCCATGTCTTCGCCATTTGTGGATAATGGCTCTCACTGTGGTTCGCTGGATTCCCAAAGCTTTGGAAATGGCTTTATAACCCTTTCCAGACTGATAGATCTCAATTACTTTCTTTCTCAATTGTTCCTGAATTTCTTTGGGTCTCTGCATTATGTGTAGCTTTTAAGGATCTTCTGGTGGACCTTACTGTGTCAAGCAGCTCCTATTTAAGTGATGCCTTGATTGTGAACAGGTGTGGCAATAATCAGGCCTTGGTGTGGCTAGAGAAATTGAACTCAGGTGTGGACAACCACAGTTATAGTATGTTTTAACAAGGGGGGCAATCACTTTTTCACACAGGGCCATGATGGTTTGGATTTTTTTTCACCTTTAATAATAAACACCTTCATTTACAAATTGCATTTTGTGTTTACTTGTGTTGTCCTTGACTATTGTTTAAATTGGTTTGATGTTCCGAAACACTTAAGTGTGACAAACATGCAAAGGAACAGGAAATGAGGAAGGGGGAAAACACTTTTTCACACCACTGTATATACAAGAGTGGTTATGGCCACCAGCAGTAATCACATGCAAAAAATCAGACAGGCTGGTTGTACTGAAGTCAAATGATGGATCAACTTCAGTACAACCATCCTGCCCATAGATGGATCAAATCTTGTCCAGTTTAGCAAGGACCAGCTGATATTCGATCCTTCTACGGCTGGAATTAGACTGTATTCCAGTGCGCCAAAGGAGTTCTCCCACCTGTCGTACAGTCATGGAAAAAAATAGAAGTACACCCCATAGAAATTGTTAAATTTTTTAGCTTATTTGAACAAGCAAACATTCGATTTTAACCACTTAACCACCGGGCCATAGTCGAATGATGGCTACAGCATGGCTCGATAACTCTGGGAGGGCATACATTGATGTCCTCCCAGAATTGCGCTCCCCTGAGATACACACACGGGAGTATCCGTGACCGAGGACCCAGCGGTCATGGATCACAGTAAGTGGTCACTGACAGCAGCCATTTACCACGTGATCACTCCGTCAAATGACGGAACGATCACTTGTAAACAAACTGGAGTCATGTCCGGTTCCTCTCTCCCCTCTCTGTACCGACCGATACAGTGTGAGCGGAGAGGGGAGAGAACGGTTGCAACAGAGCTGTGGGCTGGATCTATAGTGCCCACAGCACTGCTCTGTGTCCATTTCAGCCTCATCCATGCCCAGCCATCCCTCTGTCATACTCATCCATCCATCCATGCTCAGCCATCCCCTCTGTCATACTCATCCATCCATCCATGCTTAGCCATCCACACTCAGCAATACTCATCCACCCATGCTCAGCCATCCATAATCAGCAATACTCATCCATCCATGGTCAGCTATCCATACTCAGCCATACTCATCCATCCATCCATCCATGCTCAGCCATCCCATTCTCCCCCAGCCATACTCACCTATACTCGGCCATACCCAGCTATACTCAGCGATACCCAGCCATGCTCAGCTATTCCCAGCCATACTCAGCCATATCCAACCATAGCCAGCTATACCCAACCATATCCAGCCATACTCGGCCATACCCAGCCATTCAGCCGTTCCCAGCTGTACCCAGCCATACCCAGCCATACTCAGCAATACTCAGCTGTACTCAGCCATCCTATCCATACTCAGCCATACACATTTATAGCTCAACCATGCTCAGCCATCCCCATTCACGGCTCATCAATCCCCATTCATGCTCATCCATGCCGTATCAGTGCTCATCCATGCCACTACAGTGCCTCTCAAAAGTGTAATTGGTGGTCAAATTAGATTTGAAATGTATGCCCCTAGAACACCTGATGCCGCTCCCTGCATGTTGGGCCTCTGTATATGACCAGGCTGTAGAAAAGTCTTCCACATGTGGTATCACCATACCCAGGAGGAGTAGGAGAATCTATTTTGGGGTGTAATTTTTGGTATTTACATGCTATGTGTTAGAAATATTGTATAAATGGACAAGTGTGTAAAAAAAAAGTGTTTTCATTTTCTTTCCACATTTTCCAAAAACTTGTAGAAAAAAATGACACGTTCAAAAGACTCATTATGCCTCGTATATTATACTGTATGTTGGGGTGTTTTATTTAAAAAATTGGGTAATTTTTGGCGCGTTTCCATTGTTCTGGTGCTCCAGGGTATTCAAAAGTGCAAGAGGTAGTCAGGAAATTAGATGTGTAATTTATGCTCCTAGAACACCTAAAGGTGCTCCTTGCATGTTGGACCTCTCTATATGGCCATGCTGTGTAAAAGTCTCACACATGTGGTACCATAGAAGTAGCAGAATGTGTTTTGGGGTGTAATTTGTGGTATGCATATGCTGTGTGTGAGAAATAACCTGCTAATATGACAATTTTGTGGGAAAAAAAAAGATTTTTATTTTGCAAAGAATTGTGGGAAAAAATTAAAACTTAAAAAAACTCACAATGCTTCTTAATAAATACATTGGAATGTCTATTTTCCAAAAAGGGATTATTTGGGGGTATTTGTACTTTCCTGGCTTGTTGGGGTCTCAAGAAATGAGATAGGCCGTCAGTACTTCAGGTGTGATCAATTTTCAAAGAATGGCACCAAAGCTTGTGGACTCTATAACTTTCACAAAGACCAAATAATATACACCAATTTAGGTAATTTTTACCAAAGATATGTAGCAGTATACATTTTGGCCAAAATGTATGAAGACAAATGACTAATTTACAAAATGTTATAACAGAAATAAAGAAAAATGCATGTTTTTACCAAACCTTCTGTCTTTTTCCATTTATAGCGCAAAAAAAAAAAAAACCCAGCGGTGATTAAATACCACCAAAAGAAAGCTTTATTTGAGTTAAAAAAGGACAAAAATTTCATAGGGGTATATTGTTGCATGACTGAGTAATTGTCATTCAAAATATGAGAGCACCGAAAGCTGAAAAATGGTCTGGTTAAGAAGGGGGTTTAAGTGTCCAGTGGTCAAGTGGTTAATTCAAATAGTGCCTACATAAATTGGACATGACATATTAAATTTCATGATTTAAATGACTAAAAATGCAGATTTACCACCACTTCAAATGCATGAAATTAGATTATGGTGTTCCAGATCAGGTTTCAATATTAGAACCTCCATAGGTAGAATTCGTGTTAAACTTGTCTTAATTAAAGTGCTAATAAAGGTAAAAAAACCAAAAAAATATTTAAATTTAAATAAAAAACATGTCATACTTGCTGGCTCTTTGCAATGGTTTTATACAGAGCAGCCTTGAACCTCCTTTTTTTGTGCCCCCTGCCGATACGTACTTCCCCCCGCCGAGTGCCCCCTTCGCTCTCGAACTGGGCTGTTTGCATCTATTCAGATACACAGTGTTGCTCGGCCTGCCCCTCCTCTCTGCTCACAGGTTTTGACTGATAGCAGCAGGAGCCATTGGCTAACCCACCCAAGCCTTTTGAGAGCCAGGAGAAGGGAGAAGAGCTGCTGCAGAGTGCACAGCACTGGACCGAGATTGGGTTCAGGTGAGTATGGGGGGGGGGGGGTCTGCGGAGAGAGCTGCACTTAAAAGGTTTTTAGTATGCATTAAGGTAAAAATACAAACCTTCTACCTTTACAACCACTTTAAACCTCATAGGGTTTTGAGTTCTCTTTTCTGTTGATATATGGTGTCACTTTGCCAAGATCAACAGAGCTTTCTAAGGCCCTCAGAAAGTGTATTGTTGATTTTTATGAATTTGGGACTTTTTGCTAATTTTTTTAAAAACAATTGATACACTGTACGGAAAATAACTGGTAAGCAACATACATTTCAAAAAATGTCTTGCTCGGGACTGGCCAGTCCAACAAATTCAACCCAAGAGCTAATCATTTGATGCTAAATGAAGTCTCCAAAAACTCTAAGGTCTCATCATAGGTGTTCAGGTAACTCATACAACACTTAAGGCCAAAGCACATGCATCTACAATCAGAAATAAATTGTACCAATTTAACCTGTATTAGCCCTTGTACACACGATCGGAGAATCCGTCGGAATGTGTCCTATCGGACCGTGTTGTCGGATAATCCGACTGTGTGTGGTCTGCATCGGACTGATTCCGTCGGAATATCCGTCGGACCAAATTTTCCAACTTGTTGGAAATATTATCCGACCAACTAGTCCGATCGGACATACTCCGTTCATGTGTAGCCTACTCCGACGGACAATGCTCACATTCAAATTCCGACACGGAAGCGCTCGTTCAGGTAAAACTACTGCTCGTAAGCAATATAGCACATTCGTCAGGCTGCAATGTTACAAATTCTTTCATCAAGCGCATTCTCTTGGGCTTTACAATGCTGCAAGAACGAACTTCTTTTGATGCTCATAGTCACACACACTTCTCCTGAACATATTTCATTACTCTTTTTTTAACCATTTCAGCAATACAATTTTAGTTTGCGTCACATCTACACAGATTTTGTTTATTCTTTTTTGGATGCTTTTTTTTTGTGATTCCCTAAAAATCTCCTTTAAAGACAGTTTGCTCATTTGTCCTTTTTTTGGTGTTTTTTTGGTGTGTAAACTTACCACAACAACATTATTCTATTTTTGATATTTTGTTTTTCTATTTTAATCTACAGGAGGTTGTTTAGTGTTGGTACCCCTTGTTATTCATTTTACTTTGTATTTTTGAAATGTACCTGCCTGCTCACAAATAAACTGGCCTTTTGGAAGGAAAACACATACACAAGTTTATCTTCAAACAAAAAAAACCTTTATTTTGGTCGCTATAAAATAAAAAGAGGAACGCAGCGCTGGAGAAACTTCTTACTTTGGTGCAGCCTTTGGCCCCCAGGGCAGACATGAACAAATTAGAAAGCAAATAATTGGTGGCCTGAGGAGTACATATCTCAGGGAGAGAAGTCTGGTCCAGAAGTCCTAGAGAACAGGAAATTCAGATGCCATTTATGTCCCCAGGATGTGGATCTTCAAGAGGCTGCATCTTCTGGCAGACCAGACTGAACCCAGGCCATCACTCACTCGTTTTCCTTGGGCACTTCCCACCAGGCATCCTTCGAGGCTGTGGCTGGGCTCCTGTAGTTGGGGCACGAGGAGGAGGGTGTTGGTCGACCTCCTGGCTGCCACTTGCCACAGCCTCCCCCCGACTGAGGTCTTCCTGTGTACGAAAATGGGACATAGTTTTAGTTTTTTGATCATCAATCGCACCATTTTGTGCTCCTGGCTTTTGAGAATTGAATGTTACCAAATAGAACAGACTATCATTCTGAGCCCAGCATTTTTCATTCTCGTCCTAATCATTTTTGGTCACTACTGTCTCTTGAGATGTAAACCACTTTGATAAATCACAACTAGGGATGAGCTTCGTGTTCGAGTTGAACATACGTTCGACTCGAACATTGGCTGTTTGCCCGTTCGGCGAATTCCGAACGTTATGGACCGTTCGCTCCAAATTCGTGTGGCGCTCACGGCCCACAATGCACTGCGATGGCGCAGTGCATTGCTGGCTCATGATTGGCCAAGCATGCACTGTGACCCTGCATGCTTGGCCAATCACAGCTCCGGCAGCGAGGAGAGCCATGATTGGCCACAGGCAGGATGCCTGTGGCCAATCATAGCTCAGGCTGTGTAGTACACGCCCCACACTATATAAGGCCGCCAGCGCGGCGGCTTTGTGTAGTGTGTTGGCATCTGTAGCAGTTAGTGGGTGTTCTGTGTATCTTCAACACAGTATACACCGATCGTTATCGGCCGATTTTTCGTTCTTGTTCTTCTGTAGTGGTTGTTGTCTGCGTGCCCTGACCGCAGTATACACCGCTATATTCACCTCTATATCTAGCGATATATCTATCTTTTATAATAGAGCTGTCAGTCAGTGTTAGGAGATTGTGCGTGTTGTCTGCATGCTCTGAACCCAGTATACACCGCTATATCCACCTATATTGCTAACTATCTTGCTCATTTTAAATAGAGCTTGCAGTCAGCGGTAGGAGATTGTGCGTGCTGTCTGAAAAAGATGGACGGCAAAACAAATTATACAGGGGTGATAACCCTTCCCTATGTTTTCCAAAAAGCTTAAAAATTGTTTTTTTGACTGGAGCTACACTTTAAAAATGTATCAGTTGAAAATTACAAACAGATTCAACTTAACACAACAAACCTACACAGTCCCTGTCTTGTTTGCACCGCTTGTATACTGCTGTTCTGAGTATATAGGGCCTGGGGGCCACACGCATTTCCTTTTTTTAATATGGGTACGGGGTTCCCCTTAATATGCGTACAAGACCCAAAGGGGCTGGTAATGGGCAGGGAGGGCTACCCATGCCATTTTTCTCAATTATTTTCAACCATATTGCAGGAACCAGATATAACATTAAAACCGCAAGCAGTTTTAAATGACGTTATTTCCGTTAAATGTCATTTTGTGCAGGGACTGTTCTAAACACGGGAAACACGTGGCACTTCACAGGCATACTACAGACACCCCCCCCAGGCACGATATTTAAAGGAATATTTCACTTTTATTTTTCACTTTAATCGTCATTAAAATCAGTGCTCCCGAAAAAACGGCAGTTTTTAAAAGTTTTTTTTTGCATTGACCCATGTCCCATGGGGCAGGAGCCAGGTCCCCAAACCCTTTTTAGGACAGTATCTTGCATATTAGCCGTTAAAATTAGCACTTTTAATTTCAAACGTTCGAGTCCCATAGACTTCAAAGGGGTTCTAACGTTCGTACGAATTTGGGGTCCGTTCGAAAGTTCTGGTGCGAACCGAACCGGGGGGTGTTCGGCTCATCCCTAATCACAACTTTCTGATCAGTAAGAACATCTAGTTAACATCAATAAATGTACCACAAGAAATATGTTCAACAATGCAATACCTGTCTCAAGCTGGGCCCCACCACATGTTGCTGCCTGGAAGGCCCATGTTGGACGTTGGAAGCCTCAGCTGGGGGTGAAGGATGCCTTGAATGAAGACTAGAGAGTGGTGGCCTGAGTGGTGCCCTGGGTACCCCCTGGTCTGCCAGAAAATGCAGCCTGTGAAAGTGAACCATCCTGGGGTAATAAACGTCATCTGTATCTCCTGCTCTCAAGGACTCCAGGTGCTTCTTTCTCTCCCTGAAATATGTAATCTTCATGGCCCCAATTTTCCTAATCAGATAGGCCATGTCTGCCGTGGGGACCATGATCCGCACCAAAGAAAGCAGTTTCTCCAGCGCTTCCTTCCTCTTTGTTATGTTGGCATAAAACTTGTTGTGGAACTGCCACAGGCAGGGCATCTCCTTGTACAGTTCTAGGAATAGCCCCATAAAATTTACATTTTGGAATGGATCCATATTGTCTGCAAGACACAACACAAGACAAACCCTCAAATACTAATAATGCCATTAAAACCCCTCCTAATCTTGTCCCAACATCGGCCTATATAGAAGCAGTCTAGTCTAGTGAAGCACCAAGTTAAAAATTTTACCTTCGTTTGCACGTTCGTCACGTCCACGCCTCACTCTCTTCCCAGATCGTACGGACGATACACGCGCGTTGCGTTTTATATATAGTGTGCAAGTGTGAAACTCCGCCCGCCCCTGACGTTCTTTCTAGACTATTCCCTGCCGCTTCGCTTCCAGCGCAGTGGGGAGAGCACATGGCGGAGAGAACGCAGGTGCGCACTAATAATAGTTCCACTAACGAGGAGGAGGGTGAGGAAAGCCCGGAGCCTGAAACGTCCCGATCCAGGAAGACAAGATTTAAGGCCTCAAATATGTCTTTTGGAGAGATGTTGGAGATTGTTCGACATATTGAACAGGACCGACTATGAAGGGAAGTATGGACCTTACCCAAACCCAAATATCAGAAAGGCCAAGATCATGAATAAAGTTGTGAAGAGTCTTCATAAGAATTTGGGGTCCACTGATCCAAGGATCAACTGAGAAAACGCTGGTCAGACCTAAAACTGAGGGAGCACGAGCAGTACCTAAGGATCAAGCGTGTTCTTAAAAAAAGTAAGTAGTTGTCGTGTGTTCATATCATTATTCTTGCTTGCATACATGCTCCATGTGCTTTGATTTCATGTTGTGCATTTTAAAATGGCCACTTTCAAGTTCATGGTTTCATTCGTTCGTAAGAAACATCGTTCTGCAGGGAAGTATTCCAGCTTAACAAAGTGTACACAATAATGTTCTCACCTTGTAACTCGGCCCAAAAACACAATTGTACAACACTTCCAAGCAATGTTTCAGATTCCTATTTCTGCCCTCTGTGTGCTAATTATTATTTGTTTACATTCTCATAGGGAAGAGAAGACTCGGCAAGTATGAGGACACCAGGGACCACACCCCTCCCAAAGAAGGGCAACTTGGAAAAGCAGAAACAGAGGAGCAGGAGCAGGAGGAGGAGGAGGAAGGAGAGATCATGGAGGTTGGACAAATTGTCACCACAACAGGTGAGTGTCGGAGAACACAGCTTCCGGTAAGCTCAGCAATGTATGTCACCAAATTTTTATTACATGGTGTGTTTTTTTGCTTTGTTTTGTAGGTGATGTGGAAGAAGTATCCCGTTTTACCAGTGAAAGTGCCCAGATCTTGATTGGGGAGATAATGGGGTACAATCGTGATTTGGAAATTATCCAACAAAACATCAATGATGTTAAAAATAAAATGAAGAACATCATTGATGTTTTGGGGAGAGTGTGAAACAACAAAAACTAGATAGGGTTTTATTTTTGCAATTTTAAAAACAAAATGTTGTATTTATCGAAATTCCAAATTTGGAAGATGCACAGAGTGTGTAAATATGCGCTATCTCCCTTCATGGTGGATCAATGTAAGTGTTTTGTGGAAAGTGGCTGAGATGAAGGGGTTGCAGCCCCAAAGCATGTACATTGATCCCCCATGATGGGAGATAGCACATGTTGACACACTGTGTGCATATTCCAAATTTGTATTTTTCAGGGGTCACACCCCATGTGTTGAAGGCAATATCAGCCCAGTTTGTACATACTCATGTCTGATATTGTCTTCACTTTTCAAAGTTGAACTTTGTAAGTTCCTGTGTTCAGTATTTTACGGTTTAATACATGCCTGTTTACACAAAAACAACAAGGAAACTAAATTCTGATTAAACTCTGTTTTGGATACACACAATCTCTTGGTTTGTTGTAAAAACCTTTTTCAAACGCACATGCGAATGTGCTTGTATTAAAAAGTTTAATTATCAACAATGTGTGGCTTCCTTTTTCATTGCGCATAAAATGTATTTGTAGTCAAATTTTAGTTTGTGCTGAGAAGGAGTGCGATTTAATAAAGGCAACTCCACTTTGCACTCCAAGTGCAGTTTCAGGTGTACTTTTGCAGTGCACTTGTAGTGCATAGTGGATGTGCCTTTAGTAAAAAAAAAAACACAGTGAGGTATAAATTTTGCCAATCATGCCATTTTCCTGCCATGGTGCTGAAAATGAGCACGATTTTGGGCAGTAATGCACTACATACATTAGTTACAAAAAGAAGGTGTGTGTGTAGCAGACCCACAACATAATAAGATTATCTGAAGAAGAGACTGTCCCCTCATCTCGCTCTGAACTTGGGTTTGCACTGTTGGTGAAAAAGGCACAACAAAAAAAAATTGCAAAGTGGGAGGCCACAGTCTGCCATTCCTGTGGCGTTGAAGGACACTGTGTAGTGAAACAAGAACAAAAATTAGTAATTTGCCAAATCAACATTGCAAGCAGATTAGACACCAACATTTTTTGACAAAATTCTTAAAACATTTTGGGAATATTTAAAGCCTACAGTATAAGGTCCCCTTATGAGAGTCATCACCCCCCATCCCCCCCCCCCCCCCCATATGATGGGCCCTTGCTAAAAAATGAAGGGGGATGTTTAGGACAGGTAACCCTCTCCACTTGATTGAGAGCTGAATGCCTAAATAATGTGTGATACTTTGTGAAGCCCCTACTTAGTTACACTATTGGCAGCCCACGGGACAGGTAAGAAGTGTCACAATAACAAAATGAAAACAAAATGGAAGCACATTTTGACATTCTGCTATTAATGTGTTAAAAAAAAAATGCCATTTGAAAGTTTTGAGGCAGGCCCTTACACTACATGCTTTGGTGAATTTGTCCATAAATGTGAGCATCAAAAAGGTAGGTATAGTGTGTATTGGGTTTGGTCAAGTCATCAGATAGAGGATTGCTATCAGCTGAGCTAGCAGTTGGGGGGAGGGGGGTTACTAATGAGTTTGGCACAACCCCAAAAATTTAAAAAAGGTCACTTTGCATGAATTGAAGCACACACATCACATTTGTAGACATTTTAATGGGTGTTTAGGGCAAAGCAATACCATGGAACTGACAAAAGACATTGGTAAGTGACTAGACTATAGTTTTATGGGCCAAGAAGAGCATGGTGGGGAAGTTAGTGAGGCAAATCTGCATGAGGACAAAGGGGCAGAGTATATGACTTAGAGCATATTGCAATGATGGTAATTAGGGAATGAGGAAAGAAATGCAAGACATTAGCAATCATGAAATACATAGAATGTGATGTTTAAGGATAAAACTTAGCTTCATATAGTCCTTCTGCAGGACCTGAATGATGGCAGAACAGGTCTCTGGAATAATGATCCCCAGAGCCTGGGGGGAGATGCCTGTAGAGAACTTGAGGTCCTGAAGGCTTCTCCCTGTCGCCAAGTAGCGAAACGTGGCGATGAGCCTCTGCTCCGGAGTGATGGCTTGCCGCATGCAGGTATCCTGCATGGTGATATAAGGGGTCAGCAAAGCCAGCAGATGGTGAAAAATGGGATCCGTCATCCGGAGATAATTCCTGAAATGATCAGGATTATTCTTGCAGATCTCACGGAGCAAAGGCATGTGTGAGAACTGGTCACGCTGGCGCAACCAATTCTTGGTCCACAAACGCCTCCCCTCCCTGTTCATGGACCGGGCTTGTGTCAAAGTAAGAACTCCAACACGAAGCCCCTGCACAGCACAAACTGTACAACGAGTTCGTAGACGAAACATGGTTTGAAAACGGTCGGCTCGTCAGAACGGACACCAGAAAGCACCGATAAACAGCAAGGCCTGAAAGAACGACCTGAATAGCAGAAGCAAGCAGACAATAAAAAATGCCTTTAAAAGCGTACTATACCATGATATAGTCCACAATGAGAAACAAATACTTAATGACTGCACGCACTGATTATCAGATACGCAAAGACAAGCAGAAACCGAAGAGCAGTAGCGATCTGAATCACTAATGTGAAAAGCGCGAATCGTCTCTCCCCAAACTTCTACTAACACGAGATCAGCAGAAGGAGCCCAAAGGGTGCCGGACGTGGTGCTGAACTTCCCTTTTCTAGTCCCGCCGTACACGGCTTACGTCACCGCGTTCTTGGCAACCGCAAAATCAGACAACTTGGTCCGACCGTGTGTATGCAACAGTTTCGGACACAATCCGTCGGACAAAATCCGTCGGATTTGGTTGGCAGAATGTCCGACCGTGTGTACTGGGGCTTAGAGGTGTGTTGAGACAAAGCCTTTGCTGTCTGAAAAAAAAAGAACATTAGCACTAGTTCCTTGCCAGGCCACTTATGTTCCAAAGGCCACATGCAGTTTGAAATGTATTGTACAACCCTCAGGGTCCCTGCTGACAATTGTCTGTATCTTTGCCTAGATATTCACTTAAGACAGTGAAAGTCAAGGAAAAATGAGTCTTTAGACTGGCTTCCAGTAGGTAAATGGTCTGATTTAATGATGTTCCACTATCTTAACTTTTCTGTCCTCTTCCTCCTTTTAGTCTTAATGTACATGGGAAATTTTAAAACCTCTCCTTAATGATCTAACTTGACAGAGAGTAACTGACGTTTAAAAACGTCAGTTTTACCGCATTTATCCGCATTTGCGTTTAGAAGCTTTTTATGTGGCTAAGGCGAATTACCACATTTATACGTGTTTACAAGCTGTTACAGGCATTTGGCGTTTCAAATGCCTCTGAACATTGGTCCTGAACACATTTTTTTGCTTTCCAAAAAATGCTTCTAAACTCTAAACTGCCTAGAAACTACTATTAACAACTCTGTGTACATGTACTGATAAGATAACATAGAGGAGAGTTCAGGGGCAGCTAAAAAAAATGCCCAACTACTCCTAAACGTCCGTTTACCAGCAACAGCGCACATGAAGCCTTACTCTGTTTAAGAACTTTTTTTGCTCCTGAAGCATGTCCACTGTTTCTATCAACTTCTATAGCAGGTTTGCATTCTCTGAACATATCCTGTTGCATGTTTGCATACTCTGTAGCATTCCTGTATTTCTAGCATGTCTGTTGTCTTTGACCATTGCAGCAATCTATAGCATTACATTCACTGAATATTATGTGCAGCCACACTGTAGCCCTATGTCAAATTCGTTCTTTGTTTTTGTTTTTGGTGGGGAGCTCAAAGTGCGGACAACATTTTCTGCCAACATCCCAAATTGTGGTGGAAACAAAGTGAACGTATGTGCAAACACGCACCCCACAGGGACTTTACAGGCAGATTATAAACCAAGTAGTATAGTTAAAAGACCCAAAACATTAAAATACACTCTACCATGGAAGCTGCTTGCATATTGTCAGGAACTTACCAGCAATAGACAGGTACAGCTGCGTGCACACAGGCGTCGGCGTGTGTCTTCTGCGCGTTCGTGTACGCGTTCGCGTGCGCGTTCGTTTACGCGTTAGTGTGCACGTTCGCGAGTGGCGTTCGTACGCGCGCTCGTCCACGTGGTCGTGCGTGGCGTGCGTGCGCTCCTTCCCGCCACTGAGCGTTTAAAGGACTCTCAAGTGCGCCGGTGCGGCGCTGTTTCGTCTCAGCTTCCGTGTGTCTGAACATTTGATCCTGAACCCGGTTACCTTTGAATACCTGATCCTGAACCTGATTACCTGCTACCGTTATCGACCCGGCTTGCTTGACTTCTCTGCCTTCTCCAATCCCGACCCGGCCTGCCTGACCTCGAAACCTCTTCTGCTTGTGATTCCGTTGCCGACCTCTGCCTGCTTACCGACACCTCTTCTGCCTTCCGTTACCATCAGTCTGCTTACCTTCTGACCCGGACCGTCTGACTCTTCTCCAGCCTGCTGCCAGTTCCAACCTTCGGTCTCTGAAGCTACTGCCTGCATTTTTCAGCTTCCAGCAACCCGCAGTCCACTCAGCCTTCAGAGGGATCTCCGCTCTTCTACCAGCTCCAGCGGCTCTATCCAGCAGGCCCTCCTACCCACTGTGCTCTCGAGACCGCTGTTCCCATTCCAGCGGCTCCTGAACCAGCGCTGTAAGAGAGGTCTCCTCCTACAAGTCGGGCTCCACATCTGGACTCTAACACATATGCTAAAACAGCAGCTCTTTTGGCACATGAAAGCAGCTTCCTTGATGGAGTGTGCTGTAATGTTTTGGATTTTTAATACATATATGTACAAACTATGTTGTCTTTTATACATGATAATTGTTGTATGTAGCATCTTCTTTTGATGCCCCTTGCTTTTACCCTGTCTAATAATTTGGCTTTGTGCCTTTTAGCTATACTACTTGGTTTATAGCGTGCATATAAAGTCCCTGAGGGGTGCGGGCTTGCACATAGGTGCACTTTGTTTCCACTATGTCAAGTAAGTTGGCCACCGCTGCTCTAGTTGCTAGAAACCTTTTTTTTTTTTTACCATGACAAATTGGATATGAAAATGCTATGCATTGTTCTTTATGAACTAGAAAATAATGGAAAATGAATAAATACCTGGAAAATTCATATAATTTTATATTTAACTTTTACATTCTTAACTGAGGAAGTTACAAATGTGGCTCATTTAATGAAGTTCTTGCATTATGTATGAGAAATGTTTCTTTCGTATGATCTTAAATTACAATAACACTTGCATAGTTAAGCAAACAGTGCATATGTTTTGCATGGCCTACTGTAAAAACAATGACATTGATATCCTTGTGTTCTTCAAGAGTGAGTCAATTATTTTATACAGTGCCTTGAAAAAGTATCCGTACCCCTTGACATTTTCCACATTTTGTAATGTTACAACCAAAAACGTAAATGTATTTTATTGGGATTTTATGTGTTAGACCAACACAAAGTGTCACATATTTGTGAAGTGGAAGGAAAATTATAAATGTTTTTCAACATTTTTTACAAATAAATATATGAAAAAAGTGTGTCATGTATTTTTATTCAGCCCCCTTTACTTTGATACCCCTAACTAATATCTAGTGGAACCAATTGCCTTCAGAAGTGACCTAATTAGTAAATAGAGTTCACCTAGGTGTAATTTAATCTCAGTGTAAATACAGCTGTCCTGTGACGCCCTCAAAGGTTTGTTAGAAAACCTTAGTGAACAAACAGCTTCATGAAGGCCAAGGAACACACCAGACAGGTTAGGGATAAAGTTGTGGAAAAGTTTAAAGCAGGGTTTGGTTATAAAAAAAATATTCCAAGCTTTGAACATCTCGTGGAGCACTGTTCAATTCATCATCTGAAAAGGGAAAGAGTATGGCACAACTGTAAACCTACCAAGACATGGCCGTCCACCTAAACTGACAGGCCGGACAAGGAGAGCATTAATCAGAGAAGCAGCCTAGAGGCTCATGGTAACTCTGGAGGAGCTGCAGAGATCCACAGATCAGGTGGGAGAATCTGTCCACATTACCACTATTAGTCCACAAATCTGGCCTTCATGGAAGTGTGGCAAGAAGTAAGCCATTGTTGAAAATAAGCCATAATAAGTCCCATTTGCAGTTTGCGAGAAGCCATGTGGGGGACACAGTAAACGTGTGAAAGAAAGTGCTCTGTTCAGATGAGACCAAAAGTTACCTTTTTGGCCTAAAAGCAAGGCAAGGGGTATGAATACTTTTTCAAGGCACTGTATATTCAATATATTTATAGAAACTTTGTAATGGCTAAAAATAAGAAGCTCATTCACTGTAATGTATTAGATGCAGTTCAGTGAAAACCGTTGTTCTAAATCTGATTCCTTTAACGGCATAATCCATTTTTTATATCAGATCAAACTAAGCAATTAATTTATTGCCTTGCCATGCCAGCTATATCTTCATAGAACTGCCAGTGACAGCTGATGGCATTGACTGAAGCCTCTGGGAATTAAGACCAAATGAAATGTGTTTTGTGTTGAGTCTGTAAAATATTGTTGCAATATGGGAAAATAGATAAACGAAATAAACAGGCCTGATGTAGACTGAGGATTTCAGATGCTGCTGGCACTGTTAAAAACTTCTGTTTCTACAAATGGTCCTGGCATTTGAAATCCCAAGACTCCAAAAGATACATATGAATACTCATGGATAGTTAAACACTCTTATAAAAAAGAAAGAAAAAAAAAACAAAAAAAAATATTTTATCTTACAGTTCTTCAGTTACTTTTCAGTGCCTTTTTTTATTTATCAAAAAAATTGACCCTGTAAAGGGAAAGTATAAAGGTTTTGGTCAATAATATATATTTTTTAGGTTTATAGTTTGATATTTTATATCTGTTTTTCTTTCTTTTGTTACAATTTATATAAACTTTTATTTTTTATTTTTATACAAATAAAAATTTACCAACACGATAAAGCAATGACAAAGGATTCATAAGACATTGGGCTCAATTCACTAAGGCTCGGTTCACACAGGGGAGGCACGACTTGCATCGCCGTGACCTGCACACGATCAGCGGCGACTTGCAAAACGACTTCTGTATAGAAGTCAATGCAAGTCGCCCCAAAGTAGTACAGGAACCTTTTTTCTAAGTCGGAGCGATTTGAGTCGCTCTTATTAGAACGGTTCCATAGTACAGAATGGAGCGCGACTTGTCAGGCCTGGACAAGTCGCCCCTGTGTGAACCGAGCCTAAAGCATATCGCTGACAGCAGAATGTAAACAAAACATCAACATGTATACATTAAAAACAAAACAGCATAGCCCCCCCCCCCCCATGCATACCAGGCCTTTTGGGTCTGGTATGGATTTAGAGGGGGACGCCGCTCAATATTTTTTTTTTTAAATAGCGGGGGTCCCACTCAAAATCCATACCATACCCTTATCTGAGCATGCAGCCCGGCATGCTAGACCCCTCCTGAGCCATACCAGGCCACATGCCTTCAACATGAGGGGAATGCTTTGGGGAGACTCCCACCCACCAAAGAACCTTTTCCTCTTGTTGGTGAGGACAAGGACCTCCTCCCCACAACCCTGGCCCAGTGGATGTGGGAGTGCAGTGGGTGAATTATCAGAATCTGGAAGTTCTAGGGGGCCCCCAGATCCAAGCTATTCCCTGGTTGTTTAGGACACCGGTGGTGGTGGCGGTCAACATTAAAATATGGCATGTTTTTACTTCTAAAATACCACACTTCAAGAAATAGTGTATGCAGTATTTTAGCAGCATTTTTTAGTACTTGAATTTTTGAATTAAAATAAAAGTTTGAAAAACAAGGTATTTTACTGCTGATCTTAAAGCAGTAAATACTGCTTGGTGAATTGAGCCCACTACAGTTGTTCTTAAAGCTGAAAACACAGCGGGAGCTGTTTGTCTACAGGCTCTCTTCCTCTCTTAAAATATCTTAGTAAGTGTCTTTTAGCAGGAAGGCTGAGCAGGGGTGGGATAGAGATGAGCTACTGCACTGACTCATTCAATAAATTGTAGTTGAGCTAATGGGCTCTGTAAACAGGCCTTTGTCAACAGTATATAGGAAAAAATAGAAAACAGTGAAGATGTCCTTTAAGCATCACAGAAATGTCCATGGATTGAGTACTACAAGGACTTACTTGTTTGTTATATATACATTTATTTATTTAATAAGTTATTGGAAATTTTATTTCTGTTCCCATTCCAAAGACACATCAGGATATTAGAAGAAATCTCTCTAAGGTGAGGGACTTCTTCTCTTTGAAAGTTGTCACTGTAACCGGATGTCCCCATTAGAAGACTTGTTTAGGTGACAGCTGAAAGATTTTCCCTCATTTTCAGCTCTGGCGACAGGGCCAACCAGGACACATAGAGAAGATGAATTTTCCCAGAGTAGGCAGAGAAAGAAAAAAGTCCTGACAGGGTTGATGATAACCATTTGCTTATCCAAAGATAAACATAGTAAGCTATAAAAAGTACTGTGAGGCAACAGAATATCAAATGTGCATGCAGAGGACTTTCGTAAGGAGACCTGTTGGAGCTGGTGTAGAAGGTGATGAACTGACAGTAGTTATTGATGAAAACCCAAAAGTCATCAACTGACAAGCAGTGTGGTATCAGGTCAGTAGGCAGATGCAGGACCAAGCAATTGACTGGGTTCAGAAAAAGGTGGATATCTAAGTAACAAGTCCATAGGCAGGTAGAGTGTAAAGCATTTAAGTCAGCAGAAAACAGGCAGCAAGGGGCAAGAAATACAAAGAATATAATATAAATTGTACAGTGTCTTAGCAATTATGCCGCATACACACTAGTAGAATGTCCGACAGAAAAAGTCAGATTGGAGCTTTTCATCGTATATTCTAAACATGTGTATGCCCCATCGGACTTTTTATGTCTAAAATTCTGACGGACCTAGAAATGGAACAAGTTCTAAATATTTCCGATGGAACCAATTCCTATTGTGAAAACCACTTGTCTGTATGCTGTTCCGACAGACCAAAACGATGCATGCTCTGAAGCAAGTACGAGACGGAAGCTATTGGCTACTGGCTATTGAATTTCCTTTTTCTAGTCCCGCCGTACGTGTTGTACGTCACCACCTTTTTGACGGTCGGACTTTGGTGTGATCGTGTGTACGCAAGACAGTTTCAGTGGAATTCCGTCGGAACTCCATCGGAAAAACCTTCAGAGTTTATTCCGACGGGAAAACCGGTTGTATGTACAGGGCATTAGTGAGTTAATTTTAGTCATAAACCTCTTCTGCTTGATAGTATATGTCATAAGTATGCCCTTTCTATTAAGAACCTCAGTAGAACTGTTCTATTTGCAGTAAATTTAATTTGCTTGTGTAATTATTGATTTCATTTACTCCAGTTTAATTGACCTGTTCTAATAAAATTAATTTTATGTGTACTAGATAAGTTACGAGAACTGGGAATTTTCACTGTTCCTTAATTCACAATTTGTCAATTATTTTATTTTACCAAGTGGAACTGAATCAGCTCCTTGTCTCGTTTCAGTAAAATAAAAAATCTGCATGGTAAGTTTATTTTATGCTTAGATAAATAGAATAAACTTTGTTTTAATTATTTGTATAAGCTTTGCACCAGTTGCCTCTGGCCACTGTAAAACTACAAGGTTGTGGCTCTGTCTTCCGTTGGTGACAGCTGGTGAGGAATAATGGATCTGTTAGTTCAATGGATTAAAAAAAAATGAACTACAGTTAGTAGACACAAATTGCTTTTACAATTTTAAAAAGGTCTACGAAACAGAAATCAGGAACCTGGCTGATTGCTGTACATAATAATCCCGCTCTTTACTTTTATTCTTTTAAGGCTGGGTTCACACTGCCGCATGGAGCAGCTCACAGCAGGGGTCCGCGATGTCTCTGTTCACCGTTTCAGGTCCAATTTCAGTCTGAATTTTGGGCTGAATTTGAACCTGAAACAGACCAGAAGACACACAGGACTCCTGTCCAATTCACACCGGAGCCACTCCGGAGATGTGTGAACCAGCTCCATATAGAGCCGGTCACAATCTCCTGACATTGCGCGAAATTCACATCCAATTCGCAATAGTGTGAACCCAGCTTTAAGGGAATATACAATATTTTATTTCCAGAAGTGAAAAATCTGATCAAAATGTGTAAGTACTCTTTCTATGTATACAGCAATGCATCGATACACAATATGTATATACAGTATACTGTATATATACACATATGCAGGCTCAGTGCAAGTTGATATGGTTGATTGGGTGAAGGTGAGGCTGTGTTTACTGCATCCAATCACGTGCAAGAAAAGCAAAACACTTTTTTAAATTCCCCTGCACACAATTGGATATTCAAATTGAATGATGCATCACCCTACTTCATTAGCAAAAGAACATTCATTTTGCAAAGCGAACATTTTCTTTTCTAAGTGGAAAGTCTACTACTTTAGTAAATCAAACCCATTGAAAACTGTGCGCCATCTGTGAACATAATGGGGGTTGATTTACTAAAGGCAAATAGGCTGTTCACTTTCTGAGAGAAATTGCACTTTGCAAGTGAATTTTCCCCAGGGCTTAGAGAATGTTGTTAAAGTGATACTAAAGGCTCAGTTTTATTCTTTTAAATAATAAACACGTCATACTTACCTGCTGTGTGCAATGGTTGTGCACAGAGCAGCCTTGAACCTCCTCCTCCCGATCCCCTGTCTTTGCTCCTGGCTCTTCCCCTGCTGAATGCCCCAATAGTAACCCACTTGCGATGGGAGCACTAGTGTGTGCTCATTCCTGAGCCCCACTCTGCATATCGATAAGACACCCAGAGTGGGGCTTGGCCCTGCCCCTGCTCCCTCCTCACTGGTTGTGATTGACAGCAGCATTAGCCAATGGCTCCCACGGTTGTCTCTCAGCCAATGAGGAGGCAAAGAGCAGAGAGAGCAGCTGTTCTTGTGCACATCACTGGATTGAGATTAGGCTCAGGTAAGTATTGGGGGGGGGGGCTGTGGGGGTAGCTGTATACTGAAGGTTTTTTACCTTCATGCATAGAATGTCCTTTGGACACAGCTAATCACAGATCGGGTAATGGGCCAATTACAGTGACCCTTTACCATGTGATCAGCTGTGTCCAATCATAGCTAATCACATGTAAGGACATTTGCTGGTTATCAGTATTCCTTTCCAGTACTCCAGTACCCCTTTGTCACAGCGGGAGTAGAGGAGAGCCAGTAACTGGCAAGTGTAACAGGGGACATTTACACAGTCAATCAGGGAATTGATCATCAGTGCAGCCCCATCAGTACCAATTAATGCCCATTAATGCTGCCTATCAGTGCCACCTATCAGTGCCCATCAGTGCCACCTATCAGTGGCACCTATTAGTGCAGCCTCATCAGTGCTGCCTCATCAGTCCCCTTAAGTGCAGCTTATCAGTGGTTTCATAATTGTAAATCAGCTGCTGCACCTACAGGGCTCTAATGAGAAAAATTGCAGGGTCTGCATCCAATTAGACGTGATTTCCTATTGGAAGTATCTCACCAAAAATATAATTTTTTTTGCAACGGATGCCTAAAATCTGACTTAGGCAGACTTCTGGGAAAATCAATGAGCCAATCACACAAGCAGGAAATTATGTTTCTGTGGGGTGTTCTGTACACATTTTGTGTACAGAATACCGCCAGGTAGCCATATTGCATTGCATTTTACAGAAAATTACAGAGCTGCAGATTGAAAAGGAAAGGTAATTTTTAATACCATTCAATTACAATTTGACTTGAGTCGCAATTGTATATACGATATTCTTTTTTTTTATCTGCCATTTTTTTCCCCCAAAAAAGTGGAGTTACCCTTTAAAAATAATAACAATCCTGGAAAATTACATTAGGATCTTAAAGTCATAGCATGCACTTTCATTTTAGAACATCAGTTCTAAATTGTAATAACAATACAAATATATATATTTTTTTAGCCAATCCAATATAAAGTGAGATAGCACCCTCCTAATTAGGCTGCTAGGTAAACTTAGCTTCTGGCTCCTGCTGTAACTAGAGGAACAATGGTCTGCTTAGGGCTGCACAAGCTGGGAGTTTAATTGCTTCCCCCTGCCTCTAGAAGAAGTTTCTAGAGTTTAGGGAGGGAGCTTCTTCTATGCTGTTTACGTCAATCTCTAAGGAGTAAATATCCCATGGTACCTTGCTGCCTGCAAGCAGGGATTCCTATGCTGGCTCTGCCTCCTGAAAATCCTCTGTAGTTCATAAGGCAGGCTCTGAGTAATGTGGGACACAGCAGCGCCTACTCACAGGGCATAGTGAACACGTCTCACAGAATTCAAGTAAGTTAATGAGTGAGGATCTTCACAAAGTAAGTTTACAAACTTCAAGATTGTTCAGATTAATAGGAGTAGGCTAGAAATAATTGAAATGCAATGTAGAAATTAATATATTAAACCAGCGCAAATGTTCCAGGGTTCAGATATTAGGTCATTTGTTGACTTAAAGTCTGAATTCTCCTTATCGAACCGCTCATTTTATAAATATCTCCAGGTCAGACATGCAATCCAGGCCCAATTTAGATCACAGGAGGTGCAGCTGATCCAAATTATGTCCCGAGACACGCTTAAAGGTTTGATCTCATTCCTATATACTAGGCTGGGGGATAAATTATTAGATCGAAGCGGTATGATTACAAGTAAAAGGAAATGGGAGAGGGATGTGGGCCCAGTGTCCATACCCGATTGGGATTGGATAATGGAACGGGGAACCAAGGTTTCTATTTCTCCGTCACAGAAAGCCTCTCAACTCTTCTTTTTTCACAGGGTATATCATACACCTAGGAAAATGTTTAGAATGGGGTGGAGGGATAATGATCAGTGTCCTAGATGCGGTCAGGTTGGAGATTTCATCCATATGTTTTGGAGGTGCCCGAAACTTTTCAGATACTGGACACGGGTTATAGATCATGTAGATGGAATTTTCAGTTTGACATTGGATGCAACAGTGAGGACTTGCTTGTTGGCTATACCGGAAGGATATAAAATCCCTAAAAATATATTTACACCAGTTACTAGATGCCTTTTCCAGGCAAGGAAATTAATTGCCCAAAATTGTCAGTCACATTCTAGCCAATTACCTGAAATATGGTTGGCTAATATAAGGAAAATAATTAGCAATGAAAGGGTTTTTTTTATTAAGCAGGGTAATGGTAAGAAGTTTGAAAGGATATGGAGCTCCGGATTGGTGAAATTGGGGATTCCCTTATAAGTTGTCAAGATAGAACGTGCGTCTTTTAGTTTGTACATTTCTCCTACCTATTCTTGCTATGTACTCTTTTGCTCAGTGTGTTTTCCTATGCGCTGAGGGGTGGGGGTGGGATTGAGAGGGGGGGGGGTGGGGGAGGGGAGAAGTGGGTAGAATAAAAAAAATAAATAAAAAAAGAATATACACACCTAGGAGTAGAATAAGGTAAATAACTATGGTGGTTAGGCTAAAAAGAGCTGCAGGTAGCGGGTCTGATATCTCGGTTGTTTACCTGTTTTCGGATGTATATATCAACTCTTTTAAATAGAAAAGAAAAGAAGAGAGGAAAGTAAAAAAGGAAATATTTAAATAAATAAGCCACGATGATGTGCAAACTGGGAGGAGATAAAGATGAGCTTAAAGGTGAATTGAGTCCCCTGAATAAACTCACTGAGGTGGCAAAAAAAATAAAAAAAATAAAAGAAATTAATATATGATTTTACATTTTGACTATTGTTACACTTTAATGTTTATATGAAATGTTGCTGATTGGGTTTAGATCTAATGTAGCAAGTTAAAGAGGGGTTCCCATTAAAAAAAAAATAAAAAAATAAAAGTCAGCAGCTACAAATACTGCGGCTGCTGACTTTTAATAATTGGACACTTACCTGTCCCCGGGTCCAGCGATGCGGGGGATCGAAGCCCCGCTCACCTCCCTCTCTGTTTGGCAGCACCAGCATTGTAACTGTGGGTGCCTGGTTGTGGCTTCACAGCCGGGCACCCACTGCACATGCGCAGGCGGCGTGAAGGAGGCAGACTATGAGGGACCCCCTAGCAACAGCCATTTAGAGATGAGTAAAAAAAAAATTTTTTTTTTCCAAATGTTTTTTTTTTTTTATATGCACCATTTTTTTTTTTATTTTTTTTTTAGGGTGGAACACCACTTTAAGGAGTATGTGAGATTTGATTGGACTGGATGACTGGATTTAAATCTACGTTAAGAAGAACATTAAGAATTTTTTATCAAATAGGACCATTTATGAGCGCTTCCAAAAACAAAAATCACAGCAGTAAACAGCAGTTTTCTACTTTATGCTGTAACTTTGTGTCTTGCCTTCAGGTTGCCTGTAAATCACTTTACTGTCAGGTTCTAGAGGATGTTTTTTTTTTTTTTCATTTCTCTTTTTATACTGGTCGACAAAAAAAAAGGTCAGTGGATATGCTTCAAATCCAGGAAGTTTTTATAGACTGAGAATAAGTGTTGGTATGATTTAAGAGAATTTTACATCAAAGAGCAACGAAAACTATCCAGTTACAGTAGAGAGGCTTGTCTGCCTTTACACCGTTGTACTTATATGTTGATATGCAAGGAGGTTTAACTTGGAGCCAATCTAATTAAAATATGGTAGCATTCGTTATTGAGACGTAGAGGCTTATTAGATACATTCTCTGTGGCAGAGATGAATTCGTTATGCAGAAATGTGAGACATATTAATTTTAAAGATGGAATTGCACACCATAGCCTTGGTTTATGAGCTTGTTAAAATATTCGAACAAAAAGCATAAAAGTTAATAAAGAGTTTTGCAACTTAGCGGTATCATTGATTTTCCGGCATATGTTAAGATAGAGGTAGGATTTGTCCTTCCACGACTTTCAAAATACTTTACTTATTTTTTTATCAACTGGCATTTGGAACTACAAAGTAGATGATTACCACAACAGTCTTTATTGTACCATACAAGTCCTGGGGGAAAAATAAAATAATGATACGCTCATATGCACAAACGCTTCAAAAGTTTTTTTCATCCAATTTTTGCATTGTGTGTATGAAGCTTAATTGTTAGTACATAAAAAAAAAATCCTCAATAAACACAAATACGGTAATTCTTTGAATAATCAGCATTCATTCAATTGTGCTTCCATGCAAATGTGAACATCATGTTCTGATCTTTATTGGGGAATTTTATTTTGTATATAGAGTGTTTATATGGTGAGTTTACACTTTTCATTGAACAGAGTTTGGATAACACAGGGTTAAATGGAAAGGTCATAAATTAACTGCACATTATCTGGACAGAATGCTTGGGGAGATAGTGATGTGTTCCTGCTTAGGAGATGTATGTTAGCTTGGGGGGCTGCAAACTCTGCAGGGCTCCAACACACAGTCGCTGCTATTCCAACCCTTCACATATTTCCACATAAACTTCCCTCCTGGCATTAAACTTTGCCAGGTATTGTGCTCAGCTTACCACCCCAAACTGATGTTCCTCCCTCAGCTCACCTCTCTCCCTGCATATCCTGTGAGCAGAATAGCTGATCTACCCGTCAGCTAGACCTAGACCTGATCTACCCATCAGCTAGCTGTGATTGACAGGTAGATTGAAGCGGAAGATGTCATGGGGCCCCCTACTGGCAATGCCTGAATGGTCAGGTGTGCAGCATTTACTATTGCGAGCTGTATTGGCAGCTGCTGGTGTAGCACCTGCCACACAGCTCGCATACTTCAAAGTCTTGCAGGACACGGCTGCTAACAGGAACTGAGTTCCTGTTGTGGATAAAATACAGGAACTCTGTTCCCAATGCGTTCCCGCAGGACTTGAGCCCTGCTGCTGACATTAAAAAGATCACTAAACCCAGTAAGTTTACTTAGCATTCAATATTGTACCATACTGCTGATATAAAAATGATCACCAAACTCAGTAATGCCACGTACACACGATCAGACTATCCGGCGGACTTAGTCTGGCGGAAAAAACGCCGGACTGTCCACCGCACTGTCCGAACGAGTGGACCTGCCCACACACGGGACTTTTCCGGCGGACTAGGTCCTCTAGACTATCCGCCGTATAGTCTGCCGGACTATCCGCTGTACTTTTGAAATTAATGGACTTGCCCACACACGGAGGAAAGTCCGTTCATTTTGAACGTGGCTCCAGGTAGCCAGGACTAGCGAAGGAAGTCAATGTCACCGCCTTCAGCGGTGAGATTGACATGTCGCTGGCCCCGTCACCTGGTATGGAGCATCCTCTGGGACTGTGACATCATAATGGGTGGGGACATCACCCGGCGATGTCCCTATATAAGTCGCTGCACGCCACGTCCCAGTCATTGAAGCCAGAGACAGCGACGAGTAAACACCTCAAGGAAGAAGAAGAGAAGAACAGAAGGCGGCGGCAGCGATAGAAGACTGGGCCACCGCTTGTAAAAGAGCTGGAAGAAGGAGCGGAGGCTCGGCAAGAAGAACTGAAGAGGGGAACAAGACCCCCGAAGAGGGGGCAAGACCCCAGAAGTCAGAAGAAGACCGCCGGGTGGTGGCGAAAAAGAAAGCCGGGCTCCTCCACTAGTAAAAGAGCTAGCAGAAGATAGCGGAGGAGTCTGGCGAGAAGACCCCCCAAGACGGAAGAAGACCCCAGGAGCTGTGCAATAAATTATTTTTAACCCTTGTGTGTTTTTCACAGGTGAATTGGTAGGGGTACATTGTACCCCATACTCATTCACATAGGGTGGGGGGCCTTATTAAAGGGGGCTCCCGGATTGCGGTAAGCCCCCCCGCCCGCAACCCAACGGCCAGGGTTGTCAGGAAGAGGCCCTTGTCCTCATCAACATGGGGACAAGGCGCTTTGGGGTGGGGGGCCTGGTATGGCTCAGAAGGGGGGGGGCGCTCGCTCGTCCCCACCCCCTTTCCTGACCGGCTGGGTAGCGTGCTCGGATAAGGGTCTGATATGGACCTAAGGGGGGACCCCCACACTGTTTTTTCGGTGTAGGGCTTCCCCTTTAAGTCCATACCAGGTGACGGGGCCAGCGACGTGTCAATCTAGCCGCCGAAGGCGGCGACACTGACTTTTTCGCTAATCCCGGCTACCTGGAGCCACGCTCAAAATGAACAGACTTTTCTCCATGCGGGAAAAGTCCGTTTATTTCAAAAGTATGGCGGACTAGCACACACGGCCGTATTGTCCACCGGACTGCGAGTCCGGCGGACAAATTTTGAGTCAAAACTCCTTTCTAAGTCCGCCATAGACTGGATAAAAAAAAGTCCGCGGAGCCCACACACGGGCGGATTGTCCGGCAGACTCGAGTGTTTGATTGTGTGTACGCGGCATAAGTTTACTTTAGGAAAAATAAGTACCTACCTAGCACATTATTACTATAAGACGCTTATTATTATTAATTGAAATATATTAATCAAAAACACTTTATGTACTTGCATGTGCCAAAACGGAGAGCAGACATATCAGTGACCAGGCTAAAGAGAAGTTTATTGGAGCTGCCAATACAATAAAGCTCTAAAGTGAAATACTTGGCTCCAGTGGCGACTGATGCTCCATTTGGTTGGCCGGTCGATTAATCAACCCAACACCCCTGTGAACAACCCCCCGTCACTCACCGGTCTGTCTAGCCCCGCACTTACCCCGTCCAGGTCGCGGGCAGCTCCAGCAGCCCCCCTCCTGCATCTCCTCCTCAGCGGCTTCCCTCCTGCTTCTTCTCCCGGCCAATACGGTTGCTTCTTCTCTCAGCCAATTTGGATTTAAGCTTTCCAAAGGCATACTGTACCAAGCAAGGGGCGGGGAGCGGTCCACCCCGGGTGCCACACATTGGGGGGTGTCAGTGGCCAGGTGGCATTTCTATGGGGGTGTGCTCTGCACCCAGGTTGGGTGACATTGACAGAATCCCGAGGGCATCCCTGGATCTGGCTGCTCTGTTTTGTAGTTTTTTTGTCAGCACCATGGCCAAAATAGTATGGTCTGATTACTGTTTTCCCCTGCTAGCTCCACTCACCACTGCTGAGCATACAAGCTGAGTGTGTCATCATTCAGCGTGGGGGCAGCTGCTGTTACACATTGTGTCCACACAGTTTTCCGGTGTCCTGACCTCCCCAGCTGAAGCTGAGACCCCAAGGTGAGCTGGTGGTAGGGGGTGTGTGTGGTGTGTGAGAAGAGGCAGGAGGAGTGTTTGTGTCTGCCCTGCCACCCTGAACGTGCTGGTCTGACAGAGAAGGGGGGGTGATTGATGTGTCCACCACCACATGCAGAATCCAGACATGTGATATATACAGGTTGCAGAATCCAGGCATGTGCTATATACAGGTTGCAGAATCCAGGCATGTGCTATATACAAGTTGTAGAATCCACACGTGTGCTACCCTGTTTCCCCTAAAATAAGACCTAACCTGATTGTCTGTGTTGGCTGCAATATAAGCCCTACCACCCAAATAAGCCCTACCCTGTTTCCTCAAAAATAAGCCCTACCCTGAAAAGAAGACCTACAAGGACTTTAACTAGGGCTTATTTGGGGGGGTAGGGCTTTTATTGCAGCTATCACCGACAATCACACTAGGTCTTATTTTAGGGGAAACAGGGTATGTACAGGTTGCAGAATCCACACATGTGCTATGTACAGGTTGCAGAATCCACACATGTGCTATGTACAGGTTGCAGAATCCACACATGTGCTATGTACAGGTTCCAGAATCCAGGCATGTGCTATGTACAGGTTTCAGAATCCAGGCATGTGCTATGTACAGTTTGCAGAATCCAGGCATGTGCTATGAACAGGCTACAGAATCCAGGCATGTGCAATGTACAAGTTGCAGAATCCAGGTATGTGCTATGAACAGGTTGCAGAATCCAGACATGTGCTATGTATAGGTTGCAGAATCCAGACATGTGCTATGTATAGGTTGCAGAATCCAGACATGTGCTATGAACAGGTTGCAGAATCCAGGCGTGTGCTATGTACAGGTTGCAGAATCCAGACACGTGCTATGTACAGGTTGCAGAATCCAGGCGTCTGCTATATACAGGTTGCAGAATCCAGGCATGTGCTATATACAGATTACAGAATGCAGGAATGTGCTATACACAGGGTGCAGAATCCAGGTGTGTGTTATGTATAGGGTGCAGAATCCAGACATGTGCTATGTACAGGTTGCAGAATCCAGGCATGTGCTACGTACAGTTTGAAGAATCCAAGCATGTGCTATGAACAGGTTGCAGAATCCAGGCGTGTGCTATGTACAGGTTGAAGAATTCAAGCATGTGCTATGAACAGGTTGCAGAATCCAGGCGTGTGCTATGTACAGGTTGAAGAATTCAAGCATGTGCTATGAACAGGTTGCAGATTCCAGGCATGTCCTATGAACAGGTTGCAGAATCCAGACACGTGCTATGTACAGGTTGCAGAATCCAGGTGTCTGCTATATACAGGTTGCAGAATCCAGGCATGTGCTATATACAGATTACAGAATGCAGGCATGTGCTCTACACAGGGTGCAGAATCCAGGTGTGTGTTATGTATAGGGTGCAGAATCCAGACATGTGCTATGTACAGGTTGCAGAATGCAGGTGTGTGTTATGTATAGGGTGCAGAATCCAGACATGTGCTATGTACAGGGTGTAGCATGCAGGTGTGTGCTGTGTATTGCTGTGTGACCACCACCCACCTATAGTAGCTGAGCTGTGAGCGAACCTGGTGGGGGGGGGGGTTGCTGTGTTCACCACCCAGGTATAGAGTAGATGAGCTGGTCTGATGAGGGGGGGGGTGTATGCAGCCCAGGTGTAGAAATACATTGACCTACATCCACATCTTGCAGCCATCAGATCTGTCCAGCAAGCAGAAGGTCACAGTAGCATTTTGCCATCTTCCCTGCGGCCATCAGATCCCATCCATGGTCCAGCAAGCAACACGCCTTGTCAGCAGGTCAGTTCCAAAATTTGAATCAAATCATCAATGCCAATGATGCCATTGTCTGCTGTCTCCAGGGATCTGATTGGATTTGTCCCTGAGGGCAGTAAATAATGCAAAGTATGGGCCATACTTTGTATTGTCAGCTGTCTCCCCGTCTCACTTGGATGTCTCCCTCATAGCAGCTCCAGTCCAGCTCTCCACTTCCCTGACCGTGGCACGATCTGTCCATAAATGTGGGATCTCACACCTGAGTGATTGACAACTCTGTCCTGTCCCATCTATTGTCATTGGCTGCCATGGATGAACAGCATCGGCTGTTATTACAAGGAGCAGGAGGGTATGTCCCCATCCCCCCACAGCTCCGCCCAGGTCTCCCATCCTACCCGGAGACCTGAGCTACCAGCCGGCTGGCCAGAGACCCGAACAAAGCCGGATTTGCCTTTTGATCGCGTTTCTGATGTAGAATCCCAGAAGCGACAGCACAGTATCACTTCCGGGTTACTCAAAATCCAACAGCGCCATTTTTAAAAAAGAATTCAGAATTCAAAAACGCTGATCTTGGCAGAGGAGGGTGTTTTTTGTGGGTGTTTTTACATTTTACAGTTGGAGGTGGCAGATATAGGATGGGCCCCGGGTGCTAAATGCTCCAGGTATGCCCCTGCCACTTTCTGATTGGCCAGGAGAAAGAGCAGGAAGACAATAGCGAATATTAATTGTGCACCCCGAGCCCACCCTTTTTGAAGCCAATTAAAGCCTCAGATTCTTATCATGTGCTTAAAAAAAAATCCATGCGTCTGGCGTTGTGCACGTATATTGGGGGCCAGGCACATGTATTGGGGGGGAGGCGCCCCTAATGCAGTGGCTGCCAATGCTTGGCTCCCCTTGTGTCAGTCTGAGATAGATGTAAAGCTTTCTGCATCCTATACAAGCAGCATGATCTACTTCATAGCATCATGAGATGGACAGTGGATAGCAGATTCAGGTTCAAGCAATTGAAATGCACATTACATTACAAGTAGATAAAAAACGTTTATGGAATCTAAAAATGCTGCAAGTAAGCTTTAAAAATACCTGATTGAATTTTATGTAGGACCTTCAATCAGACAACACAACCTAACTCATACAATGGAAAGCCCTAAAATTTTATGGACGGAACTTGAAGACTTTTCTATCGATTGGTAGACAAACAATGGAAAACTTCTTACTAGAGATCTTGTTACATCTATTCCTCTTGTCTATGACAGGCTTTATAACATTGCAGAACATTAAACAGATACAGACCCACATCCCTCAAAGCTGACCTTTTATGAGAGATGAAATCTAATTTGTAATCACCTCTCCAACTGTAGGCAAAAACCCTGACCCAGATGAACTGACTTTTTGTACCTATTGTATTTAACTCAGTTTCTCAAACTCACCAATTCCCAAATGAGGTTTGGAAGCTTGTGTCCCAACTTCATAGACAGAAAATAGATACCACTGCAAGTGGAGGCTACAGCTTCCTCCCCAAAATACAGATTTTACCCAAGATCATAGCCATAGTCTTAAACACAACATCCCTAAACCTTTTCATTTAGCTCAAGTAGATTTTAGCCAAGGTGTTAGGCACGAGATAACACTCTTAAAACTATCTGGTTGAATGAACAACTCCAAACAAACCCAATACCAACTTGCCTTATCTTATCTTTGATGGAGTCCCTTTTAACTTTATGGAGGAGTCTTTACTGTTATAAAGGTTTGGGACCTACACTTCTCATGAAGTCCTTGCACTATACTATCACCCTTTTGCCAGAATTAGTACAAATGGCATGCTTTTGGTACCCTTCCAAACTGTGTAACAGACAGGACTGTTCCTTTCCCCATTGCTCCATAAGCTCACCAGGGATGAGTTTAACCACTTGCCGACCAGCGCACAACGATGTACATCGACAGAATGGCACGGGCAGGCAAATGGGCGCTGATCACCCCCATTACTAGTAAAAAAAAAAATAATAAAAAATTATTAATAAAAATGCTATAAAACTATCCCTATTTTGTAAACGCTATAACTTTTGCGCAAACCAATCAATAATCGCTTATTGCGATTTTTTTTACCAAAAATATGTAGAAGAATACGTATCGGCCTAAACTGACGGAAATTTTTTTTTTATATATATATTTTTGGGGGATATTTATTATAACAAAAAGTAAAAAATAATGCGTTTTTTTCAAAATTGTCGCTCTATTTTTGTTTATAGCACAAAAAATAAAACCCGCAGGGTGATCAAATACCACCAAAAGAAAGCTCTATTTGTGGGAAAAAAAGGACATCAATTTTGTTTGGGAGCCACGTCGCACGACCGTGCAATTGTCAGTTAAAGCGACACAGTGCCGAATCGCAAAAAGTGGTCTGGTCTTTGACCAGCAAATTGGTCCGGTCTGAAAGGGGTTAAAGCAGAGTTCCACTCAAAAGTGGAACTTCCGCTTATCCGTCACCCCCCCCCCCTCACCTTCCGGTGTCACATTTGTCACATTTCAGCGGGGAGGGGGGGAACAGGTACCTGTTTTTAACATGTACCGTTCGCCACTTGCTGGAGACGGAGCCACAATGCTGTCTCCTGGAAGTTCGGCCCCCTCCTCTTGCATCCGCCACTGGACCAATTAGAAAGCGCATTCCGCTTAGTGCATGCACAGTAGGGAACCGGCTGTGAATGACGGTGGCTGCACCCGGCAGCTGATCTACAGATCTGTTGGGGTGCCAACATCGCAGGCTCCCAGGACAGGTAAGTGTCCATGTATTAAAAGTCAGCAGCTGCAGTATTTGTAGCTGCTGACTTTTAATTTTTTTGTGGGGAGGCTGGACCTCCTCTTTAAAGTTCGGTCCAAACACAAGTTTGGGCCAAACCTTGGCTTTCAAGCATTTAGGCAAAAGTCTGAACATTTACCTATTCAGCTGGAGCCGAATATAATGTATAATAGCATTTTTACTACCACAATTATACATTACAGTTTCCTCATGTTAATGGTTGTTAAAGATGGTGGCGGGTACAAGCACTCCTTTCCAGCCAGTGATGTCACTGGCCCCACTGACTTATATGGTATGTTTTTTTTTTTATTCAGGTCCCTTTGACTTCCATAGGGTTTGCACTCCACACCAGAACTGTAGTCAATGTCTGCAAACTTGCCTCAAACCTAAACACAGGTATAATCAGCTCAACCTTACTTGTGGTGAATCAGCTGGGGGAGTTTTCACCATTACACCCCCTTCTTTGCTCATAGCCCTAAGCACCTTTGCCACACCACAAAATATATATATATTTTTTTTCTCTCTCCCCCATCATTCTTCTTCACATTTCAGCCACCTCTTTTTAAATTTCCTCCTAAAACTATATCCATGTTTAAATACTCACCTATCATGAATCCAAATTTGTTAAATGTTCTATGCATAGTTTCAAAATATTTCTATAGCTTTAGATAATAACAATTACTTATAATGAAAAATTAGACCAGTTTTTTTTTTCACAATGACTTAATGTAAATATACAGCTGTAACAGATTCAAACCATTGTACACTTTATCGTAAGGCTATATAACATAAGTAATGTATTGTCAATATCTATGTTGGTAACAATACCAAATGCAATTATACTGCTGTTCTATATATTTTGTATTTTTTTTCATACTAAATACTTTGCTGTGCTTTTACCTAAAGTTTTTTGAATGTAATGACAGTGTTTATTTAAACACAATGAGCTGAGCACTGCCATTGAGGACATACACCAATGCACATTCTCCTTTTTATGTGACTTTGTGAGTGACATAGGAAAAACACCATTCTTTTCCAATACACGCTTGAAAGAGGTTACCAACCGGCCCATAGCCGAATGACGGCTACAGGGCGGTTGGATAACTCTGGGAGGGCGTACAGTAACATCCTCCTAGAATCCCGCTCTCACGCACCCCAGATCTGTACAGTGGAGGGGAGAGATCGGATGGCAGCTGCACTGTGGGCTGGATCTGTAGTGTCCACAGCGCTGCTCTGTGACAATTGCAGTCACATCTATGGATCCATCCACCCATGCTCAGCCATCCCTCCATACTCTGCAATACCCTGCCATACTCTGTCATACCCTGCCAATACTCTGCAATACTCTGCCATACCCTGCCAATACTCTGCAATACCCAGCCATACTCTGCAATAATCTGCAATACCCTGCAATACCCAGCCATACTCTGCAATACTCTGCAGTACCCTGCCATACTCTGCAATACACTGCAATGCCTTGCAATACCCAGCCATACTCTGCAATACCAGCCATACTCTGCAATACCTTGCCATACCCTGCAATATCCAGCCATACTCTGCAATACCTAGCCATACTCTGCAATACCCTGCAATACCCTGCCATACCCTGCAATACCCTGCCATACCCTGCAATACCCAGCCATACTCTGCAATACCCAGCCATACTCTGCAATACCTAGCCATATCCTACAATACTCTGCCATACCCTGCAATACCCAGCCATACTCTGCGATTCCCAGCCATACCATGCCATACCCTGCCATACTCTGCCATACCCAGCCATACTCTGCAATAACCAGCCATACCCTGCAATACCCAGCCATACTCTGCAATACTCGGTGATACCAGCCATAGTCTGCAAAACCCAGCCATACTCTACAATACTTGGCAATACCCAGCCATGCTCGGCGATACCCAGCCGTACCCAGCCATGCTCGGCCATACCCAGCCATACTCATCCATGCTCGGCCGTACCCAGCCATACTCAGCCATGCTCAGCGGTACTTGACCTCTGTATGTGGCCAGGCTGTGGAAGTCTCACATATATGGTATCGCCATACTCAGGAGGAGTAGGAAAATCTATTTCGGGATGCCATTTTTGGTATGTACATGCTATGTGTTAGAAATATTGTATAAATGGACAACTTTGTGTTAAAAAAAAAAAAAGCATTTTAACCACTTCCATATGACGTCCTTGAATTTGTGCGGGGATATCTGAATGATGCCTGCAGCTACAAGCATCATTCAGCTTTTTTCAGCCGGCGATTCTTTACACCATAAGAATGATCATAGCAGCTGTTCCACTGCTTGATCATTCTTACAGGAGGCGAAAGGGGACTCCCCCCCCCCCCTCCCGCCGCCTTCCGGTGCTTCTGCCGACTCACCAATACGATCAAAGTCAGAATTGTTTTTTTTTATTTCCAGCCCAGAGGTGAGATGTGGGGTCTTATTGACCCTATATCTCACTGTAAAGAGGACCTGTCATGCCATATTCCTATTATAAGGAATGTTTACAGTCCCGCCCACATATGAAAACGGTGTTCAAATCACACATGTGAGGTATCACTGCGAACATTAGAGCGAGAGCAATAATTTTGGCCCTAGACCTCCTATGTAACTCAAAACATGTAACCAATAAAAAAATTTAAAGCGTCACCTATGGGTATTTTTATGTAGTGAAGTTTGGCGCCATTCCACGAGTCTGTGCAATTTTGAAGGGTGACATTTTAGGTATCTATTTACTCAACGTAACTTCATCTTTCACATTGTGCAAAAACATTGGGATAACTTTACTGTTTTGCACAAAACCGTTTTTTTTCCCAAAAAAATGCGTTCGAAAATTTTTTGCGCAAATACCATGTGAGATAAAAACAATCGCCATTGTATTCTCTAGGGTCAAAGAAAACATATATAATGTTTTGGGGTTCTATGTAATTTTCTAGCAAATAAATGATGATTTTTACATGTAGGAGAGAAATGTCAGAATTGTACTGGGTGCCTGCAGAATGTGTTTTAGGGTGTAATTTGTGGTATGCATATGCTGTGTGTGAGAAATAACCTGATAATATGACAATTTTGTGAAAAAATAAAAAATAAAGAAAAAAAATCTTGATTTGGTAAAGAATTGTGGGAAAAAATGACAACTTCAAAAACCTCACAATGCATCTTTATAAATACCTTGGAATGTCTTCTTTCCAAAAAGGGCTCATTTGGGGGGTATTTGTACTTTTCTGGCATGTTAGGGTCTCAAGAAATGAGAGGCTGTCAGTACTTCAGGTGTGGTCAATTATCAGATATTGGTACCATAGCTTGTGGACTCTATAACTTTCACAAAGACCAAATAACATCCACCAATTTGTACTTATTTTTACCAAAGATATGTAGCAGTATAAATTTTGGCCAAAATTTATGAAGAAAAATTACTAATTTGCTAAATTTTATAACAGAAACAAAGAAAAATTCACTTTTTTACAGAATTTTCTGTCTTTCGGTCTTTTTTCTTTTATAGCGCAAAAAAGTAAAAAAAACTGCGGTTATTAAATACCACCAAAATAAAGCTCTATTTGTGTGGGAAAAAAAAGGACAACATTTTCAGATAAGTACAGCGTTGCATGACCGAGTAATTGTCATTCAAAGTGTGAGAGCACCGAAAGCTGAAAATTGGTCTGGTTAGGAAGGGGGGTTTAGTGCCCAGTGGTCAAGTGGTTAACCTGTATGCGGTGTATACAGTATGATACAGTCATACAGTATGACTCTTATGGACAGTGTCAGACACATTGTATTCAGGCCCTACCTATCTTGCACGTGCAATTATTTTTTTACATTTTTATTTATTTCAATGTTACCTTATTGCTTGGTTTAAATACAGCAGCAGCTTAATGAACTGATCAATTTAATCTTTAAAATGTTTTTTTAGGTTGTTTTGGCTGTGACAACTGATTTTTATCTAGCGATAATAGGCCTGAATTAACAAATTATTCCACAAAATAAATGCTCAAAGTAAAAAATATATAGTGATATATAAACAATCACATAATGAAGGAAGCAGCTATCACCTAAAAATGTACTCACCAACCTGTGCAAAAATGCGTTAATAAATCTATTGATCTCTTCAATAGTGCAGCGCTTCCCAACAATCAAATCAATAGTAATATATATACATAAATATGTAGAGAGGCAGGATGGATTTATAATCCAACAACTGGTGAGGGGGTGACCTCAAAAATATACCAATTAGGTAGCTATCATCTGTAATATCCCTATTCAGTCTTATGGTTTTTATGGTAATTCCTGTGACATACTGGGGGTGATTTACAAAAGCCATGCTCCATCAGTAGAGGCGCACGGTGAGGTGCAATGCATCAATATTTCCATATTTACGAAATGGTGAGCCGGTAACAGAGCTCAAATCCCTCATTCACTATAGCGATCTCGGCACATGGGAGAATGCAATATGTGCGCCACTATGGGCATGGCGCACGGCATCTCCAATTCAATATTGACAGAAGTTGGAGGTGCCAATGTTATGGGGTGATGTGAGGAAGTTCAGTAACAACTGCCCAAATAACAAATATGCCCAAAATAGAATGAGAAAGTAACTTTTTCAGAGAAAGCCTGCTGTGCCTGCAAGTACGTTCAGAACTGCATGAGATCAATGTAAGTAGTGCGCTTGTTCATGTGAGTTTGTTCACTGCGTGGCCAAAATATTAGTAAATGTTAAGCAACGTACATGCAATTGCATGGGTTGAACGGACGCACCTCTAAACTTGACACATTTTTTTTTTTTTTACGCTGGTTCACCTTTATGTATTTTTTTAAGGAGATTTGCACATGGGTCATGTTAGCATGTTACATTGACAACATGTGACATGCACCTTGTTAAAATTATGTAAAAAGACTCTCGCTCTTCTAGCTCCTCCTAAAAGGGCATTTAACCTTCCCCCTCTATTGCATATGATTTCCTTGGGCTAGCTTTTGCTTTTAAAGGGGAACTCCACACTCCATTCTCCAATGCTCAGGTCTCCCCCCTCTAATCCCTTGGATTTTCATGGGCTAACTTTTGCTTTTAAAGGGGAATGCCACACTTCACCAATCCAAACCACATCCTTTTTCAGAGCATAGAACAGGGCCAGCTAGTAAAGGGTTGAGAAGAGCGATTGCCCAACCCCCTCCTGAACCATACAAGGCCACATGCACTCAACATGGCTGGCTGTCTTTGGGGTATGTTGGGTTCGGCCCAATACCAACCACAAAGCACCTTATACCCACTAGTTTAAAGGGGTTTTCCACATTCTGTAAAGCCCCCTGTCTGCAGCCCCCCACAACCCCAGCCAAGGGTTGTGTAGAAGAAGCCCTTGTCCCTCTGAATATGGGACCAAGGTGGTTGACTTTTGGGGTGCCCAAACCCTTCCTGCCCCCAAGCATCCACCCCCCTTTCATGGGTTGGCTTGTTGTGTATTTGGCTACGGGTTTGTTAGTGTGTGGGAGGGGCACAATATTTTTTTAGCTTGGGGTGTTATTTTTCACATGGAGGTTCTCATTTTAAGCCTTAACCCCTTGCCGCCGAGCGTACGCAGATGTGCGTACTCGGCTTATACCGGGAAGATGCCCGCACCTGCAGGAATCATCCCGGTACCATTTTTTAGAGCGGGCGATTGGCTTTCCAGCCATAACAACCGATGCGGCTAAAAGCCGCTCGGCTGTTATGCTGGAGGAGTGGGAGGGGACGTCTCTTACCGGTGCTCCGGTTCAATCGGGAGCACCGATCGCACATCCTCCACTTCCAGCGGCTAGGGAGGGACTGGAATGAAGCCGTAAGTGGCTTCATTCCAGTCTCCTAATTGTAAACACGGAAGCGACGTCATGACGTCACTTCCGTTTACTCGGCTGCTAATGGCGCCGGATTTAAAAATATATGCACTATTCAGAATCGCCCGAAAATGGCGATCTGAATACTTTGAAGTGTAAAGGAGGGATCGGAGGTCTTTTAGACCCCCGATCCCTCCATAAAGAGTACCAGTCACCACCTATTACTATCACAAGGTATGTTTACATTCCTTGTGACAGCAATAAAAGTGATCAGATTTTTTATTTTTTTTTAAAAACAATTTATTAATTTTAAAATAAATAAAATAAATAAGAAAAAAAATAATATTAAAGCACTCCTCGTGCTCGCGCAGCAAAGAAAACGTATGCGGAAGTCGCGCCCACATATGTAAACGGTGTTCAAATCACACATGTGAGGTATCGCCGCGATCCTCAGAGCGAGAGCAATAATTCTAGTACTAGACCTCCTCTGTAACTCTAACCTGGTAACCGGAATTTTTTTTTTAAAGTGCCACCTATTGAGATTTTTAGGTACCGTAGTTTGTGGTCATTCCACGAGTGCGTGCAATTATAAAGTGTGACATGTTTGAAATCTATTTACTCTGCGTAACATTATCTTTCACATTATGCAAAAAAACTGGGCTAATTTTACTCTTTCGTTTTTTTTAATTCATGAAAGTGTCCCTTTTCCCAAAAAGTTGAGTTTAAAACACCGCTGCGCAAATACTGTGTGACATGAAATATTGCAACAATCCCCGTTTTATTCTTTAGAGTCTATGCTTAAAAAATATATATAATGTTTGGGGGTTCCAAGTAATTTTCTAGCAAAAAATATGTATTTTAACTTGTAAACACCAAATGTCAAAAATAGGCTTAGTCATGAAAGGGTTAACAGACCCAAATGGACGTGTATGTCTTGGGGGGGGGGGGGCAGGCTATTTTTTGTTTTGGGTTAAAATCTTTCAGCTGCAATGTAGATTTGTAAGTTGTCTCTAAAGCCGTACATCTTTGAAGCAGCATTTTGGTTACATACTTCTCCTTATTTCGTTCTTGGGGTTGTCCAAATTGGAGATATTGATATATGTCCCTCAGGGTGGTATCCAGTCCCCATACCCATTTTAAGACCAATAACTGGAATATAAGCCAGCCAAGTGGGGACTAGCAAAATTAACAATTCAGTTCCCATAGCCTGCAATGGTATTTGTTGTATGACTTTTGCCCATGTTAGGATCTTTGTTTGCCCCCCCCCCCCCCCCCCCCGGATCGGGGTGTTTGTCCCATCTGTAATTTTGTAGCATGCTGGATGATGTGCTTAATTTTGGACAGGGGGTGGCTTTTTTGTGCTGGCAGAATTTGGGTTGTTCTGGGCATGCTCAGAGACTTTGTTTTTTTGCTGTGACTTTTGGTGTGTGAAGTGCATTTGGGTTGGTCTTGGCAATTTTTTTTTTGGGGGGGGGGGATATTTTTCACTGAAATATTTTTGTTGTGGTCAATCTGTGTTGTTTGTAGGTCATTAGTTTCACTTTGATTTCATTGTTTGTGCTGCATTTTTTTGCAAAATCTTTCTCAAGATGTTGTAATAAATGTTTAAATCCTTAAGAGACTGTCCGTTTGTGGGCGCAGTCCTTTTAACTTCTGTTCAAAATGGTCAGGCCTCAAAACCATATTCTGTTAGTGTCTCAAATTAACATACATGAGTTTTGTTGCTTTCCTTGCTCTTTTTCAAGTCCTGTTTTGTTGACCAATAAAATTTGTAGCAAATTTTTGTTTTATGTGTTTTGTTAATGATTTGTTTTGCAGATGCATGCTCATTCCAAGGAATTTTCATGTAACAGATTTCCCAGCTGCAGCTTAACTAGGCTGATTAGCATGGCAAAACAAAAAAAGGTGTCATTTGTCTAAAAGCTACTTTCCTGGTGCATTCATGGTAGCATATGTGTGGATTGTGTGTATGCTGCCATGGATAGGCACCAAAGGAAAATTACAGAGAAGTAAGTATTCCATTTTACATTTTAGCACAGCAGTTCTCAGCCTTAGTCCTCAAGTATCCCCGACAGGATATGTTTTGGGAATTTATTTTAGCTAAAATGGCTGTCCAAAATACCAAGCCATTTACTCTGATTTAAAGCACCTGTGCAAGATGAAGGAAAACCTGCAAACATACCTGTTGGGGATACTTGAGGACAGGGTTGAGAACCACTGATTTAGAGCACTGAGCTAAAATCTAGAGCAAGACAATCTCATTCTAATTGTGGGCATTTGAGGGAAACCAAGTGAGAGTTAGAACCCCTGCTTGTCTTTTTTAAGTTGGGCTTTGTGTCCCTTTTCTGAAAATTGGCTTCACTTCCTGTCACATAGCCAAACAGGAAGTGAGGTTAAAACCCTACCAATGTCTTTCCTTGGGGACACACAGGCCAATCTAACTAGTGTCTCCATTAGGAGTACACCACAAATTATTGTATTTTGGGGTTTATTAAAGGCAACACCACTCTACAATACAAGTGTACTCACTGTAAATCTGAGGGGGAGCACTGACGATTTTATCATCCAATCATGAAGAAGCAAAGATGCTGTTTTTTTATTTTCCTTGCATATCCCCCTTGGATTTCCAGCGACTGCACTTCCAAGTGCACTTGTAGATTTGCCTTTAGTAAATAAACCCCAAAGTCCAAGATACCTAATAATTTGGGGTGTTCAGAGCAAAATGCTAGAGTGCAATTTACCTAATGGGGAATCTATTTAGATTGACCTGTGCATCCCCAAGAAAAGACACTGGTAGGTTTTTACCCTCACTTCCTGTTTGACTATATTAGGAAGTGAATAGATTTGAAGGAGGAACTATCAAAATTTGGGAGATGTCTTCACCCTATCAGGGGTGCAGACATCCCCTAAAACTGACAAGACTTCTAATCCCTCTGCACTCTATCACCAACCAAAAATAAGAAAGGATTTTGTTTAGTTTAACTTTGCAAAGACACATTCCTAAGTTTAACTGTAATGCATGTCAATGGCCCATTTAGACCTTGTTTAATAGAAAACACCAGTTGCCTTTCACTAGAAACATTTGTTAGTCCAGTCCTGGAAATCTGCTTCTGCTTTACTATTCTTTTCCATAAAAATTGGGTTCATGCAGCTAGATGTGCCAAATGCATCTAGATGCGCGACCGCTATGTATGTGAGATGCACAAGTGCTGTGCGCATGGAGGTATGTACCCGTGGCACATATCTGGTATGACATCATGCCCCTCCAGGAAGTTGCTTGTACTGCTGCTAATTTCTTCCCACCACCATGACACTTTCACTGTTCTCTGAGGAAGAGATGATCCTTATTTGCAAATTAAGATTTTTTTCATTTATTTTTATATGGGATGGTGTTTGTGTGGTTCATGTGTGTATGTCTAAATGATCTGGCCTCAAAACACATGCCTACTTCCTGTGTACAGATTCACTTCCGGGCCAATGTATACTGCTACCTGCTTCAGTGTGTGTGTGTATATACATCCACCAGCAGAGAGAAGCTGGGTAGCTTCCACACCCCCAATTCTAGAGGCATAATAATGGTCTAGCACAGGGGTCTTTAAACTATGGTCCTCCAGTTGTTCAGGAGCTACAATTCCCATCATGCCTAGTCATGTCTGTGAATGTCAGAGATTTACAATGCCTCATGGGATGTGTAGTACAATGCCTTTATGGGATGTGTAGTACAATGCCACATGGGATGTGTAGTATGGCTCTCCAGCAACAGCTGGAGAGCCATAGTTTGCAGATTTCTGATCACTCTAGCATGTCTTGAAAAAAGATGTTTTTTAATGTGCCTTCTATAATGTCCAAGAAATATCATTTGGAAAATACAAGTTGGTCATGGCACATCTAGATTCCAAATTTGGCACTTAAGATGGTCAAGCACTATGCAATCTGATCGGCCAATCTCTGTACAACTTGATATTTAGGCAAAATAGGTAATAGGAAGACGCACTTGAACAATTAATTAAAATTATATGAAATCAAACAAGCTCATGCACTAAATCACATTTATTTAAGATCTAACTGATTGCAGTGTGTCACCTCTAAAGATCAAGATCTGAAAAAAATAACGATTTATTGGTTTTAGAAACACTTCTCTGTTCTTTGTAATGCAATTGGGGAAAAAAAGAAAAAAAAAACATGTTTCAAAGATATATTAGAAGTGATAGGAATGAGATTGGCATCAAAGGGGTTAATTAACTGAGAACACCTATTATTGCTTAACAGGACACATCCAATGAGATGTAATTAACCAATTGTATTGGGCGTGTGCTATTATCAATGAGAAAACCTCAGTTACCCTAGCGACAGTTGCAGTTTACATATGCTGGTATTTGTTATCGCTATTTGTGCTTAAATGTGTGCCGGTTCACACATTCGATTAATAAATTTTTCGGGGGACCAATTAATGTATGAACTGGTTCAGTGCCTTCTTCTTGGTAAATCACCCCCACTGTAGATCTGTTATTTTGAAGTGCCCTGCTGAGCTCTTGATCTTGTCCTCCCTGTTCTCTCTGGTGCCCGCCAGGGAGGTTATATGTGCCATATGCCATGCTGAGGTATGACCCACACAGCAAGTTAACCAGTTGCCGACCGCCGCACGACGATGTACGTTGACAGCATGGCACGGGCAGGCATATTGGCGTACATGTACGTCCCTTGCCTCCCGCGGGTCGGGGGCCCGATCGGGCCCCCGCCCGGTGCCTGCGGCGGTCGGTTTTCGTCCGGGACGATCCGGGACGAGGGGGCGGCCATTCATTCATGGCCACCCCCTCGCGATCGCTCCCGACGAATAGGAATCCCCCGTGACATCACTTCCTCTCCTGTAATGTAAACACAGGAGAGGAAGTGATGTATTCTCTCCTCCGTGTCGGTATTTTTCGTTCCGACACGGAGGAGAGCGGATCGGTGAGTTGCACCAACACTCTACACACACAGTAGAACATGCCAGGCACACTCACACCCCCCCGATCCCCCCCCCCCAATTACCCCTGCCCCCCAGTCACAGTGACACCAATGTCATTTTTTATTTTTTTTGCATTGGTGTCATTTGTGACTGTAATAACTGTTAGGGCAGTTAGGGTTAGCCCCCTTTAGTTCTAATGTACCCCCCTAACCCCCCCAATAAAGGTTTAACCCCGTGATCACCCCCCGTCGCCAGTGTCACTAAGGCTGGGTTCACATTGCAGCGGTTTATGAGAACGAATGTGATTCGCACCGCACTGCAGTGCAAATCACATCCGATCTCTGTGCGATTCGAGTTCAGCCATTCGCCGCACCCGCCGCACCCGCCACACCCGCCGCACCCGCCGCAAATTCGCACGGGACCCTTTTTTTGGCCCGCAGCAGAATCGGATCGCATGGGTGTTCACACCATGCGATCCGAGTTTGCAGATCGCACTGCGATATGCGAACTGATCTGGGGGTGTCAGTAACATTTCACTGACACTCCCAGCAGTCCGCATAGGGCAGTGTGAACTGCCGCCGGGAGGCATGCGATGCGGGAACCCGCCGCGGATTTGCGGCGTTTCCGCATCGCTCCAGTGTGAACCCAGCCTAATAAGCGATCATTTTTCTGATCGCCGTATTAGTGTCACAGGTGACGCTAGTTAGGCAGGTAGGTATTTAGGTTCGCCGCAGCTTTTTATAGCGCCAGGGACCCCCATATACTACCGCATAAAGCCCCCTGATTGCCCCCTAGTTAACCCTTTCACCAGTGATCACCATATAACTGTTACAGGTGACGCTGGTTGGTTAGTTATTTTTTTATAGTTTCAGGGCACCCGCCATTTATTACCTAATAAAGGTTTAACCCCCTGATCACCCGGCGGGTGTCATTTGTGACTAATAACTGTTAGGGCAGTTAGGGTTAGCCCCCTTTAGTTTTAAGGTACCCCCCTAACCCCCCCAATAAAGGTTTAACCCCGTGATCACCCCCCGTCGCCAGTGTCACTAAGGCTGGGTTCACATTGCAGCGGTTTATGAGAACGGATGTGATTCGCACCGCACTGCAGTGCAAATCACATCCGATCTCTGTGCGATTCGAGTTCAGCTATACAGATAGTATGGCTGAATTCGTGTCGCACCCGCCGCACCCGCCGCAAACTCGCACGGGACCCTTTTTTTGGTCCGCAGCAGAATCGGATCGCATGGGTGTTCACACCATGCGATCCAAGTTTGCAGATCGCACTGCGATATGCGAACTGATCTGGGGGTGTCTTTAACATTTCACTGACACTCCCAGCAGTTCGCATAGGGCAGTGTGAACTGCCGCCGGGAGGCATGCGATACGGGAACCCGCCGCGCATTCGTGGCGTTCCCGCATCGCTCCAGTGTGAACCCAGCCTAATAAGCGATCGTTTTTCTGATCGCCGTATTAGTGTCACAGGTGACGCTAGTTAGGCAGGTAGGTATTTAGGTTCGCCGCAGCTTTTTATAGCGCCAGGGACCCCCATATACTACCGCATAAAGCCCCCTGATTGCCCCCTAGTTAACCCTTTCACCAGTGATCACCATATAACTGTTACAGGTGACGCTGGTTGGTTAGTTATTTTTTTATAGTTTCAGGGCACCCGCCATTTATTACCTAGTCTCACTAGTGTACCCCTAAATTTAGGGGTGTCTACTTTCCAAAATGGGGTCATTTGGGGGGGGGTTTGTGCCATCTTGGCATTTTATGGCCTTCAAAACTGTAACGCCCTTAGAAAGCCTGAAGGCGGTGCTTGGTTTTCGGGGCCCCGTACGCGGCCTAGGCTCCCAAAAAGTCCCACATATGTGGTATCCCCGTACTCAGGAGAAGCAGCAGAATTTATTTTGGGGTGTCATTTCACATATGCCCATGGCATGCGTGAGCAATATATCATTTAGTGACAACTTTGTGAAAAAAAAAAAAAAAAAGTGTGTAATTTTCCCGCAACTTGTGGCAAAATATAAAATATTCCATGGACTCAACATGCCTCTCAGCAAATAGCTTGGGGTGTCTACTTTCTAAAATGGGGTCATTTGTGGGGGTTTTGTGCCATCTTGGCATTTTATGGCCTTCAAAACTGTAATAGGTAGTGAGAAGTGAACTCAAAAATTTACGCCCTTAGAAAGCCTGAAGGCGGTGCTTGGTTTTCGGGGCCCCGTACGCGGCTAGGCTCCCAAAAAGTCCCACATATGTGGTATCCCCGTACTCAGGAGAAGCAGCAGAATTTATTTTGGGGTGTCATTTCACATATGCCCATGGCATGCATGAGCAATATATCATTTAGTGACAACTTTGTGAAAAAAATAAAAAAAAAAAAAGTTTGTAATTTTCCCGCAACTTGTGGCAAAATATAAAATATTCCATGAACTCAACATGCCTCTCAGCAAATAGCTTGGGGTGTCTACTTTCTAAAATGGGGTCATTTGTGGGGGTTTTGTGCCATCTTGGCATTTTATGGCCTTCAAAACTGTAATAGGTAGTGAGAAGTGAACTCAAAAATTTACGCCCTTAGAAAGCCTGAAGGCGTGCTTGGTTTTCGGGGCCCCGTACGCGGCTAGGCTCCCAAAAAGTCCCACATATGTGGTATCCCCGTACTCAGGAGAAGCAGCAGAATTTATTTTGGGGTGTCATTTCACATATGCCCATAGCATGTGTGAGCAATATATCATTTAGTGACAACTTTGTGTAAAAAAAATAAATAAAATTTTTTTTGTCATTATTCAATCGCTTGAGGCAAAAAAATAAAATATTCAATGGGCTCAACATGCCTCTTATCAATTTCCTTAGGGGGTCTACTTTCCAAAATGGGGTCATTTGGGGGGGTTTTGTACTGCCCTGCCATTTTAGCACCTCAAGAAATGAGATAGGCAGTCGTAAACTAAAAGCTGCGTAAATTCCAGAAAACGTACCTTAGTTTGTAGATGTGACAACTTTTGCGCAAACCAATAAATATACAATTATTGACTTTTTTTTTACCAAAGACATGTGGCTGAATACATTTTGGCCTAAATGTATGACTAAAATTGAGTTTATTGGATTTTTCTAATAACAAAAAGTAGAAAATATCATTTTTTTTCAAAATTTGCGGTCTTTTTACGTTTATATCGCAAAAAATAAAAATCGCAGAGGCAATCAAATACCATCAAAAGAAAGCTCTATTTGTGGGAAGAAAAGGACGCAAATTTTGTTTGGGTACAACATTGCATGACCGCGCAATTACCAGTTAAAGCAGCGCAGTGCCAAAGTGTAAAAAGACCTCTGGTCATTTACCAGCAAAATGGTCCGGTCTGAAAGTGGTTAAATAATGTTGTTGTAATGTAAAGTACATTTATAAAATTCTTTGAGTCTTATATGTTGTTATTTTTTCTTAAAGGATTACTGTGCTATACTCATGTCTCCTGATGAAGCATAACTTTGGCAAAATGTGTTGATTGACACATGAGGATTTCTCTTTATTGGCTGTATCAAGCAAGAGTAATATTAATGTTCTATGTACAGTTAATCAAATAAGCACCATATAATAATGTTTTTATGAATTGTTTGCATTTTAATCATGTATAATACAAATTAGACATTTTATCTTAAGACCTCCTTGTCTGGCCTGTAACGTCCGATCCTTGTTTCTTTGTTTTCGGTCTCTATACAAAACGGGTGATGGCCTAGAGCAGGGGTCTCCAAACTACGGCCCTCCAGCTGTTGAACTATATGTCCCATGACGCATTGTAAAACTCTAACATTCACAGATATGACTAGGCATGATGGGAATTGTAGTTCCTGAACAACTAGAGGGCCATAGTTTGGAGAACCCTAGAGTGTCACACAAATATACATTTCTATATATATAAATAATAAGCAACTCTAAGCAATATATCCTAGAGTGTGGTGGTATTCAACTATTATGCCGCGTACACGCAATCAGAATTCTCGTCAGAAACACCTTGGATGGTTTTTCCGACGGAATGCCGCTCAAGCTTGTGTTGCCTACACACGGTCACACCAAATTCCGACAGTCAAGAACGCATTGACATACAACAAGCCGAGAAAATTAAGTTCAATGCATGCGTCGAATTGTTTTCGAGCACGCGTAGGAATTTTGATATATCAGAATTGCTACAGATGATCGTAATTTCCAATCAAAACTTTTTTCCTTCGGAAAATGTAATAACATGCTCTCAATCTTATGCTGGCAAAAATTCCTCCAGCAAAGGTCCGATGGAGCATACACACGGTCGCATTTTCCGATGAAAAGCTCTCATCTGTCTTTTGCTGACTCAATTTCCGATTGTGTGTACGCAGCATTCCACATACAAAAAACTAAAAAATGGTGATCAAAAAGTCTATATATTAAAAAAGTTCATAATATTATTGTAATGAGGGGTTCTGGGAGATTCCATGCATCTTCTTTTTCTTATAGGCTATGTTCACACCTGAGTGTAGGTACCTGCAAGCATTTTTTTTGCCTTCATTTTGGAGAGTATCTGTTCATCGCGCATAGGGCAGCTTATTCACTTGAATGGGCTTGCATACGCACAACAAATACCCAAAGAATCTCCAGAACATTTTTTGGAACGGAGCATGGTCCATAAAGACATGGATGAGCGAGTTTGGGGTGGAGGAATTTGACTGGCTTGCACAGAGTGCTGACCTCAACCCAATAGAACACCTTTGGGATGAATGGGATAAGCAGAGACTGCGAGCCAGGTCTTCTCGTCCAACATCAGTGCCTGACCTTACAAATGCACTTCTAGAAGAATGGTCGAACATTCCCATAGACACACTCCTAAACCTTGTGGGCAGCCTTCGTAGAGAAGCTGAAGCTGTTATAGCTGCAAAAGGTGGGCCAACTCAATTTTGAACCCTACAGACTAAGACTGGGATGCCATTAAAGTTCATGTGCGTGTAAAGGCAGGTGTCCAAATACCTTTGACAACATAGTGTGTATTTGTATTTTCTTTTTCTCTGTGAAGGAGACCCGAGTTAACCCTTTTTCCACACAGCTTAAATTATAGACAACATCAACAGCTTCACATAAAAGCAGCTTGTCAATATTTAACATTGCCCAAAATGAATGCTGTAGTACCTCTCGCCTTTGTCCTTTGCAACAAAACACAATGAAAAGAAAGAAAAAACCATACCCAGGGATGAAAAATTCTTCAGCGCGGACCTTGCCGACAGCAATAAAAACACACAGTCCTTTTAAATGCAGACTGAATTCTTAGCTCTCACTTCAAAAATTCAATCAATCTTGTAATTTATTAATACTCGCAGTCTGCCTAATATCCAAGATATACGGTTGCCTTTTCTGCAGAGCCGGTATATTGTCACATCATTATTAAGCTGGAAAACCTTATGGGTACAATTATTTTCTACTGAAGAAAAAGCAGTGCTAAGCCTTGAGTAAGTGGATTAATATCGATTCCGTTAGCAGATTCATTCGGATTCACGGCTAGTAATTATAAAAACGAGGGGTAAGCAGCTGTTTGGAATCTCGAAATGAGGATTTATACCTAAATCCTGTAACGATCACAGGGACAAATAGGTATTAGATGGATTTTTGTAATGGATGATGACTACGTTTGAGCATTTCAAGTGTAATGTGTAAAAAAGCTACTTGTTAGGTGGTGCTTTTACATGAATCAAAAGATCAGAATGCTCTCTGGTCATATAAATGCTAAGAATGCCATGTACATGTAAATAGTGGGTATTTATTGAGTTAACATCCTTTCTGAGTTAAGAATTCTGCTCAATGAGAATTATTAAGGCTGGGCATGCCTTTGGATGTGCGCAAGAGCATGGGTGGGCATTTTGATTGACAGGTATGGTTTTACATAGGTAGCAGGTTTTTTTGGTTTAAAGGAAAATTCTAGCTCCAAGATGGCCCAAACAAAATATTTCCATTACATAATGAAGAGGCTGCTGTGTGTGGTGTACTATACTGTACTGTGGTAGAATTAGATACATAAAGTAAGAAGTACACAACCTCCACAGGTTACATATATAATAGAAAGGCAGAAGGTCATACATTGTAATTAGTACATAGTAGATTAGTACCAAACAAATGCCACATTCCAACAACCTGCATTGGCAATCGCAAGTATCAGAGGCATATAACCACAGTCTATATACTTTATACTCTGTTACCTACAGTCTGTCTAATTTACAAATAAACCATGAAACTGACTAATTCTAATGCCGTGTACACACGACTGGACTTTTTGGCGGACTGAATTCCGTCTGACTTTTCAATGGACTTTCGACGGATTTCCGTTGAATCAGACTTGTCTACACACAATCACACCAAAGTCCGACGGATTCGACCGTGATGACATAGGACTGGACTAGAATAAGGAAGTTCATAGTCAGCAGCCAATAGTTGCCCTAGCGTCAGTTTTTGTCCGTCGGACTAGCATACAGACGAACAGATTTTTCAACCGGACTCGAGTCCATTGGAAAGATTTGAAACATATTCTAAATCTAAAGTCTATCTGATTTTTTGGCAGCAAAGGTCCGATGAAGCCCACACGCAGTCGAATTATCCGACAGATTTGTTCCGTCAGACCTTTGCTGACAAAAAGTCCGGCTGTGTGTACACGGCATTAGAAGTCACAGGCTGTCCTTCTATAGTATGATCTCAACGTAATTAAAAGGGGTTCAAAGTGTGTCCTTTGCGGTAGGGAACACCAATCCAGCCAACCAGGAAACCTGCTCAATCACTAAATCGAGATAGAGAACCCAAAAGAACGAAAAGGTATGAGAAGAAAAAAAGAAGGGGGGAAGGCAAAGAACTTCATGCTCTGGCCCACATTTTTTTTTTCGCACAAATAGAGCTTTCTTTTGGTGCTATTTGACCACCACTGCCTTTTTTATTTTTTGAACTATAAACAAAAACAGACTGACAATTTTGAAATAAAAAACACTACTTCCTGCTATAAAACATCCAATAAAAAAACTTAAAAAATCGAATTTCTTCATAAATGTAGGCCAATACGTATTCTGCTACATATTTTTGGTAAATACAATCCCAATAAGCGTATATTCCACTTTGTGCAAATGTTATAGCATTTACAAATTATGTGATATATATATATACAGTATATATATTATTATTTTTTTACTGGTAATGGTGGCGATCAGTGACTTATAGCAGGACTGCCATATTAGGGTGGACAAATCAGACACCTAACTGACACATTTGACACTTTTTGGGGACCAGTGACATTATTACAGTGATCAGTGCTAAAAAATATGCACTGTCACTGTACAAATGACCTTAACTGTGTGCTTAAGTTGTGCTTACTCACTGTTGGGGGGGGGGGTGGATACTCTGACTAGGGGAAGGCAAAGATCCATGTTCTTGCTTTGCAGAAACACAGAATCAATGCCTTCCCTTTCGACAGAATGACAGTCTACCTTGTTTACGTAGGAAGAATGTCATTCTGCCTGTGTCTTGTGTAATCAGCTGGTAGCGGTGGACATCAAGTCTGCAGTACCTGACGCTAAGCTCCCACTGTGTGTGATCACAGCAGCAGCGGGTCACAGGTGGCATGCACATGCACCCCAGACCTGGAAGTGTTAGATCTTGTAGTAGGTACGTGATCTGGCACAGAGTGGCCGCCCTGCAGCAGTATATCTACGGTGAGCGGTAGTGAAGCGGTTAAGGCTTGTTTCACATATGTGCGGTGTGGCACATTGCATGTGATTTGCACAGGAATCACACCACATACCTGTGCAAATCACATGCGATGTATGTGCAGTTCAACTTGGGCCATTCATTTGTATGGCTCAAATTGCACCGCATTCGAACAAAAAGTGGTGCAGGACCTTTTTTCTTTCCTGCGCTGGAATCGGATTACATGAGTGTTCACACCTATGCAACTTGATTCCGTCAATTCCACTGCATTTTGCAAACCATTTTGTGGTGTTGTTAATTTAACATCGACACCCGCTGTGGTTAGAATGAATGCCGTGTGACTTTCAATGCGGTACAGAAAACACACAGGATTCACTGCGTTTTCCACACTGCATTCATGTGAATAGAGCCTAATACCCTGTACACACGACCGTTTTTCTGGTCGGAATAAACTCTGAAGGTTTTTCAGATGGAATTCCTCTGAAACTGTCTTGTGTACACATGATTACACTAAAGTCCGATCGTCAAGAACGCGGTGACATACAGCATGTACAACGGGACTAAAAAAAGGAAGTTCAATAGCCAGTAGCCAATAGTAGCCGTTTCGTACTTGCTTCCAAGCATGGGTAGTTTTTGGTCCATCAGAACAACATACAGACGAGCGTTTTTTCCAATAGGAATTGGTTCAGTCGGAAATATTTAGAACATGTTCTATTTCTAGATCTGTCAGAATAAAAAAAAAAAAAAAAGAGTCAGATGAGGCATACACACGATCGGACTATACAATGAAAAGCTTCCGTCTGACTTTTTCTGTCGGACATTCCGCTCGTGTGTCTAATGCCCCGTACACACGAGAGGGATTAAGTCTGACAGACCTCCAAAGGAGTTCCGCCGGAGTTCCGACGGAGTTCTGGCGGACTTTTCGACCGAACGGACTTGACCACACACCATCACACCAAACTCCGACGGAGTCGAACGTGATGACGTACGACTGGATTCGACGTAGGAAGTTCATAGACAGTAGCCAATAGCTGCCCTAGCGTCGGTTTTAGTCCGTCGGAGTAGCACACACACGAGCGAATTTTTCGAAGGGGACCGGGTCCGGCGGAGTTCCGTCGGGAAAATTTGAAGCATGCTTCATTTCTAAAGTCCGTCAGACTTTAGCGAAGCTAAAGTCCGTTGCAGCCCACACACGATCGGATAGTCTGACGGACTCAGTCCGTCGGAGTTTGGATGTCGAAAAGTCCGCTCGTGTGTACGGGGCATTAACATTTGCTTATGTCCTTATGGCATGTGCTTAGCATTGCTTTGTTTTTACATTAAGTAATCGCTTGCATGAGCCTTATCTGGCCTTACACCAACTGCATTAAATCAGTATATATGCAGTTATAAGACATATATATTTACAAAGCTGAATTGCTCAGAACATTTTTATGGCAAGAGCAAGTCTCGCAATTCATTCAGATTTGTGGTTTAATTATCCTGAAACGTGTGCATCTATCCAGAACCTGCTAATCAATCAGAGTGCAGATCTGCAGTGTGATCTTCTGTTCTAGACATGTATATAATACTTACTGCATAGGGAATGCAAGCTACTGCTTTATATGCTGCTCTTTAGATATTCGTTTTTTTTTACTGGTTATTATATTAAACAGATCAAGTATTGCTTGACCTGTTTAATAAAAATATATTACAGCAATCTTAAAATTTGGAGTCACACTAGATTTTATCAAGTTGGATATCCCAAGCTAAATCCAGATTTAGTGTTATTTATGACAGTTCTGTTTCCCAAACCTCTGACGTTGCTTATATATGCTCCAGCTGTTGTCTGACCACCTGTAGCTTGACTGTCAATGTCACCATGTCTCACCCATCTATCCTAATATCTCTAGTATAATTTTTGTAAGGTTTCCAAGGCTCCTGCTAGTTTTTCTGATTTCCCCAAACTGCTTGTCTTTCCATTTTGTTGGCCCAGCAGGGCTGCCAAGAATGTTCTAAACCACCATTTGACAGAATTTTGAACTATTTGATGCTCTGAAATACTATGTTTTAGAGCCTGATTTGGATTGTCATTGACTTCAATGGGACTTCTGGTTACAAAACATGTGGTTCAATTCTAGTTAGTACAAAAAGTACTATGTTGTACTTATTGCAAGGGTTAAATGCTCATGTAGCACAGCCCCTAAAGAGCCTCTGATGAAAACGGTCCTTTACCTGCTTTTCTTTCTTCTTTCACTGGCTCAGAAAACAGCCTAGGGCAGTGATGGCGAACCTTGGCATCCCAGATCTTTTGGAACTACATTTCCCATAATGCTCTTGCACTCTACAGTGTCGTTGGGCATCATGGGAAATGTAGTTCCAAAACATCTGGGTTTTTATTGGAACAGGAATGGGTGGGTGGGTAGGGAGCATGAGATACCCCTAGTGAACTGCAACTGCAACAACTTGAGCACTTCTAACTGTGCTTACCACAATGCTGACTGCACAAATTAGTGTTCTTCTCATACTGCTAGCTGCATTTGATAATCCCACAAGAGTCTCAATACTGGTAGTGACTTGTACTCCCTAAGGAGGTTAAAAGCTACACACTATCGCTCTCTTCAGCATGGGGGGGGGGTCATTAACTCATTTAGCCACAAGATCACTGGTCGCCTCCTACCGATATCAACAGGCTCTTCCTAGTGAGGAAGATGTAGACTCACACCGCCGCAGGACAGTTGGACTCCTTCCCATCAACTTCCTCCTGGCTCCCTCCAGTGAGCTTTCTCCTTCCCCAGCTCAATCCCTGGACAATGGATCTTCGGTAGGCCCCGAGCTAAGCCTAGCTGGGACCTTCAATGTCTTCACACTGGCGTCCCTGCTCTCCACTAGATATTATAGGAAGCCTCACTGTCCAATAAGGAGGTACCAGTACAGGAAGGAATGGGCCAGAGTGGTATCAAGTCATCTTCGGTCCTGATTTGCAGTATATAGAGACTCAGGTTATGAAACATCAAGAAGGCGCTTGTTTGTCAATCCAGCAGTGTATCTTGTGACTTTTACAATGGCAAATGTTCTCTCTTATACCTTGAAATAACCAATATTGTGTCTTCCCCAAAGTCCATTTTACCCAGGAGTGATGCAAATTAAAGTGGAAGTAAACCCTGTTTGTAAACTTTTACCTACAGATAAGCCTATAATAAGGCTTACCTGTAGGTACAGTGAATATCTCCTAAACCTGCACTGTTTAGGAGATATTCACACTGCATATGATATCACCAGCGCATGCTTTGCGAAGGGACAGCATACCCGTGCCATCCCTTCTGAGCTCCGCGCCGCGGTCCATGACTCCTGCATGCATGTACCGGAGTGATGTCATTGCAGCATGGCCAATCAGACGGCCAGAGGACACGAATCCGGAAGGAAGACCAGGTGAAGATGGAAGCACATACATACATGGAAGCTGTGACAGTGCGCCGCTGGAAGGCTTTGTTCTAAGGTAAGTATTTCATAATATGCTAGTATGTGACGCATACTAGCACATTATACAATTGTCTTACATGGTTTGAAAAACAAAATGTGGTTTACTACCGCCTTAAGGGACAGGTGCTAGAGGAAATGAGCGAGACCATTGATATAAATGAAGGTTACCTGCTTTGGCTGATAGATGGTACTTGTTCTTCTGCTGACAAGAATGTCCCAGGAACTCTCAACCCTTTTTTATGTTGTAAGTTGTGATGTTGTCAAAGTTACCCTGGTCACAAGTTCACATGGATGCCTTTTGGATGGGACATGGAGAGTGTGGAAGGAGATTAACAGTATAATTTAGAGAGAAATTTATAAAGATAAAAAAAACCTCTAGGAAGGGGATACGTTCTACTATTACCTCCCTTCCTGACAATATCCCCACACCTCATTACCTCTGTTCTTTACATTACAATTTAATACAGATATTGCCGAAGCATCTGTTTTTAGTTCTTGTAGTTTGTCTTCTATTATCAGTTAACTAACCATAGAGGTGATAAAAACACTGTTAAGAATACATTGATTAGACACTTTATCACTGGTATTATGTTATTATGATAGCTCCCATTACTGGAATGAGGTGAAGGATGGAGGGGTCAATGAGTAAAGAATAGAAATTATGCTTGGAGATTATTTCCATTTAAATATGCATGTACACAAGGTTTCTTTAACTAACAGTCTTAATTATATTTACATTTTTCTTTCTAAAAGGAGAAAGGAAACTGCAGTACAATATACTGTAGGTATATTTTTTTCACCCCTACGCTCTAATTAATCTTACAAATAAGAAATCATGGCAAAATGTGTGTTTAAATATTGTAGCAGGAACTTTATTTGGGAAACAAACTTACATAGTAAGACAGCCCATTGAAGTGAATGGCCTGCGCAATGTTCCACACAAGAAATCAGGGGTAAATCGAGCAACACAAATCACAAGCAGAAACGCTCAGTCCCGCTTCACAAAAAGTGAGCATGGCCTAAATGAATGGCAGAGAAATAGATTATTTGAAAGAAGGATTACATTGCCATGCATTCCTGTGGTGTGCTGCATTGGCAAAAACGGTGTAGGTCTATTTGTAGGCCCCCTGTGGTGCATTGGCAAGCTTATTGAAAGTGGTTGTACACACTGTACAACCACTTTTACCTACAGGTAAGCCTATATTAAGGCTGAAAAAAAGAAAAAGAGAGAACAATTCCCCATTGGGGTTTTTAGCAGCTAATTGAGAGACACAAAATTGCATAAAAAAAATCAAAAGTTTTTTATTGACTCCAAATGATAAGTGCATCACAAAAAAATGAACATGGTTAAAATATGAGCTCTGGTGTGTACAAAAGACCTGCAAACCTTCATATCATAATATATATACAATTTCTCATGACAAATATCTACGTTTATACAAGGATTTCAACCTGATGGTTCCCATATTCCCATATTCCTATTCAATTATTCAAATTTGATGTATGGAAATACCCCAATGCATTTCAACCTGGAACTGATAAAGGTCTTCTTCAGGGGGTTCTTTTATGGCTATTAATACAGAAAATTGATGATTAAAATGCTCCATTGATTAAATGATTAAAATGCTCCATTGAAACATCACTACAGGTATCTATACAGATATCTCTATATATTTACCCTTTCCATCAGATATATGTATGCAAACCAGAGACTTTCATAAAAACATCAATCTCCCTCAGAGATGATCCTGGACTCCTCCACCCTGCTAGCCATGTCTGTAGGAAACCTCCTGGGGTGGGGGTGCACGACTGGGGCCCCTACGGGACCTACAAGCGGTTTCAGGTTTAAATGCATTGGTTTATTTCCATACATCAAATGGTTCTTTGAATAGGAATATGGGAATCATCAGTTTGAAATCCTTGATTAAACGGAGATATTTGTCATGAGAAATTGTATATATATTATGATATGAAGGTTTGCAGATCTTATGTACACACAAGAGCTCATATTTTAACCATGTTCATTTTTTTGTGATGCACTCATCATTTGGAGTCAATAAAAACTTTTGAATTTTTTATGCAATTTTGTGTCTCTCAATTAGCTGCTAATAAACCCCATGGGGAATTGTTCTCTCTTTTACTTTTTTTCAACTTAGTTTCGGGGTGTGCAGCTTTCCTAGACCCAGTGTGTATGTTCAATCCTCTCCTTCACCTATATTAACCACTTCCCGACCGCTGCACGCCGATGTACGTCGGCAGAATGGCACGGGCAGGCATACTGGCGTACAGGTACGTCCAGTTTTAAATGCCGCCCTGCCGGTCGGGACCCCCATGAGTCCGGTCGCGGGTTCCGTGGACTCGATTGCCATGGGCATACCCGCGATCGTCTCACGGGGCGGCTGAACGAGGAGATGCCGTTGTAAACAGCATCTACCCGTTCTGCCTAGCAACAAGTGACGCTGATCTCTGCTCCATGTGATTGGAGCAGAGATCAGTGTTCACTAAAACAAAGCCCCGCCCCCCACAGTTAGTAACACACCCCTAGGAACACTTAACCCCTACACTGCCACCCACTGGTTAACTCCTTCACTGCCAGTGTCATTTACACAGGAATCACTGCATTTGTATAGCACTGATTGCTGTATAAATGACAATGGTCCCAAAAATGTGTCAAAAATGTCCGATGTGTCTACCATAATGTCGCAGTCACAATAAAAATTGCTGATCGCCGCCATTACTAGTAAAAAAAAAATATTAATAAAAAAATCCAAAAAACTATCCCCTATTTTGTAAACGCTATAACTTTTGCGAAAACCAATCAATAATCGTTTATTGCGTTTTTTTTACCTAAAATATGTAGAAGAATACGTATCAGCCTAAACTGAGGGAAAAAACGTTTTTTATATATTTTTGGGGGATATTTATTATAAAAAAAGTAAAAAAAAAATGTGTTTTTTTCAAAATTGTCCCTCTATTTTTGTTTAAAGCGCAAAAAATAAAAAATGCAGGGGTGATCAAATACCACCAAAAGAAAGCTCTATTTGTGGGAAAAAAAGGACGTCAATTTTGTTTGGGAGCCAACTCGCATGACTGCGCAATTGTCAGTTAAAGCGACACAGTGGCAAATCGCAAAAAGTGGTCTGGTCTTAAGCCAGCAAAATGGTCCGGTCTGAAAGTGGTTAAGGCTTACCTGTAGGTGCTTGAAAGATCTCCTAAACCTTCACGGTGTTTTTGTATCCTCTAGTTATCCTGTTCAGAAGCCCACATACAAAAGGACTGAAGCCATGAATCCAACTTCAAGGACAATTCTAGAGAACAGTGAACAAATTCATTTTTTAAAAGGGAGATTTGCATCGTGGGCCCTCTTCCAATAAAAGCTGATTTTAGTCCTTACTCTTGTTCCTTCTACTTCATCTTCGGGGAAAACAAAGACTTTTTCTTTTATCTTTATCTAAAAACCTAGATTCATTCTGGTATCCTCAACACCATCTAGTGGGCAGAATAATATACTGTATAGTTTTCTCATGAAAGTGATTGTAAAGTCTTGTTTTTTGTTTGTTTTTTTATATATAAAAATAATAAATATGTCATACTTACCTGCTTTGTTGCAGTGCATTTGCACAAAGCAGCCAAGATCCTCCTTTTTTCTGGTCCCTCTTCTGTGCTCCTGGCCCCTCCCTCCTGACAAGTGCCCCCACAGCAAGCAGCTTGCTATGGGGGCACCCGAGCCAAGTCACAGGTCCCTGAGTCCATTCAGACATGGAGCCCTGACCCCACCCTCTCTCCCCCCCCAATTGGCTAGCTGACTTTGATTGACAGCAGCAGGAGCCAATGGTGAAAGGAGAATCTCAGTCGGCTGACAGAGAGGGATCTAAGGTAAGTGTTAGGGGGGCTGCTGCACACAGAAGGCTTTTTATCTTAACGCATAGAATAAATTATGATAAAAAAACTTCTGCTTTTAAGGCCAGGTTCACATATGCTGTGGCCCATAGCAGGCAGTCCAGTACGTCCCTGTTCACCAAATCAGGTGTGAATGTCTGACTCAATTTGCACCTGACTCTGAGCCAAAGATGCATTTCCAAATGCAGAGAGCCGATCACACTCCTGTCATGCGAATTGGACCCGCATCCAATCTGTGTGAACCCAGCCTGAACCCAACCTCGGGTATTTCAGACTATACTGCATTTTGGCCACTATATGGAGTATGGAGCTGATGGTAAAATAATTTTATGCAAAAAAATTATGATGACATTTTCTTCAGCATGCATGGATGTTTCTGACATTCGTGCAACAAATTAATAGTTTATTATAAAACAGATATAGGCTAAAAAAAAATGCACTGTTTTACTCTTTTATTTTTTGCACACATATTAACACTAAAACATTTTTCATAACTGTTTTTCTGTACCTGCAGCTAAAAGTGAAGCCCAAGGTGAATGAATTTGAGCCTTTCAGCCATGACATTAATTGAAGCTTATTATCATTTCAATTAGTGACATTAAATGCTTCTGCAAATTTTTTATTACTCACACTTTCTTAAAAGGTAGTTTTAAATTATCAGATTATAATTGGTCAGAGACTTTACCATTCCATTTTACTTTCAAATCAAATAGTGCCTTTAAATGACAGTAACAAGATTAAAGCGATATGACCTGCTATATTTTACTTTCTGCACTCCTTTTATCAATCCAGTTACAATACTTATTACTAAATATGTTCAATTTAATTGAAATTTTCAGTTGGTCTCTGGTAATAATAAAATCTGCGGACACCTGACCATGACACATACTGTATATGAACGTTTTGGACATTTCACTACAAAACTATGGGCATGAATATAAAATTGCATCCCCCATCACTATTGTGGCTATAACAGCATGAATTCTCCTGAAAGGGCTTTTTACAAATTTGAGTTTCGTGGGCTTCACATTGGATTCACCAAACAACCACAAACCAAACCAGGACAGATGAACTCATTCCTAACCAGGAGTCAGACGCTGTCTACTATTTATATGTCTTCATCAGGAGAAATGAAATGAGCGGTCTTCCCTGTCCCCATAGCCTTTGTTTTCTTGTAATTTTCTCAAGTCCAATCTTTTTACTTTTTTATTTAACTTTCTTCATTAGGCTTTTGAGGTTCTCTATATTTTCAGATATAAGCTTTTTATCATCAGCATATTAAAGACTACTGATGTTTCTTCAACCATTCTTGAAACCTCAATATTTTTCTGCTTCTAGCTATTGTACAGATACTCCATACGAACAATAATATGTTCAGGTACATCCCTTTTCCTAAGGACACATCATTTCATGTGGTCAACCACTTGAGCCGCTGGTCCATTAAGGGCACAGGGGCACCACTCCCCCTAGTTTGTATGCGGGGATGTGTGCAGGGAACTGAACTCATATGTTTACATAGTTACAAAGTTAGTCAGATTGAAAAAAGACACAAGTCCATCTAGTTCAACCATAAAAATAAATAAAAAATGATATACAATCCCATATACACAATCCTTTACCCACAGTTGATCCAAAGGAAGGCTAAAAACCCCAGCAAAGACTGATCCAATTTTCTATGAGTTTCTGTCAAAGAGCATATCAGGCAGCCGCCAACTCTCCAGATGGATGTGCTGATGTCACCACTGAGCTCTGCCCTACGTATGTTTCGTCCAAAAGGACATCTTCCAGGGGCAATAGAAAACAAGTGATTTGAAAATTCCTTTAAGCTGTGTGTTGTGTTATACAATAGTACTATTTTCCTGAACAGCTTCAGCGACATGGTATTCTGGCAGCAGTCATTTTTAATGTATAGTTGATTTTTTACATGTAACTTCTCTTAAATACAACAGTAGCATCCCAACATCCCTATTAGGCCTACTTTTTATGTGCTCCTGAAAGAACTGTAACTACCGTTTCGTTGCTGGTCCCCTCTTTTTTGTGTGTTATTTTTTTTCTCTTAAATTTAATATATATATTTTTTTCTCTTGTCTGCAGCGTTAAAATAGTTGAAGGTTTAGAGTTTTTTTTTCCTTACAGGGCAGAGTAGCCATTTTTCTGCAACTGCTGCTAATGCACCCTCTTCTTTTTCCTTCTTCTCTTGCTGCTCCTACCATAATGCCACCAACTTGCAATATGGATTCTGTGAAATTTTTTGATCACACAATTACTGATTTGCTGCTGGAGGATAATCTTGGTCAAGAAGATATCACTAAGACTTTAGAGGCATGGAAACAACAAGGAGCGGTGGTTTTCCAACACCTTTAGTTTACTGCGAAGTTGGTTTCAATAATGAGGAGGGGGTGGATGATGAAGTGGCAGGTTGTCTATGGGTGCCACTAACTGGAGAGAAAGAATGTTCTGGGTGTTAGGCAGAACAGCAGCAAGGGAGGGGCAGCTTGCAGAGAACTGGAGGGAGCAGCCATGCTAATTCAGGGTTGTTTTTCAGCTGGAACACGGGGGAGCTCCAGCACCTCCAGCACTAAATGTATGTAATGACAAAGGGTGCTGGAGAGGGTGCTGGAGTATGCGAGAGGGTCTATTGTTGCTGACTAGGGATGAGCCGAACACCCCCCGGTTCGGTTCGCACCAGAACTTTCGAACGGACCCCACGTTCGTTACGAACGTTAGAACCCCATTGAAGTCTATGGGACTCGAACGTTCGAAATGGAAAGTGCTAATTTTAACGGCTAATATGTAAGATACTGTCCTAAAAAGGGTTTGGGGACCTGACTCCTGCCTCAGGGGACATGGGTCAATGCAAAAAAAAGTTTTAAAAAAGGCCGTTTTGGCGGGAGCACTGATTTTAATGACAATTAAAGTGAAAAAAAAAAAAAGTGAAATATTCCTTTAAATATGGTGCCTGGGGGTGTCTGTAGTATGCCTGTGAAGTGCCACGTGTTTCCCGTGTTTAGAACAGTCCCTGCACAAAATGACATTAAACGGAAATAACACCATTTAAAACTGCTTGCGGTTTTAATGTTATATCTGGTTCCTGCAATATGGTTGAAAATCATTGAGAAAAATGGCATGGGTAGCCCTCCCTGCCCATTACCAGCCTATTTGGGTCTTGTGCGCATATTAAGGGGAACCCTGTACCCATATTAAAAAAAGGAAATGCATGTGGCCCCCAGGCCCTATATACTCAGAACAGCAGTATACAGGCGGTGCAAACAAGACAGGGACTGTGTAGGTTTGTTGTGTTAAGTTGAATCTGTTTGTAATTTTCAACTGGTACATTTTTAAAGTGTAGCTCCAGTCAAAAAAACTATTTTTAAGCTTTTTGGAAAACATAGGGAAGGGTTATCACCCCTGTATAATTAGTTTTGTCGTCCATCTTTTTTCATCTCACTTGCTGCTGTCTCCTTCCGTTTGCAAGTAGGAGATGTTTGTAAATTGGATGTTTGAAAGTAGGGGCCTGCCCTATATGCTCTGCAGAAATGGCGGAACAAGGTGTTGGTTTTGCCACAACATTGTAAGCCCTCAAAGTGACTCTTGCTGGGCGCTGGAGCGCCCTGCTGTGAACGATTATATCAAGAATTGTAATTACATGCCATTGTTGAACAGTGGTAGAAAAATTGACCTTTGGTGGTTGTGGTGCTAGTGCCACAACACTATAAGTCCTCACCGTTACTCTGGGTGGGCTGTGAAATATTATATCAAGAATTGTAATTACGTGTCCCTGTTAAACAGGGGCAGAAAAATTGGGCCTTAGGCACTGGTGCCATCACACTGCAACCTCTGCCATATACTCTAGTTTTATTGCAGGAATTAGCCCTGCTGCAAAGCATTGCATCAAAAATTGTACTTAAACGCCCCTGTTAAACAGGGGCAGAAAAATTGGGCCTTAGGCACTGGTGCTGGTGCCACCACACTCCAACCTCTGCCATATACTCTAGTTTTATTGCAGGAATTAGCCCTGCTGCAAAGCATTGCATCAAAAATTTTACTTAAACGCCCCTGTTAAACAGGGGCAGAAAAATTGGGCCTTAGGCACTGGTGCTGGTGCCACCACACTCCAACCTCTGCCATATACTCTAGTTTTATTGCAGGAATTAGCCCTGCTGCTAAGCATTGCATCAAAAATTTTAATTAAACGCCCCTCTTAAACAGGGGCAGAAAAATTGGGCTGCTGGCATCACCCAGAACCAAAAATGTTCTTCCAACATATCAGCGGAGGAGGAAGAGGATAGACAATCAACATAACAGGACAGTCACTCAGCATCAGCATAGGCAGTCTTGAAGGGATGTGGTATTTCCAAAAAAATTATTCGGTTACATCAGCTTCAGGTGCTTGGTAGCTGTGGGTGATCCAAGACTGATTCATCTTGATGAAGGTCAGTCGATCAACTGATTCGGTGGACAGACGCACCCTGTGATCGGTAACAAAGCCACCAGCAGCACTGAAGGTGCGTTCCGAAAGAACGCTGGATGCAGGACAGGCCAGTAGCTCAATTGCATACTGTGCAAGCTCTGGCCAGTGATCCATCCTCAAGACCCAGTAAGCCAGAGGATTTTCAGTGGGAAAGGTGTCCAAGTCTGACCTTGCCCCTAGGTATTCCTGCACCATGTAAATTAGACGCTGGCGATGGGTGCTGGAACCAATCATACCTTGGGGCTGCGGACTAAAAAATTGTCTGAAAGCATCAGTCAGACGGCCACCTTCTCCACCGCTCCTTCTGACTGATGCCTCAGCAACACGTTGTCCAGGACCAGGAGTTTGTGACCTCCCAGTCTCTGGGAACGCGTTGCACAGAGCTTTCTGCAAGGCCTCCCGGAGATGTCTCATCCTCTGCTCCCTCTGCGATGGCAAGATAAGGTCGGCAACCTTACCCTTGTACCGTGGATCAAGGAGAGTGGCCAGCCAGTAATGGTCCCTCTCCTTGATCCGAAGAATACGAGGATCCTTCCGCAGGCTTTGCAGGATCAGGGAGGCCATGCAGCGTAGGTTAGCTGAGGCATTCGGTCCGGAGTCCTCTGGGTCACTAAGGACAACATGATCCGCAGCTACCTCCTCCCAGCCACGTACAAGTCCACGTGTTTCTTGGGACTGTAAATCATCCCTATAAGACTGCTGCTGCTGATGCTGATGCTGAGTGCCAGCCTCCACCTCCATGCTGACACAATCATCCTCCTCCTCCTCTTCCTCCTCCTCACCCTCTTCCTGTGTGATGGGTGGCACAGCAGGAACACTGTCTGGATAAAGGGGGCCTTGAGAGGCAAGGAAGTCCTCCTCTTCCTGCCTCTGTTCTGCCTCAAGTGCCCTGTCCATTATTCCACGCAGCGTATGCTCCAAGAGGTGGACAAGAGGTACAGTGTCACTGATGCATGCACTGTCACTGCTCACCATCCTTGTGGCCTCCTCAAACGGTGACAGGACAGTGCATGCATCCCTGATCATGCCCCACTGGCGTGGTGAGAAAAAACCAAGCTCCCCTGACCCTGTCCTGGTGCCGTAGTCGCACAGGTACTCATTGATGGCCCTCTGCTGCGTGTGCAGCCGCTGCAGCATGGCCAATGTTGAGTTCCATCTGGTGGGCATGTCACATATAAGGCGGTTCTTGGGCAGGTTCAACTCCTTTTGGAGCTCAGCCAGCCGAGCACAGGCATTAAATGATCGGCGGAAATGCACACAGACTTTCCTGGCCTGCTTCAGGACATCATGTAAGACGGGGTACCTGCCCAAGAACCGCTGCACCACCAGGTTAAGGACGTGAGCTACACAGGGCACATGGGTCAGTTGTCCCTGTCGGAGGGCGGAGAGGAGGTTGGTGCCATTGTCGCAAACCACCATTCCTGGCTTAAGCTGGCGTGGCGTCAACCACCTCTCGGCCTGCCCCTGCAGAGCTGACAAAACATCCGCCCCAGTGTGGCTCCTGTCCCCCAAACAAACCAGCACAAGCACGGCATGGCATCGTTTTGCCTGCGTACTTGCGTAGCCCCTGGAACGCCTACGGAGCACCGCTGGTTCTGAGGACAGAGCACTGGAAGAGGCCATGGAGGAAGAAGAAGAGGAGGGAGTGGAGGAGAGAGGTGTGTCACAACCAATAGTAGCATTTTGGAGGCGTGGTGGCGGAACAACCTCCAACACTACTGCACCTTGTCCTGCATCCTTCCCAGCAGCCAGAAGAGTGACCCAATGGGCCGTGAAAGACAGGTAACATCCCTGTCCATGCCTGCTGGACCATGAGTCAGCGGTAATATGCACCTTACCGCTGACCGCCCTGTCCAGCGAGGCAAGGACATTGCCTTCCACATGCCGGTAGAGAGCCGGAATCGCCTTCCGTGAGAAAAAGTGGCGTTTGGGGACCTGCCACTGAGGAACCGCACATTGTACAAACTCACGGAAGGGGGCCGAGTCTACCACCTCAAAAGGCAGCAGTTGAAGTGCTAGCAATTTAGCCAAGCTAGCATTCAACCGCTGGGCATGTGGATGGCTGGGAGTAAACTTCTTCCGCCGGTCCAGCAGCTGGGGCAGGGACATTTGCCTGCTATAATCGGATGTGGATGTACCACTAGCAGAGTTCCCGGAAGCACTTGGCTGTGACACACCTAATTCTACACCTTCATTCCTCTCAGAGCAGGTTTCAGAGAGGACTGAAGGTCTAGTGGGGTTGGAGATGCCAGCTGATGAGGAGCAAGGAGAGGTCCGCTTTGTTCTTTGGTGTGGGTCTTTGAGGTACGCTTGCCAACGAGCTGCATGGCAGGTCAACATATGTCTGGTCAAGCATGTGGTGCCCAAGCGGCTGATGTTTTGGCCACGTGAGATACGCTTGAGACATATGTTGCAAATAGCAGCGGTGCGATCTGATGCACTCGTCTCAAAAAAGGCCCACACCAAAGAACTTTTAGAATAACGCGCAGAGGCAGCGCTCTGCACAGGCGGAGCTCTGCGGTGTGATTCAGTCGGTGTGCTGCCCCTAAGCTGGCCCCCGGAGGGCATCCTGCCTCGTTGGACATGTGCCTCCTCCTCCTCCTCCTCCTCCCTCCTTCCAGGCACCCACGTGGAGTCAGTGCCCTCATCATCCCCTCCCTCTTCATCGCTGTAGCAAACCTGGCAGTATGCTGCAGCTTGTGGAACATGACTGCCAGATTGCTGTCCTTCTTGAGCATCCCCTCTCTCTGCGCTCACGCTACTGCCTTCCTCTAGCTGAGTGTCATCATCAGAGCCCACCAAACACTGGGCATCCTCCTGGAGCATGTACCCAACACTGTGCTCAAAGAGTTCAGGAGACTCCTCAGGAGGACGTGGTGGGTCTAGGGAAGGAGTCACTGATGATGACATTGAGAGGAGGGAAGACGATGCGTTGGCAGCTGCTTTGCTACTACCCTGAGACTGGGTGAGAGAGGATGAGGAGGATGAAGAGGGCTTGGTCATCCACTCTACCAAGTCGTTGGCATGTTGCGGTTCAACATGTCCAGCTGCAGAAAAGAAGGACAAGCATGTCCCATGGCCACGTGCTGATGACAATGCACCGCGTCCACGACCAGCACTGTTGTCTCTAGACACAGAGCCTGCTTGCCCTCTTTTATCGGCCCGCGCCTGTCTACCTCTCCTTGCTGGCCTTCCAGACATGGTAATGGCCTGAAGGGAGTTGGGTAAAACAGTAGTTGGGTAGTTTATATTGTGCTGGAGGCACACAACACCCACTAACTCCTGCAGATGCCTTTTTTATAGAACAGCAGAGATAAACGGGTATATACAGATGTATACTGTGCTGTGCTGGAAGCACACACAACTTCCAATAACTCCTGCAGATGACAATTGGGCCCAAATAGAGAACAGCTATGTAGGTGGATTATAGCGGTATGTACTGGGTACAGAGCACGCAGACAGCACGCACTATCTCCTGACACTACTGACTGCAAGCTCTATTATTAAAGATGGACCACTAGCTATATAGGTGAGGTGAATATCACGGTGTATACTGCGGTCAGGGCACGCAGACAATAACCAGAAAACAGCAGAGTTAAAGGGGTATATACAGATGTATACTGTGCTGTGCTGGAAGCACACACAACTTCCAATAACTCCTGCAGATGACAATTGGGCCCAAATAGAGAACAGCTATGTAGGTGGATTATAGCGGTATGTACTGGGTACAGAGCACGCAGACAGCACGCACTATCTCCTGACACTACTGACTGCAAGCTCTATTATTAAAGCTAGATCACTAGCTATATAGGTGAGGTGAATATAGTGGTGTATACTGCGGTCAGGGCACAGACAATAACCACTACACAAGAGCAAGATAGGAAATCAGCCAAAAACGATTGGTGTGTAACTGTGTTGAAGGTACACAGAACACCCACTGCTTCAGATGCCAACACACTACACGAGGCCGCCTCAAAGGCGGCCTTATATAGTGTGGGGCGTGCACTACACAGCCTGAGCTATGATTGGCCACAGGCAGGATGCCTGTGGCCAATCATGGCTCTCCTCGCTGCTGGCGCTGTGATTGGCCAAGCATGCGGGGTCACAGTGCATGCTTGGCCAATCACGAGCCAGCAATGCACTGCGCCATCGCAGTGCATTGTGGGCCGTGCGCGCCACACGAATTTTGACGCGAACGGACCAAGAGTTCGGATTTCGCCGAACGGACGAACAGCCAATGTTTGAGTTGAACGTAAGTTCGACTCGAACACGAAGCTCATCCCTATTGCTGACTGCCAGAGGGTCTATTGTTGGTGATCTACTGTATTTTTAATGGGTGTATCTTTTGTTGCTGGGGGGGAACTATTTGACTGCTTTTCTTGTTATCCTTAATAAAGTCTATACAAATTACTTAGCGTCACAAAATTATACCTTGTTCTGTATTATCTAAAAGGAAGGGTGGGGGCAGCCAAAAGGGGGGATTTGCGGAGGGGTTCCTGCACCTATTCTCTTAGAAAAAAAGCCCTGTGCTAATCCATCTGGCGAAAAATTAGTTTTTAGTTTTTAGTTTTCGTTTCATTCGTTTTTAGTTTTTTTCAGAAATTCGAAAAATTTGCAGATTTGAACATTTGTAAATTCAAAAATTTGTAAATTCGGAATTCATAAATTTGAGAATTCATAAATTTGGAATTCGTAAATTCGAACATTTTAAAATTTGAAAAAATTTTAAAATTGGAAATTTGGAAATTAGAAAATTCATAAATTTGGAATTTGAGAATTCGGAATTCAAAAATTAGACAATTCAGAAATTCGAAAATTCGGAAACTCAAAAATCAAAAAATTCAAAATAACTATCTAACTAACTAATAATAACTAACTATTAAATTATAGGTATTGGAATTTCCTTTCAAATTTGGCTGTTAGTGAACATAACAAATACAAATTTATCTGAAGTTACAAATTATCCGAAATGCCACATCTAAACAAAAGGAACTGAACAAAATAATAATAAATAATATTAATAATAATACATTTTTATTATTATTATTATTATTATATTTATTGTTATTTATTATTACTAATTTGTTACGTTTCATTCGTTTAGATACGGCATTCATTATTGCGGATAATTCGTAACTTCGGATAAATTCATTTTTCAGTACGTTCGCTAACAACAAAATTTGACAGGAAATTACAATGCCTATAATTTAATAGTTAGTATTAGTTACTTATTATTTCAGATTTTCTAATTTTTGGGTTTAGAATTTTCAGGTTTTCGTTCTTATTTTTGAATTTTTGTTCATTTGAATATTCAGATTTTAATTCTTATTTTTGGATTTACGAAGTTTCGAATTTTAGAATTTCCAAATATATGGAAAAATTCCGGAAATTCGAAAATGAGTCTAAGTTTGTTAAAAAACAAATATTGAACTAAACAAATTGCACATGTCTACTGTTCATTGCTATCCCCATGGTCGGAACACTGGAATGTGGGTCCTTTCTTGCCTCTGCTTGCAGCATATTGCCAATGATAAACATAACAGCCCTTTGGGTACCGCATGCATGAGTGGTATTGCAGAGCTGTTTTTTTTATGTTATATTATCGAGTTCCTATTTTTTTTTTTTATGGAAAACTGAAACTGGGCTGTATTATTCCAGTAGAATAAACCTGTTGTGTTTTTGAAGTCTTTTCTATTGAAACCATTACATAGCATGATGATGCAATGGTGTTTAGCTGGTTTGGATTTGAGATCGATCAAATAAACATACACTAAGATATGTAAGCTGCTCATACTATAACAAATGCTTTGTCAAAGCCCTTTTAGAAGCTACATGATATGCATAAACAGGGACATAAACACTAATTACCTCTAATGTGGCTGTAAGCTTAAATGGTTGCTTGAAACTACTGGAAATGAAAGATTATTGTCAAGTACTTTTCTGAGAATTATAAACAGTAAAAATAGAATATAAAAAAAGATTATACTTACTTGGATGCAACAGTAATATTTACTAAGAAAGCTTTATTGTATGTGGGCGATGCACAGCCATATTTATACGATCTAGCTTAATCTCCTTTTAATAGAAGATTGATATTGCAGCACTGACTTATGATATTTCCAAATCTTAACAGACTATAGAATATGCAAGCACAACCCTTTATGCTCTTTAATAGAAAATCTGTCAAAACAAAAGTAATGATGGGGCATGCAACCATTTAATTCAAATAACCTTCTCCCAAAATCTGTGTGCGTCAGGTTTAATGTAACAATGTAATACAAAATTTGCTTTAGGCACAGCGATGTTGGAATAATTATCCATGATGTCCAAGCACAGGGCAATGTTAAACTTTATTGCAGCTTCTAGGCTGTACTCTGGGTAGGTGTCAGAAAATAAAGGCACCTAAACTGCTGATTTTTCAATGCTAAATATTTGGTCATGTTAGAACGAATCAAAAAAAAAGGGTAGGTGACAAAGTGGTGAAAGCAAAAGGGCCTCATCCTGGGAGCAGAGCATATACTTATAATGTCTTAATTACACATGAGCAGAGTTATTTTAGTTACATTGATTTTCTGCAAAATTATTGGTACTACATTCACTAAATTTTGGCTGAATTAGTCAGTAATTTTGCCATGGAATCTGCTCGGGAGCAATTTGTTTGAAAAAGATGAGTACTTCTTGTGTTGAGAAATTCCACTTTTTAGCTTACAAGTTATTACAAGTAGTCATCAATCTCTTTGATACTGAAGATATGTTTGTCAGTCTGGAAAATTGGCAAACCATGTTCACCAGCCTGCCCACGTGTAATGCCGGCCATAGATGGTAACACTTTTCTTTGTCATTGTTATCATTATCATTATGGTCTGCCTGGCACAACTGCAGGACTGGAGCTCACCAAGCTTTAGTGATGGCAACCACTTACCACCAATAACTGTGGTACCATGGTTTACTTTTCTTTTATGCCCCATACACACCGCCAGAAATTCAGACGGAAAAAGGCAGATTGGGGCCCACACACGATCAAATTTTCCGACCTCAAGATCCGATCGCACATTTTCCGTCAGAAAGTTTGACCATGTGTACAGGGCATTAGAACATTATCCCTACCATGAAAGGGCCAAATGACTGTCTTTGTTCCTTGTGCAAAATGTCCCTAGTCCTTTCCTAATGCTAATCTACTTTTCGTTAATGTTTGTCCTTGCCATATTTGCCAACCAACTTTTAACTATTTCTATACTATTTTTCTTACTTTTTTTCACATTATACCTTACCCTTCTTTTGTATGTCTAGCTACTGCTATGTTTTATTTAAACTTGATTTGCACCATGTAGCTTTCAGAATCACAAGCGTATTCCCTTCAGCAATCTATATCCTGGCTTTCTGAGTTCTATCTGCTGTGTTTCATGTGATTTCTCTGACTCCTTGTTAGCCTGTACTATGATCTCTATGTCTCCAACCAACCCCAACCCCACTTTCATTGGAAAATCAATTACCTTCCCACTATACAATTACTTATTCCATGTAGACATCCTTTCTCTATTATAGATCTGTATTTTACCTTTTTACTATGTTTGCATTTCAAGCCGCCACCATTTTTTAAATACCATGCTCCTGTGTACCTTTATAGGCAGATTTTAACTAGTTTTAAAAATCATACTTCATTTAATTTCTATGTCCTTGGCTAAATGCATGAACATTCATATAGTAATATTCTTTATTGGTTCTTTAAAAAGCTTTACCCATACTGTTTATTTACTAGTACAAAACCCAACACAACCATTTTCCATATGTGCAGAGCAGAGAGGTGGTTGAAAATTACCTGTTGTTAACATCTTTTTACACTGTCCCAAGTGAAAGAACCCCTTCATTATTTCAACACAAATCACACATATAAGACCCAGGATAACAGGGGTAATAGGAAATGCTGAGTCCAGTGTGGTTGTACGGTGAGTCTGGTTAATGCAGACCCAACTGGGGTTCTCGGTCACACTGTGTCCCTAAGAGACACACAGTGATTTACACATAGGAGGGGCCAGGGAAGCGGGACAAGGAGTTTCCAGAGCTCTTTAAGGTAAGCTGGGTTACACAAGCCCCCCCACCCAAAGCGACTCCCTTCACAACTGCCATCCAAATAGCACCATTCCTACAGTAAAGCATGGAGGTGGTAATATCCTGTTATGGATTGTTTCTCAGCAGCAGGGACTGGAGCACTTGTCAGGATAGAAGGAAAAATGGATGGGGAAAAACACCATTAAAGTCTTGAGGAAAATATGCTTCCCTCTGCCAGAAAGTTGTCAGTGGTAAGAAGGTGTGGTTGAAGTAGAAAAAGGTGTCCTTGCATGGCCTAGTCAGAGCCGAGACTTAAACCACATTGAAAATCTGTGGAATTCCTTTAAGACTGGAGTCCTCAAATGGGCAACATCAAATTTAACTGAACTTGAGCAGTTCTACAAAGAAAAGTGGGCAAATATTGCAAAGTCTAGATGTGCAAAGTTAGTAGGCAAATCCCAACAGACTAAAGACAGGAAATAAAGCAAACGTTGGTTCAACAAAATACTGACATAAGGGGGTGGTCCTTTTTTCCCAGCTCAATGATTCTGTTTTTAAATTTCTTTAGAATTTTTGGTGACATAATAATGTTACTTATTTCACTTGGATGTTATAAGTTGCACTAGTAAACACAGGTGGATAAAACAAAAAATGGTTCTGTCTTCATCTCAGGCTGCAAAATAACAAAAATGTGATTATTTTAAAGTGGGAGATTCTTTTCTATACCCACTGTATATACACTATATACTTAGTTCCAATAAAACAGCTAAAGACTATTATAATGAAGCTATAGTTTAAACTCATATAACGTATCAGCTAGGCAGAAAATACTGTACAACCACGACAGATTTCTCTTATATTATATAAGGGTAAGAAGTGTTCTGCCTCTTCTTGGTAAGAATAACTTCTGTCTAGTCATGTACCACCTCTAGGGGGCAATCTTGAGGTAAGAACCTCACAAAGCATTGACAGTCTTTCTTTATTTCATCTAGTTTTGTCCCTCTTCCATTCCACTCTAATGTTATAAAAAGCAGATCTGAAAGTTTAAATATTATTTTTGGAAACTGATTTGCCATTTATGTGTTTTTGATTTATGTGATAAATCATAAAGTAGTTAAGGTCAGAATTCCCTTATCAGTTAGCTCATTCAATGTTATTTAAAATGTAATTAGGTTCAGCATCGAGTATATGAAGCAATATATGGCTCCCAAGGCTCAAATCATTCCCTGGCTGCTTCCACTATGTAGCAGATATACAGACGCGTAGGGACTGATAATTTATTTTTTACTGTTATGCGTACTATCCAATGAACGTGTGATTTGCAATTTTAATGACTTTGTTATAAAGTATTCTAATCATATTCTTCAGTCTTTATTAACAAGAAAAATACAGTTACGTTTTAAAATGCTTTATGATTAGTGACCTTTTAGTTGTAATGATGTGATATTTGATGTTTATGTTTTGCTAGAACTTTTTATCGTTTTATCCAAAAAAAAAAAAAAAAAAGATAAATCAGATTTACTACATGACAAACTGGATTCCAAACTAATTGACAACCAGCTCATTATAATTATGTGGCTTGGCATTTGTTGTCATTGACTGGGAACTTGCAAGATAGCATTTATTTCTAATACACTTCTGGGACAGTGCCTGGGACTGCAGATAGAAGATCACAGAGACAATAACTGATGCACAACTTTGTTATGTGCATTTTAATCACACACATAGGTTGGACTTGATGGACTTGTGTCTTTTTTCAACATCACCTACTATGTAACCATGTTTGGTGCCTGCAGACACCAAGCCCTTCTTAAGAGAACACTCACAAAGTTATCTAAACCCAAGTAAACGAATTAAAATATTGCAGTTGGCCAGTCATAAATTGAGGTGCCTGTGCTAGTTTCCTTTTTCATAGACGTTTTCCTTTATTTTTACCTGGTGATCCTGCCAGTAACACATTTCCTGTATAAATGCATTATCATTCTAAGACAGGAAGGGGGGCTCCACTCCTTTACAGAAACACCCCCTCTCCTCATTTATCATCGGGAAGAGGTTTTTTTGTATAACCCAATTGTGAACTGGGCTGGGCTAATAAGTGCTGCACAGGCAGAGAGGACAGGAAGTTACAAGCACATTTAATTTCTGACAGGATCAACACTTGCAATTTTCATGTATAACAAAACACTTTCCATGGTATATCTAACAGTGCAAAAGGGTGAATGTACTGTAACAGAAGTCTATTGTTGGAGTTTACAACTTCACTGTAATATAGAACAATATTGACAGGAATCTAATACAACTAGTGCTCATTCTCAGGCAGGTAATGCTCATTCCCGTACAGCTACTTCTAATTTCCGTGCAGCTACTGCTACTGCTCCAGAACGCAAGTCCACACACATTGGCACCAAGCTGCTTATGTAAAGGATACCCTGGTGTATGCTAATCGCTAGATGTTCTTTAGCTTTCCAGTGACACGTGTTCCTGCTTGCTGACTAATCTTCTTTTGCTGACCCAGCTTGTTCCTGACCTTGCTCTGTGGATTCTGGATACTGACCTTGGCTAGACTCTGATGATTCTCTGCCTGATTCCCTGGTACTGACCATGGCCTGCTCCTGGACTTTGCTTTGCCTGATTCCCTGTTACTGACCTTGGCTTGCTACTTGACCATGCTCTGCCTGCTCTTTGTCTACTCTGCTGCCTCGCCGTGTATGATCCTGGCTCACTCAGACTACACCTCTGTTCATGCCAAGCACCTGTTACCTAGCTACTGGCACCCATGCTTCTTTGAGCCTTGTACTTCTGTCATCACATTCAGGGGTGCTTGGTCCAGAGTCACAAGGAAAGCCCTCTCGTCAACTTGGCGTCCAACAAAGGTAGGTGACAAATATGGAAGATGGCCAAGTAACTTGCCAACTGGCAAATGAGTTTGAAAAACAGTTCTGTGCTGATCCTCCAGGTTTTTCATTTGTAGCTCAAACATCCAACTGAATATCAAATCCAAATAAAAATGAACTCCATATTTAATGACCGCCACTGAACACCCATACTCTTGATACTCATCAGCTCCTTATTACTACACAAACATTCTGCTCATATAAAGTGTATATAAGACACTTCTCACTTCTTGGCCTTACATACAGCCCCTCTGTGAGGTATGACCAAGAAGGAGATTAAGAAATATTTTATATGCCCTATATGACCAACCAGCATGTGTAGTCAAGAGTCAGTGAGTACCCCTGGTTTCAGGTATTTGGTGGAAGTCACTGAACGTGAAGCTCAGCTTTATTTGGATGGACTAATCAGGCAAATGAACTGGCACCCAGAATGATATTTCTGTATAGTTAACATAGGACTATGACCCAGAGCAGTAAGGCCATCAATGGTAGCACACAACCAACCTATACATCATGCATGAACAAACCTTTATTGGCGTAAGGTCAGCTTTACATTGTTATTCAATGAGAAAACTTTATTACTGACTCTAGTATAGATCTGTGAGGTCACTGTTTTCTCTGAATCCATCCAATCCATTCAGGCTAGGGTTTCCCCTGACATATGTTGGTTGCTTTTATATCACTTATTTATAAACAATAGAAATTATCTTGAACTCTTTTATTCATTTTTGGTCTGGTGTTTCTGTATTTTTGTGGTTTGACATTTCCTGTACTCTGAAATGATTATATAAAAATAAGTGTAGCAACACTCCTATGTGATAAACTATCAATGTGTACATCAAACTAAATATACATATATAAAACACATTATTTGATTCTCAAGAACACAAAATAAACAGTGCAGCACCCAAAAAGCACAATAAGTGACCACCAGGTGAAAAAACTTCTCATCTTAAAGTGAGGTACCCCCCCCCCCCCAAAAAAAATTACAAATACTGCAGCTGCTGACTTTTAATAATCGGACACTTACCTGTCCCAGGGTCCAGCGATGCGGGGGAACGTTCCCCGCTCCGCTCGTGGCGCCGTCATTCCTACTGTGGGCAACCGGCTGTGGCTTCACAGCCGGGCACCCACTGTGCATGCACGAGCGGCGCAGGGCGCCGTGATACGCCGTGCAGTCACCTGGGACACGTGACAGGTCCCAGGTGACTGTGCGGTGCGAGGGGAAGTGATGTCACCAGCCCGGCAAGGAAGAAGGCAGACTATGAGGGGCCCCCTAGCAACAGGTATTTAGAGGTGAGTACATTTTTTTTTTCCAATTATTTTTTCTTACTTTTTTTAAAGAATTTTAAACATTTTTTTTATTTTTTGGTGGCAACACCACTTTAAGCAAGCTCACAACAAGCTCATGTGTGTCCTCCAAATGGCAATGATAGCTATAAACAAATGTTTTCTGGGAAGGATGTGGGAAGCTGCCAACATCCTAATATATATATGGAAAAAAGTTGTGCAAAGCACTAGAATAATTCCCTTTGGACTTTAAATGCAGAAAGTTGAGTAGTAGATAGTGGAATTTTTTTAAAAGGCAGTGGTGTCACTTTAATTAATATAGAACATATACAGACAGGCAAACTTAGGCCTACAGTAATAAAAACAACATTATTATTATTATTTTATATGATGTATTATATCATTGTTCAGGTACTTTTTTCTACAGGGTGACAATGTCCTGTTCCTGTCTCCACATTAGTGCTTTTGTGTTGTCACCCTTTCACATAGGATTCCAATAGAGACTAAGTGGCCCTTTAACCACTTCCTTACTGCACTATAGCCGAAATACAGCCACAGAGTGGCTCTGCTGTTCCACGCCCCTCGCGGGATCCCTGGGTCATGCATCTGGCGTGCTCTGTGATCTCTGTGTCCCTCCGATCACAGATTATGGTAAAGGGCCAAATCACTGCCGATCACAACAGAGTTGCCGGTAATCAGCTCTCCTGGCAGGTGTCATGTACACAGATGAAGTCACGGGAAGTGACGTAACGCATATGAAACCGGAAGTGACGCCTACACCCGAGCGGTACGTTCGTAGTTTGTTTACTGTGCGACTTATCCGTGTTGGTTTGTGAGTAGCTTTAATATTTTTAATAAAATTGCTAATTTTAAAGCCTACTGCACTTTGGCGGGTTTTATATTTATTCTTTGAGTACCTATGCTGGCCTCATCCATGGAGTATCTATATGGACGGTGGTGACGTGATAGAAGTTTGAAGTCCTCTCCTTGTTTCCCAGTGTTGCCCCTTAAAGGGCTACATATACGCTGTATACCTTACAGCAGTGAGGTAATTGTTTGGTGTGCCTAGTGAACACGTGGACATCACCGAAGTGGAGAGAGTTTTTTTGCACTGTGAATGCACAACTTCACCTTTTCATTTTTACTGTTTATGACATTTTCACCATATTACCCACCATTGGACTATTTTATTCTCTAAATTAATATTGTTTGCTACTAGTGTTATTACATGCACCTCAGCACTTTAGTTTGTTTGATCACTGGCTTTACCACAGCACGAGTGTAATTTTGCTGTTTACACATCAATTGGTTTGCGATTTATTGTGTTACTTATATATGATATTTCTATTTATTTAAGACAGATCTACCATGCACTTGAGCACTTTATTTGAAACTTTGTGATAAGATTCCTTTCTTTACATTATTTGAATAAGGTTTATAATTTTGTGGGATATATATTTTTTTCTCCCCATATTCTTTTATTTTATTAGTGGGAGTGCAGCACCTATTCTATCACCAATTTTACATTTATATGAGAGTGCAACTCATAAAGTGTTCGCAGCACCCAGCTAGTTAGATTAATATTTCTCATTTCCATATACAGCGCAGGAGCCCTTACATACACATGTACACAGATAATCAGGGCACTGATAATCAATGCACTGATTATCAATGCAGCTCCATCAGTGCCATCAGTGCTGCATATTAGTGCCCATCAATGCCGCATAGATATCTGTCTTCTCATTAATGCTGCATATCAGTGCTGCCTATCAATGCCCATTAGTGCTGCCAATCAGTGCCCATCAGTGCCACCTATCAGTGCCTATCAGTGCTGCCTATCAATGCCCATCAGTGCTGCATATCAGTGCCCGTCAGTACTGCCTATCAGTGCCTTCTCATCAATGCCACCTATTAGTGCCCATCAGTGCCGCCTATTAGTGCCACCAGTCAGTGCCCATTTGTGCCACCATTCAGCTCATTAGTGCCACCTATCAATGTCGTATATCAGTGCAGCCTCAACAGTGCCCATTAGTGCTGTCTCATCAATGCAGCCTATCAGTGCACATAAAAAAAAATGTCAACACTATTGTCATTCAAAGTGCAATATTGCTGAAAGCAGAAAATTGTCATGGTCGGGAAGGGGGTATAAGTGCCCAGTAAGCAATAAAGCACACATTATGCAGGGAAAGTCCACTGTTGAAACTTTCAGAAAACTTTCCCTAACAAATGGTATGCTTCCATTGACGGAGAGTGTGTAGATAGGAGATGGTTGTAAAGATGCTGTAAGGCCGCGTACACACGGGCGGACTGTTCGCCCAACTTTGTCCGCTGAACAGTGTTTGGGCGGACAGTCCGCTCGTGTGTGGGCTTTCAGCGGACAGTTTCAGCGGACAGTTGGACGGACAAGGTTTTTCGGAAATTCCGAAAAACTATCCGCTGAAACCTTGTTTGAGCGAACAGTCCGCCCGTGTGTAGGCTTGTTTGTCAAACAAAGTTGCGCGCATGCTCAGAAAGGATTTTCACGCCGAAAGCTATAATGCAGTGTATAGGACGTCGTATTTTTCGTCCCGTCGTACGTGCCGTTCACGTCATCGCGCACGGTTTCAGCAAACTGTTCGTCCGTCGTGTGTGGCCATGTCCGTCCATGCTAAGTTTGAGCGGACTGTTTGCCGAAACTGTTGGACGGACAAAGTTGGGCGAACAGTCCGCGCGTGTGTACGCGGCCTTAGAGATATTTTATTTATGTATTGGTGTTAAAATCTCTCTCTCTTTTTTTTATTTGTAAATTCTTTAGTCTCTGAATTTTTGCTATAACAAAATATTTTGTTTCAATATACTTTCTAAAACATCAAAACTTCTTTTGTTGTTTTCTTCACTTACGGATGTTTATTTCTGAGACTACAACTGATTTTTGTATTGTCCAAATTGCATTACATCCATTATTGTCACCACTGACAGTTCAAAATGAAGTTGATGTAAAAGGTTTGACCTATTTATCCAAAACGCGTTCATTTTTATGTAAACTACCATATGCACTTTTCTGCAAACTTTGTTATTGCTGTAAATCTGTCTATAGAAAACTCATTGTTTATTATGTGCCTTTTCACATTATTTTAAATCTGTTTTGGAAACCTAACATCTACACAATTTTCAGCTGTGCAGATTTGCAATCACATTCATTTGCAATCATATTTGATTATCTTTCCTATGTAAACAAAAAATACATATGTATTAACTACTTTGCTATGAAAAATGTATTTCATGTCCTTTTTATACCAATGTTTTCTTGCAAATGATTGAAAGGCCAATTTTAAACTTGGGCACTACCCCATTGTTTACCATGTGTAACACTTTTAATATGGAGCTATATATAGCAGCTTAAGCAGAAAAAAAATAGGATAGCAAGAAAACGTTTTCTTGTCCATTGCCACCAACACCGAAGAAAATGATGTGGTTTCAGCAAAGTATTTTGGGTGTATGCAATACTTCCTGTTCATCTACCCCCGTCGGTGCTCCCCCACCATTATTGTGATCAAATTCTGACTGTCAAAATCAAAGCCAGGTCTTGCTCTATATAAGTGACTGCAAATAATGCTATGAAAATGAAACTTCTGAACAGCATTCAGCTGCTTATCTAAAGCTGGGTATACACAAGGAGATTTTTCTACCCTAAAAAACTTTTTCAAGTGAGTTCCCGGTTTCCCTACTTCTTTCTTCTTTTTTTTATATCACATAGCCCACCACCCCCCCTTAGCAACTGCTCCCTTTTCTTTACCATACTCCAGCCCTTCTCTTTAATCAGCTGTACCTCCTATATACAGCCCTGCAGTCACTTACAGAACCTCAGTGGCAAAACCAAAGAAGAAACTGATGTTTTTCCCGACCCATTGCCATTATCCCAGCCTGACTCTACACCAACCGATCTGCTCCAGCCTGCTTCCATGCCAACCGATCTGCTCCAGCCTGCTTCCACACTAGCTGATCTGCTCCAGCCTGCTTCCACATCAGCCAATCTGCTCCAGCCTGCTTCCACACCAACCGATCTGCTCCAGCCTGCTTCCACACCAGCCAATCTGCTCCAGCCTGCTTCCACACCAGCTGATCTGCTCCAACCTGCTTCCACATCAGCCGATCTGCTCCAGCCTGCTTCCACACCAGCTGATCTGCTCCAGCCTGCTTCCACATCAGCTGATCTGCTCCAGCCTGCCTCTACAACAACCGATATATGCTCCAGCCTGCCTCCACACCAGCCGATCTGCTCCAGCCTGCTTCCACACCAGTCGATCTTTTCCAGCCTGCCTCCAAGCCAGCCAATCTGCTCCAGTCTGCCTCCACACCAACCAATCTGCTCCAGCCTGCCTCCATGATTGCCAATGGGATTACGCTAGCCTCTGATTGTCCTGAACTTGATGACCCACCTAACCTTTTGCCTGCTGTCCGGCCTGATGCTCAAGTGTTTGCTGTCCAGCCTGATGATCCAGTGCACACGGTCCAGCCTGATGTTCTGGTACCCATGTTCCAGCCTGATGTTCCTGCGCCCACGGTCCAGCATGATGTTCAGGTGCCCATGATCCAGCCTGATGTTCCGGTGCCCACGGCCCAGCCTGCTGAGCCAGTGCCCATTTCCTAGCCTGCTGTGTCGATTCCTGTTACCCAGCCTGCTGGGCCGGTGCCTTTTACCCAACCTGTTGAACCAGTGCCCATCACCCAGCCTGTTGAGTCGGTGCCCATCACCCAGCCTGCTGGGCCAGTGCCCGTCACCCAGCTTGCTAAGCTGGTGCCCGTTGCCCAGCCTACTGGACTGGTGACTATTACCCAGCCTGTTGAGATGGTGCCCTTTACCCAGCCTGCTGATACAGTGCTTGCTAAATCAGTTCCTGATGCCCAGATTGCCGCTGCTGCTCTCCAGCCTGTTGCTCCAGTACCAGTTGCCCAGTCCAATGATCTGACATCAGACTCAGGTAAGTATAAGGGGGGCTGGGGGCTGCACACAGAAAGTTTTTTTTTTACCTTAATGCATACAGTGCACTAAGGTAAAAAAACAACCTTCTGATTTTAGAACCACTTTAATGTTATTGACTTTTAAAAGGATTCCCCACAATAATTCAATTTACCTTTAGATGATCTCAGTCTTCTGGGTTGAATGATGCTGCGTGTCATTCAGTTTGAGAACGTAAGGACATACTATGAGTGCAGGCATATAAAATCACACCTTGATGGGGTTGTCACTATGGAGTATAATGATGCAGAAAGAGGGACAAATATCATCATGGACCACCCGCCGACACAGAACCAAAGAGAAGGAGGACCCTGCATGTCATGTGACCAGCCTGAAGTCAGGGTGAATATAAAACAAAGTTGGACTTTAAAAAAAGTCTTCAATTTGCAAATAAATTTAAAAAAAAAAAAAAGCAAATAGCATTCATGGTGATTTAAAATAGTGCATGCATTACGCTTTAGTAAACTGACTTTAATATCTTTCCACCTTATAATGATTGTACCAAGGTTAGAAGAATATCCTATCAGACTTTAGTTATGAAAACCACTGATAGTTATGAAAACCACTGATTTTAGCATGAAGTGACTTCATCTACTGAATAATCTATCCTAGTGTAGACAATTTAATCTCTTTTAGAGACTGGAACAGGCAATGTTTTATGTGCCTGAAAATTAACTCTCCAAAGAATGTGACAATTACTGGTAAAAAATGTCAAGTTTCAATTGCTGGAGGACATTTTTCTGCACTTAAAATCATTGTTAATATTAGAATGATTAGTAATATTAAATATGGACATATTTTACAATAGATTTTGCCATTTCTCCTTAAAATAGTCCTGGAACTTTAATTTAAATTGTATTCTTCATCTAATACTTTTCAGTTCTAAAACTTCTTGTCTCTCCCAGGTTTAAACTTTTTTTCTTTTATAAACAATAAATTGGTATAATTAGAAAACTGTAATCCATATTATATTACTTAGAGACGATCTCAGGATATGATATACAGAATTCTTAAAACATGTTCATTTTGTTATTAACCACTTGCTGACTGCCATATAGCAGTTTTACTGCTACAGGGTGGCAGTTGTGCGAAGGATCACATATATAAAAGTGATCCTGCACTACCACCTGCAGGGGGAGCACGTGTGCCGCTGGTGGGCTGCTTCTGCTGTGATTATTCACAGCAGAAGCCGATCGGCGGATGCTGGGCACTCGATGTTCACCGGCACCCGCAGATCGTCAGGCAGAGACTCATAACTGAGCTCTGCCTATGTAAACAAGGCAGAGTTCCCCGTTCTGACAGGGGGGAAGGGATGGATTCTGTGTTCCTGCAAAGCATAGGACGGTTATAGAGTCCACAAACTATGGTATGTATCTGAACATTGATCAATCTTGATGTACTGACAGACTCTCATTTCACGAGGACCTAAAATGTCAGGACAGTATACATTAAATTACAAATTACCCCTTTTTTGGAAAGTAGACAGTCAACATTTTTTGAAGTTGTATTTTTTTTACATAATTTTTTGGGAAAATGAAGAAATAATACTCCGATGCACCAGTGCAGTACAGCATTATCATATAACTGATGTGATCAAGGGCACTGACTGGTGACAGTACAAAAAACAAACAAAAAAGTTTCAATTTTTTTTATTACATTTTTTTCTTTTATTTATGATTTTTTTTTTCTTTAACACACTGTGACCAGAGCAATATAATGTTTCTATAGTAACATTGTATTACTCTGGGGAAGTGATCAGGATTTTTTTTTTATACATTATAGTTTGCATATAGCCATGCATTACATTGCAATAAGCAAACATTTTACTGAATGAAAGTGATTCATTCACTTTGTTTTGTTGTCATTAGCTGTGGTTGGTCAAAGCTAATCACATTGTACAGATGGGCTGTTATTGTCCCTATCTGTACCATGCGATCACATTGACCAATCACAGCTAGCAACACAAATTTACACAATGGATGGCATTAAAGAAGCCATGCACTGTTTACAACTGTCATGTGACCTACTGTGATTGGTCACAGCGGCCACATGGCACTGGCACCGAGCCGATACACTGATCAGTCATTGGCTGTATTAAGTGGATACAGCTGGTGACTGATCGTGTCACTGCATATGACATCCATTCAGAGCTGTAAAGCCACTGCCCAGCTGTCATTCTTCTATAGGACAGGCAGGAATTTGTTAATAGTCACTAGTTGTGGCTAACCATTTTGGTTGCATCTTCAAAAGGTGCCAAAATGCTACATGCATCCTGAGCCATTAATGTGAAAAGTACTCCCCAAAGCCTGTTCTCATACCATAATCTCACAGATACTCATAGATGGAACTCTGCTGTGGATGCAGCCACTGTAGCATGGCCAACATTATGTTCCTGTGCTTTTCAGTATCATGGATGAGATGTTATCAGGCAACTGGTGTTGGCACTGCATTTCTGCCAAGTGAGCTATTGCTAGGTGACTGTCTAAAGTGGTCACATACCCTACTGGCTTGATGAAGAACCTCCTGGGGGCCAGGGTACTTCATGAGGAACCACTGAACCACCAGGTTGAGGACACATACCAGGTAAGGTACATGTTTGAAATTTCCTTGGTGAATGGCAGTGAATAGGTAAATGCTGTCACACACAACCTTGTCTGGCTGAAAATGGCACAGAGTCAGCCACCTCTCAGCATGGGCCTGGAAAGCTTTCAGCAGCTCTTGCCTAGTATGGCTCCTGTCCCACAGGCATATGAGCTGCAACACAAGATGACAGCATTTAGCCTTTGACATTGCAAATTCTTATTCCAAAGATTCAGAGGATGAGGCCAGTGAGGAAGAGGAGATGCACATGAATGCACTGTCACCATCGGACAAGACACATAGTGGAAGCACAAACGCCAGCAGTATGCGCCATACTATATCTTTTCCAGGAGCCAGAAGAATGACCCAGTGTACCATGAAGGATATGGAGCATCCTTGCCAAAGCATTTCTGGCCATACGTCTACCGATTACAGTTTGTACTGCACTCCTGAGATCCATTTTTAGCTAACGTCACAGAGCCTGTCCAGGCCCTAGAAAAATCCCAACCATATGGTCAGGATTGGCCCAGGGGCCTGGAGCAGCAGCTGGCTCAGCCTCTAATTGATCTGCTGAGAGGATGAGCCAGCCCCCCCCCCCCACACCCCCTCCACAGCCCCAGTGCTCCAGTGAGCACTGGAGGGGAGAGCAGAGAGCAGATGACTGACAGTTACAGCTCTCTCCTCAAAACAGAGTGGAAGAACTGAGCAATCAGCTGTGTTTGAATGCTCAGTTTTCACTGCAGAACTGTCAGGGGACAGATGCAGCACCTAAGTATAAATGTTTTTTTTTTTTTAAACTCCAAACTTTAACTCAAACATTTTGGAGGGATATCCACATACTTTTGCCAAATAGTAAGTATGGTGGTTAGATGTCCACCAATAGTGTATTAGGTAGGAGAAATGATGCAGCTGTACCAATTAGTTAATTATGCTTATGAATATTTGGAGGATAGGCCAATGACAAAGTTGTTTAACTGGAATGTTCAGGTTTGTGAATGCTGAAACATCTATGCCTGTTTGCATTTAAAAGCATATCTAAACCCAAAAACAATCATGTCAAATTACCAGTGTTCAGATGGGCTAGCTGCAATAGCACTCTTTTTATCCTTTATTTTCACACACTTCCTGTCCCTGGGTGGCTATGTTTACCACACTGCTGTATCCATGGGGGAGACATGATTGCCATCCAGACATGCCAAACCTTGTCATTTCAATTGCATGGGGGGTGGAGAGAATAGTCGTTTCCAGAAAACATTATTTTATACTTCCAGTTCTGCTCAAAGAAAGTGGTGAGGGCACTGCATTTCTGGGGGCATCAACAAGTATTTTTTGTACTTGTCGAAAATAATCTTAGCCCAAAAAATAAAAATTCATGCAGCCACCACATCTAAGGATGGATAAGCTATAATATATTTACTTTTTCCTCTTGGGTTTAGTTATCCTTTAACCAATTTACCACAGTTTGATTTTCTATAACATATTTTGCGGTATTTTTACTTTTTCTAACTGATGCATTACTTCATTTTTTTTCCACTTACTATCTCCCTGATAAACAATGCTCTGCTCTTTGTGTAGTTAATTTATCACAATAATTCAGTCTTATTTTCCGTTGCACTGTTTTCTCTGTCTTCCTTAGTTTCCCTTAGTCATTTATCTCAAGCAAAAGTGTGGTTAAAAGAACACGGAGAGCTAAAAGCAAACTTGTTTTCTCAGGTTTCTTTTTAATTAAAAGTTTTGCATAAGTAATATAAATACGTTGTTTAATACAAAGCTACATTATCTGAAAATGGTTTAAAGGCATATTCTACATTTAAAAACAAAACAAAGACACCCATATAAAAAAAAAAAAAAAAAAAGGAATTACTAATCTTTTGCATTTGAACCTGGAAAGCATTGCATTTGTGATTAGTGGATTGCAAGTGCAATGCACAGGTTCCAGCAAACTATTCAAGCCCCAGGTCTTTACCAAGGTACAGGCTTTCAGTTATGAAACTGGAGGAAGTATCAATGGACTGAGGTCAACACACTTGTGCTCAATTGAGAACTATGAGACTCTCTCTGCTACAGTAGCAGATGAGACGAGAAGTCCCTCAATTCACGTATCTCTGTAAATGGATGATGCCATTGTGCTGGCAGAGACACGTACAGCCATGCTGAAATCAAACTTATACAGAAGCCCATGGGAGAAGAACCCCATAATTCTGATTAGCAGTGGGGTAGTTTGGGGGTGTGGGGGTGGTGAATGGCACCATGTTACATGCTCTGATTTTGGTTAGGGGGAGAGCTTCGGCCCCAGTTATTTAGCTGTTTAACCCCTTTGCGCTGGCACCTCCTGGCCCTTTAAGGGATTTCAGATGTTGGAAGGCGTGGTGGGTTTATGATCACGTGACTGCCGTGATTGACGGTCCCGGCAGTCACATAATCAGAAAGCTTTCCCTTAGCTGCTGATAACTGCGAGATCTCATAGGGCTCACAGTCTCGGCACAGCTGTGTCTGCTAATTGGTATACAAATATGTGGCTTCTCAGCAACAAAGCCCACCAGCCAAGAGGCCAAATATTGGCATGCCACCAGAGTCTAGGGGTTAAATCTTTCTTTCGTAAAAAGGGAAGCCAACTAAATGTAGCGGTACCCCTGCAGGGGCTGAATGAATGAGTAACTTGTATAGCGATACATATGCAAACTTAATCGCCTCAAGGCACTTTTGCCACCAGTGTCCATCTGTGTCTTCAGAAGAGATGGGTCTTGAGCTTCTTCCCAAAGGCCAGATGGTTTTCTTCTGAGCAGATGTTGATATAGCATGGTCGTTTACCCCACAGGGTCCCGACATGCTTAGAAACACATACTAGGGCAATTTATAGACAGTATCTGATTAACCTACCAGCATGTTTTTGGCTGCTGAGTGATCGTGGCCCACTTGTCACCTTGTCCAGCCCAGCATTCACTTCCAGACACTCCAAGACAATGAAAAAGTCCATCAGCTTTGTTTTTGTATTTTATTGAGGGATTAGAACTTGAATGGGGTTAAGGAATTAATGGGATGCCCAGCCTAGTCTAAGCCACTCCCAGCCCGAAAGATCAAAACGAAAGCTAGGCCTTCCTAAATGTACCTGCACTCAAAAACAAACTATCTTTAGCACCTACCCAAGGTAGAGGGTGCTACATGAATTTGAAAGGAGGTTAACATTTGGTTGGAAATCCCCATCTATGTTTTGGTCTTTGAGCACTTTATTTATTGGGGCATCATTTCTGAGCTGTGTTAGCCAAGATAAATATCCAAAAACAAAGAGACGTGAGCATACAGATCAGGTATGCTGACATTATTTGCTTTTTATTAAATAAATGTATACGAACCAAGACATCTCTTGGTACAGAAGCAAATGGATGCTTTGGTTTTAACGCGCCCAGTGTATAATGAAATTATGAGGAGAACAAGTGGGTAAAATGGTTTTAAAAAATTTAGGAAAATATGGTACCAGTTAATTAGAACTAACTTATTTAGGAATCCCTTTAAACGTCACTTTAATCCCTCTAGACCGGTCTTCTAGGTCAGCAAATTCATCCTCTTTATAAGCTCCCCATTGTGATCCTTATGAGCATCTACCAGCTCATTATAGGATTTGGTGTATTCTTCTATTTGTCTTTCTATATGGTCAGTATGTTTGTAAGCATGTGCTCATTGTTACTGCTCCTTTTTGGTTATTATGTCATGTTACTATAATTATGGTGTGGCGTCACTTATTATTGCAGGTTGATTGCTGCAGAAGTTGGGTCATGTATGACTTCTTTCTCTGTCAATGTGTCGCATCCTGTGGCATCCTGTTTATTCTGGGGTATATATACATCTGCAGAGCGCTGATCCTAGGCTCTTGTCCAATGGGAGTTTATCAAGATGTACTGCTGTTATGCTCTCAAAAATGTGAGTTTTATTCCTAGTTTTTTAACCCCTTTGCCCCAGCTGCACCTGATCCGTAGCCCAGAAGGGCTATTTGTGTCAATTGCTGCCTATACGCCCGTGCCGAGAGTGCACATGCTGAACGCTCCCAGCACAGTTACCATCGCCTAACCATCACCTAACTGCATGTGTTCAGACCACGTGACCACCGTGACAACCAATCAAGGTGGCTACGTGATCTTAAGTCCCGCCTCCCACCATCATAGGCCTGTTAAAGGGCCAGGATGCGCTGGTGCTAAGAGGTTAATAAAGCATTGGTTTTATATGGTTCAGCATCATGTCAGTTTTTTTTATTTTCTGAGCACCATCCACATCAGGATTACTGCACAATTAAGAGAGTTTCCCAAGAACTAAAGCTAAAACTCCCCTAAGTATTAGATTTATATGGACCTGTTCATATATATGAGGTGAGCGCATAGTTTGAATAGTGAAGGGGCACATGTGGTGATTATGGAGAATATCAGATTCACAGAAGCATGTTGATTCTAAAGAATTTGTTCACATCTTATGATTTATTTGGAGCAATTATTACACTGAGTGTTGTCACTAAACGTATTTTATATTTTATGTGTATGATATTTACTCGTTACATATTTTTTTACTTTTTTTGATCTGTTTCCATTATCCTAGTAAATAGTATTTATTAGCTGTTGAACTGTCTTCTTTTGGCATAGGGGTTACCACCATCATTGCTAATCATCGCATATTTTGAGTGTTAGGCCGCGTACACACGGGCGGACTGTTCGCCCAACTTTGTCCGCTGAACAGTGTTTCAGCGGACAGTCCGCTCGTGTGTGGGCTTCAGCGGACAGTTTCAGCGGACAGTCTGTCGAACAAAGTTTTTTGGAATTCCCGTAAGACAGTCCGCTGAAACTTGGTTTGAGCGAACAGTCCGCTCGTGTGTAGGCTTGTTCGTCAAACTAAGTTCCGCGCATGCTCAGAAAGGATTTACACGGCGAAGGTTGCATTGCAGTGTATTGGACTTCGAATTTCTCGTCCCGTCGTACGTGCCGTTCACGTCATCGCGCAAGTTTTCAGCGGACTGTTCGTTCGTCGTGTGTGGTCAAGTCCGTTCATGCTAATTTTGAACGGACTTTTTGTCAAACTGTTTGACGAACCTAGTTGGGCGGACAGTCCGCCCGTGTGTACGTGGCCTTATAGTTTTTAGCATGGTTCACATCTTATATTGATTTTAATATTAGAGGGGTGGCGCTTCACTTTAATTACCATTTACAGTTGAGCTTATGTGGGAACACATATAGGTGTATAGCAGCAAGCCTCATGTGAGATTTAATTTAGACCTTCAGTTTTTTTCTATTAACATAGAGGGAATCAAACACCGATCTTAAGGACTGAGACTACTGGACTACGGGACCCGTTGCTTGGAAGAATCGGCGAGTAGAGCTACAGAGTTTAATTTCCTACTGCCCCTAAGTAATGCAATAACATCCTTACCTAACAGCCCATTAGCCATCTTTTGCAAACAGCATTGAAGAGACAGCTACATGTGCACCACCTTACAGAATGACCCCAATGACAACTGGCTAACCTTGGCAATTAGGTGTGGTTTAGGTGAGGTTTTTTTTAAATTCCATACATGCTTTCACGGGTGATGCTATTCTTACTGATACTATGTGAACTATTGTAATGGGGATTAGTCTTATTGTAGCGTAAGTTAATGGTCATAGGTAAGGCTAACTTTCCCATCAGTTAATCAAACTTATTCTGTTGACAGAGAACAGAGGACCCATCATCACTAGCAGCTCCTACTAGGGTAAGCACTACAGAAACATATATCTAGTGGGTAAGTTTAAAAGACAACCCCACCTAATAATTCTACAAACTGACTCTGATAGTTAAAGTATATATAAATCCTGACAGGGATTTTCTCATATTCATTTACTTTGGTCTCTTAAATACACAGTTGAAAATGTGTTCTTATATCTGTCCTAAAATTTCAAACATACCTGTTGATCCTGCCAGTGATGTCCTGTGCTCTTTGTAGTCTTATCTCAAAAAGCGTTATTAGGAATTGTGCTTGGACTACAGAACAACTCTCCCCTAAGTTATAGAGAAGAGAAGAGGGTGATGTGTCTGTAGCGTGACAACCCTGTCTCTCACAGTAAAGTGAGTAATGGTTTTCACCCTGCAGAAATAAAATTAATTCAGGTATTACATCTAAGGACTGGGAAGTTGCAATACGTTACATGGTTGCTCTATGACTAGGACATGCTTAAAGTAACCGTAAGTTCATTTAGCAAGTTGATTTATTCACTTACTAAGTATGCAGCTTTTTTATTGTCTAATCCTTGCCTATGTTCCAGTGTAAGCAGGTGCCATGATTACTGCCCCAGGTTTCATATTTTAGGGTTGCAAATTTCTCTTGCAGCATCCTTTGGAGTCAACCTTGCATGCAGAGACTAGAGTCATGTCTCCCTACATTGTGTACATCAATAGAAATACACAGTCCTGTAGACTACGTTGGCAAGGAATTCCCTCAATCCTATCCTCCCCTTTCTTCTCTAAGCTAATATAACGGCTAATGCCGCATACACAAAATTTAATTTCTCATTGGAAAAAGATATGACGGCTTTTCCGATGGGATTCCACTCAAGTTTGCTTTGCATACACACGGTCACGCAAAAGTTCACTGAAATTACGACCGTCAAGAACGCAGTGACGTACAACACTATGACGAGTTGAGAAAATTAAGTTCAAAGCTTCCGAGCATGCATCGAATTGTTTCTTAGCATGCATAGGAATTTTGCACGTCGGAATTGCCACAGACGATCTCTGCTCTCAATCTTTTGCTGCCTGGAATTCGGCCAGCAAAAGACCGATGGAGCATACACACGGTCGCATTCTCCGACGAAAAATTCTCATCGTTCTTTTGCGGGCTGAAATTTCCGATCGTGTGTATGCGACATTAAAGCCTGAACTGTTCATTGTTAAAAGACTGGAAGTTTAGGGAAGCAGCACTGAAAGTTGATGTCTGCAAGTGCTGGGGTAAGAATTTACAACAAATAGTTTGCTGGGGAATGTTTATTCAATTGTGCTCAATGTGTTAAGCTAAAATATGCTGAAGATTTAATACCAAGTTGCATTATAATTTATTTCTTACATAGAGATGGAATGACTTCCCAAACACATATTTTAATATGTCGAATTCATTTTGTAACACTTTGTAAGCAGTACTATAAAAACTCACGTCTTTTAACACGAGCAAACTCCTTTCCGAATTCAATTATTTTATTATACAAATGTAACCAAAGACACTTGCCAAAATAATACTTTCATCTATCACTGTTTAAGTGGGAATAATACAGACATACCTGACAGTTTAGTGATAATACTGCCAAAGTGCATTTCAATATATCACATAGAATTACTTGTGGGTTCTTAAAGGTTACTTGTGTCTGTATCTATCTCACTTCTGTTAGTGATGATAATGCGTTGTGCATATAATATGAGGATTAGTATTCTCTGCATTTTAAAAATCAACATATTTACGGTCCAGAAAGTTAACCAACGCAATATAAATGAAATGATTGCATTTTAATTTAGTTATACATTTCAGGATCTATTTTCTGCTTCCTGCTTCACAGCTGTTGAGCTATTATTAGAATTTAGCTGCAGGTCATAAATCATGGTATCTTAAAGCGGTAGTAAACCCGCATTTTTTTTTTTTTTTTTTTTAAACCTGCAAAGCAAAAGGCATAATGAGCTAGTATGCACCGCATACTAGCTCATTATGAAATACTTACCTTAGAACGAGGCCCCGACATCTCGCCCGATCCACGCCGAGGAAGCCGACATGCTCCCTCGGCGTCTCTTCCGGGTATCGCGGCTCCGGCGCTGTGAGTGGCCGGAGCCGCGATATCGTCACTCCCGCGCATGCGCGCGGGAGATTTAAATCCGGCCGGGCGAGCGCTGCCGGATTTTCACGGAGAGAACCCCCTTGTGCGCATGCGCCGCTGCAGTCAGCGGCGCATACCGAGGGGAATATCTCCTAAACCGTACAGGTTTAGGAGATATTTTTTTTACCTACAGGTAAGCCTTATTATAGGCTTTCCTGTAGGTAAAAGTTAAAAAAGTGGGTTTACTTCCACTTTAAAGCGCAACTCCAGGTTTTGTGTTATTTTAAATAGTTTGGCCCAAATAAGCAATTTTTTTCTCTGCATAAACTGTATATAGCATCAGCGAAATACAGTATACAGCATTGTGTTCTGACAGCCGTACAGGGACTTCCTGTCTGCTGCAGGAACAAAACTGAATTTATTTGAGCAACAGACCCAGGAGTCTTGTATTTTTATTGAATTCAATGTAGCAGCACTATAAAAAAAGAATAAAGTAAACAAGAAAAAATAGTGAATACTTCAAAACAGTGAATGTGTGTGAACTGCAACATGTGATAAAAATGAAGATTAATAAACAGTCCATAAAAAGCACATCAGTGTAGATTCTTGTGATATACACCTCTCAAAGACAGTGCACCTCCACCACATAAAATTACCAAAAGGCAAGCTCTTATAAGCCTGTAGCTAAAATACCCAACCAGGGCCTCTGTCCGGAAGGGTGTTGAGTGTCCACAAGTATTTACTTGAGCTAAGCACCAAACAACCAGGGAGACTTAAACATCGAACCACCAGGGGGATAGATCAGGTGTTACCCAGACATGTAAAAAGACTCTCCATAGTGTAAAACATACCAAAAGGTTTATTAAAGCTTTTACAATTGCACCTACAGAAGTGATGTTTAAAACAGTCAAGAGAAAAACAGCCAGCCGGCTTGCGAACGCCACTCCACTGAGTACATCGTGATGATGTCAGCACGTCAAACCTCCCTACGTGCGTTTCGTCATAATCTGATGTCGTCTCGTGGAACAGGCCATGTATTTTTATTGGCTGAGATGGAGATTGTGATGTCACCCGCCTGTCTTTCCACCATGACCTCCTAAAGCAAGCATTGAATTCATTCATAAAAATAATAGGTGTCCTGTTAATGGATGAGCAGTGCTCAGCGAGACTCAGGTTTGTTGTGGTAACAGACAAGAAGTCCCTGTACCTTTGCTGGAACAGCTGATGCTACATACAGTTTATACAATGCTGACAGGTCATTTGGGCAAGCTTGGTCCAAACAAATGATTTAGCCAGTTCAGCAGGGACCATACATATTTTGACCCATGTGTGGGCTTCCCTGTTCGACAGAAGTTGTTAGATTGACTTTTGTCAAATGGATATGCTGGAAAAAAATGTTTAATCAGCAGGTACAGCCAACAGATTTAAAGTGATTCTAAAGGCTCAATTTTTTTCACCTTCTTGCATTATACATGAAGGTAAAAAACCTTCTGTGTGAAGCAGCCCCCCCCCCCAGTCCCTGCCTAAAACTTACCAGAATCCCATCATGATCCAGCAATGTGCAAGAGAGCTTCAGCTCTCCGGGGACCCTCCCTCCTCATTGGCTGAGATAGCAGCAGGAGCCATTGGCTCTCGTTGCTGTCAATCACAGCCAGTGATGCAATGAGGAGAGAGAGGGGGTTGGTCGAACCATGGGTCTGAGTTTGAATGGACACCTATGGAAGCAGCTTGGGAGTGAGCCTGCTTGGGTGTCCCCACAGAAAGCTTCTTGTTGTGGGGGCACCCAAAAGGAGGGAGGGGCTTAGTGCGCCAGCAGGGGATCCAAGAAGAGCAGGATCGGGGCTGCTCTATGCAAAATCACTGCACAGAGCAGGTAAGTATAACATGTTTGTTAAAATGTGCCTTTAATATTACTAAAAAGTGATACTAAAGTCTAGTTTGTTTCTTTAACCACTTGAGATCCGCGCTATAGCCAAATGGCGGCTACAGCGCGGATCTCCTTTTCCGGGAAGACGTCAATAGACGTAGTCCCGTGTACGAGCAGCGCGCTCTGTGATCGGCGAGTCCATGAGACTCGCCTGATCACCGATCCGTGCAAGGGGTCGATCCCGACCCCTTATCACGTGATCAGCTGTCAGCCAATGACAGCTGATCAGGTGATATAACGGAGCCGGTAATCGGCTAGTATTCCTCCTCGCGCTGACAGCGCGAGGAGAAAAAAGAAAAGCCGATCGCCGGCGGCCGTGATCGGGACATCAGTCCCGATCACAGCCAGCAATGCAAGCGCCCACCTGCCCCCTGCCAGTGCCCACCTGCCCCCTGCAGTGCCACCCTAATAAAAAGTAAGTGCCCCCTGTCAGTGCCACCCAGCAGTGCCCATAGTGCCACCCAGCAGTGCCCACAGTGCCACCCAGCAGTGCCACCCACAGTGCCCCCCACAGTGCCCACAATCTGCCTCAAAGGTGCTGCACCCCAGTGCCGCCCATCAGTGCCCAGCAGTGTCGCCCATCAGTGCCCAGCAGTGCCGCCCATCAGTGCCCAGCAGTGCCACCTATCAGAGCTACCTATCAGTGCCACCTATCAGTGCCCATCAGTCCCATCTATCAGTGGTACCTATCAGTGCCCATCCGTGCCACCCATCCGTGCCACCCATCCGTGCCATCTTATCTGTGCCCATCTTTGCCCATCAGTGCCGCCTTATCTGTGCCCATCGGTGCCGCCTTATCTGTGCCTATTAGTGCCGCCTTAACTATGCCTATCAGTGCCCACCAGTGCAGCCTATCAGTGCCCACCAATGCAGCCTATCAGTGCCCACCAATGCAGCCTATCAGTGCCGCCTAATCAGCGCACTTCAATGAAGGAGAAAAATGACCCGTTTGCAAAATTTTATAACAAACTATTAAAACATGATTTATTTTAATTTTATTTTTGCATTTTTTTTTGTTTGTTTAGCAAAAAATAAAACTCCGAGCTGTAACTAAATACCACCAAAAGAAAGCTCTATTTGTGGGAAAAAAATGATAAAAATTTCATTTGGGTACAGTGTTGTATGCCCACGCAATTGTCATTCAAAGTGCATCAGCGCTGAAAGCTGAAAATTGGTCTGGGACTGAGGGGGGTTTAAGTGCCCAGTAAGCAAGTGGTTAAAAATAACAAACATGTTATACTTACCTGCTCTGTGAAATGGTTTTGTACAGAGCAGTTGAACCCTTCTCTTCTCAGGTCCCTCGTTGGTGCTCTTGGCCCCTCCCTCCTATCGAGTGCACCCATAGCAAGCCGCAGCTCCATGTGTCCAGTCAGACACAGAAGTGTGATCCAGTCCTGCCCCCTTTCTCTCCCTATTGGATAACTGAGTTTGATTGACAGCAGCGGGAGCCAATTGTGCCGCTGCTGTGTCTTAGCCAATCAGGAGGGAGATTCCCAGACAGCCGAGGCACTCGTGCACAACGCTGGATAGAGATGGGGCTCAGGTAAGTATTAGGGGGTTCAAACAAGAAAGACGCCACAGATAAGTCCATTGTTATCCACAATTCAGACAAAGGAGGCTTAATAGCTGTCATGGGTGTTGATTAGGGATGAGCTTCGTGTTCGACTCGAACATTGGCTGTTCGTGCGTTCGGCAAATTCCGAACGTTTTGGCCGTTCGCGTCAAAATTCGAGTGACGCGCGCGCGGACCATAATGCACTGCGTTGGCGCAGTGCATTGCTGCCCGATGATTGGCCAAGCATGCACTGTGACCCCGCATGCTTGGCCAATCGCAGCGCCGGCAGCGAGGAGAGCCATGATTGGCCACAGGCATCCTGCCTGTGGCCAATCATAGCTCAGGCTGTGTAGTGCACGCCCCACACTATATACGGCCGCCTTTGAGGCGGCCTCGTGTAGTGTGTTACTTAGCATCTGAAGCAGTGGGTGTTCTGTGTACCTTCAACACAGTACACACCAATCGTTTTTGGCTGATTTCCTATCTTGCTGCTGTGTAGTGGTTGTTGTCTGTGCCCTGACTGCAGTATACACCACTATATTCATCTCACCTATATAGCTAGTGATCTAGCTTTAACCACTTAACAACTGCCCATTGCCGATTAACGGCTTCAGGGGGGTTGTTTAACTCTGAGAGGCCGTTAATTAACGGCCTCCCAGAATTCTGCTCTCGCGTGCCCCGAGGTGTGCGCACTCGAGAGCATCCGCTCATAGCGGCCGTTTACCACGTGATTGCTCCGTCAAATGACGGAGTGATCACTTGGAAACAAACCGCCTGTTCCTCCCTCCCCTCTCTGTACCGATCGGTACAGCGGAGGGGAAAGAGATCGGTGTCAGCAGCGATGTGGGCTGCATCTGCAGTGCCCACATCGCTGCTCACCGAATTTAACCCCTCAATTCCCTGCCAATACTCTGCAATACCAGTGCATACTCTGCAGTACCCTGCCATTACTCTGCAGTACCCCCCATTACTCTGCAGTAACCCCCATTACTCTGCAGTACCCCCCAATACTCTGCAGTACCCGCCATTACTCTGCAGTACCCGCCATTACTCTGCAGTACCCCCAATACTCTGCAGTACCCCCAATACTCTGCAGTACCCTGCCATTACTCTGCAGTGCAGTACCCTGCCATTACTCTGCAGTACCCCCCATTACTCTGCAGTAACCCCCATTACTCTGCAGTACCCCCAATACTCTGCAGTACCCTGCCATTACTCTGTAGTACCCCCCAATACTCTGCAGTACCCTGCTATTACTCTGTAGTACCCCGCCAATACTCTGTAATACCCTGCCATAAATTGCCATACCCAGCCATACTCAGAGATACCCAGCCATACTCGGTGATACCCTGAAATACCCAGCCATAGACGCCCCCCACCCCTCACCGCCCTCCGGTGCTTCTACCAACTCGCCAGTACGATCAAAGACAGAATCTTTTTTTTATTTTTTTATTTCAGGCTTCCCAGCCTAGAGGTGAGATGTGGGGTCATATTGACCCCCCAGATTTCACTGTAAAGAGGACCTGTCACCCCATATTCCTATTACAAGGGATGTTTACATTTCTTGTAATAGGAATAAAAGTGATCAAAAATATATTTTTGGGGGAAAAAATGTCAAACTAAAATAAATAAAGTAAAATGAACAATAAAAAAATAAAATTAAAATTAAAGCGCCCATGTCCCCATGTGCTCGCATGTGCCACACATGTGAGGTATCGCCGAGAATGTTAGAGCGAGAGCAATAATTCTAGTCCTAGACCTCCTCTGCAACTCAAAACATGTAACCAGTAAAAAAAAAATTAAAGTGTCGCCTATGGGGATTTTTTAAGTAGCGACGTTTGGCGCCATTCCACGGGCATGTGCAATTTTGAAGAGTGACATGTTTGATATCTATTTACTCAGCATAACTTCATCTTTCACTTTATGCAAACATTGGGCTAACAAGTGGTTAATAATAGAGCTTGCAGTCAGTAGTGTTAGGAGATAGTGCATGCTGTCTGCGTGCTCTGTACCCAGTACATACCGCTATAATATAGGGCAGGCCCCTACTTTCAAACATCCAACTTACAAACATCTCCTACTTGCAAACGCAAGGAGACAGCAGCAAGTGAGATGAAAATAGATGGACGACAAAACAAATTATACAGGGGTGATAACCCTTCCCTATGTTTTCCAAAAAGCTTAAAGATAGTTTTTTTGACTGGAGCTACACTTTAAAAATGTACCGGTTGAAAATGACAAACAGATTCAACTTAACACAACAAACCTACACAGTCCCTGTCTTGTTTGCACCGCCTGTATACTGCTGTTCTGAGTATATAGGGCCTGGGGGCCACACGCATTTCCTTTTTTTAATATGGGTACGGGGTTCCCCTTAATATGCGTACAAGACCCAAATAGGCTGGTAATGGGCAGGGAGGGCTACCCATGCCATGTTTCTCAATGATTTTCAACCATATTGCAGGAACCAGATATAACATTAAAACCGCAAGCAGTTTTAAATGGTGTTATTTCCGTTTAATGTCATTTTGTGCAGGGACTGTTCTAAACACGGGAAACACGTGGCACTTCACAGGCATACTACAGACACCCCCCAGGCACCATATTTAAAGGAATATTTCACTTTTTTTTTTACTTTAATCGTCATTAAAATCAGTGCTCCCGCCAAAACGGCCGTTTTTAAAACTTTTTTTTGCAGTGACCCATGTCCCCTGAGGCAGGAGGCAGGTCCCCAAACCCTTTTTAGGACACTATCTTGCATATTAGCCGTTAAAATTAGCACTTTCCAATTCGAACGTTCGAGTCCCATAGACTTCAATGGGGTTCTAACGTTCGTACCGAACGCGGGGGTCGTTCGCAAGTTCTGGTGCGAACCGAACCGGGGGGTGTTCGGCTCATCCCTAGTGTTGATTCTTATTTAAATGAAACAGCCAGGCAGCTTTCTGATACCCAGACATATTGTCAGTTAAAGAGTGATCCCGTTGGTGGGGTGGGTATAAAGAGTAAATGTGTGATGTATAAATGTATAATTGTTTTTTGTCTTTTTATATAAATAAAAATTACTTTAATCAAAAAAAAAAAAAAAAAAGAGTGATCCCACCAAAAAATACAAGTCCATTTTGAAAGAATTAGTGGATATTAGTGTATAGGGGTTTTAGATAGGGTTTTTTTTTAATAAAAAGGAGGCTGAGTTTCTAATACCTGAATACCCTACAGTACCCACCTTTTACCACCTCCCCAAAACCCATAAAGGGCTCAACCTCTGACAAGGTAGACCTATAATGGTGGGCATTGGGTCTCAATGAAAGGTTGGTCCAATGGCTGGATGAGCATTTGCAGCCTTTGGTCAAACAGCTACCTGTTTTTTGAAGGATACTAACCACCTTCTACACATAATGCAAAACTTTTCTTGGAGTGATTATTACTCGTGGGCCACTTGTGACGTCACGAGTTTGTATTCCTCAATTCCCATGGTTTGGCTACAGCCGTTTCCTTTTATTTGGAGAAATACACTGATTTTACCATTGAATATTTGGGCTCCTTGAGGGTAGGGACCGATGTGAGTGTGCAATGTACAGGGATAGGGACAATTGTAGACACTCAGTCAGATTGAACTGGATGGACTGTTGTCTTTATTCAACCTTACTAACTATGTAACTATGTAATATCAGACATTTGTCATTGAGGTATTGAAATGTCTACTGACACATAACTACTTTGCGTTTGATGGCGTCTACTATCTCCAGAAGTGCGGGGCCACAATGGGAGCCAAATTTTCTCCCTCCCTTATCAACCTCTATATGGTTTGGTGGGAGCGGTCCCACATCTTTGGAGTTGATAATACATTTAGATCACAGATTGTACCCCACTTAAGGTATATTGATGACCTGTTGCTGGTTATCATGAATGGTGGTGACATGTTTGACCCGTTTTTGCGATACCTCAATGACAATGACAAAAACTTTGCATTCGCAGGAATCATAGATCCTGACAGGATCTGTTATTTAGATGTGTGTCTCGTGGGAGAAGAACTGGGAGTAAGTACTGCACTATATAACCTTCATCTGGGAATACTTTACTCTCAGCCCAGTCTGGACATCCCAAGCACGCTATTAGGCTGGATTCACACCTATGCAGTTTTAGTACTTTTTGCACTTTGCAGATTTGCACTACAGTCCATTTAACATGGTTTCCTATGGAACACATTCTGTAGTGCAAATCTGCAAAAAGCACTAAAACTGCATAGGTATGAATCCAGCCTTAGGGGTATCCCCGTAGGACAGTTTTTGTGCATAAGACGCATTTGCAGTAATGATTCACAATTCAATATAGAGGCTAGGTTGCTCTACAAATGATTTCTGGATAGGAACTACCTTAAGTGAATACTAAATAGAGCTCATAGCATTGCAAAACGTAAGAGTAGAGATGAGTTGGTGACTCCACATGTTTGTGAGAAAGTAGATCTGTATAAAAACAAATTAACCCTATCTACACCATTCAGCTTGGAGTTTGGTGAGGCTTGTGCTATCATCAACAAATACCTACCTATTTTCTGTGCTGATGATGTATGTGCGCACATCTTGCATAATGGCATCAACATAGTACCAAGAAGGGCGCCAACACTAGGACACTCCCTGTCACCCAGATTTTATGATAATAAAACTGACACCCAGTCATTTACTTGGCTCCATTTCAAAGGAAATTTAAAATGTCAAATTTTAGGATGTCTGTCACGTACCTGGTGGAGATCGAGCTGGAGAGAGGGCTTCTCTTGCACCTCCTGTCCGACGTCCCTGATAGTGATGACAGGGAGTGACGGACACAGAGTGGCACGAGGGCTGATGTAGTGGATGGTGCTGTCCGGTCCTTGGCAGGAACCAGATGGCTGAAGAGCGCTGGGCAGGCTCTGAAGATCAGAGCTCCGTATAGCTGAATCACAGACGAAGGCGTATCCGGGACGTAAGCCAGGAGGTCATCAACAGTTGGACAGAGCAGGTACTGAGACAAGAGGCAGAGGCAGAGACAGGACACAGGCCGGGTTCAGTACACAGATGGGCAGCAAGGTACAGGAGCATCAGGCAGTAGCAGAGTCAAACATAAGCCGTGATCAGGTATGCAGGTGGAGATCAAGAGAAGGTTCAAGTGAAGCCGGGTCAAGACACTGGAAACTGGAACAGATTGGTGCAAATACAAGTACTTCTTTACAGGTGCACGTCTGTTAGCCAGACTTCTCTTACAATGTCCCTGTTGTGGCAATGTTCTTGGGAGAAATATGTTAAGGGCATCATCCAACCAGAGGGAATAATAAACCAGGTCTCTTTATAATTGTAACACAAATTATGTTATATATCTAGTTACTTGTGACATTTGTTATATGCAAAATGTTAATCGGAGTACGAGACATCTGTGAGACTGTTTCTACAAACATGTATACAGTGTAGTCAAAAATAAGAGAGCCAACATAGCCAAACACTTTAGAGAGTGCCATGATGGTAACATGAAGGCTATGAAAGTGCAGGTTGTAGAAAAAATTTGTGCACCAAAAAGGGGGGGGTGATGTCTTCTGGATTTTATGTCGAATAGAGGTGTTCTGGATGCACCGGCTCCAGGCATCTTTTCAGGTCTCAGCTTTGAGTGGGATGTTAGCCACTATCATGATTAGATACTTGCCATATTATTGTGGACCCGCTTTGGCTAGAGATGTTATGTTTCTCGCCATTTGTTGATCCATGCAATGTTTCGTAAATGTTCAAAATTGGTTATTATATACAATTAACTGGAAATGTATTATAGCGGGTTGATGGGACTGTGGACATTGTATTGTACTTAGGGGATGTTTTTTGTGGAGTATTTTTCTATGGCTATAGGTTGGGGGTCACCATGTGGTGTGCCAGGGAAATGTTGCCTGTTAGTCGTATCCTTTTTAACATAGTAGTTTCAATTAGCACCACATACTCCACATCTTCCCATTTAGACATCTTTTTTGTTCTTGTGTGTCCACAATATCAAACTGATTAATTTTATGATATTGGGATGTGTTTTTTTTCTTTTTTTCTTTTTGTCTTTCCTTTTTATTTTTGTTATTATATACAAATTGCTAGGTTGTTTGCATATGGAGTGTTATATTTGGAGTGTTATATTTAATTATATTTAATTCTATAAATATAGGACACTATTTCTCTAGTAGTTTATTTATACTTCTAGAGCCTTTATATGCTCGGTGCTTCAGTTGTGCTGTAGGTTCAAATAAGGACTGAGGTCAGCGTGAAACGCATGCATCGCCTACTGAGTTTGGACACTCGGTCTCTGTTGGCTGTTTATTGCTATTTTTTTTTTAAATAAAACTGTTGGAATGTTCCTGTGGTGTGCAACCGTTCTTTCTCCTAAGTATTAGGGGGGACTGCTGCACACAGAAAGTTTTTTATTTTAATGCATAGAATGCATTAAGATAAAAAATATTCTATCCTTACAACCACTTGTATTCTGACAGTGGCATTCTCCACTGTCAGAATCGAATGCCCCTCATTTGTTTGGATGGAGGAACCAGTTTTATATATTTTTTTTCGTTCAGCCTGCTGGCTGAACAAAAAAAAAAAGAAAATGACCCATCTATGGCCAGCTTAAGTAAATTTCAGCTTTCAAAGTCTTTAGACTTTCATTTAGCAATGCCAGGCTTTCTATCTTTCAGAGTAAAGCTTCCGTTACAATAATCAATCACACACAAACATATCCACATTCTTTGTAGCTGAAAGCATTGTTTTAATATCATACATTATATATTCTTTTGCATTATCCCATTAATCTAGTGGGGGACTGATGTACTGGAAATAGCCCAGGGCCAGAGATACAATGAATCATCCCTTCTCTGCTACCCATGTTCTTTTTGTCAAATTAGGTTCCATAATAAATGCCATACTAATGAGATTTAGGGAAAATGGGGTTAAATGTCCCCATCACAGTTTTTTTATTAGCATCCCCATTAAACTTAAACTTATATTGTGCAATATCCATTGTACGCATGCAACAAATAAATGCAATTCACACTTTATTGGCCCTGATGGCCATTTTTCATACTTCCTCAAATAGCTTTTTAGAGTGTAACTTGTCATTGCTAGTTTTTCATTTATGTATGTATGTATTTGGCTATTGATGTTATTGATGTATGTATGCATGTATGCATGTATTTATGTATGCATTTTATATATATATATATATATATATATATATATATATATATATATATATATACACACACACAGTATCTCACAAAAGTGAGTACACTCCTCACATTTTTGAAAAAAATTTATTATACCTTTTCATGTGGCATCACTGAAGAAATGACACTTTGCTACAATGTAAAGTAGTGAGTGTACAGCTTGTATAACAGTGTAAATTTGCTGTCCCCTCAAAAGAACTCAACATACAGCTGTTAATGTCTAAACCGCTGGCAACAAAAGTGAGTACACCCATAAGTGCAAATGTCCAAATTGGGCCCAATTAGCCATTTTCCTGCTATCATGTGACTCATTCGTGTTACAAGGTCTCATGTCTGAATGGGGAGCAGGTGTGTTAAATTTGGTGTTATCGCTCTCGCTTTCTCATGGCAAAGAACTCTCTGAGGATCTGAAAAAAATAATTGTTTCTCTACATAAAGGCTTTAAGAAGATTGCCAATACCCTGAAACTGAGCTGCAGCATGGTGGCCAAGACCTTACAGTGGTATAACAGGACAGGTTTTACTCAGAACAGGCCTCGCCATGGTCAACCAAAGAAGTTGAGAGCACATGCTCAGCGTCATATCCAGAGATTGTCTTTGGGAAATAGACGTATGAGTGATGCCGGCATTGCTGCAGAGGTTGAAGGGGGGGAGAGGGGGTCAGCCTGTCAGTGCTCAGACCTTACGCTGAACACTGCATCAAATTGGTCTTCATGGCTGTCGTCCCAGAAGGAAGACTTTTCTAAAGATGATGCACAATAACATCCGCAAACAGTTTGCTGAAGACAAGCAAACAAAGGATATGGATTACTGGAACCATGTCCTGTGGTCTGATGAGACCAAGATAAAAGTATTTGGTTCAGATGGTATCAAGTGTGTGTGACAGCAACCAGGTGAGGAGTACAAAGACAGTCTAACATGGGGGTGGGAGTGTCATGGTCTGGGCTGCATGAGTGCTGGCAGCACTGGGGAGCTACAGTTCATTGAGGGAACCATGAATGCCAACATGTACTGTGACATACTGAAGCAAAGCATGATCCCCTCCCTTCTGAGACTGGGCCATGGGGCAGTATTCCAACATGATAACAGCACCAAACACACCTCTAAGATGACCACTGCCTTGCCAAAGAAGCTGAGGGTAAGGGTGATGGACTGCCCAAGCATGTCTCCACACCTAAACCCTATTGAGCATCTGTGGGGCATCCTCAAATGGAAGGTGGATGAGCACAAGGTCTCTAACATCCACCAGCTTCGTGATGTCATCATGGAGGATTGGAAGAGGAATCCTTTGGCAACCTGTGAAGCTCTGGTGAACTCCACGCCCAAGGGGGTAAGGCAGTGCTGAAAAATAACGGTGGCCATACAAATTATTGACACTTTGGGCCCAATTTTGACATTTTCACTTAGGGGTGTACTCACTTTTGTTACTAGCGGTTTAGACATTAATGGCTACGACTAAGGCTTTTGCCAAAACGTGTCAGTTTATTGTTTTATTGTCACTCTGATGTACCAATAAACGAAACTTCAAGGATTACAGCATTGCCGGCTTTTCTTACTATTAATGGCTGTGTCTGCAGCAAATTTACACTGTTATACAAGCTGTACATTCATTACTTTTCCTTGTAGCAAAGAGTAATTTCTTCAGTGTTGTCGTCAATGAAAAGATATAATAAAATATTTACAAAAATGTGAGGGGTGTACTCACTTTTGTGAGGTACTGTATATATTTATATTATATCTTGCCAACAAGAATGTATAATATGTTTGTGTGTGATTGATTATTTTAATGAAAGCTTTACTCTGAAGGATAGAAAGGACTTACAAAGCTGAAATTGACTTAAGCTGGCAATAGATGATTTTTTTTTTTTTTTTCTTTTTCTTTTTTTCGTTCAGCCAGCAGGAAGAAAACTGATTCCTCCATCCAAACAAATGAGGGACGTTGTATTCTGACAGTGGAGAATGCCTTAAAAGGCCATAGTTAAAGTGGTTGTAAAGATAGAAGATTTTTTATCTTAATGCATTCTATGAATTCAAATAAAAAACCTTCTGTGTGCAGCAGTCCCCCCTAATATTTAGGAAGAAAGAACAGCTGCACACCACAGGAACGTTCCAATGGTTTTATTCCAAAAAATAGCAATAAACAGCCAACAAAGACAGAGTGTCCGAACACAGAAGGTGAAACCTACATCACAACTGAAGCACCGCGCATATAAAGTCTCCATCCTACCACACACAGATGTGGGATAATGCAATCAGCTGTGCTGAATGTCTGACAAGGCAATCCTAATACACCTGCATCACCATACCTCTGTGTTACCATATGACAACATGGAATAGCATGTAAACTTCATACAAAAAAAATATATAAAATTTGCAAATGGAAGAAATACAAAATAACTATTAATCGCCCTCGATCTGGAGCTCCATGCAAGATTTTGTCTCATGGGGTAAGGATGATTATAAGAAATGTGAGAGGTCAATCCAGAACTACACAGGAGGAACATATGAATGATCTCAAGACAGTTGGGACCAGTCACTAAGCAAGCCATTGGTAAGACAATATACCGCCATGGATTGAAATCCTGCAGTGCCCACAAGGCCTCCCTCCTCAAGAAGGCACATGTACAGGCTTGTCCGAAGCTTGCCAATGAACATCTAAATGATTCAGAGAAGGATTGGGAGAAAGTGCTGTATTCAGATGAGACCAACATATAGCTTTTTTGGCTTTAACTCAACTCTACATGTTTGGAGGAAGAAAAACCCTGACTATGACCCCGAGAACACCATCCCCACAAGCATGGAGGTGGACACGGTATGTTTTGGGGCTGTTTCTCTGCTAAAGGTACAGGCTGATTTTGCCACATTGAGGGGCCATGTATTGTAAAATATTGAAAGAGAACCTTCTTCCCTCAGCTAGAACACTGAAGATGTGTCATGGATGGGTCTTTCAGCATGACAATGATCCAAAACATACCACCAAGGCAACAACAGAGTGGGCAAGAAGAAGCACATCATGGAGTAGCCTAGCCAGTCTTCAGATCTTAATCCTATAGAACATTTATAGAGGGAGCTGAAACTTTGAGTTGCCAAGCGATAGCCAAGAAACCTTAAGGATTTAGAAAAGATATGTAAAGAAGAGTGTACAAACCTGGTCACCAACTACAAGGAACGTCTTACCTCTGTGCTTGCCAACACGGGTTACTTCACCAAGTGCTAAGCCATATTTTGCTTGGGATCATATATTTATTATACTCACTGAACTGCAACTCAATTTATAACATTTGTATCATGTGTTTTTTATTAGATTTTTTTTTTTTACATTCTGTCTCTATCATTTAAAATACACCTATAATAACAATTATAGACCCTTCATATCTTTGTACGTGGGCAAATGTATACAATCTGCAGTGGATCAAATAATTATTTTCCCCCGCTGTACATATATTTAAAAAAAATTAAGAAACCAAACACTCCCTTTAGCAAGGGATCATACCAGTCAGCATTTATGAAAACTTCATTATGAAATGTGTACCACAATACAATTTATTGGGGTTATCTGTGAAACTAAAAAATGTTTTCAGTTTTTTTGTGAGTTTGTATAATTGTGACTTCTCTTTTACATATGCAGAATAAGGGACTTAATTTTATTGTCATTAAATTCAGTAGCAGTTGGCATCCGAGTGATTTTCTTAAGCAGTTTTGAAAGCCTTTAAGCTAAAAAGCTAATGTTTTGTTCATTGAGTTTGATCTCTGCATTGTAGTACAAGTTCACCCTGTTACAAGCTTGGAGAAGCACATTGTAATTAAACAGTTGATTGTAATTCACTTGAAATTCAAAGGACAGTTTTAGGAAACAGTATCTCACTAGAGTGACTGTAGCCAGATGCCAGCACTGCTCGGCTCTCAGGTGGCTCGCATTCAAATGCTGCCAACATTTATAAAACTGGCACATAGGTGAAAGACAGTTGGTCTAAAACAATAAGACATTTTTTGATCCTACATACATAAAATATGAATCAATGTCATCCGCTGAGTCTAATTTTATTGCTGAGGAGATGCATAGTTCAGATTTGTCAGATGAAACTATTTGGCAGAATAAATCTGCTAAAAAATTTAAAGATGATGTTTAATCTGCTCATATTTTGCCTTCCTTGGTTCCTCCTTTCCACCCTCACCAACATGCTAAATACAATTTTAATTAACACCTTTTTGCTTTGATTATGCAGTTTATTTTAACAATCTCTGAATCTTTAGTCTTCTCTATGCAATGCAGGCAGATCATGGCTAACGGGAGGGGCCAGCAGGAGCATAATTAGGCGTGCTATCTCCTTGAATCAGGTGAGTTGTGCCAAACCAAAATAAAAAATCATATCATAACATAAAGATCATATACAAAAATAATACACAATGTGCAAAAACAGATAAATGAAAGTCCCAATATGTAAATAAATCTTGCAATTTGTTTGTTGGAAGATCTTGTGACAATAGGAGAGTGCCCACACAGAAAACAAAAATGTGCTCCAAACTCATCTCACCAGTGTTTACAATCAGTGATGTCACATGCCAGGCCAGGCCCCCTACAATAAAAAAAAAAGACATAACGTCATACATAGCACTACACTGCCCCCCTAGTGGTTAACTCCTTCACTGGCAGTGTAATTTACAAAGGAATCAGTGCATTTAAATAGCACTGATTGCTGTATAAATGACAATGGTTCCAAAAATGTGTCAAAAATGTCTGATGTGTCCGCCATAATGTCGCAGTCACAATAAAAATCGCTGATTTCCGCCATTACTACTAAAAAAAAAATTTATAAAAAGGCTATAAAACTATTCCCTATTTTTTTTTTTTGTTTCAATATTTTTATTGAAAATAACAAGTTATACATATATGTTCATGGAATACTCAACATTAGCATTACAAGTAAGTAACGACATAAAATCAACCAATTGTTATGCAGCAGAAAAATTTGAATAAAAGAAGAGAAGAAAATAAAAGCAAAAGAAGAGAAAGAAGAGAAAAAAGAAAAAAAAATGTCTACTCATACATCAGCGATATGCACTAAAGTAATCATGTAGTACGATCATAAGTACAGAGGTAAATAAAAGCAAATACTAATAACGCGTAAGTATCATATGTATAATATGAAATATCTATATCAGTGAGAATTATATTTGACCCAATTTTCCCATTGCTTATCGAATAATGGACCCTTCAAATCTTTATACGCTATGAGGCGTTCAAACGTGTAGTTCCTATGTACCATCTTGGTCACATCAGAAAGATTTATCACTGTGTCAGACTTCCAGTAGCGCAGAATCAAGGCTCTGGATTCCAGTAAAATATGACTGACCATTGTTCTATGTTTAGTAAGAAAGTTTTCCATACCAACATGCAATAATGCCAGTTGAGGGGATGGAGGATATTGATGCGCTGTAAGAGAGGATATAAGTTTGAACACTTGGTTCCAGAGGCTTCTGATATTGGGGCAGGTCCAGAACATGTGTAATAAATTACCTACCCCCCCACATTTTCTCCAGCACTGTGGAGACGTACCCAAGTAGAATGTAGATAATCGTAAGGGTGTATATTGCCACCTATTTAAAATCTTTAAAGACATTTCCCAGTGTTGGATACAATGTGTGGACGAATGAATGGATCTAAAGGCTGACCTCCACTGAAAGTCAGAGAGGTCTACCTGTAGATCTTTTTCCCAACTGGACATGGCTGTAGACCGCTTGAAAACAAGTTTGTCCTGCAGTTGATTATAACAGAATGAAATGCCTTTAACGCCAATTATCTGGCCGGAGTAAAAGCGCCATAGCACTCTTGGGACATGGATGTCTGGGTGTGGAAGTGATTGTAGAAAAGTAATAATGCGCAAACAAGTAAACATTTCTGCATATGGTAGATTTTGTTGTACGGCTAATTGCTCTACTGTTTTAAGTTTATCACCTGAGTATACATCCAAGAGAAACTTTATACCATAAGCCATGAGAGACTTAACTGATAACGAAGGTAATTTCCGTTCAAGTATAGTCAAAGGAATTTGTATTGAGAGCTTTTGAGTTTCAGTACGTTTGAGATTGAGAAAGGCTCTCCATGCTAGTATAGAGGCCTTCATAGGTGGAGACAGGTGAGTCAAGGTCCATGCAGACCAATTATCACTCAGCAACATTAGCTTTAGGTCAGCAGTAGGGGATAGGGCTTCCTCAATATCCACCCATATTGGAGGTTCTGAAGAACCTATCCAATGTTTGAGAGAATCTAGTCTAACTGCCATTAAATAATCATGTAGGTCTACCATACCTGCACCCCCAACTTTTTTGTGTGCCAATAAATTATTGCGTGAGCAACGAGCCCTTCGCCCTTTCCATATAAACTTCCAGCACATGTTGGATAGTTGGGTGAGAAAGTATACGGGGATATGGACTGGGAGGGAGCGAAATATATACAAAATTTGTGGTAAAATTAGCATCTTATAAGCAGAAATTCTGCCCATCCAAGAGATTTCCTTCTGGGAGAGATCATTAAGTTGGTGTTCTAGTTTTGGGATTAGTTGAGACATATTAGTTTTAACCAAAGTGGCTACAGAATTAGTTAGCGTTATACCTAAGTATTCTATACCTGTATTGCTCCATGTGTAAGGTAGTAATGATTGTAGTTTAGCCTTAATATTGGACTCCACTCCTAAGTCTAAAATCAGAGATTTATTAAAATTAACTTTGTAGTAGGAAGCCTCACCAAATTGCGTTAGAACCTGGTGTGCTTGAGGTAAAGATTGTATTGGGTTGGTTAAGAGTAGTATCACGTCGTCTGCAAAGAGATTTATGGCGTGTTTGCTGGTACCAAATTGGAAGCCTGTAATAAGCTGGTGTGAACGGATAGTTTCGGCTAGTGGTTCAATCATGAGGTTGAAGATAGTGGGGGATAAGGGACACCCCTGCCTTGTACCATTAGTTATGGGGAATGATTTAGACAGAAAACCTGCTGTTTGTACCTGCGCAGAGGGACAAGAATAGAGAGCTAGTATGGCAGAAAAAATGTGACCTGAGAAGCCAAACCTTGACAAAACCGATTTCATATATTGCCAATGTACCCTGTCGAACGCCTTCTCTGCGTCAATCGATAACAGCAGAGAAGGCGTTCTAGACTGGCCGGCCGAACTAATGATATTTATAATTCTCCTGGTAGCATCAGAGGTCTGCCTCCCCTTCACAAATCCCATCTGATCACGTGAAATTAATGTTGGTATTACATTAGTCAATCTCCTAGCTAATAATTTGGCGTAAACTTTTATATCGGAGTTTAACAGTGAGATTGGTCTGAAATTCGCCGGAGTGGTGGGATCTTTTCCCGGTTTAGGAAGTGTGACAATATGAGCTCTTAACATCTCTTGTGGAAAAGCTGCTGTCGTAATGGCTTTATGAAAAACCTGTTGTAAATGTGGTGCAAGGTCAGCGTGGAAAAGTTTGAGGTATTCATTTGAGAAACCATCCGGCCCTGGAGATTTACCATTAGGAAGGCTTGTGAAATAAAAAGGTTATGGCGCTAAACCCTATTAGTGATGAGGTGAGTTGACTTATCAAATCCTAGTGTTTGATTTTTTGTATAAAAAGAGAAAGAAAAAGAAAAGAGCTGTTGGTGATACCGTGAAAAAAATATATATATCCTAAAGCAATTTTATCCAAAACAAATTGTGTGTGATTAATGTGGAGTCAGCATTCATGTTCCATTATAATAAAAACAAAAAATGAGTATTAAATTATCATATACGTATCAGCCTGCTAAAAACATGTAAACCTTCATTAAATGTGCAAATGAGTGGAAATAATGTTAATATTCAACAGTATGTTAGTGTAAAACAGATTGTGCAAACATGTGCAAAAAAATGTACAAAAAAGCAACTAGAGGTCAGAACAACCAAGGATCAGAACTAGTTTAACCATAAAATCGCATGAAGTCGCTAAATGTGCGAATAGACAATATTTTCAACCAATAATCGCATGAAGACGCATCTGTGTCCAATATAAGTCCAAAATTAATATTTGGCTTGGTAGTGCTGCCTCTTCAGACTATTTTTGTAATTGTTACAAAAAGTCAATGGGGGGTATTTGATTTATTCGTGCAAATAGTGCGGGCTTTCAATTAGAGAACTTCATCCCCGGTGCGCCACTCTGTGCTATAGTATGTGAATGCTCTCACCAGAGTTAATGCCCCTGTGGGGCTGGATGGACCTTCACAATGTAAGCCACTGTGTCGCTCTCTGGCTGCTGCTGGTGCACTGGGTGAAGCTTCGTTGTTCCGTCCGTATGGTATCCAACGTTAATTATATAAGGGAAGACATATCCATAGTGTAATACGTTCTTAACCAAATCGTTCGTTTATTAATATTAAAATCTACTCACATTTTACATTAAAAGCATGTGCATATAGGAAAAACTCCGCCGTTCGTCTCAAACGAGTGCACACAACGTGGCCACGCCCTACGCGTTTCGTCACTACGACGTCCTCTGGAGCGGCCATATTGGTGCACCTTATTGCTTAAATAGGGTGCAGTGCTCCACTACGCCTGCGCTAGAATAACAGCGCCATTTTGGGTGTGGGATGCCCTTACTCTACTGGGGATGAATGCCATTACTCCCCCTAGTGTCCTTAGGGAAGACTGATATACTTAGCCTTGGAGCACTGCAGCCTACCCATAAACCATACTCAGTTTAAATGACATTCTTTAGTATTTCCCATTTAACCGGACGTTTATAATTAAGAGAATAAAAAATAAAAATAAAATTAAATGACACTAAAAATACATTGAATAAATGTATGTATAGGAATACATACATAAAATTCACGTATATAAAATTCATACATATAAAAAATTCTTACATAAAAATTCATGCATAAGAAGGGGGGTATACATTAATACTGAAAAAACGCATAAATTTGTAAAGATTATAAAAATTATAAAAATTATTTAAGAGGTTTTTTAATATTATTTGATTATTTAAGGGGTTTTTTATGTTTAAAAAAGTTTTTTATGCATACTAATATGTGGATGTAAATGGAGAAATTATTCCAAAGGAAAGTTTTCCAAGAGGAAAGTTTTTTTGGGAAGGAATTAAATAAAATAAAATAAAATTCTTAAGAAATAGATATATATGAAGGTGCTAAGAAGGTCTGTTTGACTTCGTCCTATAGGTGACTGTATGTTTGATTCCTACAGGGGAACTTTTAGATAATTTTGATCAGTCTTGTTGTAATTCCGACACGTCCAATGTATTTTGAATGAATAACATTCGACCTGAACCCGAAGGTGTGGGCCATGTGATGTTAATATTGGGGTAGATAGGTTACTTATATATGTGGTTAGATCTTATCGGGATCCTGTAGTGTTATGTATGTGTATGGGTAACATTCAACTACGGAATGTTCGTCCAGCATTATCTAATGCTGAGGCAAACATTTGACTGTTAAAAGTTAGTTAAGAAGCAATTGGCTATTAAAAGTTAGTTAAGAAGCAATTGAGGTCTAATTCTATGTTCATTCCCCTTGGCTGGAGGGTGTCTAAATTAAAAATCCATTTCGTTTCGTTCCTGGATATTTTGATCGTTTTGTCTTCCCCTCTCCAGTGGCCTCTTATTTTGTCTATTCCGTAGAAAATCATTTGTCCAGGGTCCCGATTGTGGAAATCCCTAAAGTGTTTGGAGACACTGTGTTTCTGGAAGCCTTTTTTGATATTTGCAATATGTTCCCTTATCCTGACTTTGATGTGCTGGATTACAAAAACCAGCAGGTTTACAAATGGCAAATAGAGGGCAACTATAACGAGGAAGACAATGAACTATCCATAATGGAAGAATCCAGGGAAAACCCAACCCAAAACACAGAACAGGAGTGGAACCAACCCACACACACACAAGATGGAACAGTAAGAAATGACATTCCACACACACCAGGGTATAGGAGACCCGAAGGGAGGACAGTAGGGGAATATGAGCAAGACAGATATAGGGGGAATCATACTCCCTATACACCAAATATTCCGAGACATCACAACAGATACTCTCCTCTAAGGGAATACCCCCAATACACCCCATTTAGAAACCGGAGGTTTGAAAGAGATTTTTTTCCCAGGGGACAGGAACACAGACCACCAGGCCCGAGAGATATGAGACATGGTCCCCAGAGAGATTGGAGACCATTTCGATATCCAATAAGGAATCAACAGTACGGGCCCCCCAGAAGAAATGGTGGATGGAACCCGAGATGGACCAGAGAAGACAATACGAGGAGGAACTATGGGGGAAACGGCCATCATCGGAATCAAAGAGGGGAAGAAACACACTGGATACAAGACAGAAGAGCAGAAAACGCATACGAGGAAAGAGAGGAGGCCTCCAGAAAAAGAAGAAGGGAACAATAGGGGAGGGCATTTATAATTTAAGTAAGGCGGTTTTTACGGAGGAAGAACTCAGGGTGCTGGACATGGGCTTAAAGTTTGCCCCAGATAAGGGACTAGATAAATTTGAAACATATATAGACCTCCAAAGATTTGTGAGAAAACTTAACATCAAAAAATTCTTTGCAACCAAGAATCCACATATGAAGGAAGACACTAACACATTTTACCAGCACTCGCAATTAAGAAACAATTCAACCTTCAATCCCAAAGTCCAGCAGGATGAAAACATTAAGGTCTTCAAAAAGATGGTCGAACATGACCTAAGGAATATAGAGGTGAGAAAAACCAAAGGAAAAGGAATATGGGACACCATTAAATCAATTGAAAAGAGAAAGGGGATTATCATCAGACCCGCAGACAAGGGAGGCGGCCTTGTCATTTTGGATAAACAAGACTATGAGAAAGAAATGGAGAACTTGTTAAATATACCTGACACATATAAAAAGCTGAAGAAAAACCCGAAATCAGAATATGAAACTAAACTTAAGAAATATATCAAAAAAGGCAAAGACCAAGGCATTTTGAATAAAAAAGAGGTGAAATACCTATTTCCAAAGGCGGCAAAGACCCCAGTTATTTATCACGTCCCTAAGATCCACAAAAATCAAACTCACCCACCTGGGAGACCCATAATAAGTGGAATCGATTCTTTGTTTTCCAGGTTGGGGGCATATGTGGATGGTTTCCTACAGCCCCTGGTGACAAAAGGAAGGTCATACTTAAGGGACAGTAAGCAATTACTAGAGGACTTGAATGGAATCCCCATTAGTGAAAGTGACATATTGGTGACAATAGACGTGGAATCGCTATATACAAATATAAAACAAGAGGATGGCATCAGTAGTGTCGAGTGGGCATTACAACGACTATCGGATTTAAAACAGGAACAAATAAGATACATCATTGAAGGCCTAAGGATGGCAATGACTTCGAACTATTTCTGGTACAATGGAACTTTCTATACACAGACGAAAGGCGTGGCAATGGGGGCAAAGTACGCTCCAAGTGTGGCGAACTTGTTTTTGAACCGATGGGAGGAAGAACAAATTTATGGAGTGCATAGGCAAAATTTGAAATTTTACCGTCGATATATAGACGATATTATATTGGTATGGGGAGGCACGGTAGAACAACTGCAAGACTTTTTTGGAGAAATCAATGACAATATATATCACATCAAATTCACAGGAAAGTTTAACACCCAGACTGTAGATTATCTGGACCTCCAAATTTACAAACATGAAGGAAATCTTGGCACCCGCACCTTCTTCAAGACCACGGATCGCAATGGGTACATCCCCACAAACAGCTGCCACCATTCTAGGTGGCTAGGGAACATACCCAAAGGCCAGCTTCTACGGCTATACAGGAACTGTAGCAAAATTGACGACTTTGATAAGCAGGCGGATATAGTCATCGAAAGGTTTAGGAAGAAAGGATATAAAGAAGAAAATCTCCGTAAATTAAAAAATGAAGTAAAACATATGGATAGGAAAAAACTAATTGAAGGCAAGAAAGTAAAACCAAAACAAAACCTCCATGACATCGCGTTCCTTACAGGGTATAACAGACAACATAAAGATGTAGAGCGTATCATCAAAAAACACTGGCCGATTTTACAAGCAGACAGCTCACTCCAGGCCATGTTGCCGAACAAACCACGGTTCATCTACAGGAGGGCTCCAACACTCCGAAACAAACTAGTAAAAAATGTGGTGGACCCACCAAAACAAATAAAAATTTCCGAAACCCTAAAAGGATTCTACAAGTGCGGAAATTGCCTCCCATGCAGAAATAGTAAAAAGACAGAAAAGAAGAAAACTACTTTTAATTCCACCTCTAATGGGAAAGAATATAAAATCAAAGAATTGATTACTTGTAACAGCTCCCACGTTACTTACGTCATTGAATGTCCTTGCCATAAGCAATATGTGGGAAGGACCACCAGGGAGTTAAAAGTCAGGATAAGGGAACATATTGCAAATATCAAAAAAGGCTTCCAGAAACACAGTGTCTCCAAACACTTTAGGGATTTCCACAATCGGGACCCTGGACAAATGATTTTCTACGGAATAGACAAAATAAGAGGCCACTGGAGAGGGGAAGACAAAACGATCAAAATATCCAGGAACGAAACGAAATGGATTTTTAATTTAGACACCCTCCAGCCAAGGGGAATGAACATAGAATTAGACCTCAATTGCTTCTTAACTAACTTTTAATAGCCAATTGCTTCTTAACTAACTTTTAACAGTCAAATGTTTGCCTCAGCATTAGATAATGCTGGACGAACATTCCGTAGTTGAATGTTACCCATACACATACATAACACTACAGGATCCCGATAAGATCTAACCACATATATAAGTAACCTATCTACCCCAATATTAACATCACATGGCCCACACCTTCGGGTTCAGGTCGAATGTTATTCATTCAAAATACATTGGACGTGTCGGAATTACAACAAGACTGATCAAAATTATCTAAAAGTTCCCCTGTAGGAATCAAACATACAGTCACCTATAGGACGAAGTCAAACAGACCTTCTTAGCACCTTCATATATATCTATTTCTTAAGAATTTTATTTTATTTTATTTAATTCCTTCCCAAAAAAACTTTCCTCTTGGAAAACTTTCCTTTGGAATAATTTCTCCATTTACATCCACATATTAGTATGCATAAAAAACTTTTTTAAACATAAAAAACCCCTTAAATAATCAAATAATATTAAAAAACCTCTTAAATAATTTTTATAATTTTTATAATCTTTACAAATTTATGCGTTTTTTCAGTATTAATGTATACCCCCCTTCTTATGCATGAATTTTTATGTAAGAATTTTTTATATGTATGAATTTTATATACGTGAATTTTATGTATGTATTCCTATACATACATTTATTCAATGTATTTTTAGTGTCATTTAATTTTATTTTTATTTTTTATTCTCTTAATTATAAACGTCCGGTTAAATGGGAAATACTAAAGAATGTCATTTAAACTGAGTATGGTTTATGGGTAGGCTGCAGTGCTCCAAGGCTAAGTATATCAGTCTTCCCTAAGGACACTAGGGGGAGTAATGGCATTCATCCCCAGTAGAGTAAGGGCATCCCACACCCAAAATGGCGCTGTTATTCTAGCGCAGGCGTAGTGGAGCACTGCACCCTATTTAAGCAATAAGGTGCACCAATATGGCCGCTCCAGAGGACGTCGTAGTGACGAAACGCGTAGGGCGTGGCCACGTTGTGTGCACTCGTTTGAGACGAACGGTGGAGTTTTTCCTATATGCACATGCTTTTAATGTAAAATGTGAGTAGATTTTAATATTAATAAACGAACGATTTGGTTAAGAACGTATTACACTATGGATATGTCTTCCCTTATATAATTAACGTTGGATACCATACGGACGGAACAACGAAGCTTCACCCAGTGCACCAGCAGCAGCCAGAGAGCGACACAGTGGCTTACATTGTGAAGGTCCATCCAGCCCCACAGGGGCATTAACTCTGGTGAGAGCATTCACATACTATAGCACAGAGTGGCGCACCGGGGATGAAGTTCTCTAATTGAAAGCCCGCACTATTTGCACGAATAAATCAAATACCCCCCATTGACTTTTTGTAACAATTACAAAAATAGTCTGAAGAGGCAGCACTACCAAGCCAAATATTAATTTTGGACTTATATTGGACACAGATGCGTCTTCATGCGATTATTGGTTGAAAATATTGTCTATTCGCACATTTAGCGACTTCATGCGATTTTATGGTTAAACTAGTTCTGATCCTTGGTTGTTCTGACCTCTAGTTGCTTTTTTGTACATTTTTTTGCACATGTTTGCACAATCTGTTTTACACTAACATACTGTTGAATATTAACATTATTTCCACTAATTTGCACATTTAATGAAGGTTTACATGTTTTTAGCAGGCTGATACGTATATGATAATTTAATACTCATTTTTTGTTTTTATTATAATGGAACATGAATGCTGACTCCACATTAATCACACACAATTTGTTTTGGATAAAATTGCTTTAGGATATATATATTTTTTTCACGGTATCACCAACAGCTCTTTTCTTTTTCTTTCTCTTTTTATACAAAAAATCAAACACTAGGATTTGATAAGTCAACTCACCTCATCACTAATAGGGTTTAGCGCCATAACCTTTTTATTTCACATTTTCATTTCCCTCTCCTCCCCAATAAGGAAGTGAGGGCTTCAGGCACAGGCAGCTCTAACCCAGTATATTTTTATTTTCAATTTATTTCACATATTTCTATCACTTAGGAGATTTGTTTTTTCCATAGCGCGACTTTATTTATTTATTCATTAGGAAGGCTAGCTATGGTCTGGGCAATTTCTGTGGTGGTAATATCCATATTAAGGTCTTCTAATTGTTGAGTGGTGAGGGATGGAAGTTTCAAGTGTTTGAGAAAAGATTGGATAGTGTCCATGGATGGTTGAGTTGTATCTATGTCATCCTTGAGATTATACAAGGAACTGTAGTAATCGGCAAATTGATTTGCAATGTCTAGAGGGTTGAATAATTTCAATTGTGTCGTGGATTTGTATAAAAATGGAATCCTAGTTTTTAGTCGTGTGGCTTTAAGTCTGTTGGCTAAATATTTGCCTGCTCTGTTTGCATTAGAATAGTGACTGAGACGTAGGCGTCGCAAGTGTCTGTCATATTGTTGTGTCAGATGTTCTCGTAGGGATTCCCTTAGTCGGTCAATTTGTTTGGTCAGAGCTTGTGTTGGGGACTGTTTATTTAGTTTCTCCGATTCGTGAAGTTCAGATAGCAATTTGTTTAGAGTTTGTGTGTGTTTTCTTTTTTGTTGTGCGCCTAATTGAATGAGAATCCCTCTAATGTAAGCTTTGTGGGAATTCCAAAGAGTGTAAGGATCAGCAACTGAATGGTGATTATCTGCAAAAAAATTCCTAATGTGCTGGGTTACAATATTGTTAGTATCTGGATTCTGTAACAGACGTACATTACAACGCCAAATGGGAGGGGATGAGGAGGCAGACCCTTCTGAAATAGCAATAGAAATTGCCGCATGATCAGACCATGTAATATCAAATATTTTAGTATCTACCACTCTTTGTAATAACCATTTGTCCGTTAGGAATAGGTCAATGCGTGAATAAGACCTATGTCTATGAGAAAAAAAAGTGTAGTCCTTTTCGTTTGCATGGTAACATCTCCACGCATCGAATAAACCTTCGGATTGTAGAAGAGGTTGTAGTGTTGGAGAACCCTTAGATCTTTTGGCAGTTGTGTCCATATGTAGGTCAGGGATAGTATTGAAGTCACCGCATATAAGAAGACTACCATATAGCATCGATGCAGTTTTCTTTAGAACCTTTTTGAGAAAACGAAGTTGTCGGTAGTTAGGAGCGTACAAGGTAAGTAATGTATATGGTTTGGAGTTAATATCACCAGTCACAATGATAAATCTACCATTTTCATCCAAAAATGTTTCACGAAGTTGAAAAGAAACAGAGTTGCTTATTGCCATAAGAACACCGCCTGCTTTACGTTCAGGGGTACAAGCCAGAAAAATATGAGGATAGTGTTTATTAAAACAATAAGGAGCCTTATCTTTTTGAAAATGAGTTTCCTGTGCGCAAAGGATATCAGCTTTATGCTTTTTGGCTTCAGACCACAAGGAAAATCGTTTTGCGGGGTGATTTAGCCCCTTGGCATTAACAGAGAGGCATTGAAGAACTATAGGGCATGCGGAAAGATTTTGAGTGCGGGAAGTATGTACTCACCATTATAGGGGGTGTGTAAGTCGTGACTCCATTACGGATGATAGGCTTGAAATGGGGCCTTATGCCGTCTGAAAACAAAACTTTCAAGTAACCAGTCTCACTGCATGTATCGAGAGTAGAGAACCAAACTGTGAGAGAACTAGACGATAAGAACAAAAGAGTAACATAAGATAAAAAAATAGTTAACACAACATGTTTAAGAAAAGGATCCATAATTGATCCGTGTGCAGATATAACTGCTATAAAGCACTGGTGAGGGCTGAAGAGCACTCAAGAGACAGCTCCAGCCACCGGAGAACTGTGTTTAAGAAATATTTTCAGTAGATCTGGGGACTCCACCTTTGGAATTTCTAGGAGATCTTTTGCGGGTGACCAAATGCCATTCTTCAGGGATGTGTTGTAGGTGTTCGTTAGGAGAGCGTGATGATGAGGGATCTGGTAAAATGTGCCATTTCCTCAGAGCCTCAATTCCCTCTTCTAGAGTTGAAATCATGACAGCAACCCCATTATGAGTAATGACTAGAGTCGCCGGATACTTCCATTTATGTGGAATGGCGTTGTTTCTCAGGGCCTTGGTAATGGTCGCAAGGTTTCTGCGCCGTTGTAATGTGTGTCTAGATAAGTCGGGTAACATCCGGACATCAGCATATTCAGGGGACAGTGCGTCTGGGTTGCGAGAGGCAAGCATCAACCTTTCTTTCACATGATAGAAATGAACTCTCAAGAGAACATCTCTAGGAGTTTCCACAGGGATAAACGAAGGTTTAGGCAGCCTATGTATTCTGTCCACTATGAGATCCTGGGCTGTCAGCTCCGGAATCAGCGTTGAGAACATAGCTTGAGCAAACTGCAATAGTTGAGTAGGCGGAACGGATTCAGGAATTCCTCGCAATTTTATGTTATTTCTCCTGGATCGGTCCTCAATGTCTGCGAGTTTATCTTTCATCCATTTAATATCATCCCCGTGTGCTTCATGAGCCTCCACCATAACATTGTATGAGGAAGCATATGTGCCCAGCTGCTGTTCTACTTTATCCACTCTAGTGCCTAATGAATGAACTGATTTCTGACAGTCAGCTATTTCTTTTACTAAGTCAGCTTGCAGGGATGCCCTGAGAGATAGGAGCATATCCTTTAGAGTAGATTCAGAGATTGGGGCATCTGTCGTGGGAAAGTCAGTGATGGGATCCCTTGCCTGCGGACCTTGCAGTACTGAGGGTTGCGGCCTGCTTACCTCCATCTGAGCCTCAGGCTGGCTTGGCGGCCCTTCCGGGGAAGACCTCCGCACTCTGGCTTTCGCTGGGCTACGTGTGGATGGCGATTGGTTGCTCGAGGAGGATCCGCTATGTAGGCAAGCCTGGTTTGAGGAAATCCTCTGGTCCGGATCACGTATGGTTGAAGCCTCGGTCGTGTGATGCGAACGGGAGCCGTCGCCATTTTGGTTAGGCCCGGGCAGGCCTGAGGTAAAATACGCGTCCAGCTTGTGCGGATGCATCACGAGCTTTCGTCGTTTGCCCATACCGCTGGTTAGATCAGTGTTCGGGGAACTCAGCAAGGTCGTTGGATAACGAATTGTGTATCGGTGGAGTCGGATGGAGGTCGATTACTCCGGCGGCGAGCGGAGCTCTCACGCTACACGTCCTGCATGGAGCTCGGTCGCCACGCCCCCTCAAACTATTCCCTATTTTGTAAACGCTATAACTTTTGCGCAAACCAATCAATAATCACTTATTGCGATTTTTTTTAACCAAAAATATGTAGAAGAAAATGTATCGGCCTAAACTGAGGAAAAAATATTTTTTTTATATATTTTTGGGGGATATTTATTATAGCAAAAAGTAAAAAATATTATTATATTGTATTTTTTTCAAAATTGTCGTCTATTTTTGTTTATAGCGCAAAAAATAAAAACCACAGAGGTGATCAAATACCACCAAAAGAAAGCTCTATTTGTGGGAAAAAAAGGACGTCAATTTTGTTTGGGAGCCACATCGCAAAAAGGGTCTTGGTCCTTTGGCTGCAAATTGGTCCGGGGCTTAAGTGGTTAAGTTTATTATAAAAAGCCACTCATGTACAGTGCCTTGAAAAAGTTTTCATACACCTTGAAATTTACCACCTTTTGTCATGTTACATCTCTAAAATTTGCTCCTTTTTAACAAATGAAACCACCAAGCTCCTCATTCACTCCCTTGTTATCTCTTGTCTTGACTATTGCAACTCCCTTCTCATTAGCCTGCCTCTCCGTAGGCTATCCCCTCTTTAGTCTATCATGAATGCTGCTGCCAGACTTATCCACCTTACCAACCGTTCAGTGTCTGCCAACCCTCTCCTCCAATCCCTACACTGGCTCCCAATCACCCAGCGAATTAAATTCAAAATACTAACCCCAACATACAAAGCCATTCACAATTCTGCCCCAAGCTACATCACCAATCTTGTCTCCAAATATCACCCAAATCATCCCATCTGCTCTTCTCAAGACCTCCTACTCTCAAGCTTTCTCGTCTCCTCCTCTCATGCTCGTCTCCAGGATTTCTCCAGAGCCTCTCCCATCCTCTGGAACTCGCTACCTCCACCTGTTCTGCTATCCCCTACTCTTGCTACCTTTAGGCAATCCCTGAAAACTCATCTTTTCAGGAAAGTCTATCACACCTCTAACTAATCTTTTACCACTTCCATCAGCTCATTCCCCACAGTTACAACCTTCTGTATCACCTGCCCCACCTTATTAGATTGTAAGCTCTTCTGAGCAGGGCCCTCTTAATCCTCTTGTATTTTATTGTATTATAACTATATTGTCTCCCTTTTATATTGTAAAGTGCTGTGTAAACTGTTGGCCCTATAAAATCATGTATAATAATAATGTTACAGCCAAAAATGTAAATGCATTTTACTGTGATTTTATGTGATAGACCAACACAAAGTGGCACATAATTGTGAAGTGGAATGAAAATTTTAAATGGTTTTCAGAATGTTTTACAAATAAATGTGTGAAAAGTGTGGCGTGCATTTGTATTCAGTCATTTTTAACTCTGATACCCCTAACTAAAATCTGGAACCAATTGCCTTCAGAAGTCACCTAATTAGCAAATAGAGTCCACCCGTGTGTAATTTAATTGCAGTATAAATAAAGCTGTTCTGTGAAACCCTCAGAGGTTTGTTATGCCGCGTACACACGATCAAACAAGCGGGTGGAAAAGTCCGGCAAACTGAAGTCCGCCGGACAATCCCCCCGTGTGTAGCCTCCGGCATACTTTTTTGACCCAAAAGTACGGCGGACTTAGAAAGTAGTTTTGCACTCCAATCTTCCCGCCGGACTCGCATTTCGGCGGACAATCCGGCCGTGGGTGCCAGTCCACCGTACTTTTGAAATGAACGGACTTTTCCCGCCCGGAGAAAAGTCCGCTCAGTTCGAGCGGGTCTCCAGGTAGGCGGGCCCGCAAAGGAGACGCCGCTGGCCCCGCCACCTGGTATGGACTTAAAGGGTCCCCCCTAAGTCCACAACAGACCCTTGTCCGAGCACGATACCCAGCCAGCCAGGAAAGGAGGGGCAAGCGAGCGCCTCTCCCCCCTCCTGAGCCGTACCAGGCCATGTGCCCTCAACATGGTGGTGCCTTGGGGAAGGGGGGCCATGCGGCCCCCCCACCCCAAAGCACCTTGCCCCCATGTTGATGAGGACAAGGGCCTCTTCCCAACAACCCTGGCCGTTGGTTGTCGGGGTCTGCGGGCGGGGGGCTTATCGGAATCCGGGAGCCCCCTTTAATAAGGGGGCCCCCGGATAACAGCCCCCCCACCCTATGTGAATGAGTATGGGGTACAATGTACCCCTACCCATTCACCTGTAAAATAAAGTACAAAAAAACACAACACACAAAATAAAACAGTTTATTGCACAGCTCCGGGGGTCTTCCGTCTTTGGGGGTCTTCTCGCCGGACTCCTCCGCTATCTTCTTCTAGCTCTTTTGCTAGCGGAGGAGCCCGGCATTCTTCTTCGTCGCCGCGTCCTCTTCTTCCGACTTCGGGGGTCTTGTCCCCCTCTTCGGTTCTTCTGCCGGGCCACCGCGCCTTCTTATAGCTCTTTTACAGGCGGTGGCCCAGTCTTCTGTCGCCGCCGCCGCCGATTTCCGCTCTTCTTCTTCTCCTTCTTCTCCTGGAGATGTTGACTCGAAGCTCTCTCCGGCCGCAATGCCAGGGACGTGCTGCGCGGTGACTTATATAGGGACAAGGGGCGGGGTCATCGGTTGATGTTACATGGGTTGATGTCACATGGGTTGATGTCACATGGCGACAGCCCCAGCATCCTCTGGGACTGTGACATCGTAAGGGGGCAGGGTCACCATGTGACATCAACCCATGCGGCTCTCTAATTAGGCAAAAAAAGTGGTCGCCTAAGGCCCTGCACTCCCAGAGGCCTCGCGGCCGCCTAATTTACCTGATGTGCCTGTGGAAGAATGGGAAGGAATGTCCCCGGCCAGTGCCTCCAAGCTGGCAGGGTGAGCGGGCCAGAATGGTAAAGCCTCACCGTCTTTAGTATACAGTGCTGCTGCAGAGTGCAGAGGAATTGTAGAGGAGGCGGAGCTGCCAGCCACTGCTGAACCCGCCAGGAGGTAGGGGCGGACTGGGCAGGGGGGCCTCGTAAAAATGGTGCTGGCTCTGCACCGCTGCCTGTAGATAGCCATCACACCCACCAGCCGCCGCTGCACTGTGTTAAATCTGCAGGAGAGCGGTGTGAGTATTCTATGGGTCCGTCCAACCGACGCATTTACTTCTCTGAAAGGCAGAGTGATCTCTGGCTGACAGGAGCTTGCTAGTCCCACCTGGCGTGATGACATTCATTCACAGGCCGAGAGGCGGGATGAAAAGGCAGAGGAGATTACTGCTGCACAGACCTGCGAGGAGCTAGTGAAGCCCCATGCAAGAGTGCAAGTAAGTTTGCAGATGGTATTTGTAATATGCAGCATGGAGGAGGTTAATGCATTACTATACATTAGGGACCAGTGTTAGTTAATTAACCCCTTTGTGCTGCATTAGTGGCAACAGTATCAGTGTTAATTAACCCCTATATGGTGCAGCATGAAAGGGTTCATAAACATTGATACTGTTGCCACTAATGCAGCACAAAGGGGTTGATTAACTAACACTGGTCACTTATGCTCAGTGGTGTATTTGATGCTACCCCCACCATACACTCCACACCCCTCTCATGTACATACTACCCCCACCATACACTCTGCACCCCTCTCATGTACATACTACCCATCATACACTTCGCACCCCTCTCATGTACATACTACCCACTAGGGATGAGCCGAACACCCCCCGGTTCGGTTCGCACCAGAACTTTCGAACGGACCCCACGTTCGTTACGAACGTTAGAACCCCATTGAAGTCTATGGGACTCGAACGTTCGAAATGGAAAGTGCTCATTTTAACGGCTAATATGCAAGATACTGTCCTAAAAAGGGTTTGGGGACCTGGCTCCTGCCCCAGGGGACATGGGTCAATGCCTAAAATGTTTTTAAAAATGGCCGTTTTGGCGGGAGCACTGATTTTACTGACGATTAAAGTGAAAAAAAAAAAGTGAAATATTCCTTTAAATATGGTGCTTGGGGGGTGTCTGTAGTATGCCTGTGAAGTGCCACGTGTTTCCCGTGTTTAGAACAGTCCCTGCACAAAATGACATTAAACGGAAATAACATCATTGAAAACTGCTTGCGGTTTTAATGTTATATCTGGTTCCTGCAATATGGTTGAAAATCATTCAGAAAAATGACATGGGTAGCCCTCCCTGCCCATTACCAGCCTATTTGGGTCTTGTACGCATATTAAGGGGAACCCTGTACCCATATTAAAAAAAGGAAATGCGTGTGGCCCCCAGGCCCTATATACTCAGAACAGCAGTATAGAGGCGGTGCAAACAAGACAGGGACTGTGTAGGTTTGTTGTGTTAAGTTGAATCTGTTTGTAATTTTCAACTGGTACATTTTTAAAGTGTAGCTCCAGTCAAAAAAACTATTTTTAAGCTTTTTGGATAAAAAAATACCCCTGTATAATTTGTTTTGTCGTCCATCTTTTTTCATCTCACTTGCTGCTGTCTCCTTGCGTTTGCAAGTAGGAGATGTTTGTAATTTGGATGTTTGAAAGTAGGGGCCTGCCCTATATGCTCTGCAGAAATGGCGGAACAAGGTGTTGGTTTTGCCACAACATTGTAAGCCCTCAAAGTGACTCTTGGTGGGCGCTGGAGCGCCCTGCTGTGAACGATTATATCAAGAATTGTAATTACATGCCATTGTTGAACAGTGGTAGAAAAATTGACCTTTGGTGGTTGTGGTGCTGGTGCCACAACACTATAAGTCCTCACCGTTACTCTGGGTGGGCACAGGAAGGGGCCCTCCTGTGAAATATTATATCAAGAATTGTAATTACATGTCCCTGTTAAACAGGGGCAGAAAAATTTGGCCTTAGGCACTGCTGCTGGTGCCACCACACTGCAACCTCTTCCATATACTCTAGTTTTTTTGCTGGAATTAGCCCTGCTGCAAAGCATTGCATCAAAAATTGTACTTAAACACCCCTGTTAAACAGGGGCAGAAAAATTGGGCCTTAGGCACTGGTGCTGGTGCCACCACACTGCAACCTCTGCCATATACTCTAGTTTTATTGCAGGAATTAGCCCTGTTTTATTGCAGGAATTTGCAGGAAATAACCCCAATTGGGCTCAAATAGAGAACAGCTATGTAGGTGGATTATAGCGGTATGTACTGGGTACAGAGCACGCAGACAGCACGCACTATCTCCTAACACTACTGACTGCAAGCTCTATTATTAAAGATAGATCACTAGCTATATAGGTGACGTGAATATCGCGGTGTATACTGCGGTCAGGGCACGCAGACAATAACCAGAAAACAGCAGAGATAAAGGGGTATATACAGATGTATACTGTGCTGTGCTGGAGGCACACACAACTTCCAATAACTCCTGCAGATGGCAATTGGGCTCAAATAGAGAACAGCTATGTAGGTGGATTATAGCGGTATGTACTGGGTACAGAGCACGCAGACAGCACGCACTATCTCCTAACACTACTGACTGCAAGCTCTATTATTAAAGATAGATCACTAGCTATATAGGTGACGTGAATATCGCGGTGTATACTGCGGTCAGGGCACGCAGACAATAACCAGAAAACAGCAGAGATAAAGGGGTATATACAGATGTATACTGTGCTGTGCTGGAGGCACACACAACTTCCAATAACTCCTGCAGATGGCAATTGGGCTCAAATAGAGAACAGCTATGTAGGTGGATTATAGCGGTATGTACTGGGTACAGAGCACGCAGACAGCACGCACTATCTCCTAACACTACTGACTGCAAGCTCTATTATTAAAGATAGATCACTATCTATATAGGTGAGGTGAATATAGTGGTGTATACTGCGGTCAGGGCACAGACAATATCCACTACACAACAGCAAGATAGGAAATCAGCCAAAAACGATCGGTGTGTACTGTGTTGAAGGTACACAGAACACCCACTGCTTCAGATGCCAACATACTACACGAGGCCGCCTCAATGGCGGCCTTATATAGTGTGGGGCGTGCACTACACAGCCTGAGCTATGATTGGCCACAGGCATCCTGCCTGTGGCCAATCATGGCTCTCCTCGCTGCTGGCGCTGCGATTGGCCAAGCATGCAGGGTCACAGTGCATGCTTGGCCAATCATGAGCCAGCAATGCACTGCGCCATCACAGTGCATTGTGGGCCGTGAGCGCCATGCGAATTTTGACGCGAACGGACCAAGTGTTCGGATTTCGCCGAACGGACGAACAGCCAATGTTCGAGTTGAACGTACGTTCGACTCGAACACGAAGCTCATCCCTACTACCCACCATACACTCTGCTCCCCTCTTATGTACATACTACCCCCACTAGGCATGTACTGGCCATTGGGACTACCGGGAATTTCCCGGTGGGCCGATGGCTCAGTGGGCCACTCTGATGTAAAAAGGGCTGTTGATGGGACACTCTGATGTAAGGGGGCTGCCGATGGGACACTCTGATGTAAGGGGGCTGCTGATGGGACACTCTGATGTAAGGGGGTGCTGATGGGACACTCTGATGTAAGGGGGCTTCTCATGGGACACTCTGATGTAAGGGGGCTGCTGATGGGACACTCTGATGTAAGGGGGCTGCTCATGGGGCACTCTGATGTAAGGAGGCTGGTAATGGGACACTCTGATGTAAGGAGGCTGGTAATGGGACACTCTGATGTAAGGGGTGCTGATTGGACACTCTGTTGTAAGGGGGCTGGTGATGGGACACTCTGATGTAAGGGAATTCTGATGGGACACTCAAAATGTAAGTGGGCCGGTCTAGATGAATTCCAGGGCCAAATTTCTGTCCCAGTCCAGCCCTGACCCCCACCATACACATTGCACCCCTCTCATGTACATACTACCCAGCAAACACTCCGCTCCCCTCTCATGTACATACTACCCACCATACATTCTGCACCCCTCTCATGTACATACTACCCACCATATACTCCGCACCCCTCTCATGTACATACTACCCACCATACACTGCTCCCCTCTCATGCACATACTACCCACCATACACTCCACATTCCTCTCCTCTACATACTACTTGCCTCCATAGACTCCGCACCCCTCCCATGTACATATTACCCGCCATCATACCCTCCACTTTCCTCTCCTACTCAAATTTACCGCCATTGTACAGTGGGGGCCCCTACTAGGGAGATGGTGACCCGTGGCATACAGAAAAAACAGTGAGTGTGGATAAATTATGCTACCTATTGGGCATGGCTTTTTAGTTTGATTAGAAATTTTAGTCTGTTTTTTTTTATATTCTTTACAGTTTTATTTTTTATACAATCTTTTTATTTATTTTTTTGCGACTTTTGGTGAAAGTTTTTGGTTTCTTTGGTGAGATATCAGGGGTCTAAACAGAACCCTGAAGTCTCACTTTTGAGAACCACTCAAATCTCACTTTTGAGACAGAGAAAGGAAATGAGGAAATGTATTCCCCAGTTCCTTTCTCTATAGTGTCAGCTGCACTGCAGATGAATGAACAGGAGACAGAGGCTCCTGTTAATTCATAAACTAAAACATAGTATGCTATGAATGAACACAGTGAGTGATCAGTTCCAACCACTCTCTGTGTTCTTTTAAAAAAGGTAGGTTTACCAGCCCCTTTTCCTGGCCTCTATCCTGAAGATCCCTCACAGCAGTCAGCTGGAGAGCAGAGGAGGGAATTTGGTAAAGCTGTGGGGAGGGGGGGGGGGCACACCGTTATTTTTTATCGCTTGAATTATTTTTACCATTATGGGCGTGAGTGGGGCCTCATGTCTAAGTTTTGCCTAAGGCCTCACAAAGCCTAGAACCGCCTCTGCCTGCACCTTTTCGCTGCCTCAAAACTCCCTGTCCCCACTTCCAGGGGTGTTGAGACCAGAAACCATGCAAGAGGCCACCCCCAGCAGTCTGACTCCGCTGTAAGGTACGTGACAGTATGATCCAGCCATAATGGAGTCCGACGGGGGCCTCACATTTGGAAGCCTTGTGTCAACAGATCTCCGCCCTTACCCAAGCAGTCCAGGGCCTGCAAGATGGTTATCCCCAACTTGAGCAGAGAGTGGAGTCATTGACACCAAGCACCGCTGCTTCCCAAGGGGCCACAGCATCCCAGTCCTCCAGTCACCCCCAGAGCCTCGAGTTTCTACTCCAGAGAGGTTTTCCGGAGATTGCAGTAAATTCCGTGCCTTCAGGAATGCTTGCCAGTTATATTTTCTGCTACAGTCTCGTACCTTCTCCCTGGAAAGCACAAAGGTGGGATTCATCTTCCGGGGTAGTTGGGCCGAGGGACATGCCTGCCACGGGGTCGGCCCCAGGGAAAATGCTGGAGTTGCTGGGGGGGTTGCGGGACCTGGTCCAACGGTTTTCAGGTGTGCAAGGGGTGCCCCCATAGGTGGCTTAGTGGGTGGGAGGGACTAGAGAGAAGGTGGTGGATACACCCCTCACAGCGGTGGAGGGTGCTGTATCGTTGAGTATCGGGGACAAGAGTGGGAAGCAGGAGGGTCCTGCCAGGGTGGATATAGTCACACTTGCTGGTGCTGCTAAGTGTGAAGTATATGTTTGTTTTTTGAGGGACCATTGGGGGCCCATTTGAAGCAGGAAGTGCGGGACAAGGTCGGTAAGGGTGAGTATGTGGACATTTTTTCGTTACTCCCCCTAGAAAAATTTATTTTAGATCCGGTAAAACCAGAACATCTGTGTACTCAGTGACAAAAATGATAAAAAATAAGTGAAATATAAACCGTGAAGGCAAATAACAATAATGATTAGTGTACATAAAAGGAAAGTACATATCCCTGTGAGGTGACACCCACAGAACTAAATGTACATGAATGAAATAAATAAAGTCTCAAAAATATACAATATTAAAGTGTCCAATAAAATTATGAATTACTGGAATGTAGAAATAATATAATCCGAATGGGTCTCAATAGATCTGAAAACTGAGTGAAGAGTGAGAGTGAAAGAGTGAAAATCAGATTGAAAGATAAAACACTCTTACCAGATGTGTTGGACACATCTAACATATGGCAGTGTATCGTATGAGCTTAGAGCTCTAAAACACTAGCGCTAAGGGGAACAAAACCAAACCAGATCCAAGCGATAAAGGCTGGAAAACTACCATACAGAGGAACAGCATCCGTCAAAAATGGTAATCTTGCAATGGAATGGCTCAGCGGAAATCCAATAGGGCAAGGAAAGAATATAAAAAAGCGGAAAATACTCTGATGGTGCAGGTCAAAATGGATAAAATGTTATTTGAATCTTACATGGAAAGACAGATGTGATGATAAAAACCCTGATCACATAAATTGTATAAAAGCAATGTGGGAAGCATAAGATAAGCAACTGACGCGTTTCGACTCAATAGGTCATCGACTGGGGCATATCTCAGACATCCCCACATTGCCAAAGTATATGTAGACTAAAAATTATAGGAGGTACCAACGGCCACACCCCCTGCAGGGTGTGACCGGAAGTAGAGACATTAACCTGCCCTCTAAGCCTCCATGTGAATTGGAAAGTGGGGGTCAAATTAGCAATCCCAAAACCCATCATACAATATATAATTGGTGCACTAAACATCATGCACTAAACAGAAGACAATTCTGTATATATAAAATATAAAATGTTAGTTTATATGTGCAAATAATGACTATCCAATCATAAACGCTGACCAATGAGATCTCATCATATGCACCAAATATGATGACACTAGCACGAGCCAATCACAAATATAAAAACAAAAGAGTGCCGTCAGCGTGTGTCATACCCACATGCACGTCTCCATAAACAAAAAACGTGACCGCCGAACATAGCCAGCGCTGGGCTGGAGTGTCATAGGCGTGTAATACGTGCTCACACTTCCGCAAACAGGAGTGCGGCAACGCCACATCGCAACGTCACCATGGTGGCAATGTCTGCGTCATTACATCATTGTGTCATCACGGCAGCGGCTTGGCAACATCACAACGTCACTAGTCACATGGTAGCTGGAAAACCAAAGGCCAAACCGAAAGGGGTGGCCATAGGCGCCCTCGGATGCCTAGGTATCAGCAAGGAATGTTTGAACTATGATAACATGGGGGTGGTCCAAGTCATCAACCGTATTTCCACGTCTTTGCAGCAGGTGATACGGTTGTTGTGCCACTTAGTATTGCGTTGTTTACAGCTTAACATTTTTCTGTATGCTGTGCCTATTCTGGGTGTGGACAACATGCTCACTAATGCCCTGTCTCAGTTTCAGTGGGACAGGTTCAGGGAGCTGGCTCCGGCTGCAGAGACGAACGGGGTTCCAGGGTGGCTGTGGGAGACTGCCTTGGAGTCACCACGGGATGGATAGGGCGGTCAGTGAGTGGGTCAACCTGGGCAACATGCTCAAAAGTCTGGAAGGAGTGGCTGGCTTTTACACTTCTGGCAGATGCCGAGCTGGGGGTGTCTGAGGCGGGGTGGTTGGTGGTGTATTTTATTTCTAGACACATGGAGGGAGGGGGATCTGTATCAACTGTTGATAAGAAACTGACAGGTTTGGCTTTTCTGTTCTAATTATAGGGCCTGCCAGATTTCACAAAATGCTTCTGGGTAAAACAGGTGGTAAAAGGGTACCGTAAGTGTCACTCACGAAGAGATACTTGCAGGCTGGTCTCCTTTTCGACACTTCAAGCCATTTGTGAGGAACTGGGGTCCGTGTGTTCATCGGGTTATGAGGTGTGTTTGTTTAGAGCTCCTTTTTCAGTGGCATTTTTTGGGGCCTTTCGGGTGGGGGGAGCTGGGGGGTTCATGGCCCGGAACATGTTGGCTATGGAAGACAGGTGGTATTGAGGTTGCGCCATCTAAGACGGATCAGATGGGGAAAGGGGTGAGTATTGAGCTGTATTAGTTGCTGGGTTCAAGGGTTTGCCCAGTAAGAGTGGTAAAGGATTTCTTGGAGGTTCGACCAGTTGGGGGTGGGCCGTTCTGGGTGCATGGGGATGGTTCACATTTATCTAGGTTCCAATTTGTTGCGGTTTTTAGAAAATGTCTTAGCAGGGCTGGGTTTGATTGCAGCCAACTTGCCTCACACTCCTTCCACATCCGGACAGCCACAGAAGCTGCCCAATGTGGGTTGGATGAGGCGGCAGTTAAGAAGATTGGGCGTTGGGAATCCACTCTTATGTGCGCCCCCACATGTTGTCTGACTGACTTGGAGGGGGGGGGGTGGTATGGGAGTAGGGATGTGATGATTCAATGTGCCTACCTGTTTTGAGTTGTGTGTGGTGTGTTAGTAATGCCCATTGTTTTTTGTCCTTGGATTTTAGGGCAGTCTTTTTGGGGGGCCAAGAGAGCAGATGTGAGGCCGGAAGGCAGGCAACTGGGCATATCAGGGAGGGAGGCAGTGATTAAGTGACTGGGTATTCCAGGGATGGCATGGAGCAGGGTGGTACTGGAGGTGCATCGATACGCTCGGCTCAATAGGCTGCCAGATGTTTTGGTGCTTCACGTGGGAGGGAACGACTTGGGGGTCAGATCAATGAGGGACCTGATTTCAGCCGTTAAATTGGACTTCATGACACTCCGTTCGGCTTTCCCTTTCATGTTGCTGGTGTGGTCGTACATAGTTGCTCGGACCACTTGGCGCATGGCACGATCTATGGCGAGGATAAATAAAGCTCGGATCAAGGTGAATAAAGTGGTAGGTAGATTTGTATCACGAAATGGGGGTTTGGTGATAAGGCAAACAGAGTTGGAGATTAATGTGGGCTTGTATCTGAGGGGGATGGAGTTCACCTTTCAGTGGTGGGTATAGATCTGTGGGCGTTGGGGCTTCAGGGTGGAATTCAGCGGGCCCTGCGGGTGTGGAGGGGTCCTTAAGGGTAAGGTGTTATCCTTGCGGGCTGTGGCAGTGTCCTTGGTCTTTGATGGTGGCAGATGACATATGTGATGGAAGTGGTGCGGGGCTCATCTGTGGTATGGGCCCCTCTAGGGTATTCCAGTAGAATGGTCTGTTGGAATATGGTTATGGTTGCACTGCGGGAAAAGGGGGTTGTCTCCAAGCTGGTGATATAGCTGGAGGCCTGGTATGGTAAAAAGATCCTGCAGTGTAGTGGTTGGAAAATGTTAAGTTCGGAGTGCCATCAAAGACCAACAGGCTGTGTGTGTGTTTAAAAAAGTTGTCATTACAAAAGTTATTTGGAAATTTTTTAATTATTTAATTATTTTGATAATAAAAAGGTTGCTATGGCCATTGATTACTCCAAACTCTGTGGTCGTTTTCATTGATGGGGGTAGGAAAAAGGGGGTGGGGGAGTATTGAGTGTAAAAAATCGCTGGATTTGGGTCATCATAGCAGCTGTGTAATGGTGGTGTCCTTGGTCTTTTATGGTGGCAGATGTCATATGTGATGGAAATGGTGGGGGACTCATCTGTGGTATGGGCCCCTCTGGGGTATTCCAGTGGAACAGTCTGCTGGAATACGGTTATGGTTGCACTGCAGGAAAAAGGGGTTGTCTCTGAGCTGGTGATACAGCTGGAGTCAAGGTATGGTAAAAAGGTGCCGCAGTGTAGAGGTTGGAAAATGTTACATTCGGGGTGCCATCAAAGACCAACAGGCTGTGTGTGTGTTTAAAAAAAGTTGTCGTTACAAAAGTTATTTGGAAATTATTTAATTATTAAATTATTTGGTTAATAAAAAGGCTGCTATGGCCATTTATTATTCCAAACTCTTTTGTGGTTGTTTTCATTGATGGGGGTAGGAAAAAGGGGGTGGGGGAGTATTGAGTGTAAAAAGGTGGTAAGGGGGAAATGGGGGATATCTTTACTACATTGGTCAAGTGAGGCCCGGAGTGGAAAAAAGCAAAGAGAAAGATAAAAGAGGGCCGGACATGATTAAGTGTAAAGTGAGCCATTAAAGAGTTAAGATAGAGGAGATGTGAAGGGGAGGTGGCAGGATGAGAACGTTTGCGGAAGGGGAGGAGCAATAAATAAGGAGGAGGCGGGACTGCAAGGAACAGTTCATGTGGAGTGAGACAGAAGGAGGCAGTTTTTGCCACCCACCCTCCCTGTTTTTTGTATATGTTGTGTTGTTCATTTGTTTTCTTCTCTTTCAGGTTCGCTGGATTTGGGTCATCATAGCAGCTGTGCAATGGTGTTGTCCTTGGTCTTTGATGGTGACAGATGACATATGTGATGGAAATGGTGGGGGGCTCATCTGTGGTATGGGCCCCTCTGGGGTATTCCAGCAGAACGGTCTGCTGGAATACAGTTACGGTTGCACTGCGGGAAAAAGGGGTTGTCTCCGAGCTGGTGATACGGCTGGAGTCCTGGTATGGTAAAAAGGTCCCGCAGTGTAGTGATTGGAAAATGTTAATTTTGGGGTGCCGTCAAAGACCAACAGGCTAAAAAAGTTATTGTTACAAAAGTTATTTGGAAATGATTTAATTATTTTGTTAATAAAAAGGCTGCTATGGCCATTTATTACTCCAAACAATTGGGTGGTTGTTTTCATTGATGGGGGTAGGAAAAAGGGATGGGGGGTGGGGGAGAATTGAGTGTAAAAAAGTGGTAAGGGTAAAATGGGGGATATCTTTACTACATTGGTCATGTGTACTGTGTGAGACCAGATATAGTGAATGCAGGGTCCTGGGTTTAGTAACACTTTAATATAATCTGAAAATGTAATTATGCAAACTAAGGCAAATGTAAACACTGCAATAATAACTCAAACCTTTGTTCACTTTTTTTGAGCATGTAAAGCCTTTTCATGATTTTCTCAATAACTGGAGTGTATCTACATTACACCATCATATATAATCATTAAAATGATTGTCTACTCTTGCAAACAGAAACAATAAACCATTGTTTCCTAAGCTATTGTCCAAAAATGGCACCACAATACAAAGTACATAACTACAAATGTCACGTTTCACCTAAAAGCAAAGGATTAGCTATTTAATTCCACAGGAAACTTTTTCCTTTTGTCTTTTATCATTCTCCTATCCATAAGGCCGCGTACACACGGGCGGACTGTTCGCCCAACCTTGTCCGCTGAACAGTGTTTGGGCGGACAGTCCGCTCGTGTGTGGGCTTTCAGCGGACAGTTTCAGCGGACAGTTGGACGGACAAAGTCTTTCGGAAATTCCGAAAAACTGTCCGCTGAAACTGTGTTTGAGCGAACAGTCCGCCCGTGTGTGGGCTTGTCCGCTGTACTTTCGAAATGAGCGGACTGTTCCCGCTCGGAAAGTCCGCCCATTTCGAGCGCGTGTACAGGTAGGCGGGGCCCGCGAAGGAGACGTCGCGGGCTCCGCCGCCTGGAATGGGCTTAAAGGGGAACCCCAACGCCGAAAAAAATCGGCGTGGGGGTTCCCCCCAAGTCCACACCAGACCCTTGTCCGAGCACGCTACCCGGCCGGCCAGGAAAGGGGGGCGAGCGAGCGCGCCCCCCCTCCTGAGCCGTACCAGGCCGCGTGCCCTCAACATGGGGGGTGCCTTGGGGAAGGGGGGGGCCGCGCGGCCCCCCCACCCCAAAGCACCTTGTCCCCATGTTGATGAGGACAAGGGCCTCTTCCCGACAACCCTGGCCGTTGGTTGTCGGGGTCTGCGGGCGGGGGGCTTATCGGAATCCGGGAGCCCCCTTTAAGAAGGGGGCCCCCGGATACCGGCCCCCCACCCTATGTGAATGAGTATGGGGTACAATGTACCCCTACCCATTCACCTGTGAAATAAAGTACAAATAAAAACACAACACAGAGAAAAAATATTTTATTGCACAGCCGGGGGTCTTCCGTCTTCGGGGGTCTTCTCGCCGGACTCCTCCGCTATGTGTGTGTAGCTCTTTTGCCAGCGGAGGAGTCCGGCTTTCTTCCTCCCCGCCGCCGGCCTCTTCTCCCGACTTCGGGGGTCTTGTCCCCCTCTTCGGTTCTTCTGCCGGGCCACCGCGCCTGGTCCGGTGGCCCGGTCTTCTGTCGCCGTCTTCCGTTCTTCTGTCGCCGCCTTCGGTTCTTCTGCCGGGCCACCGCGCCTTCTTGTAGCTCTTTTACAGGCGGTGGCCCGGTCTTCTGTCGCCGTCGCCGCCTTCCGTTCTTGTTCTTCTTCTTGTTCTTCTTGTTCTTCTCCAGGCGATGTTGACTCGACGAGCTCTCCGGCCGGAATGCCGGGGACGCGCTGTGCGGTCACTTATATAGTGACAATGGGGCGGGGTCACATGGTATATGTCACATGGGTTGGTCACATGGGTTGATGTCACATGGGGACTATGACATCGTAAGGGGGCGGGGTCACCATGTGACATCAACCCATGTGACATATACCATGTGACCCCGCCCCATTGTCACTATATAAGTCACAGCGCAGGGCGGCTCTGGCATTCCGGCCGGAGGGAGCGACGTGTCAACATCGCCTGGAGAAGAACAAGAAGAACAAGAAGAAGAACACGAACGGAAGGCGGCGACGGCGACAGAAGACCGGGCCACCGCCTGTAAAAGAGCTACAAGAAGGCGCGGTGGCCCGGCAGAAGAACCGAAGGCGGCGACAGAAGAACGGAAGACGGCGACAGAAGACCGGGCCACCGGACCAGGCGCGGTGGCCCGGCAGAAGAACCGAAGAGGGGGACAAGACCCCCGAAGTCGGGAGAAGAGGCCGGCGGCGGGGAGGAAGAAAGCCGGACTCCTCCGCTGGCAAAAGAGCTACACACACATAGCGGAGGAGTCCGGCGAGAAGACCCCCGAAGACGGAAGACCCCCGGCTGTGCAATAAAATATTTTTTCCCCCTGTGTTGTGTTTTTATTTGTACTTTATTTCACAGGTGAATGGGTAGGGGTACATTGTACCCCATACTCATTCACATAGGGTGGGGGGCCGGTATCCGGGGGCCCCCTTCTTAAAGGGGGCTCCCGGATTCCGATAAGCCCCCCGCCCGCAGACCCCGACAACCAACGGCCAGGGTTGTCGGGAAGAGGCCCTTGTCCTCATCAACATGGGGACAAGGTGCTTTGGGGTGGGGGGGCCGCGCGGCCCCCCCCTTCCCCAAGGCACCCCCCCATGTTGAGGGCACGCGGCCTGGTACGGCTCAGGAGGGGGGGGCGCGCTCGCTCGCCCCCCTTTCCTGGCCGGCCGGGTAGCGTGCTCGGACAAGGGTCTGGTGTGGACTTGGGGGGAACCCCCACGCCGATTTTTTTCGGCGTTGGGGTTCCCCTTTAAGCCCATTCCAGGCGGCGGAGCCCGCGACGTCTCCTTCGCGGGCCCCGCCTACCTGTACACGCGCTCGAAATGGGCGGATTTGCCTCCTCCTTACGTGGGCGAGTCCGTTCATTTCAAAAGTTGAGCGAACTGTTTGCCCAACCTTGTTCGTCAAACAGTCCGCTCGTGTGTGGGCAAGTCCGCTCATGCAAATTTTGAGCGGACTGTTTGACAAACTGTTTGCCGAACAAGGTTGGGCGAACAGTCCGCGCGTGTGTACGCGGCCTAAGACTCTCTGTGAGTTTTTGTTCTTAAATTTCACATTTGTAGTTCTGCTTTATTTCATGAGTAGAGCTCTCCGCTGCCATCTTCTGGAGTAATATAATATATATTGCTATGACAGGTTCATTCCCTGTTCCAGGAAAGCCGTTTGAATAGATGAAGATTGTCAGTTGGGCATTTTCTTACATTCCGCTGTGACTCTGCTCCCATTTCTGTTAGTTAAGAATAAAGTTACCATGTCAGATAAGGTACTCTGAATGTGTTATGCTCATATAGAACTATCAACAACACAAAATGCATTCAGAATGATGCCATACTGTTACCTTTGTTTGATTCTGAAATATGAGGATAGGAACCTTAGCACTGTGTCATTTCTTTGTAATGCTCCTCTCAGAGAGGATGTATGGAGTGATTCTTCACTCCCCTTCTTTCCCACTGATTCAGAATCTTCTGCAATAAACTTATAGTGCAACAAACTTCACTTTCTTTAAAGCAAATCTGTAGTTAAAATATAAAATTATATATTCATTTCCACATTGTAGTTCACCTAATTCAAGCCTACACACAGAGCCTGCTTAGAAGCAAACAAGTACGAGTGCCCCCGTAACAAATGGCTTGCTATGGGGGCACTTGGTGGGAAGGAGGAACCAGGATTGCTGGAGAGGGACCTGAGAGGAGGAGGATCAAGGTTGCTCTGTGCAAAACTCTTGCAGAGAGGAGGTAAGTATGACATGTTTGCTATTTTTTTTAAATAAACAAAAATCTGCCTTTATAATCACTTTAAGCTCTTATTTGTGTTTTTGATGGCTCACCTGTTGCTTCTGTGGGGACCAAAGACTTTTGGTGGGGGGAATGTGTAGCCCCAGTCTGAGGTACTACCTGGACTAAAGCTACATAGACAGACTGTCACTGCAGTGTCACACACACACTGTAGCAATTTAAACTTAACCAATGCTGCAGCTGGTCTACCTCTCCTGCACTACCAGTGAATAAATCGCAGAGAGCGGAGAGCACTGACTGTTTGCAGGATTTTATGCTGCAACAAGCCCCAACCTTCATTTGTGATCATAGAGAGGAAGAGGAAACTGATCTGCTATTGATTGTAGAAAAGATAGAGCTTTCTGGGAGCAACTATGACTAGTGAGAGATGTAGTCCCCAGACCGACTAAGCATGTATGAAGTGGCACTGATGTACACTGATAGGCTGCACTGGTAGGCACTAATGAGGTGGCACTGATAGACACTGATTGGCTGCATTGGCGGGCACTGATGAGGTGGCACTGATGGACACTGATAAGCTGCATTGATGGGCACTGATGAGGTGGGAGCCATGATGAGATGGCACTGATAGACTGCACTGGTGGTCACTGAGGTGGAACTGTTGGGCACCGATAAGCTGCATTAATGGGCACAGATGGACACCAATAGGCTGAATTGTGAGCACTGATGAGGTGGCACTGATAGGCTGCACTGGTGGGCACTGATAAGCTGCCACTAATTGGCTGCACTGGTGGGTACTGATGAGGTGGCACTGATAGGCTGCACTGACGAGGTGGCACTGATGGACACTGATAGGCTGTATTGGTGGGCACTATTGAGGTGGCACTGATTGACACTGATAGGCTGCACTGGTGGGCACTGATGAGGTGGCACTGATGGATACTGATAAGCTGCATTGATGGACACTGATGAGGTGGCACTGATGGACATTGGTTGGCTTCACTGGTGGGCACTGATGAGGTGCCACTGATGGACACTGATAAGCTGCATTGATGGGCTCTAATGAGGTGGGAGACATGATGAGGTGGCACTGATGGACACTGATAGGCTGCACTAGTGGGCACTGAGGTGGCACTGATGGGCACTGATAAGCTGCATTGATGGGCACTGATGAGGTGGCACTTATGGACACTGATAGGCTTCCCTAATGAGCACTAATGAGGTGGCACTAATGTGCTGCACTGGTGGGCACTTATAAGGTGGCACTGACTGACACTAATAGGCTGCACTGGTGGGCACTAATGAGGTGGCATTGATAGGCTGCATTGATGAGGTGGCACTGATTGACACTGCTTGGAGCTGATAGGCACCAAATGTCAGTACTTAGAAATCCCCATAGGTGACGCTTTAACATTTACAGAGGAGGTCTAGTGCTAGAATTATTGCTCTCGCTCTAACGATTGCGGCGTATGTAACCTGTGTGTACATACACACACACACACACACACACACTTTTCCAGGGCACTGGAAGATTACCACTAAGGGAAAATTATGGGGGTAGGGGCAAAAGACAGACGATTTCAACTTAGAGAGCAGCCACTAGCACATGGAACACTTCTCATTCAATGTAAATACCATCCCTTGTACTGTTTAAAAAAAAAAATATATATATATATATATATATATACATATCCAAACTTTAAGTGATCAGAATGCAGATCCCATGTGCAGAAGAGTCAGTGAATAGAGCTCAGCTTCTAATGCATATAAAATAATTGAATCCAGTCACAGGTGGCTGGCACCTGGCATTCCAAGCACACATATTTAGTGATGTGCACTTTCCTACTAGAGCTCATTCAACTCTACGAGCAGTGCCAGACCAGCTCCATTCAACCTGAAGAAAACAATGAGCACATGTTCATGGCTGCACATTGGTTCCTATGTAAGCACTTTTGGCAATTCCCTTTTTCAGCTGGATTTTGAGGAAAAACATACAGGCCAAAGTCAAGGGGACATGAGACTGCTTTTTGTTAGTTTTAATTTATAAAATGTTTACTTATGGTAGCCTACTATGATAAAACAATAAGACATTTGCAGAAAATTTGTATACAATTACCTGTAAATTAAAAATTGTATCCCTTCACATCTGCAGTTGATAGATTAGCATGTCCTTTCATGAACCCAGTGCAGATGAAAGGTTAATCTACATTCAAATTTTGGAAAGTGCAGAACACACATGTGTGTGTGTCAACTAAATCCATATACATAAAGAAACAGAACATGGTGCCATAAAAAGGTAATGGTGGAATAGAATTTTAGGAATATTTTTTTTCATCTTGAGTAGATCATCATTAGCTTACTGTATGATTGTATGGTTCCCAGAAGGGGATTGTAGGAACCCTATTAAGTGCAGTGAGTACTTTAGTGTTTTTTGTGATGTGCAGGTATAGATTGCAGTCAGTTTAAAAGTTCTTTCATCTCTACGTGTCAGGCTGCTGTTGAGCATACTTGAGTAGTCTGTCTCCGAAGGTATGAATATTTATCATTTCAACCAATTACTGGGAAGTATGCCCTAGTGTTGTGAGGCTGGGAAGGTGATAAATGTTTGAAAACAAGCATTATAGAGATTTCTTTCTCTTATAACCTTCTGCCCAGAGGAATAGTATGTTGGAGAAGTCTTCCATTCTCCACGATGCTGGCCTACTATAGGATCTCAAGTACTTTAACCTTGAGAAAGCTCTTACAGCTGCCCTCCATTTAAGAGAAGTAGTGCAATACTGCACAAAGATGAATAATTTCAAATGTGCAGCCTCGGGAAAGAGTTACTTAGATAATATGGAGGTTAAGTTCAATAGGTTTGTCACTAGCCAGAATAACCTGTCAGAGTACAGAGTATCTTGAAGATGATCAAAAGTCAACCCATGTTTTGATGCATTGTGCAACTGGGGTAGTTGAGTTCACCACCCTTCTTTCCATTCTCTGTAGTTCTGTAATTGTTGTTAAAATTTTCTACTAAGTGACTACCACCCAGGTTATTTTTTTTTTATTATTTAAATACTCTTTATTGAAAAAAAAATTTATTTTACATAAGACATGATTATAAAAAATTATCATATAAAACAACAAGAAATACAAATTCTTACATCATAGAATTTATCAAGAAAAGCAGACATAATCATGTAACCCATGCTAATTTTCCCTAACCCGCCTACTAGGCTTCCCCCCCCCCCAAAGCCCCATTCTTCGAACACGTGCTACCGGCTCCAGCCAGACCAATTCAGGCTGGCCGGCTAGGAAGATGGCAAATCCCTTCGGGGACAAGGACTGGGGACATCATCGGATTTTCAAGCCACACCAAGCCCGGACCGAGTAAATACTCGCTAAGTCTTATCATCCACTATCTCATCCAGGGGGTACCCCATATCTCTCAACCATGGATTCCATAACGCCCCAAATTTTTTTGTATTATTTTGTCTAATAAACATTGCTCGTTCACACCAAATTATGGAATTTATGGCGTTTACCCATGCTTGTAGTACTGGGGGACTCGTTGCCTGCCAGTTCAACGCAATTAGGCGTCTGGCCTGGTATAAGCACCTCAGTATAGATGTCTTTGTTACAGCGGGTATTCTACTCCCTTCCATAATCCCTAATAGACAAGTCTTAGCTTCCGGTTTCAAGGTGGTGTTGAAAATCCTGTTAATTCTATGTACAATTTCTAGCCAGTACTGATACAATTTTGGGCACTTCCATACCATATGGAGAAGATCCCCTAATGCCCCACATCTGGGGCAATTGCCGTTAGATTTTCTACTTATTTTCCACATTTTTTTAGGGGTATAGTATGCCCTATATATAAAGAGTTTATGGGACATACGCTGTGATGGGGAGATAGATACCAAGTTCCCCTGTGCTAAGGTCTCATCCCATTGTTCACACTTAAGTGGTCCCAAATCTGCCACCCATCCCCTTCTACTCTTGTCAGGGCCCTCTCCTTTCAACACTTTATCCTTAAGTTTTGTATATAGCCTAGAGATCTGGCCCTTTGTTTGCCTTCGATCGAGAAATTCCTGGAGTAGGGGGGTCTTTATCCTCTCAATGGTAAGTGTACGATACTGTGCTTGTATCCCATGTCTCACTTGTAAGTATATATAGAACGTTCTATTGGAAATACCAAATTCCTGCCGAAGGGCTTCAAAAGATTTCATAAGGCTCGCCTGGTAAAGGTGCACTAACCTAGTGATCCCCCTTCTCTCCCACTCTAGTGGCCTACCTATACTGTTTAATTCGGCCAGGTCTCCGTTATTCCATAAGGGTGTATACTCAGTTACTCCCTCATAGTCCAAGAGTTGCTTGGTTGTCTGCCATACTTTCCTCGCCAGTACATTAGTAGGACATCTACAAGCAAATGAGTTGGCCTCCAAAACTTCAGCTAATGTTTTATGGTATGCTTTGTCGATCATCAATTTATGGTTTGGACAACCACCTCCTTCAAGCCCAGCCCCAGTAAAATGCTGGAGCTGGGCTGACAAAAAGTATGTTCTTGGGTGTGGTATCGCTACTCCTCCCTTTTCTGCAGAAAGCTGCAACGTCTGCAGTCGAATACGAGGCTGTCTCTTCCTCCATATTAACTCACGGATCAACACCTCCAGTCTGGTAAACCACTTCTGGTTAATCCAGATTGGGGAATTATGAAGAATATATAGAATCTGTGGCTGCCAAATCATTTTTACTAAATTGCAGCGGCCAGCCACAGACAGGGGGAGGCGACACCAGTTATCAACCTTTTGCTTCAGCTTCGTCAGTAATGGTACTAGATTCTCCTCAACATACTGGTTTATATCTCTAGAGATCCAAATACCCAGGTATTTTAACTTAGGCACCACTTCCAATCCCGAAACCGTAGATAGTATTGGACCTCCAGACCCCGACAATGGCATAAGGGCTGATTTGCTCCAGTTAATAACCAAGCCTGATTGTTGTCCGAATTCCTCCATCAACTGCACTACATTATTCAGGGTAGAGCCCATATCCCCAATAAAAAACAGGACGTCGTCTGCAAATAGGGCCATTTTCTCCTCCTCCGGTCCGCGCCGGAATCCCTGGATGTCCGGGCGCGATCTCGCCAGCACAGCCAGGGGTTCCATAGCCAATACGAACAGGAGGGGGGACAACGGACACCCCTGTCTCGTTCCTCTTTCTAAATGAAATGTATCGGAAAGTAAGGTCCCCATTTTAATCTTGGCCCTCGGTCCCCCATAGAGTAACTTTACCCATTGAATAAATAAGGGGCCAAAGCCGAAGCGTTCCAAAACCCCCCAGAGGTAACCCCACTCCAGGCTGTCGAAGGCTTTAGTAGCGTCCAAAGCCAGTATGGCACCTGGGCCTTCATTATCTCTAGGTATTTGTAGATTTAAAAAAACCCTCCTAATATTAGTACTAGTTGTTCTGCCCGGAATAAACCTGGACTGATCTGGATGTATTAATTTATGGATGTAGTTATTTAAACGAGTTGCTAGGGCTTTAGCTAGAATTTTTACGTCTGAGCATAGCAGAGATATCGGCCGATATGATGAAACCTCTTGTTGGTCCTTCCCCTCCTTTAAAATTAAAGTGATATTGGCCTCTAGCATTGAGGCAGGAAGCTCTCCCGTTTCTAATGCATGGTTTAGTGTTTCCAATAGTGCCGGCGTCAACTGTTCGCTGTAGCGCTTATAGACTTCTACTGGGAGCCCATCAGGGCAAGGGGATTTATGGTTGGGCATACTGGTCATTGCGCTTTTTAGTTCTTCCATCGTTAGTGGCAGATCGAGATTCAATTTATCCTGATCTGAGAGCATAGGGATATCTGTTTGATGTAGGAAGTTAGTGGCCAGGTGTCTATGTTCCTGTATGGTCGATTTATATAATTTTCTATAATAATCCCTAAGTGCCTTCATAATCTCAGGGGGTCTGGAGACAAGGTCTCCATTTTGTGTTTTAATTGCTTGTATTACAGTAGAGGGGCCATTAGATTGAACCAATAGAGAAAGAACTCGACCCACCCTCTCTCCTTCACCAAAATAATATTGGCGTTGAAAGATACGCTGGTTTTCTGCCTTCTTTAAGAGGGCCATTTTATATATCTGTTGGCAGTTCACCCAGGCCTGTTGTTTGCCTGGCAATGGGTCCTCCACGAACGCTCTCTCAGCCTGAATAACATCATTTCTGATTTCTTTCTCTTGCTCTCGAGCTTCTTTTTTAGTTATTGCAATTTTCTGTATAAGTATTCCTCTAAGAAAGGCTTTTAGAGAGTCCCAGACAATTCCGGGTGCCGCTGTCCCTCTATTAATTTGAAGAAATTCCCCTATCTGTACCCCTAGAAGGTTAGAGCTATCAATTAATTCTAGCCAAGCGGGGTTTATTCTCCACTCTCCCCGTGGGGCACTCTCTCCCGTATTCAAGGTTATAACTAAGGGGGAATGATCTGAAATCCCACGTGCCTCATATACTATATCTGCCACCAGCCCTGATGCCTCCTTGTTCCCCAAGCCCATATCTATTCTCGATAACGTCTGATGAGTTCTAGAGAAACAAGAGTACTGCCTATCCTGGGGATGTCGTATACGCCAAATGTCCTTTAGTCCAACTTCCAGCAGGAATTCATGTAATCGGCCGGTTCTATTCCCCACTGAGCGGGGAAATCTGTCCAGGCTCTTATCCATAGTTTCATTAAAGTCTCCAGCTATTATCCATGGGACCCCTGGTTTGCCCAAGCTAAACATGAGGAATTTATGTATAACCTCCAGTTTAAAAGGGGGGGGTATATAGATATTGGCCAAGACATATTCTTGCCCATCAATCAAACAGTGTAAGAAAATAAATCTCCCCTCCCCATCAACCTGGGACTCTTTACATAGAAAATCTGTACCCCTCCAAACTAGCACACTCACACCACGGGAGTACGATGAGTAGAAGGAGTGGTAATATGCCTGGAAACTCCGATTATGTAGGTGGGGGGCCGTAGTTGGAGTTAGATGGGTCTCCTGTAGAAAAAAGAGGCCAGGTCCCCTCCTCTCCATCTCCAACATCACGGACCCCCTTTTCTTAGGATCTCCCAGGCCCCTCACATTCCATGAGATTATATTCCACCTACTCATCGACTCCGGTGGCTAATATGCCCTGGGATGGGAGGGGGCAAGGGGGGAGGGAGCTGCTTCCTCCCCCCAGCACCGCCCCCCATCTCAACCTACTCCCCGTCACCATCCCAATGCCAACAGCACGTGTTCGAAGACTCACCCCCCTCCCCCTCCCCCCCAACCCTGCCCATTAGAGCAACCCCTAGGGGTCTCGATTGCAGCCGGTATAACCATACCCCATTCAAACATACCCTTGCTCCCCGCCCCCCCCCCCCAATAATCCTGCCATGCTCATTTGACACAAGTTTCAGATGGGATCATAGTCCCTCCATAGCACCAATTGTGTCCCCAAAAAAAAAAAAAAAGGGGTGCTTATTAGCTGAAAGTGGTCCCTTCCCGCTGGAAAGTTTTTGGGGGATACACCACTCTATAATAACTCTCTACTGGCTTATTGCCCTTCCCCCTCTCCCTTTTCCTCTTTCTTTACATTAAATATTACTATGCTTAGTAAAAGAGCCGTGGAGGATATGCCACATGGGGAGGGGAACCAAAAAACACGCGCGGCAAAGGAAAAACTAAATCAAGCCTCAGCGGCCTCAAAACTTGAGTGCTTTGCACATGCGACTTCTCCAGGCAGGAAAACACAGCACCACTCATCTGGCCAACTAAAAACCCAGGGGACGCTGGGGGACAGGAGAAGTGTGGGCTACCTGGCAACAGACTCTGGTACTCTACCTCCTGGGGGGGGGGGGTGGGTGAGCCATCCCAAGAGGAAAATAAGGTGTCCCAAAAATCCGTAGGGGGCGGTGAACCTACCCTACGAGAGATTCTGTTGGCGATTAATGAGTGTAAAACTTCCATTTCTGGTTTTGATAGCCAATTAAGAAATATTCAAAATGAATTGCACTCCATGAGTCAACTATTAAGCAATACCATCGATAGAACAAATGCCCTAGATGGAAGATTAAGCACGGTGGAAGATGAACTATCTCCCTTACAGGGAAAAATTGCTACGCTTCAGAAACAAATTATCGCACAAGCATCTAAAATTGACGACATGGACAACAAGAGCCGCAGGAACAATGTGCGATTAATTGGCCTTCCTGAGGGAAGCGAGGGTCCTAATCCTATAGCCTTTTTGGAGAACTGGTTCAAGGAATTACTGGGAGATGTCTCCTTCTCCCCGCTCTCTTGCATTGAAAAAGCCCACAGAGTCCCTGCTAGGTCGCACCTGGCAGAAGGACGCTGCAGGCCAATGATATTGAAATGTATTAATTATAACGACCGAATGATTTTGATGCAGAGAGTTAGGGGATTGGGAGACATCTTCTATAGAGGGATTAGAGTGTCATTTTATCCAGACTTCTCGTCAGACTTACAGAAACGGAGAGCGGAGTTTGTACCTGTTAAGCGTATTCTGCAAAAGCACAAGATAGCCTATGCTCTACTGTACCCGGCCTAACTTCGGGTGTCTGCTTTGGGCTCAACATTTTTTTTCAGCTCTCCTTTGGAGGTCACGAACTGGCTAGAGGAACATAGGGAGTCTCTTTAGTGGCACTTAGAGTCGCTATGTATTATCTTTTGCATTAGCTCTTGGGGGGGGGGGGCAGGGGCGGGTTTGCCCTCTTTTTTTTTTTTGTGGGTCTGAGTTGCCCCATTTTTGTTTTTGTCCTGAATTGTTTTATGTTATTAATGGTTAATGGGGGGGGGGGGGGTAGGGAGGGGGGTGAGCAAGTGGAGATAACATATTAACCACTTAGGGATGGGGGTTAATGTATTACGGGTTATTGTGTACTATATGGTGAGTCACATTGTGTATAAAGCTCATGTAAGGTACAGCCACAGTTATGGGGGGGGGGGGGGGTGAGGGAGAAGAATAAAGGGAGAAAGAAAGAAAGGGGAAAGGGAAAAAAAGAGGAAGGAAAAAAAAGGGATAAGGGAAAAAGGAAGAAAAATGTGTATAAATACCACTAATATTACCTCACTTATGAATTTATGTCAATGATTATATGGTGAATTGCACTGTGTATAAAGTATCTGTAAGGTGTGGATACAGCAGTAGTGAGAGGGCGGGGGGGGGGGGGCGGGGGGGTGTGAGGGAGATGAGGATAAAACTGTGTATAAATATCACTAGGAACATTTTATTTATGAATTTGTCAACGAATGGATGGGAAGGTAGAATGTCACTGTTTGTCACCTGTGAGAAGAGGGATAAAGATATAATAAACGGATTAGAGAATGGGTAAACATTACGGGTTAAAGTGCATTATAATAATGTAAGGAAAATTAAATAATATACTACCTAATATTAGCTGATGCAAACTAGGCTTTATAGTCGAGTTGGGAGGGGGAGATCTGAGGGGGGGGGGGGGGGTAGTAGGGAGACATCTAGTGTCTAACACTATAACCACTGCGCTTTTGAAGCCATAGGGGCACACCCAGGTTATTTTTACTTACATTCCCTTGAGAAATAATCAGCACTGAAGTAGATTTGTTGATAAATTGTGGGGTAGGGGGCAGTGGTATAGCTCTCCCAAATTTCCCACTAGCTGTTCCTATGGTTAGGGTCAGGAACCCTTGTAGATAAACTAGGCAGTGTAGTTGCTTAGTTAGCCTCTAGAGGTCCCCAGAGTAGCAAGTGGGTTGTTACCATAAATGGTGAGCTAGTGCCTGCCCTGCACTTGCCAATATGGGCCATCTTGGGTAAGAGGGATCAGTACAAATAGCCTGTGGTTGGTCATTGTGGGAAGCATTGTAAAGACCAAACAGTGGAAAAGATGTAATTTCTGAAGTTCTAGCATTTGGGAGCTTCCTCTTTACAGGGAAGGAGAGGTGTAGGACTCTGGGACTACATGTATCCAATTTGCATGGGATACAGGACTCTAGGAGACCCCTAATAATGCTTGCCTAGGCTTACCTATAAGTTAAAATTGGGTATATACAACCACTTTAAAAGGCTTCCCTTGTCTGGACTTTTCTAGTCCTCTGGAAACAAACAGGTGCTTGGTGAGGCAGTTATTGGGGTCCATTGCCATAAGGCCTGCAGCAGGTATTGAATGGACTAATGTTGGTGCTGGTAACGCCAGGCCTGGGGTCTTCCAGGGGTCCTCATGTATTGGTGCCCAAGGGAGGACCCCCTGTCCATAGTAAATGATGAGTCTAAGGGGACCAACCAACAGTATGCTAGGTGAGCAGCAATGGGTTAAAGTGAATCTCTGCTCCCCGACTACATGGTTGTTAGTGCACATGGCTAGGCTGTTAAATAATAAAACTACAACAACAAAGTAAGTGGACTGGGACATCTCAGAGCAACTTATTATGCAATAAGTTGGTCATTCATCTTAAATGGTGTTACAGAATAAACCAGAGATAGAGGTAACTGAAGGCTGATTTTTTTACAACAGGTGTGCGATCCTCACCTGACAAGAAAATGTGCAAGCAATAGAGTCTAGTAAAGTTTGAAGTCAGATGTTATTCATGGAATGACCTAGTGTAGTTGTTGCTTGCTTGGAGACAAAACAGAGGATGATGATGTGGCAAAATGTTCAGGAACCGTCATCAGTTTGAAGCCAGGAAAACATCCAGTTGGGAAGCAGCCAACTTAAACAAATTGCCTGGGTTGTCATGGAACCGTTGTGGTATGAATTAAAGCAACTGTGGGGCCACAATGATGTGTGGTAAAGGGGAAACAATGTGCCGATGTGTGATTATGGTGACACAATGATGTGTGTTAATGGGGCCACACTAATATATATGATTATGGGGACACAATGTTGTATGGCAGTGGTTCTCAACCTGGGGATCACATGATGACTTGCCAGGGGTCACCGAATCCTGAGCTGTTCCTGAAGCTCACATCACTCTCCCAGTCTTTTCGTGGCCACCCAGCAGGGCTGTCCCTGGAGCCTGTGGCTGCCCAGCAGGGCTGTTCCAGCATAGGTGTCACTGCTGTGAGACACCACAAAGTCAGAAACACAGTGAAGCCTGAGATACAGTGAGTAACACTACCTGTGATTGTAGTTGCCATTAAAAGCCCCCACTACAGTTCTCAAATCTGCAGATGACCTTGATCAAGAGCATCTAAGTTGTCTGATCAGAACTCCCCCCAGCACTGCCACTGACCCCATTAAACCCCCCCCCCCCACCCCCGCCACGAGTAAGAGAAGGAATAAAACATAGAGAATTAATGGAAGGGAGAGGGAAGGGAAAGAGGGGGAGGAACAAAGAAAAGGGGAGAGAAAGAATAAGACAAAGAACAGAAAAGACAGCTAAATAGATGGATGGGGGAAAGAAAGGAGAACAAAGAGAAAGAGTGTTACATCCTAAAAATGTACCATAAGGGATTTTAATACTGGACAAGTGGAAAGGACTGTCAGAAACCATGAATCAGGTCAAGCCAGGAAACTTCAGGACAAGCCAGGAAATCAGGAAACCGGAGAATCAGCGTAGTGGAACAGTAAGCAGGATAAGGAACCAGATGGGACGTCAGCCAAGCAAGTCTTTCACATGAACACAGGAGAAAGTCTCTGATATGTTGACCAGGTGAAGGCAGAGAGGATCTGGACTGAACAGCTTAAGTAGCCAGCAGGACTGACGAGCAGGATATCATCACCAGGTGAGTCACTGTGGAAGATTAGAGCTGGAAATTAACTGACAGCTGAGCGGCCTGCTCTGAGAAGGAAGGGCTGAGCCCAGCCCTGACAGGGACACAGGGAGAGCAGGGAATCTTTCACACCAGCTTATATTTAATAATGCCCTTGGATTGTTAGTTACCTCCTTCCAATAACTTCCAAACACGTTTCAAGTGATACCAGGTTAGATGAAAAGTTCCATCTGTCAGCTCCAGTAACGTTTAGTACAATAGGCCCAGCAGCTAGCCTAGCTGGGACCTTACTGAGCAGAAGACACATGCAGGCTTGCCCAGGGGGCAAACAGTCCCCCCTCCTTCCCCAGTCTGTGATCTCCTCAGGGACAAGACTCCACAGCTTTGTCCATATCATTTGGTGGAGGGGGATTATGATGTGGGGTTGTTTCTCAGGGGTGGGCTTGGCCCCTTAGTTCCAGTGAAGGGAACTCTTAAGGCATCATCATACCAAGACATTTTGGACAATTTCACGCTCCCAACTTTTTGGGAAGTTTGAGGATGGCCCCTTCCTGTTCCAACATGACAGCGCGCAAGCGCACAAAGGTCCATAAAGACATGAATGAGTGAGTTTGGGGTGGAGGAACTTGACTGGCCTTCAAGGAGTCCTGAACTCAACTCAAAAGAACACCTTTGGGATGAATTAGAGCAGAGACTGCGAGCCAGGTATTCTCATCCACATTATTGCCTGACCTCACAAATGCACTTCTGGAAGAATGGTCAAACTTTCCCATAGACACACTCCTAAACCTTGTGGTCTCCCCAGAAGAGTTGAAGCTGTTATAGCTGCAAAGGGTGGGTCAACTCTATATTGAACCCTACAGACTAAGACACCATTAAAGTTCATGTGCATGTAAAGACAATACTTTTGGTAATATCGTGTATGTATATATATATACTTTCTTATTTTTTTTTTTAGCTTAGTCACTCGTGTGGCCCTAATGAGTCTAATACATCTGATGTCTTTCTGTAAATCTGAATTTATTTCACAAGCATGATAATGTCCCTGTTACTATGGGAGATGTTGTTATGAGCTTTTTATTGGGTTCTTGAAGCCTTTTTTTAGGGGTCCGTTGCCTTTTTTTAATAAATTATTTTGAACTGAATAAAATATATATTTATTCCAATGATGTAGACTGCCTCTATACATTAAAAGTCCAATTTATTCTCAACAGTTTTTGTTTTTTTGTTTATTCAGGATAAAGTATGCCCACAAAGTGAAAGTTGGTTGGAATCCTTATGGCTTCTGCTTCTCTTCTGTATATCCAGACTTGTGATTTACAATAATTATCCATAACGCACATTCAGACAGGTGACCTACATACTGTGTGCATTATTACATAGTGCATCAAAAAATGTAAAAAATGTGCAAGCTTGAACAGGGCATCACACAAAAAGAATAGGTTCATAGGTTGCTGTAACGTTTTAATAAATGCAAAGCAATTGATGCCTGCTAGAATACCAAATTAAAAATGCATCAGTGCAGACAGAAATAAAATGTTAAAAGCTCTGCTGTTGAGAAATGAGATTCTGAAGGACCATTTCTATTGGAGTTTAACTAGGCCCAATCAATGTAATGAAAAGTACACTAAATACTCTTTAATGGTGAAGGATAAAATGAGCGTAGCCTGTAAACCTCATTAATCCCATGCTTCTTCCATATTAGAAGTTTAAAGGTTAGAAATATAGGAACTGCCACTGCAGGTTGATGTTTTAAGATGAACTCCCAACAGTGCCAGATTCTGCAGAACTGCCCTGGATTTGGTACAAATCCCACAGTTCTCCAGATAAGAGGACTGTCACGCAAATCCCCTCCCCGCTATTCTACACAGTGATGCAGGGCAGCAGAAATTACAGCTGACATAAGTTAATTAGCAGTCTGTCAGCTGTTTAGTAATTGTACTTTGTCATTGCAACTTGTGACCATTCAAAAGTTATGGAACTGCAGCCATTAAGAAGGTTCTGATACTGTAATGTGACAGTGACAGCTCTTTTCTGATTGGCTGTAGTTCCAGAACTTCTGAATGGACAAGTTACAAGAAAAGAGAACACTCATTTAACAGCTGACTAGTGCTGAAATATTGATTTATGTTAAGTGTAGCACTGTCCCCATAGGGCTCGCTGAGGGTTGACTTCATAGGCCGCTCTCTGGGTACCTGCAGCTGGTTGCTAAGGGTTTCCACATGGTTGCAAGGGGTTTCCACTTGTCCCACCCTTACTCCCGCTTGCTCGTTAGCGGGAGTAAGGGTAAGGGCTCGTTAGTCAGTCCAGGGGTATTTGGGTTTTTGTATTTTATTTTGGAACTTGGATGGGAGAAGGGATTAGTGGGATATTCCAACTGGAACTATTCACAGTGGATGAGGACAACTCTCACTTGGCCTCACCGGATTATTTGTGAAAGCAGTCACACTGTTTTAACCATGCTTCCACATGTATTTAAGTCTTCTTACTCTCACTAGCAGCAGACTTGATGAACTACATTAGCTTCAGGCTACTTTCTAGCTGAAGGGGTGGCCCTCACCTGAGGGTTCAGGCCCCAAAGACACAGATCTGTACTCACAGTAGGCAGAATCAGATCCTTCCTGAAGTTTTAGACACCTGCCTTGAAGTTTCAGACACCTGCCGCCTGCAATGGTAAGACTATTAACGTTTCTTTTGTGGAAAAGACCGATCATATGGTCGATGCCGGTGAAGTGGTGGCAAGTCCAGTGGGGAGATTTGCTTCTGAGAAGGACTTGTTGCAGTACAGTCATACCTCCCAACAGAACCCGGATTGGGAGGGACTTTCCTACAATCACACCTTTGTCCCGCTGTATGGGGGCTTTGTCCTGCATACTTCTGTTGCTTATATGTAAATTTCTGGCTGAATAGGACCTGCAGCAGTGTGAACATCCAGAACATCCAGGGATTGGCGAGCAAACCAGCTGGATGTGCACTGTGCAGCTCCGATGAGAGACAATTTTTTTTTACCAAAAATATGTATAAAAATTTATATCGGCCTAAACTGAGGAAAAAAAATAGTTTTTTTTAAATACATTTTGAAAATGTATTATAGCATTTGGGTACAGTGTTGCATGACCGCACAATTGTCATTCAAAATGTTACAGCTCTGCAAGCAGAAAGTTGTCCTGGGCAGGAAGGAGGTGAAAGAGCCCTGTATTGAAGTGATCAAAGAAAACAAAAACGTTCAAACAAGTAGTAATCTTGCAGTATTATAGTCTGCATATCCCCAAGGTAATACTTAAAATCTGGCCTGTTAGTGGGTCCTGAGGAGAGGGGTTGAGAAGCACTGCAGTAGCTCATCATTTACGCTGCACCTATACCTCCCAACTTTTGAACTTCAGAATGAGGGACACTTGAGGTAGGAAGCGACCGACAGATGCGCTACATGTACTGCGGCAAAAGTAGGTGTGGGCAAACTTTTAACCATGGGAGGGGCTTAATGGGTGTGGTTAAACAAAATCTAGGTTTTCTTGTACCTCTAAAATATGCTTTGTTTGCTGTGCCACAATATAGAGTTTCACGGACATATACAAACCCCAGCACTATCATTAAAAAAAAAGAAAAAATAGAAAGAAAAAGCTTTTGCCATCGCAAATGGTTTTGCATAAACTATGGAAGTGTGTGTTACACAAAGTGTGAAAGGATTCAGGAATGCATTACATACAAGGTACAGGGTTCAGGAGTGTGCTATGTACAGAGTGCCTTGTTCAGGAATCTGATATGCACAGGGAGTATGTTTCTTGAGTGCTTTATTTAAAGAGTTCAGGGCTCAGGAGAGCACAAGGCACAGACTGCAGGTTTCTAGAGTGCCTTTTGCATAGGGAGAAGGGTTCTAGAATGCGTTATGCACGGAGTGCAGGGTTTAGGAGAGTGCTAGATACAGAGTGTAAGGTTCTGGAGTGCGTTATGCACAAGATGCAGGATTCTGGAGTTATGTACAGAGTGCAAGATTCTGGGGTGTGTTATGTACAGAATGCAAGATTCTGGAGTGTGTTATGTACGGGGAGATAGGTTCTAGAGTGCATTATGTACAGGGAATTAGGTTCTGGATTGTGTTATGTACAGAATGTAGGGTTCTGGAGTGTGTTATGCACATGGTTCAGGGTTCTGGAGTTACATGCAGAGTGCAAGGCTCGGGAGTGTTATGCACAGGGTGCAGGGTTCTGGAGTATGTTATGCACAAGGTGCTGCGTTATGGAGTGCGTTATGTACAGAGTGCAGGAGAGTGCTGGGCACAGTGTATGGTTCTGGAGTGTGTTATGTACAGATTGAAGGGTTCAAAAGCGCTAGGTATCGGAGTTGCACAGTGCCCATCCAGCTGGCTTGCTCGCCCATCCCTGGATGTTCTGGATGTTTACACTGCTGTAGGTCCTATTCAGCCAGAAGTTGACATATAAGCCAGTGTTTCTCAACTCTAGTCCTCAAGGCGCCCCAACAGGTCATGTTTTCAGGATTTCCCTCAGAACAAACGGCTGTGGCAATTACTAAGGCAGTTAAACTGATCAAATCACCTGTGGAAAAAAATGAAGAGCCTGAAAACATGACCTGTTGGGGCGCCTTGAGGACTGGAGTTGAGAAACACTGATATAAGCAACAGAAGTATGCAGGACAAAGCCCCCGTACAGCGGGACAAAGGTGTGAATGCAGGAAAGTCCCTCCCAATCCGGGACTGTTGGGAGGTATGACTGTACCGCTACAAGTCCTTCTCAGAAGCAAATCTCCCCACCGGACTTGCCACCATTTCACTGGCATCAACCAAATCATCAGTCTTTTCCACAAAAGAAACGGTAATAGTCTTACCATTGCAGGCGGCAGGTGTCTCATAGTTTCATAGTTAGTTAGGTTGAATAAAGACACCAGTCCATCCAGTTCAACCTGAGTGAGTGTCTACAATTGTCCCTTTCCCTGTACATTGCTACACCCACATCGGTCCCTATCCTCAAGGAGACAACGATCCAAGCTCCCCATTCATATACATATACTAGAGCCAATTTTGGACAGAAGCCAGAAGCCAATTAACCTACCTGCATGTCTTTGGATTGTGGGAGGAAACCGTAGTACACGGAGGAAACCCACGCAGGCACAGGGAGAACATGCAAACTCCAGGCAGGTAGTGTCGTGGTTGGGATTTGAACCAGCGACCTTCTTACTTCTAGGTGAGAGTGCTAACCACTACACCACTGTGCTGCCCTGTGTCTGAAATGTCAATTGAGGGCATTGTCCCTCCTTGGTTGTGCTCTCACAGGCAAATGCCCCATCTGAATGCAGGGCAACATTGCAGGCCAAACGGGTTTCCTGTTGCCAGTGGTAACAGCAGACACCCCTTACATCCATAAATATTACTGGTTGCTATGGGAGACTCCCTTCTCCTTGTAGAGCTTTTCCTGGCACCTTTACCCATATGATCACAGGGTGAAGAAACAGATTTTTAGGCATCCCAGCCCTCTTTGTGGGAACAGTGAGCTACCTCTTCATAGCAGCTCCACCACCCAGATGACTCTTCTCGGGCATCCCTGCCCTCTTTGTGGGAACAGTGTGCTACCTCTTCATAGCAGCTCCACCACCCAGATGACTCTTCTCGGGCATACCTGCCCTCTTTGTTAGAACAGTGAGCTAACTCTTCATAGCAGCTCCACCATCCAGACGGCACTCCATCTTTTGTTACCCTGGGAGACCGCACTCTTCCTGCAGAACTTTTCCCCTTTGAACAGCCCATCTCTGTAGCCAGGGACACACAGAGGGTTATTTACGAAAGGCAAATCCACTTTGCACTGCAAGTGCACTTGAAAGTGCAGTCGCTCTTAATCTAAGGGGTAGATCTGAAATGAGTGGAAGCTCTGCTGATTTTATCATCCAATCATGTGCAAGCTAAAATGCTGTTTTTTATTTTGCTCACATGTCCCCCTCGAATCTACAGCGACTGCACTTCCAAGTGCACTTGCAGTGCAAAGTGGATTTTCCTTTAGTAAATAACCCCCACGGTTCCTTTTAGAAAAATATTTTGGTCGGAACGTCTCTTTAAGGCTAAGAGACAGCACACATCTCTTTGCTTGCACAGCAATAGCAAAACAGAAATTTTCTGGCACTCACGGTTTCTAGCATGCAAAGATCTGGACCTGCGCCATCTGTGCCCAAAGCATTTTCCTTCACCAATTGTAAACGTTCAGGGTGATTAGATTCAAGTGGTGCATGCCGTTTTCCAGAAACTTGTCACTCCAGACTGCGTTTTTAGGGCAATGCAGCCCACTTTTATTTAAAGGAAACAAAAAAGTTCAAACAAACAGTAATCTTTCCTTGCAGGGAGTTCCACCATCACTGTATAAACACACACTTCAGGCTCCTGGCTTACTCACTGTCAGCTTACTGCTGTTCGGTCGCGGGCCACATCTGTTTGCTACAGACGTGCACGTACAGGCTGCAGCCTAATGCCGATCATGATCACAATTCCGGGCAGAAAAAGACTGATGAGAGCTTTTCATCAGAAAATGCGACCCTGTGTATGCTCCATTGGAATTTAGCTGTCCGAATTTCCACCAGCCAAAAATTGATAGCATGTTATCAATTTTCCAGATGGAAAAACTTCTGATCGTGTGTATGCAATTCGGACACGCAAAAAAACACGCATGCTCAGATTCAACTACGAGACGGAAGCTATTGGCTACTGGCTATCGAACTTCCTTTTTCTAGTCCCGTCGTACGTGTTGTAAACGATCGGAATTTGGTGTGACCATGTGTAGGCAAGACAGCTTGAGCGGAATTCCGCCGGGAAAACCATCAGAGCTTTTTCCGACGAGAATTGCGATCCTGTGTACGTGACATTAGACTCCGAGACCTCCTGTCTTTTTCTCCTGGAGCTGTCTCCTACTGGGACCCTCCCAACCTCCTAGGCCAGACATCCTGTCGGCCAGATGGAGCTGTCTCCAAGTCTGAGCCCTGACCTCTCCTGGAAGGATTATGAAGCCAGCCCACAGGTGTGCAATTAGCAAGCCTACCAAAATCAGGCGTAACCTGCCAATATACACCGTGACACGGGGTCACATCTCCATAAACTCCAAAATTAATAACACCTTACATTTTTTACAAATTAAATTTTTATTGTATACAAAAAGACGTAAAAAACTCATGGTCATTCCATGTGTTATAAAATACATGACGAATCTTGTGCATAGGGTAGATAACATCTGAAAAACATCTCTAGGACATCCTGCTGGAAATGTCACAGATGTTTGGAAATAGGGTTGACAGTTTTTGAATATTGCTTCCTCAGGACCTCTTTGGCCTTTCTTGTATTCACATATAACACAATGTAAAGTTAAAACTACAAGTAAACAAAATATTGTAATTAATATTAATATCATACACAGGCATAATTTCATACAATAATAATCAAGAGCATGGGTTCAATGGAGTATAGGAGTGATGGATTGGCTATAAGATAAAATATAAATAGCATTACCTTAAAAACAGATGTATCAGATAGCACCCACAGAAAAGTAGGAGGCAGTGCTGTTTTCCCAAATGTGGGGTCTGGGCAGCCCGTGGGGAAAAGGGGGACTGTGTGTCCCTGGAGGATGCAGGCTGGGATGGAGATGGGCCAAGCAATGTCATTCTATCTGTCAAAAGGTACCTGTCCCCCGTAACAACAACAACAAAAAAGTTTAAAATGTGTTGGGGTAGAAAGGAGGTTGAGTACTTTCATGCGGTACTTTAATTTTTGAAAGTTTGCTTTAACCACTTCAGCACCAGAAGATTTTACCCCCTTCCTGACTAGAGCACTTTTTACAATTTGGCACTGTGTCGCTTTAAAGTGGTTGTAAACCCTTACAGACCACTTTAACCTACAGGTAAGTCTAGATCAATGCTTACCTGTAGGTGCAAGAAATATCTCCTTAACCTACATGGTTAAGGAGATATTTCCCTAAAAACGGCACCAATGTCTACGGCGCATGCACGCCATAGACAATGGCCCAGGCGCACTGAGCGTGCCACTAGTGAAGGCAATCATGCTGTCACTGACGGGTTCCGCACTGGAGTGATGTCATCGCTGCTCCGGCCAGTCACAGCGCCGGAGCAGCTATACCCGGAAGTCACTCCGGGTATTATGGCGGCGACGGAGGAGGTGGACGAGGGTCGCTTTGGGGGCTTCGATCTCAGGTAATTCATAATGAGCTAGTATGCTATGCATGCTAGCTCATTATGCCTTTTTCCTGAAGGGTATGTCTCCTCTCCCCTGACAGAACAGGGATTTGTGTGTTTACACACACAAATCCCCATGCTGGCTCACGTGCACACGATCGCGTGCCCTCTGGCGGCTCTTAAAGGGCAAGACGTACTCGTACAGGGTTTCCCCCAGTGGTGCCATTCTACCGCAGTACGTGGGAACCGGTTAAACAGAGGATTACAGAAAGTGGGTATCCAAACAGATTTAGTAGGAATACCAGCAACAAATCCTACATTTGCCCACTAGGTGGTGATACCACATAATTAAACATATGGTACAGGAAAGGAGACACTGGCAAACAAACTAGATTGGATGTACTGACAATTTAGGCAAACACTTGCGGCGCTCTTGGAGGGAGTACAGTATCTCTATTAATGTTAGGGAACTGACTGCAGAAGTTAGCCCAGTTAGTTGAGGACTGGAACCACATAGCTGGCCCCACGCTGGTACTGGGAGTTTGTTTGTGTCATGGTTATGCAGTGATCTTCCTGTTTGCTTACCTCCTCTCATGTGTTCAGACTAAGAGGCCAGCCACTTCCACCTGGTGGTTTTTATAACCTCTCCTCTAAACATGGCTCCACCCCAGGCCCTATCAGGGAGCCCAATATTAACCTGTGCACTGCAGACCATCAGTGCTGATCAACCATTGTGTATTCCTTTGTGTGTTAGCTTCCTGTTACCTGCCGTGTGCAATTCTGTTGTTTCCCGTTACTGACTTTGACGTGTCCTAGAGTATCCCTGTTTGCCTGTGATCCTGACCCTTTGGCTTGTCTCCGACTATTCCCGTCTGCTTGTGGCCCCGACCTTGGCTTTGTCCCTCACCATCCCAAACCTCCTGTTGCCTACTGTGGGTGTGAGCTGGGGGACCCTGGGGGTCGCGACCTGGAGCCAGTTGCAGCCAAGTCCATCCTCACCACTAGAGGCGTTGGTGAACACCTGCTGGCTCTTAGACTCCGCGCCCCAGGGAATCTTACGCTCTAACCCCAGTGGGATCTGTCCCCCGTCTGCAGCAGTCAGCCATAGGGTCCACAACCTTGCGGTGCACCCCTGATTCCTACGGTGTTTATCTGTCACCTCGCCTCAAGGTGACCTGAAAGTTTGATCAATGTCCACAGATGTGACTGAAGCTTAGAGTAGTACTGTTTGCCCTTTTGTGGCCTTTACACCAAAAATCTCACAGCTAGCTAGCACAGTCATGGCTGCTCCTTCAGACACAATCCCACTGAACACTGGAAGGCCAGAAGAACTGCAGTAATTTTTTCTCTAGGCACGTCCAGGAGTCCAGGAGAACATGGGAGTCCAGGAAATTGTCAGTAATGGATGTCAAGTGCATTGCACCCACTGCTTTGGCCATTGGGTAAAGGGACACTCCACTTGAACAGTCCCCAGCAAGTTTGCCATCCAAAGTCTTCTTGTGTAAAATGTTCAGGGGCTTCCCGAAGTTAAATCACTGGGAGTGCCTCAGGGTTTGAGTCTTGGCCCCATCCTTTGGACCTTGAGGTGACATTACCTTCTCCTTATCAAGCACATTGGTAGCTAGGCAATCGGGGGGTTTTACCATGGAACCACAAACCTGAGCTGGTTGACTTTTGGATTCTGCCGTGTTGTTGGGCTTGGAGACTTCTGTGGGAATCAATGCTTGAGCAACAGGGGGCAGACACCATTGCATCTCTAATGGTGGCGTTTGGAGCTCCTAGACTGGCACTATTTCTCTGTTGTGGCTCTCAAGAGCCCCACTATGGTCTTCATGAAGTTTAAGGAACTTGAGATGTAGACGCCTTGGTTTGTCTTATCTCATGTGACTCACAAAAAAACAAGGTATGGTCCACCTGGATACACAAAGTAGTTGCAATGACAGGTACAGCTTTACTAACACATGTCAAAGTTGCAAAAATTGTGTTCAGACATTAAGCTTTGATTTACCCTCTGTCACAAAGGAGGTTTAGAAAATATCACAGTTTTTGTGATATTTATTGCATTTGTAATATTTAACTATAGTGAATTTACATTTTAAATATCAAATGCCATATTTTGTATGACACACAAATACCACATGTAATAAACATTAGTGAGCTGACCCCTTTGCTTCTCTCTCTCTTATGTCAGGGGACTGGCTGCAAAGGATAGCCCAGGTAGTTGAGGACTAGGACCCCACAGAAGACACCACACAGGTATGGCTGTAGAAATTTGTAGTGCCTGGGGTTAAAGAGTGTAAAAGGAAATTGTGTTTGAATTGAAATGTAGCTATTTTGAGATGGAGTTAAATTTTGTCTACTCTGACATTATTGTGAGATAGTTTCAACTAAATGCAAGTCCTTTGTGCTGATTCCTTTTGTACTTGTAGCACCCTCTAGTGTGCTAGATGTATATAGATGGTGGTGTATAAAATGTGTCCCTCACAGTTATCCTGCAGCTGGAGCACTCCCTCATCTCTGCCCCCACCTTGTCTCAGCAGTCTGAAGCAGAGAGGAGGACAGAGCTTCTTCTACAGATCCTGTTCTCCTCCATGCAGCCGTGAAGATGCTTGCCTCTGCTCCCCCCCAAGGAGCATGAGCAGACTGTGTGCTAGCCTGCACCTGTCCTCCACAGCTTAAAGTGGAGCTCCAGCCCCCCCCCCCCCCCCCGCCAAAACGTTTTATTTAATATGAGAATATTTACTTGTCCAGGGATCCCGCAATGTGGGCACCCCAGCCAATTTTTCAATTTGCTCTCAGGGGCTGCCACCGCCATCTCTTGTAGGGGAAACCAGCAGTGAAGCCTTACGGCTTCGCAACCGGTTCTCTACTGCGCATGCGCAAAGCGCTCTGCGCTTTGTTAATGGCCCGGTGGCAGAGAAAGGAGGAGGTTTAAGCCTTTAGCTATCACTAAAATCAGATATAATGAAACACAGAAGCAATTATTTAATATGATAAAAAGTAGATACATTTTTATAGCCTTACAAATACAACCGGCCCTTTGAGGGCAACCCCAATGCTGATGTGGCACGTGTTTAAATTGAGTTTGACACCCCTTCCTTAGAGGGATGAACTAGGGAACTATTTACTACTGATGTGGGTGCTTACAATGGTCAGCTTTTGATAATTAATGTAAAATCTTTATCCTAAAAGGAAAATAAAAACTTCTGCTATAACTGCTTATAAAGTATTAGCTGGAGTTTGGCTTCAATTTATAAGGCCGCGTACACACGCGGGGACTGTTCGCCCAACTTTGTCCGCTGAACAGTGTTTCGGCGGACAGTCTGCTCGTGTGTGGGCTTCAGCGGACAGTTTCAGAGGACAGTCTGACGAACAAAGTTTTTCGGAAATTCCGTAAAACTGTCCGCTGAAACTTGGTTTGAGCGGACAGTCCGCCCGTGTGTAGGCTTGTTCGTCAAACTAAGTTCCGCGCATGCTCAGAAAGGATTTACACGCCGAAGGTTGCATTGCAGTGTATAGGACGTCGTATTTCTAGTCCCGTCGTACATGCCGTTCACGTCATCACGCAAGTTTCAGCGGACTGTTCGTTCGTCGTGTGTGGCCAAGTCCGTCCATGCTAATTTTGAGCGGACTGTCCGCTCAAACTGTTTGACGAACAAAGTTGGGCGAACAGTCCCCGCGTGTGTACGCGGCCTAAGTGTATCTAATGCTACTAGTCCATCTAACACTCCCCCCCCCCCAATAGTGAGACAGACAATGCTGTGCTCCTTTATCCAGAGTGGGGGCACTCTAATAAAGAATGTGTGTTACTGGCCAGATCACCAGGTGAAAACAGAGGGAAGAAAGCCTAACAAGAGCAAACTGTGAGGAGTGACAGATCGTGAGTTCCTAATAGCTAGGAACCACGATCTGTCATTTCTTCTAGTCAATCCCCTCCCCCTACATTTAGAGCACACACACAGGGAACACAGTTAACCCCTTGATCAACCCCTAGTGTTAACCCCTTCCCTGCCAGTGACATTTTTACTGTAATAAGGGCATTTTTATAGCACTGATCGCTGTATAAGTGCCAATGGTCCCAAAAATGTGTCAAAAGTGTCCGATGTGTCTGCCATAATGTCACAGTTCCGATAAAAATTGCAGATCGCCGCCATTACTAGTAAAAAAATAATAATACAAATGCTATAAATCTATCCCCTCTTGTGTAGACGCTATAATTTTTGTGCAAACCAATCAATATACGCTTATTGCGATTTTGTTTACCAAAAATATGTAAAATAATAAAATAATAATCGTCCTAAACTGAGAAAAAAAAGCTTTTTTAAAAAATAAAATGGGGATATTTATTATAACAAAAAGTACAAAATATTGGGGGTTATTTACTAAAGTAAAATCTACTTTGCACTGAAAGAGCACTTGGAAGTAAAGTAAAGTCGCTGTAGATCCGAGGGAAGGAAAATAAAAACCAGCATTTTAGCTTGCACATGATTGGATGATAAAATCAGCAGAGCTTCCCCTCATTTCAGATCTACCCCTTAGATTTAGGGTGACTGCACTTGCAAGGGCACTTTCAGTGCAACGTGGATTTGCCTTTCATAAATAACCCCCAGTGTGTTTTTTTCAAAATCGTCACCAGGTGAAAACAGAGGGAAGAAAGAAAAAGAAAACATGCGTGCACTGCACTGCGGGGGTGCTTATGCTCGTGGCCGACGGCCGCAATGACCGCCGGCCACTAGTGATTTGTGGATTTGCCTTTCATAAATAACCCCCAGTGTGTTTTTTTCAAAATTGTCGCCTTTTTTTGCTTATAGCGCAAAAAATAAAAACCGCAGAGGCGATCAAATACCACCAAAAGAAAGCTCTATTTGAGGGAAAAAAAAGGACACCAATTTTTTTGGGTGGGACCACGCAATTGTCAGTTAAAGCCACACAGTGCTGAATCGCAAAAAATGCCCCAATCATTCAGCAGCCAAATCTTCCGGGGCTGAAGTGGTTAATACCATTTAAAATCACAGCAAAATGCAAAGAAAAAGTTGAAATGGGTTTTACTGGTACCAGTCGGGGAAAATATATAAGTCTAGAGCGTTTACTGATATCAATACATGGGATAAAATTCTTAAAAATATATATATTATTTTTTAACCACTTGCCGCCCACCAATAGGCAAATGACGGCTGCAAAGTGGTTTCAAAATCCTGACCGGACGTCATAGGATGTCCTCAGGATTTTGAGCCGCTGCGCGCCCCCAGGGCATCGCGGCGATCGTTGTTGTGGGGTGTCAGTCTGACACTCCGCAACAAAGATCTCGGTAAAGAGTCTCTGACGGAGACTCTTTACCACGTGATCAGCCGTGTCCAATCACGGCTGATAACAGTGTAAATAGGAAGAGCTGGCGATCCTATTCCTCACTCACGTCTATCAGACGCGAGTAGAGGAGAGCCGATCGGCTGCTCCTCTGACGGGGGGGGGTCTGTGCTGATCGATTATCAGCACAGCTTCCATGAGGATGCCCACACTGGACTACCAGGGATGCCACCAGACCACCAGGGATGCCCAGCACCAGGTATGCCACCCTAGACCACCAGGGATGCCAGTCAGTGTGCACAATGGATGCCAATCAGTGCCCACAATGGGCATTACTGATTGGCATGCATTATTGTTTGGCACCGATTGGCATCCATCAATACAAAACAATACAATACAATGTCGCCTATCAGTGCACATCCGTGCCAACTATCAGTGCCCATCCATGCCAACTACCAGTGCCCATCCATGCCCATCTGTGCCACCTATCCATGCCCATCTGTGCTGCCTATCCATGCCCATTCATGCCGCCTATCCATGCCAATCCGTGCCAGCTATCAGTGCCAATTGGTGCCACCTATCAGTGTCCATCCGTGTCACCCATCAGTGCCACCTATCAGTGCCCATCAGTGCTGCCTATCAGTGCCACATATCAGTGCCCATCAATGCCACCTCATCAGTGCCACTTCATTGGTACCACCTCATCAGTGCCCATCAGTGCTGGCTTATCAGTGCCCGTCAGTGCAGCCCCATCAGTGCCCATCAGTGAAGGAGGAAACATACTTATTTACAAAGTTTTGAAACTGAAACAAAAAAAAAGTTTTTTTTCAAAATTTTTGATCTTTTTTTATTTGTTTAGCAAAAAATAAAAACCGTAGAGGTGATCAAATACCACTAAAAGAAAGCTCTATTTGTGGGGAAAAAAGTGATAAAAATGTAATTTGGGTACAGTGTAGCATGACCGCGCAATTGTTATTCAAAGTGCGACAGCGCTGAAAGCTCAAAATTGGTCTGGGCGGGAAGGTGTTTAAGTGCCCGGTATTGAGGTGGTTAAACAAGTAAATACATTGCCTCTTCTCACTGTATACATAAATCACAGCAATTTAGTCACTTCGCTCCTCTACAAAGAAATGTGCTTTTCCTTTAAATGTATATATATTGCTTCATACAACTAAAGAGGAATAAAGGGTTGTTAATCGGCCTGTTCTCTGAGAAAAGAGCTATCTCTTCCGAGGGTGCCGAGTTATTTCCGAGCACAACCAAAGCCTGCTAAAACACAGACAGAAGCTGAGAGATATTTGTAAAGTTCCAGAAAGGGATCAGAATATTGGAAGATAAGCCACTGAAATCTCTTTGATAATGTGTTTGTATTCACTAACACCAAAGTCAGTTACATGAAAGAAGCTTTGCAGATCCTAAAACTCTGGGATGTTCTATCTCTTTGTAACAGGAAGAAGTCAAAGTAAATCTTTCCATGTTAGTTGTCCTCAGTCTCTCTTTAGAAAGAAATAACAAATAACCTTCAAATTCAGTTTCAGCAGATGGAAAGTTTTGGCTCTATGTGAAACACTTGTAAAACACGGCTTTTATTTTTTAATCATGAGATTAAATATAAATTAGACTGCTTGGCATGCTGTAGGCTCAGACACAATACTGTCCACGCTGTGGCATTAAGCTTCAGGCATTCAGTCTACTGTATCTACACATTTATATGTCTACTAGGTAAATTACAGGATAACAAATGTTGTGAAGCCAAACATAATGATGTATATGTATTTCAATCTGTTTATTAAGAATTTTCCAGGTTTTCAAATATTATAAAAGTGAAAGATCGTGCCATATCAAAAACTTCCAGCAGTGGCAAGCTCAAGTCATCCAAAACTCTCCCACCCACAACTCCCCCAGAATGATGGGAGAGGAGAAAGGAATATAATGGGACTTTGTGCCTCCAAAGAGAATAGAAACAATATATGTAAAACATGTTTTTTTTTATTTACAAATATTAAAGACACATTATAAAAAGAAAATGAAATATACATATTTCCACAGATATATCTATCAATCGTGGTAAAAACATATTGACAAGTTTCACAGGAAAGTTGCTTCATCAGGATTCATGCCACTTGATATTATATTTAATGATTATCCTATCAGCAAGGTAGAGAAGGAGCTCAGCCCATGTGTATATTTCCACAAGTGAGTCACCAGAATGACTTATTTTGAAAGTTATATATGCTTTATTTATTCAGATATACAGATCCCCCCCCCCCCTTTATATACTGCCCCCATACCCACTAGGCGAGGATTGGCCCAGCTGTCTGTGTTGTCTGATTATTCTACATAGCATTATTATTTTTAGTACATTTGTTATGTTATATTTATTTACTTATAGGAAATATATTCCCTCCAATACTCCTGAAGAAGAGGATGAACCATGAAACATGTCGAGAAGAGCTGGCTATATATTCATTTTCATATTCATTTTCATGTTGTACTAATAAATACATGATGCTGGAAAGCACTGTCTTGGAAACAATAACTTGACCGTGAGGGAATTGATTGTGATTTCTTGTAACAATGTTTTAAGCCATTTTTAAAAATATATTTTGTAATTAAAAATATTAGTTTTTAACTTTCTACATGTTGTAATATAATGTCTCTGTTGGTACCAGGAAAGCCATTTGCCTCAAAAATGTCCTTCTTTATGTACAAGTATTGGGGACATTGGTACCTATTAAGATTTTTCTAAAAACTATCTAACACATTTTTATTACGTTTCTATATTACTGTAATTAGTAGAGATACAACCTTCTGCACCTTACTATTGGCCCATCACTGTAAGCGAGATCCAGCCAGAGAAGTTTGGCCAGAGCGGGGGGCTATCCTTTTATATGAAGCAGCCAGGGGTCTCTGACAGAAATAATGTACAAGTAACGAGAGGTCCCTCCCTTGGTACCCTTAAAACCTGGGACACCATTGGTAGCATCACAATGCTAACAATGGTCAGATTCCATGGTTGCTAGATCTAGCTTTGTAGTCTATTGCGGCTGCACATTGACTGCAGAGATCCAATGGTGAGACAGAAAAGGTAGTCAGGGTCAGGTCACAGCAAGCAACCTTAGAAGTTAGATCTTGAACAACAAGTTTCAAAAGCTGCTGCTGAAAGGGAGATTGGCTTCCTCATGCAACTTTGCAGAAGCAACTCTTGTTTCCCAGACCTTGCCCAATCATAATATGTGAAACTCACAACAAAAGAAGCGGGTCAAAGATGCTCACTGTTTAATCAGAGATTTAATATGCAGGGTGTTATGAGTAGTGATGGACGAACTTCCGACGGGACGTTTCGCGAACGCGAAACGCGAACGGACACAAACGTTCGCGAAAACGACCGTTCGCCGCGGGCTCCATTGACTTCAATGGGAGGCGAATTTCGCAAACCTTTAGGTCGAATTTGCGGCCACGGGGTAATTATTAGGGGGTAGCACGTAGTCCCACCACCTGGACAATAGCATAATACATGTATGAGGTGAATTTGGGATCGATAACTACAAGCATTTTTTTTTTATTTGGGAAATTGTTCTGACAATTCAGGACTATGGAGCTAATGAAGGCAATGGAGGAGAGGGAAGGTCAGGGACCAGGGTAGGCAAACAAGAGGGTGCAGGAGATACAGAGCACTGACAGCAGCACCGTAATACAGAGCACTGACATCAGCACCGTGACATACAGCGCTGACAGCAGCTCCGTGACATACAGCGCTGACAGCAGCTCCGTGACATACAGCGCTGACAGCATCTCCGTGACATACAGCGCTGACAGCAGCTCCGTGACATACAGCGCTGACAGCAGCTCCGTGACATACAGCGCTGACAGCAGCACCGTGACATACAGCGCTGACAGCAGCTCCGTGACATACAGCGCTGACAGCAGCTCCGTGACATACAGCGCTGACAGCAGCTCCGTGACATACAGCACTGACAGCAGCTCCGTGACATACAGCGCTGACAGCAGCTCCGTGACATACAGCGCTGACAGCAGCACCGTGACATACAGCGCTGACAGCAGCTCCGTGACATACAGCGCTGACAGCAGCTCCGTGACATACAGCACTGACAGCAGCTCCGTGACATACAGCGCTGACAGCAGCTCCGTGACATACAGCGCTGACAGCAGCACCGTGACATACAGCGCTGACAGCAGCTCCGTGACATACAGCGCTGACAGCAGCTCCGTGACATACAGCGCTGACAGCAGCTCCGTGACATACAGCGCTGACAGCAGCTCCGTGACATACAGCGCTGACAGCAGCTCCGTGACATACAGCGCTGACAGCAGCTCCGTGACATACAGCGCTGACAGCAGCTCCGTGACATACAGCGCTGACAGCAGCACCGTGACATACAGCGCTGACAGCAGCTCCGTGACATACAGCGCTGACAGCAGCTCCGTGACATACAGCGCTGACAGCAGCACCGTGACATACAGCGCTGACAGCAGCTCCGTGACATACAGCGCTGACAGCAGCTCCGTGACATACAGCGCTGACAGCAGCTCCGTGACATACAGCGCTGACAGCAGCTCCGTGACATACAGCGCTGACAGCAGCTCCGTGACATACAGCGCTGACAGCAGCTCCGTGACATACAGCGCTGACAGCAGCTCCGTGACATACAGCGCTGACAGCAGCTCCGTGACATACAGCGCTGACAGCAGCTCCGTGACATACAGCGCTGACAGCAGCTCCGTGACATACAGCGCTGACAGCAGCTCCGTGACATACAGCGCTGACAGCAGCTCCGTGACATACAGCGCTGACAGCAGCTCCGTGACATACAGCGCTGACAGCAGCTCCGTGACATACAGCGCTGACAGCAGCACCGTAAGCAGCCCCAGGAGGAAGTCAGCACAGCACAGGGATGGTGTGATCCCCTCATAATAAGAACCCCCAGGAGGAAGTCAGCACAGCACAGGGATGGTGGGAGCCCCTCATAATAAGAACACCCAGGAGGAAGTCAGCACAGCACAGGGATGGTGGGAACCCCTCATAATAAGCAGCCCCAGTAGAAATATGACACCGCTCAACCTCTTCAAAGAGGAGGGTAGGGGCATATAGTACGGTGTGCTTTTTTGGGTCAGGGAAGTGAGCCAAATGAATTAAGAAGGTCTGTGTGCTTGATTCCAAAAATTGTTTATAGACATATACATGGTCTACTGATCACATGTGTTGAATTCCTCCGAGATCCATGCCTCATTCATTTTTAGAAATGTGAGGTAGTTAACACTGTGGTGAGCTAGGCGAGTACGCTTATCGGTCACAATCCCCCCTGCTGCGCTGAACGTCCTTTCGGACAGGACACTGGATGAGGGGCAAGCCAACAGTTCGATTGCAAATTGGGCAAGCTCTGGCCAGAGGTCAAGCCTGCCCACCCAGTAGTCTAGGGGTTCATCACTCCTCAGAGCGTCCACATCGGCCGTTAACCCAATGTAGTCGGACACCTGACGGTCTAGGCGTTCCCTGATGCTGGATCCGGATGACACCTGTCGATGGGTCGGCTGAAAGAATGACCTCATATCCGAAGTCACCAACACATCTTCAAACCGGCCTCTTCTTGCAGGCGCTGTTGGATTGGTACCCGCAAATCCTTCTCTGGGAGTGGGAATTGCTCCTCTGCCAGCGCACGCAAAAGCAGAATGCAGCATTTCTCGAAGCAAGGCCTGGAAGTGCTGCATTCTGACAGCCCTCTGCGACGGCGGTAACATTTCCGCCATTTTGTGTTTGTACCGGGGGTCTAAGTACGTTGCCACCCAGTACTGGTCCTTGACCCTCATGCTTTTTATACGGGGGTCCCTATTAAAACACTGGAGCATGAAGGCCCCCATTTGCACTAAAGTGGAAGCGGTGTGGTGGCCTGGCTCCTGCTCATCATCCAGGATAATGTCGTCCTCTTCATTCTCCTCTCCCCATCCTCGCACAACAGGGATCCCAGAAAGGTTTAAAGCATGCTCTTCTTGCTCCTGCTCATCCGCCCCGGCACCATCCTCCTCTGACTCCTCATCAGACTCCTGTTGTTGACTTGTCTCAGATAGAGTAGCCCCCCCTGGGAATTCATCCAGCATTGCGACTTCCTCATCTTCCCGCTCCTGCTCCTCCACAGCCTGATCAATGACACGACGCAATGCACGCTCCAGAAAGAAGGCATAAGGTACCATGTCACTGATGGCGCCATGGCTGCGACTGACCAGTTTGGTGATCTCCTCAAATGGCCGCAGAAGTCTGCATGTGTCGCGCATGAGCAGCCACTGGCGCGGTGAAAAAAAACCCAGCTCCCCAGAACCGTTTCTTTCGCAGAGTTCATACAGGTAGACGTTAACTGCACGTTTCTGCTGGAGCAGCCTATCAAGCATATAGAAGGTTGAGTTCCATCGCGTCGGGCAATCGCAAATAAGACGTCTGACCGGCAGATGGTGTCGCCGCTGAATGTCAGCAAGGCGAGCCATGGCCGTGTAAGATCTTCTGAAATGGGCCGAGATTTTCCTTGCCTGCCGCAAGATGTCCTGGACCCCAGGGTATTTGACAAGGAATCGCTGCACGACCAAGTTTAAGACGTGTGCCATGCACGGCACGTGCGTGATTTTGCCCTGTTTCAATGCGCTAAGCAGATTGGCACCGTTGTCACACACCACTTTACCAACTGTCAAATTGAGCGGTGTTAGCCACTCATCTGCCTGTGAACGCAAAGCTGAAAGGAGTGCCGGGCCAGTGTGGCTCTTTGCTTCCAGGCACAACAGACGCAGCACGGCATGGCAACGTCTCACCTGGCATGTGGAATAGGTTCTGGGGAGCTTGGGCGGTGCAGTGGAAGAGACGCTAGCAGCGGAAAAGGAGGAGGCAGCTGAGGAGGAGAGGGAGGAGGATGGAGTAGGAGGAGGAGAAGAAGAGTCAGGCCTGCATGCAATCCGTGGCGGTAAAACCAAATCTACACGGGTGCCACGGGTTACATGCTTGACGGCCGTCAGAAGGTTCACCCAGTGGGCAGTAAAACTGATATACCTTCCCTGCCCGTGTTTGCTAGACCACGTGTCTGTGGTCAGATGTATCTTGGCACCGACACTGTGTGCCAGAGATACATTCACTTGCCGCTGAACATGGCCATATAGCTCTGGGATGCCCTTCTCTGAGAAATACTTCCTTCCTGGGACCTTCCATTGTGGTGTTCCAATGGCCACAAATTTGCGAAAGGCCTCCGAGTCCACCAGTTTATATGGCAGTAGTTGGCGGGCTATGAGTTCTGACAAGCCAGCCGCCAACCGTTGGGCAAGAGGGTTATCCGGCGTCATCATTTTTTTACGCTCAAACATTAGGCCCACGGAAGCCTGCCTTTTTGCAGAAAAATGTGAGCTTGGCGTGATGGAAGGTGGAGTGGAGGACAATTGTGAGGAGAGAGGAGAAGGAGAAGTAGAAGACGAGGCTGGACGGTGAGAGCCTGCAGTGTGGCTTTGTGTGTTCCGTTGCTCCCACTGGGCTCGGTGATGGCTGCTCATGTGCCTTCTTAAGGCGGTCGTCCCTAGGTGAGTATTGGGCTTACCGCGACTAACGCGTTGACTGCAAAGATTGCAGATGGCAACGCTATTGTCAGCAGCGGACACGTTAAAAAAAGCCCACACTGCGGAGCCATGTGCCGGTGTCCTGGGAGCGCCAGATGTGACCGTACATGGTCGATGACTCGCTCCTGATACATTTGCAGTCTGCTTTGTCCCTGCTGTGCAATGTAAGTCATTGCTGCTTCTCCTCCCTATCTGCTGGTCCATATCTCCCTCTGAACTCCCCTCCTCTTCCTCTCTTGTGGGCACCCACGTGACATCACTAGACACGTCATCATCAACGTCACCTTCCCCACCGCTATAAGTAGAGTAGGCAGCAACACCGGGGACCAACCTCCTCCTTGGGCTGATCTGGGTACTGGCGTCAGACTGCTGAGTAGCGCTTGTTGCTACCTCCTCTTCCTGATCCAATACCAAGAGTGGCTGCGCATCAGAAATGTCCTCTTGATATGGATCGGAAAATAATTCCAGTGACTCAAGCGGAAGGTATGTGGTGGTGGTGGTGGTGGTCGTGTTGTTGGTGGTAGTGTCTTTGGGGGTGCACATAGCAGAGAGTGAAGAAGAGGGTGCAGATCGAGAGGATGAGGAGGGTGCAGAAGAGTAAGGCTGAGCGAGCCACTCAACCAAGTCTGGTGCATCCTTTAAAGTAATTGAACGCACCTTCTGCAACTTCCCACTTTGGCTCAAGCCTGTTGCTCCTGCCCTACCCCTACCACCCCTGCGGAAGGGCCTGCCTCTTCCTCTGCATGTCATTTTTTAAATGACCCTGTGACAAAACTCTTAGTCCCTATACCGCTGAAGGACTGCTGCAGTATAGGTGAGCGGTCAGCAGTGGTGCACGTCAACCCTATCTATTGTGGACCTATAGCGGTCCTTACAGAACAGCAGACTGTACCGCACTCAAGCCTATGTACCGTAGCACCCTATACCAAGTTACCAGTCCTTATAAGAACTTTTGTGGACCAAGCAGGTTGTGTATTAGTGTTTAGCAGACTGTACGTCAGTCCCTATACCGCTGAAGGACTGCTGCAGTATAGGGCAGCGGTCAGCAGTGGTGCACGTCAACCCTATCTATTGTGGACCGATAGCGGTCCTTACAGAACAGCAGACTGTACCGCACTCAAGCCTATGTACCGTAGCACCCTATACCAAGTTACCAGTCCTTATAAGAACTTTTGTGGACCAAGCAGGTTGTGTATTAGTGTTTAGCAGACTGTACGTCAGTCCCTATACCGCTGAAGGACTGCTGCAGTATAGGGCAGCGGTCAGCAGTGGTGCACGTCAACCCTATCTATTGTGGACCGATAGCGGTCCTTACAGAACAGCAGACTGTACCGCACTCAAGCCTATGTACCGTAGCACCCTATACCAAGTTACCAGTCCTTATAAGAACTTTTGTGGAACAAGCAGGTTGTGTGTTAGTGATTAGCAGACTGTACGTCAGTCCCTATACCAATGAAGGACTGCTGCAGTATAGGGCAGCGGTCAGCAGTAGTGCACGGCAACCCTATGTATTGTGGACCGATAGCGGTCCTTACAGAACAGCAGACTGTACCGCACTCAAGCCTATGTACCGTAGCACCCTATACCAAGTTACCAGTCCTTATAAGAACTTTTGTGGACCAAGCAGGTTGTGTATTAGTGTTTAGCAGACTGTACGTCAGTCCCTATACCGCTGAAGGACTGCTGCAGTATAGGGCAGCGGTCAGCAGTGGTGCACGTCAACCCTATGTATTGTGGACCGATAGCGGTCCTTACAGAACAGCAGACTGTAACGCACTCAGGCCTATGTACCGTAGCACCCTATACCAAGTTACCAGTCCTTATAAGAACTTTTGTGGACCAAGCAGGTTGTGTGTTAGTGATTAGCAGACTGTACGTCAGTCCCTATACCAATGAAGGACTGCTGCAGTATAGGGCAGCGGTCAGCAGTAGTGCACGGCAACCCTATGTATTGTGGACCGATAGCGGTCCTTACAGAACAGCAGACTGTAACGCACTCAGGCCTATGTACCGTAGCACCCTATACCAAGTTACCAGTCCTTATAAAAACTTTTGTGGACCAAGCAGGTTGTGTGTTAGTGTTTAGCAGACTGTGCGTCAGTCCCTATACCGCTGAAGGACTGCTGCAGTATAGGGCAGCGGTCAGCAGTGGTGCACGTCAACCCTATCTATTGTGGACCGATAGCGGTCCTTACAGAACAGCAGACTGTACCGCACTCAAGCCTATGTACCGTAGCACCCTATACCAAGTTACCAGTCCTTATAAGAACTTTTGTGGACCAAGCAGGTTGTGTATTAGTGTTTAGCAGACTGTACGTCAGTCCCTATACCGCTGAAGGACTGCTGCAGTATAGGGCAGCGGTCAGCAGTGGTGCACGTCAACCCTATCTATTGTGGACCGATAGCGGTCCTTACAGAACAGCAGACTGTACCGCACTCAAGCCTATGTACCGTAGCACCCTATACCAAGTTACCAGTCCTTATAAGAACTTTTGTGGACCAAGCAGGTTGTGTATTAGTGTTTAGCAGACTGTACGTCAGTCCCTATACCGCTGAAGGACTGCTGCAGTATAGGGCAGCGGTCAGCAGTGGTGCACGTCAACCCTATCTATTGTGGACCGATAGCGGTCCTTACAGAACAGCAGACTGTACCGCACTCAAGCCTATGTACCGTAGCACCCTATACCAAGTTACCAGTCCTTATAAGAACTTTTGTGGAACAAGCAGGTTGTGTGTTAGTGATTAGCAGACTGTACGTCAGTCCCTATACCAATGAAGGACTGCTGCAGTATAGGGCAGCGGTCAGCAGTAGTGCACGGCAACCCTATGTATTGTGGACCGATAGCGGTCCTTACAGAACAGCAGACTGTACCGCACTCAAGCCTATGTACCGTAGCACCCTATACCAAGTTACCAGTCCTTATAAGAACTTTTGTGGACCAAGCAGGTTGTGTGTTAGTGATTAGCAGACTGTACGTCAGTCCCTATACCAATGAAGGACTGCTGCAGTATAGGGCAGCGGTCAGCAGTAGTGCACGGCAACCCTATGTATTGTGGACCGATAGCGGTCCTTACAGAACAGCAGACTGTACCGCACCCAAGCCTATGTACCGTAGCACCCTAGACAGACCAAGTTACCAGTCCTGATAAAGAGCTTTGTGGAACAAGTGAGTTGTGAATGATTAGCAGACTGCAGCAGAAGGGCAGCAGTCAAGTATAATATTCTTTCTATATTTGGAAGAAAGAATATTATACGTGTACAAGCCTATTACCGTACCACTGATACCAGTCCTGAAAAGAACCTTTGTGGAACTAATAGTAACAGCAAGTCTTTAAAATTATCCTCACTGCCTGACACACTGCTTCCTGCCTGTCCCTATACAAATTGGCAAAAAAGAGTAGGCTGGAACGATTAGCTGGAACAGCTCTTTTGTGGACCTGATAGTAACAGCTAATGATGATGATGATGATGATGATGAAGAAAGACTAATCTGGCTGAGCTGTCCCTAAAATAGCAGCATACAGCGCTCTGTCCCTTTATCTAAACTGACAAAAGAAACTCAGGCTGCTGACCTAACACCTATACCAGTCCTGAAAAGAACTTTTGTGTACCAAATAGCTAGCGTTTTCTCTGTCCCTACTCCACACAGGATCCTTTCCCTACAGTGACAGAAGAAAGAATGTAAAATGGCCACCGGATCGGGTGTATTTATAGGTTAGGGGGAATGTCCAAGTGTCCATGAGCTGTCATGTCTCAATTGGTTGTCCTGTAACACATGATAAACGTGTCACGAAAGGTTAAAGTTCTTGTATACATTAAACACGTAAGTCCGCCGGGGCGAACGACGGAAAAAGGCGTTCGAACCCGCGGACGGCGAAAGTCGGAAATTCGCCGCGAAACGACCGCCGGGCGAACCGTTCGGCCATCACTAGTTATGAGTAAACATGTGTAATGTGAAAATTGTCAAGGTTTTTTGCTATTGGTTTCTGCTTTCTATTAAAGAGGAAGTAAACCCTGATGAGTTCACTTCCTCTTTCATTCCCTGCAAAGGTAAAGCATAATGGACTACTATGCATCGCATAGTAGTCTATTATGTGTCACTTACCTGACACAGGAGCCAGCGAAGTCACCGCTGTCCCCTGTAGTCCGGCGCATCCATCTTCTCGGTGGGTCTCTCTGCTCCGCCGCTGTCATTTGGCGAAGCCGCGATGACGTCACTCCCGCGCATGCGCATGGGAGCCTTCACTCGCGGCATATCGCCGTTGACAACGGCGCACTCAGTGCGCCTGCGCGCCGCTGTCTACGGCGCATGCGCCGTAGACAGCGGTGCCTGTCTTTCGGCAAATATCTCCTAAACCGTGTAGGTTTAGGAGATATTTCTTAGACCTACAGGTAAGCCGTAATCTAGGCTTACCTGTAGGTCAAAGTGTGTTGTAAGGGTTTACAACCACTTTAAGTGCCTTCTTTGAGAGTAAACTTCTGAATGAGCAGTGAGCACCTTGGATCCCTTTCTTTTCACATGGATAATAGATGCTAATCGCATTGTACCAAGGCGCTCTAAAAGGAAGCAGAGCTTGGATGCACGCAGCTGGAGGTGCCTGTTTTTTGTGATAAATGCCAGATTATAATTTTGGTGGGGACATCACATCTCACTAAGGTAATCAAAAGAAAAATAAGTATGCCTACGTTGGCTTTCCGCTGGATACTCCGATTTCCTCCCACAGTCGAAAAACATGCAGGTAGGTTAATTGGATCCTGTCTAAATTGGCCCTAGTCTGTGTATGTATGAATGTGAGTTAGGGACCTTAGATTGTACACACCTTGAGGACAGGGACTGGTGGGAATGTACATCGCTTTAGTATATATGTAAAACGATGTGTTAATTGACAGCGTTATATAAGTACCTGTAATAAATAAATGCATACATTTACACTAAAAGTAAAAAAAAAAAAAACTGTTTTGTTAGCATATTGCACTAATATCTGATTAATCGGTTTAATTTTATTTAATTACTCTATACTACACCACATCATACCACTCTCCTGCCACTACATCCATATCTATTGTTTCACCCATCAGAAACATCCTGTACTACTTGCCTCTTCCCATTTCTTTTTTTTCCTATTCCTGGGCCAAAAATTGAGAACATTCACAAAAGAGTTTTTTGACAGACTCTTTGCAGACCTGCTTTGGTTTTGCTGCTGAACACATTTCTTAGCTTGCTGGTCTAGGCCTAGGAGTGCCTTAACATGATACTTAAAGAGGTTGTACCCCTAAAAAAAAGATCCTGTTCCTTTAAAGCACGTTATACTACATAGTGCTTGTGCGGTGTAATTTTCCCATTTATATGCTGTAAAAAGCCTGGTTGATTCAGCCTGTTCCTATACCCCCCTGTATGTGCTGACCACAGTAATCATGTCCGCTGATCCATGATTACTGTGGTCAGGTTACGTGCCTCCGTCATACTGCTGCTCTCTTCTCTCCCCTCTCCCCCTCCCTCCCTGCCTGTCAGCTCCTGTGTGTGAGCTACCCTTTGCCTCCCCTCTTACCGCTGTTCCGAGTGCCAGTAAAGTTTCTGCTCACAATTACTGTCAACCCCTTTGCTATGACAAAATAAACTAGATGATATCTTTGTTTTTTTTTTAAATACCTTATTCCACCTCGCCGATGTGTGGTCATGTGCCCGCCCAGCAGACGTCAGAGGGGGATCTCAGCCCCTCCCTCTGTAGTTCATAAATCAGAGAAGGGTCTTACACCACAACAAACCCTTCTCCCTCACTGTTCAATGTTGACTGCACAGTCTTTTTCAGTTATTAACTGTTTCCCCACACAGCGGCATAGCTGATCTCAGCTTCTTCTTTTACGTACGCTGCCCCAGAATATTATTCTGTTCCTTAGGGTCCTCTCCTTTTATGTGAAGATCCAACGACAAACAGAAACGTTTATATAAGTTTTACCTGTTTAAATCTAACCTGACTTATTGTTCACACAGCTGCTCTAGCAACACAGCATAAGTACCACAAACTTCAACTGCACCGGATCCCAGCTTCTGGCACCATACACTCAGCCCACCACGGAGCTCTTGACACCTAACAGTAAGTGATTACCTTTTTCTCCACAACCTCCTACACACCTGAAAAGCAGTCATGACCATCACTGTCCCATTTCTAAACGCTAAGGGATTGAACCATCCAGCTAAATGCCCCTCCTTGTGGCACACGGCTGAGAAGCTCAAAATTGACATTCTATATGTCCAAGAGACGCACTTACTATCCCCATCAACAGCCCTTTGCTCCAATACCAAGTATCCCCACACTTACCATGCTACCTTCCACTCCAAAAAGAGGGGTGTTCTAATCGCATAAAGAAAGATGTAGACTTCCACCTGCTCCAGGTCATATTAAACCCAAATGGTCGCTATATAATTCTGATCTGCACCATTAACAAAATTACTTACACAATGTAAAATTTGTATTCCCCCAACACTCAGCAGATGAGCTTCCTCAGGAAAGTACTACCCAAAACTCAAGAACTCTGCTACTAATCTGCGGGGGCTTTAACCACTTCAATACCTGCCCATAGTAATATGATATCCGCAGATGGAATTTCCGATCCTGGGCGGGCATCATATGACGTCCTCAGCTTTGCGCCGGCAAAGGGGGAGCCAATGCATGTGCCAAGCGGCCGCTATGTCTGCCAGGCACCTGTGAACGCTTGTGACTGAGTAGGAATGTGGATCCGTGTGTAAAAAACACACAGATCCACGCCCTGTCAGGGGAGAGCAGACAGATTGTGTGTTCCTAGTATATAGGAACACAGATCGGTCTCCTCCCCCAGTCAGTCCCATCCCCCCACAGTTAGAATCACTCCCTAGGTAACAAATGTAACCCCTTGATCGCCCCCTAGTGTTAACTCCACTGCCAGTGACATTTATACAGTAATTAATGGCTATTTATAGCACTGCTGTATAAATATCACTGGTCCCAAAATAGTGTCAAAAGTGTCCGATCTGTCCGCTGCAATATCGCAGTCCTGATCAAAAATTGCATAAAAAAAAATTATAAAAAATGTCATAAATCAATAACCTATTTTGTAGGCGCAATAACTTTTGCTCAAACCAATCAATATACGCTTATTGCAATTTTTTTACCAAAAATATGTAGAGGAATACATATCGGTCTAAACTGAGGAAAACATTTTTTTTTTTTTTATTGGAGCTGCTATAAAAAGTAAAAAATATAGTTTTTTTCAAAATTGTCGCTTTTTTTGTTTACAGTGCAAAAAATAAATACAATAGAGGTGATCAAATACCACCAAAAAAGCTCTATTTGTGTGAAAAAAATCATTAATATTTCATTTGGGTACACTGTTGCATGAGTGCGCAATTGTCATTCAAAATATTACAGTGCTAAAAGCTGAAAATTGGCCTGGACAGGAAGGGGGTGAAAGTGCCCGGTAAGTGGTTAACTTATTTGCAGACATACACATGGATACCACATCGGCAGCAAAGCAAAGAGAATCCCCCTTGAAACATTTCATCACAGCACAGGACCTCTATGATGTGTGGAGATGTCACCATGGTTCTGAAAGGGACTTTACTTACTTCTCGCCACATCATAAATCATATTCGAGAATAGACATGTTCCTCACTGACAAGTGGTTGTTGAAAAATATGAGCGCATCTGTAATCCACACCATGACGTAGTCTGACCAAACCCCCATTTCAATTTCTATTAACGACACTGGGCATCAGCAGAATACTTACTACTACAACACCCAAAATACTCCCAGGAAATCAGCAATCACCTAACTTTAACCTCAATACGGGTTTAGTGGTTGACCCCAGCATGGTGTGGAACGCACATAAAGCCGTTATTAGAGGTACCATAATGAATGTGGGGATAATTGAGAGGCAAAATTTTTATAGTATTCCCCTGTTAATCCATCAGGATCGGTGCATTCCCCGAGGGGAAGGAGTTTATTGTGGTGTGATTTTCTAGGTTCGTGAAGGGTTCATTTAACTATTGTAGTTGTGTTTTCATCAGAGTAGGGAGCTCTGTATGCAAGAAGAAGAGGACGCAGCGTATTGATAATATTACCTCACAAATAGCTAGCGTTGAAGCCAACATAAAACTGACCCAACCCCGACACAGACGACACAATTGTTGACATTGAGACAGGAACTGAGATCACTTCTCCTGAACGTGTACAGCGCAGGATTGAGGCCACCTCTTACTCCATATCAAACAAGGTGGGGAAAAAATTAGCACAAAGTCTTAAAGGGCAATGGACCAAAGCCAAAATAAGCCACTTAATCCATCCTCACACCAAAGAACACCTGTCCAACCCACAATACATAGTGAATATATTTAGTAACTACTACGGTGAATTATGTAACATTCACAAAGACCCTTCCACATTCCTCCCCTCATGTGATGACATCCACGCTTTTCTACAACAGATTACACTCCCTACTCTGATGGAAGCACAACTACAATAGTTAAATGAACCCTTCACGGACCTAGAAATTCACGCCACAATAAACTCCTCACCCTCTGGGAAAGCACTGGGTCTTGATGGATTAACAGGGGAATACTATAAAAATGTTGCCACTCAGTTATCCCCACACTTATCCCACCTTTTCAGCACAGCTGCCTCCTCTTCTAGCGTCGCTAAGGAATCCTTAAATGCACTAATTATAACTGTCCCGAAACAAGGCAAGGAATCAACCTCTCCCCAAAACTTTCAACCCATATCCCTGCTAAACTTAAATGTAAAAATGTATTCCAAGACCATTGCCAGAAGTCTACTAGATATTATGCCAGACCTCATCCACTCAGACCAATCAGGGTTTACTAAAGGGAGACAAGCACCTGATGCTACCAAACGTGTGATCAACTTAATCCACCATGCAGAATCCAGCGGAATGCCTTCTCTGCTGCTCTCTTTAGATGCAGAGAAGGTGTTCAACAGGGTGCATTGAAACTATCTACAAATGGTCCTTTAAAAAATTGGTTTCAGGGACCACATTTACAGGGCCATTATGGCACTTTACTCCACACAGTCAGAACAAGTTTACTCCATGGACATGTTATCCCAACCATTCAACATCATGAATGGTACCCGGCAAGGGTGCCCTCTCTCACCAATCATTTTCAACCTACTGGTGGAACAGTTGGCATCACTAACCCAACCTCCTCTTTAGCGGAAGTCCAAAAAACACTGGACTAGTTTAGTAAAGTATCATACTATTGACTAAATATGTCCAAATCACATATACTAGACCTTAAACTTGACGCCACTACTAAAAACCTTCTACAGATCCAATATCCCTTTGCCTGGTCTGACTACAGTGCATCCTATCTTGGGGTTCAACTCACAAGATTGGTTAAACAATTTTTTTCAGCCAACTTCAAACCTCTTCTCACCAAACTATACACTGACATCCAAAATATAACAAAACATGAACTATCCTGGTCTGGCAGACTTGTGGCATTCAAAATGCTTTAATTCCCGCAAAATCTTTACTTATTCATAACACTTCTCATCCCCATACCTAGGAATTTCTTCAAATCTCTACAAACCTTATTCAACAGATGTATTTGGAAGGGAGCTAAACCTCGATGCACACACACAACTCTCATGAAACACAAATTGGCGGGGGGATCAGGGTCCATTGAGTTTTAGGATTACCACCTGGCCTCTGTACTGGAACAACTGACCGACTGGTTCCTCCCAGGGCAACGTAAGCTGTGGAGTAGAATTGAACGATCATCATTATTATGCCCAAATTTGATGTGGTGGCTGATGAGCACCCCCCTAAGGCAGAAAATACCCCCCCCCATGAAATCAGCAGCGTATGCATGGAAAACACTAGCCCAACCCAACCATAGCTCGCCCACCACCCTCTCGATTCCTATCGAAACACTATACCACCTATCACCAGGTTTATCTCTGTCCCATTGGTCACGTCAGGGTATCAAATCCATTCAAGACCTACTTCAGGAAATCCTTCCCCCTTCTGCAATGCAAATGTATGCTACCACATACAGACTATTCACTTATATCAGGGTCAAGTATTGTCTGGAATTACTACGCCTTCCTCCATGCACAATATCCCCAAAAGCATGGGATTTCTTCTCCGGATCATCCCCCACGACTAAAGGGATATCACTATTCTACAACTTACAACACCAAAAACTCAGATTTACCAAAACACCCCACCCCCCACATACACTGGGAAAAAGATCTAGGCCAAACTTAGACCGAACGTCAATGGCAATGTGCACTACAATCTGTATACAAAGAAACTAAATGCTCAGATTTGTGGGAACTCACTCAAAAATTGTCACTTAGATGGTATCTAACTCCTTCAAAATTCACACTGTTTAGCGCGAATACACCTGACAAATGCTGGAGATGCAACTTAACCAAATGCAACATGTTCCACATTTTCTAGCAGTGTAGGAATCTTTGCAACTATTGGGAAACTATTTTCCAAGTACTATCAGACATTGCCACTACACATGTTCCCCTCTCAGCCTGCTTTGCGATCTTGAACCTCAATATAGACTATATACCGCAATCCATCCAACATGTTACCACTCATATCCTACTAGCTGCAAGATTAAGTATAACAAGATTGTGGAAAATAGAAAAAGTCCCTTCTATCGAGCACACACTTGAACTGGTAAACCTACACTACAGTTATGAATTAGCGATGGCCTCAAGCGGAGGCACTCTAGGTAAAGAGAAGAAGGCATTGTTACCATGGGAAGAGTGGTCTGGAGCTGTGAATTTCTTATATTGTTGAAATAGTTACGTTTTGTCATGATGCAGCAATGAGTTTGGTTTTAAAAACCTTGATAAAGATTTAAGATATATGGCCCACCAGAAACACCTGATTTAGCACTCCCCCAAGTAACAAAAGAGGTCCCATTAGGGGTTCTTGGGGGAGCAGAAACCACAATTTCATAGGGACAATCTCTCTCTCTCTCGCTCTTTAAGAACTACAGATCTTGCATAAAGAAGGTTCTGTTTGTTTCCACTCAAGTTAACTTATTATGTTTCTATATGTATTTACCAATGTGACATACAATGTATACATTGTTTGCCTCTGTTTTACCACAAAGCAATAAAAATTATTGAATAAAAAAAAAAAAAATCCTATACACAATCGGACTGTGGACAATGAATGTAGTCACCTTCTAACAGGAATTACACCAGCAAAAAAAAAAAACTATTTGGAAGAGCTCTAGAGCTCTAGAAGGTACAATACATACTTGAATAGAATTTTTAGAGTTTAGTGTTACTTTAAAGTTATTCTATCCATTCTCTTTATGTATGTGGATGATGGCACTGTATTTATTTTTATAAAAAAAAATCTAAGTAAGCTTTTTTCAATATTGATGTACAGCTGTCATGTAACTCAACTCTTTCCCAGCCCATCTGCAGTAAAACATCTTTGGGAAGAGCTTCTAATCCTCTCCTGCTGATCACATGTTCAAAATACAAAGGAAAAATACATAAGTAATATAAAATGTTTTAAATCATCATGCAAATATGTATTTGAACTCAAATCTTCATTATTTTTGTATAAAACCATGGTGCAGGCTATCTAGACAGAGGTATTGCCAGATGGGTGTGAAACAGGCTATCTCTTGTTTGTATGTGCTTAGAATTACAGGGAGGTGACGCCCCCATCAATCAACATGTAATATCTTACCCCAATAGTGTTTAGCTGTTTCGTGGGCATAGAGGAGGAGGAAGAGAGTGGGCTCGCTGTCATTTACCACTGTGTATACTCCCCCACACGTGACTCTATAGTCACATGGACTGCACAGATAAGAAAAGGGAGAAAGCTTTCGTACTCCAATTTTGGCTCTTTATACACTTCCCACAGCCAAAATTTGAATTAACAGTGTGCTCTCTGAACCTAAACAGACTTCAAATGAGACGTGCCAGCGTTGCCCCCCCTCTCGCCACTTCTATATATAGCAGCGATGGAGAACCTAGATAATGCCTTACGCTCTAACGCCTCGATCCATGGCTTTATCTTACCCTCTAGACATTACAAACTGAGACTATTTGCAGACAATCTGTTCCTGCATGTCTCCAACTCCAGGGTTGCCTTTCCCTCCTTGTTAACTGAATTGGAGCAGTTTGGCCTGTTCAGTGATCTTAAAGGTAAAACCACGAAAACACATTGTCTGGACATTTCAGTTCCACCAGGGGAATGGGACATCTTGCAGGGCAGGTTTCCCTTCAAATGGGCTCAGGGAGCTATCGAGTATTTAGGGGTACAAACTCCTTCCTGCATAGCTCCCAACTGTCCCTGATTTGGAGCAATGTCCCTCTGTCCCTCATTCCTCCTCATTTGTCCCTCATTTTGGTCTGATCCATATGGTTTTATATAAAATTCACTTTTTATCTTTCCAAAACTGTTCCCAGTGCTAAACCTTTCATCCAATTTGTAAGTTGCTGCATTTGTACATTTTAAAAGCCAGTATAAAGGAATAGTAGAGGTAAAAAAATAAAATAAAAACCCTTGTGGATTTAATTAACCTTTTTTTGGTTAATTCTACTTTAAGGGGACATGGAAGGGGGTGTATCCTTTCCCTACATACATTTGCCAGTAGGTGTCCTTCATTCCCATCTCACATTGTTGGGAGGTATGTTCCTGCACATTTAGACAAACTATATACACGCAATTATCTCTCTCTTCTGGATATGGATAGCGAAAGCTGAGCCCTCCGGCACTCATGGCAGAGGAGGATGTCCATGTATAAAGTAGACATCCTACTGTGCTTTTTTTGCTTTTTATATGTCTTTCAGACAATTTCAATACATGCCCCACGGTCGTACCTCCGGTCTGCAATGTCAGCACTACTTAAGGGCTACTTAAGACCTACGGCCTTTGCCATGAAATCCTAGTTAAACATAGAAAACATTCATGATAAGAAAGTTTTGTTTGTTATATAATGCTGCTACGAGGTGATCACTAGGGATGAGCCGAACACCCCCCGGTTTGGTTTGCACCAGAACTTTCGAACGGACCCCAAATTCGAACAAACTTTAGAACCCCATTGAAGTCTATGGGACTCGAACGTTCGAAATTAAAAGTGCTAATTTTAACGGCTAATATGCAAGATACTGTCCTAAAAAGGGTTTGGGGACCTGGCTCCTGCCCCAGGGGACATGGGTCAATGCCTAAAATGTTTTTAAAAATCGCAGTTTTGGGGGGAGCACTGATTTTAATGACGATTAAAGTGAAAAAAAAGTGAAATATTCCTTTAAATATGGTGCCTGGGGGGTGTCTGTAGTATGCCTGTGAAGTGCCACGTGTTTCCCGTGTTTAGAACAGTCCCTGCACAAAATTACATTAAACGGAAATAACACCATTTAAAACTGCTTGCGGTTTTAATGTTATATCTGGTTCCTGCAATATGGTTGAAAATCATTGAGAAAAATGGCATGGGTAGCCCTCCCTGCCCATTACCAGCCTATTTGGGTCTTGTATGCATATTAAGGGGAACCCTGTACCCATATTAAAAAAAGGAAATGCGTGTGGCCCCCAGGCCCTATATACTCAGAACAGCAGTATACAGGCAGTGCAAACAAGACAGGGACTGTGTAGGTTTGTTGTGTTAAGTTGAATCTGTTTGTAATTTTCAACTGGTACATTTCTAAAGTGTAGCTCCAGTCAAAAAAACTATTTTTAAGCTTTTTGGAAAACATAGGGAAGGGTTATCACCCCTGTATAATTTGTTTTGTCGTCCATCTTTTTTCATCTCACTTGCTGTTGTCTCCTTCCGTTTGCAAGTAGGAGATGTTTGTAAATTGGATGTTTGAAAGTAGGGGCCTGCCCTATATGCTCTTAAGAAATGGTGGAACAAGGTGTTGGTTTTGCCACAACATTGTAAGCCTTCAAAGTGACTCTTGGTGGGCGCTGGAGCGCCCTGCTGTGAACGATTATATCAAGAATTGTAATTACATGCCATTGTTGAACAGTGGTAGAAAAATTGACCTTTGGTGGTTGTGGTGCTGGTGCCACAACACTATAAGTCCTCACCGTTACTCTGGGTGGGCACAGGAAGGGGCCCTCCTGTGAAATATTATATCAAGAATTGTAATTACATGTCCCTGTTAAACAGGGGCAGAAAAATTTGGCCTTAGGCATTGCTGCTGGTGCCACCACACTGCAACCTCTCCCATATACTCTAGTTTTATTGCAGGAATTAGCCCTGCTGCAAAGCATTGCATCAAAAATGGTACTTAAACGCCCCTGTTAAACAGGGGCAGAAAAATTGGGCCTTAGGTGCTGGTGCCACCACACTGCAACCTCTGCCATATACTCTAGTTTTATTGCAGGAATTAGCCCTGCTGCAAAGCATTGCATCAAAAATTGTAATTAAACGCCCCTGTTAAACAGGGGCAGAAAAATTGGGCCTTAGGCACTGGTGCTGGTGCCACCACACTGCAACCTCTTCCATATACTCTAGTTTTATTGCAGGAATTAGCCCTGCTGCAAAGCATTGCATCAAAAATTGTACTTAAACGCCCCTGTTAAACAGGGGCAGAAAAATTGGGCCTTAGGCACTGGTGCTGGTGCCACCACACTGCAACCTCTTCCATATACTCTAGTTTTATTGCAGGGATTAGCCCTGCTGCAAAGCATTGCATCAAAAATTGTAATTAAACGCCCCTGTTAAACAGGGGCAGAAAAATTGGGCCTTAGGCACTGGTGCTGGTGCCACCACACTGCAACCTCTTCCATATACTCTAGTTTTATTGCAGGAATTAGCCCTGCTGCAAAGCATTGCATCAAAAATTGTAATTAAACGCCCCTGTTAAACAGGGGCAGAAAAATTGGTCCTTAGGCACTGGTGCTGGTGCCACCACACTGCAACCTCTTCCATATACTCTAGTTGTATTGCAGGAATTAGCCCTGCTGCAAAGCATTGCATCAAAAATTGTAATTAAACGCCCCTGTTAAACAGGGGCAGAAAAATTGGGCCTTAGGCACTGGTGCTGGTGCCACCACACTGCAACCTCTCCCATATACTCTTGTTTGATTGCAGGAATTAGCCCTGCTGCAAAGCATTGCATCAAAAGTTGTACTTAAACGTCCCTGTTAAACAGGGGCAGAAAAATTGTGCTGATGGCATCAACCAGAACCAGAAATGTTCTTCCAACATATCAGCGGAGGAGGAAGAGGATAGACAATCAACATAACAGGAAAGTCACTCAGCATCAGCATAGGCAGTCTTGAAGGGATGTGATATTTCAAAAAAAATTATTCTGTTACATCAGCTTCAGGTGCTTGGTAGCTGTGGGTGATCCAAGACTGATTCATCTTGATGAAGGTCAGTCGATCAACTGATTCGGTGGACAGGCGCACCCTGTGATCGGTAACAAAGCCACCAGCATCACTGAAGGTGCGTTCCGAAAGAATGCTGGATGCAGGACAGGCCAGTAGCTCAATTGCATACTGTGCAAGCTCTGGCCAGTGATCCATCCTCAAGACCCAGTAAGCCAGAGGATTTTCGGTGGGAAAGGTGTCCAAGTCTGACCTTGCCCCTAGGTATTCCTGCACCATGTAAATCAGACGCTGGCGATGGGTGCTGGAACCGATCATACCTAAAAAATTGTCTGAAAGCATCAGTCAGACGGCCACCTTCTCCACCGCTCCTTCTGACCGATGCCTCAGCAACACGTTGTCCAGGACCAGGAGTTTGTAACCTCCCAGTCTCTGGGAACGCGTTGCACAGACCTTTCTGCAAGGCCTCCCGGAGATGTCTCATCCTCTGCTCCCTCTGCGATGGCAAGATAAGGTCGGCAACCTTACCGTTGTACCGTGGATCAAGGAGAGTGGCCAGCCAGTAATGGTCCCTCTCCTTGATCCAAAGAATACGAGGATCCTTCCGCAGGCTTTGCAGGATCAGGGAGGCCATGCAGCATAGGTTAGCTGAGGCATTCGGTCCGGAGTCCTCTGGGTCACTAAGGACAACATGATCCGCAGCTACCTCCTCCCAGCCATGTACAAGTCCACGTGTTTCTTGGGACTGTAAATCATCCCTACAAGACTGCTGCTGCTGCTGATGCTGAGTGCCAGCCTCCACCTCAATGCTGACACAATCATCCTCCTCCTCCTCTTCCTCCTCCTCATACTCTTCCTGTGTGATGGGTGGCACAGCAGGAACACTGTCTGGATAAAGGGGGCCTTGAGAGGCAAGGAAGTCCTCCTCTTCCTGCCTCTGTTCTGCCTCAAGTGCCCTGTCCATTATTCCACGCAGCGTATGCTCCAAGAGGTGGACAAGAGGTACAGTGTCACTGATGCATGCACTGTCACTGCTCACCATCCTTGTGGCCTCCTCAAACGGTGACAGGACAGTGCATGCATCCCTGATCATGCCCCACTGGCGTGGTGAGAAAAAACTGAGCTCCCCTGACCCTGTCCTGGTGCAGTAGTCGCACAGGTACTCATTGATGGCCCTCTGCTGCGTGTGCAGCCGCTGCAGCATGGCCAACGTTGAGTTCCATCTGGTGGGCATGTCACATATAAGGCGGTTCTTGGGCAGGTTCAACTCCTTTTGGAGCTCAGCCAGCCGAGCACAGGCATTAAATGATCGGCGGAAATGCACACAGACTTTCCTGGCCTGCTTCAGTACATCCTGTAAGCCGGGGTACCTGCCCAAGAACCGCTGCACCACCAGGTTAAGGACGTGAGCTACACAGGGCATATGGGTCAGTTGTCCCTGTCGGAGGGCGGAGAGGAGGTTGGTGCCATTGTCACAAACCACCATTCCTGGCTTAAGCTGGCGTGGCGTCAACCACCTCTCGGCCTGCCCCTGCAGAGCTGACAAAACATCCGCCCCAGTGTGGCTCCTGTCCCCCAAACAAACCAGCGCAAGCACGGCATGGCATCGTTTTGCCTGCGTACTTGCGTAGCCCCTGGAACGCCTACGGAGCACCGCTGATTCTGAGGACAGAGCACTGGAAGAGGCCATGGAGGAAGAAGAAGAGGAGGGGGTGGGGGAGAGAGGTGTGTCACAACCAATAGTAGCATTTTGGAGGCGTGGTGGCGGAACAACCTCCAACACTACTGCACCTTGTCCTGCATCCTTCCCAGCTGCCAGAAGAGTGACCCAATGGGCCATGAAAGACAGGTAACGTCCCTGTCCATGCCTGCTGGACCATGAATCAGCGGTAATATGCACCTTACCGCTGACCGCCCTGTCCAGCGAGGCAGGGACATTGCCTTCCACATGCCGGTAGAGAGCCGGAATCGCCTTCCGTGAGAAAAAGTGGCGTTTGGGGACCTGCCACTGAGGAACCGCACATTATACAAACTCACAGAAGGGGGCCGAGTCTACCAACTGAAAAGGCAGCAGTTGAAGTGCTAGCAATTTAGCCAAGCTAGCATTCAACCGCTGGGCATGTGGATGGCTGGGAGTGAACTTCTTTCGCCGATCCAGCAGCTGGGGCAGGGACATTTGCCTGCTATAATCGGACGTGGGTGTACCGCTAGCAGAGTTCCCGGAAGCACTTGGCTGTGACACACCTAATTCTACACCTTCATTCCTCTCAGAGCAGGTTTCAGAGAGGACTGAAGGTCTAGTGGGGTTGGAGATGCCAGATGATGAGGAGCAAGGAGAGGTCCGCTTTGTTCTTTGGTGTGGGTCTTTGAGGTACGCTTGCCAACGAGCTGCATGGCAGGTCAACATATGTCTGGTCAAGCATGTGGTGCCCAAGCGGCTGATGTTTTGGCCACGCGAGATACGCTTGAGACATATGTTGCAAATAGCAGCTGTGCGATCTGATGCACTCGTCTCAAAAAAGGCCCACACCAAAGAACTTTTAGAATAACGCACAGAGGCAGCGCCCTGCACAGGCGGAGCTCTGCGGTGTGATTCAGTCGGTGTGCTGCCCCTAAGCTGGCCCCCGGAGGGCATCCTGCCTCGTTGGACATGTGCCTCCTCCTCCTCCTCCTCTCTCCTTCCAGGCACCCATGTGGAGTCAGTGCCCTCATCATCCCCTCCCTCTTCATCGCTGTAGCAAACCTGGCAGTATGCTGCAGCTTGTGGAACATGACTGCCAGATTGCTGTCCTTCTTGAGCATCCCCTCTCTCTGCGCTCACGCTACTGCCTTCCTCTAGCTGAGTGTCATCATCAGAGCCCACAAAACACTGGGCATCCTCCTGGAGCATGTAACCAACACTGTGCTCAAAGAGTTCAGGAGACTCCTCAGGAGGACGTGGTGGGTCTAGGGAAGGAGTCTGATGATGACATTGAGAGGAGGGAAGACGATGCGTTGGCAGCTGCTTTGCTAGTACCCTGAGACTGGGTGAGAGAGGATGAGGAGGATGAAGAGGGCTTGGTCATCCACTCTACCAAGTCGTTGGCATGTTGCGGTTCAACATGTCCAGCTGCCGAAAAGAAGGACAAGCGTGTCCCATGGCCACGTGCTGATGACAATGCACCGCGTCCACGACCAGCACTGTTGTCTCTAGCCTGCTTGCCCTCTTTTATCGTCTCGCGCCTGTCTGCCTCTCCTTGCTGGCCTTCCAGACATGGTAATGGCCTGAAGGGAGTTGGGTAAAAAAGCAGTTGGGTAGTGTATATTGTGCTAGAGGCACACAACACCCACTAACTCCTGCAGATGCCTTTATTATAGAACACCAGAGATAAAGGGGTATATACAGATGTATACTGTGCTGTGCTGGAGGCACACACAACTTCCAATAACTCCTGCAGATGGCAAGTGGGCTCAAATAGAGAACAGCTATGTAGGTGGATATAGCGGTATGTACTGGGTACAGAGCACGCAGACAGCACGCACTAGTTCCTAACACTACTGACTGCAAGCTCTATTATAAAAGATAGATCACTAGCTATATAGGTGAGGTGAATATAGCGGTGTATACTGCGGTCAGGGCACACAGACAACAACCACTACACAACAGCAAGATCGAAAATCGTCCGAAAACGATCGGTGTGTACTGTGTTGAAGGTACACAGAACACCCACTGCTTCAGACGCCAACACACTGGCGGCCTTATATAGTGTGGGGCGTGCACTACACAGCCTGAGCTATGATTGGCCACAGGCATCCTGCCTGTGGCCAATCATGGCTCTCCTCGCTGCTGGCGCTGCGATTGGCCAAGCATGCCGGGTCACAGTGCATGCTTGGCCAATCATGAGCCAGCAATGCACTGCGCCATCGCAGTGCATTGTGGGCCGTGAGCGCCACACGAATTTGGCGCGAACGGACCAAAATGTTCGGACTTCGCCGAACGGACGAACAGCCGATGTTCGAGTTGAAACGTATGTTCGACTCGAACACGAAGCTCATCCCTAGTGATCACTAAAAAAAAAAAGAAAAGAATCCAAGCAAATTTCACCTAAGCAGCGCACTGAGAAAAATAACAGATTCCGAATGTGCACAGTTTTCCAAAAGGCAAAATCAGACATTTTTTTACCATAATCATTTCATTAACATCACTCCACTCATCCCTGCTAAGTGATTAACTACTTTCAATTAAGTGAAGGTGTACATAGGAGTCTATTTATAACCATACAACCTAAACCCAGTATTCCCACATTTTTCTAAATGAACCCAGAATCTTTGGTGAAAGTTGTGTACATCTTGTGTAAAAAACAATTAGAAATGGACCCCTAAGCTTGAGAAGGTGCTTCGAAATTGTACTTTGTCATTTACAAAACACGACCACTTGGAGTCGCTCTTCGTCATTCTAAAACAGTTTTATTGTAAGTTTGTCCATTATGGCCTTTTTTGCATACAATTATGATTTCAGGCTTATTCAGTTAGTCAGAACAGAAGGTATAGAAACCCTTAACAACCAATAAGAAGCCAGTACTGAAAATTATTACTGCTATGGGTAAGTGTGCTTGGGTCGTATTTGTATGTGCACATTATGTCAAAATTATATATATATATATATATATATATATATATATATATAAAGGTCCCAGACCTCCTTCAGTCTAATGAGAGCCTCCAGGGCCAGAGATAGCTGACATCCTTCTGAATATGGTGGGTTGTGAGGCATAGTGGGTGCAAGTTAGTTAAAGTTATTGGGCGCCAGACACTTCTTGAATGCAAAAGAGATTTTATTTCTCTTAACAAAACTTTTGGGAGAGAGGGTTAGGGCCTGGACACCCTTAGGCTGGATTCACACCTATGCATTTTTTTGTGCTTTTTGTATTTTGCAGATTTGCACTACAGTCCATTTACCATGGTTTCCTATGGAACACGTTCTGTAGTGCAAATCTGCAAAATGCAAAAAGCACAAAAAATGCAAGGTGTGAATCCAGCCTTAGGTAGTTGCAAGATTAATTGACAGACTCTGAGATTTCAACAGGAGGACAGCCAAGCAGGGAAAGGCATCCAGAAAGACGCCACATCTGCATGTGTAAGAATGCTGTCTCCTATGGTATCAGTCTTTAACGGTTCCTAACACAAAGTGTAACAGTTCTTTCACCTCCACTACAATCACTTCTTGTAGTTCGTCAGCCCACTGAGCTCCCAGTCTCTCTCACTAGACCAGATGATTCACTGCCACTGAATCTCTTGACCTCCACCAAACTTCACGGTGGTATCTTGGCACTCTACACACCTCTCAAGCTTCACCCCCGCTGGCCCGCTTGGTCCCTGGCTTGACACACAAGGCTGCTCTGCAAGCATCACCTCCACTGGATGGGTCCCTGGCTTGATACCCACTGAAGTTTCAAATTCTTCACCATCCCTGGTTGGTGAGAATACTGCTCCGGTACTTGCTTCAGCTGTTCACTGTGGTCCCTGGTAATAAGGTGGCTGGTCCCTTAGTGGCGACAGCTTCCCCTCTACCTCTACCTCTGACCACTGGCCGGCAGAAACATCACTTCTGGTTGGAGTGCAAGCCAAAATCCCAACACTGCACTGCTCTCTTGCTTCTGGATAGACCCTGAGACAGCCCAGTAGACAAATATGCCCGGGATAGGCCCAATCTCCAACAGTACAACACACGTCCACCCAGACAGCCGTCCGGGTGGCACAGAACACAGATCACCTGACTCCACCAGAATGTATAGGCTTTCCCAACAGGCCAAGAGATCCAAGAAAACCCCTGACCGTTGATTGACTCACCCCACATACCCATAATCTAACCTTGCATGCCCTTCTTGTATCTAGTACCAGCAGGTGCCTGGCCACCTAGTGGTAGAAGAGAAAAGTGCAACAAGGTCAGAACTGGGGAGAGATCAATTGATCTCTAACAATTACCCAAGATACTATTCCTGGCAAGTATATTTGGGGGAGCAACCCTGCCTAAACTTCAGGGTGCTACATATACCGCCTTATCACTATTTGCTGTATCTATCAAAAAGTGTATCCCATTGCTAAACCTTTCATCCAATTTCTAAATTGTTGCATTTTTTAATTTCAAAAGCCAGTATAAAGCAATAGTAATGCTAGAATAAAAGGACTTGTGGGGTAACCATCTCTTTACCACCTGTAAAAAATACTTTTACTTTGTAAAAAGTATATTGTTAACAGAGCTCAACAGCTCAAGCTTTAAGTTACATACAGATGTGAGAAAGCCAATGAAGTAACTCACCCTTTATGACTTTGCAAAAGTTTTAGTTAGACAGATAAAACCTCAAAGCAGGCAGGTTCTGATGTGCTGTCAAGCCCACATTGCTCTGGGAATTCTTTGTAATGTATTCAAAAATATTTGTAAAACAACAACTGTATACCTATGATATAAATAAGGGCTAAAAATACATATAAAGCACCAACTTAAAAACATTTAAAAATGTTCAAATCCTACCAGGCACATCATTTGTATCAAACATGTTTTCCAATGCAGTGCACCACAGCATTGTAAAGCCTCTTGCTATGGGGACAGGCTCGCTCCTGAGCTACGCTCCTGTGAATGGGCATTGTCCATTAACACACACACAGAGCATGGCTCAGCCCCGCCCCACCCCTACTTCTCTCCTCATTGACTCATTGGATGATCAACAGCAGCCAATGGCTCCAGTTGCAGTGTAAATCAATGAGGAGAGACAGACATGGGAGAGCTGATGATCTTATGCATATCTCTGGATCGAGATTGGGCTCAGGTAAATATAAGGGGGGTGTGGGGGGAGCTGCACCCAGGCTTTTTTTTTACCTTAATGCATAGAATGAATTAATGTAAAAAAAACTGTTTGCCTGAAGAACCACTTTAAAGTGGTTGTAAAGCCTTAAGGTTTTTCACCATAATGCATTCTGTGCATTTAACCTTTTTTTTACCTAAGCCTGATCCGATCCAGCGCTGTGCATGAGTGCAGCAGCTCCAGGCGCTGTTGCTCTCCTCATTGGACAGGTTGATAGCTGCAGGAGCCATTGGCTTCTGCTGCTGTCAATTAAAAGCTGTGACAAAGGAGTGGGGGACAGGGCTGAGTCTCGCTGTCTGTGTCAATGGACGCAGCAGCAGGACTCAGGAATGAAACCACACAGGTGCCCCCAAGGAAAGTGGCTTTCCCTGGGGGGCACCCGATGAAGAAGAGGGGCCTGGAGCACCAGCGGGGACCCCAGAAGCAGAGGATTGGGGCTACTTTCTGCAAAACCACTACACAGAGCAGGTAAGTATAGTCATGTTTGTTAGTTTATAAAAAAAAATCACATGCTTACAACCACTTTAAAGCGGACCTTCAGTCCTTTTTTCATCTATTAAATCTTCTGCCCTTGTTGTTTTAACTTTAGATAGTAAAACATTTTATTTTTTTCTGCCAGTAAATACCTTATACAGCCCACTTCCTGTTTCTTGTCTGGTCATTAGCCTAGGCTTATGACATCATGCACAGCTCTCTCTCTCTCTCTCTCTCTCTCACTTTCATGAGAGTTTTCCAGGAAGGGAGGGGGGGGGTGATTCATAAGAGAGCCAATGAGAGCTGAAGAGCTGGAGGTGTGCCTCTGTGTGTCTTTGTAAATCCAGAAAATTATCGGCAGCAGCTTCATCTGCCCACAGTTAAAATTATTGAAGCCAGACTCAGTGGATGGAGATTTGTACAGCATATTTGGCAAGTACAGAATCACAGTATATATAAAATAATATGCAAAGTGGTTGGAGGGAAGCTTCAGAATGGCAAAGATGTTTTTTTATTACAAATTATGTAAGCAGATTGCAGTTCCTCTGTAAGGATATGTTCATTCAAAACATGTAAGCATTTTTTTTCTGTATCTGTTCAAATAAGGTGTACTGGTGATTTTGGTTTATGATAGGGACATTACATGACAAGCTTCTTTAAGAACAGTGGCTGATGGCTGTTTAACCCTGTGGGGCATAGACATGCGCAGGGGTTGTTCCAGGTGTGTCTGTCTGTCACTCTTTGTGGTGCTGATTCCTCCTACTGCCCAGGGCAACCCCCCCCCCGTGTTGTCCCCTCCGCAGTGTTGCTGGTGTCTTCCTCTCCTCTCAGCTGCTGAGAGGGATCTTTCAGGATGGAGAACAGGGGAAAGGGCTAGTCAATACGCCATTTACCAGCCTCTTCCTTTTCTAAACGAACACACTCACTCACTGTGTTCATTCATAACTGAAGCATAGTAAGCTGTGTTTACTATGCTTCAGTTTGGGGATGACCAGGATGTCGTTCAGCACATGCACTTTCCATTCATTTACTGTCCAATGTAAGAGAAAGGCATGTGTGTTTCAGCTTTGGGGTTTGAGCTTTGGGGAGCTCTATAAACTAGGCTGTCCAAGGGTGGCTAATTTCACAAGTATTACTGGGTGCACAGCGCTGCAGAAATAAGCATCCACCACTTCAATGTGTATCCACTTTTCACCCGCCGGCAGTTAAATGGTGGCTAGGCGGCGCGGGTCTCGTTCTGGGTGGACGTCATATAACGGCCCTCCAGAACGGGCGATCTCGTGTGCTCGTGGGGGGGGGGGGGGGTGCATCACGGAGATTGGTGGTGTGGTGTGTCAGTCTGACACACCGCTACACCGATCTCATTAAAGAGCCTCTGACGGAGGCTGATCACCGATCCATTCATGGTTGATCACGATGTAAACAGGAAGAGCCGTTGATTGGCTTTTCCTTACTTGCGTCTGGCAGACGAGAGTAGAGGAGAGCCGATCGGCTGCTCTCCTGACAGGGTGGTCTGTGCCCATCCCCAATGCCTGCCAGTGCTGTCAGGGATGCCTAACAATGCCATCTATCAGTGCCGCAAAGCGGTGCCCATCAGTGCAGCCTTTCAGTGCCCATCAGTGTCGCCTATCAGTGCCCATCAGTGCACACCAGTGCCACCTATCAGTGCCCATCAGTGCACACCAGTGCCACCTATAAGTGCCCATCAGTACCGCCTATCAATGCCCATCAGTGCTGCATATCAGTGCCACCTACCAGTGCCCATCAGTGCTGCCTATCAATGCCCATCAGTGATGCATATCAGTGCCACCCATCAGTGCCACCTACCAGTGCCTATCAGTGCTGCCCATCAGTGCCACCTCATCGGTACTGCCTTATCAGTGCCCGTCAGTGCTGCCTTATCAGTGCCCATCAGTGAAAGAGAAAACGTACTTATTTACAACATTTTATAACAGAAACAAAAGAAAAACATTTTTTTTTCAAAATTTTAGGTCTTTTTTATTTGTTTATATAAAAAAAAAAAACGCAGAGGTGATCAGATACCACCAAACGAAATCTCTATTTGTGGGAACAAAATGATAACAATTCTCTTTGGGTACAGTGTAGCATGACCGCACAGTTGTCATTTAAACAGCGACAGTGCTGAAAGCTGAAAATTGGCCTGGGCAGGAAGGGGGTATAAGTGCCCGGTATTGAAGTAGTTAAAGAAGATGAACAGCCGTAGGGAAGTGGTTAAAACGACTTTTAATGGAACAAGAAACAAGCCTGCAGATGACAAAATAACAAGCAAGTCTTTGTTTTAGTTCGGAATTTCTATTGTCTTTTAGATGGCGTTGCACTTGTGCATTGTTTAGACCTATTATAAGTTCATGTTTCCCTTTAACACAACCTTTGTGGCATTTCTATTTAGAGGAGAAAAGCGTAAGTTTAGTAGCGTAGTGCAGAATGCGGGGACTGCTGTAGAATCCTGTGTTCGGCTGAAGCATCAAAGTTTCAGAGTGGCAACACTGCGCCCCACCCAGCTGGTACATAAACTTGTCAGAGATACAAACCCAGAACATGTTCCTAGATCTGAGGCCGAGGCAGAGAGCCCCGCACTCCCTGTGACAGTATCCAGCACTTTCAAAGACAACGACTCCTTCAAGTCTGGCAGAGGAATAAATAATTGAAGCATTGAGGTGTCTCCTCTTTTAGAAACTGTTTTAACACTTCCTTGTGGAACCACAAAGCAAGCTGATTGAAGTGCAGAGAAAAAGTGCTTAGGAGGTAACTCAGAAATTAATAGTAAAACTTTTGCAATTTTTTTTTTTTGCCTCCGCAAGGTGAATTTTTTTTATTTTTTTTATTTTCATTTTTAATAAAGAGATGTTCTAGAATTTTAACAATGTCCGCCGTGAGAGTTGAACTGGATAATCTTTCTTCTGAAGAAATTGAGTGTGACAATGACATCGAATTCAATTTTATTGCGGCAAACACCAGCGAAGCAGATGTTGATTACTGTGAACCGGAAAATACGTCTTCGGGTCTTGCTCTGCCCGGTAAGTCTCACTTTCCATTCTTCAGGTCTGTTCTTGTCACAACCTTGATCAAATGGCTTTGTAATAGTTGAAAGAAAATGTCTTTTAAATGTCAGCTGTTCTATAATAAAATAGCACCTTTACATCGGGCACAATGCTTAATGTGTAGGATGTGTGCTGGTAAAAGCTGAACTACCCATATCATTTACATTATTCTGGTAATATAGACTCCAGTGGTTTGTATTGTTGTGTATATACTATAATATGTCATTAACATTTCTGTGTCATTCACTATTTTCTATATTTGAAACAACTCCAGTCTAAACAAAAACTTTTCTATAGCTTGTCATGGCAGAGCTGTTTAGATGTGTGTATGTAACCGATTGTGCCTCATTCACATGGACGTACTTAAAGTGGTTGGACCACGTTGACCCACAGGTAAGCCTGGATCAAGGCTTACCTGTAAGTCCAAGAAATATCTCCTTAACTTACATGGTTAAGGAGATATTTTCCAAAAACCGGGCACCAATGTCTTCAGCACATGCGCACCATAGACAAAGGCGCAGGCGCGCACGCGCCAGAGTGGCGGCATTTCAGCTCCAGCCAATCACATTGCCGGAGCCGCGGTATCCGGAAGTCACTCCGGTATGGCGGCGACGGAGGAGGTGGCCGAGGATCACTGTGGGGGCTTTGCTCTCAGGTAAGTAATTCATAATGAGCTAGTATGCTATGCATACTAGCTCATTATGCCTTTGCCTTGCAGGGTGGAATTTTTTTTATTTGACTTTACTTCCTCTTTAAAGTGGTTTATAAAGCTTATTTTTTTTTATTTTATAAAAATAACAAGCAGATAGGGGTGCACAGCAATACAATTGATGTATCAACATAATGCCTGATTGTTTTACAGGTATGTTCTGTGATGTTATAGTCTAGGTCTATGTTTGCCTAGATTGGCTATATATATGTAAAGGTGGATTTTGTCTGTTTGTTTCAAAGAATGTTCATCTTTATTGTTCTGATGAAAATCTTCAAATAAAAATTATTGAATTAAAAATAACAAGCATGACTATACTTACCTGCTCTGCACAATAGTTTTGCACAGAGCAACTCCGATCCTATTCTTCTGGGGTCTCCCTTTGGGCGCTTCAGGTCCCTCTTCTTCGTCGGGTGCCCCCACGGAAAGTCGCTTTCCATGGGGGCACCTGTGTGGGCTTGATCCCGAGTTCTGCTGCTGCATCCATTGATACAGACAGCGGGATCTGCCCCGTAGCTCCCGTGTCACTGGATTTGATTGACAGTAGAGGGAGCCAATCGCTGTGAAAAACTTTCTCTGTTGCAGCTGCCGTCCAGACCCCTCCTTTTCCTTACCTGAGCCCATCCGATCCAGCAATGTGCATGGGCACAACGGCTCCCGCTGCTGTCTCTCTCCTCTTTGGACAGATTGCTAGAAGTGGGAGCCGTTGTGCTCATGCACATTGCTGGATGGGATGGGCTCAGGTAAGGAAAAGGAGGGGTCTGGGCTGCAGCTGCAACAGAGAATGTTTTTCACCTTAATGGATAGAATTCATTAAGGTGAAAAACTTTGAGGCTTTAGAAAAAAAAAAAAAAAGGTCATGTGTCACCCGAAAACCACCTCCATCCTAATATATGCAACACAATACAGGAAATCACCCCAAGACTTTAAATGAGGTGAATGCGGTTAGCCAACAATTGATAGAGTAAATGCAGTCTCAAAATTTATTAAAATTGTCATGCAAACATAAACAACATGAATCATAGTCAAGCCCCTGAAATGATACATCCAGTAAAAAATGTCATTACATGTATCATGGTATAAAATGTAAATTGCATGAATAGTATCCCACTGCGTTTCGCAAGACCATGCTTGCTTCATCAGGGTAGATGCATGTGTAGTACATCTGTAGGGGGTATAATGAACCAAATAAGTATCAAAACAAAGATCTTGATAATTAATCAAGAAGGTCCAAAACGCATGGCCCTATTCTCACCAAAGGGTGGATCAGTTTTATATCACTGCTGGTGTTGGAATCCTTTCAAAGAATCTTTAAAGATAATTTCTTCACTAATTTCTCACATATTCACATGGGCTTTTATCTACAGTATATTCTACAATATCACTATGTTTTACTGAATGTGTAGTTAATTTGCTCTGCATTGCATAAACACGGCTCTGTTTTCTATATATTTGTATGCACTATGATTATATCACATGGTTGAGGTGCTGCTTTGCACAAATTATTTTGGATATGGTATTAGCATTAACGTGGTTTCTGTACAAATTTTTTACACTTAGATATGGGAATGAGGTCTTAAAGTGTATCTAAAGTGCAAAATTTGTTTCTGTTTTGGATAAAATAGAGGAGTTAGGCCATCTGTGAGGTTTTTACTGCTGTGTGTGTCCCAACTGGGAAGATTAAGTCCTGGTGGCTAGTGAGGAGCTTGGGTATGGTTGGGTTCAACCAAACCTGGAAGGTAGCTATTATTCATGGGCCATACAGGGGCAGGCCAGGACATTTCCAGCCTCGCAGCTGCACATACACAAGATATTGATTCAATTATTCATTAGGTTGTTATGGTTGCATGGCCATAATTGGTCAATGATATGAGAATCGTCTTCCCTTCATGTAGGTGGGGAATTCCTTGCTTGCATCCTGTTGTTGGCAAGGCACTGATAGCAGACTTCTGGGTAAGCCCAACATGGGTTCTGACCAAACTCAAAGCCAAACCCCAGCCTATCCCTATTGGTATAAAAATAGCGCAGGTCTATATAACATAAATGACACCCAGGGGCGGACTGGCCATTGGGCCACTCGGGCACTGCCAGGGTTGCCAGTCTCAGTAAAACCAGGGACAGTATGTAAAAATGTGTGTTTTTTTTTACATCTGTCTCTGAAATGTCCCTTACCAACATACTTTTGGTCTAAAAATCCAGAGATTATAGCTGCCCCACCTCTCCAGTAGCTTCTCAGCCAATAGAAACATGTCTGTGTATAATGTGTGTACATGTACAGTGGTGTGAAAAAGTGTTTGCCCCTTCCTCATTTCCTGTTCCTTTGCATGTTTGTCACACTTAAGTGTTTCGGAACATCAAACCAATTTAAACAATAGTCAAGGACAACACAAGTAAACACAAAATGCAATTTGTAAATGAAGGTGTTTATTATTAAAGGTGAAAAAAAATCCAAACCATCATGGCCCTGTGTGAAAAAGTGATTACCCCCTAAACCTAATAACTGGTTGGGCCACCCTTAGCAGCAACAACTGCAACCAAGCGTTTGCGATAACGTGCAATGAGGCTTTTACAGCGCCCTGGAGGAATTTTGGCCCACTCATCTTTGCAGAATTGTCCTAATTCAGTTACATTAGAGGGTTTTCGAGCATGAACGGCCTTTTTAAGGTCATACCACAACATCTCAATAGGATTCAGGTCAGGACTTAGGCTAGGCCACTCCAAAGTCTTCATTTTGTTTTTCTTCAGCCATTCGGTGGTGGACTTGCTGGTGTGTTTAGGAACATTGTCCTGCTGCAGAACCCAAGTTCGTTTCAGCTTGAGTACACGAACAGATGGTCGGACATTCTCCTTCAGGATCTCTTGGTAGACAGCAGAATTCATAGTTCCTTTTATCACGGCAAGTCTTCCAGGTCCTGAAGCAGCAAAACAGCCCCAGACCATCACACTACCACCACCATATTTTACTGTTGGTATAATGTTCTTTTTATGAAATGCAGTGTTCCTTCTACGCCAGATATACTTGGACACACACCTTCCAAAGAGTTCCACTTTTGTCTCATCGGTCCACAGAATGTTGTTCCAAAAGTCTTGGGGATCATCAAGATGTGTTGTGGAGAAATTGAGACGAGCTTTGATGTTCTTTTTGCTCAGCAGTGGTTTTCTCCTTGGAACTCTGCCATGCAGGCCATTTTTGCCCAGTCTTTTCCTGATGGTGGAGGCATGAACGCTGACCTTAACTGAGGCAAGTGAGGCCTGCAGTTCCTTGGACGTTGTTGTGGGGTCTTTTGTGACCTCTTGGATGAGTTGTCGCTGCGCTCTTGGGGTAATTTTGGGCGGCCAGCCACTCCTGGGAAGGTTCACCACTGTTCCATGTCTTCGCCATTTGTGGATAATGGCTCTCACTGTGGTTCGCTGGATTCCCAAAGCTTTGGAAATGGCTTTATAACCCTTTCCAGACTGATAGATCTTAATTACTTTCTTTCTCAATTGTTCCTGAATTTCTTTGGGTCTCGGCATGATGTGTAGCTTTTAAGGATCTTCTGGTGGACCTTACTGTGTCAAGCAGCTCCTATTTAAGTGATGCCTTGATTGTGAACAGGTGTGGCAATAATCAGGCCTGGGTGTGGCTAGAGAAATTGAACTCAGGTGTGGACATCCACAGTTATAGTATGTTTTAACAAGGGGGGCAATCACTTTTTCACACAGGGCCATGATGGTTTGGATTTTTTTTCACCTTTAATAATAAACACCTTCATTTACAAATTGCATTTTGTGTTTACTTGTGTTGTCCTTGACTATTGTTTAAATTGGTTTGATGTTCCGAAACACTTAAGTGTGACAAACATGCAAAGGAACAGGAAATGAGGAAGGGGGCAAACACTTTTTCACACCACTGTATATGTATACTATGTGATCGTATACTGTGTGGCCCAATAATCTCTGATTGCCTGGGGGCCCCATAATCTCCTATTGCCCGGGGGCCCCATGAGTTGTCAGTCCACCCCTGATGACACCAATATTAAAGTATAACTAAAGGCAACATTTTTCTTCAGTTTTGGACAGAGTATAGATGGATTAGAACACAAGTCAGTTTTTATCTGTCTGTGCCCTGTTAGGGAGATTCACTCACTGTATGTGTCCTGTTTACTGTTCCCAAAGTTTGTATTGTCCCCAAAAAAGGGAAATCTTCCAATGGGGACACTAGTTCTGGTTGCCTTCATTTGGAATTCCCTTAATTTGGAATTATTTCTTCTCACTTCCTGTTTGGCAACGGGTCAAGAAGTGAAAGGAAATCTCCCAAAGGGGTCACAGATGGTTTCTCCGGGACAGGAAGTCAAGAGAAATCTATCCTACAGGATACACACAAAAAATATATTTGTAACCATTGCCTTCCCTATCCAAAACAAAAAAAAAGTTTTGGATCTAGATAGTTTTGTCTGTTTCTGGCTGCTAACATGGAAATTAGTATATGTCCTCAATTAAAATCCTGGAATAAGTTTTCATCTGTACAAAGGGAATATCTTGAAGATATCCAATGCCTAGTTTACTAAAGGATATAAAGTCTAGCTCAAGCTAGATCTCCAAAATTTACTATACATCCATGATGTGTGCAATACTACAATTATACACACAAGCTACAGTGGTCATATCAGAATGTACTACCATGTGTTGTTTGCTATGGAATATTTGCTCCAGTGTCCAATGCATGATATTTAGGCCCCAGTGAGCCTGAGGTGAAGATGTTTTTCAGTTCATATACCATCAACTGCATCAATGACATAGAGTGATCGTTAACATCTTGATGACTAGATTAATACCCAGCTGCTGCTAGAATGCACCCAAGGGGCTATGAGGTTCTGTGCTGAGAGCACGCTCCCAGCACACTGACCAAGCTGTTACTTACAGCTCCTGATCACTGTTTGTGATCGAGAGCCTGTGGGATGGACTCTCAATCACAGTGATCACGTGATTAGGAAGCTGCCTACGGCCTCCTGGTGTTAACACACACAGAGAGGTGAAGGGCTTAAAGTAGTTGGTTACATATACCCAGTGAAGTGAATAGCTTCAGGTTTACACAGAGATCAAACACATTCGCCTACGTAAATTGTACCAGTTTATCTTCAACCCTCTCTTCACTACATCCATTTAAAGCGCATCCTTTATACAGCTTGTCTGGGCTTTCACAAACCAGGGGGCAAGAAACTGAAGTTACACTCTGCAGAGCTCAGTGAGAGCTAAATGGAGGGAAGAGACTCCCCCCCCCCCCCCCTTTCCCATGCTTCACATAGCACATGGGAACAGAACTGAGGCTATCAATCACAGGCCGTGTGCTGCGGCTCCCTCCCACTTTTTTTTTTTTTTTTTTTTTTAGATGTCAGAAGTGACAGATAGATGATGAATGAAGCAGCAGAAAAAAAAATGTAGTGCTCTTGACTTAGAAAAGTACACACTTTGGAGGGATAGGTTTTGTTCATTTCTCATGTCAGAGGTTTACAACCACTTTAAAGACGTCTTCAAGATACCTAATTTGTAAAAAGCCTCAGTATGTGGCAGGTATGGTAATGCAGGCACACATCTTTTAATGTATGCACATGTCAGGACTGGGCTCAGCCCTTCCTTCTCTGAGCTGGCCACTCAGCTGTTGGCTAATTGCCAGCTCCTATCTCTCCACAGTGACTCACCTGTTGATGATTTCCTGCTCTTCATTCCTGCCTACTTAAAGGGATTGTAAAGGTATTTTTTTTCTTAAAATAACAAACATGTTATACTTACCTCCACTGTGCAGCTCGTTTTGCACAGAGTGGCCCCGAACCTACTCTTCTGGGGTCCCTCGGCGGCTGTCTCTGCTTCTTTCCGCAGGTACTTCTCACGGTCATGCGAGCTCCCTCGCGTGGTGAGAAGCACCTGCAGGCGCGCTCCCGTGATACAGCCTGCAGCTACAGCAGCTCGCTGTATCACGCGGCCCCGCCCCCCGATGCCCCGCGTCATTGGATGTGATTGACAGCAGCGCGAGCCAATGGCTGCGCTGCCTTCAATCCATCCACTTCAGCCAATCAGCGGCCAGGCTGAGTGGTGAAGAGGAAGTCGGGGGCGAGTGCAGGACTTTCGAGGGGTGAGGTAAGTAAAATGGGGGGGGCCGGCATTGTCAGATGTTTTTTCACCTTAATGCATAGAATGCATTAAGGTGAAAAAACATTTACCTTTACAATCCCTTTAAGCCGTCCAGCCCAGATGATCTTTGCCTTCGCCTTGGTCACATCTCTAGAGACTCTCTCCTGTGTTCCTGTTAAAGACTTGTTTGGCTGACATTCCTTCTGGCTCCAGATCCTGTTTGCTATTCTACTACGCTGTTCTCTGGCTCCCTGACATTTTGGCTTGTCTGACTATCTGTTCCGGTTCCTGAACTCTGGCTATGTTTTGACTATGTTTAGTAGGTTTACCTTTTTTTATTATTATTAAACAAGTGAGATATAACTGTACTTCTGCTTCAGTCTGATTCATGGTTTCTGACAGTGCAGAAGTTCAAACACTAGCCAGCATGAAAGATGTCATACCCTGGTGCTTGGAATGGAGATTTCAGTCATAAATAAATGTACATATTCTTTTTCCTTGAGCATCATAATGTACAGGGGGGGCTGACATGCTTGTTGACTTTGTGCATTTTAGCATTTTATTGCTTACTTAGCTGGTTGCATTCTTTGTTTCTATTTTTTTATTTTATGTGTATTTCCTAATGTTGACATGCACATTGTTTGGTGTGCTTTTTAAGAACAGAAGGCAAAAAAAGTTACATTATTAGGACAATCCATAGACATGGAAAATTAGGATTGCACCATAAGCACTCAACATCAGTGTATGCTGTGTATAAAGCCATTTGGGCAAGAATGTGGGCCCATAGATAAAGTGCAGTATAAGTCAGTGTAAAGTCAGATAAAGTGTAGTATAAGTCAGTGTAAAGTATATATATATATATAAAAGCCATTGAAATAAAAGTGCCAAGTCAGCTAATTAGGACCAGCCTATAATATTCACTGCTTTCTGCATCTGTTTTTATGAGTGCCTTGAAATATTTAATTTATCTTCCTGAAACCAATGTGCTATCTTGATGATTGCACCATGTGTTCTTGTTTTTAGCGTTAGGATGCAATCACGTGTTAGTATTTATAATAATGTGTATAGTCATGTAGTCTCTATAGATAACAACGAGAACAGTCACACCTAAAGGTTAAAAAAATGTTCCAGCACTTTAAAACATTTTGAGATAGATATGTATTACATTAAGCCAAAAAAAAAAAAAATAACAAATAATAAATTTAATATGTATTTGTCAAACTATACCCTTAAAAGAACTGAAATGGTAGTTGGTACCATAGCAAATATGCCATAAATAACATGAGCTATACTTTGCATTTTAAAATGATTACATTAGACACAATTTAAATCTGCTGTAAATTGGTTTCTGAACACATCCAATAAAATAGAAACTTACACTTGTAATAGGCGAGCGTTTCTCAACCAGGGTCCTGTGTAATCATAAGGTCCCCACCTCGAGGGGCTTCCCAGATAAATAGTCACTAACACTAATGAGTTTTTTTTTTTTTAGCTATTTATACGAAGGCGTTCTTCCCAAAGAAGCTAAAAAGAGAAAGATAAAAACCACCTGCGCTTAGTGTCTGTTAGACACTATGTTCCCCTAATGACGTGACGTGTTCTTACATGAAACGCGTTGGGGACAGCTACTTGTGACATCATTGCACATCCTCGATACTGATCAATCTGCTAAGGAGGGTATATATTGGTGGTGGGACTCTTCAGAAGAAGTATTTTGTTTGATTTTGCCATCACTTCAGCTTTGGAGGATTCTATATCTGGGACTTTTGTTTGTTTAATCTTTGGCATTTGCACTTTGATGGCCTTTTTTTTGCACATCGCACTTTACTCAAGTATTGCACTTTATTCATTTATAGCACTTAATTGATATGCAATTTTTATGTATGAATTTGAATTTAATTGCTATTTATTTGATGGATTTTTTATGTATAAACTTTGATCACATGGTAAGCACATAATATTTAAAGTGACATTACACTCATGGTAAAAATCATTCTTCCCAATGACCCATTGTAATGGGCCCCTTCCTCCCACTGACCACAAATAAAATTAAAATTATTTCCACCGACCTTCAATGTAGGGAGAATTTTCCCTCTGGCTTTTCTCCCATTGACCACCAACATATCAAGGCCCTTCTCCACTGACCACCAATTTAAAAGGACACTTTACAGACCAACAATTTAGGGAATGCTTCTCTACTGACTTTCTAACTGACTTATTTCAAATTCTAAAACAAGCCTCGGTTTTATAATATGCTAAGTATGCCACACTACTTAATCATTTTTTTTTTTATATTTCAACTCACTATTCACTGAGTGGTGGATGTAGTAATTATTAGCAGGGGTTCCCTGAAACCTGAAAGTTATTTACAGTGCCTTGAAAAAGTATTCATACCCTTTGAAATCTTCCACATTTTGTCATGTTACAACCAAAAACGTAAATGTATTTTATTGGGATTTTATATGATAGACCACCCAAAGAGGCACATACTCTAATTGTGAAGTGGAAGGAAAATGATAAATGGTTTTAAAAACTTTTTACAAATACTTGTGTGTAAAGCATGGCGTGCATTTGTATTCAACCCCCCTGAGTCAATACTTTGTAGAACCACCTTTTTCTGCAATTATAGCTGCAAGTCTTTTTGGAGATGTCTCTACAAGCTCAAGCTCTGTCAGATTGGATGGAGAGCATCTGTGAACAGCAATTTTCAAGTCTTGCCACAGATTCTCAATTGGATTTAGGTCTGGACTTTGACTGGGCCATTCTAACACATGAATATACTTTGATCTAAACCATTCCATTGTAGCTCTGGCTGTATGTTTAGGGTCATTGTCCTGCTGGAAGGTGAACGTCTGCCCCAGTACCAAGTCTTTTAGAGACGCTAACAGGTTTTCTTCTAAGATTGCCCTGTATTTGGCTCCATCCATCTTTCCATCAACTCTGGCCAGCTTCCTTGCCCCTGCTGAAGAAAAGCATCCCCACAACATAATGCTGCCACCACCATGTTTTATGGTGGGGATGGTGTGTTCAGGGTGATGTGCAGTGTTAGTTTTCTGCCACACATTTTGCTTTTAGGCCAAAAAGTTCAATTTTGGTCTCATCTGACCAGAACACCTTCTTCCACATGTTTACTGTGTCCCCCACATGGCTTCTCTCAAACTGCAAATGGGACTTCTTATGGCTTTCTTTCAACAATGGCTTTCTTCTTGCCACTTTTCCATAAAGGCCAGATTTGTGGAGTGTACAACTAATAGTTGTCCTGTGGACAGATTCTCCCACCTGAGCTGTAGATCTCTGCAGCTCCTCCAGAGTTACCATGAGCCTCTTGGCTACTTCTCTGATTAATGTTGTCCTTGCCCGGCCTGTCAGTTTAGGTGGATGGCCATCTCTTGGTAGGTTTGCAGTTGTGCCATACTTTCCACTTTCAGATGATGGACTGAACAGTGCTCCGTGAGATGTTCAAAGCTTGGTATATATTTTTTTTATAACCTAACCCTGCTTTAAACTTCTCCACAACTTTATCCTTGACCTGTCTGGTGTGTTCATTGGCCTTCATGATGCTGTTTGTTCCCTAAGGTTCTCTAACAAACCTCTGAGGGCCTCACAGAACAGCCACATTTAGACTGAGATTAAATTATACACAGGTGGACTCTATTTACTAATTAGGTGACTTCTGAAGGCAATTGGTTCCACTATATTTTAGTTAGGGGTACCAGAGTAAAGGGGTCTGAATACAAATACACGCCACACTTTTTAGATATTTATTAATTTTACTTCCACTTCACAATTATATGCCAATTTGTGTTGGTTTATTGCATAAAATCCCACTAAAATACATTTGCGTTTTTGGTTGTAACATGACAAAATGTCGAAAATGGCAAGGGGTATGAATACTTTTTTCAAGGCACTGTACATGTCCATCATGCACACGTCCTTGTGATGTGACTGTAATGCTGTTTCCTGAACCACACCATTAAAGTGCAGCAAAACTCCTTCTTGTGTGGACATTCCTGCCTTGGGGATACAAAGGTAGGGACTTGTGCTTTTGGTGCCAATTCTAGCAAATCCCAAAGCCCCTCTTACAAGTGCTTGACATGTATTAGTAATGATAATAATGAGTAATATTTTACTTTTTGGATTTTATTTGCATATCTTCTAACAGTTATGCACCATTTTGCAGCCTCTACTTAAAATTGTATATATCAGTAATAATAATAACACCTTTCTATTTCACTTTTTATTCTTAGTATATTCTTTTCATTTTTTCGGAAGTGTAACTGTGACAAATCCAGTTTTCTTCAGTGTAAGCAGAATCACGGACGAAGGAAATTGGAGTGATAGCCTTTCCAAAAGATTCATTGGTGATAGTCTTGAGGCTAAGGAACATTACACCATATATAATGTTCCAGGGCAGTGTTTTATTTCTCCAATGAGAGATCGATACATCGTATTGAGGTGGAGAGATATGTTTAAGTGGATTAGGTGTGTTTCACACACCAGTAAGTTATTGGCTTGCTGTAAATATTAAATTCCATTTGTGTTATGAATAGAAAATTTATTACTGGCTAATATTTCTTTTAGGAGAGCACTTCACATGGCTGTATAGAACATGATGGAAATTTAATAATTTTAACATATTGGGTTAATTAAAGGTAAAGCCGGTCATTTGTAGCCTGAAATACACAGGATATATAGTTAGAGATGAATGATGGAGCCTAACCAGCCTAGCTTGGGTTGATGCACAACTGACAGATATTCATGGATTTCCATGGATTTAAAGCAGAGATAAACCAATCAATTGTTCCCAAACAGTTATATTCAAGGCATGCATGAATAACTTTAAAAGTTGCCTGTGCTCTCAATAAAACTGTAAAGCCATTAAATGTCTGGTGTCATAACCGATCATGCATATAGCACCATGGCAGCTGCAGATCAAACTGACCCAAGATGGCAACTTCTTGTAAAGTTGAGGAAAGTTTAGTTCCTCTTTAAGCCTTATCTTTGTATTTGAATCATAGGATTCCTGGTTCAACAGTCGATTTTCCGCATGGTCATCATTCTTCTTTACACCAAAGATAGTCCTTAATGACAGTGGCTGTTTTTTGAGGTCATTGTCCTGCTGCATACATTTGGAGCCAATCACACGCCTCCCTGATGGTAAGGCATGATGGATAAGCATCTGTCTGTATTTCTCAGCACTGAGGACACCAGTGATTCTGACCAAATCTCCAACTCCATTTGCAGAAATGCAGCTCCAAACTTGCAAGGAACGTCCACCATGCTTCACTGTTGCCTGCGGACACTTATTATTGGACCGCTCTCCAGTTTTTCGGCTAACAAACTGCCTCCTGCTACAGCCAAATATTATCAACTGTTGCCATTTTTCTGCACCCCAGTTCCTATATTTTCATGCATAGTTGAGTCAAGTAGCCTTGTTTCCATGTCCTATGCACAAAAACAATGGCAGCAGTTGCTCTTGACTGATGAGTCAAAATTGAAAATATCTTTTATTTTTCATTATTTTTAAATGATTACATAGCCTCTCTTCTCATCTACATCAGGGTTTTTAGAGAGGTGGGGGTGGAGAAGCAGCAGCACACTGATCTTCCCAGTGAATGGCGGTGAATGGTGTGTCAACACAAGTCTAATCTTTGGAGGACAGGCGAGCTGTGCCCCCAGCACAGCCAGCAAACTGGCCACGCTGAGAAGGTTGTGCGTCCATGCCCTGTTGTGGTCAATTTGAAACAGAGAAGCAGGGCAATATAAAGAGAACAGGGTACTTTTTAAGACAAGTACATTGTTTAACAGATACATATCAGGAATATAAAATGTTGGAGTAACATAGTATTTAACTACTTCCAATTCAGACATTTCTCTCCTACATGTAAAAAAACATTTTTTTTTTTTGCTCGAAAATTACTTAGAACCCACAAACATTATATATTTTTTTAAGCACAGGCCCTAGAGAATAAAATGGTGGGTGTTACAATTTTTATGACACGTGGTATTTGCAAAGAGGTTTTTTTAAATGCCAATTTTTGGGAAAAATACAGTAATGAATTTTAGTGCACAAAAACACAATATAATTCCCATTTTTGATCAAATATAAAAGATGATGCTACGCCAAATAAATAGATTGTGTACGCCTGTGGAATATCTCCCACTGCTGTCACTCCCAGCCAGTGACAAGGGAGCGGGGGTGTGGCCGAAACTCGCTCTGTGTATCTATAGACACACAGAGCCAGCTCTGGAGTCAGCCCACATGAGTGCTCCCATAGCAAGTGGCTTGCTATGGTGGGCTCTCAGCAGAAGGGGGGGGAGCCAGGAGCGCCACTGAGGGGACCTGAGAAGAGGAGAATTGGGGCTGCTTTGTGCAAAAAACACTGCACAGAGTATGTGTCTAACCAGAGTCGCCAAAATAAAAATACTGCACAGAGTATGTGTCTAACCAGAGTCGCCAGAGCAGATTAGTATCATGTGTTTGTTTTTAATAAAACTTGATCCTTTACAATCACTTTAAAGTAGAACTATCGGCAAAACTTTTTTCATTTTGGATAGAACAAGGAAGGGTTATAACCCACTGTAAAAAAACATTCGCCATCTCTGTCCCATTGGGGAGATTTCCCTTCACTTCCTGTCCCGTAGCTAAACAGGAAGTGAGAGGAAATCCATGCAAATTAAGGGAATTTCTTAGAGATTCCTAGGTCACAAGAACTAGTCTGCACTGGATGACCCCCCCTCTATTACTTTTCTGGGGACAACCCAAAATGTGGGATTTTCTTTTGCTTTCACTTTAAATGATAACAATTAACAGGGTGAATAGAGAGTAGAGAGGGCGAATCTTCTTAAGTGAGACACAAAAAACTGACAGGGGTTCTAATACCTCTCCAATCTATCCAAAACAACAAAAAAAGTTCTGTCTGTAGGTACAGTACACTTCAAGTAATTGTAGTAGAGCAGCTGCTAGAATCCAAGTGATTTCTGTAGTTTTGGTCCTTTCACTGAGGTGGACAGAATCTGAGAGTGACACCTGAGACTGCTGTATCAGTAACAAGCCATCTGTTATCAGTTAAAGCGGTTGTGTACCTGCACATCTAAAAAAAAACAAGAAAAAAAAAAACCCTGCAAGGCAATGGCACAATGAGCTAGTATGCAAAGCATTATGAAATACTTACCTTAGTTTAAAGCCCCCGTATTGCAGCCCAGTCCATGCCGAGGCAGCTGAAATCTTGCCCTCTGCGTTTCTTCCGAGTTCGTGGCTCCATCGCTGTGAGTGGCTGGAGCCGCAATGACGTCATTCCCGCGCATGCGCACAGGAGTCTTTTTCCCGGACCTTCAGCTGGGCATTCAGAGCGCATGTGCTGCTGACGTCGGCGGCTGCATGCAAGGGGAATATCTCCTAAACCATACATGTTTAGGAGATATTAATTTTACCCACAGGTAAGCCTTATTATAAAATGACAAATTAGGGTAAAACCACTTTAAGTAAAAGTTCATTTTAATTTTTTAATTGTGTGTGTGTGTGTGTGTGTTATTTCACTGGTGCTATACAGTATGTACTATGTAGTCACATATTTAATCAACTTCCTTTAAGTCATTACAAAGTAATTTAAGATGAACATTCAAGACAATTGGATCTCTCTTAACTACTTCCCGACTGCCGGCCATCAAATGACGGCCAGGTGGCGGACTTATTGTCGTGGGAGGGTGTCATATGATGTCCTCCCGTTTAAACAGGGAATGCGCGCGAGCATCCCTGTTTCTTCAGTGGCGGCGTGTCACGGAGACACCGCTCGCCCTGAAGGGGGTGAACAGCCATTGGGTATGGCTGTTTACCACGTGATCGCCCGTGACTTCATCACGGCCGATCACAGATGGTCACACTCCCACTGTGCACGGCACATTCACGCGATCGCAAGCGTGCTGAGCGCGCACACCGGTGGTAGCGTGTTCCCTGGGAACATTGCTCGTCACCAATGCTGGTAAACAGCCAGTGGCTGGCTGTTTAACCACGTGATTGGCTGTGGTTGTTTCACAGCTGATCACTAAAATGTTAACAAACCGCGGTAACGAGATGTTACCGGGTTCTCCTCCTCACTCACCGATCGTGTGTGAGGAGGAGATTGCGGTAACATCTCGTTACCGCTTACAGTGTACACCAATCACACTGATTGTCCCCCCCCAATAAAGAGGACCTGTCACCACCCCTCATAGTACCTGTCATTCACAGTCCATCAGAGTACCTGTCATAGTCCATCAGAGTACTTGAGAACCTGTCACAGTCCATCAGAGTACCCGAGTACCTGTCACATCCATCCGAGTACCCGAGTACCTGTCACAGGCAATCCGAGTACCCGAGTACCTGTCACAGCCCATCAGAGTACCCGAGTACCTTTCACAGCCCATCAGAGTACCCGAGTACCTTTCACAGCCCATCAAAGTACCTGAGTACCTGTCACAGTTCATCAGAGTACCCGAGTACCTGTCACAGTCCATCGGAGTACTTGAGTACCTGTCATAGTCTATCAGAGTACTTGAGTACCTGTCACAGCCCATCAGAGTACCCGAGTGCCTGTCACAGTCCATCAGAGTACCCGAGTACCTGTCACAGTCCATCAGAGTACCCGAGTACCTGTCACGGCCCATCAGAGTAACCAAGTATCTGTCACGGTCCATCAGAGTACCCGAATACCTGTCACGGTCCATCAGAGTACCCGAGTATCTGTCACGGCCCATCAGAGTACCCGAGTATCTGTCACGGCCCAGAGTACCCAAGTACCTGTCACGGCCCATCAGAATACCCAAGTACCTGTCACAGCCCATCAAAGTACCCGAGTACCTGTCCCAGTCCATCTGAGTACCCGAGTACCTGTCACAGTTCCTCTGAGTAACTGAGTACCTGTCCCAGTCCATCTGAGTACCTGAGTACCTGTCACAGTTCCTCTGAGTAACTGAGTACCTGTCCCAGTCCATCTGAGTACCCGAGTACCTGTTACAGTTCATCTGAGTACCTGAGTACCTGTCACAGTTCATCTGAGTACCCAAGTACCTGTCACAGTCGATATGAGTACCTGAGTACCTATCACCGCTCTTCAGAGTACCCAAATACCAGTCACCAGGCCATCAGAGAACCTGTCACCAGGCCATCAGAGTACCCGAGTACCTGTCACCAGGCCATCAGAGTACCCGAGTACCTGTCACCAGGCCATCAGAGTACTCAAGTACCTGTCACCAGGCCATCAGAGTACTCAAGTACCTGTCACCAGGCCATCAGAGTACTCAAGTACCTGTCACCAGCCCATCAGAGCACCAGAGTACCTATCTGCAGCCCATCAGAGTACCAAAATACCTATTTGCAGCCCATGCCTCATAGACTATACGTTGGGGTGTTTGCTTTCCAAAATGAGGTCATTTTTTGGGTAATTCCATTGTCCTGGTTCTCCTGGACCTTCAAAAGTGTGATGGGTAGGAATGAAATGAGATGTGTCATTTATGCTCCTAGAACGCCTGAAGGTACTACTTCAATGTTCGGCCTCTCTATGTGACCAGGCTGTGTAAAAATCCTACACATGTGGTACCGCCATACTCAGGAGAAGTAGCAGAATGTGTTTTGGGGTGTAATTTTTGCTATATACATACTATGTGTTAGAAATATCTTATAAATTGCCAACTTTGCGTAAAAAAAAAAAAAATGCGTTTTTATTTTTTTCCACATATTCCAAAAACTTCCGGAAAAAAATGAACCGTTCAAAAGACTCATTATGCCCCACAGATTATACTTTGGGGTGTTTGCTTTACAAAATGGGGTCATTTTATGGGAAATTCCATTGCCCTGCTACTCCAGGGCCTTCAAAACTGTAATAGATGGTTGAGAAATTAGATGCGTCATTTTTGCTCGTAAAACGTCTGAAGGTACTACATCAATGTTGGTGTTCTGTATGTGACCAGGCTGTGTAAAAGTCTCACACATGTGGTATCGCCATACTCAAGAAGAGTAGCAGAATGTATTTTGGGGTGTAATTTGTTGTATGCATATGCTGTGTGTGAGAAATAACCTGATAATATGACAATTTGGTAAAAAAAAAAAATAATAAAAAAAAATCTTCATTTTGCAAAGAATTGTGGGAAAAAAATGACAACTTAAAAAAACTCACCATGCTACTTACTTAATACCTTTGAATGTCTACTTTATATAAAGGGGTCACTTGGGGGGTATTTGTACTTTCCTGACTTGTTAGTGTCTCAAGAAATGAGATACACCTGATGTACTGAAGGTCTGATCAGATGTGATCAATTTTCAGTGATTGGCACCATAGTTTGTAGACTCTATAATTTTCACAAAGACCAAATAATATACACTAATGTGGGTTATTTTTACCAAAGATATGTAGCAGTATACATTTTGGCCAAAATGTATGAAGAAAAATTACTAATTAGCAAAAATTTATGACAGAAACAAAGAAAAAGGCATTTTTTTTCACAAAATTTACGTTTTATTTTATTTGTAGCACAAAAAATAAAAAACCCACTAGTGATTAAATACCACTAAAAGAAAGCTCTATTTGTGTGGAAAAAAGGACGCAAGTTTCATATGGGTACAGTGTTGCATGACTGAGTAATTGTCATTCAAACTGTGAGAGCGCTGAAAGCTGAAAATTGGTCTGGTCAGGAAGGGGGTGTAAGTGCACTGTATTGAGGTGTTTAAAGAACCAATCATTTAGGTGGTTCTCAATCCAGCGATGTGTATGGAAGCCTCTGCTGTCCTGGGTCTCTCTCTCTCTTCATTAGCTGAGACACAACAGCAGGAGCCATTGGCTCCCACTGCTGTCAATCACAGCCAGTGAGCCAAAGAGGAAAGAGCAGGGGTAGGCATGTCTTATGGACACATACAGGGGGACTCGGGAGCGAGCATACACCAGTGTCCCCATAGCAAGCAGCTTGTTATTGGGGGGGCACTGGTAAAGGGGGAGCAGCCAGGAGCGCCGGTGGGGAACTCAAGAAGTAGAGGAACCGGGCTGCTCCATGCAAAACCACAGAGCAGGTAAATATGACATATATGTGTATCGGTCTTCCCGACTTCCAAGGGCCTGAAGGGGAGCCCCAGAACCAGGGAGAAATGACATTCCTCCTCAGGGTGCAGGTTACTAGGCATAGTGGGTGTGGTGCAAGGTGAAAAGCTTGGGTGCCAGTCACTTTTTGTAAAGATTAACAAAGAGAGCATTTTATTTCTCTTAACAGGAACGTTGGGGAGAGAGGGTTCAGAGCACAGGACACCCTTAAGCAAATGCAACAGCAATTAAGGCAAACTCCACAGACAAAAATAGAACTAGGCAGACAGCAATACAGAACAAGGATCTTTAAAGCTGAATGCAGCAATCTGTATTTTGTAGCAACCGCTGTCTCCTATAGCAATCACTTCTCTCACGGTATCCTACTGTAGATCTTCCAGTTTAACTCACAGTATCCCACTGTAGATCCTTAAGCTCTGCCCGCCATCTTTCACTAGACTTCCTGGACTCTCAGCCACCCGCTAGATTCCCTGAGCTTCACTCACAGCTAACCGCTGTACTTTATCTTCAAGCTTTACTTACAACCACCCGCCGTACTCCTTCAAGCTTTATTTACAGCCACCCGCCGTACTCCTTCAAGCTTTACTCACAGCTACCAGCTGGCCTCCAGGATGAGTCTCTACTGAAGCTTTCCCACCACTTCACTGTCCCCGGCTAGTGAAGCATCTGCTCTGGTACTCCTTCAGAACTTAATCCTTTCCACTGCAGTGGCTTTGAACCAAACTCTTTACATCAGATTTTAGTGTAAGTATCATGTATTCTAGCTGGGTTTTCTTTGTAACACCAGCTGAGTACTGATTTTAATTGGTTAATTCACCTGTAACCTAATGATGACACATTAGAGCAGTATATACAGTAGGTGATTGTGGTGATTAGTTCCAATAGGTAATGACTAAGCGCTAACATTTGCGGAAAACACATCTACCTTTTTGTCCCCTGCTCCATCTGTCAACCACTTGTCATATAAAGCTTCAATAAAAGGATTTTTAAAAGTGCAGCTGTCCGAAATCATTTCCTTATGCTTCTGCTTTACCTCTGACAACGATCAGGCTCCCCTCTAACACATGCAGTTCTACCCCAGACTTCAGGCTTAACTTTGACTGCTTCTCTTTTGCGGAACCCTGAACTCCTGGATAGACCTTAAGTGGGCCTAGCAGCAAGCATGCCTCCTGGATAGGCCTCAGGCTTCGGGCCTAGCTATCAGGAGCTTCTCAACACACACCCACCCAGGCCGCAGCCTTAGTCGGCAAGAACCCCGGTCACCTGACTCCTCCCAAATAAATAGTCTATCCCAGCATACACAGTGGTCAAAGAAACCTCTGCTGATTGGCTGAGACAACCTAGTTACCCATTAGCTAAATTTATGGTAAACAATTATGCTAATGCCAAAAGCAACAGTGCCAGCTATTGAAAGAAGAGAGAGGCCACCCCAAACTCAGACAGGAATCAGTGAATCAACCTACCAATTAGCCAGGCTAGTTACCACCTAGCACAACTGGATTTATTAGCATCCCTGTTTAGGACCAGGGGGCTACATTTGTTATTTAAAAAAGCAAACAAAAAACAGGCCTTTAATATCGCTTTAATCTGAGAAATCAAGTGCCATAGCCTTACACACCCCATAAAACATTTTCTTCCTCCCACTATGGTGCAAACAGGCACAACCTATATAAAAGTGGCAACACTGCTCTGATCTCGGGAGCAGTGCAGCATCATTGCCACCCCATAACAGGAAGCTGTATAGTTGGACTTCACATTTTGTATGATAAGCTTTTACCACTTTTGCTTTGTGATTAATAAAATTATTTTTGATATAATGTAATATAATATACAGTTCTTTTTCTGGGTTAATTTAAAAAGATGTTGTGTTGTGGTAACATAAGAAGGGCTCTTGTGAAATTTTTTTTAACAAGTACTTTTATTCAATAAATATAGTAACAACATGGCATTGTCCCTGTAACTAAAATGTTAAAAAATAAAATCCAAAATGAAGAACATGTTAAAAAAAAAAATACAATAATTCATATGTTGCAATGTGAGAACCAATTAGGTGTCCTTAAAGAGGAAGTAAACCCTGATGGGTTTACTTCCTCTTTTTTTCCCTGCAAAGGTAAAGCATAATGGACTACTATGCATCGCATAGTAGCTCATTATGTGTCACTTACCTGACACAGGAGCCAGCGAAGTCGCCGCTGATCCCTGTAGTCCGCCGCATCCATCTCGCTGGTGGCGTCTCGCAGCTCCGACCAATGACAGTGGCGAAGCCGCGATGACGTCACTCCCGCGCATGCGCACGGGAGTCGCGTCTCGCAGCTCCGCCGCTGCCATTCGGCATAGCCGCGATGACGTCACTCCCGCGCATGCGCACGGGAGTCGACAAATTAGGCAAATCCATTCTTGGACTTGCCGCATTTAGTGCGCCTGCGCGCCGCTGTCTACGGCGCATGCGCCGTAGACAGCGGTGCCCATTTTCGGGCAAATATCTCCTAAACCATATAGGTTTAGGAGATATTGCTTGGACCTACAGGTAAGCCTTAATCTAGGCTTACCTGTAGGTCAAAGTGGTTTGAAGGGGTTTACTTCCTCTTTAATTACATAAAAGCTATTACCTGGAACTACACTAGGAATCTGTGTTGCAGCTAAACACCATAGATTAAGAAATTATTGCACTATGCTCTCTCCCTCTTTTCTTATCAATATAAACTTACCAAGCAAATTAGGGCATTACTAATTCCAGCATAGTAGCTTAGTGGTTAGCCCTTCTGTTTTGCAGTATTGGGGTTCTTGGTTCAGATCCTGCCTAGGACACTGTTTGCATTGTGCAGGTTCTTCCTTAGCTTGTATGGGTTATCCCTGGGTATTGTGGTTTCTTTCCACACTCAAAAGACATGGTAGTAAGTTAACTGGCTTCTATAAAATTTGCCTTGGTATGATTATGAATATGTATAATGAGAAGCATAGATTGTAAGTTCTTTAAAGACAAGTACTGATGTGAACAAATAGTATGTAGGGTGCTGTAATAAATAAATATTGGGTTGGGCCCAGGGCGTACATACTGGGGTCGCCATTGTGACCCAGGCTCATGCTCCAGGGGGCCCATGCGGCCCATGTGTACATCTGGATAGGATGGCGGTGACATGTAGAGGAACTGATCTCTCCATGTAGCCGATGAATGCCCGCTTTTCCACCTCTCCCTTCTGCAGACATTCAGCAGCCACATGAAGAAAATGGAGGGCATTGGTTCCTCTACATGCCGCTCCTGCTGCTTCCCTATCCCTGTCCTGCTGCCACCTGCCCTTGTGTGCTTCCCTGATCCCTCCCCCCCCCCACAGCACTGCCGGGTTTCCCCCTCCCACCTCCCGTTGGCTGCTGTGGGGGATCTGTCAGGATGGAGAGCGGGGAAGGAGTCGGTAAATGTGTAATTTACCAGCCCTTTTCTTGTCTTAAAGTCAATGTTCAGTGAAAACCTACCACCATGTGATGTCACATGGTGACCCCGCCCCTTATGTTTATATAAGTCGCTGCACAACGAGTCCCTGCCATTGCGGCCTGAGAGAGCGTCGTGTCAATATCGGAAGGAAGATAATGTCGAAGAAGACGAAGAGAAGAAGAAGAAGGCAGAAGAAGAAGGCGACAGCGACAAGACCGAGCCAACGCTAGAAAAAGAGCTGCAAGAAGATAGCGGAGGCCAAGCAAGAAGAACCGAAGAGCGGGACAAGGCCCCTGAAGTCGGAAGAAGACCGCCGGACAGTGGCGGCGACGAAGGAGAAAGCTGGGCTCCTCCACTAGTAAAAGAGCTAGCGGTAAAAGAGCAGAAGATAGCGGAGGAGTCCAGCAAGAAGACCCCCGGAGCTGTCTAATAAAGTATTTTAAAAACCTGTGTTGTGTTTTTTTATTAATACTTTTTCCTCACTTGAATGGGCAGGGGTACATCGTACCCCATACTCCTTCACATAGGGTGGGAGGCTGGGATATGGGGGCCCCCTTATTAAAGGGGGCTCCCGAATTCAGATAAGCCCCCCACCCGCAGACCCCGACAGCCAACGGCAAGGTTTTTCGGGAAGAGGCCCTTGTCCTCATCAACATGGGGGCAAGGTGCTTTGGGGTGGGGAGGTCACAGGGCCCCAAGTTCCACAAAGCACCCCCCCATGTTTAGGGCATGCGGCCTGGTATGGCTCAGGGGAGGGGGATGCTCGCTCGTCCCCCACCCCCTTTCCTGACCGGCCGGGCTGCATGCTCAGATAAGGGTCTGCTATGGACTTTGGGGGGGGGGCCCCACACCGTTTTTTTTGACGTAGGGGTTCCCCTTTAAATCCATACCAGGCGACGGGGTTCGCAAGGTGTCAATCTCGCCGATGGAGGCGGCGACATTGACTTCCTTCGCTAGCCCCGCCTACCTTGAGTCACGTTCAAAATGAACAGACTTTACTCTGTGTGTGGGCAAGTCCGTTTCAAAAGTCCGGCGAACTAGCACAAAGACAGGCTGATTGTCCGCCGGACTCGAATTTTGAGTCAAGACTTCTTTCTAAGTCCGCCGGATTTTTGGGAACAAAGTCCGCCAGAGCCCACACACTGGCGTATTGTCCGGCGGACTCTGGTCTGCCAGACCAAGTCCGCCGGATAATCCGATCGTGTGTGTACGCGGCATAAATGACACTGGCAGTGAAGGGGTTAACCACTAGGGGGCAGTGTAGGGGTTAATTATATCCTGGGGAGTGATTCTAACTGTGGAGGGCATGGCTACATGTGACACGTCACTGATCTCTGTTCCCGATCACAGAGAGCAGAGATCAGTGACACTGTCACTAGTCAGAACGGGGAGATGCTTTTTCACATTAGCATTTCCCCGTTCTTCCTCTCTGTGAGGTGATTGCAGGTATCGAGTCTGCGGGACCCGCAACCTGACTTACGGAGGACCCAGCCAGCATGCACACGATGGCATGGCGGCAAATTTAAAGGGACATACAGGTACGCCCAGCCGTGCCATTCTGCCGATGTACATCGGCGTGCGCCGGTCAGGAACCAGTTAATGCCTCATTTGTGCGGCATAGTAAACTGTGTTTACTATGCCTCCGTTTATGAATGAACAGGAAGCTTTGTACAAAGCTATTCCTGTTCAATCATTCTTTGCAACTGATGCTGCAGAGAGAGGGACTGATGAATCTGATGAATCTCTCCTCAGTCCTTTTCCCTATCTCAAAAGTGAGACATCAGATATTTCACCAAAGGCCCCCAACAGGAGTCCTACAAAATATGTAAAGAGTAATAAAATCTTAAATTGCAAAAAAAAAAAAAAATGGTCGGGGACCAGGGGGGCCTTTTTGTTTTCTTGCACCGGGGCCTTAAAAGTTCTATTTACACCTCTGGTTGGGCCCCATCTCTATTCTCAAAGGGAAAGCTATATCTATGGTGTACATGACCAGTGTACGTTGTGCCAGAAATTGGGGAGCTTGTCTATATATGTACTTATTTTAAAACATTGTTAATTAACTGATTTCATGTAAAATGTTAAAAACATTTGAAAGTAAAAAAAAGACAATATTTACTTTGGAAAATAAGGGAATTCCAGCCAGCCAGCCAGTATAAATTCTAGCCCATGTCTATGCCTCTGTGAAGATTTAATTTGCACTTTTGTATTGTTTTAAGTATCCCTATGGGCTTGGCGATGACACATTGTCCAGCGCAGCAGCTCAGTCTACTCGTGCCTTGCGCTAGGGTTGTAGCATATAATGGAAGTTAGCCATGTGGGACTTGCACCTGCTTCTAGGATGGAAAAACTATATCCAGGCACATCCAGACATGCAAATATTACCGTATATGCTCTGTGAACAACAAGATTTCCCAGAGGAGCTGTGCAATTTACACTCAGCTGAAACTTGTGAGGACAGCAGGAATAAAATAAACTGTGCCAAGGAGTTTTGTTTTGTAAACCGGCAATTTCAATATAAAGATTTCTGGCTGATAAGAAAGCTTTTATTTCACAGAAAGAGGGGAAAAGAAGAAAGGGAAAATAAACAATAAAACGCAATAGGGTAGATTTCACAAAGCACAACAAAGAATCAAGTTTGCAAAATATGCATGCTTTGTTAATATATGCACATAATTAAAAAAAAAAAAAAAAAAAAGGTTTTCGGTATAAATGATTTATTCAAATCATCTGCAACACTGGTGTTACATATAGTCCTTGGGGTTGATTATTTAAAGGAGCAGAGCCTAGTAACTTAGCAAATGCAATGTTCTCGGAACTTAGTAAATAAAGTGAAGCTGTGACATAGGTTGAAAATTAAACTTATCCATCAAGCTCAACCAGCAGTAGAAAACCTTCAGAAACAGAACCCTATCCCAAAAGTAGATCAAAAGTAAGGAAAGGGGGGGGGGCGTGGCTAGCGCGCAGCGGAATGGACGTCTGATCTAAGAGCTCCGCTCCAGCGAAGGGACATACTACTCACCGAGGCAGCGACTCTCGACCACAAGTATACGGGACTGGGGCTGAGATCACCCTCATCATCGGAGGATGACCCGAAAGCGTGCCAACACCGCGCAACCGAAGAAACTCCGTGATTTCTTCACAACTGTAGGCCGCGAGAGCCAAGATGGCGCCGGCGCCAGCTCCTCGTTCCCTGCAGACGGCTCTCCACCTGCAACGCCGAGTCCGAGATCCGACGAAGGATCGCAGCGGCACTCCCCTGCTGCCTCAACTCCTCTCTCATGCAGCCCAGCTAAATCCAGACCTCGCCTGATGAAAGAGCCTTCAGGAGATAAGGTCAGTGTAAGCCACAGCTCTCTGGATGACACAAGGGAACTTGCTGACACCATTAACTCCTTCCCCACTGCAAGCCAGCCTATCACAGATACCATTCTAAAAGACATGTTGATTTCTCTGCGAGGCTCGCTGCACTCTGATCTCATGGAATGCATGAGGAATTTCAAATCCGAAGTAAACGAATTGGGGACCAGAGTTGATCACGTTGAGAAAAAGATGGGGGAATACGCGAATTCATATAATACACTGGTTGACTCTCATAACGACCAGGCAGAAGAAGTAGCCTGGCTTAAAAATAAACTCGCAGACCTCGAAGACCGGTCGCGCAGAAATAATGTCAAGCTGCGAGGTGTGCCAGAATCTGTCTTACCGAGTCACCTACAGCAGTACGCCAAAGACCTTATGATGGCGCTTCTCCCCTCAGTTCCGGCTACCGAACTGGTCATTGACAGGATTCATCGCCTGCCCAAGCCGTCTCACCTCTCGGACAACATCCCTCGAGATGTCCTGATGAGGGTCCACTTCTATCATATAAAGGATCAACTCATGACGGCCTACCGTAAGAACCCCAACCCCCCGGAGCAATATTCCACTTTGCAACTATTTGCGGATCTTTCGCAACATACTATGCAACAACGCAAGTCCCTCCTTTCGATCACCAAGGCTCTCCGGAACCATAACATTGTATACAGATGGGGGTACCCAACCAGAATTATTGTTACGCGGGAAGGCAAAACCTCCATGATTTCTAACTTGGATGAAGGTCTGGACTTGCTTCGTTCCTGGGACATCCTGCCAGCCCAAATTTCCGACACCAATGCAGCTGTACCAGCGGTGAACACTAGCGACGACTGGCAGGTAGTATCTCGCAAAAGGCACACCAAGAAATCTGTCGTTTAGCTGCCTCGGTTAATTTGACTCACTATTTCAAACTGACCGACGAGATCCCTTGCGCTCTGGAGCTCCTAGCCCTTGTTTTACCCCCCGCTTACACGTTTAAGCAGTACACCTGCCTACAGATTCCGGATGGAATCCACCTTTTTAGTTCTTTACCAGTTCACTTTTTTGTTCCTATTTGACCTTTGCTGCTCTTCTACTTATTTCTCTTGTTTTTCTTTACCACCTTTCGGAGATGGACACGGAGGAACGCACAAGGAGACGATCTATCCGACAACTATACCGTCAGCTCAGCTTTTGTGGCCTTTTTGGAGCAGACCCGGGCTTAACAAGGTACTTTCTTTGACATCTTTCCCTTACTTGAAACATGTCTATTAAGGTAACTTCTTTTAATGTGCGGGGCTTGAATCACCCTGCCAAACGCGCCTCGCTATGGAAAGAGGCTCTCAGGCTGGGGTCTGACATCTTGTGTGTACAAGAAACGCACTGGTCTTCTTTGAGTGAACCCACTTTCAAACACAACAAATTCCCGCATGTCTTTAGAGCCTCTGCCTCTGCCAAAAGGAAAGGAGTCCTTATCGCTATCAAAGACACAGTTTCTTTTTCTCTTCAGCAGTCTTTTATAGATCCTGATGGTCGATACCTAGTCATACTAGGCAACTTCAATGACAAGCCCTACACAATAGTTAACGTTTACGCACCCAACACCCATCAACTACGCTTCTTGAGGAAGCTTCTCCGTAAGGTGCACCTACTAAAAAAGGGCGACTTGATCGTGTGCGGAGATTTCAATGTTACCCCTGACCACGTAATGGACACAACCTCTAAAACGCAGCGTCCAAGAATTACTTTACAACCTTTGCTCCATACTGAGGGACTGATGTATGGCGCTGCCAACATTCCACCGAAAGAGATTATTCTTTCCATTCCCTTAGGTACAATTCGTACTCACGTATAGATCTGATTTTAACTGATAAGCTACTTCTTCAACGAATTGCAAACTCGTCCATTCATGAAATTACATGGTCGGATCACGCTCCCGTGTCCATCACGGTGGACGGGGGGCGTCCTCTGACTCCTGCTAATGTATGGCGTGCTAATTCCTGTCTCTTTCAGCAACCGCAGCAGGTCTCCCTCCTAACTAAACATCTACAGGAATTCTTCTCTCTTAACACTGCTTCTGTTACTAGTGGTGTGGTGTGCCCATAAGGCTTTTATTAGAGGTATCCTTATCCAAATGAGTGCAAGGGCAAAGAGGCAGAGGACGCAAAAGCTAGATTCCCTTCTTTCGGAGATAAGACAGTTAGAGGCCCAGAATAAAAATGCAACCGTTACGAACCATGATGTTCTGCACAAATTGAATAAATTACGTTCGGATCTCAGGCTCCTATTGCTAGAGCAATACGACAAACATGTCCACTCGCTGAAATTATCCCATTACTCATCTGGAAACCGGGCTGGTAAATTACTGGCTCAGAGGTTAAAAGATCGTAAGGCTAAAACCAATATCCCCTTTCTATTTCGTAAATCAGATAACGGCAAATTGTACAACCCTAGCGACATTGCAAACTCTTTTGCAGATTATTACGCCTCTTTGTACAATCTAAAGGATGATCCTTCCACTCCGCAACCTACTGAACATGACATCCAAAAATTCTTCACCGATGTTACCCTTCCCTCCCTGACAACAGATCAGTTAGAGACCCTCAATTCGCCCTTCACGGAACCTGAGATCCGACGAGTTATCAAAGCTCTCCCAAACGGCAAATCCCCGGGCCCCGATGGCCTACCGAATAGCTACTACAAGACCTTCTCCCAAATTCTTTCCCCGGCTCTAGGGGAGGTTTACTCTGCTGCAGTGTCCTCTGCCTCGTTCCCTCCTGAAATGCTTAAAGCGTTTATAATCACCATCCCAAAACCTGGGAAGGACCCCACTACTCCAGCTAATTTTAGGCCTATTTCCCTATTAAATACTGACGTGAAATTATTTGCTAAAATTTTGTCCCATAGACTTCTTCCGATCCTACCATCTCTGATTAAACCGGAACAAACCGGGTTTACAAGGGGAAGGCAGGCGTCGGACGCTACCAGAAGGGTCGTTAATATCCTACACTATGCACGCTCCTGTCGGATGCCTGTCAGATGCCTTCTCTGCTGTTGTCCCTGGACGCGGAGAAGGCATTCGACAGGATACATTGGGGATATATGTCCCAGACTCTTAGCAGATTTGGGTTCTCAGGCCCTATTCTGTCGGCAATCCTGGCTTTGTACTCCTCCCCCTGTGCCCAGGTCTACACTTCCAACATACTCTCTACTCCTTTCCCTATTTCTAACGGAACTAGGCAGGGCTGCCCCTTGTCCCCCTCCATTTTTAACCTTCTTATAGAACCCCTTGCTGAAAAAATCAGAACACATCCTGGCATCCAAGGTTTCACGTTTCTTGACAAATCCCACACCATTAGTCTTTTCGCAGATGATATTATCCTTTTCCTGTCCTCCCCACGTTCTTCCCTCCCACACGCACACTCTATCCTTCAGGATTTTAGTTGCATATCCTATTACAAAGTAAACTTCTCAAAATCCCTTATACTAGGCCTTAATCTACCATCTCAACTCCAAATCAGTCTCCAAAACAGCTTCCCCTATGCATGGACAGAGTCAAGTATTTCTTATCTTGGCTTACAACTCACGCCGGACCCACTTAATTTAGCAGATGCCAACTATACCGCCCTAGTAGCCAAAATTGAAAATGACGCAAAGAGACTGGCCAAGACAGAACTCACCTGGTCTGGTAGACTGGCATCTTTTAAAATGCTCCTGCTCCCTCAGATATTGTACGTGTTTCGTACATTGACCATTCCTCTCAAAAATACACATCTAAAAGCGCTAAACAGTATTCTTAGGAAATACATCTGGGGGGGCAGGAGACCTAGGTGCTCTAGACCCCTTCTAATTAAACACAGATCGGTGGGTGGAATGGGCTTGATTGACCTTAAGGACTATTGTAGGGCAGCCATGCTCACAGCGCTTAAATATTGGGTTTCCCCTTCGCCCGACATACTCTGGTGTGACATGGAACGGGCCCTCAGTCCAACTACTGATCTGCGTATGCTCCTACTGCTAGATACTTGGAAACCCTTTCCCTTACACCAGCTTGCTCCTACACTTCAGGCTTCTTTGCTTGCTTGGCGAGATTTACATAGACTATCTACTACATCTTCTGAAGTCACAGAACTCCCTGTCCCTATAGAGATACTATCTCACATGATCCCCAACACAGATTACTCGACATGGAAGGCAAGAGGCATTTCTTACATCGAGGACCTGTATCGGGATAATTCCCCTAAATCATTTGAGTCACTTAGAGAAGAATTTAATCTGCTCCCTACAGACCTTTACCGGTCTCTGCAAACTTTGCATCTCCTCAAAACATTAGGGTACCCCCACATTTCTATACTGACCAATTTGTGGCAATTCTACACGAAATCCCCTTCCTCTACAAAAGGTATATCCCTTTTTTATTCCGCTTTCCAAAACAAACTCCTGTTCACCAACTCACGACCTTTCACTAAATGGTCATCAGACTTCAATAAAAGTTTTGCTCCATGCGAGTGGCAGAAAGCATTTCAAACGATTTACAAAGCATCTAGATGCGTGAATCATTGGGAGCTTGCCCAAAAAATAGCCTTGAGGTGATACCTGACACCGTACCTCTTGGCAAAATTCTCACCAGCTAATTCCCCCCTGTGCTGGAGAGGCTGTGGGGAAATAGGCAACATTTCGCACATGTTCTGGTTCTGCAAGCATCTCTCCAGCTTCTGGGGCAGCGTATTCCGCTGTATTTCCAGTGTTACAGGGATTCTGACTCCACTGAATACGGCGTTAGCAGTTTTGAACCTGGGTATCGAACACTTTCCCCCTTGCTGCCGCTCTGTCGTCACGCACATCCTACTAGCGGCTAGATTATCGATTACCAGAAATTGGAAATCCAACAAAACCCCTAACCTGTCAGAGGTGCTTAGCATTACCAGACAAAACTACATTTACGAATCATTACTGGCTGGAAGGAGGGGGAATAGAATAAGTTTTGACGACCAATGGAAAGTCTGGGTTGACTGGTCTAAATCAGTTCAATGAGTGAATAGATGTCTTTACTTGTTAATGGTTATGAATATAAGTACGTAATTTTAATTGTTTGCTGTATTCTAAGGCAATAGTCAGCATCTCTCCTCTCGGTGTCCCTCCACCAGGTTGTTGTCTCCGTTTCTCTTACTACTTCCTTTTCTTCCTTCCCTTTCTATCTTCCTTCTACCTCTTGTGCTTTCAACTCTATATGAGTAAGACTAATATCTTTATCTACATTGTATTATTTTCAATACGCATTCATGCTTATTTCTAAAGGTGACATCAGTCACAATTGTCTGGAAGTTCACAATTTTCTTTATGTGATCTTTGTATTTGTTGTACTAATTTCTGTATGTAAAATTTTCTTCAATAAAAACTAATTTAAAAAAAAAAAAGTAAGGAAAAAGGTGGATCCAAAAAAAGGCATGGTCCAACAGGGAAAAAACAATTCCTTCCTCATCCCCCAAGGGCATCCGAAATTTTTTGTATCTGGTGTTATTACTTACTGTATAAATGCTAATATCCAGCTATGCATATTCTGTGCTTTTAGGAATACATTCAGCTTTTTTTTTATTATTTAACTTAAGCTAGCTAGAATTAGTTCCTGAGGGAATTCCACATTTTAAAACAGGAACACAAAGGCTATATGTTGCGCACTGGTAAAGTCAAGGCATCCATAAGAAACAAATAGATAACTTGGAGGATGATGAATAAACAAATAAAACTTGCTTTCATATGAACCATTAAGAGCCCGTTCACACTGAGGCAGCACGACTTGCAGCGCGACTGCCTCAGGCGACCGGGATCCGACTTTAGCGGCGGCATGTGAAATGACTTCTGTATAGAAGTCAATGCAAGTCGCCCCAAAAGTCGTACAGGAACCTTTTTCTAAGTCGGAGTGAATTGAGTCGCTCCGATTAGAACAGTTCCATTGCATAGAGCGGGACGCGACTTGTCAGGCGGCTAAGTCGCCTGACGGGTCGCCCCTGTGTGAACGGACCCTCTGTAACATTTATTATGTGGCCATAGATAAAGCACAGAGTCCAGATAGAAACACAGTCATGTGTACACAGTCTAAGTTAAAAGATAAAAGCCCAGGAGATTTGACAAAGAAGCCATAAGCTTTGAAATGCGTTTTGTGATTGGAGAAAGAGCCCCTCTGGTCCCTCTCCTTCCTCTGTCATGCCCCTTGGCCTGCCACATTATAGTCTCCATCCCGTGAGCAGCCATCTTCTTTGTTGGCTCCAGCTTTACAACACATCACACTGAAGTGTGCCTTCCCTGCAGCACACAAACAGCTGATCCAAGCAAGCCTTATGGCTGGTATGTGAACCTTGAGCCTGTTTCCATCACAAGTGCTGGACACTCCATTTAGTGTTTGAGCCTGGATGAGGCTTGGGGTTTTACCTTTTAAAGGAGAAGTATGGGTTTGCCTATTTTTACCCCCATTATACTTACCTAAGTGGATGCAGCATCGCACGAATAAAATACATTTACGTTTTTGGTTGTAACATGACAAATTGTGGAAAATTTCAAGGGATATGAATACTTAAAGGCACTGTAGTTACATTTATCCAGATTGGACCAATGTACCTATGTATCTACTATCCTGGCCAATGCCCCTGAAAGCAGCCACTGTGATCTCCACTTGCTTCTGGGTCCCACACAGAGTGGCTTTCCCCACTGCATTGTGAACACAGGAAGTAGGCCGCTGCACATAGAAGCTTTTCAAAGAATGCTTTGCAATTTATGAATGAATGCAAAGTGTTTTCTAATTGGATGGGGCCCCACATAGCAAGCAATTGAGCTGTAAGTTTGAAAATGACTTTCTAGGCTACTGCTAGACATGCCAGGCTTTACAAGTGTTGCACAATTGAAGCAAGTTCGTATTGCATGACTCCAGATCAACCTTCTTCTAACAAGACTTACAATTCAATACTGCCACAAATTTGTGGCAAGTTATCCTTGCTATCTGGGGTGGAGAGGTGGGGCAATGATGTCACACTGTCCACCTCTTCTAATCAGAGAACTTAATTTGACCCAGAATGGATTATAGTGGTTTTGTTTCTTGCTGGTCATAATGTATAGACCAATGTACATATTATACTATCTACGCTTAGCTGGCCATAGAAAGGGTTAATATAAATATAAAAAGTGAAAGTATATTTTTGAGGCTTAATCTCTTCACAGAAGGGTGTGTTACATCTGTTGGCAATATGCCTAAAATAGATAACTGAATGTAGATGGAGCTTATCAAATGAAATAGTTGTTTTGACTATTTTATTATGTCTCATCCCTAAAATTTCAGACATAAATTTAAATGTCTGTATATTATGTGGTGTTTCTAACGCGATTAGTGAGACTAAAAATTATGAGCTGGTTGATGTTATTCTGCTGTAACACTGCAAAGAGAATATTTAAACCATTATTGCCGAAAGAAAGTGCTGCTTCTTTAGCTTGTTGATGACAAGAGTTTTCTGGAAGAGTTGTTGTTGGGTAGAACATTCTGAAAACTTGGGTGCCCGGCACTGTGCTGAAACCAAGCTCTGTAACAAAGAAAGGGCATTTTATGGAGGAATAGCTCTAGGTCAGGGGTGTCAAGCTCGATTTCTTAGTGGTCCACTCCAGCATTAGAATTGCCCTCAAAGGGCCAGTTGTATCTGTAATACTAGATGTCCAGGGCACCCCCTCTACATCAGATGTCAAGAGTCCCCCACCCTCCCTTACATTACAGTACATCCCCCTTATAGGGTTGCCACTTGTCCGAGACTCACCAGGGCAGTATAGGTTTTGCATGGGTATCAGTCAGCCTTACACCCAGACACATCAGTGGCAGGCAGGCCCACAGCACTAATCCTCCTCTTGTCTCCCCTCCTGTCAGCTAGCAGTGTTTTTAACTATATTGTCAGGGGGGCACTTTAACTCACTGCACAGGTTCATCCCCGCCTCCACTCTAGATCCTCCAGCCTCCCCTTTGTTCAGAGCCCGGGATTGGATCGGTTGTCCAGGTACAGTGAAGGAAGCTAGGGTGGTTTTGGCAGCATGGAGAACAGATCCAGCAGTTACAGTCACCTCACACACAGAAATCAGATCTGTGTGGGATTTCTTCCACCTTCTCTGCTAGTGTGAGCCTCCCTCTCCACCTCTGCACTATGACTGGGGTTGCTGTGTGTGTGTGTATGGCTATGGATGTCTTCACTCACTACACACCAATCACCTTCTCCAGAGGGAGCAGCTGCCTGCAGTCTTCCTGACCAGTGGTCTCTTTCTTCTAGAGGGGGGTGGGCAAGGTCCCCTTCTATCACCCCTCTGCAATCCCCCCAAATAGGGGTCTTTATTTAACTGCATGAAGGGGGGTTCCTATGTTCCTGGATGGGTGTCCCCCATTATTAGCCCCCCTGCAGTCCTCCAATCTGGGGGTCGTATTTAACTGGATGGGGGTCCCCTCTTATTACCCCTCTGCAATCCCCCCAAATAGGGGTCTTTTTTTTAACTGCATGAAGGGAGATTCCTATGTTCCTGGATGGGTGTCCCCCCTAATTAGCCCCTTGCAGTCCTCCCAGCTGGGGTCTTCTTTACCTGGGGGCCTCCTATGTTTCTGGAGGGAGATCCCCTCTTATAACCCCCTCCTGCAGTCCTCCCAGCTGGGGTCTTCTTTAACTGGAGGGGGGCTCCTATGTTCCTGGGGGGAGTTTCCCTCTTATCACCCCCCCTGCAGTCCTCCCAGCTGGGCTCTTCTTTAACTGGAGGGGGGCTCCTATGTTTCTGGATGGGGGGCCCCTCTTATGATCCACCCTGTAGTCCTCCAAGCTGGGGTATTCTTTAACTGGAGGGGGGCTCCTATGTTCCTGGAGAGTGGTCCCCTCTTATCATCCCACTCGAAGTCCTCCCAGCTGGGGTCTTTTTTATCTAGAGGGGGAGGGATGAATGATCCCGTATTTCTGGGTGGGGGTTCCTTTCTCATTACCTCTGCAGCCCTTGCCCCATCCACTGTTTGTCACAGCTCGCTAAGTGTGCCACATTGTTACTCTTCTTGGAGCATCAAAAGGTGTCGCAGGTATTTTACAATCCTGTAGTGTACAGTATACTGCAAAAAAAAATGCCGCTAAAGTGTTTGGGTTTGGCACAATGAAAAGGTGGCAACCCTACCCCCTTACCTTGTGCTGTTTCTGGGAAGAAGCTGGAGTTTTTCTGGGAAGCAGAAGCTGCAGGGTATGGAGGAGGACCAAAGGGTGCTGGAGCTCTCCTGCAGCTGCAGTAGAGGTGTGAGGGCCACATCACATGAAATGGCCTGGAGGGCCGGATTCGACCCGTAGGACTTGTGTTTGACATATGTGCTCCAGGTAATGCCCTACAATAGTGTTGGCTTGTGCACAGACAGCTAAATAATTATACTCGTTATTTAGCCACATACCTGTAGTCATGGGTGGTGTGTAGATATTGAGCATTTTCTGATGGGCGCTGATATAAAGGAACCATTTTCCAGTTAAGCGCATTTGGGAATTATTTTTCTGCACCAGAAACAGGGATTCACTGCTCGCCAGATTACTGATAGAAGGGCGTAAGATGGACTGGTGCACTACAATTATACAGTACCTGGATAAAAAAAACTGAGCTACCCTGCATGCCTCTTAAAGTATAACTAAAGTCAAACATTTTTTTTTAGTTTAGTATAGAGTGAAGAAGGGATTAGAACATCTGACAGTTTTTATTACTGTTTTTGCACCGCTTCTGTAGATTCACCCTCTCTATTTGTCCTGTTTACCAACATCACTGAGAGCAAAAGTAAAAGGATATCTTCCAATGGGGACAACACTTTCTGTTTTTGCTGCCAAAGCAAAAGGTAGAATCCCTGTCAGCCTATTTTTCCCTCTGTGTCCCATTTAGAAGATCTTCCTACACTTCTTGTCCTGTAGACATCATAGGAATCAACAGGAAATTTCTCCAAAGTGGGGGAAATCACCTCCTGTGGGAAGTCACCACAACAAGTATCTCCATTAGAAGACTTTCCCTTCATTCCTGTTCCATTGATACCCCAATATTTTGTATTCTAATTCAAATTTTGGGTTATCACCAGAACAGACAAAGAAGGAAATTCTTCTAATGGGGACACTGTTTCTGATGACCCGGTGATAACCAGGAATTCCCTCATTTTAGAGGGAATTCCTCCATCTACCAGAAAGTGAAAGGGATTTCCTTTCACTTTCTGGTTTGGCTATGGGACAAGTTGTGAAATCTCCCCAATAGGACACAAATAGCAAAATATTTTAAAAGTCGCAGGTAAACACTAGTTGTTGGGTGGCTAATGAGCATTGGTTCCGGATGGTCAATGGCATACTCTTGTGTTTTTGCATATTGTTTTGTATGCTTTTAACTGTATTTTGTCTTATGCAGTGACACATATACTTTTGTCTCTCAACAAACATCCCCTGAGGAAGCCCTAGAGGGCAAAACAATTTAGGATATTATTGCTGAAAGACCTTTCCATCTACTTACTAGATGTGTACCAACATCTGCGTAATATTTGTATACCCAATACGATTGTTTCAAAAATTCCTGTTTTTTGTTTAATACATTTTGATATATTTTTTATACTTTTTGGTGTATTATAAGTTTATCCTACTTACTTGGCACCCTGAAAATCCCATTAAATCATCCTCCTGTATATATAAACTATTCAGGGATGGTGGTGCCTTCTTGTTGACACTGTCACATCAATGGATTTTTATTGGATATGTTTTATAACAAAAGTAAAAAATATATTCATATGGGTGCATAAAACACCACGTATAAAATTTTCCCTACTAACACGGTCCAAAACCTTGGGAGGGATGGGGATACCAAACTTTAGAAACTACTACCATGCCACACACATTGCTAGAATCATAGATTGGCACTGCCACTCCGACCTGAAGGACTGAGTGTCATTAGAAAATGACTCAAGTCCGATCCCCTTACTCTTCTCCCCATGGGTCCCGAAGTCCAGATATCCTCCAAAACGAAGAAACCATCCTTTAATAGGGACAACCCTGAGAATCTTTCATCTCCTATCCAAACAGGACAAACTCTCCTCCCCACAGGGCCCACTTACCCCACTACAAAATAACCCCGACTTTACACCTGGAATGGAGAACCAATTTCTACAACCCAACAACAAACAACTTCCACTCCTAGCACTTCACTGCTTCAACAACGGGACAATGAAAGACTTGACTGACCTCAGGGCTGACAACGACATACCAGCCTTACCTTTGTGGACATACTTCCAGATATGCACGTACGTCAATAAACCCTCCCGTAAAAAGCTTTTCACCAGAGACCTTACTGAGATGGAGTTGGTGTGCCTAAAAGGAGAGCAGGTGTTAAAAAACTACCTCCACAGCAGGGGTGCCCAACCAGTGGCCCGGGGGGCCACATGTGGCCCACGGAGCCCTCTGATGTGGCCCACGACCTCCTGCCCTGGGATAGAACTGAAAGAACTGAAAGAATACTGTTATTAAAGGTCAGTTTATTGCTAAAATCACAGTACATATATGGGCATATCTTTTCTTCAGTGGTTACTGGGCTGCTTTCAAACTGATCCGCAGGTGCACTGAACCATAGACTTCTATTATTACCTTCGAGTTTGGTGAGCTTTCTGAAAGTGCACCAAACCCACAGAATATAATAGAAGTCTATTGCAAACTGCAGGAAAGCCAAAGGTACACTGCGTTGCACGAGTGTAAACCGCAGCGCATCAGTGTGAAAGCAGCCTTGGACCCCTTTCACACAGTCAGTCCGACAGCCTGACCAATTGGACCCTCCACTCACCTCTAAGTAGTGGCAGACATAAACTGACTTGTGTTCTACCTCCAATATGATACGCTAAAAAAGTATCATGGGCTGCGTCCGTGTCTGCTCTGCAAATGCAAAGCAGACACGGACATGCCATCCACCCGCTCCACTCATTGTCGCCCGCAACCATTTACCAAGTCGCTGAAGTGGCCCTTGATCTTCAAAAGGTTGGGCACCCCTGCTCTACAGCCTATGAGTGGTTGCAACACCTGAAGGAGGTGACGAGCGATAGATTTAGAGAGAGAGGGTCAGACAAGCTGAACATGGACATCACAAGGGCTCAATGGGAAAGGGCCTGTATACTAGCTCATAAATGCTCTATCAGCACAAGAATGCAGGAAACAGCATATAAAACACTCACTCACTGGTATGTAACACCCGAAAAGATCCACAAATGGTACCCTCAATCAAGTGACATATGTTGGCACTGTAATAGTGAAAAAGGCACCTTGTTATATATCTGGTGGCAATGCGAGAGAATAAGACCATATTGGAATGGAGTGATAGAGATGATATATCCGATCACGGAGACCAAACTTACATTAAAGTGGCATGCTGCTTACTTCACATCTCCAACTTCACCCTGAAGAAGTACAAAAACTCCCTATCCAGGCATTTGATAAACGTGGCCAGGTCGCTTATCCCATTATACTGGAAAACTACAAACACCCCCACCCTGAAAGAATGGCTACACAAAATCTCTTCCATATGTGAAATGGAAGATACCAAGGCCCAATCAAAGGAAAAAGTTAAGCGCTACCATAAAACTTGGTCTCCCTGGTTCGAATATAGATTCTCTCAGGAGTACGAGACAATGGTTGTGTAACAAAGTTGATGATGCATACTCGTTAGCCCATTAACCTTGGGAAAATGTTGCCTAAGTACCAATCTAGAGACACCTGTTAAAATAATTACCAATAATTCAATGGCAGTTTCCTCATATAATGCTGCCCCATGATGCAACATTGTATAGGAACCTTCACTTTACCTCTTAATGTTCTTCTTTCTATCCTCTCAATTCTGAACTCTCCACCTCTCTTGGAGTACAGATCCATGCTCGAAGTTTGGAAGCGATCACAACCCACACAAGCCCAATCTGTCTGATCTGACCTACCAGCTTTGGTAAGGCCAGTCTGAAGGGCTATGAACCATCATTCTAACCTAATTGTGTAAACAATAGTGTTTTGCTTGTTACTAAACACTTGTATGCGATTTACCTGTTCATCTGTACTTAAGTTTGTATTTTTAATACTCTTCAATAAAACTTTTATGCAAAAAAAAAAAAATGAAAGTAAAAAATATTTTTACTTTTTTTCCCAATTTTCAGTCTTTTTTCATTTATATCTCAAAGAATAAAAAAAAATAAAAAAAACAGTGGTGATCAAAGCTCAACACAAATATGATATAAATTGCGTTTGGGTACAGCATTGCATGACTGCGCAATTACCAGTTAAAGTAGCACATTGCTAAATAGCAAAAAATGGCCTGGTCATGAAGGGAGTAAAAACCTCCAGAGCTCAAGTGGTTACTAAGGTAGAAAAAAATACTGCTGTCAAATTAATTTTTTCACAACTTCTGCAGTTTTGTGGACTATAAAAACAACCCGCGCAACCATTGCTAATTTTCACTTATGCCCTATACACATGGTTCGGACATTCTGACCACAAAATCCATCTGATTTTTTCCAACGGATTTTGTCCGAAACTTGTGTTACATACACACGGTCGCACAAAGTTGTCGGAAAATCTGATCGTTCTGAACGAGGTGACGTACAACATGCATGTCAGGACTATAAACTGGCCAGTAGCCAATAGCTTTCGTCTCTTAGTTTATTCTGAGCATGCGTGGCACTTTGTCCGTCTGAATTGTCTACACACGAACACATCTGAATTTATGCGATTGGATTTTGTTGTCGGAAAATTTTAAATCCTGCTCTCAAACGTTGTGCGTTGGAAAATCCAACAGAAAAAGTCCGATAGAGCCCACACACGATCGGATTTTCCGACAACATAATCTGATCTGACTTTTTCCATCTGAATTTCCGACCGTGTGTACAGGGCAATAGAATAAAAAAAAAGCCCATTTAGTCAACCACGTAATGCTGATTTCATTGTCACATTCGAAATATAGGCCAAAATGGTAACAGGAGTGGAAGCGCTAAAAAAATGTGAGATAAATTAGCAAACAGGTTGCCAGGAAGATTAAGAGATCACTGCACATAACAGAGTTCCCCGTCCACTAACTGTGTATTGACGGATGTAATTAATTATCATATTCTAGACTTAATAATGGACAGTGATGAGGGTCTGCCTGCATGAGGTTTGCGCTAGGGGATAAAGGATTACATATTTTCATAGAGCGTGCTATTTTGATAATCATTCGCTTAACAGCTACAGAATTCCATTGAGATATTTAAATAGCATTTGATAACTGCTTCAGGGCTTTGTATTGCAAAAGACAGAATATTTATCAAACGCGCTGCAAAAAAAGTACTTCAGCGATGTTCCGTTTAATGCTAATGTGATGTGAATGTAATTTAATGAGCATCTATATACATGTCACTACTTATTATGTCTTCATGTATACATAAAATGAGTGGGAGAGTGAGAGATAATTAACTGCGCCATCAGATACGTTATTAAAGTAGTCGTTGAGTGGCAAGCATACATATGTACAGGCAGATTATAAGACATACATAACAATAGAGCTGTCTTGCGTTCAACTTGGGCAACTGGAGAAGTGTCATTTTGGGCACCTGATGTATTGGTTTTAATAGAGGCAAGAAATAAGAGCTTTGCTACACAAATGTATTCAGGAAAAGTTTGTGAAGTTAAATAGGACATTTTTCTTGAAGATCACTAGGACAGTTATGCCCCATACACACAGTTGGATTTTCCGATGGAAAATGTTCGATGGGAACTTTTTGTTGGAAATCCCGGCCGTGTGTAGGCTCCATCGGACAATTTCCATCGGAATTTCCAACACATAAAAATTTGAGATCTGGATCTCAAATTTTCCAACAACAAAATCCATTGTTGGAAATTGCGAGCGTGTGTAGGCTCCATCGGACAGTTTCCATCGTAATTTCCAACACATAAAAATGTGAGATCTGGATCTCAAATTTTCCGACAACAAAATCCGTTGTCGGAAATTCTGAATGCGTGAACACAATTCTGACGCAAGAAGTTCCACGCATGCTCGGAATCAAGCAGAAGAGCTGCACTGGCTATTGAACTTAATTTTTCTCGGCTCGTCGTACGTGCTGTACATCACCGCGTTCTTGACATTAGCAATTTCCGACCAACTTTGTGTGACCGTGTATATGCAAGACAAGTTTGAGCCAACATCCGTCTGAAAAAATCCATGGATTTTTTCATCGGAATGTCTGATCAATGTCCGATCGTGTGTAAGGGGCATAAGGTTGATAAAGAAGCTTATTTGAAAGGACATTGAAAAACATGTTTGTTTCCATTGAACTTCATAGTTTGAAGAACATTAGCCTAAGCAAAAAATAGTCTGTAGATTTTTTTTTTTTAAACCTGAAATTATAATGTTTGTTGCAGGGGATGGCAGTATCTTGACTTCCAGCTCTGTTCAGACTTTTGGGAGAAGCAGAAAGCTACTCATGTGATCGGGAGGATGGGAGCCCTAGGGAGCTTCATAAGCAAATCACTCCTGTCATAGAAACATTTTTTTGCCAGGTGGCTGCAGAATAAAATGGGAAGATATTTCCTTAAATTGGATGTAAACGCCATTCATGAAATCTGACCTGGGCACATAAAGTGCTGTGAAAAAGTATTTGCCCCTTCCTGATTTTTATTTTTATTTTTATATTTCTCACACTTAAATGATTCAGATCATCAAACAAATCGGTTGTAAAGGTTCATTTTTTATTTTCTAAATAGGTTCCTTTAAGCTAGTGCATTGTTGGTTCAATTACCTTTTCCTTCGATTTCCCTTCTAAAAGGTTTTTTTCTTTGTTTTCTTTGTCTGAATTTCTCATTTCCTGTTCCTCCTCAGTAAGCTGTTCTGGCTGACTAAACACCGCTCGGATGATGGTGTGAAGTTTACTGAGGAGAAACAGGAAGTGAGAAATTCAGACAAAGAAAAAAAAACATTTAGAAGGGAAATCAAAGAAAAAGGTAAGTGAATCAACAATGTACTAGCTTAAAGGAACCTATTCAGAAAATAAAAAACAAACCTTTACAACCCCTTTAATATTACACAAAGATAACCCGAGTAAATCCAAGATGCAGTTTTTAAACTATTATTTCATTTATTAAGGGAAAATAGCTGTTCAAACCTGCCTGGCCCTATGTTACATAGTTAAATAGTAGGTGAGGTTGAAAAAAAGACACAAGTCCATCAAGTCCACCTGTGTGTGTGATTATATGTATTACATTGTATATCCCTTTATATTGTGGTTGTTCAGGTGCTTTTCTAATAGTTTCTTGAAACTATTGATGCCCCCCGCTGAGACCCCCGCCTGTGAAAATGTAACTGCCCCCTCCCATGCTGAATCATGAATGAACTGTAATTAACCACAATTTTTTGGAAAGCGGAGTTAATTTTCACTTGCCACACCCAGGCCTGATTGCTGCCAGACCCGTTGAATCAAGAAATCACATAAATGGAAGCTGTCTGACAAAGTAAAGCACGCTAACAGATCACAAAAAGCCACACATCATGCCACAATCTAAAAAAAAATCAAGAACAGATTAGAAACAAAGTATTGCACATGTATCAGTCTAGGAAAGGTTTCAAGGCCATTTCTAAGGCTTTTGAACTCCAGTAAACCACGGGGAGAGCCATTATAAACAAATGGACATAACTTGGAAGTGGTGAACCTTCCCAGGAGTGGCCGGCCTACAAAAATGGCATTGATTGGTGGCACTCATGGGGATTGATTGGTGGCACTTCTGGGGCTCTACTGTAATCAGGGCACTGTTTATCAGTGCGCTGATTACATGCCCTGTTCTTCCCTGCGAGGAGATGCCACTGATCGGTTCTCCTCGCCACACCCTTTGTCAGGGTCAGGCGATGAGAGACGATTACTGGCACTTCCTGTATTTACATGTGACCGGCTGTGATTGGACACAGCCGATCCCATGGTTAAGGAGCCCCGTCATTTGACAGTAGGCGGGCGGCAAGTGGTTTAAGTGTTACTAAACCCACAACAGTAAAATCAGTCTGTATATGTAGTAAAGCATGCTTGCTATACTCTCTGTGGAACCTAAAGGGTTATTTCTGTGCATTGTGTAAAGAGGCTGTTTGATCCTGTTTTTTCTGATCCTCCCCTTTTTTCACTTTCCCCAATTCATCTCCTGACAGTACAGAGCCTTGGGGGCAATCTGTACATGCTCAGTTTGGTGTGTATTGCTAGGGATTTTTTTTTTCTTGGGGGGGGGGGGGGGGGGGTGCACAAGGCCAATTAGCACTGTCCAGTCACGGGCCAGGGGTCCTGTAGCTTCATAGGACAGTCAGAGTATAATGAAAACGCCTATTACGAATTTTAACCAGAGTCATAAGACTGCTATATATTGTTGATGAGAAAAGATATTTAGCAGTTTATATTTACTAAAATAATTGCACTTCCATGTTCTGTGTACTGTGGGTGACCAGATATAGTGAACTTATTAAATAAGAAAATGACTTATATGCGAAATGGATATTTAATACAAGTCTAACAGAAATGAAATTCTTCCTTAACGACAAGTTATTACTAGGCTTCTGGGCTAAAACAAGCCCCACCTGAAAACATCCACCCTACCCCACGGCCCCATAACTCCATTAGACCCCTGTTATGATGTGACCCCCTTCCAGGATGCAGTGCTTGGGCCTGAGTAGCCATTCACCAGGCCAGGACACTGTCATGTGAGTGAAAGGAGGAAGTCAACCCAAAACCATCCCACATAGGGTTCACACTGGACAATGAATTTTGACAAAAAAAAAAAACAGCATGGAGAAGGAATAGCAAGCACATGTGGGTAGACGGGTGGATTGTTTAAATCGCATTTGACTTATTCAAAAATGCTTTACCATTTCTGCAGAACAGAATTCTGTTGGCATGCAAATTATCTTACCTTCTAAACCAGGCACTCAGAAAAATAAAATTTGTCTGTGCCTATCCTCTGTAAAAGAAAGTGAATGCATCCATCACATCTAAGCCCCCGTACACACGGTCGGAGATTCTGGCAACCAAATCCGTCGGATTAATTCCAACAGATTAATTCTGGAAGAGGTCCGGAAGTGATGTTGCATGCACACGGTCGGACTCAGTTGTCGGAAAATCCGATTGTACATAACGCGATGACGTTATTTTGTTACGACAGGACTACGTTCAGGCTAGTAGCCAATAGCTTTGGTCTAGGAATTTGATCTGAGCATGCGTGGCACTTTGTCCGTCGGAGTAGGCTACACATGATCGAAATATGTCCGATCGGAGTAAAATTTTACCGGCAAGTTGGAAAAGTTGGTCCGTCGGATATTCCAAAGGAAACAGTCCGATTCAGACCACACACAGTCGGAATATCCGACAAAATGGTCCGATAGGAAACATTCCGTCAGAATCTCCAACCGTGTGTACAAGGGCTTAGAATCGGTAAGGTACAATTTAGTTTTTTGGGTTTAATACCACTTCAAGTAAAAAAAAAAAAAAAAGGCCTTAAAACTTTAGATTTAACAGATATGTACCTTATATCTTAACTAGATATTATGCTGAACTGCATTGGCGTAGATTTTATCTCCGTCCTGATTTATTCAATAATTAATACTAATGAGGTAGAAGTTACAGAAGACTTTCTTCTAATTTACAGCATTCATAAATACTTGCAGCGGTTTTACAGCAGAGAGTTGTGTGTTTGGTCATTCATCATTCTGTTCTAAGGCTATAAAGCTTGGAGAAATTATAGTGGTTAGCATTCAGGATATATACATCTAGAAGAAGGCTGTCCTTGAGGTTTAACATAATCGTTGGAGGAGCATATTATTCGAATGAGAGCTACTGCATTTTCTATGATGCCAATTACCACTGACGGGAGGAATTTATTTTTATAAGCATGGAGTAGAGAAACCACTGATCTCATCCGGATGACAGTTTATTTAAGGAAGGAACTACATTAGTGATTTACATATAAATGTTATGATCAAAAGTCATATGGACCATTAGCTTTAGAAATTAGATTGCACTTAGAAAATATACGTTTTGGTTTCAAGTTTTTGTATTTGCTAAGTTTTTTGGAAGATGGAGAAAAGTTTAGAATTTTTTTCAGTTTTTCACCCCATTGGATAGATTTTTTAAATTCTGGTCAGGGGTGTAACTTAAGATCATGGTGCCCCATTGCACAATTTTGATAGGGACCTTTTTGAGTTAGCGAAGGCAGTGTCAACAGTTGGCAGTGTCAACGGCAAAAACACTATAATTGAACAAATCAGTTTAACGGTTTCCCAAAAAAGTTCAAGTCATGCCATAATTGATAACTATTAGCCCCCGTACACACGGTCGGACATTCCGACAACAAAACCCGTCAGATTTTTCCCAACAGATTTTGTCCGAAACTGGTGTTGTATACACATGGTCGAACAAAGTTGTTGGAAAATCCGATCGTTCGGAACGTGATGACGTTCTTTCGTTGCGACGGGACTACGTTGTGGCTAGTAGTAATAGCTTTGGTTTCGTAATTTGATCTGAGCATGCTTGTTACTTTGTCCAATCGGAATTCTCTACAAACGATAGGAAAAAAAAAAGTCAGATTGGATTTTGTTGTCGGAAAATTTGAGGTCCTGCTCTCAAATTTTTTCCATCGGAAATTCAGACGGAAAAAGTCCGATAGAGCCCACACATGATCGGATTTTCCGACAATATAAACCGATCGGACCTTTTCCGTCTGAATTTCCAACCGTGTGTACAAGGCATTACAGGTGCTTGTACTCTTCAACAAACTTTTAAGAAATCCATTGACTGGTATTATTACTGATCACGTGCAGCACCATGACAACTGCAGATCAAACAGAGGTTAACATGGCAGATTCCTTGGCTATAAAGGATAGCTGGGTTTAGTTTCACTTTTAATATATATATGTTTTAATCATTGCCAAGTAGCAGGATAGTTGACAGCATATAAATTGTCATGGAAGAGAATAGAAACATCTCAGATCTCAAGGTTTTAGTTGAAATGATAAATCATCCTACAAGGGTAGCCCATCCATCAACCACTTTCTTCCCCAGCCATAGTCAAATGACATCTGCAAAAGGGATCTCCCATCCTTGGCGGGCGTCATATGACGTCCTTGGCTTCCCGGCCGTCTAGGGGGCATGCCCGCCGCGTCACTCGGGAGCCGCTGTGCGTGCCTGGCGGCCGCGATATCTGCTGGGCACCCGTGATTGCCGGTAATACAGAACAGGGATGTGGATCTGTGTGTGTAAACACACATGTCCTGTCAGGGGAGAGCAGACCAATCATGTGTTCCCAGTACAGAGGAACACCGATCGGTCTCCTCCCCTTGTGAGTCCCCCTCCTCCGACAGTTAAAATCACTCCCTAGGTAACACATTTAACCCCTTTATCAGCCCCTAGTGTTAACCCCTTTCCACAGTAATCAGTGCATTTTTATAGCACTGATCACTGTATAAATGTGAATGGTCCCAAAATAGTGTCAAAAGTGTCCGATATGTCTGCCGCAATGTCACAGTCATGATAAAAATCGCAGATTGTCGCCATTACTAGTAAAAAAAATTAAAAAATGTAAATGCCATGAATCTATACCCTATTTTGTAGATGCTATAACTTTTGCACAAACCAATCAATATAGGCTTATTGCAATTTCTTTTAACAAAAATATGTAGACGAATACGTATCGTCCAAAACTGAGAAAAACATGTTTTTGTTTTTTTAAATTGGGATATTTATTATAGCAAAAGTAAAAAATATTCCAAGCCTGCGTGCTGAAAATTTACCGTCCCTAACTACAATAGCACACAACTCAGCGCTTCAGGATTATGATTTAAAAGAAAACACCTTTGGACCAATGCTTATGATCCCCAAGAAATTCGATTAAATCAGAAGAATAATAAGAATAATAGTAATAGCTGCTGCTTATTAAAACATACACCATATAAAATTGTATATATATAAAAAACGAGATTAAAAGTAAAAAATAATGTGTTTTTTTTCAAACTTGTCACTCTTCTTTTGTTTATAGCGCAAGAAATAAAAACCACAGAGGTGATCAAATACCACCAAAAGAAAGCTCTAGTTGTGGGAAAAAAAATGGGTACAGTATTGCATAACTGCGCAATTGTCATTCAAAGTGTGACAGCGCTGAAAACTGAAAATTGGCCTGGGCAGGAAGGGGGTGAAAATGTCCTGAATTGAAGTGGTTAAGGGTTCATGGTGCCGCCCCTCTATATGGTTAATTGATAGAATCATGTATAGCATGAATCTATCCACGGCCCCCACTGCCACCCCCTATTCAGGATTCTGGCCCCTTTTAGGACGCTAGGTGCCTGAAATACAGCAGCGGGGGTGTTTTTTTGAAGAACCTGATTAGAGCCATAGGCTCTAATAGGCTTCAAAATAGGGTGGACTCAGAGTACAGAGCATTGCGCTCGGAGCCCATCCAGGTGTGTTAGAAAAGCAAATTAATATTTGCTTTTCTAACACTTAATAGCCTCTCTGCCAATCAGGAAATCAGTTACCCATTTCCGATTGGCTGAAAAGTCAGGCTATCCTACTGGATGCCTAGGAGTAGGGGAAGAGATGCACAGCAGAAGCCACCGTGATCTCAGAAGAGAAGAGGTCACAGGAGATGCTGCCAGATGCCTGCTGCAGCCTGTACACCTGCCGATGTGCTCGCCGATCCCTGTCGCTGTGTGTCCGCCGATCCCCGATGTGTCCAGACAGTGGGGGGGGGGGGGTTTGAGGTGCCGCAGCAGGGGTGGTTGCCCCCCCTAAACAAAAAACCACCAGCCACTGCATCCTACCTCCTCCTGCATCAGAATTAATTTGACTGTTAGTGCAGCTCACAGGAAGTGACAAGGATAGCACATTTATAGCACGATCCACATGGTATGTTCTGTATTTTGTAAAACTGTTCCTTACCTGCAAAATAAAAACTGATACAGCCACCACATCTAAGGACTGGTGAGCTGGTATTATATTATTGTTCTTGGGTTTAATTTTCATTTAACGACTTGCCTACCAGGCACTTACATCCCCTTCCTGCCCAAGCCATTTTTCAGCTTTCGCACTTTGAATGACAATTGCACGGTCATGCTACACTGTACTCAAACTAAATTTTATCATTTTCTTCATACAAATAGAGATTTCTTTTGGTGGTATTTAATTACTGCTGGGTTTTTTATTTTTTACAAGGTGGCACTGATGAGGAGGCACTAATATGCCGCACTTATGGGCGCTGATATGTGGCACTGATGAGCACTGATAGGTGGCACTAATGGGCACTGTTAGGTGGCACTGATGGGCACTAATAGGCGGTACTGGTGGGCACTGATAGGCAGCAGTGGTGGGCACAGATAGGCGGCATGTATAGGTGGCACATATGGGCATTGATGGGTGGCACTGATGGACAACATTGATGGGCATTGTTGAACAGAAGCGATGGGCATTGATGGGCAGCACTGATAGGCGCCACTGATTAACAGCACTCACTGGCATAGCTAATGGGCACTGATTTGTGGCAATTGTGAGCAGTGGTGAGCACTGATTGCTGCCACTGGTGGGCACTGTATGCTGGCATTGGTGTGCACTGTATGGTGGCATTGGTGGGCACTGTATTGTTACACTTTATTTGTTTATTGTAATCAAGGCACTGATGATCAGTGAGTGCCTTGATTACATCCCTAGATGTCCCCCTGTGAGGAGATGCTGCTGATGGGCAAGGAGAGTCGGTTACCGACATCTCTGTGTTTCCATGTGACCGGCTGTGATTGGACAAAGTGCTGTATCCTAGCAACACATCGCGGCCGCGATCACGGGAGCACACGAAAGCAGCTGCCCTGGGCTGCCGTCATATGACAGCGTCCCAGAACAAGAGCTGCACCGCCCCGCCGTCTTTTGACAGTGGGCGAGCGGAAAGCAGTTAAGGATCATTGGCTGTACAGAAACTCCCACTTTCACTATCTGCAGGACTAACTGCAGATATTCAGCTCCTGAAACAAACACCATATATCAGCATTTCTCCACCTTTTTCCATTGCAGCACCCTTTAAAAGTATTCATAATCTTGAGGCATCAGGTCTAAAATATAAGAAACGTAAATGTGACTTATCATTGGAAAACCTGAGCTTGGACGATGCACACAACCACCTATATAAAATTAAATAAAAATATTTATTATAGGTAATTAATTACTGTTTATAGCACCCAGAATTTACACACGCTTTGCATATGTATTATACATTCACATCAGTCCCTGCCCTCAAGGAGCTTAAAATATAAAGTCCTTAACTCCCATTCTTACATATATTAGGGCCAATTTACCTACTTGCATGTCTTTGAAATGTGGGAGGAAACTGGAGTTCCCAGAGGAAATCCACACAAGCACAGGGAGAACATGCAAACTCCATGGAGGTAGTGTAAAGTTTGGAATTCAAATCGACCACCCTAGTGCTGCCAGGCATAGGTGCTAACCACTTAGCCACTGTGCTGCCCAATTAACTTTACAATAGATGTCCCCCTCACATCAGAGGTCCCACCACCACATCAGAAGTCTCCTCATCACATCAACACCTCCCCTTCCCATGGGAATATCCTACCACATCAGATGTCCCCCATTTAAATCAGAGTTCCCCCATCCAGCATCCTGTGAAATCATAAGAGCCCCCCCACTGGCACAGTCCCCCCATCACATCAGTATTTCCTCATGACACCACAGTCTCCAATCACCACAGAAGACAAACTGTGTCTCGTGTTTGTGGCACCCCGGAGTAAGGGGGACCCAAATGGCACACCAGGGTGCACCCTGTTGAGAAACTCGGCCATAGATCACATGGATGGGTCTGTGCTTCCAGCCACGAATAGGAGATATATAGTTGTACTAATCTCTTTCATAATTCATCATTTTTACTTTATTTTGTTTAAGCTTTTCTAAATGAAAACATGTATAACTTTTCTAAATTTGAAAAACTGACTTCTTTATCACCATTATACTGTGGGGAAAATAGTCAATCAGCTTCTAACTTCAACTTGTTCAATTAAACCTTGCAAAGCTACAATACCTACTAATCTACCAGATATGCACTCAGCTTCTCATTACATGTTGTGGGCTGACAACACACAGCATTTTTGTGGATGGGTATGGTGTCATCCCTTCCCGATTGTCTTTTGCTACACTATGGAAACCCCCCCTACTGTCCTCATTTCCACATCATAGGGACAAATTGTACTGTAATCCAATGTAAGAACTAGGAGGGCTAATTACCTTCTTGAGATAACACAGGAAGTGTGCAGAAAACAGCTCTAAATTTTGGACAACAGGTGTGTTTTGAACTTATTGCACAAATCTAACAAAACACTTTAAAGGTTATATAAATTCAAACAAAAAAATGTCACGTGGCAACGATGGCAACGAAATGCTCCACATCCCTGAATAATAAATGACACAGAAAAAATAATGGAAAATAGGACTTTAATAGTGCTCAACACCTTAGGAATGTATACACTGACAACTTGTTTTTTTTTTTTTTTTTTTTTTATCACATTGTTATTTCATACAAGATATAAAATAATATTACAGAATGTAACATTCATTTAAAAGCAATTAATAAAGCAACAATAACCATCATCCCAAACAGTGATATAAGATACCAATAACATCTCTGATTACATTATCTATCTGATGATGTGTTCTGTACTCATTACACGTGGCTGAGGTATAATGTGATAGACAACTAACTCTCCTCCCTTAACAACTCATTGAGGCAAGCGCTAGGTCCTTTTTTTTTAAGTTTATTGCGGGGACGTTAGAATAAAACTACAGATAAAAGAAAACATTCAATCAGTGTATACAATATACAACATATACAGTCCTAACACATCAGTCTAACTAGGAAAAGGGGTTATAAACATATTGGTGATGTTTCCGTTAGGCTAACAATGGAGTTGCAGCTCAGTAGATGTGGTGTCCTCTGGAGAAGATGCAATATGGCTACTGGGGGCTGTCTCTCAGACCTCATGGTCTAGCCCACTGGAATGATAGGAAGCTATGGTGGCTTTCAAGCAACAATCTCTCTACCTACAGTAATCAATCTATAGAACTATAAGCATGCAAAAGAACCACTAGATGGCGATATTACAATTTACTTTACATAAAATTAGCATATTCAACAATTAACAAAAGAACATAAGACACACTTGCTGAAGGCATGACAGATGGGACACTCAAGTTTAAAGCGGGAGTCCGCCGTTTTTTTTTTAATTTAAAGCCAGCAGCTACAAATACTGCAGCTGCTGACTTTTAAAATAATGACACTTACCCGCCCAGTGCACCCGCGATGTCGACACCCGAAGCCGATCTCTCGATTGTCTCTCGGGTGCTGCCACCGCCATCTTGGGTATGGGAATCAGGAAGTGGAGCCTTGCGGCTTCATTTCCCGGTTCCCTACTGCGCATGCGCGAGTCGCGCTGTGCAATTAGGATGGTCCCCGCTGTCTCTGGGATCCGTGTGTTTCCCAGCAGGCAGCGGGGGACCTTCGGAAAGGGGCGTATATTCTGCAGAAAGGGGCGTACCTTCTGCAGAATCTACGCCGGAAGTGGGTGTAGATACCTGTACTGTGCCGGAGGGGGGGAGGGTTCCAATGAGCAGAAGCTCCACTTTAGGGTGGACCTCCGCTTTAATTATTAGAAGGTTATACAATCTTTGTGTTTCACTTCAAAAGCTTCATCAGGAGATGAATTGTGAGCTAGTGTTTGTGTACACAAGTATAAGCATTCGGTCAACAAAGAAAGAAAAGGATCAGGTAAGCCAGGTCCAAACTGCAAATTCATCAATGGATGTGGTCACAAATATAGAGGTGAGTCAACTCAGCCAGGGCTATAATTGCCGACCGGGCCCCACAGAAACCCACATTGCCTCCAAAAAAGCCCTCAGTGATTATTATTATTATTCAGGATTTATATAGCGCCAACAATTTACGAAGTGCTTTACAATATAAAAGGAGACAATAGAGTTACAATACAATAAAATACAAGAGGATTAAGAGGGCCCTGCTCAGAAGAGCTTACAATCTAATAGGGTGGGGCAGTTGGTACAAAAGGTTAAACTGTGGGGAATGAGCTGATGGAAGTGGTAGGAGATTAGTTGGGGATATGATAGGCTTCCCTGAAGAAATTTGTTTTCAGGGATCGCCTGAAGGTAGCAAGAGTAGGGGATAGCCGGATCAGTGAAGGTAGCGAGTTTCAGAGGATGGGAGAGGCTCTGGAGAAATCCTGGAGATGAGCATAGGAGGAGGAGACGAGAGAGCTTGAGAGTAGGAGGTCTTGAGAAGGGTGGATGGGACGATTTGGGTAATATTTGGAGACAAGATTGGTGATGTAGCTCGGGGCAGAGTTGTGAATGGCTTTGTATGTTGTGAATGGCTTTGTATGTTGTGGTTAGTATTTTTAATTTAATTCACTGGGTGATTGGGAGACAGTGTAGGGATTGGAGGAGAGGGTTGGCAGTCACTGAGCAGGTGGTAAGGTAGATAAGTCTGGCAGCAGCATTCATGATAGACTGAAGGGGGGATAGCCTATGGAGAGGCAGGCCAATGAGAAGGGAGTTGCAATAGTCAAGGCGATAGATAACAAGGGAGTGAATGAGGATCTTGGTGGTTTCATTTGATATTATAAAGCCCCAAAAGATATTGCTGTGAGAAACCAGGCCATGGCATACACTCCTTCCCCCAACAAACAGAAACCACACAGCCTGTTTGGGCTGAAGGCTATAGTTTCTTGTATAATTTCTTTTAAATGGATGTTACATTCTATAATATTCTTCTATAACTAAAAATGTAATTTTTTTTCCCCCCCAAAAAAGTTGCCAGTATATATAGTCCTCAGATGTTGAGCACCGTTACAGTCCCATTCTTTGTTCTGTGTAACTTTCAAGGGTATATTTGACAGACCAAAGGGAAGTAAATAAGAGAAGTTCATTGATAGGGTTTATATACACTTTATTTCACATTGCATATGTAGGCAATGATCCTTGTTAATAACCTCTACTCATCACTGTAACCATCCACTGCCTATAACTGCATTGAATTCTTCCAGCCAATAGATGAGTGATCATCTAATAAAGTCTAAGAGTCATGCAAGAGTAATATTATACTATAGCTTTATACATTATGCATTACAAACGTACTTCCACTATTAGTAGTAGGACACTGACATGCAAGGTCACTCAACGCATAACATGCCAAAAGAAGGGGAACATTACTAAACTCTTGCTGTGATCCCGCATCAGAAGTGGATTCGTTTATTTATTTGTGTACAAAGAAGTGTATGTGTGTTTATACTGTCAAGATTTCTAAATGTAATTTCCCCTATGTTCCACACCTTGAAGTCTTGTTTTTTTTACATCTGGAGGGATTTGCTCAAGATCAATTTTAAAGGATGTAAAAAAAAAGAAAACAGTAATAAATAAATCACACTAGCACAGCATGGTTTTGGCAAACAAAATACAAAATGCTGCTGAATTGTGCATTGCGGTTTTACAGTTGACTTTGTAGTGTATTTATAAAGAAGGACATTACCAACACGGTGGAAATACACAAAACAAGTTCTGCTTTAAAAACCTTCCTCATATTTCCATTTTTGCGTATGTATGAGAATTGTCTATATTTGCAATAACAAAAAAAAGAGCCAACCATAGATGGAAAGATATTGCCCTCTTATTTACAGGCAGATTTTCCAGCAGGTCAGCTGTTGGTTGCCCTTGTTATTGACTCCTATGGAAGTCAAAAAAGGGCAAGCAATGGTCAATCTGGAAGGGTAGATTCTACTGACCAAGTTGTCTATGACCCCTGTTTGTCTCATTCTCCCTGTGGGAGAGAAATAATAAAATTGAACAACTGATTGATTGTTCTTGGAAGAAAACTGTTTCATTTGGGGTAAAAAGCTAATGCCAAAGACCAGCAAAAAAATGTACACCTTTTAAGTCATTGACCAGAACTGTGCTATGTACCTGGTGGGATCCCAAGAATACAATGGTGACATCTCTTGTAGTGCAGGAGATGAACAAGTACCAGAAGAAGATGCTCAGAAGATTTGAGCAATGGAGGTGATCCAACCAGTCGATCAGTCCTCTGGTGCCATGGACATGTCACCAAAGAGCCACCCATGGAGTTTGCATGCTGAATCTCAAGTGGAACGCTAGAACATTAGCAGGACTGTAACAGCAGACAGAGTGACAATCACCAGCACATCAGCAGGATAATACAACATAGGTAACAAAAGCATCAGTAAAATAGTAAAGCAGACCCAGGTCATCACAAGCCAGACAGTGTTGTACCAAGTCATAGCCAGAGTCTAGAATAGGTTGAGGTTGTCAACAAGTATACAATGAGGTACCACATCAAGTACCACATCAAAGGCAGAGTTAAGGTATAGAAGGTAAACTGAGATCAAATCTAATAGGCAGTCATCCAAGCAGAAGGTACAGAGAAGTCAAACAGGCAGTTCAGGAACTGAAACCAGGTCAGTATATGCAAACAATCCACGAGGCACAGGTCAGGTCACAACGAAATAGCTAAAGACCAGTCAGCATTGATCTTGAGTCATGCAGGTCTCTAAATAGGGCACTTGGACAAATGCTGATACACTTATGGTCCTGCATGCTGGTGAAAGCCCAGCAGCAACTCCAAGTGCAAAACCGTGCACTGGAACACGTGAATACACAGATGCCTGACAAGCTGTTGATAATATCAACCATTCACAGGATTTCCAGACCTGTTTCCAAAAACTGCAGACACTACTAATAGCATCCTCGAAAAAATAAATGTACATTAGTTTAACACTTTCAAATATAAAACAGGAGTATCTACTCAAATGTTAGCGTACATGCACCTGTCCCCAGCGCTCATGAACGAGACTAAAACACCCAACAAGGGATCATATTTGGATCTTAAGCAGCTATTATATATAAAAAAACAACAATGTAACCCAATGTGGTTGACCTAATTACATCAAATCAAACATTAACACCCCTTTTACTGCTTATTCAGAGAACTAGCATTCCCCTGTTGTTCCCAACGTGCAGTTAAACTTGGTTCGTTGCAATACTCCTATCTTAATGATTGCTAACAACCAACATGTAAACTTAGAAAATGAATAAAATGAATAAAACACAGTCCAGCATTAATAAGTCCAGCACAAAAAAAATAATAATAATAACAGAGTTCTTTCAAACTATCTGTGTGATAGCAGCATGCGACACAGAAGTAATCATCCCGTATATGTGGATGCAAGTGAAGTCAATCCTACACCTTCACCATTTTGCACCGCAATGTGTGTCCACACAGATGGCAGCTTACCAGAAGCAATCTGCTTAAGAGCCTATCTTTTAGATTCCGCTGTATGAGCTCCTCCTGTCTGTTCCTGTCTCCTCCGTTTATATTGTACTCGTTGTGCATAGGCATGTAAAAGATGCAAGGGATCTGATATAGTGTTATACCCTTTATTAACAATAACCCTCTCCCCCCTTACAAATGCGCTTACTTAAAAACAATTGATTAAAAGCATGTACAATGGTTGCCAGTTATACAGATCAAGCTTCTCACCGCCAGGCTGGTTTCCTTGTTCGCCACTGCCTGTCACTGGAGACCCGGGTACTCGTCTGCTACTGCTCCACCTCACTACTCGCGCGATCACGCCCTGACGTGTTTCGTGATTACGTCTTCAGAGGACGTGGTCACGCGACATACACTGTAGTTATTTATACTAGGTTCCATAGAGGAGGAGCCGCGTCATATCCTCTACGACGCCGCTCGTCCCCATCCACCTTTCCCCTCCCACTTGTCTGGACGGCTGTCTGCAATGTATGTCCTTCCGGTATTCTCATTCCTACCTCCGGTTGTCGGACAATCTGTCCCCGGATGTGAGAAATCACCCAGCCGTGCATACAAGTGTCTCACCATCTCCTCTCGCAGTACAACTTATGTAAGCTCCGCGGAGGGATGTGGTGGGGCTTACATAACTATTATTCATATTAAATGTATCCTGCGTGATTGTTATGCTCATCACACTTAATTATTGTATTAAAACCATTATATAAAAAATATATTAAAAATATTAAAAAATAAATAAACAAAGAGGTACACAATATTAAGTCATTAGTTCTACTGAACCAACTAATAGTTCATAATATGTAATTTACACTTTCCAACTGATTACTCTGTTTTCATTTATTATCCAATATTTAATATTATCTCTAGTGGCATTTCAGTGTGGGCATGTGCCTCCATCCTACTTCAATTCCCCTCAGAGGTTAATATTATCAACTAGTGTTTTTTTTTTTTTATTGTTATATATTATTGTCCTAACAACCCACTATTCTATGTCTTATATATGAGACATAAACTGTATTGATCTTATGTATATATATTAACAATAGTACTATGCCCAGACGTATCCATTTTATGAGTGTATTATTGATATTAGTATTACTCTCTAATTCCTTATCACTTTAATCATAATCCGAGTGATTATACTAATAGACCTCGTCCTGTTCAGCAATTCACCACATACCTACCCCCCTCTCTCTAATAGTTGCTAATATGGCGGTTTACATCTAATTCTATGTTCAGGCCCTTAGGGCTAAGTGTGTCCGTTAAAAAGATCCATTCTGTTTCACGTCGGGAAATCACCCTTACCATATTCGCTCCTCTCCAGTTAGGGTGCAGCTTGTCTATTCCCCAAAACTTTAGTCCCTTTGGGTCTCTCTTATGCTTATTCCTAAAGTGCAGTGAAACGCTGTGTTCTTTATATCCTATACTGATATTATAGATATGTTCCGCCACTCGTGTGGTGAGCATGCGTTTCGTGCGACCTATATACATAAGGCCGCACGGGCACTCTAATGCATATACTACATGTGTAGATCTGCAAGTGATACACTCCTTGATTTGAAATTCTTTACTGTTGGCCGTAGATGTGAATTTAGTCAGCCCTCTTATATGAGTATTCACTTGTCTACATGCTTAGCATCTTCTGCAAGCATGGAAACCAGTTTGTTCCCAGAACATTTTGAATCTTTTGGGGGGGTCAAGAACTTTTTTGACCACCTGATCACCAAATGTAGCATTTTTTCTATATATAAAAGGTGTTTTTTGTGGTAGGGTCTTTCCCATTACCCTATCCATCTGGAGTATGTGCCAATGTTTTGTAATAATGGCCTCTACATCTTTATATTGTTTATGATAATTGGAAATTAATCCCCATTCAAAAGAGGTATCTTTTTGTTTAATCGTTGGTTGCAAATACGGATCCTGAGTTCTTTGGCCTACATCTGTAATTAACTTGTCTAGTATCATGGGTTTATATCCCTTCTCTTCAAACTGTAGTTTCAGAGAGTTCGCTTGCGTGATATAATCCACATTTGTTGTACAGTTATGTCTTATCCTAGTGAATTGGCCTTTGGGAATGTTCATCAGCCATTTTGGGTGGTGTCCACTCTGTATAGGGATGAAGCTATTCCTGTCTGTGCTCTTAAAGTACGTTTTTGTATACAAGTAGTTCCCTTCTTTTATTACCTCTACATCCAAGTAATGTATTTGTTGCTGATTCCAGCTGTAGTCAAGTTTAATGTGGTTCAGATTACTGTTTAGATATTCCATGAATTTCTGCAATGATGCCTCTGTGCCCTCCCATATAAAGAACACATCATTTATATATCTACTATAGAATGTGAATTCCCTGCGTCTAGTTTGATAAATCCACCTATCTTCCCATTGACTCATGAAAAGATTCGCTATACTGGGAGCGAATTTGGCTCCCATGGCGACTCCCGTCTTCTGACTGTAGAAGTCGCCATTGAACCAAAAATAATTATGGGTTAGGCAGTAATCCAATATCATACCCAGGAATCTTTTCTGACGAAGTTGTCGGAAAATCCGATCGTTCAGAACGTGATGACGTTATTTTGTTACGACGGGACTACGTTCAGGCTAGTAGCCAATAGCTTTGATGTAGGAATTTGATCTGAGCATGCGTGGCACTTTGTCCGATCGGAATTCTCTACACATGATCGGAGTATGTCCGATCGGAGCATTTTGTCAGAAAATATTTCCAGCAAGTTGTAAAATTTGGTCCGACGGATATTCCGACGGAAACAGTCCCATGCATACCACACACAGTCGGAATATCCGACAAAACGCTCAGATCGAACACATTCCATCAGAATCTCCAATTGTTTGTACAAGGGCTAAGTGTGGCGCGCACCGGGTGTTTATTTACAGCACTATTCGGCCTCTCATCATCCTATGAACTGTATGGACTGTACTCACTGTGTGACAAGTTCTGTTTGCTTTGCATTGGGTGTCTTTCCATAGTGTTGTTTGGCACCTTTATAGTTTATGAATTTTATTAATTGAATTCATTTTTATTTATTACGCTGTACTTTCTTCATTTGTTTTGCTTCTTGTATGTAGCAATTTCAATGCAGCCTGTCAAGTTTGGCCAGCTGCACTTGTCTTTTGCAGTCATTGGGACAGCTCCACAACTTCAAGCCAAATGCATGAAGCTTAGATGGCTGCAACAAGGTATTCCCATGCAAAATCTCTATTCCACTGCAAAAAATATCTGTTGATCTTAACAGAAATGTAGCATCCTTGTTACTTCCTGTGAGCCAACCTGAAAACACACACAATGTACTTCTAACCTCCCCATGTAATGTAAATGAACAAAGGAAGATGTATTTGTAGTCTAGCTTGGGTGGCTAACATGGCTTCCTTGATAGATAAAGTAGAGAAGAGTGCATAGCTACCCAGGAACAGTGAAAATAGAGAAAAAAAAAAGTCTGGAAAAAATAAAATTATAGCAAGCACTGTATTGGAAGACTGGTAAGCTGCAATATATTGGGTTTAGATATGTTTCAAGATGACATCTAGGGTCATATTGTACAAAGCTGACAGCCAAGTAACTAGCATTTCCAGAAGTGGAGTTAGCTGAACTATAGGCAGATATAATAGACAACAGTTAAAGCGGTTCTGCACCTAAGATAAAAATATTAAAAGCCAGTAGCTACTAATATTGCAGCTGCTAACTTTTAATAAAATCACACTTACCTGTCCCAGGGTCCAGCGATGTCGGCGGCAGGTGACGAGCGATCGCTCGTCTCGCTGCTGCCCCCGCCGCCATCCTCTGTCAGGGAATCGGGAAGTGAAGCATTACAGCTTCACTGCCCGGTTCCCTACTGCGCATGCGCGAGTCGCGCTGCGCGTCTCTTATGGTCCCCCACTGTGTCTCTGGGAACTGTGTGTTTCCCAGAACACAACGGGGGGGGGCGTCTGTGGGGGTCTGTGGCGGTCTGGCAAGAAGTGGGTGCAATTACCTGGATTATCCAGGTAACTGCACCCCCCTCCCCCCTGAAAGGTGCCGATTGTGGCACCGGAGGGGGGGAGGGATCAGATTAGCGGAACTTCCCCTTTAGGGTGAAGAACCGCTTTAAGGCAGTTTAATGCACGCTTAATATTTTTTATATATATTTTTTCAAATGCAAGCAGTGTAAATACCTGAATCTGACCTGACATCAGATTCTTAAAGTCCCGTTCAGGCTCAGACTTGTGGCAGAAACAAAGTGCAATGGGGAATTGTATTTGAAAATTGCAACAAAAGTTGCTTTTCATTTTATCTTTTAGGCCCATTCATGATGACATGTGTGCCCCGTGTACAGTCATGTTTTGCCAGAATGGGGATGCACTGGTGTTGCATGCATACCTGTGCAGGAATTCCATAGTTGTGTATTGGGACATAGGGCTGCGTGGACATAGCCACTGTGTCCCAATTTGACGCATGGGGCATGACCAAGTGGACAACAATGGGACACCAGCATTGGAATGCACACAACACCAGTTAATTTCTGTGCTGGCAGTTTGGCCCTACATGGGGTGCCCATGTCATTGCCCTGTGTAAATGAGGCTTCAATGGGCTATTCATCTTTAGCTTATGATTTTTGACAGGAGTTCTTCTTTAAGCAACATCCACCCTCATATTTCTTTCAGCACACAATTGTTTAATATAAGTGATATTGTGGCCTATTTTACTGTTGTCAGTTAAGTGTTAACAATGTATGAATTCACTGGGGAAGAATTTTCTACCTTTTTTATGGGTATCTGTCATTTTCACAACTCTTCCATCTCTTTAGATTTTCATCCAGCTTGTTTTATAGTGTTCTCAGTGATTTATCCCAGTAGAATTCTGTTTTATCTCTGTTAATCCATCCAAAGATTAGCATCTCGTAAAAAGTTTAGACTTGGTTGACTGTCTCTTCCTCTGTTGTTTTTCATTTTAAAACAAGATAGAACTTTGATATAATGAGAACATGCCAGCTGACATCATGTTTGATAGTTTATTTTGATTTTTGTTTAGATATTTTTAAAGTTTTCTGAATGCCAAATATGTTGTGCTAGGAATTAGTCTTAAAGAATAAATGCATTTTTTATCTTATAAGAGTGTTTTTATCTTATCTTCTTTACTGTATCCAGGCAAATCAAACACTTGCAAATCTAACCTTTCACTTTTTCTTGCCATCCTTTGATAACGGGATTGAAATCATCTCGGATTCTGCAAATTCAATTTTTTATATATTTTGATAGTTATCTACAGTATGTGAACATGAAGACACTAGGATTGATTTTGCAAAGAAATAGCTTAGCTTAGCAAGTAAGGTGACAGTGTGTTAACTTCAATCATCCAATCAAATGTGAACAAAAATACGGTTTTATTGAAGTGCATGTTAATCCAAACTGTGATTTAGTTTGTTTGTAAAAGTAGAATGATTACAACTCCTTACAACTATTTTTGCTGTTTGCGTTCTACTGGGGAGATTTCCCTGTCATGGAGATGCATCCCAAAATGAGAGGAAATTCCTCAAAGTGAATACAGGTCATAATGGGCATTCAACACTGACATTCCCATCTTTGACAGTCGTCACTGACACATTCCAATCTTAGGCAGTAACCAATGACACATTGCTATCTTGGGCAGTAACCAATGGCACATTCCTATCTTGGGCAGTTGTCTTTGACACATTGCCATCTTGGGCAGTCGTCATCAACACATTACCCTTGGTGGGCAGTCATCACGACACATTCCCATCTTAGACAGTCATCACCACCACATTGCCATTCTTGGCAATCATCATGAACACATTCCTATTTGGACAGTCATCACCAGCACATTCCCATCTTTGGCATTCATCACTGATACATTTCCATCTTGCGCAGTTGTCACCAACACATTCCCATCTTTGGTAGTCATTACCAACACATTTTGGACAGTCACCACCAGCACATTCCTATCTTAGACAGTTATCACCAGCACATTCCCATCCTTGGCAATCATTACTGAAATACTTCCATCTTGGGCAGTCATCACCAGTGCATTCCCATCTTTGGCATTCTTCATCACCAACACATTCCTATCTTGGGCAGTCATTAACAGCACATTCCCATATTTGGCAATCATCACTGACACATTCCCATCTTGGACAGTCAACACCAGCACATTCCCATCCTTGGCAATTATCACCAACACATTTCCATCTTGGGCAGTCATCACCAGCGCATTCTCATATTTGGCATTCATCACCAACACATTCCCATCTTGGGCAATTATCACAAGCATATTCCCATCTTGGGCAGTCATCACCAGAGCATTCCCATCTTTGGCATTCATTATCATTACGGACACATTCCCATTTTGGGCATTCGTCATCAGCACTAGTGATGGACGAACTTCCGACGGGACGTTTCGCGAACGCGAAACGCGAACGGACACAAACGTTCGCGAAAACGACCGTTCGCCGCGGGCTCCATTGACTTCAATGGGAGGCGAATTTCGCAAACCTTTAGGTCGAATTTGCGGCCACGGGGTAATTATTAGGGGGTAGCACGTAGTCCCACCACCTGGACAATAGCATAATACATGTATGAGGTGAATTTGGGATCGATAACTACAAGCATTTTTTTTTTATTTGGGAAATTGTTCTGACAATTCAGGACTATGGAGCTAATGAAGGCAATGGAGGAGAGGGAAGGTCAGGGACCAGGGTAGGCAAACAAGAGGGTGCAGGAGATACAGAGCACTGACAGCAGCACCGTAATACAGAGCACTGACATCAGCACCGTGACATACAGCGCTGACAGCAGCTCCGTGACATACAGCGCTGACAGCAGCTCCGTGACATACAGCGCTGACAGCAGCTCCGTGACATACAGCGCTGACAGCAGCTCCGTGACATACAGCGCTGACAGCAGCTCCGTGACATACAGCGCTGACAGCAGCACCGTGACATACAGCGCTGACAGCAGCTCCGTGACATACAGCGCTGACAGCAGCTCCGTGACATACAGCGCTGACAGCAGCTCCGTGACATACAGCACTGACAGCAGCTCCGTGACATACAGCGCTGACAGCAGCTCCGTGACATACAGCGCTGACAGCAGCACCGTGACATACAGCGCTGACAGCAGCTCCGTGACATACAGCGCTGACAGCAGCTCCGTGACATACAGCGCTGACAGCAGCTCCGTGACATACAGCGCTGACAGCAGCTCCGTGACATACAGCGCTGACAGCAGCTCCGTGACATACAGCGCTGACAGCAGCTCCGTGACATACAGCGCTGACAGCAGCTCCGTGACATACAGCGCTGACAGCAGCTCCGTGACATACAGCGCTGACAGCAGCTCCGTGACATACAGCGCTGACAGCAGCTCCGTGACATACAGCGCTGACAGCAGCTCCGTGACATACAGCGCTGACAGCAGCTCCGTGACATACAGCGCTGACAGCAGCACCGTGACATACAGCGCTGACAGCAGCTCCGTGACATACAGCGCTGACAGCAGCTCCGTGACATACAGCGCTGACAGCAGCTCCGTGACATACAGCACTGACAGCAGCTCCGTGACATACAGCGCTGACAGCAGCTCCGTGACATACAGCGCTGACAGCAGCACCGTGACATACAGCGCTGACAGCAGCTCCGTGACATACAGCGCTGACAGCAGCTCCGTGACATACAGCGCTGACAGCAGCTCCGTGACATACAGCGCTGACAGCAGCTCCGTGACATACAGCGCTGACAGCAGCTCCGTGACATACAGCGCTGACAGCAGCTCCGTGACATACAGCGCTGACAGCAGCTCCGTGACATACAGCGCTGACAGCAGCTCCGTGACATACAGCGCTGACAGCAGCTCCGTGACATACAGCGCTGACAGCAGCACCGTAAGCAGCCCCAGGAGGAAGTCAGCACAGCACAGGGATGGTGTGATCCCCTCATAATAAGAACCCCCAGGAGGAAGTCAGCACAGCACAGGGATGGTGGGAGCCCCTCATAATAAGAACACCCAGGAGGAAGTCAGCACAGCACAGGGATGGTGGGAACCCCTCATAATAAGCAGCCCCAGTAGAAATATGACACCGCTCAACCTCTTCAAAGAGGAGGGTAGGGGCATATAGTACGGTGTGCTTTTTTGGGTCAGGGAAGTGAGCCAAATGAATTAAGAAGGTCTGTGTGCTTGATTCCAAAAATTGTTTATAGACATATACATGGTCTACTGATCACATGTGTTGAATTCCTCCGAGATCCATGCCTCATTCATTTTTAGAAATGTGAGGTAGTTAACACTGTGGTGAGCTAGGCGAGTACGCTTATCGGTCACAATCCCCCCTGCTGCGCTGAACGTCCTTTCGGACAGGACACTGGATGAGGGGCAAGCCAACAGTTCGATTGCAAATTGGGCAAGCTCTGGCCAGAGGTCAAGCCTGCCCACCCAGTAGTCTAGGGGTTCATCACTCCTCAGAGCGTCCACATCGGCCGTTAACCCAATGTAGTCGGACACCTGACGGTCTAGGCGTTCCCTGATGCTGGATCCGGATGACACCTGTCGATGGGTCGGCTGAAAGAATGACCTCATATCCGAAGTCACCAACACATCTTCAAACCGGCCTCTTCTTGCAGGCGCTGTTGGATTGGTACCCGCAAATCCTTCTCTGGGAGTGGGAATTGCTCCTCTGCCAGCGCACGCAAAAGCAGAATGCAGCATTTCTCGAAGCAAGGCCTGGAAGTGCTGCATTCTGACAGCCCTCTGCGACGGCGGTAACATTTCCGCCATTTTGTGTTTGTACCGGGGGTCTAAGTACGTTGCCACCCAGTACTGGTCCTTGACCCTCATGCTTTTTATACGGGGGTCCCTATTAAAACACTGGAGCATGAAGGCCCCCATTTGCACTAAAGTGGAAGCGGTGTGGTGGCCTGGCTCCTGCTCATCATCCAGGATAATGTCGTCCTCTTCATTCTCCTCTCCCCATCCTCGCACAACAGGGATCCCAGAAAGGTTTAAAGCATGCTCTTCTTGCTCCTGCTCATCCGCCCCGGCACCATCCTCCTCTGACTCCTCATCAGACTCCTGTTGTTGACTTGTCTCAGATAGAGTAGCCCCCCCTGGGAATTCATCCAGCATTGCGACTTCCTCATCTTCCCGCTCCTGCTCCTCCACAGCCTGATCAATGACACGACGCAATGCACGCTCCAGAAAGAAGGCATAAGGTACCATGTCACTGATGGCGCCATGGCTGCGACTGACCAGTTTGGTGATCTCCTCAAATGGCCGCAGAAGTCTGCATGTGTCGCGCATGAGCAGCCACTGGCGCGGTGAAAAAAAACCCAGCTCCCCAGAACCGTTTCTTTCGCAGAGTTCATACAGGTAGACGTTAACTGCACGTTTCTGCTGGAGCAGCCTATCAAGCATATAGAAGGTTGAGTTCCATCGCGTCGGGCAATCGCAAATAAGACGTCTGACCGGCAGATGGTGTCGCCGCTGAATGTCAGCAAGGCGAGCCATGGCCGTGTAAGATCTTCTGAAATGGGCCGAGATTTTCCTTGCCTGCCGCAAGATGTCCTGGACCCCAGGGTATTTGACAAGGAATCGCTGCACGACCAAGTTTAAGACGTGTGCCATGCACGGCACGTGCGTGATTTTGCCCTGTTTCAATGCGCTAAGCAGATTGGCACCGTTGTCACACACCACTTTACCAACTGTCAAATTGAGCGGTGTTAGCCACTCATCTGCCTGTGAACGCAAAGCTGAAAGGAGTGCCGGGCCAGTGTGGCTCTTTGCTTCCAGGCACAACAGACGCAGCACGGCATGGCAACGTCTCACCTGGCATGTGGAATAGGTTCTGGGGAGCTTGGGCGGTGCAGTGGAAGAGACGCTAGCAGCGGAAAAGGAGGAGGCAGCTGAGGAGGAGAGGGAGGAGGATGGAGTAGGAGGAGGAGAAGAAGAGTCAGGCCTGCATGCAATCCGTGGCGGTAAAACCAAATCTACACGGGTGCCACGGGTTACATGCTTGACGGCCGTCAGAAGGTTCACCCAGTGGGCAGTAAAACTGATATACCTTCCCTGCCCGTGTTTGCTAGACCACGTGTCTGTGGTCAGATGTATCTTGGCACCGACACTGTGTGCCAGAGATACATTCACTTGCCGCTGAACATGGCCATATAGCTCTGGGATGCCCTTCTCTGAGAAATACTTCCTTCCTGGGACCTTCCATTGTGGTGTTCCAATGGCCACAAATTTGCGAAAGGCCTCCGAGTCCACCAGTTTATATGGCAGTAGTTGGCGGGCTATGAGTTCTGACAAGCCAGCCGCCAACCGTTGGGCAAGAGGGTTATCCGGCGTCATCATTTTTTTACGCTCAAACATTAGGCCCACGGAAGCCTGCCTTTTTGCAGAAAAATGTGAGCTTGGCGTGATGGAAGGTGGAGTGGAGGACAATTGTGAGGAGAGAGGAGAAGGAGAAGTAGAAGACGAGGCTGGACGGTGAGAGCCTGCAGTGTGGCTTTGTGTGTTCCGTTGCTCCCACTGGGCTCGGTGATGGCTGCTCATGTGCCTTCTTAAGGCGGTCGTCCCTAGGTGAGTATTGGGCTTACCGCGACTAACGCGTTGACTGCAAAGATTGCAGATGGCAACGCTATTGTCAGCAGCGGACACGTTAAAAAAAGCCCACACTGCGGAGCCATGTGCCGGTGTCCTGGGAGCGCCAGATGTGACCGTACATGGTCGATGACTCGCTCCTGATACATTTGCAGTCTGCTTTGTCCCTGCTGTGCAATGTAAGTCATTGCTGCTTCTCCTCCCTATCTGCTGGTCCATATCTCCCTCTGAACTCCCCTCCTCTTCCTCTCTTGTGGGCACCCACGTGACATCACTAGACACGTCATCATCAACGTCACCTTCCCCACCGCTATAAGTAGAGTAGGCAGCAACACCGGGGACCAACCTCCTCCTTGGGCTGATCTGGGTACTGGCGTCAGACTGCTGAGTAGCGCTTGTTGCTACCTCCTCTTCCTGATCCAATACCAAGAGTGGCTGCGCATCAGAAATGTCCTCTTGATATGGATCGGAAAATAATTCCAGTGACTCAAGCGGAAGGTATGTGGTGGTGGTGGTGGTGGTCGTGTTGTTGGTGGTAGTGTCTTTGGGGGTGCACATAGCAGAGAGTGAAGAAGAGGGTGCAGATCGAGAGGATGAGGAGGGTGCAGAAGAGTAAGGCTGAGCGAGCCACTCAACCAAGTCTGGTGCATCCTTTAAAGTAATTGAACGCACCTTCTGCAACTTCCCACTTTGGCTCAAGCCTGTTGCTCCTGCCCTACCCCTACCACCCCTGCGGAAGGGCCTGCCTCTTCCTCTGCATGTCATTTTTTAAATGACCCTGTGACAAAACTCTTAGTCCCTATACCGCTGAAGGACTGCTGCAGTATAGGTGAGCGGTCAGCAGTGGTGCACGTCAACCCTATCTATTGTGGACCTATAGCGGTCCTTACAGAACAGCAGACTGTACCGCACTCAAGCCTATGTACCGTAGCACCCTATACCAAGTTACCAGTCCTTATAAGAACTTTTGTGGACCAAGCAGGTTGTGTATTAGTGTTTAGCAGACTGTACGTCAGTCCCTATACCGCTGAAGGACTGCTGCAGTATAGGGCAGCGGTCAGCAGTGGTGCACGTCAACCCTATCTATTGTGGACCGATAGCGGTCCTTACAGAACAGCAGACTGTACCGCACTCAAGCCTATGTACCGTAGCACCCTATACCAAGTTACCAGTCCTTATAAGAACTTTTGTGGACCAAGCAGGTTGTGTGTTAGTGTTTAGCAGACTGTGCGTCAGTCCCTATACCGCTGAAGGACTGCTGCAGTATAGGGCAGCGGTCAGCAGTAGTGCACGGCAACCCTATGTATTGTGGACCGATAGCGGTCCTTACAGAACAGCAGACTGTAACGCACTCAGGCCTATGTACCGTAGCACCCTATACCAAGTTACCAGTCCTTATAAGAACTTTTGTGGACCAAGCAGGTTGTGTGTTAGTGATTAGCAGACTGTACGTCAGTCCCTATACCAATGAAGGACTGCTGCAGTATAGGGCAGCGGTCAGCAGTAGTGCACGGCAACCCTATGTATTGTGGACCGATAGCGGTCCTTACAGAACAGCAGACTGTAACGCACTCAGGCCTATGTACCGTAGCACCCTATACCAAGTTACCAGTCCTTATAAAAACTTTTGTGGACCAAGCAGGTTGTGTGTTAGTGTTTAGCAGACTGTGCGTCAGTCCCTATACCGCTGAAGGACTGCTGCAGTATAGGGCAGCGGTCAGCAGTGGTGCACGTCAACCCTATCTATTGTGGACCGATAGCGGTCCTTACAGAACAGCAGACTGTACCGCACTCAAGCCTATGTACCGTAGCACCCTATACCAAGTTACCAGTCCTTATAAGAACTTTTGTGGAACAAGCAGGTTGTGTGTTAGTGATTAGCAGACTGTACGTCAGTCCCTATACCAATGAAGGACTGCTGCAGTATAGGGCAGCGGTCAGCAGTAGTGCACGGCAACCCTATGTATTGTGGACCGATAGCGGTCCTTACAGAACAGCAGACTGTACTGCACTCAGGCCTATGTACCGTAGCACCCTATACCAAGTTACCAGTCCTTATAAAAACTTTTGTGGACCAAGCAGGTTGTGTGTTAGTGTTTAGCAGACTGTGCGTCAGTCCCTATACCGCTGAAGGACTGCTGCAGTATAGGGCAGCGGTCAGCAGTAGTGCACGGCAACCCTATGTATTGTGGACCGATAGCGGTCCTTACAGAACAGCAGACTGTACTGCACTCAGGCCTATGTACCGTAGCACCCTATACCAAGTTACCAGTCCTTATAAGAACTTTTGTGGACCAAGCAGGTTGTGTGTTAGTGATTAGCAGACTGTACGTCAGTCCCTATACCAATGAAGGACTGCTGCAGTATAGGGCAGCGGTCAGCAGTAGTGCACGGCAACCCTATGTATTGTGGACCGATAGCGGTCCTTACAGAACAGCAGACTGTAACGCACTCAGGCCTATGTACCGTAGCACCCTATACCAAGTTACCAGTCCTTATAAAAACTTTTGTGGACCAAGCAGGTTGTGTGTTAGTGTTTAGCAGACTGTGCGTCAGTCCCTATACCGCTGAAGGACTGCTGCAGTATAGGGCAGCGGTCAGCAGTAGTGCACGGCAACCCTATGTATTGTGGACCGATAGCGGTCCTTACAGAACAGCAGACTGTAACGCACTCAGGCCTATGTACCGTAGCACCCTATACCAAGTTACCAGTCCTTATAAGAACTTTTGTGGACCAAGCAGGTTGTGTGTTAGTGATTAGCAGACTGTACGTCAGTCCCTATACCAATGAAGGACTGCTGCAGTATAGGGCAGCGGTCAGCAGTAGTGCACGGCAACCCTATGTATTGTGGACCGATAGCGGTCCTTACAGAACAGCAGACTGTAACGCACTCAGGCCTATGTACCGTAGCACCCTATACCAAGTTACCAGTCCTTATAAGAACTTTTGTGGAACAAGCAGGTTGTGTGTTAGTGATTAGCAGACTGTACGTCAGTCCCTATACCAATGAAGGACTGCTGCAGTATAGGGCAGCGGTCAGCAGTAGTGCACGGCAACCCTATGTATTGTGGACCGATAGCGGTCCTTACAGAACAGCAGACTGTAACGCACTCAGGCCTATGTACCGTAGCACCCTATACCAAGTTACCAGTCCTTATAAGAACTTTTGTGGACCAAGCAGGTTGTGTGTTAGTGATTAGCAGACTGTACGTCAGTCCCTATACCAATGAAGGACTGCTGCAGTATAGGGCAGCGGTCAGCAGTAGTGCACGGCAACCCTATGTATTGTGGACCGATAGCGGTCCTTACAGAACAGCAGACTGTACTGCACTCAGGCCTATGTACCGTAGCACCCTATACCAAGTTACCAGTCCTTATAAAAACTTTTGTGGACCAAGCAGGTTGTGTGTTAGTGTTTAGCAGACTGTGCGTCAGTCCCTATACCGCTGAAGGACTGCTGCAGTATAGGGCAGCGGTCAGCAGTAGTGCACGGCAACCCTATGTATTGTGGACCGATAGCGGTCCTTACAGAACAGCAGACTGTAACGCACTCAGGCCTATGTACCGTAGCACCCTATACCAAGTTACCAGTCCTTATAAGAACTTTTGTGGACCAAGCAGGTTGTGTGTTAGTGATTAGCAGACTGTACGTCAGTCCCTATACCAATGAAGGACTGCTGCAGTATAGGGCAGCGGTCAGCAGTAGTGCACGGCAACCCTATGTATTGTGGACCGATAGCGGTCCTTACAGAACAGCAGACTGTACCGCACCCAAGCCTATGTACCGTAGCACCCTAGACAGACCAAGTTACCAGTCCTGATAAAGAGCTTTGTGGAACAAGTGAGTTGTGAATGATTAGCAGACTGCAGCAGAAGGGCAGCAGTCAAGTATAATATTCTTTCTATATTTGGAAGAAAGAATATTATACGTGTACAAGCCTATTACCGTACCACTGATACCAGTCCTGAAAAGAACCTTTGTGGAACTAATAGTAACAGCAAGTCTTTAAAATTATCCTCACTGCCTGACACACTGCTTCCTGCCTGTCCCTATACAAATTGGCAAAAAAGAGTAGGCTGGAACGATTAGCTGGAACAGCTCTTTTGTGGACCTGATAGTAACAGCTAATGATGATGATGATGATGATGATGAAGAAAGACTAATCTGGCTGAGCTGTCCCTAAAATAGCAGCATACAGCGCTCTGTCCCTTTATCTAAACTGACAAAAGAAACTCAGGCTGCTGACCTAACACCTATACCAGTCCTGAAAAGAACTTTTGTGTACCAAATAGCTAGCGTTTTCTCTGTCCCTACTCCACACAGGATCCTTTCCCTACAGTGACAGAAGAAAGAATGTAAAATGGCCACCGGATCGGGTGTATTTATAGGTTAGGGGGAATGTCCAAGTGTCCATGAGCTGTCATGTCTCAATTGGTTGTCCTGTAACACATGATAAACGTGTCACGAAAGGTTAAAGTTCTTGTATACATTAAACACGTAAGTCCGCCGGGGCGAACGACGGAAAAAGGCGTTCGAACCCGCGGACGGCGAAAGTCGGAAATTCGCCGCGAAACGACCGCCGGGCGAACCGTTCGGCCATCACTAATCAGCACATTCTCATCCTTGGCAATCATCACCAACACATTCCCATCTTGGACAGTCATCACCAGCACATTCTCATCCTTGGCATTCATCACCGACACATTCCCATCTTGGGCAGTCCTCACCAGCATATTCCTATCTTTGGTATTCATCACCAATACATTCTCATCTTGCACAGTTGTCACCGGCACATTCCCATCTTTGGTAGTCATCACCGACACAATCTCATTTTGGGCACTCCTCACTGACACATTCCTATCTTGGGCAGTCATCACTGACACTCCCATCTTTGGTATTCATTACCGACACATTCCCATCTTGCACATTTGTCACGGCGAATTCCCATCTTTGGTAGTCATCACCGACACAATCTCATTTTGGGCTGTCCTGACCGACACATTCCTATCTTGGGCAGTCATCACTGACACATTCCCATCTTGTGCAGTAATCACTGACACATTCCCATCTTGTGCAGTAATCACTGACACATTCCCATCTTGTGCAGTAATCACTGACACATTCCCATCTTGGGCAGTTGTCACCAGCACATACTGTGGTGCCTTATAGATGGGAAGTAAGTTAATAATTTCAATGATAATACATATACAGATATACAGGGTACAGATGGTAAGAACCTCGATAGGGATTAGGTAAACCATTTTGCACTTTGACCAAAATTTTAAAAGCAAGTTTATGCTTTAGATATACTTTAAACTATATTTCTTACTGGAGCAAATAATTTGCTTTTCCTTTTCAGATATGTTGTGTCCTGTAATCTGAGGGGCAGAGTAGTTATAGAGAGCTTTATTAACAATTTCCCACTGCTATAAAACATGTGAAACCTACTTAGTACTGTATATCATAACAGGAACAGAAAAAAAAAAAACCTTTTACAGAATAATACATGGAATAATGGTGAATAGTGACATTTATAGATCAGAGGTATGAACATTACAGTACCTTCATGGTTGGAGGGGAGGGACTGTCAGATAAGAGAGTGTAGGTCCCCCCTGCCCCACTCCCCTAGTTTCGGCCCTGCCTTCATCTGTACAATCTATTCTTGCAAAAGATGGCCACAGAAACTTTCTTACAAATTACTCTTTTTTTTTTCTGGTGGTAGATTCTACCTGCATGGTGGTTTGGAATTTTCTAACTGTGTCGGCACTCATTTGACTGTAGGCTAGTTAGAAAGATCTTGACCCAATTATCCTTTGTTATGCCAAAGGTCAGATCTTTTCCCATTATTTAATAAAGAGTAGACATTGAACACACCTTGATAATGATAATCAGGGGATAAAAAGTGCGTGACATTTTTTATCAATTTGTTGTTACCCTGTCACTAAACCAATAATTTCAACAAGAATCCTCCCATTAATTTTTATACGTGATATTTACCTGTAAAAGCCTTGGTTGTGTACTCATCCAAGAGTCTTGGGATTGCTGCTGGGCACCGCCAATTTGAATATGATGTCAGCAGCCTATGTTGACTCAAAACTGTCACTCAAGTGACACTCTGTAGTATCCCAATTCACTCCTACCCCAGTAGCTACATAAATGCAGGGAGATAAGCAAACACAGTAATTACAGGAAAGGATCATGACATGAAAGGATGGATGGGGTTGTGCTGGGGAACTGACTCATCCTAAGGCATTCAAAGCATTTAAAATACTTGATTTTCTGTGCTTTTACCTGCTGACAGGGTCCACCAGCAGGAAATGCTAGCTTGGAATAAGTTAATCAATTCTGGTGAAATTGCGAATTTCGCCATCAGTCAATTTTGCCCATTGAGCTGATTAGGAGAAATTTGTGGGTTGTAGTTGGGGTATTTTAGTTTATTATATTTAGTGTTGTTTGCATTTTTTTCCTTTTTTTGTTCAAATACCTTATTGGTGCGCTTCATTTTTTTTTCTTTTAATTTTCTGTACTAAAATAGAAAAAAAAGAACACGTCCAGGAGAGCTGAAAGAAATTTCAGTAACCCTCAAGAGTCATTTAAAGTCCATTGAACACCTCAAACCAACAAAACCACCCTAATTTCTCTTTCCCGACAAACTCTAATGCATTTAGCTGAAAGGTCAAAATATTGGCAAAATCTCCTGATTTTCCAAGAAAATTCCTGCATTCCAGCTTTAATATAAAGCAATAATTTCCTTTTATAATTTTTAACCCCTACATGAAAGCTATGACTTTAGCAGCAGTGCTGAGTTTTGTGAGGGTCGCTCATAATTTAGATGGGCTTTCAGTGGATGCTCCAGAGGTGCCTATTACACCTCATGGTCTTTAGATGTCGACTTAGGCCTCAGGGCTGTACATACGGCCTGAATATTGGACGGTATCGGACGGTTTCTATTGAATTTGGATTGTGTGTATGGCAGCCAGTTCAGCAGAAGCTGTCTCCTGACGAAGGGGCTTGACTGAAAAAGATCTGCCAATCGGCAGAGGGTCATCCCCCTGTCTGAACACAATAGCTCAGTGGGGAGATTGCAGTACTAAAATCAGATTCCTAGTACATCGGCTCCCCCTGAGCTCTTAATTTTTTTAAGCAGGCTGAACAAAACAAAAAAAAACTACTAGAGTGTACCGGGCTTTAGGAACTTTTATTGCACGTTGAATGTAAATTTTTGACTTTTGCAGAAAGAAAACTTAACCGCATCTGATTATTTTTATAAAAAGAAATGTAAAACTTTCCTAAAGTTACCTACGCTGGGTAAGTGGTAGATTCTACCTTAACTCGGATAAAATTGGTCCCCATCTTGCGGCAAAACTCTCCCCAAAATATAGAGTACAGGCTCTACCAAAAATCAGATCCCTGTCTGGCCCTCTGACCCAAAATCCCAAACAAATTTTAGAGGCCTTCCACAAATTCTATTCCAATCTCTACTCGGGCCCTAGCCCAGGTAACAGCCAAACGATCGACTCATTCCTTGACAGCATTACCCTCCCTAAAATCTCTGATGCCCACCGCTTAATCATGGATGCCCCTTTTTCTGAGGAGGAGGTTAGTGCGGTAATCAAGTCAAAAAAAGCTCTGCCCCTGGCCCTGATGGATTTTCCAATTGTTACTATAAATCCTTCACGGAAGCCCTTTCCCCTTATCTGACCCGGTTCTTTAACTCTCTTGACCAGAACACACCTATTGACCCAGCTTCCAATCTTGCATACATCTCTGTCATACCCAAACCCGGCAAAGATCAGAGCCTAGTAAGCAACTATAGACCCATTTCCCTAATTAACAACGACCTCAAAATAATGACAAAAATTATTTCTAACAGATTGGGCTCCTTTATAGGGTCCTATGTCCACAAGGACCAGATAGGCTTTAGCCCGGGGAGACAGGGCCCAGGCCAGATAAGGAGAACTGTAGACATCATCTCTTTGCTTCAGGCTCAGTGGGATGGGAACCCCCCACAGGAGGGTTTCCTCCTCTCACTTGACTTACAGAAAGCCTTTGATACTATTACTTGGCCTTTTTTATTTCGCACCCTTGAGAACTGGGGCTTCGGTACTCATTTCACGACCCTCCTGGGGACCCTCTACTCTCAACCCAGGGTCCAAGTCAGACTGCCCTCCGACCCGTTCCCGATCTCTAAAGGCACCAGACAGGGCTGCCTCATATCCCCCCTTCTCTTTGCCATAGGCGTCGAATCACTAGCGATTGCCATTAGGAATCACCCAGACATCCATGGAGTCCAATGCGGCCAATCCGTACACAAATGCGCATTATTTGCTGATGATGTCCTTTTTGTTACCTCCCCCCTCATATCTACTCCTAATATTCTCCATCTCCTCCTTCAATTCGGGCAGGCTTCAGGGTTACAGGTTAACATGTCCAAATCCATAGCCCTCAATATCTCCTCCCCCCAAGCTTTGGTTGACAGGCTAACAGAACACTTCCCCTTCTCCTGGAGCTTTACTTCCATTCCCTACTTAGGTGTTCACCTTACTCCCAACTTTGGGCAACTTTACAAACACAATTAACCCCCATGTTTAAGAAGCTTAAGACTGATCTGGATCAATGGTCACTCCACAAATTGTCATGGATCGGTAGGGTTAACGCGGTCAAAATGACCCTCCTCCCTAGGATACTTTACCTATTCTGCTTGCTCCCCATTTTTGTTCCCCAATCCCACATCCAAAACCTTCAATTGACCATTAACCGATTTATCTGGGGTAACTCCAATCATAGACTCCCCAAAAGCACTCTTTTCCGACCCTGACGGAAAGGAGGCTTGGGCTTACCTAACCTCCTGTCACGATCAGGGGTCAGGCTCGAAGACCAATTGCTATAGCAGTTGCAGGATTACCACTAACCAGCAGGATAGGAACACTGGCCGTCACCCTGGCAGATGACACAGGCTCACCTGAGGTGCGGAGTCTAAGTACTAACCGGTCTTCACCAGAGCTCCAGATGGTAGAGATGGATTTAGCTGCGTGTTAGTACCAGGTCACGGTCCTCAGGATCGCCCCACCAGGAGGTGAGCAAGCCGGGGTTCAGTAGTGGATGAGCAGGTAAGGATTAAACAGAAGCGTGGTCAGTAAGCAAGCCAAAAGGTCGGTAATGAGTTGTTGCAGATTGGGATCAGGCAGAAGCGTAGTCGTGGAACAGGCCAAGGGTCGATAACGAGCAGTAGTAAATATAAGCGGCAGCAGAGAAGACGGGAGCTAGATACAGGCTGGAGATGGCACAATATTCTGGCAAGGAGGAAGTGCAGAGACATGGCTTATATCAGGAAGTTCATGGGAGGAGCAAAGAGTTCAAGGTTCAGCTGAAATCAAGGTACAAGGCAGAGTTGTCAAAAGGATCTGACAAGGAACTGTCCAGCATCTCAGATAGCTCAGAGAGAAGATTCATTGCCAGACACAGCTGAGGTCCCAGGTTCAAGTCCAGGTCCTGACACCTCCGTTGGTAATATCACGCTGCTCAATTAAACCAAATCTCAACTATTTACTCCAGAGGCCCTAAACCAGACTGGATCAAAATGGACAGACAGGCAATCCCCAAGTTCACCATCAATTTCCTCCTATGGCGCCCCTCGAAATCCAGACCCCCGATTATGTCCCCTACCCTCTCTCACTCCTTTGCGATTTGCGACACTCTTCACAAACTAAATAGTGTTATTTCCAGCTGGCACCCCCTAGCCCACATCTTTAATAACCCCGCCTTTCCCCCTGGGTTAAATATTAAAGCTTTTCAATGGTGGCTGGACAAAGGCCTCTACAGAATCGGGCACTTTTTAACATGAATGGCCCCATTACTTTAAGTCAATGCACGTCACAACTTCATATGCCCCCCACGGAGAAGTTCTGTTTTCACCAGATAGCTCACTTCCTATGTACACTCCCTCTCAACAAATCAGATCGCCTCGGGGTCACTCCCTATGAACAATGGTGCGTGTCAGCCATGGACATGAGGGGGGGAATCTCCCTGATCTACTCGGCTCTATCCACCCCTTTGGAGAAAACAAGATATATGCAGAGCTGGGAAGGAGACCTCAATTTAGAATGGGACTTGGACACTTGGCACTCCTATTTCACAAGGGCCTTCACAGGGATCCTGAACGTCTCTCTCATTGAAGCAGACATTAAAGTCCTCACTAGGTGGTATCTGGTCCCGACTCGCTTGGCTAAATTCTACCCTCAAACCTTGCCTCTATGCTTTAGAGGCTGTGGCCACTTGGGCTCCCATCTCCATATCCTGTGGGAGTGTCCTCGGGTCAGAAGCTACTGGAACAAGATCTTCTCCTTAATCCGCAAAGTTACTGACATCCGACTATAGCCCTCATGAACCAGCCAATTCCTAAAATCTCCAAATACCACCAATGTCTGCTCCACTACATACTCATAAGTGCCAAAATGACCATTGCCCGGTCCTGGAAGTCCCCAAGGGTCTCCTTCCCGGCAGCTAAACAAAAAATCTCCTAGATCATGTTCCAAGAAAAGACCTCTAGTCTCATCCTTGACAAATCTAAAAAATTCTAAAAAGTTTGGGAGCCCTGGGCTCGCTACATTGGGGTTCTTCTCTAGACCTGGAACTGAACATAATCTTGACGACTAGCGCTACAGCGAGACCCCCTTCTCCCCTCGGGAGCTCCCCTTGACATAGGTACCTCCCCTACCCACTCCTCCCCTTTCATCCCCTTTCCTCTTCTTTTCCCCTTCCTTCTCTCTTGGCTTTCTCTCCTTTCTTGCTCCACTCCTCCCTACGAAGCCTTTTGTCGGGAGGAGGTGGGTACATGGCACAAGATCAGAACTTAGCCTGAGCATTGGTGCACTCCCCTACCTATCTGCTTGCCATGGCACCGCTAACTTTTTGCCCGCAGGGCCAATCCCACTCTGTCCCCCCGGTTGGGGCACCGAGTCGGGCTACATTAGTTAACTTGTTAATCCTTCCTCAGATTGTACTTGTGATATTTTTCTTCTTGGGTTGTCCTATGTTAGGTTTGATGCACACGGTAATTCTAGGGGGTCTGGGGATCAGGGGCTTTGGGTCCCAGGCACAGTTTGAGCCCATTTGGGGTGTCTGGGAGCTGGGCATCCCGAAGAAACTTGGATATCCCCCCCCCCATTTACGCTTTACCCCCTCCCTCCTTTCTTGATTTCCCTTTAGGTCGTTGAACCCCCTGTGTATCATTCATTCATACCTAATTTGTACGAGCCCTGCACCCCTAGCCTTTAACCTCACGGGAATTGTACGCAGGTGCTATCCTCCTTCACTATTTTGTTATATTGGTATACTGTTTCCTACTCTTCAAAATGTGCCTTTATACCTACTCTCCTGCGTGAGAGCAGTTTGTTCCATGTACTCTTCTTAAAATAAAAAAAATAAAAAACTTTCCTAAAGTTGGAAACATCAATTTCATGTAATAGAAGATAAGAGAGGTTTTAACCACTTCATGTTAAAACACGTACCTGTACGTCATTTGATTGAAGTGGTTGTACCGGGGGAGATGCCTGCAGCTGCACTCTCATGATAACAACCGATGCAGCTAAGGAGCTCCTCAGCTCAGCTGCCAATGGCACAGATTTAAAAAAAAATTCAGTATTCCAAAATGGCAATTTTGGCGTTTTGAATACTTTGAAGTGCAAAGAAGGGATTTGGGGTCTATCCCTCCCTAAAGAGTACCTGTCACAAGGGATGTTTACAGCAATAAAAGTGATAAAAAATTTTTTTTAAAGGGACAGATAAATAAATAAAAATGAATATAAAAAAGATAAAAAAAAAGATAAATAAAAAAAAATATTATAAAATAAATAAGGAAAAAAAAAAAGTATAAAGCGTCCACGTCCCCGCATGATCACGCACCAAAGAAAAAGCATATGTAAGTTGCACCTGCAAATGTAAACAGTGTTCAAATCACACATGTGAGGTATCACCACGATCGTTAGTGCAAGAGCAATAATTCTAGAAAAAGACCTCCTCTGTAACTCTAAACTGGTAACCGTTAAACATTTTTAAAGCGTCGCCAATGGAGATTGTTAAGTACCATAGTTTGTCGCCATTCCATGAGGACGTGCAATTTTAACATGTATGTTAGGTATCTATTTACTCGGCGTAAAATTATCTTTCACAATAAAATTAGGCTAATTTTACTGTTTTCTTACCCTTTTTTAAATAAAAAAAATATTTTTTCCCAAAAAATTGCGCTTGAAAGACCACTGCACAAATACCGTGTGACATAATATATTGCAACAACCGCAGATAACTCTAGGGTCTTTGCTAAAATATATATACACACATACATACATATATATATATATATATATATATATATATATATATATATATATATATATATATATATATATATATATATATATATATATGTATGTGTGTATATATATTTTAGCAAAGACCCTAGAGTTATCTGCGGTTGTTGCAATGTTTGGGGTTCTAGTTAATTTTCTAGAAAAAAATACTGATTTTAACTTGTAAGCAACAACTGTCAAAAATAGGCTTGATCCAGAAATGGTTAAAAGTGGATTGGTTTCTACAAAAACGCATATAACTTTGTGAAAAAATCTATATAGTTGTAAAAACAAGTGTTGCATTTTTATCTTTAAACTACCATAATATGTGATCCACACAAAAATGCGCTATAATTATTAACCTATGTTTGTCTCTGCACTGTTAATTTAAAATGCATTATCCAGTTTAAATATCATTGATTTTGTGTTTAACGTATTACTGTTCCATGTTAGTGTTTATTATATCATAAATAATTTTGAGAATTCTTTAGGAGCTAAAGGCTTAATCTGTTCAATGAACCATTTAAAAGTTTTGCAAGAAGTTTGAAAGTTTTGGTGCTAAAGTAAATCTGGTCAATAAAACAAGTCGCCTCATTACAGAGCAAACTTAGTGTGCAGTCAGGCATGAAGATGTAGTATTTAAGCTCACATGGGGGTTGAAGTTTTCCCAGTCTGATCATGTAATTTTGCTGCACAGATTGTGTTGCAGTTTTTCAGCATTGACAATTTGCTGCAATGTAATAAGATAACAATGCTTTCTTCACATATTCTTTTCTTTTCTTTTCAATGCTATGGTATTATCAATTTGATTAATCAGCATGGTAACTGAAGAAATCTTAAAGTGGAGTTCCACTCCTAAAATTATTTTTGCATTAATCAGCTGCAATAAATCTAAATAACAACCTGTGTAAAATAGATTTTTTTTTTTTACTCGCCTTTTCTTGTCTGTTGTTAGGGAGTCCCTCGTAATCTGCCTCTTCCTCTCCAAGGCACCTGATGTCACTTCCCACGGCTTCGTTGCCATCACAACGGGGGCGGGCACTTCAGACGATGACGCCGGTTGTGATGGCAACGTCAGAAGTGTACGGCGCTGCGGTGCCCTCCACCCCTACCGGAGCCGTCGGCAGCAGCAGAGGTGATCGGATCCTTTTCCTTGCTGGGTATGGAGATGAGTGAGCCGGCGGTGTGCTCGCGTGCTGGTCGGGACCCCGTGAGTCGGGTCGCGGGTCCCGACCACACTGACCACTATATTGTCCACTGACCACTATATTGTCCACTACACTATACTGGCCACTACACTACACTGACTACTGTACTGACCACAATGCTATACTGTATACTACACTAACCACTATACTGTCCTGCCTACAGTCTTCCTATACTGACACTGCATATACAGCGCCTCTGTCTCCCCTAGTCCGTGTCCATCCATTCCTCACCTTCTTGTCCTACATCGGTCTGGACTCTGGAGGATAAGAGGAGGAAACAGCGGCCCTGGCGCCTCACACTTTCCAGTGCTTGTCTCCCCTGCGCTCCGGCCACCATGTTCGGTGTTTCCCGGTGCACTGTGATTGGGCGTATGGGGGTCATGTGCAGAGGGGGAACTTCAGGAGCAACCGTGATCGCAGACAGGCCAGCCCCACCCCCAATCACAGGGTGCTGGACACTGAACATGGCGGCCAGAGCGCGGGGGACACAGGAAATTAAAATTAGGAGGAGGCAGTCTGTAGTGACACTACTGGCATGAAATTTCACCCCCCCAAAATGTTGCACCTGGGGCCACGGCACCCCACGCTATGCCACTGGGATCAACCAGGTATATTTCACTCTACACAAAACAAAAGCTTTAGTGGCTTTGTGAGTATGAACAATCTGTTATATAGCATGTAAGGATAGTCTTTCATTGTCTGAGCTTTATGACACTTTAAGGAAAATCACATGTGCCTTGATGTGGCTAAAATCAAATGATCAAGAAACGAAATTAGCCCTGACTTTTCAGTATGGGAAGCCATCGACTAAACAGTATCCACTTAGTTTGGTCCCAGAAGAGCTTGTATTTCTTTCTTCTAGTGAAATAAAGTAGATTCTACTAAAGATCACTGGGAGGACTGTAAGCAGACAATCTCCCGGAGAACACCAAATCAGAATAGGCAGCAACTTGCACGAAGAAATGTAACTGTTTGTTTCTGTCCTTCTTCCTATGTAAACAAAGCACATCCCTTGTTAATATTATGTACAGGTTTAGATACTCTGAATACCCCGCGTCAGAGCAAAAATAGATCAGGAAAGGAAACTCTTTAAAGATCAAGCTTGACCAAAATATATCAATGTTATTATTAAGGAAATACGTAAACATATGGTTTTCTTTCATAATTCTGGGTAATTCTTACCACTACGAGGAAATTCATTAGCATACTCTTTTTTTAGAATCATCTTTTAGAAGAAAACATTTTTTTTGTAAATCTTTGGTAAGTGAATCTCTTCTCTAGTATTCCTCTTCTGTGTGTTCTGAAACCCAACTATCCGATACACTCAGGGCGGTACTGTCTGACCACTTTGTGTGTTCCAGTACCAAATTAGTCATTACACATGATTTAGCTCCACCCAATTGTAATCTGTCCTTCCCCCAAATTTCTTTATTAGAAACCAGGGTTGCACCAATACCAATTATTAGTTGTTAAGGAGCCAGGCCGCTGTATCCTTAACAAGCAATGACTCATTTGGCTGTCAGTGATGTCCCCCCGTTGACAGCTGAAGTGTAAATGAAGTCTCTGCAATTGCAGCTGTCCAAAAAAAAAGCAGCCACTAAAACAGAAAGATAAAAAGAAACATTGTTCCTTTTTGTATTTTTCTGCTTATTCATCTACAGATCAAAGGGATGAACTTCGATCTGCTGATAAAGTCAGTTTAAAGCAACCTGTCAAGTAAAAAAAACAAACATTTTTTTTGTTTGTTTTTTTTTCTTTTATTACATGTTCCTCTGTTTAATCCCTTATTAACCCTTAATTTACTCTATTCAGCCTTAATTAACTCCTTATTCTCCGCCATTTAATTTTTTTTTCACGCTTTTTTGTTCACTTCTATTTTATAATCTATTAATAATTTAAAAAAAAAATAATAATTGTGTGCTTCGTTCGTTAATATTTTTACACCTTTAACATATATTTACATGTTTCACATTGAAAAAAGTGCAAAATGATAAAAACAAATAAAAATATTTCATTTGTAAATAAGTTTTCAATGCTTTGTACCATGCTGAAAGCTGAAGTGTAAACAAAACAGTTGCAGTAGGTATTGGTAATTGGTATCTGCAAGTACTAGAAAAAAAAAAGTATCGGTACTCATACTTGTAAACAAAATGGTATCAGCGCATCCCTAATAAAAATGTGATCCTGGCAACTGCTTTGAACTTTATTAACTGGACATTTACATGTCAAAATAGATATAAATAAGTTGGGCCCTGTTTGTATTGCCCACAGTACATCAAAACATAAACTTCATGTATTCCCACTGGAACAGTGGGTGCATAGCTAGATGGTGGCACTGCGTAAATCCCAGTACATGATAGAGTCAGCAGACACCTGCTGGTGTGCTGGTTCTTTCCTGTGCTAGATTGTTATTGCTGACTGTACCCTTGTTGGTCAGATTCACACTTTCTATTTGTCCTGGTGACCGCCATCATTGGTCATTTTGAGTTATTGCTAAAACAGGAATAGAGGGAAAATCCTCCAATGGGGACACTTGTTCTGGTTGTGGACACTTGTTCTAGTTGGGGACACTTGTTCTGGTGACTGCTGTTTAAAGCAGAGTTCCAGTCCCCCATTTTGATTTTTTTTAAGACTCCACTCTAACTTGATCCACTCTATATGCAAGCTTTAGATTAGTGTTATTCATGGAGTCCTTTTTATTTATGTTTGAATTTAATAAAAGTACCTGGATCTCAGAAGCAGGAAAGGTCCATCTACACTGTGGGCATCTGAAGCCCTCTTCTATCTATTTCCGGGAATCAGTGCAGCTGGCTACCCAGCGCGCACCTCCCGATCTCGCGCCTGCGCAGTAATGTCACCACGTGGCGCTCCTTCCTCCTAAGTTCTAACTCATTGGCATAGTGGTGCCGGCAGACGTTCCCGTCAATCATCGCGAGATCTCGTCACTAGGCGATTCGCAAGGACTCCTGGGATAGCAGCGTCATGTATCCCAGGAGTCCTTGCGAATCGCCTAGTGACGAGATCTCGCGATGATTGACAGGAACGTCTGCCGGCACCGCTATGGCATCATGTTAGAACTCAGGAGGAAGGAGCGCCGCTCGGTGACATTACTGCGCAGCCCTTGTGAATCGCCTAGTGATGTAATCGCCTAGGCAGATGCTGCCGGAAGTGCAGGAGAAAGAAGGTAATTAAAGGTATTTCCTTTAAAAAAAAAAAAAATTCCATTGCGAAAAGGATGCTCACAGGAGGTACCATAGGAAGGAAGTGAAAAAAAATGGGTGGAACTCCGCTTTAAGAGGGTATTTCCTTTACTTTGAAAAAAAATGTTTTCACTTCCTACTGTGTCTGAAGACAAGATGTGAAGGAGAATCTCTCAAAAAGGACATAGATAACAAAAACAAATGTGTCCGTACTCTGGACAGCAGCAAATGCTTGTTACGTCTAGGGGTAGAACTAGATGCTGTAATACTTATCTTATTCCTCATTATGACAGGTTTCTGCCATGCTATGTGGCTGGTCCCCTGAAGACTTTCTGACATTATCTTGTACAAATGGGACCAGCAATCATGCATAGTATGGGAGGATGGCGAGGGTCTCTGCATATCAGGACATTTGTTGTGGGCAATCTCTCCAATAGGACATACACAACAACAAAAATGTCAGGGGTTTTTGAGCCCCACTCTGTATAGCAACAACTGCTTGTTAAGACTAGTAGAACATGAAATACTTATCTTATTTCTCACTGACAGGCTTCCACCATGCTGTGCGACTGACTGGTCCCCCAAAGACTTTCGGACATTATCACGTACAATGTAGGATCAGCAGTGCTGCATTCTATGTGATGATGGTGAGGGTCTGTCCTCATTCTGGAACACTTGAGGGACATTTGTTATGGTGATAACTGAGGGGATTTCTCTTACCTTGGAGAGGTCTTCTCTGGCTAACTTTTGTGTGGATACAATATGTGAATGAGAATTCTCCCTAATAGGAAATATAAATAAAGTTGATCTCTAGACAGCAGCACATACTTGTTAAGTTTAGTGGAACATGAGGATGACAAGGGCCCATCCTCATTCTGGAACATCGGAGGGATGAGGAGAGCTGCTGGGAGAGCAAGGAATACATTCCTGCTTATCCCTCTACCACAAGCTTGAATACACATTTAATCCTTGTAGTGTATGGGCATTTTTTTTTAATATTGTGGAGTTCAGCTTTAACCATTCCTTACTAAATCTCTATAGAAATTTTTTTGACTTTGGGTATACTTTTCCTGCCAATTTTTATATCCGTTGGTACTTTTTAAAGCTGACTGGAATAAAGTTAGTAGATTTGTGTTCATTCTATGAACAGGTTATTGAGAATGGTATGATATATAATACGACGACTCCTGGATCTTCCCTTGGAAGAAATTATAGAAAAAGGCAATATGACAGCACAGAACAATGATTTTAAAAGCAGAGTAACTCAAAGTAACCAGAAATATTTTAGCTGAAGTTCATAAGCTGAAATCTGATTGGTTATAATCAGTGATATAAGTAACTCAGTTAAAATAAACTGAGTTACTTAACGCAGTTACTTTAGAGCAGAGGTCTCAAACTGGTGGCCCTCCAGCTGTTGCAAAACTACAAGTCCCATGAGGCATTGCAGGGCTAACAATTACAAGCATGAGTCCCACAGGCAGAGGCATGATGGGACTTGTAGTTTTGTAACAGCTGGAGGGCCGCCACTTTGAGATCCCTGCTTTAGAGGGTATCGAGTAATCTAACTGATTACTCTTCCCCTCATGGTAACTCAGTTCCCATTACTTGGGCGGCGTTACTGCAATTACATCTACCGCCCGGGAGGCCCGCCGTGGCCGCGCTGCCTGGCCGTTCGTTCCGCCGCAGGGTGGGGGGGCTCGCTGAGCTGAGAAGAGGCTGAGACTCAGAGAGACTGTCTGGGCTGCCCCATCCCGCCCACCTATCCAGAGAGAGAGAGAATGTAGGGAGGTGGTGCGGACACTGAAAAATGAAGTCAGCTGACCAGCTGACACCAATCGAGTGAAGGGAAGGGTCACTCTCTCTCCCCACGAGGAAAGGCATCCCTGGAGGCGTTCAAGTAAGTGACAGTCTGATGATTCGAATTGCAGTGCAATCGATCCATCCCAAGTCCTCCACCACCTCTGCTTCTTACTGATCCCATCCCTACCCACCCACCATCACTTCTACAACAGAGGTGATGGGGGGATAGGGTAGGGATGAGATCAGTGGTGGTGGGGGATGGGATCAGTAAGAGGCAGAGGTGGTGGTGGGAGAGGATGGCACCACCACCACTGCCACCCCCCAAGTGCCACGTGGCCCCCCTCAAGTACCACCGCTGACACCCCTCAAGTACCACCACTGACACCCCTGTCACAGTTACTTTGCTGAGTAGCTAATTACTTTTCCAATATAGTAACCGAGTTACTAACGCAATTACTTTTTAGAGAGAAGTAATTTGTAACTTAACTAATTACTTTTTTTAAAGTAAGATGACCAACACTGGTTACAATTAGAGATGGGCTTAGGTGTGTTCGAAATCCCACATGCCCGATCCCGCCAGAAAGCAGACACTGCACATGGCTAATCACAGGCAGTGGAACATTTCTATGTTCGCAGCTGCACAGATCAGGAAATGTCTCACTGCCTGTGATTAGTTGTGTGCAGTGTCGGCTTCTTGGCTGGATCGGCCATGTGGGATATCGAACACGTCCAAGTCCATCACTAGCTATAATGGGTCACCACTCAATATATATACCTGCTGCCATGTTTTGATTATAGAATAACCCCAGATGTGCATGTAGCGTCGGCTCCTGAAGAGCACGCGCTATGTTTGTTTCAATTTAAGGTTACACCTGAACTGCAGTTTGGTTTGGGTAAAATTGTTTAAATTTGGACCTCAGCATCAGTCTGACTGGACTGTGGGATGTTCAGCCTGACCACAGGGGGCACTGTTCCTTCTGGCAGGCATGGAACTACAGTCTGGTTGGGTGCTTTAAGACTTTTTACTCTCTCTCGGAGCTCGCCCAGTGGGAGTGGCCCTCTTGCTGTGCTTTCTGTGAGAGGGTACTTAAGATGCGGACGTCACGTGGTTCGGGGTTCCGGTCCAAAAGGATGTGCTGACTTCATGGTCCTGGTCTTCCAGACCAGCCCCCAGGAAGGCTATGGCCTGGGGTGTGGATCCACCCGACTTGTTGTCTCAGGGCTGGCTAGCCTAAGGCAAGGAAACTAAAGGAGGATTCTGAAGTGTTTGGGTGACGTCTCTGGTTTAGGAGAGACCCAGTTACTTCATAGCTATCTAGGGGAGGACTCTTCAGAAGAAGGCCACGTATGGGTTGGTTTCTTAGCAAGAGCTTGGAGGAGTTGAAGTACCTAAGAGAATCTGGTCTTGTGGATATCGCCAAGCTGGCTGAAAGATCCAGGTATCACATGAGTGTTCTACAAGTTTCGTTTTCCTATGTGTTCTACAACAACGTCTGTGGCAGAGACTTATTGTTGTATGTTCTACAACAATGTCTGTGGCAGAGACTTGTTCCTGAATTAAGCACCTTGTTGGTTGCTAGACCTTGTGAAAGAGGGACCTCAACCTGAGTGAACATCCAGTTATGAATGGCTATTCTCTGGATGCAGTCAAAGTAAGGAAGTCCTTCATTATTGACTTTGACACTAAGAGAGCCTGAACTTTCTTCCTAATCCTCTGATCCCAATTTAAGAGACTGTTCGTTCTCTACGTTTTGCAAATAAAAATCCCTTCATGCGGATCTGTCGTCAGTCTCTCAAGTTACTGGGCCATCTACCACAGGAACCCCTAGACACAAATCGAGGAGGAGAAGGTAACGGTAAGCCCAATTCAAACCAGCAGCTCCTTCAGGGGTTAGTGCTACATGCATTTAACCAGATTTGACCTGCAGGAGATACTCGAGCGATCTCTGATCTGCTGGTTGCTATAATGAAGTTATTCAACCGATGCAAAGGCTGCAGGACAATACTAAATTCCAAGGATAGCGTGTACAGATTATTCACAAATCATAAAGGTGGAAAAATATTTATTAGCCTTAACATTGCCAAAAGCTTATACAGAAGATACAGGAGCATTATCTTACAGTTCTGTTGATTACTATGGTAAAGTTACCCCAAGAGAAGTTTGAAGGACAGTATCACATTTTGGGGTGGGGGGGAACATACAATTCACAAATATGTATTTATAAGCTTTAACAGCATCAACACCTCAAATGTAATAGGTTTATAAAACAATTATTAATAAAGCCATCCAGAACCTGAGTCCTTGTCACCACAAACAGGGAGCGCACAGCTAACAGTGATACAGAATTATAGGTCACAAAATAAAACAAGCACTCAACCAATAAACCTCACAATTTTAAGAAAGTCATAAAGCATTGGTGAGAGCAAAACATGTAGAAAAAAAAAGTCATACTCCAATGTTTACGGGCCACGTAGGACCCCTTCCTCAGGGTGACAAAGGTCTACAATCTGATTGTAACATCTATTCAATGTACCGTATACATTTGCTAAAGGCCCCTTTCACACGGACGATCCGTTCAGGTCCGCCTGTCAGTTTTTCAGGTGGACCTGAACGGATGCTCCATAGACCTCTATGGAGGGACAGATGTCAGCGGTGACAAGTCCGCTGACATCCGACCCGCTCCGATCCGAAAAAGTGTGACGGAGAAAAAAGCTATTTTTCCATCCGTCATCGGATCGGATCGGGTGACGACGGACACTGCGGTCTGTCGTCACCCAATCTCCCATAGGGGAGAGCGGCGTTGTGACAGGTCCGTCCCTGCACAGTGTGCAGAGACAGACCTGTCATCTTCCTGCTCAGCGGAGATCGCTCCGGCGATCCCCGCTGAGCAAGCGGATATCCAGGGGGCGGATAACCACTGATCTGCCCTGTGTGAAAGGGACCTAAATGTTAAAACGTGTGTATGTGTGTCGTCATACCCAGATGGCTGTAAAGAGGACAGCCCTCTTCTCTCAATGCGGTTGTTTTGCTAATACTGGAGAGTGCAAAATCTGGTGCAGCTGGCCATGCTATCTAATCAGATTGTAACTTCAGCTTGTTCAGTTAGGCTTAGACAACAAAAACCTGAAAGCTGATTCATAAATTTGTAAATTAGCCCCAAAACATCCTAATGTGCTCACTATGTTTCTTGAATGCTAACATTCTTTAAATGAGGCCCAAGACCAATTCGGGCCAATCACTGAGTCTTCTGTCCTCTTAAGTTGTGGAACAACTGTTGTATATGCAATAAAGCACATTGCGAAACCTGCAGAAGGAGGCTTTTTTGATATGGCAGTATGAATGCAGAAACAGATTAGATCTAATGCCCCATACACACGGTTGGAAATTCTGACAGGAAAAAGTCCGATTGGATTATGTTGTCAAAAAATCCGATCGTGTGTGGGCTCTATCGACTTTTTCCGTTGGAATTTCCGACGGAAAAAGTTTGAGAGCTGGATCTAAAATTTTCCTTCAGCAAAATCCAATTGGACTTTTTCTGATCGTGTGTAGAGAATTCCGACGCACAAAGTGCCACGCATGCTCAGAAAAAATTTGGAGATGAAAGCTATTGACTACTGGCCTCTACGAAGTCATGCATTTTGTACGTCACCTTGTTCCGAACGATCAGATTTTCCGAAAACTTTGTGCGACCGTGTGTATGCAATACAAGTTTTACCCAAAATCCGTCGGAAAAAATCTGACGGATTTTGTGGTAGGAATGTGTGTATGGGGCATTAGATTACAGCTAAATATGTATTCTGATTGGTTACAGCTTACTACATATACTGCCATAATACATATTCTCATAGGCCATATTTTCATAGGTAATAGGGTCATCTCATACTTAGTAAAAGTCCAATAACAACTACTATAATCATGCTGGTTTTTGTTTAAATTGAACTTTTGGACCTCAATTTATTTATTTATTTAGGATATACTTGTGAATGAGATAGCCTTATTGTATATAATCAAATCAGTGTGTAGTAATGTATTCAAAAAACATCTTTACATGTACGACATATATAAATATAAATATTATCAGAAATGTGCCTGTTGCACCATGTTATTAAGTATTATAATTAAAGGGTTTGTGTGCTAGTTTATTTATTCAGTGTATTAACATTTTATAATTACAGTATCTCACAAAAGTGAGTACACCCCTCACATTTTTGTAAATATTTTATTATATCTTTTCATGTGACAACACTGATGAAATTACACTTTGCTACAATGTAAAGTAGTGAGTGTACAGCTTGTATAACAGTGTAAATTTACTGTCCCCTCAAAATAACTCAACACACAACCATTAATGTCTAAAGCGCTGGCAACAAAAGTGAGTACACCACTAAGTGTACAGTATATGAAATTTACACTTAGGCCCATTTACACTTTGTAGTTTGTTTGCGGGAAAGAGTTTTCTGAGTTTGCATGTTCTCCCTGTGCCTGTGTGGGTTTCCTCCCACAATCCAAAGACATGCAGGTAGGTTTATTGGCTTCTGTCCAAAAAAAAAATTGTCCTTAGTATATGAATGGGGACCTTGGATTGTGGGCTCTTTGAGGGTAGGGACCGATGTGAGTGTGAGATGTGAGTGTGCAATGTACAGGGAATGTACAGGGACAATTGTCAATGTACAGGGACAATTGTAGACACTCACACTGGATGGACTGGTGTCTTTATTCAACCTTACTAACTATGAAACTCTGAATTATTGTAGTTTGAATTAACTGATGGGTCTGATATATTAAAAAAATAACTCTGTGGAGTGCTCCAATAATTTATATGTGCATATGGATCAAAAAAACTGGTTTTGTGTTCAATATCATGGTATATAAATCCCTACAAACACCATCTCTACACCTATATGACAAATAAAATGCTGCAAATAATATGGATATAGCAATGCACAAATTCATAAATCCCCTATATTCTATAATTACCAAAAACAATCTACAACAATGAATAAATATATAAAAAAATCTTGTGAAATAATTCATAAATATACACTATAATAAAAAAAAATGTGCAAAATAATGTGCAAAAAGATGAATCAATAAATGTGCAAAAGTGTAATAAATATCCAATGAAATGAAAAAGTCCATGAAATTTCCAATTCCACCATGTATTAGCGAATCAAATCTTCACACACCAGACACAACCGTGCCCATCACCATAACCCCTTGGTATGCGCTCACCTAATCCAGTGGGCCCCTCAAACAAATGGGATGTCATACACGCTTGCCAGACTCATAGGTGAGTTTGATATGTCTACCAATCTGCCAGTTGGAGGGTGAAACTGTCCAGGTAAGAGGAGGTGGATTGGCAGTCTGTAGAATGTGTTGCGAGTGTCTGGGGGATGTGTCTATTGGAGTACAACTCTATATGAAGGTGTTTTATAGAGGGATATACAGAGACTGGTCCCTGTGGGATTAATGCACCTACACTGAAGACTGGTCACTAAGGGGTTAATGTATTCAGTTTGGAACTAGGCCAATGAGGGGTCAATGCATATACACTGCTGTCATGAATAAGGATGACTGAGCTTCATGTAATGCAAGGTTCATTTCACTGGTGACATGGATATTAGGGTGTGTTTGTGTTGAAGTGTAAGTATCAATGGTGCTGGGAAGTTGATAAGTGAGCCTTGCGAAATTAAAAATCCTATTACTGACATGGATACTAGTAGTGAGTAAGGACTGTGTACTGGAGTGTAGATCGTACTAGTGACATAGATAAGAAGGCATTTAAGGCATCATGCACACAGGGCTTAAAGTGGTTGTAAACCCTTTTTGGTGACTTTTACCTATAGGTAAGGCTATAATAAGACTTACCTATAGGTAGTGGAAATATCTCCTATACGTGCGCCGTTGAGGATATATTTCACTAGTAGTGCGCTGATGTCGTCAATCGGTGCATGAGCTGTGAAGAAACAGACCACTGTGCCGTTTCTTCCCCCAGCGCTTTCCGTGACTGACAGCTCCGTGACTGACAGCTCCCGTGCCCATGTGAAGTCACCCAGCTCCGGCCAGTCACAGAGGCTGAGTTTGCTGCCCTGGAAGGAAGAGGGACGAAGATGGAAGCGGCCTGCTCAGGGGACAGCGCAAGCTTCGCTTGCAGGTAAGTGTCATATACTATAGTATATAGTAGTGCATACTAGCCCATTATGCTTTTCATTTGCAGGCCTTGCGGGGAGCAAAAGAGGAAGTAAAACCCATCAGGGTTTACTTCCTCTTTAATGTTTATGTAAGTGCTCACCTTGTAAAACAACCCATTCAGTTTAAAATGGAAATGAAAGACAAACATTTGTACATACATATAAAAAACAACATTATAAATACCTTTTTTCTCCCTTTTTTATAAGTGATTACATTCCCTCTGTTTTCAGCTGCATAAGAAGCTCAGAGAGCTAAGGGAGGAAAAACAGCAGCACACTTATCTTTCCAGTGAATGGCTATTTAGAGGGAGGGGGTGTGTCACGACAAGTCTGGAGGAGAGCAAGCTGAGTTCTCAGCACAGCCAGAAAACTGACTGTGCTGTTCTCTCATGTCTAGTGTGGTCATTTTTTGACAGGAAAGCAGAGGGACTGGCAGGATCACCAGGAATTTCACATAAAGGAAGCAATTGTTCATGCAAGTACATGATACAACAGGTACATATCAGGAACATGAAATTGTGGGCTTACATATGCTGTAAAAACACCATATTTACAGGCATTTGACATTTTTGTCAGCCTGTAAATGGGCCTCTATGTTAGCTTATGTGGCTATGCACATTTTTGCATTTACAGAGGAGTGTTTGAAAAAAAAAAAAAAACATCAGCTGCCACGTCCAGGAGAGTAGCTTTTGGGCAGAAAAAAACACTGAACAATCCTTAAATGCAAATGGAAAATGCAGCTTTAGAAGCTACTCTTGGCAGGAGCAAAGCCATCCAGGGGAGGCCTTTGAAAGCAGTGGAGGGATTTTTAGTATACAACATAATAACTTCCATGGCTTTACTGTGCCCTATGGAAAAATTATATTATATTCTATAAATTGTTAAAATCTATTATCTATCTATCTATCTATCTATCTATCTATCTATCTATCTATCTATCTATCTATCTAATGTATTTGTACTTTAACCACTTGCCAAACAGCTGTCACAGTATGGCACGGCTGGGCGAAAAGACGTTATGTAACGTTGCTTCTCCCTGTGGCCACTAGGGGCACGCACCCCGCTGCTCACCCCTGGAGCCGATGCTCGTATCACACCGAGAACCGGGATCCGTGTGTATAAATCCCTGTTCTCTGACGGGAGAAGAGACTGATCGTTGTATGTACAGTGATCTGTTATCTCCCCTAGACAGTCCCATTTCCCCTTCAGTTAGAAGAAGAGGGAACACAATTAACCCCTTGATCGTCCCTTGAACCCCCCTAGTGTTAACCCCTTCCCTGTCAGTGGCATTTTTACAGTAATCAGTGCATTTTTATAGCACTGATCACTGTATAATTGACAATAGTCCCAAAAATGTGTCAAAAGTGTCCGCTATGTCTGCCATAATGTCGCAGTCCTGATAAAAATCGCAGATCGCCGCCATTACTAGTAAAATAAAAAAATAATAAAAATGCTATCAATCTATCCCCTATATTGTAGACACTATAACTTTTGGCAAACCAAATCAATATACGCTTATTGAGATTTTTAGTACCAAAAATATGTAGAAGAATGCATATCAGCCGAAACGTGCTTTTTTACAAAAAAATAAAAAATGGGGATATTTATTATAGCAAAAAGTACAAAATAGTGGGGGTTATTTACGAAAAGACAAATCCACTTTGCACTGCAAGTGCACATGGAAGTGCAGTCATTGTAAATCTGAGAGGAAGATCTGAAATATGGGAAGCTCTGCTGATTTTATCATCCAATCATGTGCAAGCTAAAATGCTGTTTTTTATTATACGTCCCCCTCGGATTTATAGTGACTTTACCTCCAAGTGCACTTGCAGTGCAAAGTGGATTTGCCTTTCATAAATAACCCCCGTTGTGTTTTTTTTTTCAAAATTGTCACTCTTTTTTTGTTTATAGTGCAAAAAATAAAAACCGCAGAGATGATCAAATACCACCAAAAGAAAGCTCTATTTGTGGGGGAAAAAAGATGTAAATTTTGTTTGGGCGCAGCGCCGCACGACCGCGCAATTGTCAGTTAAAGTGACACAGTGGCGAATCGCAAAAAAATGGCCTGGTCATTCAGCAGCTAAATCTTGGGCTGAATCGGTTAAAATAGTTTTGATGCTTTAAATAAAAGCCTATCTTTAGGGTAATAATACTCATATCTAAAAATAATCATCAGCACTCTACTTAGTTTATTTGATCAATCATGGCATCAATCATTTTAATGTTCAATTTTTCTTTCTGCACTTCCTTAAATTAGTTTGTTTTACAGGCGCCTCGATTTTTTGGCAGAGATCTGTCTCCAAAGAGTAAATGACACAAGATTTTAAGTCTGTTAAATAAACAGTGCGTTTTTGTGTATATTTTATGCAGACACAAAGTCACCGTTTACACCTTACTTAAACTATAAAGTAACCTCATAAATTGCGGCTCCTCAATCTTTATACAACTTAAATGGTTCTTTCATAAAATGATCAGCTTTCAGCACTGTGGTCACAAAAAAAAAAGCTATATACCGGTAATAAATGGAACAGTCACTAATCCTTCAACTAAATTATCTCGTAGAAATGCTAAAGTAGATGTAGCTTTAATGCTGTATGTTTGTATTAGTTCTATAAATATTCAGCTCTGCAAATATTTTTGTTAAAGTGATTGCCATCCAGATTAATATGCACTGCGGTTCAATAAAAATTATTCAGAAGACTTGAATTCCTGCATACTGCGATTCACTAATGGCTCTCGGAGACTTTACTGAATCCCATTTTTACTTGGCAAATGTACATCCAGTAAGTATTCACTAAGTGCAAACTGATGTCTTTTACTGTTATTAGTAGCTGCACAATGGTTAATGGATCCTGTTATTGCATGAAAATACTACAAACATGTACTCAGGTTGTGTCACCCTTGAGAGTACTTTAACCACTTGCCGACTGCTGCACACCGATATACATCGGCACAATGGCAGCGATGGACAAATGGGCGCATCTGTACATCCCCTTTAAGAGCCGGGGATAGGAGGCATGCGTGTCCGCCACGTACAGCGTGACCATGCCTGCGGGAGCGATGGACTTGATGTCCGCCGGTCTCCTGGCGATCGTGTCATGGAGCCTCAGAACAGGGAAGTTCCTATGTAAACAAGGCATTTCCCCGTTCTGCAGGGGCATAACTATAGGGGATGCAGCAGTCACGACCGCAACTGGGCCCTGTGCTGCAGGGGGCCCATGCAGCCCCCTCTACATATGGCAGGCAGCAGCATAGGCAGCTAGGGGTACCAGTGCACCATGCACATGGGTGGCTGGAGGTGGAGGATGACTAGCAGAGCTCCATGCTCGACTATCGCACTGGCTGCTCTTTAGTTGTGCATTCCCCGCATGACCTCGACCGGCTCCTCAGAGTACCCCTCCCCTGCTCCATGCATTGCTGCTCAGTCCGATGTCTGTTCTGATACCAGTGGTGGAACTACAGGGCTTACAAAGGTCATACCTGTGACCATGCCCTGGAGTTCCACCGCCGGACTCGGAGGGAAGGGAACGGGCTGGGGTTCAGGGGGGCCCTTCATGGTTTCTTGCATCGGGGCCCCGAAGGTTCTAGTTACGCCACTGCCGTTCTGGCTTGTGTCATGACAGAGATCCCTGCTCTCTGTCATTGAAAGCAGTAATCGCTGCCATGTGACTGGAAGCCCACCCCCCACAGTTATGGCCTGTACACACGATAGGATTTTCCGATGGAAAATGTGTGATAGGACCTTGTTGTCGGAAATTCCGACCGTGTGTAGGCTCCATCACACATTTCCCATAGGAATTTCCATCACACAAAATTTGAGATCCGTTTCTCAAATTTTCCGACAAAAAAATTTGTTGTCGGAAATTCCGATCGTGTGCACACAATTCCGACACACAAAGTGCCACACATTCTTGGAATCAAGCAGAAGAACCGCACTATTGGACTTCATTTTTCTCGGCTCGTCGTACGCGTTGTACGTCACCGTGTTGTTGACGTTCGCAATTTACGACCAACTTTGTGTGACCGTGTGTATGCAAGACAAGTTTGAGCCAACATCCGTCGGAAAAAAACTCATGGATCGAAAATCCTATTGTGTGTACAGGGTATTGGAATCACTCCCTTCACTGCCATTGTCATTTACACAGTAATCGCTGCATTTTTATAGCACTGATCACTGTATAAATGACATTGGTCCCAAAATAATGTCAAAAGCGTCAAATGTGTGCGCCATAGTGTCGCAGTCCCGATAAAAATCGCAGATTACTAATAAAAAAAATAAAAATAAAAATGGCATAAAACTATCCCCTATTTTGTAGACGCTATAACTTTTGCGCAAACCAATCAATATGCGCTTATTGTAATTTTTTTTTCTTTTTTTACCAAAAATATGTAGAAGAATACATATCAGCCTAAAGTGAGGAAAAAATATATTATAGATAATTTCGGGGGATATTTGTTATAGCAAAAAGTTAAAAATAATGTTTTTTTTTTCAAAATTGTCGCTCTTTTTTTTGTTTATAGCGCAAAAAATAAAAACCACAGAGGATATCAAATACCACCAAAAAGAAAGCACTATTTGTGGGAAAAAAGGATGTCAATTTTGGTTGGGTGCAATATGACAATTGTCAGTTAAAGTGACGCTGTGCCATATTGCAAAGAGTGCTCTGGTCAGGAAGGGGGTAAAATCTTTTGGGTAAAACACTTTAACCCTTTGATAGCCCTGATGTTAACCCCTTCCCTTTATCAGTGTCATTTATACAGTAATCAGTGCATTTTTTTTTTTTAGCACTGATCACTGTATTGGTGTCACTGAGCCCCAAAAAGTGTCACTTAGCCCTGGTTCACATTGATGCTACTTCAAGTAAAATAGCGCGATTTCAAGGTCAGCGCGATTTCAGGTGCTATCTGATAGAGATATGTGTGGCTTCATGCACAGATGTCTATTGAAGTCACACCTGAAATCTGCAAAAGTAGTACAAGAACTACTTTTGCAAATCGGTTGTGGCGCCACAAAATCGGTGTCGCACCAATTGGAACAGTGCCATTGCCTCCAATAAGTTGTGACTTGTCATGTGATTTCAAATCGCATGGCAAATTGCTCCAATATGAACCTAGGATAAGGGTCAGACTTGTCTGCCGCAATGTCGCAGTCCCTATGCCAATGCAGAGCGACGGCATTACTAATAAAAAGTCCTTACATCTATCCCGTAGTTTGTAGACGCTATAATTTTTGCACAAACCAATCAATATACACTTATTGGGATTTTTTTACCAAAAATATTCAGAAGAATACATATTGGCCTAAATTGATGAAGAGATTATTTAAAATTATTTTTTGTTTATAGCGCAAAAAATAAAAACCACAGAGGTGATCAAATACCACCAAAAGAAAGCTCTATTTGTGAGAAAAAAAGGACATCAATTTTATTTTGGTACAGCATCGCACGACCGCGCAATTGTCAGTTAAAATAATGCAGTGCCGTATCGCAAAATATGGCCTGGTCATTAAGGGGGTAAATTCTTCTGGGGCTGAAGTGGTTAAAGGAAAGATAACGTTTTTTTCAATTGTGTTATTTTAGATATACAGTAGGTGTAGTGCAGGGGTGTCAAACTCAATTTAATCAGCATTGTGGTTTCCCTCAAAGAGCCGTTGTATTTGTAAGACTATAAAAATGTATCTACTTTTTATCATATTAAATAATTGCTTCTGTGTTCAATTATACCAGATTTTAGTAATAACTAAAGGCTTATAGGGGAGTTCCACCCTAAAGGGGAAGCTCCGCTTGTGTATGGTTCCCCTCTGCTGCCACAATTGGCACCTTTCGGGGGGGAGGGAGCTGGTACCTGGCTTTGACCCCCTCTTCCCTTCCCCGCCGCCGGGCCATTCACAAAGCGCAGCATGTTTCATGCAGTAGGGAAACGGTTGTGAAACAACAAGGCTTCCCTGCCAGATTCCGCTACAAGAGATGGCGGCAGCTGCCCCCGAGAGCCAATTAAAAATCGGCTGGGGTGCCAACATTGCAGGATCCCTGGACAAGTATGTGCCCTAATATTGAATAAAATATTTTGGTGGGGGGGCTGGAGCTCCGGTTTAAGGTGTGAGGGAGAGGTGCAGACTAGCACAGAGTCTGCTCACACTCCTTGGGGGGAGCAGAGGCAAGCATCTCTGTGGCTGCATGAAGAAGAACAGGATCTGTAGAAGGAGCTCTGTCCTCCTCATCTGCTTCAGACTGCTGAGACAAGATGGGGGCAGAAATGAGGGGGCTGCTGTAGCTGCAGGACAAGTGTGAGGGGCAAATAAATTGGCCTGGAGGGCCGCATTCAGCCCGCTGGCTGGGTGTTTGACACATGTGGTGTAGTGTGAAAAAAGATCAGCTACCTTTCCTTCCATTGAGGAATCAGACCAAAATCAAGAATTAAGAGAATGTAGCCTTACCCAAAAATAATGAATCATTTTATGGCTGCAACAGATTACCTAAACTCAAAGTCAAATTAAAGTCCCACACGACTTCCGGAGGGGTTGGGGGGAATCTCCACCTGGATCGCCTAGGCCAGTGATGGTGAACCTTCGCAGCCCAGATGTTTTGGAACTACATTTCCCATGATGCTCATGCACTCTGCAGTGTAGTGAAGCATCATGGGAAATGTCGTTCCAAAACATCTGGGGTGCCAAGGTTTGCCATCACTGGCCTAGGAAGTTCGAGCAGAAGTGGGAGTGGGTACCTGTCAAAACTAGGTACCCGCTCCCCCCCCAACAAAAAAAAAAACAACGTTCCAAATATGGCAGGGCAGGAAGACTTAAAGGGCAAACAAGAATAGAAGGAAGGGCAGTAGGTGCAATGGCAGCGTCTCTCTATGAAGCAAGCAACTACAGTATAAAATGGTGATGATAATGGAAGAAGTCCAACAAGTCCATCACTAGGGTAAGCTGATCCAAGAGCTGAAGCAGGCTCAACAGTATTTCCTTTTGTTCTGGACTTTAAGCGGAACTTCCTCTTTTGGATGGAGTTCCACTTTAACTTAAAAAATTGGAATGGAGCTATGCATTATAAGAGAGCAACAAATCCAGACAACACTAACGCTTTGCTGAAGCCTAGACAGTCATTCAATTTACATGCATATGACTTCTTGCAGTGATATTGGAAACAATTTAGCTTATTGCCATTCTTTTCTTCCAACTTACAACATAAAGAAGAATTGTATTGTTTTTACAATAGCCCCCTGGCTCCCTTTTCCCCTGAACCTGTCTAAAAAATTAAATTTATTCATATTTTCTATTAAGCTCCGTATACACGATCGGACTTTCCGACAACAGAACCGTGGAATTTTGTTCAAAGGGTGCTGGCTCCAACTTGTCTTGCATACACACGGTCACACAAATGTTGGCCAACAATTATGAATGTAGTGACGTACAAGATGTATGGTGAGCTGATAAAAAGGAAGTTCAATAGTCATGTGATATCTCTCGCTCTCTCTCTCTCTCTCTCTCTCTCTCTCTCTCTATATATATATATATATATATATATATATATATATATATATATATATATATATATAATATTACAAACACTAGTTTTACTAGACCGATCGCTTTGAGCTTGTCCTTGATTCCGAGCATGCGTGTTTATTCTTTCGACTTTTGTCTGACGGACTTGTGTACACGCAAACGGAAAGTCCAACAACACACATTTGTTGGCGGAAAATTGGAGAACATGCTAGCCAACATTTGTTGGCGGAAAGTCCAACAACAATTATCCGATGGAACATACACACGGTCGGACTTTCCACAAGCTCACATCTAACATTTTCCGTTGGAAAATCCGATCGTGTGTACACGGCATTAAGGTTTTCTGGTTGGACATATGACATTCTAGGGTCTACTTCCTATTCTCCCCCTAGCACTGGTGTGACATCTTCAATACTACATTATTACACTGTGAGCCCAGGCTAAGGTGGTAGCGATGTATGACAGACTAGACTCACAGGAACTGGTTTGAACAATTCTGGCTTTCAATTAATTGTGGCAAAATGTCAGCAAAGGCAAAATTGTAAATCGGTGGCAAAATCAGGTTTGGTAAAATGATTCCACTCCTCCATAAATAATTTCATATTAAATTATTTGGGAGCTCATATCTAAAGTCTACAGATGATCCAGTGTAGGGTCGATAAATCGTAACCAGCAAAACCCCAGGACAAAAAAAAGTAACAGGATGTTCTTGTGTATTAAGTATTTTTGTAAACCCATGACAAAAAAAATACAGTTGTCTAGGACAGTGGTCATCAACCCTGTCCTCAGGACCCACTAACAGGCCAGGTTTGCAAGATAACTGAAATACATCACAGGTGATATCATTTGCTGCTTAACCACTTGCCGCCCGCCCTATAGGCAATTGACGGCTGCAAAGTGGTTGCATAATCCTGACCGAACGTCATATGACGTGATCAGGATTATGAGCCGCTGCATGCCCCCGTGGGCGCGCATCGTGGCCATCGTTGTTGCGGGGTGTCAGTCTGACACCTGGCAACTACGATCTCGGTAAAGAGTCTCCGACGGAGACTCTTTACCACGTGATCAGCCGTGTCCAATCACGGCTGATCACAGTGTAAATGGGAAGAGCCGGTGATCGGCTTTCCCTCACTCGCGTCTGTCAGACGCGAGTAGAGGAGAGCCGATCGGCTGCTCCTCTGACAGGGGGGGTCTGTGCTGATCGATTATCAGCACAGCCCCCCCAGGATGCCCACACTGGACCACCAGGGACACCACCAGACCACCAGGGAAAAGGTAATCCTCCCTAGACCACCAGGGATGCCAGTCAGCACAATGGATGCCATCAGTGCCCACAATGGGCATCACTGATTGGCATGCATTATTGTTTGGCACTGATTGGCATCCATTACTATAGTATAACACCAATGCCGCCTATGAGTGCCCACCTGTGCCGCCTATCAGTGCCCACCTGTGCCGCCTATCAGTGCCCACCTGTGCCGCCTATCCATGCCCACCCATGCCCATCTGTGCCGCCTATCCATGCCCATCTGTGCCGCCTATCCATGCCCATCTGTGCCGCCCATCCATGCCAATCCGTGCCAGCTATCAGTGCCAATTTGTGCCTCCTATCAGTGTCCGTCCGTGTCGCCCCTCCCGTGTCGCCCATCAGTGCCGCCTATCAGTGCCGCCTATCAGTCCCGCCTATCAGTGCCACATATCAGTGTCCATCAATGCCACCTCATCAGTGCCACTTCATTGGTGCCACATTGGTGCCCATCAGTGCCGCCTTATCAGTGCCCATCAGTGTAGCCCCATCAGTGCCCATCAGTGAAGGAGAAAACGTACTTATTTACAAAGTTTTGAAACTGAAACAAAAAAAAACATTTTTTTTTTCCAAATTTTCGGTATTTTTTTATTTGTAGCGCAAAAAATAAAAACCGTAGAGGTGATCAAATACCACCAAAAGAAAGCTCTATTTGTGGGAAAAAAATGATAAAAATTTCATTTGGGTTAAGTGTAGCATGACCGCGCAATTGTCATTCAAAGTGCGACAGCGCTGAAAGCTCAAAATTGGTCTGGGCAGGAAGGTGTTTAAGTGCCCTGTATTGAAGTGGTTAATGATTGCAAAATTCTAGTCTGCATCTCCCCAAGGTAATACATAAAACCTGGCTTGTTAGTGGGCCCTGAGGACAGGGTTGATGACCACTGGTCTAGGGCAGTGTTTCTCAACTCCAGTCCTCAAGGCACCCTAACAGGTCATGTTTTCAGGATTTCCCTCAGATGAAAGGGCTGTGGTAATTACTAAGGCAGTGAAACTGATCAAATCACCTGTGCAAAATAATGGAAAGCCTGAAAACATGACCTGTTGGGGCACCTTGAGGACTGGAGTTGAGAAACAAAGGCCTAGGGAATATGTGTTCCCTTTGTATATTTCTTTCCATTCTGAATTGGAGACTCCTATTTTTATTATAACTTTAACTGCTGGGGGACAAATCAAAGGAATAACCATTGAATGTATATAGCATTCAGTCCCTTATTCCTTTATTTGTATTCAGAACCAATCTACCAAGTAGGGGTGGGGTAAGAGTTAGCCCTTGTACACACGGTAAGAGATTCCGGCGGAATGTGTCCGATCGGACTGTTTTGTCGGATAATCCGACTGTGTGTGGTCTCCATCGGACTGTTTCCGTCGGAGTATCCGACGGACAAAGTTTTCCAACTTGTCGGTAAAATTTTCCGACAACATGATCCGATCGGACCTTGTCCGATCATGTGTAGAGAATTCCGTTCAGACAAAGTGCCACGCATGCTCAGATCAAATTCCTACACCAAAGCTATTGGCTACTAGCCTGAACGTAGTCCCGTCGTAACGAAATAACGTCATCACGTTCTGAACGATAGGATTTTCCGACAACTTTGTCCGACCGTGTGTATGCAACAGTTTCGGACAAAATCCGTCGGACAAAATCCAATGGATTTGGTTGTCGCAATGTCCGACCGTGTGTACAAGGGCTTATGGTTTTTATAGCTTCATTTCCTGCTGGTGTTTTGGTGTAGCATGAGATCCAGGTTTTCAACAGAATTTCAGGAATAAAAGACATCAGTGAAGAACATAGGTATCCCCATTGTTCTGTCCTCATTGTCCTCTCTGATATCACATCGCATGAGACTCATCTATTAAAGACATGAACAGGTGTTGTAAAATAAGTGAGACAAGAAATTGGAGCCAAAGGTTGTAAATACAGGAACTACAGCATGTTACTTGTGTTACAGGCAGTTCAGAAATAAGTTATGACTTCCTGGCATAGTGGCATGAACTCGTGGGAATTCTGCCTGAGATCAATAATAGGGTAGGCCTGTAGGCCTATCCAAAGTAATTTTACAAATGCTACTGCTTCAAAGATGACTCCATTACAAAAATCAAAAACAAAAACAATATAAATAAATAAATAAATATATATATATATACATATATATATATATATATATATATATATATATATATATATATATATATATATATATATATATATATATATATATATATATAGTACATATACAATATATATATATTTGTCAATTCCCAGGAGAATTCCTGTGCGGGCTCCTGCATCGCATCTGAAATGCAAGTGATTCACACTGACATCTGCGAACTGCTTCCGGTGTCAATGTAAACTTAATGACACCCCCAAAATCGGTTCTCAGAACGCAGTGCGAACTGCGGAATCAGATCGCATGGGTGTGAACACCCAAGTGATCCGATTCCAGCGTGGACCAAAAAAAGGGTCCTGCTCCATTATCCTGTGAATGCAATGTGATTTCAGCTATACAAACTGTATGGCTGAATTTGCATCGCACAGACATCACATGGGATGTGCACAGCAATGTGGTGTGAATCACATGCGATGTCTGGGATCCCATTAAGTCTGAACCCAGCCTTAAGGAATTGAAGCTGTTGAAATCACTAAACATAATCAAATAACTCGCTCACTTTTTGGCATCGCTGTAGACTAATGGAACATGGGGAAGAAGACATTGCGGGGACTGGTTTAGCAGAATAGGGGGCACAGGATCGGGTAAGTAAATCTTCTTTATGGTGTCCCCTAGACCTAAACAAGTGTTTTGCCCTAGCAGTGTTGGTGCAGCCACACCGCAAAGGATCATTTTAAAGTTTCTCGGAGTTGAGATTTAAATATAACATCTGACTTTGCAGAGAATACTGCAGTAATAGAGTTTGTATTCAATTTACATAAAGAAAGGGCATTTTCAGCCCCAGGTTTCAGAATGTTGAGCCCCCCCATGACTGATGTCCAGTAAAGGGAAGATTCAATTATAAATACTGCTTTGCTCATTGACTGCCACAAGGCACAACCTCACAGACTTTTAGTATACAAGAGCTGTTCAAATGTCATAGCCATAGCTTGTGTGTCGACTCCTCCGGGAAGAACAAGCGCTGTTGTTTACTGTGAACATTGACTCCTACAAAATGTGGAGGAGAAATATGTGCGGCTATAAGCTGGGAGCCCACTGGAGCTCTGACTGTGAATATACTGAGTGTGAAGGGCAGAAGAAAAACTCATTATAGTGATCTGTTCTATTCAGAGTATTGATTAAAGGCCATCTATTGGCCCCAATATATGAAGGAACCAGAAAAACATCCATTTAAAGCGGAGATCCACACCATTTCCTAAATTCAGCTTATTAGCAAGCTGGCATAAAAAAACATTGTCAAATGGCAATCATTTTTTTTTCCTAAGGGTTACCTTTTTATGCTTTATGTATGCTGCTTTTAGTGTGTGAGCCACTCGCAGGTATCACGTCATATCCGGCAGTGCATTGTCTCCTGAGAGCTATGAATCAATCTTCCCAGGAGTTAGTGTGGCTAGCCGTGTGCTTTTGTTTTTCTTCGTAAGCTTACGGCGCTGCGATGTGTAAATAATGCGCGGGAAACGGGCAGTGCATACTGGTAGCTCAGCATGCACCATATCCCAGAACTGTCTGCTTGTGGGCTTCACATGCCCACAGGCAAGATGACAACTGCCAGTAACACATAATATCAGTTATTTTTATATACGAAACTGGACATCAGGATGGAAAAATATTTTACATTTCTGTGTTTTCCTACATAAGAGGTCAGCTGTGTCTTAGAAAATATCACTATGTGTTACATTGGGGTAGGCAACCCCCGACACGGGTGCCACAAGCGGCATGCAAAGCCTCCTTTTCTGGCATTCGACTTCATCAGAAGAGCAGTGCAGGGAACTGTCAATGAGACACAAATTTGCACCGCACTAATGCATTACAATCTCAGATTTCCCCATGCTGCACAGTCACTGTGCCCCTACACATCGTATAAGAGGGGAATTGTTTGGTTCTCAAACTTTGCTGCAGTTGTGATCGTCAGCTTTTGTGATGAGGAAGAGATTGGGTGCAGTTCTGCTGAGGGGGGGGCGGGGGGCATTCCCTGTTTCCAGGAGGAGGAGGAAGAGTACATTGAGTCCAATCGTGGCTTATCCTGCTGGACGTCATATAACATCCAGTCAGGATAACTTAACTATTTTGCACACGTCATTCTGCTATATGGCAGGCAGGAAGTGGTTAAAAAAAAAATACTAACCTTGACCCAAACACTAACCCTGGGGCTGACCTAGATCAAACCTTGATATAGGTATTTTATTTTATTTTTTTATGTATTATTTTTATATATATATATATATATATATATATATATATATATATATATATATATATATATATATATATATATATATATATTATTTCTACAGACACTTTTTTTTCTATCTCTGCAAGCACAGAGAGTGATGCAATGGGGTTTGTTTA